>NC_136417.1:148819598-150222098 GCF_052625555.1 Lactuca saligna
TAATTACTACACAAGTTACTTATGCAACAATTGACCAACATATATTGAAATAAAGGCTAGAATGTAGCTTAGCAGAAGATGACAACAAAAAAAATCCTTGTTTCTTGTTTTGTGCCTCTACATACATATATCTACAGTAGACAGACATATCATCTTGTAATCCCGAATGAACAACTTCATGTATGAAGTTTCACTTGCTTAATCAAGAAAAGAAAAATGGAAGTATGTAGTCTCCATTTATAATTGCCTATTATTTATAAAAATAAAACACCAAATTCAAATTTCCACTCATTTTTATTAGATTGGAAAATATAAAGAAAAACTATATAGCAAAATCAATCATATTACACCTGGAAGCAACCCGCTCTTTGTAACACCCCAATTTTCCTTAAGAAAATTTTCATTTTTAAATAGTCAAACACTTTTCCATAAACCATGAAATCTCAATACATTTGTTTTCAAATTCATGTCCATAACAATATTATTTCTAGACATCAGAGTGTCCCATAAAAATGCTTGTTGAGTTTAAAGTTTCTTTTAAATCTATGAAGATCGATAAGATCTTTAACAAGTTATGAAGACAATGACGATATAAACACAGTAGAATTATAGAACAAAAGTGAATCAAACGTGTCGAATGATTAAAACAAAATCTTCAGAAGAGCTCGATTAAGAACATCAACTGTAGAGGATTGGAAGGTTACAAGTATGATCAAAGAAACCTTTAGTCGTCTGGAAAATATCGTATTCTCAGATCTCTAAAACCCTTAACCTAATATGCATGCAAGCATAAGCTTATATACAAAGCATAAAAGACACACGGTTGGACAGGCCCAAACCGTAATACAAAGAATTATAAACAAACGAGCCCAAAAGACGCAATCATCTAAGCCCAACAATCTTCCCCTTTGCGTCAATTTGGGGCGAGATCTTCACTCTGTCTTCAAAGCAGATGGCTTCTTTACCGTTTGAAAAATTTTCGGTATCAAAGCCAGAATATGATGCCTGAAGGTAATATACCAACGAAGCATATCTGTAAAGTTCTTCTTATCTGCTGTTGTGTTCTGTTTGCATCGGTGAATGATATTGATGATGTGCTCCAGACACTCTGTAGAGAACAGATGCTTGTCTACCAACGCAAACAGAAACTTGTGCTTATCCCCCCTTGTGAACATAACTGTCAGATTGGAAGAATCAATCTGCCCCAACTTCATTTTATGGACATCTCCGGTTTTGGAAGTGGGCTTGACAGTCGGTTTCTTATTCATCACCTTTGCTATTTCCTGATCCATAGTGGCTAGCTCATGGACATAGGAAGCCAACATTCTTTTAAGATGAGAAAGAATTGGTTCATATTCTCTCTGGTTGGAGAGAAGAATGTTGTATAGCAAGATCCAATCGTGGGGGTTCAGACTGGGAAGATCTGCCAGAGAAATAAGATGTTCGGTGTTGGCAGTTCCTCTGTTGATTTTGAAATTGACGTTTACAAATTTCCCAGCCTGGGTTGGTTTCAGTACCTTGACTCTAATAATTTTCTGGGCACTCCAAGTCAAGTACTGAGGTTGACCGAATTTCAGATAGAAATCGATAAGCTCCCTGTCAACCTTCGGGTTCGGATGAGGGACGTTTGCAGTGACATCAAAGCAGTGAAAAGTGAAGGCTTTACGCGTAATGGGCATGTCGAACTGCGAGTCTTTGGAATTTTCACACTCAAAAGATGCAATCGGTTCCAACCAATAAATAGAAGGAAACTCAATTGCTTGAGTGATGAGTGTGTCTCTGTCCCAATCTGGGAACAGAGTCTTTTTAGCTTGAATAGCCTCCTCATCCTCCCGGATTTTCCTTTCTCTGGCTTCTGCCTCACGAGCTATTTTCAATGTTTCATCAAGCTCTCTGTCCCGTTTCTTGCGTTGAAGAGCTTCAGTAATGGTTTCATCTGATTCTGATTCGCTCTCAACTTGGACATGTTTACCAGAACCCGAAGCTACATTACCCTTCGGTTCTGTTTTGGACATACCTTCCTCTCCCCCTTGTCTCGGAAGAACAGGCTTCTCCGAGACACCCTTCATTTCACTTAGGATAGTGATTGCCGGAAGGAGTTTCGCCTGGAGATGCTGACGAATAGTGAGGGTTAGGAAGGGATCATGGGAGTCAAGAACACCGGTTAACAGATTTTTAACGTCACCAGCGCAACTCTGAAGAACTGCCCGTTGAGTTTGAAGCAAAGTGATTTCTTGTTGTGCCTGGGCCAGTTGAACCTTCTGTAAGTCAATAGTTTCCTGGTGCTTGATAACTTCTTCCTTCAGGGTGCTCTCGGCTGCCAAAGAGGCAAAACGTGAATCCAAAGATTTGAGAAGTGAAGTGGATTCAGTTTTGAGGTCAGCACGTAGAGCCTCAAATTTCCTGGTTTCTCCCTGAAGGGTGGCTGTGAACGAGTCTACTGACGCTTGAAATTTGGAAGCATTTGAGTCAGCATGAGCCTTGAGAGAATCAAGAAAGATCTGAGTTGTATGAACAACCTCAGAAACTTCCTTAGTGGCTTTGGAGCATGAGGCCGCTGAATTCTCTACGGCGTCAGTAGAACGATCCAAGGCTTCGGTGTAAGTCTGGATCGCTGACTCGATAAAAGCCTTCAGCACAGCACCCCCATATGCTTTACTGTCAGCCAGCAGACTGTCGAGTTTTGCGTGAATCTCTTGAAGTTGCTGACTTGACACAGGGGTATCTGTATCGGTGTCGGTAGGGATCCGGTAAGGGCTGTAATAGATGGAATCAAATTCTTCATCATCACCCCCTAGGGTAGCACCGGAGTTGGAAGATGGAGAAGGGGAGGATTGAAGATTGATGACCGGGGTTTCAACCACAGAAGCAGCCCCCGTATCAGATACGTTGACCGTTACTGGTGGTTGGGTTGTGGTTATGGTGATAGATTCTGTGATAATAGGTTGGGAGATAGAAGATGAAGGTTGAGAAACGGTGAAGGGAATAGTGGTTTCGGTTGAGGTTTGGGGAATTGATGTTGGAACAGAACTTGAGATGTTCTGTTTGGGTGATTGGGTTGGGGTTGGAAATTTTGGGGAAGTAGGAGGAGAAGGAGATTTGGTAATTTGGGGAGATTTAGGTGGGGTAGGTGAGTTTTGTGGAGACGAAACGGGTGTAGTTTCGGGTTTAGGATTAACGGCTGGTGGGGTAGGTGAGTTTTGTGGAGACGAAACGGGTGTAGTTTCGGGTTGAGGATCAGCATCTTCTGTTTCGGATGGTGCATTTTGTTTTGATTCAGAAGGAGATCCTTTGGCTCTTTTAGCCATCTTCTTGACCTTTTTCGTTCTGGGCTGAGAAGGTTCCTCTGCCTCGGATTTGCGTTTGGAGGACCTTCTCTTTTTCTCCGTTTGGGGTGCGGGTTCCTTCATCTCAGCCTTCTCCTTTTTGCTCACCCTTTTGCCCCGGTTAGCAGGCTGATCCAGAGCCTCAAGAGCTGCACGTTGTTCCTCGGAAAGAACCCTAGGAGGCAGGGGGGTTCTGGAGCTGTAGTCCGCCATAATCTTGCTGTGGGGCGTGACGCATCTGTACATGGACTCAGGGATTAGTCCATAGTGGAGGAACTTACTTGGATCTGAGAGAATGATTGTCTTGGTGTGGTATGTGGCAATTGAAGCCGTAAGAACATCCTTCATGACAAGGATGTCAAGAGAATCAATGGCTCTCCTGGTGATGAGGGTCCAAAACCTGGCGCATGAAATTTCTGAGTGCCTTGCGGTAGTGTTGAGACTCTGAACCACTTGAGACCAGAGAATCGACCCATAGTCAAGATTGATGCCGTTGCAAAGCCCGTACAGCATTGTAAGAAATCCTTTGCTGGTGGTGTCGGAACCACCACATCGCTCCGCTAAACCCTTAATTAAAAGGGTAAGCAATCCATTCCACTGAGATGGAAGACATGATTTCTTGACTTTGGCAATAGATGTTAGAACATCTGTATACCCCATCTGGTACATCATCTTAAAGATCTGGGCGGTTGTGATGAAGTCTGGTGAGATGACAGAAGCGTCCACGGCAAGCCCTAGAAGAGAGCAAAACCGTGTTTTGGAAACGGAAGTCTTCTTGTCGTGAATAGAGAAGTAGATACGGTCTTTGTTTCTGTCGTAGCTAGCGGTGGTGTAGACTTGAGATAGCAGGGACATAGGAACGGCCTCCACCTGCGTTAGTGCCAATACCAATGGGGAATATTTGAGGCATTCCACCACGTAGAGCATATATGAGTCATAGACGAATGGAGACAACTCTATGATCATGTTCTGATTTGGTTTGATTGTAAGAAAAGAAGAAGAAGCAGATTGATCGTGAGCAGAAGAAGAAGTCGCCATTGTTGAGTTTTTGAAAGAAGATGAACAGTGGCAACTTTATCAGAGAGATAATGCATTGAGAGGTAACTGCCAAAGAACACGATCATGTCTTATTTATACCGTTCTCAGGAGAGAGAAAATCGTGATGATGAGGAACCCAAAACGTCGCCTGAAAAAGCGCGATTAGAAGTTATGGTGTATTCAATGAAGACGTCAACACACGTGGGGTTGAAACGAATCCTTTGCACGCGCCCAAATCTTTTTCGTACCGTTTGAAATCCCTTGTGCCCTTGTTTGGCTACAACTGGAACTTAGAACCATGTGCCAAAAAGCAATTAGAATGTGGAAAAAAAAATTCCGTGCATAAGAGTGTGAAAGACAAGGAAATAAATCAAATGTGTTTGGAAGTGCGTGTTGTCTAAATAAAAGACAGAAGGCAGAAGATTCCGGGCAAGAATCGCGTCCTTCAGAGTCAAGAGAGACCTGAAGTGTTTGTGTGGTTTCCCGAGAAATACGATCAGTTGTCTTTAGAGAAACAATGAAAGGCGTCTTCTGTTGATGGCTAAGAGGTGGCTGAACTCAAACCAAACATTAAGTCTTGACATAAAACTAAGTGTTGGTAGAGTTACCTGTGAGACCGATGTGATCTGTTGAACAGGTAGGAGGGAAGTATTTCGTGATGGGAATGATATAGACAGAAATCTCAAAATAAATTAAACTGGACCTCTTTGGGAAGAAATGTCTTAGGACAAGACAGTTTCATAAAAGATCACTCATAAAAAATATTTCCAAGTAAAAGCTTGAGTTAATTACTCACCGTCAATTCATTTTAGGTGTTGGATTTTGGGTTTCACTCAGAACGTGGTAATCGAATCTAAGATCATGAACTCAGATGTTGTGCAACCATAAGCCTCAGTGGTAAAGACCGAGAGCATCAAGGGTTACTTTGGGGAGAGAATGTAAGTGAAGAAGTTGAAGAGATGGTTAAGAGACTGAACGTACCTTCTGCTACATAAATGGGACAAAGCAGAGCAACTCATGTTTCAGATGAGTAAAAGAAGGTAGCTCTAGACCGAATATGAGAGAATAGCCTGATTGGGAAGAAACGATAGGTATTGATCGAATCATTAAGGCATGCTCGAGGTCATAGAGGCTTGAGACAACATATAGCAGCATGCTTCTAGGGACGTCTAACTAGTCTTATAAAAGAAAAACATACCTGGATGAACGTTCCATAAGGAGATACTTGTATTCACTTGAGCAAGAAGTACATATACTAGAAATATAAAATATTTTTGAAATTTTGAAATTTACTTAGAGATAAATAAATACTGAAAGACAAAAGATTTTTATTAATTTTTAATTTTCTGAAAAAGAAATAAAAAAAAGATAAAATTTAGACAAAGAAAAGAAGCAGAGATTTGGAAGAACCGAGCGGTTTGTTTGAATGAGCGCCTATATTGTAGAGGCAGAGAGAGACCGAGCGATCTGGTTGATTTGGTTCCGTTATGTTACTAGAGCAGAGAGTAACCGAGCGGTCTGGTTGATTCGGTTCCTTGATTTTACCAGAGCAGAGAGCAACAGAGCGTTCTGTTAGGTTCGGTTCTTTGATTTTACCAGAGCAGAGAGTAACCGAGCGGTCTGTTAGATTCGGTTCCTTGATTTTACCAGAGCAGAGAGCAACAGAGCGTTCTGTTAGGTTCGGTTCTTTGATTTTACCAGAGCAGAGAGTAACCGAGCGGTCTGTTAGGTTCGGTTCCGTTAAAGCGCCAGAGCAGAAAGCAACAGAGCGTTCTGTTAGCTTCGGTTCCGAATTTTTTTTTTTTTTTTTTTTTTTTTAAATAGAGACATGAGGATTTGGGACCGATTCTGCAACCATCATGCCTAAGCCTTGCAATATCTGATTGAATGATGCTTCAGGAAGAGCTTTTGTAAAGATGTCAGCCAGCTGATCAGTGGTTCTTACGAAGTGAACTTCGACATTTCCATCTTCCACATGATCTTTGATGAAGTGATACCTTAGCGCTATGTGTTTGGTTTTGGAGTGTTGCACTGGGTTATGACAGATCCTAATTGCACTTTCAGAGTCACAATATAGTGGGATCTTCTTCATATTGAGTCCATAGTCTCGAAGTTGACTTTGGATCCAAATCACTTGTGATGTTCATGATGCAGCTGCAATGTATTCTGCTTCGGCTGTAGATAGCGACACGCATGTCTGTTTCTTGGATTGCCAGCTGACTAACTTCCCGTCAAGAAATTGACATCCACCAGTCGTGCTTTTTCGGTCGAGTCCACATCCTCCAAGGTCAGCATCAGAATAGGCTTGAACAAAGAAGCCTGAGTTGGATGGATACCATAGACCTAAGGAGGTGGTTCGCTTGAGATATCGTAGGATATTCTTCACTGCAAGCATGTGAGGTTCACGAGGGTTTGCCTGAAATCGAGCACAATAACACACAGAAAACATGATATCAGGTCTGCTAGCAGTAAGATACATTAATGATCCAATCATTTGACGATAGAGCGTGATGTCAATGGCTGGTTTGTCTAGAGATGGGGTAAGCTTAGTGCCGAATGCCATTGGGACTTTGACTTTTGATTTTCCCATCATACCGAACTTTGCTAGGAGAGTCTTCGTGTAAGCTTCCTGATTAATAAAGATGCCTTCGGGTCCCTGTCTTATGTTTAAACCAAGGAAAAAGTTAATTGGACCCATTGAGCTCATTTCAAACTTAGTCTCCATCAGCTTTCTGAATTCAGCCGTTAAGCTTGGATTCGTGGAGCCAAAGATGATATCATCGACATAAATTTGAACTATCATAAGGTGGTTACCTTCCTTTTTGCGAAAGAAGGTTGGGTCAACCGAACCTTGTTTGAATTTAGACATCTTTAAAAATTTTGTAAGTGTTTCATACCAGGCTCTCGGAGCTTGTTTAAGGCCGTACACAGCTTTATCCAGAATATAGCAATGATTTGGATGTTTTTCGTTCACGAATCCAGGAGGTTGCTCTACGTACACCGTCTCTTCAAGTTCTCCATTGAGAAATGCACACTTGACGTCCATTTGGAAAACTTCAAAGTTCTTGTGAGCAGCATAAGCCAGAAATATTCTAACAGATTCTAGCCGAGCTACTGGAGCGAAAGTCTCTTCGTAGTCTATCCCTTCCTCCTGACAATATCCCTTTACCACCAGACGAGCCTTGTTTCGTATAACATTACCTTCCTTGTCCATTTTGTTCCTAAAAACCCATTTGAGACCAACAACCGAAGCATCTGGAGGAGTTGGAATTAGGCGCCAGACTTTGTTTCTTTCAAATTCGTTCAACTCGTCTTGCATTGCTTGAACCCAATCAGAGTGATCTAGAGCAGTGTTAATTGTCTTTGGTTCAACTTTTGATACGAAAGAATTGAACATGCAAAACTCTACCTTTGAAAATAAGGAAGTTTGTTTTTCCTTCAGTTGGGATCGGGTCAGAACCTTTTCAGATACATCCCCAACTACTTGAGAGACAGGATGATCTCTGGTCCATTTGATAAGAGGAGGATAATTTGGATCAACAGTTGGGTCTAATTCAGCATTGATTATTTCGTCTAGCTCAGATTGGCTATCATAACCGAGTGTCACGTCATTATGTTCTACCTCAGTTGGTGTACTTTGGAAGATATGAGGTTCGTGTGATTCTAGTGGGTCTGAGCTTGCTGGTGTTGAGACCCCTTCGGTTGAAGTTGTGGAATTTGGCTCCCCCTGGACTTGAGCGTTTGGCTCCCCCTCGACTTGAGTGCATGGCTCCCCCTCGACTTGAGCACTTGGCTCCCCCTCGACTTGAGCTTCGTTGGAAGGAGAGTCATTACAGATTAGTTCTTCTTCATACATTCTCCTTGCAGCATCTTCAACAATCTGCTCCATGCGTTTAACTTTGTTATCTGCTGCACCAGCTTCAGAAAGTGAAGCATTCTCTGGTTCGTCAAAGAGCTCCAGAAATGTCTCAAAAAGATTAGCAACCGAGACTGTAACCATGCCATTTGGAGGAAAGATTTCCCCAGTGATATTTTCTTTAGCCTGCAGCTTCTTGACATAGTTGTCGTCAAAGGTCACATAATACGTCTCTTCAATTTTTCTTGAACACTTGTTTAGGACCCTGTATGCCTTAGATGTGAGAGAGTAACCCAGAAATATTCCTTCGTCGGCTTTGACATCAAACTTGTTGCGGTGTTCTTTAGAGTTGAAGATGAAACACCTTGAGCCGAACACATGGAAAAATTTCACATTTGGCTTCCTGTTGTTCAATATCTCATATGGGGTGAGTGCGAACCTTTTGTTGAGATATGACCTGTTCTGTGTAAAACAAGCAGCACAAATAGCATCAGCCCAAAAATAAAGAGGTAAAGAAGCGAAACTTAGCATAGTTCGGGCAGCTTCACACAAGGATCGGTTTCGTCTTTCGACTATTCCGTTCTGTTGTGGTGTGTAGGGAGCTGAGAAACTATGACTAATTCCCTTCTCTGCAAGAAACTCTTCAAACTCCCTGTTCTTGAATTCGAGACCATTGTCGCTTCTGATGTTGCGAACAACCTTTTTGAGCTGTACTTCAATTTGCGTAATAAACGTTTTCAGCTTTTGAGTCGCTTCAGATTTGAGCTTTAGAAAGAATACCCATGTAAATCGAGAAAAGTCATCAACGATAACAAGAATGTACTTGCTACCACCGATGCTTTCGATAGATGAAGGACCACACAAATCAATATGAATTAATTCGAGTGGTTCAACTACTTTTGTGTTGATAATAGATGGATGACTTTGATGACTCTGCTTTCCCATTTCGCATGCAGCACATAGATGATCCCGGTCGAACTTGAGTAATGGAAGGCCCCTTACATGACCTCCTGTAACAAGACGATTGATATCTTTGAAGTTAAGATGAGACAATCTTCGGTGCCACAACCAGCTTTCGTCAGATTGCGCTTTTGACAATAAGCATACAGCTGGGTTTCCTTTGATGGGTTTCATGTTTAAGGGAAACATTTCACCCTTTCGCTCTGACTTGAGAATTATTTTATTTGACTTTTTCTCTATAATTTATGAACCTTCATCATCAAATGAGACTTTGAGACCTGTACCTCCAACCAGTTGAGATACACTAATGAGGTTGTGTTGGAGTCCTTCCACATAAGCCACCTTCCTTATAGAGAAGTCCCCATTGGTTATCATCCCGTATCCCTTTATGGTGCCGAAAGAATTGTTTCCGAACTTGACGTTGCCACCATTTGCAAGCGATCTGTACTCCCTAAGCTCCTCTTTCCTCCCTGTCATGTGACGTGAGCAGCCACTATCAATGTACCATTCTTCGTCGAACTGCTCGTCACTTATAACCTGCAAAATTTAGAGAGATTTAGGAACCCAAAGTTTCTTGGGTCCACGTGAGCTTTTCATGGAAACAGGAGCAATGAGAGAGATATCAACAAGATAAGTTCTTTTTACGAGAGTTGTTTTATCTTTCCTTTTAATGGTGTACACTTTTATTTTGTTAAGATTAGTAGTGTTAGATTCGGTCTCTAGTGTGGATTTATTGACCTTCTGCTTCCACTTTTGCTCAGTTGATGAATGAGATTTAGAACGAGATCGATATGAAACAGAGGGTGAAGAAGAATTAGAAGAATGAGAAGAATTAGACTTAGAAGGAGACTCTAGGTGACCCTTTTGTTTTTGATCATTGGAGGGACCGACCTTAGAGTTTTGTACTCTTTTGTCTTCAGAACCGAACCTTTGCGTTCGGTTGGAGCCACCTTTGGAACCGAACCTTTGGTTCTGGTTGATATCCTTTTCAGAACCGAACTTCTGCTTTCGGTTGTTATCCTTTTGTGAACCGAACCTTGACTTTCGGTTGATATCTTCTTGTGAACCGTACCTCGGCTTTCGGTTTTTGGGACTTTCAAGCTTTTCTGCAGGAATGTTTTCATACTTTAGATTCTTGTCTTGATGAGTGAAGTATGCATTCTGGGAAAGCCAGAATTGTTTCCTTTCAGAAAGGTTCTTCCGGTATCTATTGTTCCTTTCTATCTTCCTGTTCCGCATCTGAGATGGTTGATGACGAACATTTGCTTTCGTTTTTGCTGACTCCTTGACCGATTCCATTTGAACTGCGGTAGAGTTACTTTGAGCTGAAGAAGCCGAAGGAATGTTTTCTTTTGGAGAGTGAACATCCTTCTGAGGAGTATCTTTTGTACCACTAGTGCTCGGCTCACTGAAGATATTTGGCTTATTCAATGGTTCGGGTATGTATCTTCCTTTGCTCTTCCAGGAAGTTCTTTCAGATAAATCAATGGTTTCGTCTGCATTATCAATAGGAGCTTCCCAGAAGTATTCATCACAGCCATCAGCATTGTCTTTGTTTACAATGGCTGCAAGTTCAGCTGTTTGATGTTCGGTTACTCCTGTTACCTTGTATACTTGATTTGGAGTAGTTCTGACCTTTTGATACACAACAACTTTCTCAACTAATTTCAGGGACTTTTGATGGGACAACCGAGCGAACTCTACTGAATTTTCAGAAATAAGATTCTTATGATTTTCTGGCTCGGTTTTAATAAATTCTGAGCAGTCAACCGTGTCCTCAACAGAAATTTCACTCATATTGTCGTCCTCGTTAAGCTCAGATGCATTTTCAACATCAATTTTGTTTTCTGAGCTTACATTGGCGTTTAAAGAGTCAAATTTTTGCATGGTTTCGGTTCTCAGTTTAAGTCTGTCATTTTCATCCAAAAGATTTTTAAGCATGAGCTTGTGGTCTTTAGATTTAATGAAGGACTCAATTTTGTCCAGTCCATACATGTAGGTGGGATTTATGTCATTAGACGATATCACACTTTCACAGTTATAGGCTTCGGCAGCGATTTCATCTTCCTTAAATTCTAGGAAGGGCAAGATCATGCGGTGAATTCTTTGGCCTATTTCACAATCCAAGTGAAGCTGAGTAATATTAGAATACAGACGTTTAGCAATTAAACAAAAAACATTTCGTTGTTTTAACAATTTCAAATTGTCTCTTTGCAAATAAATGTTTTCATCTTTAACTCTGACTAATTCCGATTCCTTTAACTCTATCCACATTCTCCGCTCCTCACTCTTCGACGCTGCCCTGCTCAATTGATCAGTCAGGTTAGAATTTGTGACCCAAGTTTGAGTTAAGCTACTATCTAGATGAGATATTCTTGAATTGACACTTTTTAGTTCTTTCTCATAAGAGGATGATGGTACTTTACATGAAATAAAAACAGATTGTACCTTCTTTATTAGTTCATCCAGCTCATTGAACTGCTGGCTGAGTGGTTTGGCTGTGAAGCACATGTCCTCCTTTGCATTCTGTCCATCATTACCTCCATCGGTGTTGTATCCCCTCAATTGAGATACACCAGAAACCATAAGGCATTTACCACCACTGCCTTCTTCCTTAGACACGAACGCCTTTCCATGAGTAGGCTGTCTCACTTCCTCGTCTTCTGAGTCGGTAGACCAAACTTTCGTGCTACCGAACTCACCACCTGGAACAGAACCCTGCACAATAAGAGCATTACTAGGCGGGTTAGCAGCAGACTTCTTCTTTCTTAACTCATCTAGCCTTTTCTACAACACAACTTCCTCATTGTTTCCATCATCTTTCTCAGCCATTTTCTTGAGGACACAGTCCTTAGCATAATGATTTTTCCCACCACAGTAGAAACAGCTCACTCCAGAGTCGCTGTCAACCTTCGGTTCCTTCTTGTGCTCCTCAACTTTCGGTTCATTAACCACCTTTTCAGAGCTGTAACTTCCCTGCCAGTTTCGGTTTTTGTTGCTGGGAAATTTCTTCATTATGAACCTTTTGGGATTGGATACCATCAAGGCATAATCTTCTGATGTGAGATCATATTCTTCCAGGCTGAGGTCTTCATCCTCCATAACAGCTTTACTTTTTGACAAGAGAGCCAACGAACCGAGACCAGAAACGACATTTTTCTCTTGCACAACATTTTTCTCTTGAGACTTGAGAATTCCCACCAGTTTCGCCAAAGAGTATGATTTAAATTGCTCATGGGCTTTAACTGTGGAAACTACTGCCCTCCACTCAGACTTTAGACCATTCAGGAATGTAACCTTCTGTTCGATGAGCTTCCTTTCGATATCATGTTTGATCATCTTGCTGAGAAGATGATTCAAGCGATCGAACGTCTGGGTCACAGATTCTTCAGCCCCTTGTCTGAATTCACCGAACTCAGATAGAAGCAGAGTTTGTATAGAATGTTCGAGATCTTCGTCTGTAGAGTACAGTTCACGAAGTCTGTCCCAAACATCCTTCGCCGTCGTGCATGAGCTAACCAATCTGAATGTATCAGACTGAAGGGCGAATCGGATCAATCTTAGTGCTTTGATATTGCATTGGAACTTGTCCTTTTCATCTTGTGCAATGTCTTTCACGTCCTTGAGCAGATCATTGTATTCCTTTTGAGTTTTAATGATTCTGGACGTTGCAGAATGAGAGAACGGTCCGTTTGTGATGGCTTCCCAGATCAGATACCCATTTTCCTCCGACCCAATAACATAGTCTTCGAAATGATGTGCCCATACTTCATAATCGTTGGTGTATAAGATCGGAATCCTTGTCGTTGAACCAATGCTGTTTGAAATATTAATTACGTTTGATTGTGTTGCGTCCATTATGATCGAAAAAACCTGTTCAAAGATCAGACTTGTAATATAGCAGATTAGGGCAAAATAATAAATATCAAGATACGTCAATAAAGAGATGACGGCTCAATAAATATTGATGATTGTGGAAAAACCCTAATGATAATCTTTTTCACAGAAAAGATGTGTATCAATTACACAGCCTCCTGCTCTGATCCAATTGTTGAGTTTAAAGTTTCTTTTAAATCTATGAAGATCGATAAGATCTTGAACAAGTTATGAAGACAATGACGATATAAACACAGTAGAATTATAGAACAAAAGTGAATCAAACGTGTCGAATGATTAAAACAAAATCCTCAGAAGAGCTCGATTAAGAACGTCAACTGTAGAGGATTGGAAGGTTACAAGTATGATCAAAGAAACCTTTAGTCGTCTGGAAAATATCGTATTCTCAGATCTCTAAAACCCTTAACCTAATATGCATGCAAGCATAAGCTTATATACAAAGCATAAAAGACACACGGTTGGACAGGCCCAAACCGTAATACAAAGAATTATAAACAAACGAGCCCAAAAGACGCAATCTTCTAAGCCCAACAATGCTTGAGAGAGAGAGAGTGCACGCCGCGTCATCAAACCTTGCCCTTGCCCTTAGTATCAGATGTACCTGAAACAAATCCACAAATTGTAATCTAATGATTAGTGAGTCCGCTAGAGCATACCTGATACACAATCCACATAACACACATCATATTAGCTATATATGCTACATAAATCACATAAGCCATGCATAAAACATATAAGGAAGCCATGGAAACCCTCCAGGGTCTTACACCTAGTGCCACTAGAACCCCCACATGGTCATATTACCTGCCATGGGAACCCCCACATGGTCTTCCTTCCATGGGAAGCCCACACGGTCTTCCTACCATGGGAACCCCCATATGGTCTTCCTACCAAGCAAATATCATACAACCTAATCCTAAAAATATACTAGGAGGCCATGGAAACCCTCAAAGGTCTTATACCAATTGCCACGGGAACCCCCCGGGGTCTTCCATGCAATGTCATACCAACATAACGCATAATCAATCGACAATCCATATATCATAAAATGGGTCGGCCTTGGTGCCTTAGACCCATTGGTATAGTGAGAAGACTTACCTCTCGAATGCTGAACTGATAAGCTAAGCTAAGATATATCACAAGCACTGATCCTCCTCAACTTCCTATAATCATCATGTGATTAACTTGTAACAATCCCATAAATACCCTCAAAGTCAACCCTGGTCAAAGTCAAAGTCAATAGTCCATGTTGACCTCAACTCGTCGAGTTTCCTGAATAACTCGTCAACTCGATGAGTCGCTTGAGTAACTCGTTGAGTTCCTTAAAATGGCCGAAAACTATAAACATAAATCTCTTGCTGAAATCACTTAACCGAAAACCATTGACCGAAATCACTCAGGATCCTGGAAACGGGGAAACCCTTCTCGACTCGTCGAGTTGGCTAAGTGTTGGGGTACAAAGTTATTCATGATTGACTATGTAATTGTTTGACTTTTGTAAATCCCACTTGCATGTGGTGCATTAGCCTTTAGAACCATGAGTTAGTGAAAGTGAGAGAGAGACATTTAAACACCTCTAAATAAGGTGGGTTTAGTCCACTTGTAGAGGTGTGCTTGAGAGGTATAAAAGTTGAGTGTGTAAGCGTGTGTTATTTATGTAGACTAGATCTAGATCCCTTTTTGTGTAACACCATACATAATCAATACATCTCTTGAACACCCAAATCACCATGTTTATTGTGCAATCTTTAATTTTCATGCCAAACCATGTTCTTATATCACTACACTAAGCAACTCGCCGAGTCCCTTCAGTCCTTGATACGTTCAGTCCTTTCCAGTGGGTTCTAAGGTTTCCAACTTCAAATCTGTAACATACACGTTTTAAAATCATGTTTTGTAATGAATAAAATTTTAAAATGCTATGTGAAATTGAGTGTTGAGTTCTAACAGATGGTTTTTACTAGAAATGAAGTAAAATTATGTTTAGAATCACTCGGATAATATTGGAAGTCTTATGAGATTCTAGTTAAAAGCCAAATAGTGAAATTTAGAGAAAATATAAAATTTTAAATAAGTAAAATTTTATTATTTGATGTTGTAGAGAACCTCGTTAGAAACTTGTAGGCGAAAACCTCGTCGAAATCTGAGTTATAACGAAGAAGTTATGACCAACCGAAGATCCGCGACAAAACCAGCACGACGCCGAATGACGTAAAAAAAGCGAGTTTTTGATAAACTACTTTTTAGCCTTAGTAAGCTAAATGAAAGTTTTAGTATTCGTTAAACCGAGAAATTCGATAAAAAGAACGCCAAAATCTGACTTCGTATGAGGAAGTTATGATTTTTCGAAGTTTCAACTTAGCAGTAGACAACTAAATACTCGAATTTTAGATCGAGCGATATTTGACCGATACATCCTAAACGAGAATCGAAGGTCTTGTCATTTGTAGTACAATGGTAAAAAGTCTGATGAAAACGGATGTCGGATGAAGAAGTTATGAAATTTTAACGGATTTTTCTGTCCCGGTTTGTTAAAAATAATAATATTAAAATAAAGTCAAAATTAGCCAACAAAGTCCAAATGAAAGTTGTAGAGCATAATTTTAGCTACGAGTGCATATAAAGAACGTAAAAAACAGAGCTCGTATGCGAAAGTTATGGATTTTAGAAGTTCGGGTATCAAAATCCGAGAAATCTCGCATGAACAGTGTCCGGCCACGTCACCTCGCACGAAGCAGCAACATCATCCGAGATGTGGCCCAATCTGAAGCTGGCGCGTGTTTTCTTCTGATTCACTGGAGGCTGAGGTCCAATAAGAACAAGACACGTCTCACATCGGTGGCCAGTCTGACGCGAGCCACGTCCCGCCTACTAGCCTCGCTGCTAATGTTGCATCTGAGCCTCGCAGCGGCCTCGTGGCCTTCGCTTCTCCTGCCAGATGTCCGAAGCTCGCAGGAGCCACATCTTCTCCCTCCTGATCGAACCTCGCAGCTGCGACGTGGACGATTCTCAACCCTCGGATCCGAAGTCTCGGCCCTATATAAAGGGAGGCTGCGAGACTTGCCAACTAATTTTGGAATTTTGCCATTTTTCACCCCTAAATCCATATTTTCAGTATTTTGACTTTCCCTGAAGCCCCGATATCAATTTTAGCACCCAAAACACGTTTTGAAGCTCCCGAGAAGGTCGAAAAATTTATCTTTTCGGTTTTGAATCCCTACCTTCGTAGAGCCCGGTTTTCAATTAAGCTCCCGGTTTTCAACATAGAAAGTCATATTTAAAGCCGAAGTGCTGTCCAAATTACTATTTTAACCCCCGGTTAACTTAAGGTGAGTTCAATATATAGGAACAATTGTATGTTATGTGTTATATCTGCTATGTGCTTTTCAATGTTATTATTCCGGGTAATTTTCCCGTGTTATTTTATTCGCTATGTTTATAGCAAATATAATACCTTTGACCATATGATCAGTGAAAGGACTTAGATTCACATTGGTACTGGTACGTAGCCTCTGGTGATGTAGAGCATGTCTCCGTAAGAGAATGGCTTCTATTCTATGGCATTGGCAAATGGTTAGACAGGATTATAAGCCTGAAATCTAACAAGATGTTAATCAGAAATTGCATGTCTTCTATGCCATTTGGGCCAAAGTTTTATTGATGTATATGAAGCATTGAAAAGTATATCTTTAAATAAAGTCTTTGATTGATATGAACGCTTGTCACATGATCTCACATATGTCTTGTTGTTCTTCTTTGCTTTGGCCACATTGAAGTATATATATGGCATAACGTTATATTGTATCTATTATTGAACTCACTAAGCGTCACCGCTTACCCTATCAATGTTTAACAATTGCAGGTGATAAGTAACTAGTATGTTCACATACTATTGAAAGATTTAGAATAGTTTGTAATAGTACCTTTGTACTTCAGTTTATGTTTGTATAAATTACAATATCCTAGGTAGTTATGTAATATATAACACTTTGTAATAGTCGGTTTGTATCCAATAGTTTGTAATCCCTTTATCAGTGTAAAATATTGCTTTTATGAATATGCAAGTAGTATGTTTTGGAGTAATGATATTGTGAAGTATTAAAGTTTGGGTCTTTCAAAAATACGATAGTTGGGGTCTTTCAACCATGGTATCAGAGCAGTAGTTTAAGCGAACTAAATTCCACGGATTGGTATTTAGACTTAAACTATAGGAAGTTCAATATATGAACTTAATCATTGTAAGTATAGGGATATAAACCATAGGAAATATATAAGTAAAAGTATTAGGTAATAATAAACCATGATATTCTAAAATACTATCTTACTCCGTATTTCAGATCAATGGCTGAACATGTAAGTAGCCATACCCCTGAGGTTGGTGGAGATCCTCAACCCAAGGAAGTGAATACTCCAGTATCTCCTCGTGAGAAGCGACTCTTAGGTAAACTTACCGGTGTTATTCGACAGAATCTTGAAGAACACAAAAAGAATGATGATAAAGGAAAAGAGAAAGTCACTGGAGAATCTTCAAGCGGAAAGGTGAAGCGTCCCTCATTCAAAGATTTCAAGAGTAGTGGTGCTACTGAGTTTTCTGGTGTCCTTAATCCTATATTTGTTCTAACTTGGATTCAAAACACCGAGAAAGTATTTCGTGTCTCTCATGTGGATGATGAAGACAAGGCTATCTATGCTTCTGCAATGCTTATTGGAGAAGCCTTAGTCTGGTGGGAAGCAACATATGAAGCTCTCGATGGATGTGACCAGGAGAACTTATCCTGGGAGTTGTTCAAGACTCGTGTGCTAGAGAAGTATTGTCCTCTAGATATGAGGAGAAGATTGGAGAAGGAATTCCTAGAGCTTAAACAAGGAGCAATGACTATGAATGAGTATGAAACTCAGTTTAATCAAAGAGCAAGGTTTGCTACGAAGTATATTCCAACTGAAGACGAGAAAATTCAATTATTCATGGAGGGACTACGACACAAAATCCATGATTTTGTTGTCAATTGGGATGTTCTGTCATTTGATAAAGTTGTTGAGTATGCTCGAAGGCGTGAGCATGACTTAGAGATACGCGATGCCACTCTTACGATTCCAAAGCATCCACGTATTGAAAGAACTACTTCTGCTTCCACTATTCCACCAGCTCAATCTGTTCGAACTGATCCTAGCAAGCAAGCGCAATCTCAAAGCGCTTTTCGTGGCCGCGGTAGGTCACAATCTTTTTCTATTCAATCACCTTCATGTCGCGTTTGTGGAAGGAATCATCGAGGTCAATGCAAAATAGACAAGGAATCCATTGTCTGTTATGGGTGTGGAGAAACGGGTCATATAAAGCCAGCTTGCCCAAGGAAGGATGTGACTTGCTCTACATGTGGTATTATTGGCCACAAGAAGCATTTTTTCCCTACTCTTACCAGCCAAGTGACGGGAAGTCAAGCTTCTGTTCAACAACCGGCGAGAAGTCAAATCCCTCTCCAACAACCAAAGAGTACTCCAGCTAAAAAGGAGGAGGTGCCAAAAGCTAAGGGTCGTGCATTCCAGATTTCCACAGAGGAAGCACGTGAGCACCCGAATGTTGTGAAGAGTACATTTCTTGTCAACTCTAGACTTGCTCACATCTTATTTGATTCTGGTGCCTCAGATTCTTTCGTATCTTATAAATTTGCACATTTTTTTTCAAACTGTTTGCTATGCACTCGCGCAACCATTTGATGTAGATACTGCAGGAAGTATATCATTACTTGCTGATAAAATCTATAGGGATTGTGTCATAAAAATTGAAGGCTATAATTTTCTTGTTAACCTAATCCCTATCTCTTTGTCCAACTTCGATATTATTCTCGGCATGGATTGGTTGTCAAAGAACCATGCAGAACTCTTGTGTTACGAAAAGATGGTACGCGTTCCTATTGAAGAGGAAGATCCTATTCATGTCTACAGTGAACAAAGGATCTTAAAAATAATCTCTTTCCTCAAAGCTCGTAAATTCATATCGAAAGGTTGTCCTATCTATCTGGCCTATACAGTTGATTTCTCAAGAGAGGAGAATAAAACTCTAAATGATATTCCCATTGTTAATGAATATCCTGATGTTTTCCCCGATGATCTGCCTGGACTTCCTCCGGATAGGCAAGTAGAATTCCAAATTGACCTTGTGCCTGGTGTTGCTCCGATTGAAAAGACTCCTTATCGTCTTTCGCCAGCCGAGATGAAAGAAATGATGATCCAACTGCAGGAATTACTTGACAAAGGCTTTATTCGACCGAGTACCTCTCCTTAGGGTGCTCCAGTATTGTTTTTCAAGAAGAAGGACGGATCGATGCGAATGTGCATTGATTATCGTGAGCTGAATAAAGTGACCATCAAGAACAAGTACCCGCTACCTCGCATCGACGATTTGTTCAATCAACTTCAGTGTGTTAGCTATTTCTCAAAGATTGATTTGAGATCTGGCTATCATCAGTTGAAAGTACAAGAGAAAGATGTACCGTAGACTGCTTTCCGTACTCGTTAGGGGCATTTCGAATTCCTTGTCATGCCATTCGGTTTGACAAATGCTCCTGCTGTATTCATGGATATGATGAATCGAGTATGCCGCCCAATGCTCGATAAGTCTGTCATCGTATTCATTGACGATATTTGAATCTATTCCAAGTCTGATGTTGATCATGCCATTCATATTCGTGAAATCTTAGAACTCCTTTGAAAGGAGAAAGTTTATGCTAAATTCTCGAAATGTGAATTTTGGCTTTATCAAGTTCAATTTCTCGGCCATATTATTTCTAGTGACGGTGTATCTGTGGATCCTATCAAAATCGAAGCTATTCAAAATTGGGAAGTGCCCCGTAATGCTTCCGAAATTCGAAGTTTCTTAGGTCTCGCAGGATATTACCGGTGATTCATTAAAGAGTTTTCTCGTATAGCCGTACCTCTCACGAGTCTTACATGGACGGAAGTGAAGTTCGAATGGAGTGAAGCTCAAGAAAAAGCTTTCTTAACTCTAAAAGATCTTTTGACTCATGCTCCAATCTTATCACTCCTAGAAGGTGATGATGATTTCTCCGTGTATAGCGATGCTTCAAGATTACGACTCGGTTGTGTATTGATGCAGCATGGTAAAGTGATAGCCTATGCCTCAAGACAACTGAAAGATTATGAAAAGAATTATCCCACCCATGATCTTGAATTTGTTGCAGTGGTATTTGCCCTAAAACTTTGGAGACATTACCTTTTTGGTACGAAATGCGAATTGTTTACCGACCACAAGAGTCTCAAGTATATATTCAGTCAGCAAACTCTGAATATGAGACAATAACGAGCCATGGAGCTGATCAAAGACTATGATTTCGAAATCCTGTACCATCCTGGAAAGGCTAATGTGGTTGCATATGCACTTAGCTGGAAAGTTTATCGTAATACTATGTGTTATACTATTACTCACACTACGGTGAAGTTCACTATTCTTGATGAACTAGAGAAGTGGCAAGTTGAGGCCTTAAAGCCAGAAAATGTGAAGAAGGAAGGAATGGTACATTATGTTGATGTTTTACTTGATGATCCACGAGGATTAAAAGTATTTAAGAATCGGCTATGGATTCCAAAGATTGGTGGATTATGACAGAAGATTTTAGATGAAGCTCATAAGTCTAAGCTGTTAATACATCCTGGTACAAGTAAAATTTACTATGATGTAAGAGCTGATTATTGGTGGCCTGGATTAAAGAGAGACATTGGAAGATATGTACAGGAATGCTTAGTATGCTTATAAGTCAAAACAGAGCACCAAAAGCCTTATGGAACCCCAGAAAGTCTTAGTGTTCCTGTATGGAAGTGGGAAGAGCTGTCCATGGATTTTATTACCAAATTGCCAAAGACTGCTAGACAGCATGATAGCATTTGGTAATCGACGACCGCCTGACTAAGAGTGCACATTTTCTCGCCATGCGTGAAACGGCGCCAATGGAGAAACACACACAAGTATACTTGGATGAAATTGTTGCAAGACATGGTGTGCCACTAAAGATCATTTCCGATCACGATACTCGCTTCACTTCTCACTTTTGGGCGAGTGTGCAACGTGAATTAGGATCTCGAGTTGCTCTCAACACCGCTTATCATCCCCAGACAGATGGTCAGATGGAGAGAACAATCCAAACAGTAGAAGATATGCTTCGTGCATGAGTCTTGGAGTTAGGTGGTAACTGGGATAAATACTTTCCTCTTGTTGAATTTTTGTATAATAACAGTTACCACACTTCAATCAAAATGCCACCATTGAAGCATTATATGGACGCAAATGCCATACGCCGTTATGTTGGCGTGATGTAGGACAGAAAATCCTTGGAGGTCCTGAAATGATTCAAGACACCATCGACAAGATTCAAATCGTACGAGAAAGAATGAAAGCAGCCCAAGATCGATAGAAGTCCTATACAGAAAAGAGAAGACGATCTTCCAAGTGGGTGATTTCATGATGCTGAAGGTATCCCCATGGAAAGGCCTTATGCGAGTTGGGAAGAAAGGAAAGTTGAGTCCTAGATTTGTTGATCCTTTCAAAATCATCCAAAGAATTGGAAAACAAGCATACGACTTAGAATTTCCTGAAGATTTGGCAGGTATTCATGATGTGTTTCATGTAAGTTATCTGCGCAAATGCTTGAGCATCTACGATGATACATTTCCATCATGCAATGTGAAATTGGATAATAAGTTAAGATATGTCGAAGAGCCTAAAGAAATCGTGAATGAAAGAACAACTAAG
The DNA here is from genome assembly GCF_052625555.1 of Lactuca saligna. NCBI lineage: Eukaryota > Viridiplantae > Streptophyta > Magnoliopsida > Asterales > Asteraceae > Lactuca > Lactuca saligna. The sequence goes on from NC_136417.1 coordinate 148,841,440, forward strand.
CTACTCAATAAAGAAGTAGAATTGGTGCTTGTCAAGTGGAAACACCATCGAGGCCCAAACTATACTTGGGAGAATAAGAATGAGATAAAAGCAAAATATACCCATTTATTTTAATCGATGTAATTTCGAGGACGAAATCCTCAAAAGGAGGAGGTATTTGTAACATACACATTTTGAAATCATGTTTTGTAATGAATAAAATTATGAAATACTATGTGAAATTGAGTGTTGAGTTCTAACAGATGATTTTTAGTAGAAATGAAGTAAATCTATGTTTAGAATCCCTCAGAAAATATTGGAAGTCTTATGAGATTCCAATGAAAAGCCAAATAGTGAAATTTAGCGAAAATATAAAATTTTAAATAAGTAAAATTTTATTATTTGATGTTGTAGAGAATCTCGTTAGAAACTTGTAGGTGAAAACCTTGTCGAAATCCGAGTTATAACGAAGAAGTGATGACCAACCGAAGATCCGCGACAAAAACGGCACAACGCCGAATGACGTAAAAAAAGTGAGTTTTTGATAAACTACTTTTTAGCCTTAGTTATCTAAATGAAAGTTTTAGTATTCGTTAAATCGAGAAATTTGATAAAAAGAACGCCAAAATCTGACTTCATATGAGGAAGTTATGATTTTTCGAAGTGTCAACTTAGCAGTAGACAGCTAAAAACTCGAATTTTAGATCGAGTGATATGTGACCGATACATCCTAAATGATAATCGAAGGTCTCTTCATTTGTAGTACAACGTCAAATACAGAGCTCGTATGCGAAAGTTATGGATTTTAGAAGTTTGGGGCTCAAAATCCGAGAAATCTCGCATGAATAGTGTCCGGCCACGTCACCTCACACGAAGCAGCAGCATCATCCGAGACGTGGCCCAATCCGAAGCTGGCGCGTGTTTTCCTCTGATTCGCCGGAGGCCGAGGTCCAGTAAGAACGAGACACGTCTCGCATTGGTGGCCAGTCTGACGCGAGCCACGTCTCGCCTACCAGCCTCGCAGGAGCCACATCTTCTCCCTCCTGATCGAACCTCGCAGCTGCGACGTGGATGATTCTCAACCCTCGGATCCGAAGCCTCGGTCCTATATAAAGGGAGGCTGCGAGACTTGCCAACTAATTTTTGAATTTTGCTATTTTTCACCCCTAAATCCATATTTTCAGTATTTTGACTTTCCCTGAAGCCCCGATATCAATTTTAGCACCCAAAGAAGCTCCCGAGAAGCTCGAAAATTTTATCTTTTTGGTTTTGAAGCCCTACCTTCGCAGAGCCCGGTTTTCAATTAAGCTCCCGGTTTTCAACATAGAAAGTCATATTTAATGCCGAAGTGCTGTCCAAATTACTATTTTAACCTCCGGTTAACTTAAGGTGAGTTCAATATATAGGAACAATTGTATGTTATGTGTTATATCTGCTATGTGCTTTTCAATGTTATTATTCCGGGTTACTTTCCCGTGTTATTTTATTCGCTATGTTTATAGCAAATATAATACCTTTGACCATGTGATCAGTGAAAGGACTTAGATTCACATTGGTACTGGTACGTAGCCTCTGGCCATGTAGAGCATGTCTCCGTAAGAGAATGACTTCTATTCTATGACATTGGCAAATGGTTAGACAGGACTATAAGCCTGAAATCTAACAAGATGTTAATCAGAAATTGCATGTCTTCTATGCCATTTGGGCCAAAGGTTTATTGATGTATATGAAGCATTGAAAAGTATATCTTTGAATAAAGTCTTTGATTGATATGAACGCTTGTCACATGATCTCACATATGTCTTGTTGTTCTTCTTTGCTTTGGCCACATTGAAGTATATATATGGCATAACGTTATATTGTATCTATTATTGAACTCACTAAGTGTCACCGCTTACCCTATCAATGTTTAATAATTGCAGGTGATAAGTAACTAGTATGTTCACATACTATTGAAAGATTTAGAATAGTTTGTAATAGTACCTTTGTACTTCAGTTTATGTTTGTATAAATTACAATATCCTGGGTAGTTATGTAATATATAACACTTTGTAATAGTCGGTTTGTATCCAATAGTTTGTAATCCCTTTATCAATGTAAAATATTGCTTTTATGAATATGCAAGTAGCATGTTTTGGAGTAATGATACTGTGAAGTATTAAAGTTTCGGTCTTTCAAAAATATGATAGTTGGGGTCTCTCAAAATCCAACCTCTCTTAGTGTAGATACCATGTAAAGTTGCAAACTTTACGTACATGCAAGGCCTCACAAGGTTAAAACCTCAAAACCAAACTTCCTACAAGGTTCTTGTGCATGAAAAGGGGCTAAGCTTCATAGAGTGAGCAACTTTATGTCGTTGGGGACCTAGAGAGGTCTAAATCTGGAACCATATCCTTGTGATAAGTCCAGATCCAGGTTTGACTCCATTTTGCACCAAAAATGGCCATTTACTTCCAAGAAAAAGGATCTAATCAACTAGAGATCAAGGTGGCGACTTTATTGTTGGATTAATGTCTAAGTCCATAACTATAATTGGTAAAACTTGACCCGACCCGGCATGGTCCATTTGGGTTGCATGGCATCATGCACTTGGATAGACTAAAATGAGAGAAATAACACTTAAGGTTTGTTAATATATTATAAGTTCTAATATATTAATAAGGTTATTTAATTAGTATTGATCAAGAATTAATTTGGAATTAATTAAGTGATCAAAAGGAGACTAATTAAATATATGGGTTGATTATGTAAATCATTCATTCTTATATATGTGGGCTTGTGATCCAAGATTACTTATGTTGGACTAAGTCCATGGGGTGACCCATGGATACTCCATGGAGGTTAAAATCCATGGAGAATAAGGAATGGGTAAAGTCACGAGTTACATGGTGTAACCCTAATAGCCACCATATAAAAGAAACCCATGGCTCAAGAAATCGTGACCATGTGTGTGTATGAGGGCTAGACGATTTCATGAAGTGTTCTAATTTCTCTCTAAGTTATTCCAAGTGTATTTGGTGTTGTGTGAACCATTTGAGGTGTCACACTTGGGGCACTAGGCACTCAAGCTTCATGAAGACATTCTACATCAAAGAGGTATGTATTCTATCTTGTTATATTGATAATATTGTATGCTAGATTAGGATAATACCTTGGATGTTCATATTTGCATGTATAATAGAGAAAACATAGATCCAAGGTATTTAGGGTTGCATGTACACTTAGGAGTGTTAGAATGCTCATAACCCAACAGTGGTATCAGAGAGTAGGCTTGTTTTCTTGTTATACCTGCAATAGAAGCTGAAAAATCGAGTTTTGATGCTGTCAGCCCAGCAGACTCGCCGAGTCCATGAAGGGACTCGACGAGTCCAAGGAAAAATGCATCCAACTCGCCGAGTTGTGTTCATGCACTCGACGAGTTGGACCCCAGACATCATATTTTCGAGTTTTTTGGCTAGAAATGGACTAGGAACATTACCCTAAGTTGTTTTGAACTTATAAACTTGTTTTTTTAATGTGGTAATGTTCATGCTAATCCATTTTCAAAGATAATTGTCAATAGATTCATGTTTTGTATTAGTTTAAAGGTTAGACTAATTACATGAAAAACTTTGATTTGAATTATCTTGTTCTTATGAGTTGCTTAGATTAATAGAAAATTTGAGTGAAAAAGTTGTTTTCAATCCAAATTAATCTAAGAGTTGATTCTAAAATGTGTTTTTGTAACTTGTCCTCAAGTTATATGAAAAGTCACATTTAAGTTTCATAAAAACTCATAAAAGTGGGCAATGGTTACAAAAGATGAAGAGTCTTGTCCTTAAGTTATGGAGGTTCAAGAGTCACTTCATTAATAAATAAATAAATAAATAAAATATGTAACCTTAATTAATTCCATAAGTTATAAAATAAAGAAAAGGTTAATTCTTTATTAGTTTAAAGTCTTCCATAATTTGTCCACAAGTTATGGAACTTGAAGAGTTTTTGGATTAAAACTACTTTAAATACATAAGTTATGAAATTAATTAGTTTTGAATAGTTTCAAAACTTGCCCTCAAGTTTTGGAATTTGTTAAGTTTTCTCTTATGAATACTTTAATTCCAAGTTAGCCCTTAGAATTTTAAAAGTTAAAATTCAACCCTTATACTTTATAATATTATAAGTTAATAATATTTATATGTATAAGAGTAAAGTCGGTCTTACCGCTAGTACGCCTCATTCACGAAGCCGGTCTATAAGGTGGGTATAAGGTTGTTGCCTATAAAATGGCAACTTAATGGGTGTCCACTCTCACCCACCGCTTGCTTGACTGGTGGAGGGTCGTTAGCCGAACGGGTTTGACATGACTATAATTCTCCCTTCATTAAAAGTATTAATGATAAATACTAAGTAACTAAACTCTTAATAATTCCCAATCTTAGTTACTTAGGAAAATGTGAATAAGGTGCTAATCCATGAAATTACACTTTGCACTTTGTTTAAGTCGGTTAGTGGAGCGTGTGTGGTTAACCGGCACACTAACTCGAATTTAACAAGGTAGGCAAAGGGTAACTTAATGTTTATCATAGTATCGATGGAGCGTGTGTGGTTAACCGGCACATCGATTGAGGGGTAAATACTTAAGGGTACCAAGTAATTTGCATGGTTACTTCACACCTTGTTTTGTGATCCTCGGCATCCCAGTCACAAAACCTGAAGGGCACACTCGAGATTGAAACATGCCATTGAACAGTTCAATGAATCTCAAAAGATCTAGGAGTTTCAAAACCAATTAAAACCTAATAATACATTTCGTTTATCTTGGTGGAAATTGGTGAATCGTCATTCACCTACCTTCAAATTGTTTTATAGCTTGGATTACGGCATACCTCTTCTAAGTTATAAAATAGTTTGTTGGGTCCTAGCCTTAATATTTCATATTGGGTGTTATATTAAGGACCTTAAGATCAACTATCTTGAATATCTCCCAAAACATGTCTGGTTTAGACATTTATGATCTTCCCAAATCTCTTGAAACAAGCTTTCCTAATGAAGATGATGTCCCATGGATATCATACTTCTTTCTCCTCCTCCAATCATTCTCCCTAACCCACAAGTTCTTGAAAAGTTTAAGGTCACTCAAGCCCTATTGGCAAGGCAAGGTCTAGGTGTGATCACATCTTGGAGATGTAGTCACATATTGACAAGCCGGGAGAGTTGGGTGTCAAAGTCTTGAGAAAGTTGGTGGTTCAATCACTTTCTAAGTCACATAGTGAGTTCTTTTGGAACACCTATGAAACAGACTATGACAAGACCCTTAATGATCTTATCTATTTGTTAAGATCAACTTCCTGAAACTTTATGGACATTGACAATAGTGACACAGGAAATCCAGAAAAACATTCTCTTCCGAATGGAAAGGGATCGGCCATAGTCAACTCGGTTGACCAAATGGTAAAGAGAAAAGTCTAAGTCTGTGATAGTCTCGTGTACCATTATCAAAGGGTCCATATGTTTATATTGCCAAAGGAAGGGGAATTGGTTGCGAAGCTGCCTGATTTACCTAAGGATGTTAAAGTCAATAAGATTGACTCTACTTCAGGTAAAAGTCCACTAATCTAACTCTGTTAAGTTTCTATTTTCAGATTCCTGATACATGATGTGACTGGGTCACATGGTAATGTTTTAAGAATCAAAGAAAAGTAAAGGAACTTAAAGAAAGAATATGCTGAATCTGATCGCATAGATGGATTTCTATCGCGTAGTTTGAAAAAAAATCGGATTCTTGAGCTAATTCTTAGGAGTTATGAGATATTGCTAAGGAATAGATAACAACAAGTTTTCATATGGGTTGTAAGGATAAGTTTTAAAATAAAAGAAATTTTTTATTTTATTTATTTTAAAATATCCTTACAATGGCATTTGAGGAAAAATTGTTGCTTATATGATTCCATTAATAGCAAGAGTGGAAATATGAAATTGATTCTTTCATTTGTGGTAATGTCTAAATTTATCAAATAAAGGAAAGATTCTCATCACCCAAGTCTCAATTGGACAGGAACTTGGAATCATGCAAGGTGTATAGCATGATGAATGAGAACTTTCAAGTATTGGAAAAATTAAGACTAATTACTTATTCACATGGATGTGTGAGTAAAGTAATGGACTAAGGGATTGAGTACACATTCTTGTGCACTGGTCAAGTGCATCACAAAAGATTGATAAGACTATTCGTCATAGTTTACTAAAGCTCAGTAAATATGATTATACTTATAAGCTTAAGTGTAACTCTGAGACATTGGAAAAGGTTCCAATGTAAGGCAGAGCGAATAAGAAGAATCAACTTAGGCAGAAAGATAAAAGTTTCTCAAATCTGAAAAGATGGGAGAGTACTTTAGTATCAGCTTTGTGATCATCTTAATGATTAAGAATCCATATCAAAAATTAGTTCTCTAAGGAAGTCTTAGTGCATTCTTATGACTAAGAAGAAGGGATCTTGAATTGTTGAAATGGTTAAATCAAGAAGATGAGTCATACTTCGTTCCAATACAAGTCTTAGAGTCATACTCCAAGTTTGTAATTTGAGTGACATGTCTTAAAGAAGGTTTAAAACACTTATCAAATGTAAGAGTAAAAGTTTTCTACTCTTGTACATTTGAAATTGGTAAGTTGTGATGTTTTGGATAAAACAAAGATCAACTAAGGCCAATTGTGTGAAGTGTTTGTCTTGATTAGAATCCGCACTATCTCTTGGATGTTTGACAAGGGAGCCTTATAGGTCAAGAGGACAGTGGGAGTCTTAAAGGTCTTGAAATTCTCAAGAACTAATCAAGAATGAAACCTGAAGTTCTTCACTAGCACACGACTTGAGGTTTATAACCTATCGTGTTGACATATTCTATGCCCATTCTAGTTAAAGTTGGCTTTGTATATGAGTTCTTAGAGTTCTCAATGTGTTGCACAACAACTTGGAAGCAATGGTAGGCCCTTGAGCTGCCAGGTAGCAAGAAATTAAGATTGAGTTCAATCCATATGGTTTTGGATTTGTCATTATCCTTGTCTTGTGATTATGGTTTTGACAAATTCATATGGGTAGGAACTCATACACCAATAAATCTAAGTGTCATAAGGTTTCTCTCTGATTCATGGAAATGATGGTGAGGAAACACTTCCACTAAGTAGATTTTAGCTAGATAGCAATTGGGATATTTTCATTCTCAAAGTCGTTAGTGGAGCGTGTGTGGTTTACCGGCACACTAACTTGGACTTGTGAGAAGTGGCAAAAAGGTCTAACCATTATGATTACGGCATCCCTCTTCATAATTGTTTAGACACACAAATGTGCTATCTAAGGGAAGGTGTATGTTTTTTGATAAAGTCTTATCAAAGCAATCTAGTATCAGAAATCTGAACTTTGGTCAGAAAGTCAATAAAATATTGATTTCTAGAAGTCGAGCTTTCTGAGTACATGTCAAAGCTAGTGGGAGCATAAGTGTTATGCTAATAATCATCATGTTAGTGGGAGCATGATAATTACGATAAGTATTGCAAGCTAGCAATGTTAATTATAGAAAACAAAAATGTTTCAATTGGGAAAAAGTTGTTTTGCTATAATTAAGGGAGAGGAAATTATACTTCATCTCAAATCTATAAGCTTAGATCGTGAGGTTTTAATCATTTAGTCAAGGATATATATGAATTTCATGTTGGAATGGCTCAACATAAGGAAATTCTGTATATGGGTCCATTATTTGCGTTCTAAAATTCGATTATGATTATGGCATCCCTCTTCATAATCCGAATTATGAGAACTTGGCAAATAGAAATGGAAATGTTATAGCAAAAGACTGGTTTAGTCTTTATGTGAGACATCATGAATCGTGTCCCATATGCTTCGGATATAGGACCGATTACATGCGCTATATTCATCCTTTCTAAAATTTTCCAAATGCCTGGGGCATTAAGAAGGGAAAAGGTTTAGAACTGGATATGACTAAAAGGATTAAACAATTGTCGAGGACAATCTAAGGTTTACCAAAGATTGGTTGCTCAAGGACAGTTGGAAGTATAGTGATAATTCTGGAAGGACCATATTGACATAATCTGTAAGGAGGCAACTCTTGTTCAGAAGTGATAGTCAAAATGGAATCTGGAAATGTTTCAAAGTTAGAATTTTTCCAATCTGTTTAAGATTAGGAAACTTAATGCAAGAAGGATGTTTCTAAGGAGCTGATTTCCTTTGGAATACTCTATAATGATTGTTGCCAATTCTTTCTGACTTTGTGCATAATCATTACAAGAGGATCAATGCATATAAGTTTAGAATCTAACAGATTTCAGTAAATGACATGAATTTGGAATTCTTGTATTTACAGTAAGGATTTGGGAGTGTGAAAAAAGAATCATTGAAGTTATGTTCAATTGATCTAGTTCACAAAGTAAAGATCATAGACAAACATAGTATGCATACTTGGTGTGTGGCATGACTAGTGTTTAGACAAACATAGTGTACATGCTTGGAGCATGGGACAACTATTGTTTTAAATTCAAGAATAAAGTTGATAGCTGAAACAGTATACAATGAATAATGTGTAATCATATGGTGATAAATAAAAGGTGTTTTATTTATATTCATAAGTTCTGAGACCATATTGGATTCAATTATTATTGTGTTTCACTTTGCATGTTTTGACTTCCCGAATAAACTAGGTTATTCTTCCGGAATGACTAAGTTATTCAAACCATCCACAGTCGGTCATATGTTGGAAGTAGATATGAATTAAGACTGTCATGGGTTGGCTTGTAGAGGTCTAAGGTGTTGGACAAAGGGCTACAACACTCATGAGTGCTCATAAGTTCTGAGTATTGGATTCAACCCGCGCTCATTGGAATCACTTCATGGATTTTATCACGAGTGATCATGAGACGATAATATCTTATATTCTTCAAACCTAGAGATATGAGTTGTTACTATGAGTTGGTTGTACATTGATTGCACGAAACCGCATTTGGTAACTCGGTGCTATTATACGTGCCTTTGTGTATGATTCAACAAGTAGTAGAACAAGCCATATGAGTCGAAGTTTATCCATTCCTTTTACCTTCGGGATAAAAGCAATATCTGTGGGCCCCTCGATGATTTGATGATGATAAATGGAAGTGCTCGGCCGGGCCAGGACTGATTTGATTTGTTCAATTAGTCAGTCATCATAAATCGGAAATCGGGAAACAACAAATGGACAGAGAGAATGATTATAATCCATGTCTCAGTCCATACGATATCTAGAATGGAGGAATATATGATCCCTTATCTAATGGACAAGTCATTGACAAAGGTCAGAGTTCATCTACAAGATCAGAGTTCGACAGAAGCTTTTGAGAGCTACGATTGCTAGTCGGGTTTTGAAGTCATACTTGCAATAATAGTTTTAGACTTATCCAAGTGGGAGACTGTTGGATTAATGTCTAAGTCCATAACTATAATTGGTAAAACTTGACCCGACCCGGCATGGTCCATTTGGGTTGCATGGCATCATGCACTTGGATAGACTAAAATGAGAGAAATAACACTTAAGGTTTGTTAATATATTATAAGTTCTAATATATTAATAAGGTTATTTAATTAGTATTGATCAAGAATTAATTTGGAATTAATTATGTGATCAAAAGGAGACTAATTAAATATATGGGTTGATTATGTAAATCATTCATTCTTATATATGTGGGCTTGTGATCCAAGATTACTTATGTTGGACTAAGTCCATGGGGTGACCCATGGATACTCCATGGAGGTTAAAATCCATGGAGAATAAGGAATGGGTAAAGTCATGAGTTACATGGTGTAACCCTAATAGCCACCATATAAAAGAAACCCATGGCTCAAGAAATCGTGACCATGTGTGTGTATGAGGGCTAGACGATTTCATGAAGTGTTCTAATTTCTCTCTAAGTTATTCCAAGTGTATTTGGTGTTGTGTGAACCATTTGAGGTGTCACACTTGGGGCACTAGGCACTCAAGCTTCATGAAGACATTCTACATCAAAGAGGTATGTATTCTATCTTGTTATATTGATAATATTGTATGCTAGATTAGGATAATACCTTGGATGTTCATATTTGCATGTATAATAGAGAAAACATAGATCCAAGGTATTTAGGGTTGCATGTACACTTAGGAGTGTTAGAATGCTCATAACCCAACATTTATACCTCAAAATGATGGCCAATACAGAGTAGATGTCGGATTTACAATTTCTCTCCTTTTTCCTTGCTCTTCAAGCTCTAAAATGCTTCACAAAGGCACAAGTTTCACTCTCTAAGGTTCATACACACTCAAGGAAACTCAGGTAGGCGACTAAGGTTTCTTTATGGGTTGCAAGGACCATAAGGGAGGCTACAAATGAGCCATAAGTCCTTTAAATAGGGTAACAACCCCTAAAATTTAGGGTTTCCCTCTACAACACCTTCTCGTTGAGTTGGGGCCTTCCGAATCGTCGAGTAGGGTCGAAATCCTGTGTTCTTCTTAATGACTCTACTCGACGAGTTGGAGCTCCCAACCCGCCGAGTCCATGCACCGAAATCCCGCGAACATATCATTGACCAAAAAGGTCATTATACATCAGCATTATATATACATAAGCATTGCAAAAAAATTCTAGAGCAGGAAGATAAGATACATACCAACCACAACATCTGGTGCTACTTGAGCCTCCTCGGTAGTCAACTGAAATGCACGACTCTTCACCACTGGAGCATTCGCCTTAGCAGGGCGACCAACAGTAATTCTCATTATGGTAGGCACGGGTGCCGACACTGCTCCTTCTCCTCTCTGCAACCTCGAACAATCAGCCTTTTATGGCCATTCTGGTTGCGGTGGATACAAATCAAGCCCTTCTTTGGGCAATCCCTGCTCACGTGGCCCTACTGACCACACATATAACATGTCGGGCCCATCTCTCGTAAGACTCTGCCATAAAATCTCCCACACTTTGCACACTGGCCACGACCCTGCTGTCCCCTACTGTAAGAATCGGCGGTCTTAGGTTTTTTGCATGTCCTATTGTTGTCTGTGCCTGCTCAGGTTTCCGCTTGGTGCAAGACTCCGACTCCATCTCCCGCTATGGGCCTTTTCCACCATCTCATTCAGGGTTTTGCACCTTGTAAAGCTCACAAACTCTTGTATATCATCCCTCAACATGGAATGATACCTCGTCCACCTCATGTCCTCATCAGTATCATACTATGGGATTAACAATGCCCGTTCCCAAAATTTGGTGATGATCTCCACCAAAGTCTCCTTGGTCTGTTGGAGTTCCTGGAACTCTCTCATTAACCGATGCACCTTAATAGTTTCTACAAACTCCAAATCAAATCTCCTAACAAACTCGGCCCACGTCATCTCAGCCACACTAGCTATCCCCACCTGACTAGTCACCTCGCCCCACCAGTCTCGGGCCTTGTCTCTCAGCATGCATGAAGCAAAACCCACCTTTGCTGGATCCTGGCAAGAACTTGTTTTCTGAGTGTTCTCTATATATGCCACCCAACATCGGCTAACAATGGGGTCCCTTACCCCGAAAAACTCTGGCGCCCCACACGCCTTGAACTTCCGGAACAAGGAAGTTCGGGCCTCGCCCTGGCCTATATTAATCTCGGCTCTGAATGCTCTGAGCCTCTCCTCCATGATCTACATCATACCTTCCTTGACTGTCCTAAAAATCACTAGGGTAGCATCAAGGATGCCCCTCGTAACCTCAACTGCTATAAGCTTGCATAGCCTCTCATCAATTGGCTCGGTAGTATCACCCGACACAGATCTAGACCCTGATCTCGATCCTGATCCCCCTGCTCTAAACCATGGCACCACCATACTGATCTGTGATGCCATAAAACATAATGATAAGGATATCCATAGAAGAGATCCTTCCATACCGGTCCTCCTTAGATCTCTCAGATTTAACATTGGTTCGGGTACATGTCCTGTGCTTTCAGTAGTACGGGCCCTATACTACCTTCCACGTCTACTTGTACCCTTCCCAAGGTTGTACCTGATAACTCCAATTTGTCCCAAAATAAATCATATCCCATAAACTACCGCATATCTCAAATCCCAGATTATCCTAAGATTGGCTCTACCCACACCAATCAGACCAATCATAACAGGTTGCCCCAATGCATGCAAGTTATACACAAAATAGAACCACATAGATTGTCAAATAAGCTTTTACCCTAGACCACAATCCACACATGGAACAATAATAAGGCAGAATTCATCATTATAGGGCTATACAATCCTAAACATATACAAATTTGAAAGCATACATGTAGCAAGATTCATACGATTATCATAATTCATATATTGGGGAACTACTTACTTGGCTCGGCCGATCACGCGCGTTGCACTCTCCTTTTTTCCATTCTTTAAAGGTTTTTCGCTTTTATTTTATCTTTTGAAAACAATTTACCATTTCCTTAGTTTGAATCTTGACACACCTGGGAGTGTGCCTGAATCCCTCAAACCAAGGCTCTGATACCAACTTGTAACAACCCAATTTTTCAAAAGAAAATTTTCATTTTTAAATAGTCAAACACTTTTCCATAAACCATGAAATCTCAATACAATTGTTTTTAAATTCATGTCCATAATACTATTATTTCCAAGCATCAGAGTGTCCCATAAAAATTCCTGAGAGAGAGAGAGTCCATGCCGCGTCATCAAACCTTGTCATTGCCCTTAGGATCAGATGTACATGAAAGAAATCCACAAACTGTAAGCTAATTCTTAGTGAGTCCCCCAAAGCATACCCCACACATAATCCACACAACACATATCATATTAGCCATAAAAGCTACATAAATCGCATAAGCTATGCATACGATATATAAGGAAGCCATGGAAACCCTTCACGGTCTTACACCTAGTGCCACTGGAACCCCTATGTGGTCTTACTACCTACCATGGGAACCCTCACATGGTCTTCCTGCCATGGAAACCCCCATAATGGTCTTCCTGCCATGGGAACCCCCACATGGTCTTCCTACCAAGCAAATATCGTACTAGCTAATATTGAAAATATACTAGGATGTCATGGAAACCCACCAAGGTCTTATACCAATTTCCATTGGAACCCCCCGAGGTCTTCCATGAAATGACATACCACAATAACACATAATCAATCGACAATCTATGTATCATAAAATTGGCCGACCTTGGTGCCTTAGACCTATTGGTATGGTGAGAAGACTCACCTCTCAAATGCTTAACTGATAAGCTAAGATAAGATATATCCCACGCACTGCTCCTCCTCAACTGCCTATAATCATCATGTGATTAACTTGTCACAATCCCATAAATACCCTGAAAGTCAACTCTGGTCAAAGTCAAGGTCAACAGTCCATGTTGACCTTAACTCGTCGAGTACATCCAACACCTCGCCGAGTTTCCTGAATAACTCATCAACTTGCTGAGTCACTTGAGTAACTCGTCGAATTCCTTAAATGACCGAAAACTCTAAACTGAAATCTCTGGCCGAAATCAGTTGACCGAAAACCCTTGACCGAAATCATCTAGGATCCCGGAAACGGGAAATCCTTTCCCGACTCATCGAGTTGGCTAAGAAACTCGTCGAGTACCTTCAGTCCTTGATGTGTTTAGTCCTTTCCAGTGGGTTCTAAGGTTTCCAACTTCAGATCCAACCTCTCTTAGTGCAAATATCATGTAAAGTTGCAAACTTTACAAACATGCAAGGCCTCACAAGGCTAAAACCTCAAAACCAAACTTCCTACAAGGTTCTTGTGCATGAAAAGGGGCTAAGCTTCATAAAGTGAGCAACTTTATGTCATTGGGGACCTAGAGAGGTCCAGATTTGGAACCATATCCTTGTGATAAGTCCAGATCCAGGTTTGACTCCATTTTGCACCAAAATTTCCATTTACTTCCAAGAAAACGGATCTAATCAACTAGAGATCAAGGTGGCGACATTATACCTCAAAATGATGACCAATACAGAGTAGATGTCGGATCTACAGTTTCTGTCCTTATTCCTTCCTCTTCAACCTGTAAAATCCTTCACAAAGGCATAAGTTTCACTCTCTAAGGTTCACACACAGTCAAGGAAACTCAACTACGCGACCAGTGTTTCTTTCTGGGTTGCAAGGGCGATAAGGGAGGCTACAAATGAGCCATAAGTCCTTTAAATAGGGTACTAACCCCTAAAATTTAGGGTTTCCCTCTACAAGACCTACTCGTCGAGTTGGGGCCTTCCGACTCGTCGAATGGGGTCGAAATCCCGCGTTCTTCTTAATGACTCAACTCGACGAGTTAGAGCTCCCAACTCGCCGTGTCCATGCACCAAAACCCTAAAATTATATAAATTTAACTAATACCTAGAACAGGTGTTACACTCTTCATCAAAGCCCAACTTCTGAGTACTAAATTGTAATATTGCAGTCAACTTAGATACATTAACACCAACAACATCACCATTTTCAACAATTAGATCATACACCCTTGTTGCAAACCTGATATTAACCTTCGGAAATAGGAAAAAGTAATTACTACCTTATTTAAAACACAAAAAAGCCGTAAGTACCTGTTTGTCACTTAGTGTACATGAATTCATATTTGTACAAGTCTTCCATATTCTTAAGTGTTAAATACACTAGATCAGCATAGATCTATTCCAAAAATGGATAAAATTTCAACTCATGATGAACATCCATTATCCCATGGCAGAATTGGGCACGGAAACATCTCAACATATAAATATATTCATATCATGTATGGGGAAAAAAATATTAAACACCGGTTAAATTGACTCCCATAGGATAAGCAAGAGTTTGTGCTTTGGAAAAGGAAATAAGGTAATGATTTGTGAATGCTAACATAGCAAATACATTAGAAATACGGAACTCCAAAGAGATTTCACCAAGGCATAACATCAAACATTTGGTGTGTAATAGAGATCAACTTAAAATGAGTGTCCAAACTAGTAGAAAAATAGAAATTGTTCAGGCTCAAATAGAAAAATTGAACGCCCCAAAATTAGTTTATAACTGATTAGAAAACTTTGGAACATAAGGATATTCTATTTACCTTTTCATATGCCTTCAAATGATGAATATGGTTTTAAAATACCTAAACACATAGAAATCTGAAAGTAAGAAAAAGAGTAGAGTAATATCGTGTCCTTATCGATTGTCTCCTCCATTTATAGGCGATTGTTGTTGAAATTGATGAGCATTATGGTCGATTGTAAATATTCACTGTGTGAGCGATGAATTAGGGCAGATTGTAGGATCGAAATCAAAAAATTGACATATCAGTGGAGAACTAAATCAGTCATAGGAGATAGATGGAGATGCGAATCGGTCATCGAAAATGTGGCAGAGATCGATCGCCGGTTTATCGTTGTTATTATCCTAGGTTTGTTGCTACAGTTTTCTGTTGGTAAAAAAGAAATAATTATGGAGGGGAGTTGTGTTGACTAGAAAAGCCAACAACGATCGTTCATGTATCAATTCGATAGAGGTGTGTTGTCGGACGACGAGGTATGACCGGTACACGAGGACAGATCGTAGGCTTGAGAAGTTGAGAGAGATAAGAGAAAGAGGATTCAGAGTTTTGAAGCCAAATAAAAATTGAGTCTGATAGGGATTTAAATATTTTTCTCCCAAAAATACCCCTTTTCTAATGTTAATAATATACCCTCGTGTCTTATTTTTTCCAACTATTTGTAAAAATACCACAAATGTTCTTAACCTTCTATTTTTTTGATCTATCGATCCTTTTTGGGGTCTCGTTTTCTCGGAAAAATTTGTGTTCTCAAAAGATCTTTCACACACACGCATACACACACACACACACACACACACATATATATATATATATATATATATATATATATATATATAGAGAGAGAGAGAGAGAGAGAAATTGGGTTCAAATGAGAAGTGAATCTATTATGAGAAAATTGAGAACAAATATAGCTAATCATTTACATTTTCACGTTTAGTTAATTAAAATAATTACAATAACTAACTAATAATCCATGATTAAATCCATCATTTATGAGGAAGGGTATATTATTCGAAGGACTACTCGTGATATAGAGAAACTACCATCTTAAATAACCAAATAATTATGAAAATGGTTCAATTATACATATTTGATCAATTTCTAAACAAAATTAATTATTCCTCAACGTTTGAATATGCATGGAGAATACAGAAGTTGATTATACATGGGGAATTTGAAATATTATAACATCCGGTTTCGAGAAGCTTCAAGTTTTGGGAATTATGGACACTAATGGATCAATTAGGGCCTTGGACTTTAAAGGTTTTGGGTTTTAGGCCATTTGGGAGTGGATTATATAGGTTTTGTGAGCCAAGCTCTTGATTTATGCTTCGGAGCCCAAGGGTATAATGGTAAAAGTAATTCTTCAGGAAATTTATTGAATTAAGGATTTTAGTTTGGAAGGTTCTGAGTCAAAGAAGACTTGACAGGATTGTAGGTATTTTCATTACCTTTCCAAGCATATAAAGAATGCTGAAAATGAATTTGAGACGAGAAATTTATGACCGTTAGAAGTTAGGATGGTTTTGAGTTTTAGCCCAATACATTGGGCGTACAAGGTGTATGATGGGCGTATTAGGCATGGTTGATCGTGAAGTCTCTTCATAGTACGTTGGGCGTACGTCAGTTAGATGCAAACCCTAATATTTGGGTCTAGGACCCTATTTAAAGAACATAACTCATTTCAAACCCTTCTTACCTTCAGTCTCCATCCTATCTAACCCTAAATTCGAAACCCTAGCCCCATTTGAGAAATTATTGAGTCTTTAAGTGATTTTGGTGCTTTTGAAGGAAGAAGAACTCATTAGAGGAGTGTTGGCTAGCTTAGAACTTGAAGGACCAAAACTTTTTTCCCCTTTGCAAGCTACTGGAGGTATAAAGCTTCATACTTTATGACTCCTTATCTTAGATCTAGATTTAGGTATATGTTTGATATATATTGGTCCCTTGGTTTGGTTCTTGTGAGTAGAAGTTACTCTAGAACATTTGAGCCTCATTTCTGGTCTTTGTTGAGGTCATTAAGTCATAAAAATCAGATTTTGATGAATATTATATTTCCATTCATGAGTTAGTGGCCTTTTGATGAAGTTATGGATTTAGGGCTTGGTTTTAGGCACCATTTAGCCATTCAAAGTCATAAAGTCAGGAGATTTATGACTTAGGACGTCCCATAAGAATCATATCTTGAAGTTAGACATTTTGTCTTAAGGCATTAAGAGCTAAGAATGCAGTTTTGGGCTTCAGCACCGTACGTCGGGCGTAATGGGTTGGTACGCAGGGCGTACACATCAAGGTGCCATAATGGGCCATTTTTGGGCCTTGGTTCTTTTGGGTTTTAGGCCATGAGTTGTTGGGTTAGCCATGGGAAGGATACAATGGTCTTTTACCCATTGGTATGATTGGATATGAATTCGACCTTAGTTTATAGGAGATTACCTTAATTATTGATTAGGGATAATTTTTGGATATGTTCAGTGTGAGGAGCTGGTAGCAACAACACGTGTGTGATTCAGTTATCTCTAGTTGAGGTGAGTCTCCTTACTGTACTCGTGGTCGAAGGCACTAATGACGACCTACTAGGATATGTTATGTAAGATGTTGGTTGTGTTTGTGACTCTTGCATTGTATGATGGGCTGGGTCCAAGGGCAAGCATGTAGGGTTGGGCACAAATACATGAGAGGCTTGCACCCACTATATGTCGGGCTAGGCCCAATTATATGTTGGGTTGGGCCCATTGATTAGGAAGGGTAAGGCCCATTATTATGGATTAGGACCAATGTGTGAGCTAGGCCTAATGATATGTATGGAATGCGGTATTTTAGGGAACTCACTAAGCTTTGTGCTTATTGTTTCATGTTTATTGTTTAAGGTACATCCAGTTCGAAAGTGAAGGGTCTAACGTGATTGCACAACATCCCCTAGAGTTATTCCGCATTTTATTAATCGTGGTTGTTACTTTGATGTATAAAATAATATTTTTCACATTGAATGATTTTCGGAATGGAATGTTATATGAATTAATGTTATAAAAATGAAAATTTTTCCATGGATTTTTGGGATGTTACATATACAACTTGAAGTATATGGATCATTTGATACAGAAGTTGAATATAAATTAAGAATTTGATACCTAATTAGAATATACATAAAGAATGCACAAGTTAAATATATTCAACACCGGATACAAACGTTAAATATAAATAAATAATTATGTTACACAAGTTCAATATACAAGTTAAATAAAAATAAATAATTATATTACACAAGTTCAATATACATGGTGAATACAAAAATTGAATATATTGAACATATCTTCAAACGAAATTCCTTAATTATAGAGACTTAATAAATCTTGTTGAACTTGATAACCATCCATAAAAATATAGATCTCATAATCTTAATGACTTTGTTACAGTGATTATATATAGTTTTACATTAATAATGGAAAATCACTTTATTATTTGAATTAGATAATTAACAAAGCAAAATATAAATGATTGGTATATATATATATATATATATATATATATATATATATAAAACTATATTATAAAACATATTAATCATATCTTAAATTTGAAGAAATATAAGTTACAAAGCTTTTTTGTACAAATCCATTATGCATAAATAATTAATTAATACTTGTTAAAAATTGAATACTTGAATTAAGGAAAGTAATTAAAAAATTCAATTTGGATCAAAATGAAAATGTTAAAATATTAAATTTGTGTATATAAATTAATTTACATTTCTTCAATTAAACACCAATATTAATTAACTTACATCAATAGTATAAAGAAAAAATATATACATATGATATAAAAATAAATATTATATTTAAAAGTGGTAATTTATTATTACATAATAACTAATAAGAATATCTAATAATTATTTCATATATATATATATATATATATATATATATATATATATATATATATATATATATATATATATATATATATATATATATATATAATATCGGCTAGATTCAAATGTCGATGACGTCTGTTGTGTGGACATATGTGGACAGTGCTATTATGTGACAATAACTAAGAATATAAGTTGTCATAACGTCAATACGTTCAGTCTCACATAATTGTTGTCATTATCATGAAATCTCACTAATTCGCATTCATTCTTGTTCTCAAGCATCATTATTCACTCATTCTCATTCTTACAAAATACGATTATCAAGAACATATTCTGACAACATTATTATAGAATAAGAATCATAAAAATGTACAAACTACACTTATAGTCGATTTAATTAGTGATAATATGTCATAACGATAATATTTATGTGACGTTGAATGTATTCACATTACTAAACAATCTATTTTCTTAGTTATTGTCAGTGAGTAACCTTATCCACATACGTCCACACAATAGATTTTCATCCACATATGAACCTAACTGACACACACACACACACACACACACACACACACACACACACACACACACACACACATATATATATATATATATATATGATTGCATACATCAACTATGTATAATCCTTTGTCAAAAAAAAAATTCTTTAGCTACTAATAGATAAAGACACTTGCGAATCATCTTCTCATATAAATATGATTCACATATATATCAAATGAATCATGCTCATTTGCCTTAAAAAGTTCCATACATCAAACTCAAGTGATATTATTTTATGATAAAATTTTATTTAACATGTAAAAGCATTTTCATAGATCAAACATAACATACAAGAACATAAAATAAACATCACAAACATGCATTAAAACATATGTGCATAAACCAACCAATTCTAGAGACATATTGTAAGCCAACACAAAATACCAAGTCTATTGCTAAGGGACCTTTTAGGACCTTTTAAGGGACCCAAATCTTCTTGTAATGTTATTATTGAAGCTCCCACTTGATGAAACATTCTTTGCTAACAAATGTAGAAAAGCTTCTTGAAAGGTAAATAATTCAACAACATGCAACATTTTTCAAAAAAATATTCCAGAAAGTGTAGCATAAGGACTAACAGTCCTTTTCCAACAACATTCAGTGACAATTTTAGCGACACTTTTAAGAAAATTATCACCATTGTTGTACACTTATTAAGGCCGAAGATTACATTTTGATCTTCAAAAAATGGCTCCATCTTCATTTCTTATTATAATTTTGTACAAATAAATTATTTCTAAAAACTAATATATTAATTTACAAAATAAACCAAGAAAACTAATCTATCTAATTTATGACATACCATATTAATAAATAAATATTACAACATTTCTTAACAAAACAACCTACACAACAAACACAATGTTCAATGGCTAATTTATGCACATCATATACATATCAAATATAATAACAAACAACTCTTTGTTTTTCTAAAGCAACTTATATATAACCAAAATGCATGAAAAATGGTATTATATTAAAATAAACAAATGTAACGATAAGATTTTCAAAACAAATTTTCATTTTTCAACAACCATTTTTATGTAAAAGTATTCTCAAAAATATTCAACAATAGTTATCAAAACATAACATATCCCAAGATCTCAAAAATCAAATCCTTTCTCTAATGTGTACGGGTCATGCCAGCGCCTTTCCACGGTCCTCGCTAGTACCTGAGACACGAAACACCACAAATGTAAGCATAAAGCTTAGTGAGTTCCCCAAAATACCACATACAACACATACACCAATCAAGGTTACTGTATGACCCTCTGGTTGATGTGTCTCACCGGGACCCTCCAGTCCTGTAGCTCGTTGGACACTCCGGCCCGGTCTAAACCCTTAGACCCTCTGGTCTGGTCTGTATCGTTGGACCTTCCGGTCCGGTCTATACAATCATATAACATACAAATATCACATAGAACATAGATTCACCTAGTCTCATACATAGCACATCAGACCCTCCGGTCCACATAAATACCACTCTAGGTAACTTATAGTGAGAAGACTCACCCCGCGTAGCTCGGTGACTCGTAAATCTCTTAAATCTCAAACTCCGTGGGATAAAATCTAGAGTCCGCCTAATCATATGAAATAAACACTCAGCATCAACACATTTCTACGAACCATGCAACATCCCATGCGGACGCTGGTGCTCGGCCTTAACCTTGCGACAGGTCAAACACCTTTCTACGAACCATGCAACATCCCTTTTCATACAGGGCCACCAATACTCCCTCTTCAGGTCCAAATACATCCTAGTGGCCCCGTGATGGATCGAGAACTTCAATCTGTGCGCCTCCTCCATCAAGATGGTACGCGTTCCGCCTACAAATGGTACCTAGACCCGACCCTGGAAGGTCATAAGTCCTTGACTATCGGTAACGAACTCCGATACTTGTCCGATCACTTACTCCTTTTTTCGGTTCTCTAGTCTTACGGCCTCTGCATAGGCCCCATGAATGGTGTCCCACACCGGAGTTATCACTGTCAATCTCATGCAAACATCTCGTATCTGGGCTCCCTCCGCCCTACAGATCAAGGCATCGGCTACAACATTAGCCTTGCCCAGGTGGTATAGGATCTCACAATCGTAATCCTTTACCATGTCCAACCATCTCCTCTGGTGCATATTCAAATTGGGCTGATCCATCAAATACTTCATGCTCTCGTGGTCCGTGTATATCGTACACCAAACCCCATACAAATAGTGACGCCAGATCTTGAGGGCGAACACTATTGCCCCCAATTCCAAATCGTGAGTGGGATACCTCGACTCTTGAGGCTTTAGCTGTCTCGATGCATATGCTATCACATGCCCCCTCTGCCTGAGCATCGCTCCCAACCCCGATATCGATGCATCATAATATACCAAAAATCCCCCATCCTTTCCAGAAGGGCCAACACCGGGGCTTCACATAATCTCTGGCGAAGTGTCTCGAATGAGGTCTGCTGCTCCGTACCTCAAGAAAAATCAACACCCTTCCGGGTCAAATTGGTGAGTGGCACGGCGATCTTGGAGAAATCCTTGATAAATCTCCAATAATAGCCTGCCAACCCTAAGAAACTCCTGATCTCAGTAGGTGATCTCCGCACCTCCCAACTCATCACAGCGTCAATCTTGGCCAGATCGACCATTATCCCCTACTGGTTAACGAGATGCCCTAGGAACTGGAGCTCCCGCAACCAAAAATCACACTTGTAGAATTTGGCATAAAGCCTCTCCGATCTTATAACTCCGAGGATTTCCCTCAAATGCTCCTCATGTTGCTCTTTTTATTTCGAATATACCAAGATATCATCGATGAAAACAATCACTGAATGATCCAACATCGGCCAGCACACCCGGTTCATGAGATCCATGAACGCTGCTGGTGCATTGGTGAGCCCTAATGGCATCACCATGAACTAGTAATGCCCGTAACGAGTTCTGAATGCTTTCTTCTGGATGTCCTCATCCCGAACCCTCATCTGGTGATATCCCGACCTCAAGTCTATCTTGGAGAACCAAGACGCCCACTGCAACTGATCGAACAGATCGTTGATCCTCGGTAACGGATAACGATTCTTGACCGTCAACTTGTTCAACTCCCGGTAATCAATGCACATCTGGTGTGAACCATTCTTGTTCTTGACAAAAAGGATTGGCGCTCCCCAAGGTGAGCTACTCGGTCTGATAAACCCCTTTCCTAGCAGCTCCTGAAGCTGTAAGGATAACTCCTGCATCTCGGGCGGCGTAAGGCGATAGGGTGCCTTGGCAATAGGTGCCGTCCCTGGCACCAAGTCGATACGAAACTCCACCTGCCTCTTGGGAGGCACACCTGGAAACTCCTCGGGGAAAACATCAGGGAACTCCCACACAATTGGGACCTCATCAATCGAACTTGGCCTCCCAGCGGCCACTCGCGTGTCCATCACATAGGCCACAAATCTCCTACAGCTCTGCTGTAAACTCTGCCTCGCCCTAGCGGCCGAACAAAATGCTGAATCAGGACGGGTACCCTCACCCTACACCGTAAGTAGTCCCCCACTAGGGTCTCGAATCCTCACCAGCTGACGCTCGCAGTCTATTATAGCTCCAAATTGGCTCAACCAATCGATGCCCACTATGACACATACGTCCCCCATCGTAATCGGAACTAGATCGATTGGGAACCCCACCCTGAAGATCTCAAGTCTACATCCTCGAATCACCTCCGTGGCATACACTGCTCGCTCGTTAGCTATAGAAACTCGCAGAGGTCGAATCAAAGCCTCTTGACAAATACTGATATGATGACTAAAAGCTAACGACACAAAAGATCGACTCGCTCCCGAGTCAAATAGCACTAAGGCAGGTACATAATTCACTAGAAAGGTACCTACGCATAACATAATATAAGCATAATATCTCAGACTCAAATAAATAGAGAGAAGAATACATACCAGCCATAACGTCAGGAGCTGCGCGGACCTCCTCCGTTGTCAACTGGAAGGCTCTCCCGCGAGCCTTCAGCGCGTCAACATTTGCTGGCCGAATCTTGGTAACTCTAATAGCAAGCAC
Organism: Lactuca saligna; assembly: GCF_052625555.1. NCBI lineage: Eukaryota > Viridiplantae > Streptophyta > Magnoliopsida > Asterales > Asteraceae > Lactuca > Lactuca saligna. The sequence goes on from NC_136417.1 coordinate 148,864,952, forward strand.
ATATCCCTATGCTGATCCTTGAAGTAACTGAGGGCACTCGGCCTTCCGATGGCCGGTGTGGTTGCAATGGAAGCACACCGAAAATCCCTTGGGGAAATCCCTCGTGATATGCCCCTCCTTCCCGCACTTGTAGCATACTCCTGCCCGACACGACTCCTCGTGACTCTTTCTGCACATCCCACAAGTGCGGCCCTTCACGCTCCTAGATCTTGAATCAGCAGGTCTGGCCCGCTTGGGTGCCGGCTGAGACTAAAACGGCCGCCGATCCATCCTCTGTAACTCGGCCTCCTCCCTGGCCTGAGTCTCCAACTCAATCTCCCTCTTCCGGGCGTATTCCTGGAGCTCAGTAAATGTCCGGTAAGTTGAGTTCGCCACGAATTCCTGAATATCTCTCCTCAGAATTCTCATATACCGGCTCATGCGAGCCTGCTCAGTAGACACCTGCTCAGGGCCAAACATCACCCTCTCATGAAACTTCCTGGTAATAACTGTAACATAATTAGTACCCTGCTTGAGGTTCAAGAACTCCTGAATCAACTGTTCCCTCCCCACCGGGGGAACATACTCGTCTCTGAACATGGCGGTGAACCTCTCCCAGGTCACCATAGAAATCTCTGCTAGAGTGAAGCTCATCGTCACGAACTTACATCAATCCTTCGCTCCCAAGTGGAGCTGGTTCAAAGCGAACCGTACCCTCAAGTGTTCTGGACAAGAACACATATAGAAACATCCCTCGATGTCAGAGATCCATCTCATCGTAGCAATCGGGTCCTGCATCCCATCGAACTCTGGTAACTTCGTTTTGCTGAACTCCCGAAACAACAACAAGTCACCTCCCTGAGGTCTGGCAGCAGCAACAACAGCAGTAGCTGCACCAGCCGCAACCTCAGTCACCGCTGCATACCACTCGTCAAAGGTCTCAATCAATGTGGTCTTGATGTCCCCGAACATCTCTGGAATCTCAGCCAGAATGACAGTAGCCACCTCCTCATGAATCAATCGACGGATCTCCTTGTCCCTGACACTACTGCTCCCAGGTGTGTGTCGTGTCCCAACCATGATGCCTCTGAAATACAACATGAAAAATATTAGAGACTCGATCGAGCATACTCGCACTCGATAACGCAACCCTACATGTCCTCTGATATCCAAAGGATTCTTACTTGGGCTGCTCACTAATCCGATATCTTCAGTACTACTGGCCCTATACTACTGACCACACCGCATCAACATTCACCCCAAGTCCTCTTCCTTGGATCCTTGATCGTAAGTACTCTATTCTCGCTATGCATTGGCTACCCTCCGATAGACTTCTAATGAGCTCCTAACTACTACCTACTCACTCTCAAGGCATCTCGTAGCAGCTGTAATCTCCTAGACTATGGCATCACAGATCAGGCCACTCTAGTCCTAATATGAATACCTAGCCCACTCCTGCATGCATAACATAATATATCATATAACACATAATGTAACGGTATTTTAGGGATTCACCGTTTGGGCGCAGGCTGACCGTACACACTGCTCTACTCTTCTCTTTTAAACCTTTTACTCTTTTAAAAACTTGTTTTATTAAAAAAAAAAAAATCTCAAATCCTCAGTTTGAGTTCAAATACGCCCGGAGATGCATCGAAATCCCTCAAACCAAGGCTCTGATACCAACTTGTAACGATAAAATTTTCAAAACAAATTTTCATTTTTCAACAACCATGTTTATGTAAAAATATTCTCAAAAGTATTCAACAATAGTTATCAAAACATAACATATCCCAAGATCTCAAAAATCAAATCCGTTCTCTAATGTGTACGGGTCATGCCGGCGCCTTTCCACGGTCCTCGCTAGTACCTGAGACACAAAACACAACAACTGTAAGCGTAAAGCTTAGTGAGTTCCCCAAAATTTCACATACAACACATACGCCACTCGAGGCCACTGTACGACCCTCCGGTTGATGTGTCTCAGCGGGACCCTCCAGTCCTGTAGCTCGTTGGGCACTCCGGCCCGATCTAAACCGTTAGACCCTCTGGTCCGGTTTGTATCGTTGGACCTTCCGGTCCGGTCTATACAATCATATAACATACAAATATCACATAATCTTATACATAGCACATCAGACCCTCCGGTCCATATAAATACCACTCTAGGTAACTTATAGTGAGAAGACTCACCCCGCGTAGCTCGGTGACTCGTAAATCTCAGAAATCTCGGACTCCGTGGGATAAGATCTAGCCTCCGCCTAATCATATGAAATAAACACTCGGCATCAACACATTTCCTAAGGCTAGACCACCCCTTCTCTTAATACTCTCATGAGGGTAAAAGACCATTTTACCCCTTACATGGCTCAAATACCCTAAAGTTGTCCAAACCCTAAAAGTCAACAAATGTCAACCCTTCGGGTTATGCTACGCGTACCAAACATGTACGCTGGGCGTAACCGATACCTTTAGAGAATCGGGGTGCGCCACCCCCTACGTTGCGCATACTGGAATTACGCCCGACGTAATACCCAGTTTCAGTCCTTCGGCTCTTGAGGTCTTAAACAGTTAAGAGCCACGTCCAAATTTTAGATCTGACCATTTATAAGCCTCTTAAACCATAAAGTTGATGACTTTAATCCTTTGCATGGCTGAATAAGTCACTAGCACCCAAAACATTCCATTCTCTAACCCTAGAAAGCATAGTACTCAAGCATAACCTCCTATCAACGACCAAGATGGGAACTTTATGGATCTAGACCACAAATACTACTGAAAAGGGATAGATCTCGGACCATGGAGCACCTCACACTCATAAAGTCTCCACCTGTGGGGTTTTTAACCCTAGAAATGGCACATGCAACAACAACCACAAAGAAGAGGAAAGTTTTGAACTTTATACCTCTAAATGCAGCTCCTTTCTCTGTAGATCTCAGATCCAAACTTGCACTTCAAGCTTTTAGTCTCCACAAGCTCCTTTCTTCCTTCTTTACTAACACACCAAGGCACTATTAGCTCCAAGAACACACACACTCACTAACGAAGATGTAAGGCTCTCTCACGTAGGGTTTTACTTACTGATATGGAGGCTGAGAAATGAGCCTTAGCATACTTTAAATAGTGCACAAGTCTTATTAGGGTTTTGCATCAGGGCTGGGTACGCCCGGCGTAACTATGGGTATGCCCAGCGTACCATAGCGACTCCGCGTCCAAAATAAGCGTATGAGTACGCGCAACGTACCCCTTTGGTACGCCCAGTGTAGTCACTTGCAAGGATTCTTCCACTCAAGGACAATCATGACCAATCGACAAAGAATAAAGGTGGTATAAATGTACCTGAATCTCGTGGTGTTAAAAATCTCCCCCACTAGAACCAGACTTCGCCCACGAAGTCTCATTCCGCGAACAACTCTGGATGTTGCCCTCGCATCTCCGACTCTGAATCCTAGGTCATGTTGGACCCCCTCCGATGTTGCCACTGAACTTGAACCAGAGGCGCCTCCTTGTTCGTAAGAACCTTGATCTTCCGATCCACTATCGCAACTGGTCTCTCGACATAATTCAGACTCGCTTCCACTTGGATTTCCCCAGTGGAACCACTGCCGACTCATTGGCTATACACTTCCTCAGTTGCGACACGTGGAAAGTATCATGAATCTGATTCAACTCGGCAGGTAGCTCTAAGTGATATGCTACCCTGCCCACCCTCACGATCAGCCTAAATGACCCAATATACCAGGGCCCAACTTGTCCCTCTTCTTGAAATGGATCACTACTTTCCAAGGGGACACCTTCAGGAGCACCAAATCCCCAACCTGAAACTAAAGCTCCGATCAACACCTATCTGCGTAACTCTTTTGGAGACTCTGAGCGGTCAATAATCTGTGTCTGACCTGCTGTATCTGCTTTGTTGTCTGAAGCACTATCTTTGTCCTACCCATCACATGTTGCCCTACCTCACCCCAACTAATGGGGTTCCGACACCTCCTTCCATACAACAGCTCAAAGGGTGGCATACCAATGCTCGAGTGATGGTTGTTATTATAGGAAAACTCATCCAAGGGAAAATACGAGTCCCAACTCCCGCCGAAATCCAGTACACGTGCCCGAAGCATGTCCTCGAACGTCTGAATCGTCCGCTCGCTCTGTCCGTCAGTTTGTGGGTGGTACGCGGTACTAAAATGCAGCCTCGTACCCAATTCCTCATTAAATTTCTTCTATAATCTGGAAGTGAAATGCACATCTCGATCTGAGATGATCGAGATCGATACTCCATGTCACGATACCACCTCCCTCACGTACAACTCCACCAGCCTCTCCGAGGACGAGCTCTCACTGATGGCAAGGAAGTGAGCACTCTTCGTCAACCTATCCACAATCACCTAAATTGCATCGACACCCCTAGCAGTCCTCGGAAATTTGGTGATAAAATCCACGGTTATCTGTTCCCACTTCCACTCGGGAATCTTTAACAGCTGCAACTTACCATGCGGAAGCTGGTGCTCAGCCTTAACCTTGCGACAGGTGAAGCACCTTTTTACGAACCATGCAACATCCCTCTTCATACAGGGCCACCAATACTCCCTCTTCAGGTCCAAATACATCTTAGTGGCCCGGGGATGGATCGATAACTTCAATCCGTTGCACCTCCTCCATCAAGTTGTGTGACAACCCGACACCTTTACGTTATGAAATTGATGCATATATATATAATCCACGTGAAATTAGCATCTTTTAATAATAAATTGGCTCCACGCTACTGTTTTAGGCTTAATATATCATAGATATGGACATTTGGAAGGATTAGGAAGGGTGTTGCATTACAAAATCCAGCTAAAAACACCAAGAGAGGTGTGTGCGGCCGCACACTAGTGTGTGCGGCCAAGCCAACCGCACACCCAGCAACAAACCCCTCCAGCCTCACACTCAACCCTATATAAAGTGGAGGACCCCGTTCCATCCACTTTTGGCTGCATCCTTTCCCTCTCAATACTTTCTTTCTCTAGAAAACCACCCAAGAACACCTAGAAGGCCTCCAAAACGTGAGGAACACCATCATTTAGCTTATCATAGAGGTAAAACACTTGAATCCAAGCCTCAAACTCATAATGTTCTTCATGTTCTTCATCCCATGAAGGATTGCGGCCGCACACCTTCTACAGGTGGCTGCAGATACTCATAGTACCCTTCAAAGTGAGAGTAAGGCCACACACTCAACGACTGGGACTCAAGAAAGGAGTGTACGGCCGCACACCCCTGTGTACGGCTGCACACACACCATGTACGGCCGCACACTCTAGTGTGCAGCCTCACTAAAAAATCTGGCTGCGTACCCCAGCCGCACACTCACCCTTATGGCCATACACACACACCCTAATACCCATATTTGGCCTTAAACTTACATAGATCATTTAGTATATAATACGGGACACTTAGCCCTAGTGATTCCAAGCCATTAGGAGGGATTTCCCATCATGTTTAGCCATGAAACACCTTAAATTTAAATTATATATGTATCATCATATAATTAATAGGGACTACTTGCGTTCAGAGCATTCGTTAACACTCGACACTCATACGACTCGCATATTCGAACTCTACCTTCAACGGTGAGTTCATACCCCCTTAACTAACCTTTCAATTGTTTTTGGCTACTTTTAGGGGGGGTGGGGAATACAAGTTGAATTCGATACATTGCAGTATCAATCATACATGATTAAGACTTACTATTAAAAGGAGTTTCTACAATATCTTGTCAGTAAAGTTATTTCAGATGTTTATTAACCTCATTTTCAAAAATCAATCGTCTTGAAACTAATTTTCATTGATTTCAAACCTTAAATTATTTCTAAAATATGTTTTCTCTAATATATTTAAATAAGTATGTGTTGAAGGACTTAGAACTGATAACTGGCCTTATTTCCTGTTCTTGTTTGATTGTGTACTTAGGGTGTTAGGTTATCTGTCCGACTGTCGTTTAATACTTAGTTATATATTTTGTATATTTGCGTTAGACATAAAAGTTTTCACTCTAGTTCAATGCCTTTACATAACAAAGACACTCAGTTAACTACTTAATTTAACTATTATAGGTATAGTTAAGACTACCACTCGTTTCTGATATTAGTATGATACACATTATGACAAGTACAATTACAAGACTATATGTACAATATACGATATGAGGAGAACACTATACACTGTACTAAGGAAGCACTAATCATTACAAAAAGAAATACTATAAACTACATCAAAAGAACAGTACAAAGCATACTAATAGAACACTATATATCATACGAAAGAAAATAGTACAACAGAATGTGATGCACTATCTCTCTATACGACCTATCGCTATGCGATTGTCGAATATCTACCTCTTCCTGGAGGGAGAGCGACCACTACGTGTATAGATCTATACGGGATGGATATTTTCCCCCATCCTGACTGCTAGCTACAGTCCGAGCCTCTTAGGCACACATCTATCGCTCAGTATGGTTACATACGAGCTCACATTCGTTTAAACACACATCCCGAGGAGTGTACACGAATAATACTATCCGAAGTTTACATTCACTAATACATTTCACCAGCAGGGATACTACTGGGGTAAAACTATGTTATTTCTCTACAATGAAAAAGTATAAAACTGTATTTATCACTTCTGATCCATTCATAAGAAAACTAATTATAAGTTCAAAGAAACGGATTTACAAATCATTATGTCTTGGTGGAAGACTACTTTTGCTGGAAAAGACCGAGTTTCTTGCCTTGGGGAGCGCCAGTATTGTTCGTAAAGAAGAAAGACGGATCGTTCTGTATATGCATCGATTATAGGGAACTCAACAAACTGATGATTAAAAATCGCTACCCTCTCCCTCGTATAGACGACCTCTTTGACCAACTGCAAGGGGCGAGTTACTTCTCCAAGATTGATTTAAGGTCCGGATACCATCGGTTGTGAGTGCTCGAGGAGGATGTTCCAAAAACCGCTTTTCGAACTCGCTACAGGCACTATAAGTTTGTAGTAATTCCCTTCCGACTGACCAACGCGCTCGCATTATTCATGGACTTAATGAATAGAGTGTGACGTCCTTATATGGATCGATTTGTCATCGTCTTCATTGATGACATACTGGTTTACTCTCGAAGTGAGAAGGAGCATAGCGAGCATCTACGATGTGTCCTGGAAACCCTCCGATCAGAGAAGCTATAAGTGAAAGTCTTTAAGTGAGAATTTTGGATCCGGAAGGTAGAGTTCCTAGGATACGTGGTTAGTGAAGAATGAATCCACGTGGACCCATCCAAGACTAAAGCTATTGAGAACTGGTCAGCACCGAAGACACCTGCATAAATTCGTCAATTTTTAGGTCTAGCAGGCTACTATCACGGGTTCATTTAGAATTTCTCCTGTATCGCAAAAACTCTTACAACATTAACCGAGAAGGGTGTGACTTTTGACTGGGGAGAGAAACTAGAGAAGGCATTCCAAACTCTGAAACGAGCCTTATGCACCGCGTCGATACTATCCCTTCCTGAATGAACAGATGATTTTGTGGTTTATTGCGATGCATCTAATCAAGGGCTCGGTTGTGTTCTGATGCAACGAGGTAAGGTCATCACCTACGCTTCAAGACAGCTGAAGACACACAAAGTCAACTACACCATGCACGATCTCAAATTAGGAGTGGTTGTATTCGCTCTGAAGATCTGGAGACACTATCTGTACGGTACGAAGAGCACGATATATACCGACCACAAAATCCTCCAACACATACTTAACCAGAAAGAGCTCAATATGAGACAACGACGGTGGGTTGAACTACTCAATGATTACGAATGCGAAATTCGATATCACTCGGGTAAAGCCAATGTAGTAGCAGACGCTCTGAGTCGGAATGAATATTCTGGCTGAAAGGTTTAATCACTGACAATGACTATCCATTCTCATTTATCCACGCAAATCCATGAAGCCCAGATCGAAGCCCTGAAACCAGAAAATGTCACAAACGAAACTTTGAGAGGAATGGATAAGAATCTGGAGACTCGAGGAGACGGAGTTTATTGTTTCATGGACCGGATCTGGACCCCAAAGTTCGGTGGTTACAAAGAAGTGGTCATGAACGAAGCTCACAAGACCAAATACTCCATTCACCCAGGATCATATAAGATGTACCTTGATCTCAAAAAGTTATATTAGTGGCCGAACATGAAAGCCGAAATTGCTACCTTCGTGGGTAAGTGTTTAACGTGTGCCAAGGTAAAGATCGAATATCAGAAACCCTCGGGTATGCTCCAACAACCCGAGATACCTGAGTGGAAGTCGGAGATAATTTCTATGGATTTCATTACCAGATTACCTAAATCTCCCAGTGGGTACGATGCTATTTGGGTAATTGTCGATCGACTGACAAAATCCGCCCATTTCCTGCCAATCAAAGAAACTTTCAAGATGGAAAAGCTTACACGAATCTACATCCAAGAGATTGTTCGACTACGTGGTGTTCCAATATCTATTATCTCCGATAGAGATAGTAGGTTCACTTCAAGATTTTGGCAATCGCTGCAAAACGCCCTAGGAACGAGGTTAGAGATGAGTACAGCTTACTACCCGCAGACCGACAAACAATGTGAGAGGACCATCTAAACTCTGGAAGATATGCTGCGAGCCTATGTGATCGACTTTGGTAAGCCATGGGATACCCACTTACCTCTAGTCGACTTTTCTTACAACAACAATTACCACACGAGCATCAAGGCAGACCCATTTGAAGCCCTCTATGACTGAAAGTACAGATCCCCTCTATGTTGGGCTGAGGTGGGTGACACCCAGTTAGCTAAAGGATGGATACCTGACAGTACTCTCACAGGTCAAGAGATCATTCGAGAAATGACCGAGAAGATCGTTTAGATTCGTGAAAGATTAAATGCCGCTAGAGACCGACAGAAAAGCTAAGCAGACAAACGAAAAAAGCCCTTGGAGTTCCAGGTGGCAGACCGAGTCCTTCTGAAAGTCTCACCCTGGAAAGGCAAGATACGCTTTGGAAAGTGTGGGAAGCTAAATCCAAGATACATAGGGCCTTTCGATATTCTCGCTAGAATATGCTTTGTCGCCTACAAACTCAACCTACCCCGCGAACTTAGTAACATACACCCTACATTTCACGTTTCAAACTTGAAAACGTGTCAGTCCGACGAGACTCTCGTACTCCCACTCGATGAGATCGAGATAAATGAGAGCCTCAATTTTGTGGAAGAACCAGTGGAGATTATGGATCGAGAGGTTAAGCGAACGAAGCAAAGCCACATCCCTATAGTGAAGGTTCGTTGGAATGTCAAACGAGGACCGGAGTTCACTTGGAAGCGCGAAGATCAAATGAAGAGTAAATACCCCCATCTTTTTACCTATTTATTTGTAATAACTTAACTACTTGAACTCTAAATTTCAGGATGAAATTTCCGTAACGGGGGAAGAATGTGACAACCCGACACCTTTACGTTATGAAATTGATCCATATATCTATAATCCACGTGAAATTAGCATCTTTTAATAATAAATTGAGTCTGCGTTAGTGTTTTAGGCTTAATATATCATAGACATGGACATTTGGAAGGATTAGGAAGGGTGTTGCATTACAAAATCCAACCAAAAACACCAAGAGAGGTGTGTGCGGTCCCTCCAGCCTCACACTCATCCCTATATAAAGTGGAGGACCCCCTTGCTGTTGGGTTTTGAGCAATCTAACACTTCCTAAGTGTACATGCAACCCTAATAAACCTTGGATCTATGTTTGTCTAAATACATGCAAAATAATAATTTTCCAAGGTTTATAACCTATCTAACATGGCATGGGGAACATTTCAACATAAAAGAGTTAGAAGAGATTACATACCTTTTGGTGAGTTGGGTTCTTAGGAGTTTGAGGGCCAAGCACCAATAGTGTGAATGCCTCAAATGGAATCACAAACACCACAAACTCTTGGAAAACTTTGAGAGAGTATACACACTCTTGTATTTTCGGCCACACACATGCACACACACACTAGATCACTAGTTTTCTCTTAGGCTCCATTTCATGCTCCATAAGCATGCTTATATAGTATGCATGGTTAGGGTGAAACCCTAATAACCCATGTCTTTTCCTTTTCCAAGGATCCATGGGTTAGAAGCTCCATGGATCATCCATGGACTTCCACATAAGCCTAGCCCATTAACAAATGAGTATTAGCCCATACTATATAAAACAAATAGCCCATAATTTAATTAGTATTCCTTTTAATCTCTAAATTAATCCATAATTAATTTAAGACCAAAACTAATTAAATAACGTAACTTCATATTAATATATTATAACTCATAATATATTAATAAACATATGTGTATAACTCTCATAAAATTATCCATAATAGTTTGGATGAGATGCAACCCAAATGGACCATGCCGGTCGGGTCAAGTATATACCAAATAAGTTATGGACTTAGACACCTTATCCAACAGACTCCCACTTGGATAAGTCTAATAACTATATTTGCCTATAACTTCAGGAACCAACCAACAATCGTAGCTCTCGAAAACTCCCTCGAACAATGAAGACTCTGTCGAACTATGAAGCGCCATTTTAGATAAGTGATCACATAATCCTCTGTTCTCATGATATCAGCCGGACAAACACATGGAACTATGTCTTGCTTATTGTCTAGCAGTTGTTTCTCGATTTTCCGATTTGTTTGACGAAGAACTTCACTGAACACATCGGTTTAGTTCTGACCAGGCCTGGTACATGGGTCAACACAAAATCATCGAGGGGCCCAGATATCGCTTCTATTTCTAGAAGGAACAGATAAACTTCGACTGATATGCTTGTTCTACTACTTATTGAATTGTACACAAAGGCACGTTTTATAACATCAAGTTACTGATGCGTTTACGTGCAATCAATGCACAACCAACTCATAGGTAACAACTCATATCTCTAGGTTTAAAGATTTATATGATGTTATCGTCTCACGATCACTCGAGATAAATTCCATGAAGTGATACAAGTGAGCGTGGGTTTATACCAATACTCATAACTTATGAGTACTCATGAATGCTGCAGCAACCATTGCCATGTCTAAACACCTTTAAGGCATCTACAAACCCAATTCATGACAATCTTGATTCATACCTACTTCCGACGTATGATCGATTGTGGAGGTTTGAATAAATTAATTATTCTGGAAGTCAAAACATGCAAAACTGAAACAATAGTAAATAATTGACAATGATAGTAACACTTTACTCATAAATAAATCACAAATTTTATTCATCATCAAACGTCGATTACATTTTACAAGTTTCAGAAAAACTATCTAATCTGTAAAACTAATATCGTCCCTCAGCCCGATGCGTCTCGCATGCTGAAAATGCTTAACCCTCGTCAGTCCCTTCGTAAGGGGATCTGCAGGATTCTCATCTGACGATATCCTCCTTGTCACAAGGAGTCCTTCTTCAATCTTGTGTCTTATGAAGTGATATTTTCTGTCAATGTGTCGGGATCTGCCATGATCTCTTGGTTCCTTGGCTAAGATAACCGCAGCATTGTTGTCACAGAAAATCTCTATAGGTTCCTTAATAGCTGGTACAACTCCAAGGTCTCCGATGAAGTTCTTTAGCCATATCGCCTCCTTCGCTGCTTCACTCGCTGCTATATACTCTGATTCACAAGTCGAATCAGCCACCGTCTCATGCTTGGAACTCTTCCAAGAAATTGCCCCTCCATTCAAGGTAAAGATCCAGCCCGACTGAGAGCGGAAATTATCCCTATCAGTCTGAAAACCAGCATCACTATACCCTAATATTCTCAAGTCATCATTGCCACCAAGGGTAAGGACCCAATCCTTAGTCCTCCGCAGGTACTTGAGAATGTTCTTTACCGCGGTCCAATGAGCCTTGCCAGGGTTCCCCTGATACCTGCTGACCATGCTCAAAGCAAATGCCACATCAGGACGGGTACAAGTCATAGCATACATGATCGAGCCAACTGCGGAAGCATATGGTAATTGGCTCATCTCAGCTATCTCTGCCTCTGTACTCAGACTCTGAGTCTTACTCAATTTGGTATTGCTTTGGATCGGTAAATCTCCTTTCTTGGAATTCTCCATGTTGAACCTTTTCAACACCTTATCCAAGTAGATACTCTGACTAAGTCCAATTAGTCTTCTACTCCTTTCTCTTAATATCCTTATCCCTAGGATATAGGTAGCCTCCCCTAGGTCCTTCATAGCAAAGCACTTCCCAAGCCAGGACTTAACCTCCTGCAAGGTTGGGATGTCATTTCCTATGAGTAGTATGTCATCCACATATAGTACCAAGAAGCTAACTATACTCCCACTAGCTTTGACATACACGCAAGACTCATCTTCGCTTCTCAAGAAGCCAAACTCTTTTACCTTCTCATCAAAACAAAGATTCCAGCTACGAGATGCTTGTTTTAATCCATAAATGGATTTCTCAAGCTTGCATACTCTATTAGGGTATTCTGCATTGACAAAACCCTCTGGCTGATTCATGTACACATCCTCAGCCAACTTTCCATTAAGGAAAGCGGTTTTGACATCCATTTGCCATATTTCATAATCATGAAATGCTGCAATGGCTAACATAACCCTAATAGACTTAATCTTTGCTACCGGCGAGAAGGTTTCATCATAATCAACACCTTGAGTTTGAGTAAAACCCTTCGCAACCAGTCGAGCCTTATAAGTATGCACTTTTCCTTCCATGTTTGTCTTCTTTTTGAAGATCCATTTGCACCCGACTGTTTTACGGCCCGGTACATTGTCAACCAAGTTCCAAACTTGATTGTCATACATGGACTGTATCTCGCTGTCCATAGCCTCCTTCCATTTCGCAGACTCCGGGCCTGCCATGGCTTCCTTAACACTGCTAGGTTCATCCAAATTTACTAGTGTACTATCACTAATAAACGTATCACCTTCCGTAGTAATATGAAAACCATAATAAAACGAAGGTGTGTTCCTAACCCGTGTGGAACGTCTCGGAGGTACAGACTCGTCAGCTGGATCAACAGGAGTTTCTTCCTCAGGTTGATTGCTAGTGTCTGAGGTTCCTTCACCAATTGATTCTTGAATTTCTTCAAGATCAATCTGCCTCCCACTGTCTCCTTGGCTTATAAATTCTTTCTCGTGAAAGATCCCTCTTCGTGCTACAAAGACCACATTCTCACTGGGTCTATAGAAAAGGTAACCGAAGGATTTCTGTGGGTAGCCGATGAAAATACACCTTTCACTTCGGGGTTCAAGCTTATCATGAGTTTCACGCCTCACGAAGGCTTCGCAACCCCAAATTTTGATGTGGTCCAAATTGGTAACCTTCCCAGTCCACATCTCATGAGGTGTTTTGGTAACCTTCTTTGTAGGGACTAGATTAAGGATATGGGCGGCAGTCTCTAAGGCATACCCCCAAAAAGAGATTGGTAACAAAACTCGACTCATCATAGAGCGAACCATGTCCAACAAGGTACGATTACGCCTCTCAGCTACACCATTCAGCTGTGGTGTCCTGGGAGGAGTCAATTGTGAGACAATCCCACACTCCTTAAGATAGTCAAGGAACTCGGTACTAAGATACTCACCACCTCGATCGGATCGAAGCATCTTAATGTTCCTGCCCAATTGATTTTCTACTTCCTGCTTGAATTCCTTAAACCTTTCAAAGGTTTCGGACTTGTGTTTGATTAAGTAGACATACCCATATCTACTAAAATCATCAATAAAAGTCACATAATACCGATTAGCGTCCCTTGTGGCGGTTTTGAATGGCCCACATACATCAGTATGTATTAGGTCCAACAAACCTTCACCCCTCTCACAAGTTCCAGTGAAGGGTGATTTTGTCATTTTTCCAAGTAGACAAGATTCACAGCTATCATCTGATTTGAGGTCAAATGATTCCAAGACTCCACTCTTTTGGAGTTGGCCTATGCGTTTCTTGTTTACATGTCCAAGACGACAATGCCACAATGATGCTTTATCTAGGCTAGTAGAAGAATCAATATACAACACATTATTTCCTAAGTTGTCTACAATCGACACAGTTTCATACACGCCATCACAAGGTAATGCTTTAAAATAAAACACATTATTAAAGAAAGCATTAATACCACCACATTCATTATCAAACGAAAAGGTAAAACCTTGTTTGTACAAAGCATGAAAAGAAATAATATTCCTCGCCATTTCAGACGAGTACACACATTTATTCAAATCTAAATTTAACCCATTATTAAGCAACAAAGTATAAACTCCAATCTTGGAAACAGGTGAAGCCTTCCTATTCCCCATGATTAAGTTTATCTTCCCGTGCTCCACATCCTCACTTCTTCTTAGGCCCTGCAAATCAGAACATATGTGAATACCACATCCTGTATCAAGCACCCAAGACTTAGAATATGTTGAGTAATTAGACAATATAGTGTAAATACCTGCATAGGTGGGTTTCACTTTCCCATCCTTTAGATCCTGCAAGTACTTAGGGCAGTTTCGCTTCCAGTGTGCCTTTTCATGGCATTAAAAGCATTCAGCATCCTTTGGAATGGCAGAAGGAGTGACAGAACCGTTCTTAGTCTTTGATGAGGAGCCTTCAAGAGACTTTCCCTTGGTACCCTTCGAAGGGTGCTTCCTCTTTTTCCCTTTGCCTTGCCCAATAGCTAAAACAGGGGTAGAAGTTGGAGTAGGAGTAGTAGAGGTAACAACCGCTTTACCCTTAAGACCGGTTTCAGCGGTCTTTAAGAGTCCTTGAAGCTTGCTGAGGGTAACTTCCTCCTTGTTCTTATGATATGTCATTCGAAAATGATCATAACAAGAAGGCAAGAGTGCAAAATGATATCAATCGCCAACTCCTCGGGGATGTTAACATTCAGCTTCAGCAAACGGTCCACATACCTTTGCATCTTTTGCATGTGGCCCGTGACGGATTCACCGTCCTTCATGCGGGTAGTTATTATGGAGGAGATTATTTCATACCGCTCTTGACGAGCACTCTGATGGTACCTTTCCATCAGGTCTTGGTGCATCTCAAAAGGGTAGAAATCTTCATATGACTTTTGGAGCTCGGCTGTCATCGTGGCCATCATGATACATGCCACCTTAGTAGCATCTCTCTCATGAGTCCTGAATTCAGCGATCTCCTCAGGAGTAGCAGTAGACTCATCAAGTTCTTTTAACTCCTTATCGAGGACATATTCCTTGTCCTCGTAACGAGTAACCATCCTGATGTTCCTAATCCAATCCATGAAGTTGGAACCATCAAAGATGACCCTCCCACAAAGATTCATGAGAGAGAAAGAACCAGTTGGGTTAGAGCCTGAAGCATTAGTCTTGGAAGACATCTGAAAGAAGAAAGTAAGTTTAGATTAGATATTTAGGATCCTTAATAAGACACCCAAATGTAATATTAAGGCTAGGATCCAATCACAATATATTACACTTAGAAGAGGGATGCCGTAATCTAAGTAATAATATATTTGAAAGGTAGGTGAATGACGATTCACCAATTTCCACCATGAAAACGAAATGATTTGTTAGGTTTAATTGGATTTGAAATTCCTAGATTCTTTTGAGATTCGTTGAACTTTTCAATGGCATGTTTCAATCTCGATTGTGCCCTTCAAGTTTTGTGACTGGGATGCCGAGGATCACAAAACAAGGTGTGAATAACCATGCTAATTCACTTGGTACTCTTAATATTATCACCTAATCAACGTGCCGGTTAACCACACACGCTCCATTGATCTATGACAACATTAAGTCACCCTTCGTAATCCTTACTAGTCCTAGTTAGTGTGCCGGTTAACCACACACGCTCCACCAACGACTTGGTAAGGTACAAAGTGTGAATTCCATGGATTAGCACCATGTTCACATTTTCCTAAAATAACTAAGATTGGGAATTAAAAGAGTTTAGTTATTTTATAATATTCATTATACTTTTAATGAGGATTTAAAGTCATTGTTCTACCCGTTCGGCTAACGACCCTCCACCGATCAAGCAAGCGGTGGGTGAGAGTATACACCCATTAAGTCGCCATTTTATAGGCAACAACCTTATACCCACCTTATAGACCGGCTTCGTGAATGAGGCCTACTAACGGTAAAACGACTTATTCTTATACATATATATAATAATTAACCATTAATGTTATAAATAGTATAAGGGTTGAATTTTAACTATTAAAACTCTAAGGTTTGGAATTAAAGTTTATTAAAGTGTGTGAAACTTTACAAATTCCAAAACTTGAGGGCAAGTTTTGTAACTTTGCAAAACTCTTCATTTCATAACTTATGAATTAAAGGTTCATAAAATGAAGACTCTTCATTTTCATGTAACTTATGTGTTTTAAGTGTGTGTTAAATGAAAGTGACCTTTGGTAATCCATAACTTGAGGACAAATTATGGACTCCATTAAAACACATAAATGATTAAGAATTAATTCTAAACAATTCAGCAAATAATTCCTATCATTTTCTAAATTCATAAGAACATGAACATGATCATCAAAAATTCAAGAATTATATGAACACATAAAATCATGGAATTTTGATATATGCTATTGTAAATGGATTAGAACAATCATTACACCAACTAAAATAAGTTTTATAACACCAAAACAGTTTAGGGTAATGTTTCTAGTCCATTTCCAGCAGCAAAAGTCGAGATTCTGCATTCTTTCGATCCTACTCGTCGAGTGCACGAACTGACTCGTCGAGTAGGTTGAAGTTTGCCTTGGACTCGGCGAGTCCACCATGCAGACAGCAACGATTTCGAATTTTTTCACTATTTTGCATCAAGTATCAAACAAGCAAGCCTAGGCTCTGATACCACTGTTGGGTTTTGAGCAATCTAACACTTCCTAAGTGTACATGCAACCCTAATAAACCTTGGATCTATGTTTGTCTAAATACATGCAAAATAATAATTTTCCAAGGTTTATAACCTATCTAACATGGCATGGGGAACATTTCAACATAAAAGAGTTAGAAGAGATTACATACCTTTTGGTGAGTTGGGTTCTTAGGAGTTTGAGGGCCAAGCACCAATAGTATGAATGCCTCAAATGGAATCACAAACACCACAAACTCTTGGAAAACTTTGAGAGAGTATACACACTCTTGTATTTTCGGCCACACACATGCACACACACACTAGATCACTAGTTTTCTCTTAGGCTCCATTTCATGCTCCATAAGCATGCTTATATAGTATGCATGGTTAGGGTGAAACCCTAATAACCCATGTCTTTTCCTTTTCCAAGGATCCATGGGTTAGAAGCTCCATGGATCATCCATGGACTTCCACATAAGCCTAGCCCATTAACAAATGAGTATTAGCCCATACTATATAAAACAAATAGCCCATAATTTAATTAGTATTCCTTTTAATCTCTAAATTAATCCATAATTAATTTAAGACCAAAACTAATTAAATAACGTAACTTCATATTAATATATTATAACTCATAATATATTAATAAACATATGTGTATAACTCTCATAAAATTATCCATAATAGTTTGGATGAGATGCAACCCAAATGGACCATGCCGGTCGGGTCAAGTATATACCAAATAAGTTATGGACTTAGACACCTTATCCAACACTTGCATCCACTTTTGGCTGCATCCTTTCTCTCTCTATACTTTCTTTCTCTAGAAAACCACCCAAGAACACCTAGAAGGCCTCCAAAACATGAGGAACACCATCAATTAGCTTATCATAGAGGTAAAACACTTGAATCCAAGCCTCAAACTCATAATGTTCTTCATGTTCTTCATCCTATGAAGGAGTGCGGCCGCACATCTTCATCAGGTGGCCGCACACACTCATAATACCCTCCAAACTGAGAGTAAGGCCACACACTCAATGACTGGGACTCAAGCAAGGAGTGTACAACCGCACACACACCCTGTATGGCCGCACACTCTAGTGTGAAGCCTCACTCACAAATCTGGCCGCATACCCCAGCCGCACACTCACCCTTATGGCCATACACACACCCTAATACCCATATTTGGCCTTAAACTTACATAGATCATTGAGTATATAATACATGACACTTAGCCCTAGTGATTCCACGCCCTTAGGAGGGATTTCCCATCACGTTTAGCCATGAAACACCTTAACTTTAACTTATATATGTGTCATCATACAATTAATAGGGACTACTCGCGTTCAGAGCATCCGTTAACACTCGACACTCATACGACTCACATAATCAAAGCCTACCTTCAACGGTGAGTTCATACCCCCTTAACTAACCTTTCAATTGTTTTTTACTACTTTTAAGGTGGGGGGGGGGATAAAAGTTGAATTCGATACATTGCAGTATCAATCATACATGATTAAGACTTACTATTAAAAGGAGTTTCTACAATATCTTGTCAGTAAAGTTGTTTCAAATGTTTATTAACCTCATTTTCAAAAATCAATCATCTCGAAAATGATTTTCATTGATTTCAAACCTTAAATTATTTCTAAATTATGTTTACTCTAATATATTTATATAAGTAAGTATTGAAGGACTTAGAACTGATAATTGGCCTGCTTTTCTATTCTTGTTTGATTGTGGACATAGGGTGTTAGGTTATCAATCCGAATGTCGTTTAATACTTAGTTATATATCTTGTATATTTGCGTTATACATAAAAGTTTTCACTCTAGTTTGATGCGTTTACATAACAAAGACACTTAGTCAAGTACTTAATTTAAGTATTATAGGTATAGTTAAGACTACCACTCGTTTCTGATATTAGTATGATACACATTATGACAAGTACAATTACAAGACTATATGTACAATATACGATATGAGGAGAACACTATACACTGTACTAAGGAAGCACTAATCATTACAAGAAGAAATACTATAAACTACATCAAAAGAACAGTACAAAGCATACTAATAGAACACTATATATCATACGAAAGAAAATAGTACAATAGAATGTGATGCACTATCTCTCTATACGACCTATCGCTATGCGATTTTCGGATATCTACCGCCTCCTGGAGGGAGAGCGACCACTACGTGTATAGATCTATACGGGATGGATATGTTCCCCCATCCCGAATGCTAGCTACAGTCCGAGCCTCTTAGGCCCATGGATGACAAACACTAATACCCTATTGGTGACCTGGAGGGTCAGTCACTACACTACTATCACCCAGTATGGTTACATACAAGCTCACATTCGATTTAACACACATCCCGTGGAGTTTACACGAATAATACTATCCGAAGTTTACATTCACTAATACATTTCAACAACAGGGATACTACTAGGGTAAAACTATGTTATTTCTCTACAATGAACAAGTATAAAACTGTATTTATCACTTCTGATACGTTCATAAGAAAACTAATTATAAGTTCAAACAAACAGATTTGCAAATCACTAAGTCTTGGTGGAAGAGTACTTTTGCTGGAAAATCTGCGATTTTCTAAGGATTAAAACATCTTCAAACCTTGTTAATAAATGGCATACTAAGCGAGTTGCATACATTTTTATACAAACAATGACACTAACTACTTATGATCTCACCAACTTTATGCTGATATTCGTTTTCAAAATAACTTGTATTCTCAGGTCAGAAATAAACAGGTACGGATGCGGTTTTTGAGAAGATGAAGCACATATAAAACTCATCTTTATTTTGTTTATACTTTTGGTGTCTACGGAAATGTATAGAACACACATGTATTGAAATTTACATATTACTGTTATGAGACTGAACATGAAGTCCTCCACCCTAGAACGTATTCCGCCATTCTCGGTTTTAGGGTGTGACAGATTGGTATCAGAGCATTGCTTATAGTGAATCAAGTATATCAACCTATAATAGATATACGAACTATAAACACTTCGGGACTAAAACACTCAGACCAAGAATATATACTTTTAAATATTAAAATATTTAACTAAGTATATGTATATACATTCACGAATACAAAGATATACGAACTACAATGAATCAAGTATATCAACCTATAATAGATATACGAACTATAAACACTTCGGGACTAAAACACTCAGACCAAGAATATATACTTTTAAATATTAAAATATTTAACTAAGTATATGTATATACATTCACGAATACAAAGGGTCAGTATCATACTAGAACTAAACAAAAGTTTTGAGATTGTTGAGTATCACAGTTAAGCTTAGGGACATATAGTCACATTTGGGTGGATGTAGCCTGATCAACTACATTTTTCTAGGAGTGATTAGCATGTGCCTAAGGATGGTTGTGATACTGCAACAAGTCTAAAAACTTACCAACACTATCCCAATAACTTTAATACGAGAATACTATAGGGGTATTCTGCATTACTATAGTTTACATGAATGAGAACTAAAAGTGTCATTATTAGGAGAGAAATAGTTGCTAAGTGGATACACTACGATTGCATGTAACTAAAACGATACAGACTTAGAATCAGTGATCTTTGCTTTACTTCTTGTTCCTTGTTTGGTTGTGGATTTAGAGTTAGGATCGCTTATTCGAAGGTCTATCTTATTTCGGTCACATATAATTAGTATGTATTATGCAAGTATTGGTATAGCTAATAATGATTTCGTTATAAGTATCTTAGATTAGTACGTCTATTAACTATTCTTCCCCTTTTCTCGCATAGATACCATGGCTGGATTTCATCATGGTGACCCATACTCCCCAAATCACGGCAATGCGGGGTGGCTCGACGAAGACCCTGATGAGGAACTGATCCCTCTGGACGACCACCAAGCAGAAGGTTTCTCGGATGGGTCAAACTCCAAGCCCGAAGTCAACAACCTACCCCCTACGGCCTCGGTCCCGAACCCTAAACCCCGCCAGGCCTTCCACGGCCGTATACCTGCATGGGTGGAATGCATAGAAACGTGGGGAGAAGAGCAAAACCAACCAATGCCCTTCAATGGAGACCAAAGCTTCTACAATACAAGTGAAGGAGGAACGACGGACAGGGTTTTACCCATTCTGGTCCGAAGAGTTGCCCGCAACGAAATTCAGGGCAGGGCTGCTCTCCAGCGCATCGCGGAGGTTGATACAAATGGAGGAATGCACTCCCTCTGCACCAGCCGCCTGGAACATGCCAATGAGAGGTTTGCAGCAAGCCACGAGGCCTTGCTGCAAGCATTGGCCGAGACCCGGGCTGAAGTTGTAGAACTCCGAGTTTGCCAAAGGGTCTATGAGCGACACCTCCTCCATATGGAGCGCCAACTGGCTGATCTTCGAGTCCGCCCGAGAAACATTCGCCGCCGCCGATGAAAGATGACTAGCGCATCTTTTCTTTTAACTTAGGAATAGTCTCTAACGTCTACTTTTGAATGGAACATTTGTCTATGTAATATTCTCATATTTTAGTATGCTATGTAGCCATCTAGACTATCACATATTTTTCTTCTCATGGTTTGATGTAAGGCATACCGTTAGGCCATTTTTCCAAGACTTATTTACATCAGTAAAACCATTAATATCGGTAGATATCTAAACTATTGGGAAAAGTCTATACTCTTATGTCTCCCTGCTTAGTATATAACCATGTCTGACAACTTGTGTATGGTGGTTTAATTCATAAAACACTCTCATCATACTCCCCATTGTTTCTCACTATTATCATTATCTATGCAAAATTTTCAGCAAGAGATGCCTCCCCGTAAGCGCCCAAACAAAGGCGGACCTACGGCTCAAACACCTCCACCACCATCCCCTCCATAGTTTGATCCAGTAATATTTCAAACGGCTGTAACTACAGCAGTGATGGCAGCTCTAGCCCAAATAAATTCTAGTGATGCAAGTGGCGGTGGAATGGGTGGAAATTCTAGACATGGTGAAGATCATCCACGAGTACAGGGATGCACTTATAAGGATTTTATGAACTGCAAACCAACCATCTTCAATGGGACTAGAGGAATTATTGCATTATCCTAGTGGATCGAAAGAGTCGAGGCTGTTTTTGAAATGTGCTCATGCCCCGAAGAGAGCAAAATCAAGTTCGCTGCTGCTACCTTCACCGAAAGGGCCCTAACATGGTGGAATGGCAATGTCAATTTACTCTCTTTAGTAACAGCCAATGCCATGGGCTGGGACACACTAAAGGACCTTCTGAGAAAGGAATACTGCCCTAGAGGTGAGATTCAGAAGCTTGAGGAGGAACTATGGAACCTTAAGATGAAGGGGACAGATATAGTGGCTTATACGGCCAGGTTCTGCGACTTGGTGGCTATGTGCCCTAACATGATCCCTTCTGAGAGCAAGAAAATCGAACGATACATCTGGGGTTTAGTGCCCCCGTATCAAGGAAACATTCTATCTTCACATCCTGCAACCTTTGATAGTGCCAAAGAGCTAGCCAACAGATTGATTGATCACGAAACTCCTTCCACTTCGGCCACGACAACCACAACGGTTACCACTGCGCTAGCTATGTCGTCCGACAATAAGAGGAAATGGTGGGACCGGAAGAAGGGCAAGTCAACTCAATTATCCCTCAAAAACCAACAGACAGTGGCTATTCATGCTGCCACCACTCCGGATGCCCCTACACCAGCCAAAACCTATGTGGGAAACCTACCCAAAGTGCAACAAGTGCTCTTTCCATCATCACAGCCCCTGTCATGAAATGTACTGCACTAATTGCAATCGGAAGGGCCATACCATTTGATTTTGCAAATCTCAACCTAAACCCATCAATCAAGTTCCCAGTACCAGAGTGAGTCAAGCCTGTTATGGCTGTGGTGAGGTCAGGCACTTCAAAAGAAACTGCCTGAAAGCTGGGAATACGGGAGGAACAGGAAGACTACTTGCTATCGGTCACAATGAAGCGGTGGTAGACCCCACAATGGTCACGGGTACGTTCTTTCTCGATAACTCTTATGTTTGTATCCTCTTCGATAGTGGAGCAAAAAGAAGTTTCGTAAACCAAAACTTTAAGCAATTACTTAAAGAATCCTCACAACCACTAAAAGAAACATTTGTCGTAGAAATGGCTAATGGAAAGATAGAGATTTCTAACGAAATCTATGTAGGTTGCACTCTCACACTAAACGATCATACTTTCCCAATCAACCTCATACCGGTGTCGATCAAGAGTTTCGATGTCATTGTGGGCATGGACTGGTTGAGTCTCCATCGCATCGATATCTCGTGCTTCAACAAGGCCATTCGTCTAAATCTATCGCATAACTAAACTCTGTTAATCTACGGAGCCAAACCCAGCACGAACCTTTGCATTATCTTGAGCATTCAAGCCCAAAAGTACCTGCGTAAGGAATATCGCGCATTCCTTGCTCACGTTATTGATATGAGCCGGAAAACGAAAGATCTCAAAGACCTACCCGTAGTGTGCGACTTTCCTGACATCTTTCCCGAGGAACTACCAGGTTTACCCCCGCAACGTCAAGTCGAATTCAGGATCGACTTAATTCCAGGAGCTACCCTTGTAGCCAAATCACCCTATCGCCTAGCACCTGCTGAGATGCAAGAACTATCCGGTCAACTTAACGAGCTGCTCAGCAAGGGCTGTATAAGACCGAGTTTCTTTCCTTGGGGAGCACCGATATTGTTCGTAAAGAAGAAAGACGGATCGTTCTGTATGTGCATCGATTATAGGGAACTCAACAAACTGCCGATTAAAAATCGGTACCCTCTCCCTCGTATAGACGACCTCTTTGACCAAATGCAAGGGGCGCGTTACATCTCCAAGATTGATTTAAGGTCCGGATACCATCAGTTGCGAGTGCTCGAGGAGGATGTTCCAAAAACCGCTTTTCGAACTCGCTACGGGCACTATAAGTTTGTAGTAATTCCCTTCCGAATGACCAACGTGCCTGCAGTATTCATGGACTTAATGAATAGAGTGTGCCATCCTTATTTGGATCGATTTGTCATCGTCTTCATTGATGACATACTGGTTTACTCTTGAAGTGAGAAGGAGCATAGCGAGCATCTACGATGTGTCCTGGAAACCCTCCGATTAGAGAAGCTATATGCGAAACTCTCTAAGTGTGAATTTTGGATCTGGAAGGTAGAGTTCCTAGGATACGTGGTTAGTGAAGAAGGAATCCACGTGGACCCATCCAAGACTAAAGCTATTGAGAACTGGTCAGCACCGAAGACACCTACATAAATTCGTCAATTTCTAGGTCTCGTAGGCTACTATCGCAGGTTCATTTAGAATTTCTCCCGTATCGCAAAACCTCTTACAACATTAATCGAGAAGGGTGTGACTTTTGACTGGGGAGAGAAACAAGATAAGGCATTCCAAACTCTTAAACGAGCCTTATGCACTGCGTCGATACTATCCTTTCCTGATGGAACATATGATTTTGTGGTTTGTTGCGCTGCATCTAATCAAGGGCTCAGTTGTGTTCTGATGCAACGAGGTAAGGTCATCACCTACGCTTCAAGACAGCTGAAGACAGACAAAGTCAACTACACCACGCACGATCTCAAATTAGGAGTGGTTGTATTCGCTCTGAAGATCTGGAGACACTATCTGTACGGTACGAAGAGCACGATATATACCGACCACAAAAGCCTCCAACACATACTTAACCAGAAAGAGCTCAATATGAGACAACGACGGTGGGTTGAACTACTCAATGATTACGAATGAAAATTTCGATATTACCCGGGTAAAGCCAATGTAGTAGCAGACGCTCTGAGTCGGAAGCAATATTCTGGATGAAAGGTTAAATCACTGACAATGACTATCCATTCTCGTTTATCCACGCAAATCCGTGAATCCCAGATAGAATCCATGAAACCAGAAAATGTCACAAGCGAACCTTTGAGAGGAATGGATAAGAATCTGGAGACTCGAGGAGACGGAGTTTATTGTTTCATGGACCGGATCTGGACCCCAAAGTTCGGTGGTTACAAAGAGGTGGTCATGAACGAAGCTCACAAGACCAAATACTCCATTCAACCAGGATCGGATAAGATGTACCTTGATCTCATAAAGTTATATTGGTGGCCGAACATGAAAGCCGAAATTGCTACATTCGTGGGTAAGTGTCTAACATGTGCCAAGGTAAAGATCGAATATCAGAAACCCTCGGGTCTGCTCCAACAACCCGAGATACCTGAGTGGAAGTGGGAGATGATTTCTATGGATTTCATTACCAAATTACCTAAATCTCCGAGTGGGTACGATGCCATTTGGGAAATTGTCGATCGATTGACGAAATCCGCCCATTTCCTGCCAATCAAAGAAACTTTCAACATGGAAAAGCTTACACAAATCTACATCCAAGAGATTGTTCGACTACATGGTGTTCCTATATCTATTATCTCCGATAGAGATGGTAGGTTCAGTTCAATATTTTGGCAATCACTGCAAAACGCCCTAGAAACGAGGTTGGACATGAGTACAACTTACCATCCGCAGACCGACGGACAAAGTGAGAGGACCATCTAAAATCTGGAAGATATGTTGCGAGCCTGTGTGATCGACTTTGGTAAGGCGTGCGATAGCCACTTACCTCTAGTCGAGTTTTCTTACAACAACAGTTACAACGGGAGCATCAAGGCAACCCCATTTGAAGCCCTTTTATGGCCGAAAGTGCAGATCCCCTCTGTGCTGGGCTGAGGTGGGTGACACCCAATTAGCTAAAGGACACATACCTGACAGTACACTCATAGGTCCAGAGATCATTTGAGAAACGATTGAGAAGATCGTTCAGATTCGTGAATGATTAAAGGCCGCTAGAGACCGACAGAAAAGCTACGCAGACAAATGACGAAAGCCCTTGGAGTTCCAGGTGGGAGACCGAGTCCTTCTGAAAGTCTCACCCTGGAAAGGCACGATACGCTTTGGAAAGCGTGGGAAGCTAAATCCAACATACATAGGGCCTTTTGAGATTCTCGCTAGAATCGGCCCTGTGGCCTAGAAACTCAACGTACACCGCGAACTTAATAACATACACCCTACATTTCACGTTTCAAACTTGAAAAAGTGTCAGTCCGACGAGACTCTCGTACTCCCACTCGATGAGATCGAGATAAATGAGAGACTCAATTTCGTGGAAGAACCAGTGGAGATTATGGATCGAGAGGTTTAGCGAATGAAGAAAAGCCACATCCCTATAGTGAAGGTTCGTTGGAATGCCAAACGAGGAACGGAGTTCACTTGGGAGCGCGAAGATCAAATGAAGAGTAAATACCCCCATCTTTTTACCTAGTTATTTTTGGTAACTTAACTACTTGAACTCTAAATTTTGGGACGAAATTTCCCTAACGGGGGAAGAATGTGACAACCCGACACCTTTACGTTATGAAATTGATCCATATATCTATAATCCACGTGAAATTAGCATCTTTTAATAATAAATTGAGTCCACGCTAGTGTTTTAGGCTTAATATATCATAGATATGGACATTTGGAAGGATTAGGATGGGTGTTGCATCACAAAATCCAACCAAAACCACCAAGAGAGGTGTGTGCGGCCAAGCCAACGGCACAACCAACAGCAAACCCCTCTAGCCTCACACTCAACCCTATATAAAGTGGAGGACCCCCTTCCATCCACTTTTGGCTGCATCCTTTCTCTCTATACTTTCTCTCTCTAGAAAACCACCCAAGAACACCTAGAAGGCCTCCAAAACGTGAGGAACACCATCATTTAGCTTATCATAGAGGTAAAACACTTGAATCCAAGCCTCAAACTCATAATGTTCTTCATGTTCTTCATCCCATGAAGGATTGCGGCCGCACACCTTCATCAGGTGGCCACACACACTCATAATACCCTCTAAAGTGAGAGTAAGGCCACACACTCAACGACTGGGACTCAAGCAAGGAGTGTACGGCTGCACACCCCTGTGTACGGCCGCACACACACCCTGTACGGCCGCACACTCTAGTGTGCAGCCTCACTCACAAATCTGGTCGCGTACTTCAGCCACACACTCACCCTTATGGCCATACACAAACCTTAATACCCATTTTTGGCCTTAAACTTACATAGATCATTGAGTATATAATACGGGACACTTAGCCCTAGTGATTACAAGCCCTTAGGAGGGATTTCCGATCACGTTTAGCCGTGAAACACCTTAAATTTAACTTATATATGTGTCATCATATAATTAATAGGGAGAGAATCTGTTAACACTCGACACTCATACGACTCGCATACTCGAACCCTACCTTCAACGGTGAGTTCATACCCCCTTAACTAACCTTTCAATTGTTTTTGACTACTTTTATGAGGGGGGGGGGGTACAAGTTGAATTCGATACATTACAGTATCAATCATACATGATTAAGACTTACTATTAAAAGGAGTTTCTACAATATCTTGTCAGTAAATTTATTTCAAATGTTTATTAACCTCATTTTCAAAAATCAATCGTCTCGAAACTGATTTTCATTGATTTCAAACCTTAAATTATTTCTAAATTATGTTTACTCTAATATATTTATATAAGTAAGTATTGAAGGACTTAGAACTGATAATTGGCCTTATTTTTTGTTCTTGTTTGATTGTGGACTTAGGGTGTTAGGTTATCAGTCCGAATGTCGTTTAATACTTAGTTATATATCTTGTATATTTTCGTTAGACATAAAAGTTTTCACTCTAGTTCGATGCCTTTACATAACAAAGACACTCAGTCAAGTACTCAATTTAACTATTATATGTATAGTTATGACTACCACTCGTTTCTGATATTAGTATGATACACATTATGACCAGTACAATTACAAGACTATATGTACAATATACGATATAAGGAGAACACTATACATTGTACTAAGGAAGCACTAATCATTACAAGAAGAAATACTATAAACTACATCAAAAGAACTGTACAAAGTATACTAATAGAACACTATATATCATACGAAAGAAAATACTACAACAGAATGTGATGCACTATCTCTTTGTACGACCTATCGCTATGCGATTGTCCAATATCTACCGCCTGCTGGAGAGAGAGTGACCACTACGTGTATAGATCTATACGGGACGTATATTTTCGCCCATCCCGACTACTAGCTACAGTCCGAGCCTCTTAGGCCGAAGGATGACAAACACTACTACCCTATTGGTGACCTGGAGGGTCAATCACTACACTACTATCACTTAGTATGGTTACATACGAGCTCACATTCGATTAAACACACATCCCGAGGAGTGTACACGAATAATACTATCCGAAGTTTACATTCACTAATACATTTCACCAGCAGGGATACTACTGGGGTAAAACTATGTTATTTCTCTACAATGAACAAGTATAAAACTGTATTTATCACTTCTGATACGTTCATAATAAAACTAATTATAAGTTCAAAGAAACGGCTTTACAAATCACTAAGTCGTGGTGGAAGACTACTTTTGCTGGAAAATATGGGATTTTCTAGGGATTAAAACATCTTCAAACCTTGTTAATAAATGGCATACTAAGCGAGTTGCATACATTTTTATACAAACAATGACACTAAATACTTATGATCTCACCAGCTTTATGCTGATATTCGTTTTCAAAATAACTTGTATTCTCACGTCAGAAATAAACAGGTACGGGTGCGGTTTTTGAGAGGATGGAGCACATATAAGACTCATCTTTATTTTGTTCATACTTTTGGTGTCTACGAAAATGTACAGAACACACATGTATTGAAATTTACATATTAATGTGATGAATGTTGTTGCTTTTTTTTTTTTTTACTGTTATGCATTGTTATGATACTGAACATGAAGTCCTCCACCCGAGAACGTATTCCTCCATTCTCGGTTTTGGGGTGTGACAAGATGGTACGCGTTCCGTCTACAAACGGTACCCAGACCCGACCCTGGAAGGTCATAAGTCCTCGATTATCGGTAACGAACTCCGATACTTGTCTGATCACTTGCTCCATTTTTCGGTTCTCCGGTCTTACGGTCTCCGCTTGGGCCCCACGAATGGTGTCCCACACCGGAGTCATCACTATCAATCTCATCCAAACATCTCGGATCGGGGCTCTCTCCGCCCTATGGCTCAAGGCATCAGCTACAACATTAGCCTTACCCGGGTGGTACAGGATCTCACAATCGTAATCCTTTACCACGTCCATGTTGGATAAAGTGTCTAAGTCCATAACTTATTTGACATCATTTTGCACTCCTTACCTTCTTGTTATGACCATTTTCGTATGACATATCATATGAACAAGGAGGAAGTTACCCTTAGCAAGCTTCAAGGACTCTTGAAGACCGCTGAAACTGGTCTTAAGGGCAAGTCGGTTGTTACCTTTACTACTCCTACTCCAACATCTACCCCTGTTTTGGCTATCGGTCAAGGCAAAGGGAAAAAGAGGAAGCACCCTTCGAAGGGTACCAAGGGAAAGTCTCTTGAAGGGTCCTCATCAAGGACCAAGAGCAGTTCTGTCACTCCTTCTACCATTCCCAAGGATGCTGATTGCTACTATTGTCAGGACAACGGGCAGTACTAGAAGCGAAGCTACCCTAAATACTTGCAGGATCTGAAGGATGGGAAAGTGAAACCCACCCATGCAGGTATTTACACAATATTGTCTAATAACTCACCATATTCTAACTCTTGGGTGCTTGATACAGGATGTGGTATTCACATATGTTCTGATTTGCAGGGCCTAAGAAGAAGTGAGGATGTGGAGCACGGGAAGATAAACTTGATCATGGGGAATAGGAAGGCTTCACCTGTTTCCATGATTGGAGTTTATACTTTGTTGCTAAATAATGGGTTAAAATTAGATTTCAATAAATGTGTGTACTCGTCTGAAATGGCGAGGAATATTATTTCCTTTCATGCTTTGTACAAACAAGGTTTTACCTTTTCGTTTGATAATGAATGTGGTGGTATTAATGCTTTCTTTAATAACGTGTTTTATTTTAAAGCATTACCTTGTGATGATGTGTATGAAACTGTGTCGATTGTAGACAACTTAGGAAATAATGTGTTGTATATTGATTCTTCTACTAGCCTAGATAAAGCATCATTGTGGCATTGTCGTCTTGGACATGTAAACAAGAAACACATAGGCCAACTCCAAAAGAGTGGTGTCTTGGAGTCATTCGACCTTAAATCGAATGATAGTTGTGAGTCTTGTCTACTTGGAAAGATGACAAAATCACCCTTCACTGGAAGTTGTGAAAGGGGTGAGGGTTTGTTGGACCTAATACATATTGATGTATGTGGACCATTCAAAACCACCACAAGGGATGCTAATCGGTATTATGTGACTTTTATTGATGATTTTAGTAGATATGGGTATGTCTACTTAATCAAACATAAGTCAGAAACCTTTGAAAAGTTTAAGGAATTCAAAAAGGAAGTAGAAAATCAATTGGGCAGGAACATTAAGATGCTTCGATCCGATCGAGGTGGTGAGTATCTTAGTACCGAGTTCCTTGACTATCTTAAGGAGTGTGGGATTGTCTCACAATTAACTCCTCCCAGGACACCACAGCTAAATGGTGTAGCTGAGAGGCATAATCGAACCTTGTTAGACATGGTTCACTCTATGATGAGTCGAGCTTCGCTACCAATCTCTTTTTGGGGGTATGCCTTAGAGACTGCCGCCCATATCCTTAATCTAGTCCCTACAAAGAAGGTTGCCAAAACACCTCATGAGATGTGGACTGGGAAGGTTCCCAATTTGGACCACATCAAAATTTAGGGTTGCGAAGCTTTCATGAGGCGTGAATCTCATGATAACCTTGAACCCCAAAGTGAAAGGTGTATTTTCATCGGCTACCCACAGAAATCCTTCGGTTACCTCTTCTACAGACCCAGTGAGAATGTGGTCTTTCTAGCAAGAAGAGGGGTCTTTCGTGAGAGAGAATTTATAAGCCAAGGAGACAGTGGGAGGCAAATTGATCTTGAAGAAATTCAAGAATCAATTGGTGGGAGTATAGTTAGCTTCTTGGTGCTGTATGTGGATGACATACTACTTATAGGAAATGACATCCCAACCTTGCAGGAGGTTAAGTCCTGGCTTGGGAAGTGCTTTGCTATGAAGAACCTAGGGGAAGCTGCCTATATCTTAGGGATAAGGATATTAAGAGAAAGGAGTAAAATACTAATTGGATTTAGTCAGAGTACCTACTTGGATAAACTGTTGAAAAGGTTCAACATGTAGAATTTCAAGAAAGGAGATTTACCGATCCAAAGCAATACCAAGCTGAGTAAGACTCAGAGTCTGAGTACAGAGGCAGAGATAGCTGAGATGAGCCAATTACCGTATGCTTCCGCTGTTGGCTCGATCATGTATGCTATGACTTGTACCCGCCCTGATGTGGCCTTTGCTTTGAGCATGGTAAGCAGGTATCAGGGGAACCCTGGCAAGGCTCATTGGACTGCGGTAAAAAACATTCTCAAGTACCTGCGGAGGACTAAGGATTGGATACTTACCCTTGGTGGGAGTGATGACTTGAGAGTATTAGGGTATAGTGATGCTAGTTTTCAGACTGATAGGGATAACTTTCGCTCTAAGTCGGGCTGGGTCTTTACCTTAAATGGAGGGGAAATCTCTTGGAAGAGTTCCAAGCAGGAGACAGTGGCTGATTCGACTTGTGAATCAGAGTATATAGCAGCGAGTGAAGTAGCGAAGGAGGCAATATGGTTGAAGAACTTCATCGGAGACCTTGGAGTTGTGCCAGCTATTAAGGAGCCTATGGAAATTTTCTGTGACAACAATAGTGCGGTTGCTTTAGCTAAAGAACCGAGAGATCATGGGAGATCCCGACACATTGATAGAAAATATCACTTCATAAGACATAAGATACAAGAAGGACTCCTCGTGGCAAAGAGGATATCGTCAGATGAGAACCCTGCGGATCCCCTTACAAAGGGACTGACGAGGGCTAAGCATTTTCAGCATGCGAGGCGCATCGGGCTGAGGGACGATATTAGTTTTACAGATTAGATAGATTCTCTGAAACTTGTAAAATGCAATCGACATTTGATGATGAATAAAATTGTGATTTATTTATGAGTAAGGTGTTGCTATCATTGTCAATTATTTACAATTGTTTCAGCTTTGCATGTTTTGACTTCCAGAATAATTAATTTATTTAAACCTCCATAATCGGTCATACGTCGGAAGTAGGTACGAATCAAGATTGTCATGAATTGGGTTTGTAGATGGCTAAAAGTGTTTAGACAAGGCAATGGTTTCTACAACGTTCATGAGTACTCATAAGTTATGAGTATTGGAATAAACCCACGCTCACTTGTATCACTTCATGGAATTTATCTCGAGTGATCGTGAGACGGTAATATCATATAAGTCTTCAAACCTAGAGATATGAGTTGTTACCTATGACTTGGTTGTGCATTGATTACACGTAAACGCATCAGTAACTTGATGTTATAAAACGTGCCTTTGTGTACAATTTAACAAGTAGTAGAAAAAGTATATGAGTCGAAGTTTATCTGTTCCTTCTAGAAATAGAAGCGATATATGGGCCGCTCGTTGATTTTGTGTTGACCCATGTACCAGGACCGGTCAGAACTAAATTGATGTGTTCAGTTGAGTTCTTTGTCAAACGAATCGGAAATCGAGAAACAACTGCCAGAAAATAAGCAAGACATAGTTCCATGTGTTTGTCCGGCTGATATCATGAGAACAGAGGATTATATGATCACTTATCTTAAAATGGCGCTTCATAGTTCAACAGAGTTTTCGAGAGCTACGATTGCTGGTTGGTTCATGAAGTAATAGGCAAATACAGTTATTAGACTTATTCAAGTGGGAGTCTGTTGGATAACGTGTCTAAGTCCATAACTTATTTGGTATATACTTGACCCAACCCGACATGGTCCATTTGGGTTGCATTTCATCCAAACTATTTATGGATAATTTTATGAGAGTCATACACATATGATTATTAATATGTTATAAGTTATAATATATTAATATGAAGTCATGTTATTTAATTAGTCTTAGTCTTAAATTAATTATGAATTAATTTAGAGATTAAAAGGAAGACTAATTAGATTGTGGGCTATTGATTTTATGTGGTGTGGGTAACACCCATTTGTTAATGGGCTAGGCTTGTATGGAAGTCCATGGATGGTCCATGGAGCTTTTAACCCATGGATCCTTGGAAAAGGAAAGGTCATGGGTTATTAGGGTTTCACCCTAATCATGTACACTATATAAGCATGGTCATGTTGCATGAAATAGCCACTAGTGTGTGTGTCTGTTTGTGGCCGAAAATTGTAGTTAGTATACACTCTCTTAAAGTTTTTCAAGACTTTGTGGTGATTTGTGATTCCATTTGAGGCATTCACACTATTGGTGCTTGGCCCTCGAACTCCTTAAGAATCAAACTCATCAAAATGGTATGTAATCTCATCTAATTCTTTTATGTTTAAAAGTACCCCATGCCATGTTAGATAGGTTATGAACCTTGGAAAATTATTATTTTACATGTATTTAGATAAACATAGATCCAAGGTTTATTAGGGTTGCATGCACACTTAGGAAGTGTTAGATTCCTCAAAACCCAACACTAAGGACCTTAACACACGAATTTGGGGAGCTTCCCATGGGTTTACGGTCATAAACCCACTAGGGCCATAAACCCTTGGCCGTAAACTCCATGGAGAGTGGTCGTTGGGTCATAAACTCAATAACAATGCCTTACAACCCTTAGATGCAACCCTAAGTCATTATAACACTTAAATCCAAGTGTTTTCCATGTTCTAGGGTGTTTATACTTGTCTAATTAGTGTTATAATCACTAATTATATACATATATATATATCTTTATATTTTAATAGGATCATTGTGTGTGTGTTCAAGTCTTGACTTGACACCTAGCACCTTATCCAACACTTCCATCCAATCCACTCACTCAGGTGAGTTCATACCCCTTAAATAACCTTTTAAATGTTTTTAAATGCTTTTATGGCGGGGGAGGGGGGGGGGGAATACAAGTTGAATCATGATAGTTATTATATCAATCACATGTGATTAATAACTATCAAACTATGGATTTACTACACTTTCAGCTGTT
This sequence comes from Lactuca saligna, assembly GCF_052625555.1. Taxonomy (NCBI): domain Eukaryota; kingdom Viridiplantae; phylum Streptophyta; class Magnoliopsida; order Asterales; family Asteraceae; genus Lactuca; species Lactuca saligna. The sequence goes on from NC_136417.1 coordinate 148,898,983, forward strand.
TTAACAAGCAAACTACTTCAAAATGATTTCTGAAACGTTTTTACATGTTAAACTCTTTATCAAACTGTCTTACATACTATATGTTTCCTTTTAAATTCTGTTATAACTGTGTTTTTAAACAAAGGATTTCTTATGCTCTAAATTGTTTATATCAAACAAACTGCTTTTAAATCGTTTTTTAAATTGACATCAAGTCATCAAGTCTTATTATTAAACTTTTCAAATGTTTTACAAAACTTCTTTTAAACTTTTATATTGTCAAATGTGTGCCTATATATGTATAGTTATATAAGTAATGTTTAAAGTACTTAGGACTGCTAACTCGCTTTAATTCCTTTTCCTTGTTTGGATGTGGCCTTAGGGTATCAGTTATTTGTCCGAATGTCGTCTAAAATATTAGTTATATATTATGTATAAATATATAGACATAAAATTTTTATCAGTCAGTTCAGTACCTTTGGGTAGCAAAGGCATACTTTCATTTATTCATATACATACATTACTTGTAACTATAATGGGTATAGTTTAGGTGATACTATTTACTGTTCTTAGTACAAGGAATCACACAAGAGTCAGTTCATTCATGAGTCTATACAAATATACTACACACTATATGAAGAGACACTAATACACACTATATGAAGAGACACTAATACACATTATATGAAGAGACAATAGTACACACTATATGAAGAGACACTATTACATACTATATGAAGAGACACTATTACATACTATATGAAGAGACACTATTGTATACTATATGAAGATACACTAGTACATACACTACTCACTACGGGACTGACCATTTTACACCTGGCTGCTAGCTACAACGGGACTGTTCATCTTCAGATGTTCTAGGTTGTACTGTTCGGCGATTTACTACTCTGTGTTTATCCTAGACAAATGGATACGATTCCAAGGATTATACAATTTTCCTTGTTGCCTTTACTTTGTGACACGTTCACATAAACGATGAGGTATAATATATTTTGATACGATATCAATAATTATATAATTTTTCCCTATTACTTTTATCTTGTGACACATTCACATAAGCGATGAAGTATATTATATTTTCATAATAATAGTTATACAGGGGAAAAACCTTCATTTTTACAGATGTTCAAACCTTCAAAACAGTCGGGTCTTGGTAGAAGACTACTTTTTATACTAATAGGAAATATGGGATTTTCTAGGGTTTTCATACATAAACAAACTTTTTCTTTTAACATTTACAAGTATTTTCTTTACAGTTTTTACAAATCAATGACACTAAAATACTTATGAATTCACCAGCTTAAATGATGATCTATGCTTTCAAAATAACTTGTATTCTCAGGTCACCACTAGACAGGTACGATGACCAGGTTTTGAGAAGACGGAGCAGTCAAGACTCGCCTTTTATTTTGATTACTTAGTTTCATGTCTTATTCTATGAAAGAACACACTTGTATTAAAATTATACTATTAATGCAATGGATGATGTTGTTGCTTGTTTACTACTTTACACTGTTGTGATACTTTACATGACGTCCTCCGTCCCAGAACATTTCCGCCGTTCTTGGTTTTGGGATGTGACACACCCCTCCTCTACAAATTATTCTCAATTAAGATCCATAAATTACCATTTAACCCCTCCTTCTGAAAATCTTACAAATCAAGTCCTAGATTTACACTTTTAACCCTCGAAAATCAAAAGTATATCATTTGGCACCCCGGAACCAACACCCCACTAACGATTTAATTATTCTATTTAAAACGGGGTGTTACAAATGACCTCTCGGTTGTGAACCTGCAACTTTACCGTTCACCTACCTCGGTGTCCTGGTAGGATCTAATATGAATCATATAGCCGCATGGAAGCCGATCTTGGAAAGACTGAAATCAAAACTCTCAATCTGGAAGGCAAAACCCTTAGTTTTTGTGGAAGAATCACTATTGCTAAAGTTGTACTTGGAAGTCTTCCCACATACTTCCTATCCATATTTGGAGCCCCCGCTAGTGTCATCAATTCCTTGGAAAAAAGTCGTAGGAAATTTATTTGTCACCCTACCTGTGAAATAGTATAAACTAGGTGGCTTAGGATAAGTTGACAACTCCAAAATCAGTTGGTGGTATGGGTATCGGTTCAATCCGATCTTTAAACTTGGCACTACTAACCAAGTGGTTGCGGCGGCTAAAATGTGAAACCCATTCCTTATGGGTATCGATCATCACTGGAATTCATAACCTGATGGGGGAGTCTAATCGTTTGTGCGCCAAAAACCCTTGTAGTAGTGTATGGAATAATATAGTAAAAAGCGGAAAAAAGTTGGAGAAGATCAATATTTCTTTCAAAGAAATAATGCGTTATGAAGAGAATAACGTTACTTGGGTATCTTCCTTTGTAAAAGATGGAGGGTTCTGCATAGCTGCCCTTCGGGATAGAACTGAAAGGGCTTCCTACCTAGTATGTGACGGGAACTTCCCATGGCTTAATTTGATTCCAAAAAAAGTTCTGGGCTTTGTATGGAGAGCAAAGCAAAATCGAATTCCTTCAGTGGTGGCACTCAAAAACAGAGGAATTGACTTAGCATCAACGATTTGTGATGTATGTAAAACGTCGGACGATGTAAAACGTCGGACGAAACTGGTGATCATATCCTTGCTTCATGCACAATGGCGAGGTCAGTAATACAATCTATTCTTCATTTGTGTGGTCTTCTGAAGAATGAATTCCAGTCAGTTTTGAACATCATTGATTATGCTTCCAATTGAGGTAACTGCCCTAAAAAGGACATTCTAACTGTGATATTATTCGAAACGTTATGGTCCTTGTGGAAAGCTCGAAATGATCGAGTTTTTAAAAAAGTTGAAGTGAATCCGGAGAGGATTGTTGCTGCTATAAAGTTATTAACGTATGTTTGGGTGAAACATAGAGGAGATAGAGGTAGTATAGAACGGAACACATGGAACTTATCCCCTCTGCTTTGTATTTGAATTATTGTATGCAAACATCTTAGCTAGCAGTTTGCTAGTGGGAATAATTTCTTTATTAATAATATTACTGGTTCAAAAAAAAAAAAAAAAAAAATCGGAAAAAAAGTTATATGTAAAATTACCAATTAACTACTTGTTAGACTGATGAGAATATAACAATGTCCGAAAGTTTTTATTACATTTTTAGTCTTAATTTTTTTTAAACATTTAAAATATACATCATCCGTCCCATAATTATTATCCATTTTTAACTTTTGAAGTTTTTATTCATTATCTTTGACGTTAAATATTTTATTTTGTGCTATGTATTGCTTGATGAAACATATAACAATGAAAAAACATTTAAAACAAAAATATTATACAGTTAAAATTGAAAAATAAAGACTTCAAAAATAAAAAATAAACAATAAATATGGGATGAAGTATAAATGTATATATTAATAAATTTAATATGATTTGTTGTAACATTGGATGATACATAAAATGAATATAAGGGGATGACAGTTAATTGGATTGAATCAGTTTGCTTTTTGTCATGTCTTTATATTGGTTTTTTTAACTTACTGATCTAATTAAAATGGGATATACGATTTTCTTAGATCAGTTTCAATTAGATTGGTTAGTTTGAATTGAATTGAATTGAATGCACACCTCTAACAACAACTTCAACTTGATGTATGAACCATTTATCTTTCTTTCTCTTTATTTGCGATTACATAATACACCCATACAAGTATACAACCTCAACTTCCTTCCTCAAATAGGTCCCTTGAACGACACTAACTGCCTAAATTTCTGCCCTGGCTTATCCCAAACAACAGCCACATAATTTAGCACTAGACCACCATTGACAACCATAATTGTGAGATTGTAATCCATTCCTGCAACCACTTGGCTTTCTCCACTAAGAACTTTCCTGAATTTTAGAGTCGCATGGTTCTTCTTGTCATGCTCATCCACTGCAAACTTCCCGATGTCCACCACTAGAGGGTCAGTGACATCGGGAATTGGTTTCCAACCACCAGCCAGAGTCCCTTTCCCCAATGCCTCGCAACCATCATAAAAGATGAGAGTTAGGATGAAGATGATGAAGATTTTGATGAGATGGTATTGCATTTTGGAAGGATGATTCATGGGAAAGAGATGAAGAAGTGGGTAGTTTGTTAATTACATGTGGTATATATATAAGGAATAGAGGAGAGGATGTCACATTAAATTTGTCAATTTGTCAATTGTATTCTTCGTTCAAATTCAAGTTCAGTATCTTTCCAAATCAAAAGGTTTATTCTACAAAAATTTGAAAAATTATTTGTACGCCAAAAGTAGATGATAACGTTGCACTAAGGACAGTGTAGGGTTGTAGGCCACGCCCTTTAGGAAAAGCTTAAATTATTTTTTTGATAAAGTAAAATTTTAGTTTGGAATTAAAAAATAATTCGCCCACAAAATAATTTTGTCTATTAACTCCAACGAGGCACATGTAGTAGGGAAGCAAATCTTTGAATTTGATTGTCCTTTTAATCTCATCTCATGTGTATGTATTAGAGCAAATCCAACAACCCTCTAATTTCATAATATGCGGGCCCAACATGCTCCAAATTTTTTTTTTTTTTTTTTTTTTTGAAAATCCGACTACGTTGAAAACGATAAACAAAATATGATCTACCACAACTGCCAAAAATAACGAGTCATGGTACACGGACAGACGGACGGCAAACCTATTAAAGCATTATTATTATTATGGTTAATGTCATATAAGGATAACCACTTTAAACACCATTCCACTAAAATAGTGTACTAAGAACCAAGATGGGAGATGACTCTTTGACGATAGTCAGTCATCGCAATAGGAATGTGAACGTGCATGGTAATCGTAGGGATCATCAAAGCTGCCAAGAACCAAGAACTACTCACGTAATTTTAGATATAATCTCCCTCTTTATGACTAATTTTTCGGACTCAGTTCAAGTCGAAGACACTCATAGGCTATGTGGTCGAGCTTGTAGTCGCTTGGGTAAGATAGTTGGTGTGTTTATCGCTAAAAAACTATCAAAATTGGGGAAACGGTTTGATTTTATTAGGTTTTCAGGCGATGGTAATTGTGTCTCTCTGATAAAATAGCTTCGTGAAGTTTGGTTTGGATCATATACTGTGACGCTCGCAGATCAAGGCTAGTCAATTTAGAGATAATAGGGGTCGAAAACGACTTTTCGACAAAAGATTATTTAGAATAAATAGTATTAACCAAGTTCTATAATATGTCTTAAAGGTTCCGTACATATAAAGAACGCCTAAATCCGAGATAACGAAGAAGTTATGGCCCGTCGAAGTTTTAGGGCAAAACCGCCACGATACCGGGAGACGTAAATAGTGAGTTTATGATAGAGCGACTTTTAACCTTAGTAATCTAAATGAAATTAGTAGAATATGTTAACCTGAGAGCATACATAAAAAGAACGCCCAAATCTGACTTCATATGAGGAAGTTATGATTTTTCGAAGTTTCAGCTTAGTAGTGTACGACCCGAAACTCGAATTTTAGTTCGAGCGGTTTTTGGCATACGCGACCTAAATGAGAGTTGAAGATCTCATTAATAGGAACTCAACGGTAAAAAGACAGATGCAAACGGAGTCCATATGAAGGAGTTACGAATTCTTCGCGGTCGTTTAACAGTATAATCTCTTTCTACTATTAAATTTAAGATCGATCGAGAATTAGCTGACGGAGTCTAAATGAAAGTTGTAGATCTTGTTTTTACCTACACGTGGATATAAAGCACGTCGAAGACGGAGTTTGTATGCGAAAGTTATAAATTTTAAAAAATCGGCTGATTTCCACCCTGTGTGCGATACCACGTGTCAGCACCAGGCTGTGGCTGGCTGTAGCCAGCCTAGCTCATGATGTGAATATCAAAAATACATGACATGAGTGACCCTCCAACCCCTATAAATAAGAGGTGAAGCCCTCTTCATTCCTCACACCTCCCATAACTTCCTTCTCTCTCTAGAACTTCTCTCTAGCCCCGAAACCCCCTCGAAGAACCTAAGGAACCTCCCTATCACGAGGCGGAAGCCCCGAAGTGCCCGACGGCTCCGAGAGGAAGAGCCTTTCGACTCAGGAACACTGCTCCAGTGACGCTCGGTTTTGAGAAAAACTTGCTGTAAGTGAGCTACGCCTAACCTATCTTTAGTATAGCTTATGATTCAACATAGCAATGTTATTAGGACCTTATAATAAATACTTGGGCTATTAGTATGGGTTATATAACTATTAGTTAACACTTATATAATAGCAATAATAGCTAGACTATTAATTAGTGTCGGTGAATAATAGACTAAACTCTAGTGGTAATGATACTAGGTTTCGTCAAGGGATAAATGTTTTAAGAGTAACGTAGTGTTGTCCGAGTGCCGACTCACCACCTTACAAAGTGAGTGCATAGTTACTTTCATCTTACACATAGATATGAAGTATTTTATATAAATTAGGTGTCATGTGTGCATATTATCTGGATAGTTGTTGTCTATGCTGGATGAATGATTTTATACATGTTTTAAATGATGTAAAGTATATATTTATTTTATATCTACAAATATGTTGGGATAAAACATGGGTAAATGAAATAGTTGATGTGTGATAAAATAAAATGATGAAAGATAGGTGATGATAGGAAGGTGATGATAATTAGGTGAGTATAGATAGGTGATGATGAATCGATGATGTAGGATGAAATATACTATAACCTTGTCCGGAAATTTGGAAATGTAATCATCTACCAGAGTATAGATGGCGACCACGAATTATTATAGACAACCCCGTGGAAACACCAACAGGCTCATAACCTGTAGGTGATGAATCACGAGTTCAGGTAATGTTTTAACTATGTATTCATGCGATGATACTCTAACCCCTTACTATGAATTATGAGTTCAGGCGATGTTGTAACCACGTATTCATGCAATGATACTCTAACCCCTTACTATGAATTACGAGTTCAGACAATGTTGTAACTACGTATTCATGCGATGATACCCTAACCCTTGTTAGGCATGTATTGAGGGAGTAATCCCTGAATCAATACTGTCTATGCGATGTAGGTGATGATTCTTAGGGAGAGTCCTTAGGAACAAACAAATAAGGAAATGCGATGTAAGGAGATAAGAGGTAAATATGATGTAGGAGACGACCCTTAGGATAAATCGTTAAGGAGGGTACTTAGGAATAAGGAAGATAATGGGGATTGGTAATTGGGTTAATTGTTTGATGATTAAACATAATAATTATATTATTGTGGGTTGAAAACCCTATGTACTCACCAGGTTTCCCAACCTGACCCACTTAGTTTACTTGTATCACAGGTGACGATGTGAAGTTACATTACACTGAGAGATTAAGGAGATATTGATCACTAGTGTAAATGAATGTAAGTTCTGTTTATGCTTATGTTTCTATATTGACAATGACATCCCAAATGTTTTAAAATGAATAAAAATACATTTCTTCGGAAATGCTTTGATAACGTATTTATCATGTTTGACTAGGAACAAATTCCGCAACATTTTTATTAAAAGAGGTACTCTGATTTTTATAAAGCATAAACAAAATCGGTCTTTTCTGGTCGTAAAAATGGGGATGTCACAGTTGGTATCAGAGCATTAGTTTAAGCGAACTAGAAATATGGATTTATTTCTAGACTTCAACTTAGAATGCTAAGCAATAATTGTGAGAAGTGTCTTAGGTAATACACGTGAATAGACACAAGCACTAGCTTATTTAGGGAAAATGCCTAACATGCTTTTATGTGCTAAATGAGTTATGATGCTAAATGTATGATTCGATCTATGGTCTGTTGCCGACCGGATCTAGTAACTTTATATGTTCAGATTTCTAAACGTTTAGTTACGGTATTAGAACCGACATGTACCTTTTCAGAGTGATAACGAGATTTGAACGTTGATCGTACATAAAATCTTTCTTATCTAATTCTCGTCGCTACACACCGAACGTTTAAATTGGTGAATAGATCGAAATGGCAAGAACCCGCAGTGGAGCTGGGAATGTGAATGGAAACAGGAATCAACCACCAATGATTGAGCAAATACCTGTTGTAGTAGCCACTCCTGAGCCAATTACGATGGACGGAGTTCAAGCGTTGATCCATATGATGTTGGATCGTCAAATAGAGGAAACAAGGCGTTTACTTCAATAAACTCGAGAGGAACTTACGATGCCTATTGAACAGCCCGAGCTGGATGACGGGCAATCTGAGGAAGGGAACGACAGCAGGATCGTTGGTTAAGCTGATCCACCGGTGATTAGGAGGAACAATCAAGATGAAGGAGTCGAGAGGAATGGATGCAAGTACAAAGATTTTCTAACTTGCAAGCCATCGACTTTCACTGGGAAGGAAGATCCGATCGTAGTCATGGATTGGATCTCAGAGATGGAATTAGCCTTCATGACATGTGGTTGCAAAGTCAAGCTACAAACCACGTTTGTAGTACGTCAATTCATAGGAGGTGTTGTTCGCTGGTGGAACACCCTGGGGAAGACTCTAAGCCCTAATGAGCCCCTATAATTAACTTGGGTAGAGTTTTTGGTTCAATTCAAGCATAAGTACTGTTCATCCCAAAACCTGCTCGAGCTAGAGAACCGATTCCTAACTTTGAAGAAAGGAAGCATGTCCATCAATGATTAGACCAACAACTTCATTGAGAAAATGGAGTTTGACTTGCGTCTTGTCCCAGACAAGATGACAAAAATAAAAAAGTACACAAAGGGACTTTCTTGGGAGTATACGGTGCCAGTACGCCAGGCGCTTACTCTAGAGGCAGCTATCTGGGCTGCCAAGTCTGTTTAGGATATGATCAAGGGAAGAGCCACCAGAAAGGTTGAAATTGGAGAGAAGAGGAAGTTTGAAGGATATTCAAGGTCCAAAAAGGAGAGCAAATCTATGAAGTCTGGAGGAGAAAGAGGAAATGAGCCAAGATGGTGCGAGAAGTGCAAGAAGAAGCACTTTGGAAGATGCAATGGGGAAGTGACGTGCTATAAGTGTGGTCGGATCGGTCACTATTCTAGATATTGTACATTCGACAACAAGAAGTGCTACAAATGTGGAAATGATGGGCATATTTCGAAGAACTGCCCAAAGAAAAACGAAGCAGCAAGGCCAAATGCACCGCCAAAGCCAAGGGCATTTCACATGATCCTCGACGAAGCAGATAACAACGTGAGGGATCAAGGATGAGGACTTCATATCCGAAGACCGAGTTATGCAGTATCCATAGTATTGTATGATGTAACCTATTAGAGGCATAGTCTAGGGTGAACTTGAACACCGATGTAAACGTTTCAAGGAATAATATAAAACCTTCGTTTGCTATCTGATGTGTTAAGTTGTTATGTGATTTTCTTGTATGGTGACTTGGAAAACTGCGAGACAATACTTGGGACGAGTATTAGTAAGTGTGAATGGTAGTAGAGGCCTATACTACCGGAAGCACAGGACTCACGCTTGGACCAGAGAAAGTCACAAGTTTACCAAGAAGCTAGTAAATGATACCCTTTTATTCAAGTATATCGTTACCATCATTTCAGTAATGACTAAGAAGATGATTGTTATTTTGACCCTAGTGGTCATATCAAATCGAGTCCGACTAAGATGAATATGCGATGTGGTTCAGAGAACCAAGTTTGATGTAGCATCTGACTTAAGCTGGAAGATTGAAATAAAAGATAATCGAAGCAACTAATAGGAGTATCATGAATCACCGTTAAAGTAAGAAGCTTGTAGCTAGAAATACTACATGCTATAATGTGACTATACCACATTAGAACATGAAGGAAAGTGTATTCCATTTCGGAATTTGACTCTAAGAGACCTGAATCTAAGCATGGCGACACATGATGAGAAGTCAATGGAACATGATCCATCGCTCTATTGTGGAAATCAAACAACTTATCTTAAGTTGTTATGAAGAAGAAGGAGTCTCCAGTAAGGATCGAGATTGTGACGTGAAGGTCATAATTTGGAGTCTAACGTGAGATAGGGAGCAGGTGCAAGATCAAGCACCGCGTGCAGTCAGGAAGTTTTAGAGTTAGATACTCGTTCGAAGAAACATAGAAGTTACGATTATTACCAAGGATGAAGAGATAATGTATGGAGTCATTATACTGCCCTATTTCGTTGATGATTCTGGGACGTAATCATCCTAAGGGGGAGATAATTGTAACGCCCACAGATCCGGGCTAGTCAATTTAGAGATAATAGGGGTCAAAAATGACTTTTAGACAAAATATTATTTACAATAAATAATATTAACCAAGTTGTATAATATGTCTCAAGGGTTCCATACATATAAACAACACCGAAATCCGAGTTATAACCAAGAAGTTATGGCCCGTCGAAATTTTACAGCAAAACCGGCATGGCACCGGCAGACGTAAATAGTGAGTTTATGATAGGGCGACTTTTAGCCTTAGTAATCTAAATGAAAGTCGTAGAATATGTTAAACTGAGAGCATACATAAAAAGAATGCCCAAATCTTACTTCGTATGAGGAAGTTATGATTTTTCGTAGTTTCAGCTTAGTAGTGTACGACATGAAACTCAAATTTTAGTTTGAGCGGTTTTTGGCTTACGCGACCTAAATGAGAGTTGAAGATCTCACTAATAGGAACTCAACAGTAAAAAGACAGATGAAACGGAGTCCGTAAGAAGGAGTTACGAATTCCTCGCGGTCATTTAACAATCTAATCTCTTCCTACTATTAAATTTAAGATCGATCGAGAATTAGCTGACGAAGTCTAAATGAAAGTTGTAGATCTTGTTTTTACCTACACGTGAATATAAATCACATTGAAGACGGAGTTTGTATGTGAATGTTATAATTTTTTAAAAATCGGCTGATTTCCACCCTATGTGCGATGCCACGTGTCATCACCAGGCTATGGCCAGCCTAGCTCACGACGTGAATATCAAAAATCCATGACATGAGTGACCCTCCAACACCTATAAATAAGAGGTGAAGCCCTCTTCATTCCTCACACCTCCCATAAATTCCCTCTCTCTCTCTCTCTAGAACTTCTCTATAGCCTCGAAAACCCCCGAAAAACCTATGGAACCTCCCTAGCACGAGCCGGAAGCCCAGGAGTGCCCGACGGCTCCGAGAGGAAGAGCCTTTCGGCTCAGGAACACTGCTCTAGTGAAGCCCAGTTTTGAGAAAAACTCGTTGTAAGTGAGCTACGCCTAACCTATCTTTAGTATAGCTTACGATTCAATAGTAATGTTATTAGGACCTTATAATAAATACTTGGGCTATTAGTAGGGGTTATATAAGTATTGTTTAATGTAACACCGTAAATTTCAAAATAAATTTTTCGATTTTCTTATAAAACATAATTCGATTAATATTCATCAAACAACCATATTAATTATCCAATATAGGTTAATACAAAATCCCAAGATCACAATATAAAAACTCCGAGTGTGTGTGTACGGATCAAGCCGGTGCCTTCCCGCGGTCGTCACTAGTACCTGAAACAATAACATCAAACACTGTAAGCACAAGGCTTAGTGAGTTCCCCAAAATACCACATATAACACATATTAGCCACTCGAGGCTATAACTCTGTGGGTCTGTGCACCCAAACTCTGTGAACCCTCAGGTTCTAACTCTGATAAACATGCACTACATGAATCACATAGAAATAATGCAGTACAACACATAACACACATAGCATACAAATATTCTATCACATAACTCTGGTTACCTACTCAAGGTAATATAGTATAGTGAGAAGACTCACCTCGCGTATCTCGGTATCTCACGGATCCTGGAAATCCCTCGTGCTCGATCCTCCAAGATCTAATCCTCCTATAACATTATTTGTTTCTAATTAACACTTTATATCTCTAAGGTTGACTATCTATAAGAAGTCAACACAGGTCAACTCTGGTCAACGGTCAACGGTCAACTCTGACCAGACTCGGCGAGTACCAAGGCGACTCGGCGAGTCTAGACGTTTTCACCAACCCTCTGAAATCCTCTTACTACCCATCGAGTATCCCCCCCTTTACTCAACGAGTTTCACCTGAATGAATCGCGGGGCCACCCCAACTCAACTCGCCGCATCTCAAGGACAACTCGGCGAGTCCAAGTTTGACTCAGTCCACTCGTCATCTCTCTCCAACTCACCCTGACTCACTGAGTCTACCCTAGACTCGATTGGACCACTCGCTGAGCAGTCCCAAGGCAATCTTCAAGTTACTCGCCGAGTCGGATGAACAGACTCGGCGAGTCCATGCTATGCAACCACTCCAACTTGCTTCTAAGGTCAGATCTGCTTCCAAAAACTATAGATCTGGCCTCCCTCGACTGATTCATCACGTAAAGCTCCTATCTTGGTGCTCATAACACACCCTATAGCTCAATAATGGAGTTTTTGACCTAAGGCATGAGGATTCCAATCCAAAGCCTCCATTGATTCCCAAAAAGCTTGGGTAAAGGGACACTCTGGACCTCTAAGGGTCCAGATCTATGGTTCCAACCTCATAAGGGACCAAAAGGACACTAAATCTTGCCATAAAAGGGTTCAACAAACCCTAAATCTAGATAAACAACAACAAACAAGAAGGTAACTCGGATTTATTACCACAAAAGTGATACTCTGGACTTCAAACCCACAGAAGTGGCTCCTTCTTGCTTCCCTTGGCTAGCTCTTTGCCTTCCTTGCAACAATGGCACCTTCAAGGTCAAAAATGGCCTCCTACTTAGCTCCAAATGCTCACACTCGATTAGGGTTTCACTCAAGGGGCTGGTGAGCACAAATGACGACCATTAGGTCCTTTAAATAAGTCTCAAACCCGAGAAATTAGGGTTTCATTACACAGCGCGGACTCGCCGAGTCCATATCCTGGACTCGTCGAGTCCAGGCGCGATCCCGCGTCCAAATCCGCGTCCCTACTCGGCGAGTCTAAGCTCCAACTCGCCGAGTCCCCCTCACAAATCAACAAAATACAATAAAAAAATACCTGATAAAAATCCGGCTGTTACAACTCTCCCCCACTAGGACTAGACTTCGCCCTTGAAGTCTCGCTCTAAAAACAGTTCTGGATGTTGCTCCTGCATCATACGCTCTGGCTCCCAGGTCATCTCTGATCCCCTTCGGTGTTGCCACTGAACCAACACCAGAGGTACCTCCTTGTTTCTCAAAACCTTGATCTTTCGATCCCTGATGGCCACTGGTCTCTCGGCATAATTCAGGCTTGCATCTACCTGAATATCCTCTAACGGAACCACTGCGGATTCATCGGCTATACACTTCCTCAACTGCGACACATGAAAAGTGTCGTGAATCTGTCCTAACTCTACTGGCAACTCCAACCAATAGGCTACCCAGCCTACCCTCGCAGTCACACGAAATGGACCTATAAACCGGGGCCCCAACTTGCCCCTCTTCCTGAACCGAATCACCCCTTTCCAAGGAGAAACCTTCAGGAGAACGAAGTCGCCGACCTAAAATTCAAGCTCGGACCGACGCCTGTCCGCATAACTCTTTTGTCGGCTCTGGGCGGTCAATAACCTCTGTCTGACCCGCTGTATCTGCTCTGTCGTCTGAATCACGATCTCTGTACTGCCCATCACTCTCTGCCCAACCTCACCCCAACAAATGGGAGTCCGACACCTCCTACCATACAACAGCTCAAAGGGCGGCATACCGATGCTCGAATGATGGCTGTTATTGTAGGAAAACTCTGTCAAGGGTAAATACGTATGCCAGCTACTCCCAAAATCCATTACACAGGCTCGAAGCATGTCCTCAAGCGTCTGAATCGTCCGCTCACTCTGGCCGTCTATCTGGGGGTGATATGCGGTACTGAAATGCAGCTTAGTACCCAACTCCTCATGAAATTTCTTCCAGAATCGGGAAGTGAAGCGCACATCACGGTCCGAAACAATTGAGATCGGCACCCCATGCCGAGATACTACTTCTCTCACATAAACCTCCGCCAACTTCTCCGCCGAAGAACTCTCACTGATGGCAAGAAAGTGAGCGCTCATTGTCAACCTATCCACAATCACCCAAATTGCATCAACTCCTCTGGCAGTCCTCAGCAATTTGGTGATGAAATCCATAGTGATCCGTTCCCACTTCCACTCGGGAACCTCCAATGGATACAACTTTCCATGCGATCTCTGGTGCTCGGCCATCACCCTTCGACAGGTCAAACACCTCTCGACAAACCATGCGACGTCCCTCTTCATACAAGGCCACCAATACTCTTTCCTCAAATCCAAATACATTTTTGTAGCCCCGGGATGGATCGAAAATTTCGATCTATGAGCTTCCTCCATCAATGTAGTACGTGTACCGCCCACAAACGGTACCCAAATCTGGCCCTGAAAAGTCATAAGCCCTCGACTATCCGACACAAACTCAGAAACCAAACCAACGACCCGTTCTCTCTTCTGTATCTCCGGATGCACAACCTCGGCCTGTGCCCCACGAATGGCGTCCATAACTGGAGCTATCACGGTCAATCTCAAACATACATCTCGCAGTGGAGTACTCTCCGCCCTGCGACTCAAGGCGTCGGCTACCACATTAGCCTTGCCCGGGTGGTACAAGATCTCGCAATCATAATCCTTGACTACATCTAACCACCTCCTCTGCCGCATATTTAGGTTAGGCTGATCCATCAAGTACTTCAAGCTCTTATGGTCCGTGTATATCGTACAACGAACCCCATACAAGTAGTGCCGCCAAATCTTGAGAGCGAACACCACTGCCCCCAACTCTAAATCATGTGTGGGATATCTCGTCTCATGAGGCTTCAATTGCCTCGATGCATATGCTATCACATGTCCCTTCTGCATCAGCACTGCTCCCAGCCCTAAAATCGATGCATCACAGAATACCACAAAATCTTCCATCCCTTCCGGAAGAGCTAATACCGGAGCTTCGCACAACCTTTGGCAAAGCGTCCCAAAGGAGATCTGCTGCTCGGGACCCCATAAAAATGTAACACCCTTCCGGGTCAATCTGGTGAGTGGCAATGCGATCTTGGAGAAATCCTTGATAAACCTATGATAGTACCCTGCCAACCCAAGGAAGCTCCTGATCTCAAAGGGTGACTTTGGCAACTCCCATCTCATCACCGCGTCAACCTTGGCCGGATCGACCAATATCCCTTTCTGATTAACGAGGTGCCCCAGAAACTGGACCTCCCGCAACCAAAAATCGCACTTGGAAAACTTTGCATAAAGTTTCTCCGATCTCAAAACTCCAAGAACTTGCCTCAAATGCTCCTCATGCTGCTCTCTAGATCTTGAATATACCAGAATATCATCGATAAACACAATCACCGATCGATCCAACATCGGCCTGCATACCCTGTTCATGAGGTCCATGAACACAGTCGGGGCATTGGTGAGCCCAAAAGGCATCACCACAAACTCATAATGCCCATAACGCGTCATGAATGCTGTCTTCTGGACGTCCTCGTCCCGCACTCTCACCTGATGATAGCCCAACCTCAAATCGATCTTGGAGAACCAAGATGCTCCCTGCAACTGATCGAATATATCGTCGATCCTCGGCAACGGGTAACGGTTCTTGACCGTCAGCTTATTCAATTCTCGGTAATCAATACAAATTCGATGCGAGCCATCCTTCTTCTTCACAAACAGAATGGGTGCTCCCCACGGCGAGCTACTCGGCCGAATAAACCCCTTCCCCAGCAGCTCCTGAAGCTGCGAGGATAACTCTTGCATCTTTGGAGGTGCAAGACGATAAGGCACCTTAGCGATAGGCGCGGCTCCCGGAACCAAATCGATACCGAACTCCACTTGCCTCACGGGAGGCACACCTGGTAATTCCTCGGGAAAAACATCTGGAAACTCACGCACCACTGGAACTTCATCCACTGAACTCGGTCTCTCGGAGATCACTCACGTATCCATCACATACGCCACAAAACCCTTACAGCCCTGCTGTAAACACTGCCTCACCCTAGCGGCCGAACAAAAGGCTGATCCAGAACGTGTACCCTCGCCGTATACCAAAAGAACTTCCCCACTAGGATCTCGTATGGTCACCAGCTGACGCTCGCAGTCGATAACCACGCCGAATCGGCTCAACCAGTCCATGCCCACTATGACATAGACATCACCCATCGCAATAGGAACCAGATCGATCGGCTCAACCCCAAAAATCTCTAACACACATCCCCGGAGGACCTCCGTGGCACAAATCACTCTGTCGACGGCTATGGAAACCCGCAGAGGCCGACTCAATGCCTCACGACTAACACTGATATGCTGACTAAAGGCCAAAGATACAAAAGACCGACTCGCACCCGAGTCAAATAACACTAAAGAAGGCACAGAGTTCACAAGGAAGGTACCTATGCATAGCATAATATCTCAACACCAAAAATAAATATATAAAAGGAAACGTACCAGCCACATCGTCGGGTGCAGCGCGGACCTCTTCCGCAGTCAGCTAAAAGGCTCTCCCTCGAGCTCTCGGTGCCTCGGACTTCACGGGCCGACTCTCTGTAGCTCTGATGGCGGCGGGAGCAGATCCATGAGATGCTCCACGCAGCAGCGGACACTCTGCCTTCCGGTGTCCGGTCTGGTTGCAGTGAAAACACACTGCAAACCCCTTGGGGCAGTCCTTGGCCATATGCCCCTCCTTGCCACATTTGTAGCAAGATCCTGCTTGACAGACTCCATCGTGACCCTTGCCGCACTTCCCGCAAGTGCGGCCCTTCTGGCTCCCGGGTTTGGGATCAGCGGGCTTGGCCCGCTTGGCTGCCGGCTGGAGCTGTGCCGGCCGCCGATCCCTCCCCAAAGACTCCGCCTCCTCCCTGGCCAGAGTCTCAAGCTCAATCTCCCTCTTCCGGGCATTTTCCTGAAGCTCAGCAAATGTCCGATACGAGGAGTTCGCGGCGAACTCCCGAATGTCCCGTCTCAAAATACTCAGGTAGCGGCTCATACGTGCCTACTCAGTGGACACGTGCTCAGGGTAGAACATCGCCCTCTCGTGAAACATCCTCGTGATCGTTGTAACTAACTCAGTACCCTGCTTGAGGGTCAGAAACTCCTGTGCCAAACGCTCCCTCTCCACCTGGGGAACGTACTCATCTCGGAACTTGGTAGTGAACCTCTCCCAGGTCACCGCCGAAAGCTCAGTAGGCGTGAAATGCGCCGTCACAAACTTCCACCAGTCCTTCGCTCCCAAGCGAAGCTAGTTCAGCGCGAACCGAACCTTCAGATGCTCAGGGGATGAGCAAGTGAAGAAGCACCCCTCCATATCAGATATCCACCTCATAGCTGCCACCGGATCCTGTGTACCATCAAACTCTGGTGGTTTGGTGTTGCTGAACTCCCGAAACAGTGACGCATCACCTCCCTGGGGTCTCGCCGCAGCGATCGCTGCGGTAGCCGCTGCAACAGCAGCCTCAGAAAGAGCGGCATAACGCTCGTCGAATGTCTCAATCAGTGCGGTCTTAATAGACCCGAACATCTCTGGTATCTCAGCTCTGATGACCGTAGCCACCTCCTCATGAATGATCTGTCGAATCTCCTCATCACTTGCTCCGGCACCCTCCGGCATATGACGTGTCCTCACCATGATCAACCTCTGAAATACAACATGCGATAAATTAGAATTCACTCGAACATTCTTACACTCGACAATCCACCCCTCCTTGATTCTTGGTATCCCAAGATTCTTATTTGGACTATGTACTGCCCCGGTGCTTTCAGTAGTACGGGCCCAATACTACTGTCCACACCGTCTCAGTACACACCCCAAACCTTCCTCTTTGGATCCCAATTCCTAAGTACTCTATCATGCGCAGACCACTCTCTAATATATCTCTCATAAACCCCTTGCTGCTACCTACTCACTCTCAGCATCTCATAGCAGCTCACCCCTCCCTAGGCTAAGGCATCACAAATCAGGCCACTCTAGTCCTATTAGCAATACCTAGCCTACTCTAGCATGCAGATACATCATATCAATATTAATATCACGTAATATAAAGGTATTTTGGGAATTCACCGTTCGGGCGCTGACTGATCGTACACACGTTTCTTCCTAGAATTTGTTTCTTTTTCAAGAAAATCTTTTACTCTTAGAAAAGTTAGGTTTTCTTTTGAAAATATTTTTCCAATTCCTCAGTTTGAGTTCAAATACTCACGAAGGTGTACCCGAATCCCTCAAACCAAGGCTCTGATACCAAATTGTAACACCGTAAATTTCAAAACAAATTTTTCGATTTTCTTATAAAACATAATTCGATTAATATTCATCAAACAACCATATTAATTATCCAATATAGGTTAATACAAAATCCCAAGATCACAATATAAAAACTCCGAGTGTGTGTGTACGGATCAAGCCGGCGTCTTCCCGCGGTCGTCACTAGTACCTGAAACAATAACATCAAACACTGTAAGCACAAGGCTTAGTGAGTTCCCCAAAATACCACATATAACACATATTAGCCACTCGAGGCTATAACTCTGTGGGTCCGTGCACCCAAATTCTGTGAACCCTCAGGTTCTAACTCTGATAAACATGCACTACATGAATCACATAGAAATAATGCAGTACAACACATAACACACATAGCATACAAATATTCTATCACATAACTCTGGTTACCTACTCAAGGTAATATAGTATAGTGAGAAGACTCACCTCGCGTATCTCGGTATCTCACGAATCCTGGAAATCCCTCGTGGTCGATCCTCCGAGCTCTAATCCTCCTATAACATTTTTTTTTCTAATTAACACTTTATATCTCTAAGGTTGACTATCTATAAGAAGTTAACACAGGTCAACGGTCAACGGTCATCGGTCAACGGTCAACTCTGACCGGACTCGGCGAGTACCAAGGCGACTCGGCGAGTCTAGACGTTTTCACCAACCCTCTGAAATCCTCTTACTACCCGTCGAGTATCCCCCCCTTTACTCGACGAGTTTCACCTGAATGAGTCGCGGGGCCACCCCGACTCAACTCGTCGAGTCTCAAGGACAACTCGGCGAGTCCAAGTTTGACTCAGTCCACTCATCATCCCTCTCCAACTCACCCTGACTCAGTGAGTCTACCCAAGACTCGATTGGACCACTCGCTGAGCACTCCCAAGGAAATCTTCAAGCTACTCGCCGAGTCGGATGAACAGACTTGGCGAGTCCATGCCATGCAACCACTCCAACTCGCTTCTAAGGTCAGATCTGCTTCCAAAAACTATAGATATGGCCTCCCTCGACTGATTCATCACGTAAAGCTCCTCTCTTGGTGCTCATAACACACCTTATAGCTCAATAATGGAGTTTTTGACCTAAGGCATGAGGATTCCAATCCAAAGCCTCCATTGATTCCCAAAAAGCTTGGGTAAAGGGACACTCTGGACCTCTAAGGGTCCAGATCTATGGTTCCAACCTCATAAGGGACCAAAAGGACACTAAATCTTGCCATAAAAGGGTTCAACAAACCCTAAATCTAGATAAACAACAACAAACAAGAAGGTAACTCGGATTTATTACCACAAAAGTGATGCTCTGGACTTCAAACCCACAGAAGTGGCTCCTTCTTGCTTCCCTTGGCTAGCTCTTCGCCTTCCTTGCAACAATGGCACCTTCAAGGTCAAAAATGGCCTCCTACTTAGCTCCAAATGCTCACACTCGATTAGGGTTTCACTCAAGGGGCTGGTGAGCACAAATAACGACCATTAGGTCCTTTAAATAAGTCTCAAACCCGAGAAATTAGGGTTTCATTAGACAGCGCTGACTCGCTGAGTCCATATCCTGGACTCATCGAGTCCAGGTGCGATCCCGCATCCAAATCCGCATCCTTACTCGGCGAGTCTGAGCTCCAACTCATCGAGTCCCCCTCACAAATCAACAAAATACAATAAACAAAATAGCAAATAAAAATCCGGCTGTTACATTTAACATTTATATAATAGTAATAATAGCTAGACTATTAATTAGTCTCAGTGAACAATACACTAAACTCTAGTGGTACTGATACTAGGTTTCGGCAAGGGATAAATGTTTTAAGGGTAACGAAGTGTTGTCCGAGTGCCGACTCACCACCTTACCAAGTGAGTGCATAGTTACTTTTATCTTACACATATTTATGAAGTAGTTTATATAAATTAGGTGCCATGTGTGCATCTTTTCTGGATACTTGTTGTCTATGTTGGATGAATGATTTTATACATGTTTTAAATGATTTAAACTATATATTTATTTTAAATCTACAAATATGTTAGGATAAAACATGGGTATATGAAATAGTTGATGTGTGATAAAATAAACTGATGAGAGATAGGTGATTATAAGACGGTGATGATAATTAGGTGAAGATAGATAGGTGATGATGAATTGGTGATGTAGGATGAAATATACTATAACCTTGTCCGGAAATTTGGAGATGTAGTCATCTAACAAAGTATAGATGGCAACCACGGACTATTATAGACAACCCTGTGGAAACACCAACATGCTCGTTACTTGTAGGAGATGAATTACGAGTTCAGGAAATGTTTTAACTATGTATTCATGCGATGATACTCTAACCCCTTACTATGAATTTTGAGTTCAGGCGATGTTGTAACTACGTATTCATGCGCTGATACTCTAACCCCTTACTATGAATTACAAGTTCAGACAATGTTGTAACTACGTATTCATGCGTTGATACCATAACCCTTGTATTGAGGGAGTAATCCCTGAATCAATATTGTCTATGCGATGTAGGTGATGATTCTTAGGGAAAGTCCTTAGGAACAAACATATAAGGAAATGCGATGTAAGGAGATGAGAGGTGAATATGATGTAGGAGACGACCCTTAGGATAAATCCTTAAGGAAAGTATTTAGGAATAAAGAAGATAATGAGGATGGGTAATTGGGTTAATTGTTTGATGATTAAACATAATAATTATATTTTGTGGGTTGAAAACCCTATGTACTCACTAGGTTTCCCAACCTGATCCACTCAGTTTACTTGTATCACAGGTGACGATGTGAAGTTACATTACATTGAGAGATTAAAGAGATATGGATCACTAGTGTAAATGAATGTAAGTTCTGTTTATGCTTATGTTTCTATATTGACGATGTCATCCCAAATGTTTTAAAATGAATAAAAATACATTTCTTCGAAAATGCTTTGATAACGTATTTATCATATTTGACTGGGAACAAATTCCGCAACATTTTTATTAAAAGTGGTACTCTGATTTTTATAGAGCATAAACAAAATCGGTCTTTTCTGGCCGTAAAAATGGGGATGTAACATATACCCAGTTTGCCTCCCTCCCTCGTTCCTTGGGAAATAATAATCGTACCCCCCAAACTACTAGCCACTCCACAACAGTTCATCGAAATGTGAATGTAAAATCCTATGAGAATGCCGTCCGAGGCCTTCCTAATAATATGAGAAACAACACTAATATGGAGGAGATCATTGATCTTCCTTCTGGAGACTACATAGTTGAAAAAAGACAAAGGGCACACCTTGTTAAGTAAAGAGATTTTTCTACACTTCCCAATCTCCGGGTGCTATGTTTGGACGAGGGCTTTGATAATTTTGAGATGAAATATGTTGGAGGTTTGTGGGTGCTGGTTGAATTTAATTCCAATAATACATGCAAAAACATTATAAGTAGTGAAGCTATGGATCATTGGCTTTTAGAAAAGAGAGCATGGGATCGAAAATTTATTCCATCAGAACGTATAGTGTGGGTGGATGTTGAAGCAGTCTCTCTTTCTACTTGGAGTAAAGAGTCATTTAAAAAAATTCTCTCTAAATGGGGAACAATAGCACAGTTAGATGATGACCTAGGAGAAGATATTTACAAGAATAGGATTTACATACTTACAACTATCCAAACTATCATTTCAGAAGTAATCAAAGTCCGTGTTGGTGGGATTATACATTTGATTAGGGTCAAAGAAGCTCGAGGGTGGACCCCACCCTTTGTTCATGTCTTTCATGCTCCTGATATGGTCGAGAGTGAACTACAAGAGACTAAACAAAACGAAGAAAACTCTTACTGCTCTGAAAGGAATGAGGAGGTTTCATCGGATCCTTTTAGTATTTATGGTGCTATTGAAAAAATGAAAAAAGATGTGGTCAAAAATGATATTCATAAAGGATTTAGTAGCTAGGGTAATGGAAAAAAATACAACAATAACAGAGAAAGACCTCAAGGGCAAAATGGGAATGCAGTAATGGAAAATATTTTTCCTCATGATCCTGTTGAACGTCGTGCTTTAAGTTTGCATGCTGCTTCACATGTTCATTCATATGCTGCCCCTGGACCGGCTGAAGACCTCCCAGCCACTACAACAACTGTTCCGGCCTTTGATGTTGCTCCGATCATTGCTATTGAAGAACCACAAGCAGTACCCACTGCTTTATCCTTTCTGATAGATGCCCCCACTATTCCTGCTCATATTGTTAATTCTGGGTCTCTTCAAATTGAAAAAGAAAACTCAAATAAACAGGCTTCAGTTGGTTTCTTAGGTGGATTTATTCGCATGTAGGGCCTCCCATCTACGGATGATTCTCTATCTCATCCACCTGGTTTTTCAAATATCAATCATGGAGAGAATGATGTTTTTGTTGGATTAGTGTCTAAGTCCGTAACTATATTTAGTATGTACTTGACCCGGTTGTGCATGGTCCTATTGGGTTGCCTTCACCAAGGCAACTTGACAAGGTTATCTAAGAAAGTGAGAGGATATTATGGTTTATTAATATATTATAAGAATAATATATTAAAGTAGAAATCATATTTATTTAAATAGTATTAGTCATAAATTAATTAGGAATTAATTTGGTGACTAAAAGAGATTAATTAAATAACAAGGCATAAACTGTCAAATGTGTGATAGTTGATTTTTGGACTAGGAAACATAATGGACTATGGGGGAACGAAATTATGATGAAGGATCATCATATTTTCGTCCAAGGGACTTATTCCAGAAGGTTCCTTAGGCTGCTTGGTGGCTAAGTTGTCCATTAGGGTTTAGACTGAAACCCTAGCTTCCTGCACTATAAATAGAGGCCCTTGGATGCAATTTTTGGATACTTCTTTCAAAGAAAACCCTAGGGCCGATTTTTAGTGTTCTTCCTCTTCTCTCTTGATAGCCTTCTTGCTTTTGGTGTTTGTGAACCATTGGAGGAGTTACAATTGTGCCTCTAAGCTCAAGATCAAGAAGATTCAAAGGATTCCAAGCAATTTGAAAGAGGTAAACACTTAGATCTGTTCTTATAATGTTAATTTCGAATTATACATGTTAGATCTAGGGTTGTAAGTCGTGGATCCATTGCATGTACAATAGTGAAACCTAGATCCTAACATTAGGATTCGTATGAGCAAATAGGATTGTTCTTATGCATAAAACCCATTAGTGGTATCAGAGCCTTGATTGGTTTTTATTGTATATGCTGCTATAACTGTTTATTTGTTGAAAAAAACTTTTTATGGCCATCTGTTCGAACTAACTCGGCGAGTCACTTCATGGACTTGGCGAGTCAACCCAACTCGTCGAGTCTAGTGAGTGACTCGGCGATTCGGAGCTTTTGACAGTGGGATTTTTGGATTTTCTTGTTGTTTTGCTAAAGGATAATTGCCATATATGTTTTAAACTGATAAAATACGAATTTTATTGTTATTGAAAAATTATCCTTGCCAAAACAAAAGATAATTTCAAGTGTTTTGAATAATAGTTTCTTTATATGATAAATATGGATTATTTAAATTATTTGGTAATTATCTTGTGACTAAAATTGGATTAGGTCAGATATAGATAATCATAATATTAATTGTTTGATTTATATTATTTGTTATTTGATCCCTTGTGTTTTGAAAAGTTCAAAACTTGCACTCAAGTTTTGAAAATTAAATTCTTTGATTAAAAGTTTAATTATTGAATGTTTTAAATCTCAACCCTTAGATTTTTTTTTCAAGTTTAAAAATCAACCTTATACTTTATCTATTATAAGATTTATATATATATATATATATATATATATATATATATATATATATATATATATATATATATATATATATATATATATATATGCATAAGAATAAAGCTATGCTTATCTCTAGTAGGCCTCATTCACGAATCCGGTCTATAAGGTGGGTATAAGGTTGTTGCCTATAAAATGGCGCTTAATGGGTGTACACTCACACCCACCGCTTGCTTGACTGGTGGAGGTTCGTTAGCCGAACGGATAGGATAGGGCACTTAATACCTTGTTATAAGTATAATGAATATTAAAAAGTAACTAACATGTTTTTACAAATTCCCAATCTTAGTTACTTTAGGGTAAGATGTGAAAATGATGCTATTGCATGGAATTACACTTTTTACCCTTGTCAAACGTTAGTGGAGCGTGTGTGGTTAACCGACACACTAATTTGGGATTCACATTGGTAGCAAAGGGTGGCTCAATGTTTGTCATAGATCAATGGAGCGTGTGTGACTAACCGGCACATTGATTAGGTGATAGAGATATTGAGTGCACCATGTTGATTCGCATGGTTATTCACAACTTGTTTGCGATCCTCCGCATCTCAATCGCAAATTTGAAGTGCATATTGAGATTTAAACATGCCATTGAAAAGTTCAATGAATCTCAAAGATCTAGGAGCTTTCAAATACATTTAAAACTTAATCTTTTTTACCGTTTTTCATGATGAGAATTAGTGAATCGTCATTCACTTACCTTTAAATTATTTACTTTTAGAGTACGACATCCCTTTCTAAGTTGTAAATAATGTTGTTGGGTCCTAGCCCTAATTTCTCATTTGGGTATTTAATTAGGGACTCATTTCTAATCAAACTGTGTTCCTTTCTTTTTCAGATGTCTGCTAACAACAACAACAACGCTTCTGGGTCATTCTCGTTGATGAACCTATGTCAAAAGGTGACATTTGATAGGTCAAATTTCAACGAGTGGATGAGGTACATTCTCATGATCACTCGCTACAAGGATAAAGAATATGTCTTCGATGGGAAGCTTGAAAGGATCATCCCAGATGTTGCTACTCCTGAAGAGTTGGCCGCCTTTGAGGCCCAAGAACGTGATGCTACAAATGTTCATTGCATCATGCTAGCCACCATGAACCTCGAACTCCAAAAGTCCTATAAGGACATGTATCCGTATGAAATGCATCAGGGTTTGTTGGATATGTACCACCAAAACGTGAGGCAAGAGCGCTATGATATCATTACTAACTTGATCACCGCTAAGATGGGGAGTGGAGAATCCCTAACCTCTCACTTACAGAGAATGCAGAGGTATGTTGATCGTCTTCTCAAACTGGATGTTAAGTTTGATGAGGATTTGGCTATCAACATAATCCTCCACTCCTTTCCTTCATGCTACAACCAGTTTAGAATGACCTACCACATGAATAAGGAAGAGGTCTCCTTAAGTAAGCTCCAAGGACAGCTGAGGACTGCTAAGAGCAACCTCAAATACAAATTTGTTGCACCATCCCCTGCTGTGGCTAGTTCTGTGATGGCAATTGGCCAAGGGAAGGGAAAGAAGAGGAAGGCTCCTTTAAAGAGCCAACAAAGGGGGAAGTCCTATGACGGTTCATCCTCTAGTTGGACCAAAGCAGGTCCTGCTAAACCCTCCTCTGACCCCATGGAAGCAAAGTGCTTCTATTGCCACGAGAAGGGCCAATGGAAACAATGTTGTGGCAAGTATCTGCAAGACATAAAGGATGGGAAGATAAAGCCCACCTGTGCAGGTATGTATTATATTAAATCTAACAACTCATCATTTTCTACTTCATGTGTTCTTGATATAGCGTGTGGTTTCCACATTTGTTCTGATTTGCAGGGCCTAAGAAGAAGTAGGTAAGTGGAACTGTGACCAGAGTCGGAGTTTATTCTTTAGTGTTGAGTAATGGGTTACGATTATATTTAAATAATTGTTGCTATTCGCCAGATATGACAAGAAACATCATTTCATTTCATGGATTGTTTAGACAAGGTTTCAGATACTCATTTGATAATAGTAATGGTTCTATTAATCTTTATTTGAATGGTGTTTTTTATTTCAATGCATTACCTTGTAATGGGATTTATGAATCTGTGATGGTTGTTGATAATTTAGGAAATGATGTGTTGAATATTGATTCGTCTACTAGTCTAGATAAAGCATGCTTGTGGCATTGTCTCCTTGGCCATGTCAACAAGAAACGTATAGCCCAACTCCAAAAGGATGGAGTGTTGGAGTCATTCGACCTTAGGGAGGATGACGTGTGTGAATCTTGTTTATTTGGGAAGATGAACAGGTCAGCCTTTACTGGAACTTGTGATAGGGGTGAGGGTCTATTGGCTATCATACACACTGATGTGTGTAGGCCCTTTAGATCCACCACAAGGGATGCTTGCCGCTTCTACATGACTTTTACGGATGATTATAGTAGATATGGATATATCTACTTAATCAATAAAAAGTCAGAAACCTTTGAAAACTTCAAAGAGTTTAAGAATGAAGTGAAGAATCAGCTGGGCAGGAAAATCAAGATGCTTCGGTCAAACCGAGGAGGGGAGTACTTGAGTCTTGAGTTTCACGACTATCTAAAAGAATGCAGAATTGTTTTGCAATTGATGCCTCCTAGAATGCCACAATTGAATGGTGTGGCTTAGAGACGTAATCGGACCTTGTTGGACATCGTTCTTTCTATGATGAGTCGGGCTTTGTTACCAATAGCTTTATGGGGGTATGCCTTAGAGACTGCAGCCCATATCCTTAACTTAGTTCCCACAAAGAAGGTTTCCAAAACACCTCATGAGATATGGATAGGGAAAGCTCCCTCGTTGGCACATATCAAGGTTTGGTGTTGCGAGGTATTCATAAGACGAGAGACTCACGACAAGCTCGAACCTCGTAGTGAGAAGTGTTATTTCATTAGCTATCCATAGAAGTCTTTTGGCTATCTTTTCTGTATACCGAGTGACAATGTTGTCTTTATTTCTAGAAGAGGAGTTTTTCGAGAAAGGGAATTGATAAGCCTAGAGGACAGTGGGAGGCAAATTGATCGTGTAGAGATTCAAGAGCAAAGCGATGAAGGAACCTCTAACACTGGCACTCAACCCAAGGAGGAAACTCCTGTTGAGCCCGTTGATGATTCCTTACCTCTTAGATGTTCTAGTAGGGTTAGTATTCAACCTTAGTTTTATGGTTTTCATATTACTACTGAAGGGGATACGTTTATTAGTGATGAAACACTGATAAATTTGGAAGAACCTGGCAGCTACAATGAAGCCATGGCAGGCCTGGAGTTTGCTAACTGGAAAGAGGCGATTGACAGCGATATGGGAAGTTGGCTGAGGATGTGTACATGAATCAGCCAGAGGGTTTTTTCGATGCGAAGCATCCAAATAGGGTGTGCAAGCTTGAGAAATCCATTTATGGATTAAAACAAGCGTCTCGCAGGTGGAATCTTTGTTTTGATGAGAAGGTCAAAGATTTTGGTTTTCTACGAAGCGAAGATGAGTCATGTGTATACTTCAAAGCCAGTGGGGGTATAGTAAGCTTCCTCGTATTGTATGTCGATGACATACTGCTCATAGGAAATGACGTCCCAACCTTGTAGGAGGTTAAGTCCTGGCTTGGGAAGTGTTTCTCTATGAAGGACCTCGGAGAGGCTGCTTATATTTTAGGGATAAGGATAGTAGGAAATAGGTAAAAGAGACAGATAGGAATCAGTCAAGATACATACTTGGATAAGGTACTAAAGCGTTTTAGTATGGAAAATTCAAAGAAAGGGGAGTTGCCAATCCAAAGCAATACCAAGCTGAGTAAGACTCGGAGCCCGAGTACAGAGGCAGAGATATCTAATATGAGCCGAGTACCTTATGCTTCCGTAGTAGGCTCTATCATGTACAATATGACTTATACTTGCCTTGATGTGGCCTTCGCTTTGAGTATCGTCAGCAGATATATAGGGAATCCTGGTAGAGCTCATTGGATTGCAGTTAAGAATATTCTTAAGTACCTACGATGGACCATGGAATGGTTTCTAGTCCTTGGTGGGAGTGATGACTTAAGGGTATGAGGGTATAGTGATGCTAGTTTTCAGACGGATCGGGATAATTACCGATCGCAGTCGGGCTGGGTCTTTACCCTAAATGGAGGGGCAGTAAGTTGGAAAAGTTCCAAGCAGGAGACCGTAGTTGATTCAACGTGCGAATCAGAGTACATTGCGGCAAGTGAAGAGTCAAAGGAGGCTATATGGTTGAAGAACTTCATTGGAGACCTTGGAGTTATGCCATCCATAAAGGAGCCAATGGAAATTTTATGTGATAATGAAGGAGCGGTTGCCTTAATGTAACAGCCCGAAATCTCGAAGTATTATTATTACACATTTTGGGGTGTTTTAAAGGGGGGACTCGGCGAGTTGGAGCTTGACTCGCCGAGTAGGAGCACGGATTTGGTCGCGGGTTCGCGACTGGACTCGACGAGTCCAGATATAGACTCGGCGAGTCGACGCTGTTCAGCGGAAACCCTAGCCGTTCCGTATTGGGTCGTATATAAGGGTTATTATGTCGTCATTTCACGTCTTTGGATCGATTGAGTAGAACCCCAGGCGGCTGTGGCGGCTAGGGCAAGCTTGAAGGCCATTGGTGACCTTGAAGGAATTGTTGTGTAAGGAGGAGAAGGGTTTTAGCCAAAGGAACTGCAGGGAGTTCGAGTTCTGAAGTTTGGGGACATGGAAGGTACATCATTCAGGTAATAACTCGGATTACACTCTCCTGTGATTGATGTGTATATAGATTTAGGGTTTATGGAACCCATTTGGAGTCTAGATGGATTGTTGTGTTGTTATTCAACGTTTATAACCTTGTATTAGGACCCTTAAAGGTCCAGAAGGACCCATGTTTGTATATTCGGGAAAATATGTATCTCAGGAAGCAGTTCGATCGACTGCATGGCGTGGACTCGCCGAGTCGGATGAGCAGACTCGGCGAGTAGCTTGGAGATTCACTGGGACTCGCCAAGTTTGTACTTCAGACTCGGCGAGTAGAGTCGGGGTGGCCCCGCGATTCTTCCACGAGGACCTCGTCGAGTCAAGAGGGATACTCGACGAGTAGGAAAGGAACATTCAGGAATTTGTGAGGACGACTAGACTCGCCGAGTCGCCAGGGTACTCGCCGAGTCCAGTCGAGATGGCCGTTGACCAGAGTTGACCGGTGTGATTTCTTAGGGTCAGTTAACGTGGAAGATAGAAGTATTAATAAAGAGATATATGATGTTACAGGGGGCTTGTAGCTGGGAGGATCAAGTGCAAGGGATTTCAGGAGTTGTTATCTTCCAGTGTCCGCGAGGTGAGTTTTCTCACTATACTTCACCCGGAAGGGTTTGACTGTGAGACCGGAAGGTCGTATATGATATATGTTATTTATGCTATAACTAGAAAGGTAGATGCTATGCATATT
Source organism: Lactuca saligna (assembly GCF_052625555.1). Lineage (NCBI taxonomy): Eukaryota > Viridiplantae > Streptophyta > Magnoliopsida > Asterales > Asteraceae > Lactuca > Lactuca saligna. Next base: position 148,928,469 of record NC_136417.1, read on the forward strand.
ATGTATGTTTATACGGGCCGGAAGGCGATACGTTATGTGACAGGAAGGTCAGGTGTGATATGCGATATATGTGCTTAAAGTATTAGAGTAAATGTATTATGTGCTGTGCATGTTTCGGGCCGGAAGGCAGGTTGATATATGATATATGTGATTTATGTGTTAGAGTAAATGTATTATGTGTTATATATGTTTATGGGCCGGAAGGCAATTACCTTATGGGCCGGAAGGTAATTATCTTATGGGCCGGAAGGAAAATATACTATGGGCCGGAAGGCAACACGTTATGGGCCGGAAGGCGATTATCTCATGGGCCGGAAGGCATTGTGCAGTGGACCGGAAGGTCAGGGCCTGGAAAGGCGTATGTGCGTAAGGTGTATATTGGGGAACTCACTAAGCTTCGTGCTTACAGTGTTTATGTTATGTTGTTTCAGGTTTTCTCAGTACGCGGAATGGCAACGGTTCGATTGTACACACCGAAGAAAGAGTTGTATTTTGGAGGATCCTGGTTTTCTATTCAAATGAAAATGGAACGATGTTTTGTAATTCAAATATGAACAAGATTTTATACAAGTGTTTTAATATTAAATTGATTATTTAAATGAAAATTTTGTCTTGAAAATCACGGTGTTACAATTGGTATCAGAGCCTTGGTTTGAGGGCTTCGGACGCGCCTACGGGTAAATCTGGACTCAAACTGAGGAAGTAAGAAAAAGTTTTCCAAATAAATGGTTTTCTAAAAGTGAATAAGAGTTCAAAGAGAAAGCAAGAAAGAGCAGTGTGTACAATCAGCCAGAGCCAAACGGTGATTTCCCAAAATACCCTTACTTTTGTGTTATGAAATATTTATTATGCACTTTATGAGATATTATTGCATGCTAGAGATAGGCTAGGTATTTCATATCTTAGGACTAGAGTGGCCTGATTTGTGATGCCTTAGTCTAGGGTTTGTTGTTATATGTGCGTTATGCTTTTGTGTGTATGTGATGAGTGAGGGTATCTAGTTAGAACGCACGAGGGGTAGAGCTACAGAGTACAGTAGTACTTCCGAGGATGAGCCGAGAAGGTGGAGCTATCACAGATAGGGAGTCCTATGTATGCTTCGATGCTCGAATGCTGCTTGCTTCGTGCTTTGTGGAGTTCTCGATGATGGGAGTCAGCTACTAAGTGAGTATGACGATACTCAGGAGGTAGATGGCTGGCATCATTAGGAACTCTTCAGCAGCTGATAGCAAAGAAGTGGGGGATGGCGGAAGGGACTAAGGAGTAAACCTAGCCAGATGAGTGCGCTGGTAGAGTAGAGGATTTCGCTGGAGAGCAAGCACGCACGATGGGATTGGTGAAAGAGTAGGTTGATCAGCTACTTAGGAACTCTGGGATGGTCCATGTAGAAAGTATGGGTAGATGTGGCAGGTAGTATGGGCCCGTACTACTGAAAGCAGAGGACCCATACTTGATACAGGGAGCATTCTGAAGGTCCTAAGGAACGGAACGAGGAGTGATGTTATGGTTCGAGTACCATACATCGGAGCAGATTGCGGAGTGATGTTATGGTCCGGGCACCATACATCGGAAAAGATTGAGTTAGATGTTGTGGTCCGAGTGCTATACATTGGAGCAGATTGAGGAGTGATGCTATGGTTCAGGTACCATACACCGAAGCAAATTGAGAAGGGATGTCATGGGATGAGTACCATGGTTCGTAGTGGATGATGTTGGTGACTATCTTGTTATCCGGTTATGATCGATGAGGTAGAGATCGGACGCTATGGGTTTTAGGCCAGTAGATCATGATTGAGGATGGAGAGGCGTTCCTTGAGGGGAAAGGCAAGTACCTATCAGAGTATTGTGGTAGGGAGTTAAAAGGAGAGGAAATTTTGGTCTGAGTCGAGAAATCAGTCGATAGAGGAGAGGTCACCTTCTAGGTGGGTAGTGCCATTTATGTTCATGTGCAAGACACGAGAGGTCTGGTGTTTCAGTTTTGGATTGGAGTACACCCTGCAGGTAGTTATCGATAATGACTTCCCTCAGAGCATCAGGTAGCGGGTGTGCCGCGAGGCAGTGATTTACCGTGAGCAGACAGTCAGTTGGGACTGAGGTAGTCGAGAACCACACCACACCTAATTGAGAATAATAGGTTGTGTTATAGTGGTAGCCGTGAAGAGTTCAGTCGAGTTTTGCAGTGCAGAGAGTTTTCGTCTATGTTGTGAGAGAGTCCCTGTCCTTGGGACAAATCCGGCGTTGGATAGGGGTTGATGAGTTGAGGTGAGAGGAACGATGATTTTGCGGTGCAGTCTATGAGCCAGAGATGTTATCGAGCAGTGCAGGTGCTTAGTATTAGATTGGTATGGGATTTGGAACGATTAGAGACAGCCGTGATGACAAGTTCTTGGAGAGTTAACTAGAGGTTCAGAGTATAGAGGGTTGATTGACTTCATAAGGGGAGGGACTATCGGGCGTTGCATAGCACTTTCCTGGAGCAGGTACGATTTCGCTGGTGAAAGATAGTAGTGGGTTGATTGTATGCTAATCAGTGATGGTTCAAACCCTAAGTGGGGGAGAACCGGGTGCAGTACGTAGAAAACAAAGAATCGTCAAGAGTAGTTATAAGTGGAGTATAGAGATATGCAGTAAGAAACCATGAGACCAGAGGTGTCGATGATCAAGTAAAGGGGTCAGAGTGAGTTAATGCGGGAAGTACTTGAAGAGGAGAACGAACGTATTCATGACAGGTGATTGGTGTTGTTGCAAGAAGATAGAGAATGACTGGGCAGCCAACTTCCGGAGTCGGTATGCGTATCTTTGTTTGGATTGTGAGTGTCGGGAAAAAGGGATCTGGAGAATTATCAGCGTATTTCGTACGTCAGCGTTATCTCGCATTTCAATCGAGAAATTAGAGGCACCAAGGTTGTAAGGCGGGGAAAATATAGATTTAATTATGGGGTTCAGGAGGAATGTACTTTGTGTCTACATGATGTTTGGGCCAGGAGATCAGTGGTGGTGGTAGTATTTGTTGGATTAATGTCTAAGTCCATAACTATAATTGGTAAGACTTGACCCGACCCGGCATGGTCCATTTGGGTTGCATGGCATCATGCACTTGGATAGACTATAATGAGAGAAATATGACACTTATGGTTATTAATATATTATAAGTTCTAGTATATTAATAATAAGAATAATAAGATTATTTAATTAGTATTGATCAAGAATTAATCTAGGATTAATTAAGTGATCAAAAGAAGACTAATTAAATATATGGGTTGATTGTGTAAATTATCCATACTTATATAGTGGGCTAATGCTCCATGGATTATCTAGTTGGGCCAAAACCCATATGATGCTCCATGGATGCTCCATGGTGTATTTGAACCCATGGATCCAAGGAAATGGAAAGTCATGACAATTAGGGTTTACCCTAATTGTAACACTATATAAAGATATTATTCTTCCCAAAAAATCGGCCACTAGATTTCTAGAGAGGGCTAGTCGATTTCATGAAGTGTAGAATTCTCTCTAAGTTATTCCAAGTGTTTATGGTGTTGTGTGAACCATTTGAGGTGTCACACTTGGGGCACTAGGCACTCAAGCTTCATGAAGACATTCTACATCAAAGAGGTATGTATTCTATCTTGCTTTATTGATTGATTTTGTATGCTAGATTAGGATAATACCTTGGACGTTAATATTTGCATGTATAATAGAGAAAACATAGATCCAAGGTATTTAGGGTTGCATGTACACTTAGGAGTGTTAGAATGCTCATAACCCAACAGTGGTATCAGAGCCTAGGCTTGTTTTCTTGTTATACCTGCAATAGAAGCTGAAAAATCGAGTTTTGATGCTGTCAGCCCAGCTGACTCGCCGAGTCCATAAAGGGACTCGACGAGTCCAAGGCAAAATGCATTCAACTCGCCGAGTTGTGTTCATGCACTCGACGAGTTGGACCCCAGACAACATATCTTCGAGGTTTTTGGCTAGAAATGGACTAGGAACATTACCCTAAGTTGTTTTGAACTTATAAACTTGTTTTTTTAATGTGGTAATGTTCATGCTAATCCATTTTCAAAGATAATTGTCAATAGATTCATGTTTTGTATTAGTTTAAAGGTTAGACTAATTACATGAAAAAGTTTGATTTGAATTATCTTGTTCTTATGAGTTGCTTAGATTAATAGAAAAAGTTGAGTGAAAAAGTTGTTTTCAATCCAAATTAATCTAAGAGTTGAGTATAAAATGTTTTTGTGTAACTTATCCTTAAGTTACATGAAGAGTCACATTAAAGACTCATAAAACTCATAAAGTTGGCAAAGGTTACAAAAAGATGAAGAGTCTTGTCCTTAAGTTATGGAGGTTCAAGAGTCACTTCATTAATAAATAAATAAATAAAATATGTAACCTTAATTAATTCCATAAGTTATAAAATAAAGAAAAGATTAATTCTTTATTAGTTTAAAGTCTTCCATAATTTGTCCACAAGTTATGGAACTTGAAGAGTTTTTGGATTAAAACTACTTTAAATACATAAGTTATGGAATTAATTAGTTTTGAATAGTTTCAAAACTTGCCCTCAAGTTTTGGAATTTGTAAAGTTTTCTCTTATGAATACTTTAATTCCAAGTTAGCCCTTAGAATTTTAAAAGTTAAAATTCAACCCTTATACTTTATAATATTATAAGTTAATAATATTTATATGTATAAGAGTAAAGTCGGTCTTACCGCTAGTACGCCTCATTCACGAAGCCGGTCTATAAGGTGGGTATAAGGTTGTTGCCTATAAAATGGCAACTTAATGGGTGTTCACTCTCACCCACCGCTCGCTTGACTGGTGGAGGGTCGTTAGCCGAACGGGTTTGACATGACTATAATTCTCCCTTCATTAAAAGTATTAATGATAAATACTAAGTAACTAAACTTTTAATAATACCCAATCTTAGTTACTTAGAAAAATATGAATAAGGTGCTAATCCACGAAATTACACTTTGCACTTTGTTTGAGTCGGTTAGTGGAGCGCGTGTGGTTAACCGGCACACTAACTTGTATTTAACAAGGTAGGCAAAGGGTAACTTAATGTTTATCATAGTATCGATGGAGCGTGTGTGGTTAACCGGCACATCGATTGAGGGATAAACACTTAAGGGTACCCAGTAATTTGCATGGTTACTTCACACCTTGTTTTGTGATCCTCGGCATCCCAGTCACAAAACCTGAAGGGCACACTCGAGATTGAAACATGCCATTGAACAGTTCAATGAATCTCAAAAGATCTAGGAGTTTCAAAACCAATTAAAACCTAATAATACATTTCGTTTATCTTGGTGGAAATTGGTGAATCGTCATTCACCTACCTTCAAATTGTTTTATAGCTTGGATTACGGCATACCTCTTCTAAGTTATAAAATAGTTTGTTGGGTCCTAGCCTTAATATTTTCATATTGGGTGTCATATTAAGGACTCAAAGATCAACTATCTTGAATATCTCCCATAAAATGTCTGGATTAGACATTTATGATCTTCCCAAATCTCTTGAAACAAGCTTTCCTAAATGAAGATGATGTCCCATGGATATCATACATCTCTCTCCTCTTCCAATTATTCTCCCTAACCCACAAGTCCTTGAAAAATTTAAGGTCACTCGAGCCCTATTGGCAAGTAAAGGTCTTGGTGTGGTCACATCTTGGAGATGTAGTCACATATTGACAAGCCGGGAGAGAAGGGTGTCAAAGTCTTGAGAAAGTTGGTGGTTCAATCACTTTCTAAGTCACATAGTGAGTTCTGTTGGGACACCTATGAAATAGACTATGAAAAGACCCTTAATGATCTTATCTATTGTTAAGATCAACTTCCTGAAACTTTATGGACATTGACAATGGTGACGCTGGAAATACAGAAAAAAACATTCTCTTCCCAATGGAAAGGGATCGGCCATAGTCAACTTGGTTGAACAAATGGTAAAGAGAAAAGCTAAGTCTGTAATAGTCCTGTGTACCATTATCAAAGGGTCCATATGTTTATATTGCCAAAGTAAGGGTCATTAGTTGCGAAGCTGCCAAGTTTACCTAAGGATGTTAAAGTCAATAAGATTGACTCTACTTCAGGTAAAGTCCACTAATCTAACTCTGTTAAGTTTCTATTCTGAGATTCCTGATACATGATGTGACTGGGTCACATGGTGATGTTTTAAGAATCAAAGAAATGTAAAGGAACTTAAAGAAAGAATATGTTGAATCTGATCGCGTAGATGGATTTCTATCGCGTAGTTTGAAGATCGGATTCTTGAGCTAATTCTTAGGAGTTATGAGATATTGCTAAGGAATAGATAACAACAAGTTTTCATATGGATTGTAAGGATAAGTTTTTCCGCATAGTTTTAAAATAAAAGAATATTTTTTATTTTTAGTTATTTTAAAATATCCTTACAATGGCATTTGAGGGAAAAAAATTGTTGCTTATATGATTCCATTAATAGCAAGAGTGGAAATATGAAATTGATTCTTTCATTTGTGGTAATGTCTAAATTTACCAAATAAGGAAAGATTCTCGTCACCCAAGTCTCAAGTGGACCGGGACTTGGAATCATGCAAGTTCTATAGCATGATGAATGAGAACTTTCAAGTTTTGGAAAATTAAGACTAATTACTTGTTCACATGGATGTGTGAGTCAAGTAATGGACTAAGGGATCGAGCACATAGTCATGTGCACTGATTAAGTCCACCACAAAATATATAAGGCTATTCGTCATATTTTACTAGAGTTCAGTAAATATGATTATACTTACAAGCTTAAGTGTAACTCTGAGACATTGGAAAATGTTCCAATGTAAGGCAGAGCGAATAAGAAGAATCAAATTAGGCAGAAGGATAAAAGTTTCTCAAATCTGAAAAGATGGGAGAGTACTTTAGTATCAGTTTTGTGATCATCTTAATGATTAAGAAACCATATCAAAATTAGTTCTCTAAGGAAGTCTTAGTGCATTCTTATGACTAAGAAGAAGGGATCTTGAAATTGTTGAAATGGTTAAATCAAGAAGATGAGTCATACTTCGTTCCAATACAAGTCTTGGAGTCATACTCCAAGATTGTAATTTGAGTGACATGTCTTAAAGAAGGTTTAAAACACTTGACAAATGTAAGAGTAAAAGTTTTCTACTCTTGTACATTTGAAATTGGTAAGTTGTGATGTTTTGGATAAAACAAAGACCAACTTCGGCCAATTGTGTGAAGTGTTTGTCTTGATTAGAATCCACACTATCTCTTGGATGTTTGACAAGGAAGTCTTATAGGTCAAGAGGACAGTAGGAGTCTTAAAGGTCTTGAAATTCTAAAGAACTAATCAAGAATGAAACCTGAAGTTCTTCACTAGCACACGACTTAAGGTTTATAACCTATCGTGTTGACATATTCTGTGCCCATTCTAGTTAAAGTTGGCTTTGCATATGAGTTCTTAGAGTTCTCAATGTGTTGCACAACAACTTGGAAGCAATGGTAGGCCCTTGAGCTACCAGGTGGCAAGAAATTAAGATTGAGTTCAGTCCATATGAGTTTGGATTTGTCATTATCCTTGTCTTGTGACTATGGTTTTGAAAATTCACATGGATAAGAACACATACAACATTAAATCTAAGTGTCATAAGGTTTCTCTCTGATTCATGAAAATGATGGTGAGGAAAAACTTCCACTAAGTAGATTTTAGCTAGATAGCAATTGGGATATTTGCATTCTCAAAGTCGTTAGTGGAGCGTGTGTGGTTTACCGGCACACTAACTTGGACTTGTGAGAAGTGGCAAAAAGGTCTAACCATTATGATTACGGCATCCCTCTTCATAATTGTTTAGACACACAAATGTGCTATCTAAGGGAAGGTGTATGTTTTTGATAAAGTCTTATCAAGACAATCTAGTATCAGAAATCTGAACTTCGGTAAGAAAGTCAATAAAGTATTGATTTCTAGAAGTCCAGTGATTTCTGAGTACATGTCAAAGCTAGTGGGAGCATAAGTGTTATGCTAATAATCATCATGTTAGTGGGAGCATGATAATTACAATAAGTATTGCAAGCTAGCAATGTTAATTATAGAAAAACAAAAGGTTTCAATTGGAAAAAAAGTTGTTTTGCTATAATTAAGGGAGAGGAAATTATACTTCATCTCAAATCTATAAGCTTAGATCGTGAGGTTTTAATCATTTAGTCAAGGATATATATGAATTTCATGTTGGAATGGCTCAACATAAGGAAATTCTGTATATGGGTCCATTATTTGCGTTCTTAAATTCGATTATGATTACGGCATCCCTTTTCATAATCTGAATTATGAGAACTTGGCAAATTGAAATGGAAATGTTATAGCAAAAGACTGGTTTAGTCTTTATGTGAGACATCATGAATCGTGTCCCATATGCTTCGGATATAGGACCGATTACATGTGCTATATTCATCCTTTCTAAAATTTTCCAAATGTCTAGGGCATTAAGAAGGGAAAAGGTTTAGAACTGGATATGACTAAAAGGATTAAACAATTGTCGAGGACAATCTAAGGTTTACCAAAGATTGGTTGCTCAAGGACAGTTGGAAGTATAGTGATAATTCTGGAAGGACCATATTGTCATAATCTGTAAGGAGGCAACTCTTGTTCAGAAGTGATAGTCAAAATGAATTCGGAAATGTTTCAAAGTTAGAATTTTCAATCTGTGTAAGATTAAGGAAACTTAATGCAAGAAGGATGGTTCCAAGGACTTGATCTCCTTTGGAATGCTCTGTAATGATTGTTGTTAAGTCTTTCTGACTTTGTGCATAATCATTACAAGAGGATCGATGCATATAAGTTTAGAATCTAACAGATTTCAGTAAATGACATGAATTTGGAATTCTTGCATTTGCAGTAAGGATTTGGGTGTGTGAAAAGAGAATCATTGAAGTTATGTTCATTTGATCTAGTTCACAAAATAAAGATCATAGACAAACATATTATGCATACTTGGTGTATGGCATGACTAGTGTTTAGAAAACATAGTGTACATGCTTGGAGCATGGGATAACTATTGTTTTAAATTCAAGAATAAAAGTTGATAGCTGAAACAGTATACAATGAATAATGTGTAATCATATGGTGATAAATAAAAGGTGTTTTATTTATGTTCATAGGTTTTGATACCATATTGGATTCAATTATTATTGTGTTTCACTTTGCATGTTTTGACTTCCCGAATAAACTAGGTTATTCTTCCGGAATGACTAAGTTATTCAAACCATCCACAGTCGGTCATATGTTGGAAGTAGATATGAATTAAGACTGTCATGGGTTGGCTTGTAGAGGTCTAAGATGTTGGACAAAGGGCTACAACACTCATGAGTGCTCATAAGTTCTAAGTATTGGATTCAACCCGCGCTCATTGGAATCACTTCATGGATTTTATCACGAGTGATCATGAGACGATAATATCTTATATTCTTCAAACCTAGAGATATGAGTTGTTACTATGAGTTGATAGTACATTGATTACACGAAACGCATTGGTAACTCGATGTTATAAAACGTGTCTTTGTGTATGATTCAACAAGTAGTAGAACAAGCCATATGAGTCGAAGTTTATCCATTCCTTTTACCTTCGGGATAAAAGCGATATCTGTGGGCCCCTCGATGATTTGATGATGACAAATGGAAGTGCTCGGCCGGGCCAGGACTGATTTGATTTGTTCAATTAGTCAGTCGTCATAAATCGGAAATCGGGAAACAACTAATAGACAGAGAGAATGATTATAATCCATGTCTCAGTCCATATGATATCTAGAATGGAGGAATATATGATCCCTTATCTAATGGACAAGTCATTGACAAGATCAGAGTTCATCTACAAGGTCAGAGTTCGACAGAAGCTTTTGAGAGCTACGATTGCCGGTTGGTTCCTGAAGTCATACGCAATAATAGTTTTAGACTTATCCAAGTGGGAGACTATTGGATTAATGTCTAAGTCCATAACTATAATTGGTAAGACTTGACCCGACCCGGCATGGTCCATTTGGGTTGCAAACCTTCATGCACTTGGATAGACTATAATGAGAGAAATAAGACACTTATGGTTATTAATATATTATAAGTTCTAGTATATTAATAATAAGACTAATAATATTGTTTAATTAGTATTGATCAAGAATTAATCTAGGATTAATTAAGTGATCAAAAGAAGACTAATTAAATATATGGGTTGATTGTGTAAATCATCCATACTTATATAGTGGGCTAATGCTCCATGGATTATCTAGTTGGGCCAAAACCCATATGATGCTCCATGGATGCTCCATGGTGTATTTGAACCCATGGATCCAAGGAAATGGAAAGTCATGACAATTAGGGTTTACCCTAATTGTAACACTATATAAAGATATTATTCTTCCCAAAAAATCGGCCACTAGATTTCTAGAGAGGGCTAGTCGATTTCATGAAGTGTAGAATTCTCTCTAAGTTATTCCAAGTGTTTATGGTGTTGTGTGAACCATTTGAGGTGTCACACTTGGGGCACTAGGCACTCAAGCTTCATGAAGACATTCTACATCAAAGAGGTATGTATTCTATCTTGCTTTATTGATTGATTTTGTATGCTAGATTAGGATAATACCTTGGACGTTCATATTTGCATGTATAATAGAGAAAACATAGATCCAAGGTATTTAGGGTTGCATGTACACTTAGGAGTGTTAGAATGCTCATAACCCAACAGTATTCTGGGATATTCTGGTATGATATCCTTATTTTGGAGTTATTCGGGAATCCTGAATTGAGTCGACGTGTGGCATATCAAGTATCCGCGGATTTAGTGGGAGTCTTCGAGTATGGGCATTCAGGAAGATTATTTGAGAGGGTGGAATTTCTCAAGATGGGCGTTTGTTATGTTGATTGTCTCCATAGTCTGTGGTGGATATTCTAGTCACAGTACTCACTAATCAGAAGTTGTTGTGATACTGCATGGAGTCGCAGTCCTCACTAGATGGCAAGAGAAATTCTTTCGAGCAGTGTACGAGATGGAAGAGTTTTGAGTCTGGGTAGCCTTGGTATTGAGTCTTTGGGGCTTGGACGTTGAGTCGGGGGCGAGACGGAGGTCTCCGTCTCTGTCGGGAGATGCAGGGAGGTACGCAAGGATTATGCGCAGCAGGAACCAGAGATTTGAGTCGGGACGACCCTCGGTTGGATTATATTTTCTCGCATGAAGAAAAGAGAATTTTGTGACTTGCGTGTCACTGGGTCAGGATAGTGGTCACGGGGAGAAAGTTAGTGGGATATTTGGATCATGATATGGGTGACCGTCGGGGGCTCAGATGTGGAGCCAAAAGTTGATCTGGTACTCAGTCTTGAAGAGGAATGTGGGAAATGAGCTTATCATGATGACATGTTAGGACACTTTAGAGGGAGTAAACGATCCAGACGCTCGAAGATATGCTTCGGGCATGTGCACCAGATTGTGGAGGAAGCCGCGGTATGTATTGGTCCTTGGTTGAGTTATCCCGTACCAACAGCCATCATTAGTGCATTAGTATGCCGCCCTTTGAGCTGTTGCATGGAAGGTGATGTCAGAACCTCGTTCGTTGAGGAAAGGTAATGCATGGACCCGAGAGTCCTTGCGAGCAGATCCAGTGCATGTGTGATACAGGGAGTAGTGGCAAGGTTGTCAAGCGGATTTCACTAAGTGAGGGAAGGGAAAGGTATGTTGGGGCTAATGCAGCCAGGGTAGGTGTCTGCAAGAAGAGAACTCGTGAGAGTTGCTCTGAGAGTAAGAATGGGTCTCGCAGTCGTTCTGAAATGGATAGAGTGGGCTTTGGGTCAGGGATCCGGTGATTCATGGTTTCCTAACCCTTGTGGGTCGAGTGATCGTTGAGATTTGGAGCAGAGTACACCTTGGGTAATTCCCGGTTACCGAGAGTGATGAGCAGTTCAGAGATCGTGCTTTAGTCGTCAGAGCAGATTCAGCAGGTTAAACAGGGGTTAGGGATCGTCTTGAGTTGACAGGAAGGTTATGCAGACAGACGTCGTTGCGAGCATGTGTTTTAGGTCGGCGATTTCGTACTTCTGACGGTCTCTCTTTGGATAGGGGTGATTTGATCCAGGAAGAGGGGCAAGTTGGGGCCCTGATATGTTGGGCCTTTTCGTGAAGGTGCGAAGGTAGGAAGGGTGGCCTACCGTTTGGAGATGCCAACGGAGTTGGGATGGATCCATGACACTTTTTATGTGTCGGAATTGGAAAGGTGTAGAGTCGATGAGTCAGCAGTGGTTCCACTAGAGAACAATTAGGTAGATGCGAGCATGTATTACGCTGGGAGACCAGTGGCCGTCAGGGATCGGAAGATCAAGGTTCTGAGGAACAAGGAGGTACCTCTGGTATTGGTTCAGTGACAACCTCGGAAGAGATCGGTAGTGACTAGGGAAGTCGGAACGTGAGATGCGGGAGCAGCATCCGGCACTATTTTCAGAGTGAGACTTCGAGGGCGAAGTCTGTTTCTAGTGGGGGAGAATTGTAACAGCCCGAAATCTCGAAGTATTATTATTACACATTTTGGGGTGTTTTAAAGGGGGGACTCGGCGAGTTGGAGATTGACTCGCCGAGTAGGAGCACGGATTTGGTCGCGGGTTCGCGACTGGACTCGACGAGTCCAGATATAGACTCGGCGAGTCGACGCTGTTCAGCGGAAACCCTAGCCGTTCCGTATTGGGTCGTATATAAGGGTTATTATGTCGTCATTTCACGTCTTTGGATCGATTGAGTAGAACCCCAGGCGGCTGTGGCGGCTAGGGCAAGCTTGAAGGCCATTGGTGACCTTGAAGGAATTGTTGTGTAAGGAGGAGAAGGGTTTTAGCCAAAGGAACTGCAGGGAGTTCGAGTTCTGAAGTTTGGGGACATGGAAGGTACATCATTCAGGTAATAACTCGGATTACACTCTCCTGTGATTGATGTGTATATAGATTTAGGGTTTATGGAACCCATTTGGAGTCTAGATGGATTGTTGTGTTGTTATTCAACGTTTATAACCTTGTATTAGGACCCTTAAAGGTCCAGAAGGACCCATGTTTGTATATTCGGGGAAATATGTATCTCAGGAAGCAGTTCGATCGACTGCATGGTGTGGACTCGCCGAGTCGGATGAGCAGACTCGGCGAGTAGCTTGGAGATTCACTGGGACTCGCCGAGTTTGTACTTCAGACTCGGCGAGTAGAGTCGGGGTGGCCCCGCGATTCTTCCACGAGGACCTCGTCGAGTCAAGAGGGATACTCGACGAGTAGGAAGGGAACATTTACGAATTTGTGAGGACGACTAGACTCGCCGAGTCGCCAGGGTACTCGCCGAGTCCAGTCGAGATGGCCGTTGACCAGAGTTGACCGGTGTGATTTCTTAGGGTCAGTTAACGTGGAAGATAGAAGTATTAATAAAGAGATATATGATGTTACAGGGAGCTTGTAGCTCGGAGGATCAAGTGCAAGGGATTTCAGGAGTTGTTATCTTCCAGTGTCCGCGAGGTGAGTTTTCTCACTATACTTCACCCGGAAGGGTTTGACTGTGAGACCGGAAGGTCGTATATGATATATGTTATTTATGCTATAACTAGAAAGGTAGATGCTATGCATATTATGTATGTTTATACGGGTCGGAAGGCGATACGTTATGTGACAGGAAGGTCAGGTGTGATATGCGATATATGTGCTTAAAGTATTAGAGTAAATGTATTATGTGCTGTGCATGTTTCGGGTCGGAAGGCAGGTTGATATATGATATATGTGATTTATGTGTTAGAGTAAATGTATTATGTGTTATATATGTTTATGGGCCGGAAGGCAATTACCTTATGGGCCGGAAGGCAATTATCTTATGGGCCGGAAGGCAAATATACTATGGGCCGGAAGGCGATTATCTCATGGGCCGGAAGGCATTGTGCAGTGGACCGGAAGGTCAGGGCCTGGAAAGGCGTATGTGCGTAAGGTGTATATTGGGGAACTCACTAAGCTTCGTGCTTACAGTGTTTATGTTATGTTGTTTCAGGTTTTCTCAGTACGCAGAATGGCAACGGTTCGATTGTACACACCGAAGAAAGAGTTGTATTTTGGAGGATCCTGGTTTTCTATTCAAATGAAAATGGAACGATGTTTTGTAATTCAAATATGAACAAGATTTTATACAAGTGTTTTAATATTAAATTGATTATTTAAATGAAAATTTTGTCTTGAAAATCACGGTGTTACACTTAACCAAGGAACCAAGAGATCTGGTAGATCTCGACATATCAACAGAAAATACCACTTTATTAGACATTAGATAGAAGAGGGACTCCTCGTTGTGAAGAGGGTATTATCAGAAGAAAACCCAGCAGATTCCCTTACGAAGGAACTGAGTAAGGTTAAACACTTGCAGCATCCTAGGAGCATTGGGCTGAAGGACGATATAAGTTTAGATAAGACAGACAAGAAACGTGTAATAGATAATTTGTACATGGAATTTCATGAATAAATAAAGTTGTGTTATTTATGAGTAAAGCAACTATCTTGTGTTGGTTATTTATCTATTGTTTTAGTTTTGCATCTTTTGACTTCCTGAATAATAAGATTATTCAAACAGTCCACAGTCGTTCATATTTTGGAAGTAGGTATGAATGAAGACTGTCATGAATTTGTTTGTGGATTGTCTAAAAGGTTTTGGACATAGCAAAGGTTTGTTGCAAAGTTCATGAGTGCTTAAGAATATGATTTGAGCATTGGAATAAACCTGCGCTTGCTGGTATCATTGGTTACAAGTGATCGCAAGATGATAATATTATATAATCTTTAAACCTAGAGATATGGTTATTATTTGCTTGTTGATTATACATTGATAATGCGAAAACGCATCAGAAACTTGATGTTATAAAACGCATTATTATGTGTGACTTAGCCAGTGAATGATAAAAGCATATAAGTCGAAGTTTTTCTGTTCCTTTTATCCTAAGAGGGTAAAAGCGATATCTGACCACTCGATGATTTGGTTTGACTTATGTGCTAGGCCCGGTCAGAATGAAGTTGATGTGTTCAACTAAATTTTTTGTCTAACAAATCATAGATCGAGAAACAAATGTTGGACAATAAGTATTCTCAGCATGATATCTAGAACAGAGGATTATACGATCCCTTATCTGAAGGATGAGTTACTGATCAGAGTTGATAGCGATGTGTAAGAGCTACGATTGCTAATCGGGTTCTGAAGGGATATGTGAGATATAGTTACTAGACTTATCTAAGTCGGAGACTGTTGGATTAGTGTCTAAGTCCGTAACTATATTTTGTATGTACTTGACCTGGTTGTGCATGGTCCTTTAGGGCTGCCTTCACCAAAGCAACTTGACAAGTTTATTTAAGAAAGTGAGAGGATATTATGGTTTATTAATGTATTATAAGAATAATATATTTAAGGAGAAATCATATTTATTTAATTAGTATTAGTCATAAATTAATTAGGAATTAATTTGGTGACTAAAAGAGATTAATTAAATAAAGGGGCATAAACTGTCAAATGTGTGATAGTTGATTTTTGGACTAGGAAACCTAATGGACTAAGGGGGAACGAAATTATGATGAAGGATCATCATATTTTCATCCAATGGCCTTATTCCAGAAGGTTCCTTGGGCTTCTTGGTGGCTAAGTTGTCCATTAGGGTTTATACTGAAACCCTAGCTGCCTACACTATGAATAGAGGCCCTTGGATGCAATTTTCAGATACTTGTTTCAAAGAAAACCCTAGGTCTGATTTTTAATGTTCTTCCTCCTCTCTCTTGATAGCCTTCTTACTTGTGGTGTTTATGAACCATTAGAGGAGTTACAATTGTGACTCTAAGCTCAGGATCAAGAAGATTCAAAGGATTCCAAGCAATTTGAAAGAGGTAAACACTTAGTTCTGTTCTTATAATGTTAATTTCGAATTATACATGTTTGATGTAGGGTTGCAAGTCTTGGATCCATTGCATGTGCAATAGAGAATCCTAGATCCAAGCATTGGGGTTTGTATGAGCACATATGATTGTTCTTATGCATAAAATGCATCAGTTTTATCAGAGGGTTCTTTCAACACTGACTTAATAGAGGTAGAATCTCGAAAAACAATTGCTAAAGGAGGGAGTATTGGTTTAAATATAAATTGTTGTTCTGAGCATGTTAAAAGTACTATTCAAGAGGAGAGATTTAATAAAATTTATTTATGAATTGCTTATCTATTAATATCCAAGGAGCGGGATCTATTGAGAAATGGGTGTGGATAAAATATCTCTGTATCAAATCTAAAGTAAACTTTCTAGCTATTCAAGAAACGAAGAAGGAGCTAATATACCTTTCTCTTGTTCGTTCGTTTTGGGGAAACCTCGCGTTCTCTCATGCTTTTTCTCCTTCTCATGGTGCTTTGGGAAGTATTCTGGTTGTCTGGGACCCAAATATTTTTATTCATAACAAAGTAATCATCTCCGATTGGTACGTGGCGGTGGAGGGGGTTTGGGCTGTCTTTAACATGGATCTATTGCTAATTTCTGTATATACTCCCCAAAGAGTCGATTGTAAAAGAAAACTGTGGGATGAAATCTCTATGTTGATTGCTTGTTTCTCAGGAGAATGCATGGTTATGGGGTACTTTAATGAAGGCAGAAGCGAGTCTGAAACGTTTGGTACTCAGTTCCAACATATTCCTGCTAGAATTTTTAATCATTTTATTGATCAGACCGATTTAGTTGATATTCCAATGGGTGGGCCCCGGTATATGTGGAGTGGTAAATAGGGATCCAAGTTTTCTAAGCTGGATCGTTTTTTGGTCACTAAAGGTCTTTTTCAACGCTTTCCTCATCTTATGGGTTTGGTTCTAGAGAAAAATATCCCTGATCACCGGCCTATTATTTTATTAGAGCACCGGGTGGATTATGGTCCATCTCCCTTTCGTATATTCCATTCTTGGTTTGAACTCGATGATTTTGATGATATTCTTCATAATTCTTGAAATTCCAATATTGTTGAGAATTGGATCAATAATCCTTGGGTTATTTTTAAGAAGAAGCTCCAACTTCTCAAATCTAACTTAAGATTATGGAATTCTAGTGCTCGTGACCGTCTGATTAGCAAAAAGAAAAATTATTCAAGACAAAGTTGAAGAGATTGATGCATCTCTTATACTAGATGGGGTAGTGCTGATCTTCGTGAACAAAGAGTTTTGGCTATTAAAGAACTAACAGACTTAGATCATCTTTCTAAAATTGACCTGGCACAGAAAGCGAAAATTAATTGGGCCATAGAAGGGGATGAGAGTTCTGGTTTTTTCATGGTACTATTAATCAGAAGAGACGTCAGAGTGCTATAAGGGGTATCATGATTGATGGTGTTTGGGAGGATGATCCTGAGAAGGTTAAGAAGGAGTTCCAAAATTATTATAAAAGTCTATTCTTGAAGAAAAAAGGAAGACGACCTATTACTGATCCTAGTCTGTTTCATACCCTCACAATTGATCAAGTTCTTCTCCTTCAAGCTCCTTTCTCTTGTGATGAGATTAAAAGGGTTGTTTGGGATTGTGGTTCAGATCGGGCTCCTAGCCAGAATGGTTTTTCTTTTGGTTTCTTGAAAATATTTTGGAATCTTATTTCTGATTATTTGGTGGCTTTCGCTCAACATTTTCGTAGTCATTGCTCAATACCAAAAGGTTGTAATGCTTCTTTCTTTACGGTTATCCCTAAAGGTCTTGACCCTAAGAATATTAGAGACTTTATACCTATTAGTCTAATTAGGCGCCAATACAAAATTATTGGTAAATTATTAGCTAATAGGTTAGCGGAGGTTATTGGTTCTATTATTAGTCTGGAGCAGTCTGCTTTTGTTGAACGTAGACAAATCTTGGATGGACCTTTTCTTCTTCACGAGGTGGTGGCTTGGAGTAAGTCCACCAATAATCCACTTATGATTTTTAAAGTGGATTTTGAAAAGGCTTTTGATTCCGTTTCGTGGGAGTATCTTTTGGAGACTATGCAGATTATGGGCTTTGGTAAGCTGTGGTGTGATTGGATTATGGAGATTCTTAGATCTGCCAGCGCTTCGGTTCTTGTTAATAGGTCCACTACTGATGAATTTCAAATTCAACATGGCTTGCGACAAGGTGCCCCTTGTCTCCTTTTTTATTCTTCCTGGTTATGGAAGGGCTTCATGTCGCTCTACGGAAAGCTCATAATGTAAACGAATTTTGAAGCATTTCTATTAGTGGGATAGATATCTCCCATCTGGTTTATGCTGATGATGCTTTTTTGTTATCGAATTGGGACCCATCAAATGTTCCCTGAATCATTCGTATCCTACGGTGCTTTTATTTATCTTAGGGGCTAAAAATCAACTTACTAAAAAGTAAGTTGATTGGAGTGGGAGTTCCTTTGGCTCAGGTTGAGGTGGCGGCTCGTAAAGTCGGGTGTGCTCTTGATTCTTGTCCTTTTATTCACCTTGGATTTCCTTTTGGCCAGAACATGTCTCGGATTACTGCTTGGTCTTTAGTTGTTGATCGTTTTCAGTCAAATCTATCGGGTTAGAAAGCGAAATGCCTTTCTTCTGGAAGTCACCTAACATTTATCAAATCGATTCTTGGAAGTCTTGGAAGTTATTTGATGTTTATCTTCATGGTTCTGATCTCCGTTGTTAACACCTTAGAGTCTCTTCGAGCTAGGTTTTTTGGGGTGCTGATTTAGATGAGATATGCATGCACTGGGTTTGTTGGGATAGGGTCTTAGCCCAAAAAAAGAATGGAGGCCTTGGTGTCGGCAGTCTATTTTCCTTTAATCGAGCCTGCTCTATTAATGGCGTTGGAGATTCTTTCATAATCCAGATTTGATATGGGTTAAAATTGTAAAGGCTTTTTATGGTCCGGATGGTGGTTGTAGCTCTTTTTCTCAAAGAAGAGGTTAAATTAGTCCTTGGAACGGTGTCATTCGAATGCTTGTGCAGCTTAATAATCATGATCTTGATCTCAAGTCTTTTAGTCCTATTAGAGTTGGTGATGGGAATAGAACTTCATTCTGGCATGATGTATGGAAGGGGGATACCCAATTGGCTGCTTCTTTTCAAAGGATTTATGCTCTAGATCTTCATAAATCTATATAAGTCCGTGATAGAGTGCTTCTCGGTTTGAATTTTGATTGTCTTAGGTCTACTCCTAGAGGGGGTATTGAGGAGACTCAATGGACTACTTTCACTTCCTTAATGCATGGAGTTCTTCTTTATTCCACGTCGGATCGTTTGGGGTGGTCTATTGATATCTCAGATTCATTTACTGTTTCTTCTCTCCGATTTTTTTTTGATAATCATATGTTATATTCAAAGGGTCCTCAAACTCGTTGGAATAATTAGGTGCCTATCAAGGTGAATATTTTTATTTGGAGATTGCAGTTAAGAAGTATTCCGACTAAAGAGAATCTTTCTCTCCGTGGAATTACTATGGACTCGATTCTTTTTCCCGTTTGCTCAAAGACCGTCGAATCTATTGATCACCTTTTTCTCCAATGCAATAAGTTGATCGACATATGGACTCGGATAGCTGTTTGGTGGGGTGTTCAGCTTCCTGAGTTTTCCTCTATTGATTATCTCCTCTCGTGGTTCGATTCTCTTTCCCTTAAAAGAGGACAATGACAAGCCTTTGACATTGTCATCTTGACTACCTTATGGTGTGTGTGGAATTTTCATAACTCCATTTTTGGAACGGCTCAACTCAGGAAGTCTTTCATTTTAGACGAAGTGGTTGATAGATCATTTTTTGGATTTCCAGTAGGTTTAGAAAAGCTAAAATTAGTTGGACCTCTTGGCTTCATAATTCCCTCTTAGCTTGTAGTTTCTTGTGATGACTTTATTTTTCTAGCTTCTTGCTACTTTTCCTTTATAAAATCTTTGTCGTTCTAAAAAAACTAAGAAGTAAAAAATGTCATTAGAAGGTATCCAATTATCTTCTTGTTATTAAAAATTGCATTCCTAGAATGATATTTAATAAACAAAACAATAGTTTGAATGATATTTTTATAAACCAAAAAAATAATTCATTACCTTTTTGATGATATTTTTTTTAGTTGAATGATATTTTATCACATTTTGAATAATGGATTACCTTTTTATGACATTAACCCTTATTATTATTAGGAAAAACATCATAAATGGTCACAGTGGCTTCTAAAAAAATCAAATTCAGTCCTTAACTTTTAAGGTCATCAACGTTGGTTCATATGGTTTCAAAACTTTAAATGGATGATCTTTATTGCTAACTTTGTTGGTTATTTGTGGTTATGGTTCTTTGCGGTTATATATAAACTTACCTTGTTTATAAAAACAGAAAATCGTATACATACGACATACAACATAAAATGACAACCAAATATAGCAACATCATACCAATTATTTTTTGATTAAATACTTCAAGAAAATAGTACATCATCTAGTCAACCAAGCAACTAAGAATATTCTCCCAAACTAACATTAAAGGAAACTGCACATAAACAACAAAAGACTAGCAAAAGACACGCGAACTAAAGACATCAAAAGAAGTACTTGCAAAGGATTAAGGTCATCTGACTTAGTTGTCAGGGAGGTGTTTGATCATGTACATGTTGTTGAATCTATATGCCCAATAGTCATTATGGAGTGATATTGCTAATAATATATGATCCTATAGGGTCACACCTTTATCAAGTTGACACATTTTGTATATTTATTATTAATATGATTATTAATAAATAATATTTATTCTTATATTTTAATTAAGGAATAATTATTGTTTTACATAAATAATAAGTATAAGAGTGTATAACTAGATATTAATTCTTATGGTATGAATTAATAAGTCATGCACAACATTTTGGACTAGTTGGATTCTTTTGTCTATCACCTAAAGACAAAATTTATATTTTATAAACTTAGAGTTTATAAAATTTAAAGAATCCTCCTATTTCAAGTGGTATGGCCAATATTATTAAAATATGGGGGTTGCTTTTCAAACTCCATGCTTTGTCTCCCATGCTCCTAAAGGCTAGTCATCACCTTAGAGTATTTTAATTGTTAGGCCTTACCTTGCATGAACTATATAAAGAGTGCCTTAGGCATGAGAACCTTGTACTTCTTCTTCTTCTCTTTTTCTCTCTAAAACCGTGGGCATGAAAGGGCTTGGAGCTCTCATTCTTTTGAAGATTATCAAGTCTTTTGGTGGTTCAAAGTGCTTCTCCCTTAGTGCTTATTTGAGTTAAACACTTAAAGGATTAAGAAGTACTTTATACAAGAAGGAAGCAGCATTCCAAGTGCCTTAATCCTTATGGTGGATACTTGTAGAGAAGATCATGTTCTTTGATCTTTACATCTTCATCAACACCCCAAAATCAAGTGGGTTCAAAGGCTTCAAAGGTTATCTATAAAACATCATATGGTTGTTTTAACATCATTCTAACCTTTATAAATAGATCCATGATGGTTTGGTTTTGTTATGAACTAAAAATAATATTGTTATTTTTAAAGTCTTCCGTTGCCGATTTTTGTGAGAAACAAACTTATATTCACATCAATACCCAACAGTGGTATCAGAGCCATCTTTTATATGTTAGAATGATTTTTTATGTTTGATAATCATTGGTTTTTGGAAAACAAGCATGAATTTCCTTTGGTTATGAAAAATCCATATTTGTCTTCTTTGGCAACTTCTTGGTTAAAAATGTTTATTTTTATATATAACCATTTTTCAAGCATTTTGGTTATATATAAGTTGTCTTAGAAAAAACAAAGAGTTGTTTGTTATAATATTTGATGTGTTGTTGTGTATAAACAAGCCATTTGGATATTTGTGTTGTGTTTGGTTGATATTTATTTATTCATAAGATACAATATATAAATAGGTATTCTTTTTTTCATTTGTTGATTTGATGTAATAAATTAGTTAGACTAGTTGTATTTTTTTTATATGTAACAAGATGAATAAATGACTTCCTTGAAGATGACTTAATCATTTAAGACCATACTCCAAACCATAAGCTTCTACTTTTGGTTTTGGGGTTAATTATAGTCTTAATGGTTTTAGTATTGCAACTTTTACAACATGAAGATTTGAAGTCCTTTTATAAGCAAGAGTTGACTTGGAAAGTGGGAGCTTGAAGTCCTTTTGAAGTGTCCCTTAAGTCCTTTAGGAAAGACTTAATAATTCTTGTGATGACTCACAAAAATTATTACCAGAAATGGTTTGATTTATACATATTATAATGCATGCATGTGATGTGTATTTTATATTATTGTATGTTATGTTTTGTGTATGAAAACGAGTTTTACATGTCAAACAACATTTTAACATTAGACAATATCACTTGGAGTTTGAGTGAAAAATATTTAAAACTTAACATAACATGTTTATAAATGAATATTTATAAAAACGTTTTACCGGTTAACCAGTTTACCGATTAAAAATCGATTTTTTGTTGAAAATAGTTTTATTGTAAAACTTATAAATACCCAACTTTAAAATATTTTAAATGGTTCGAAAGGTGTTTAAACATTATATAAACTCATGTCTTTATAATAAATAAGAGTTTTATTAAAATGACTAAAATTGGTTTATAGCGTTATAATGGCAAATATAAAACTAGTGATTATTTTTTGCGTGGAAACTTAATGTATGATATTGGTGTTTTAAACATAACGCAACATGTTGATATTATGTTTTATGCATGCCAAATGATATTGAAAACATAAGTATCATCACTGAAGTTTTGGTTTATCAAAATATGACTTTTATCATAAGATGCATAAAATTGAGTTTATAAAATAAAATGAGTTTATTCTACAAATTCATGAAGTCATAAGTTTTTTTAATTGTTAAAAGGAGATTTAAATTTATGATTTTAGACCTCATCCAATACTCTAAGTCTTAAATATAAAATGAAGTTTTATTAAGACTATTACCGGTTCTTAAAACCACTCTACGACTAAACTTTAAAATATCAGACATTACTTTATAACTGATCGGGGCTAATGGGAAATAAAATGAAGTTTTATTTGGCACCTTAAGAACCTCGTAACAAGTGATATGAATTTTAGCAAAAGGGTACATGAATTGTTGGGTGCATGCGATATTAATGAGACCACGTTTTTATAAACTATAATTGTAAAACATATATAAAACCTTTTTCTAAAAATGCAAATCATTGTCGTCCTTTTGAAGAATACTCGTTATCATTTGTATGGTCTTAGTGTCACAATTTCACCTGGTCACTAGGATTGGATTATGATGTTCCGGGTAGTTTTGTAGTTTCTGGTTTCTAAAGGGTCACATTGTCACTAGCTAGTTATAATACTACATGTTGTTTCAAGTAGGATGACTTGATCAGAATCTTATGTGATAAAGTTCATCTAAGCATGAGAGGTTTAAGGCATATATGGGATTTACATGCCAAGCTAAGAAATAGTTGTTTAGGATACCATAATCTAGGAGTTACATATCGTATGCAATTGGTAATTGTTACCTACTGAGTTTGATTAAGTTTATTGGATAAAAGTCACCTAACCGTTTAATCGTTTCGTTACTTGGATCCTAGACTTTAATAAATTAATCCTTTTAAGAAACAATAAAAGGTATTAATTTTTAAAGACTAATATACTAAATGAAACTGTGATAAATTTTGTTGATAATTGTTAGTAATTTTATGCCCTGCAAAACGTCTCTCTTGTTGAGTTTCAAGAGATAGTAACATTTGATGGTTATAATTTCTATAACTGGTATAATATCTTGAGGTTCTACCTTTAAGATAAATAAAAATTATATATATACTAAAAGATCCCAAAATTGAATAACCTCTGCAACTAGTTAGTCTGATCATGATACTTTGATGGAAGTATTATTGTGATGATATTGTTGTGTCTCACATCATATTGGAGAAATTAACCTTGACTTGCAGAAAGTCTTGGATAATTTTGAAACATATCATATGTGCCATTAAGTAAAACAGATACTGAATCAGAACACTAGATAAAGCTTCAA
Source organism: Lactuca saligna (assembly GCF_052625555.1). Lineage (NCBI taxonomy): Eukaryota > Viridiplantae > Streptophyta > Magnoliopsida > Asterales > Asteraceae > Lactuca > Lactuca saligna. The sequence goes on from NC_136417.1 coordinate 148,952,479, forward strand.
GTATGTTCAAGCATTGAAAAAAGGAAGTCTAAGAGTATGTGCACTCATATAGACTTATAATTCAGTTAAGAGACATACAACATAAACCCAAAAATCAAGAAAGGAACAAATTATTAGTGTTGTTTTTATTGTGGAAGAAACTAGACACAAAAGGAGGAATTGCTCCTCTAATCTCATCGAGCTGAAAAAGTCTGAACTGGACAAACCTTCTGATATCTATATGATAACTATTTATTTTTCCATCATTTTCTTGAGTATCTTATACTTAAAGTGACACTAATAAATGATATTATGTGCTGATGATTGGAATAAATAATCAACTGATTACAAACGAATGACATTTCGTGTCGAAGATATAGCAAGTGATATTATAGTCTTTTTTTTTTAAAAAAAAATAGATGTTTTGAGCCTATTTTATAAGGACATGTAATAGTTGTAAATTTATGAATAAATCTAGATTTAATTATCGAAAAATGGATGTACACATTTATGTTCTGAAACAATGTATTCTATGTTAAAGAATATTTTATCATAATGTTATTTATGAAGTAAATCTACAATATTTCATTAAACATATTGTTTTGATGATAACACCTATATAATCAAATGATATTTGATTGGAACTTATTTGTGTCATAATCATCATGAAAATATAAATAAGAAATACATATATCAACTTCAAAAGGATGGAATTTTTGAAGGCAAAAGAGCTTGATTCATTTGATATATGTGAATCCTATTTATATGGGAAGATGATTCGCAAGTGTCTTTATCTATTAGTAGCTAAAGAAAAAAGGGCGTGACAAAGAATTATTCATAAATGATGTATGTATCTTTTCAATCCATGAATAGGTTTGGTGATAGATGTTTAATCAATTTCATTGATGACATTTATTCGTTATTGTTGAAACCTTTGTGTCAAACCCATGGACCAGACGGCGAAAAATTCCGAAGGCGGGTGACTTCATTGTGCAGTATCATAACAATTGAATATAAATGAAACAGAGCAATCCAAACATCATACATTGAGATAACAAACTTACATGGTTTACATATTGTATTTGTTCTTCGAGTTACACAAAATATACATAAATAGAAAAGAATCCAAACTACAGCTAAATGGTCTTGCATCAGCATCCCTTGTTACCTGCTTAGTAGATCCCTGAGAATACAAGTCGTTTTGAAAAGCGTCAACTAAAAAGTTGGTGAGTTCATAAGAATTTTGTATAAAATCATTTACACTTGTTTAGAATCCTTCTCATTGTGATTTCAGAAAATCTAATATTCTCTATGAAATCGTTTGAAGTCTCTCCTTGAAAATCATGGATATATGTGTGTATGTCATTACTTTTGTTCATCTCTAAAAGGAGTGATTTTGAAAGGTAGTGTGATTTGTAAAAGCGAGCTGTATACAAAAATAGTTCTTTTGAATAGTAATAGTCAACCTTTTCAATAAAAATATCACCTATTTTCAGAAAGAGAATATGGTTGAAAATCTTGTTCCTCTTATTGAGTAAAATTGAGTGTGCATTCTAGTTTATCGTTATCGAAATTGTAGAAAATCGTTTTCTCCAGAAAATCCTATATTTTCTGCTATAAAATATTCGTAAGTTCTAGTTCCAAATTTGTATTAGTGTGGGTTAGTTTATAGTTTTAAAAAAATCGTTTACAAACGTTTTCCATAGATTCCTACGCTTTTTAATTTGTAAAATAGTAGTATTACGACTCTATATTTGTTAGGAGAAAGAATCCACATGGAAATTGTGGACATCCTACGCAATGAAAAAGGACAGTCAACACAACGTATCAAAATTTATTTATGAGGTTTTCGTTACATAAATTTCTAGTTAATATAACATATTCTAGTGAGTCGTTATAACAATACTAATCTAACAGAGTGCCTGTTTTGGCGTTTCTCAGGCACCCTCGGTTTGGAAAAGACATTTATCATTCTAGACTGGCCTTTCTAGCTGTAGCGAATAACGAAGGTGCGGGGTGACAACCCCGTATAGATCTATACACAATTCCCCGCTCTCCCTCCAGGAGACTATGGCTATGACTCCTTACAGGACTTAGACGTACACTAATATTTTTATATTTATGTACTTTTGAGATTTGTCTGACAATAATATTAACAATATTTTGAGCAATCGTTAGAGATCCATTATTTGTTAGATAAACAATGAAATCCATAATTATTGAATAGAAATATCGTTCTCGTTCCCAATCGTTGATTGTACTCATTAATTGGGTGCTCGTGTTCGTTCCTTTTCGTTTATTGAAAAATAAGTCATTTTAGTCAAGAGAAAACATGTCAAGTTATAATTGGTATAAGTTTATAACTGCCAGTTATGACACGCATTTTATGTTTTATGACATATAGAACAATACTTATGTTCTTGGAGGTTTTACGACAGTAGTTTAGGGCATGCAAATATTTCTGTCATAAAGGCTCTATTTGTATATTTTCTTGACGCAAACTTTTATATCGAATATTTATAAAATGCTTCCTGATAGTTTGCAAATAGTCACAAAGTTTCCATTTTCTAAAATTACTAGAAATGGTGTCCACTTATCAAGGTCCCTTTTATAACTTTCATCTCTAGACATGAAAGCATAGATAAAGGGGTTAAGTTGGACACACCCAATAGTTGGGAGGCTCTTTTGTACACAAAGTATCCTCTATTCTTTATGAAGTTGTGAAATCTTACATTCAGGAGTATTTTACTAAAATAATAATTTAATAATACTTCACACACACACACAAACATTAGTATACATGCAATTATTCAAGTATTTAGGCAAGATTTGACTTGTACTCTCCCCCAAAAATATTTAAACATTGAAGAAAGGTGGGGTATGAAGCTCACCTTGAGTTAGTTAAGGGGTTGTTTGGAGTTATGGAGTGAAGATCTCATGCTTAAACTTTTGGTTGAGATGAGGAACTCCTATGGGAAGAATGTTATCCTAAGGTTTATTATCACATATTATTATGAGTAAAATAATATGGATTTATCTTGAAGATTATATAAAATCTTAGATTAGTGGAGAATTACTTTAGAAAAACTCCATAGAAGATTTGAGAATTTTTCTTCGAGCAAGATCCTTAACATTGCCCTTGGGAGGAGTATTTGAGAGAAAATGAGAGGAGTGAGAGGAAATGGATAGCCCCAATTTCCTTCTACTGTCGTGCTTAAGGATAAGAAAAAGGGAGGAATCTTTGGTGCATAGGAATTTGATGGTCCAAGCTTTGTTGTTTGGTGGGTAAAGCATGGGATACTTTGATATGCATGGGGAATGAGAATTTTATCAAATCATAAAGTCAACCTCTTTGTCCTTATCTTGATTTAGGATAAGATCTTCCTAAATCCCAACCATTTTTATAATGTAAATATGCTTAAAATAATTAATTTTAGCATAAACTAGTATTTTAAGGGGTTTAGGATAGGAAAAATACGAGTTTGGTGTGATTTCCGACATCAAAATGCATTAAAATGGTGAAAAAGTCTGAAAATGACCAAAATCCGTGGTGGGGGTTGGTTCATGCGAGGGTCCGAAGGGTTAGGAGAAGTTCCGGATCCATTCAGCAAGATCCGGAGTGCATCCTCGGATCCGAAGTCAAGTGCAACAATCCGGAGCGAAGCCAATAGTCCGGACCAGAGGCGCGAAGCGGCTAGGAGGTTTTGAAGTGATGCGAGGCGGGTCTTCCGGAGTAGAGCCGAAGGGTCCGAATTAGGTGGCTCTGAAGCATGGGGGTTCCTCTTGGCTCCTTAAGAGGCATTCCGGACTAAGAAGGTTCAGGACCAAGAGGTTCCGGACCAAGAGGAGTCCGGACCAAGAAGGTTCCAAACCAAGAGGTTCCGGACCAAGAGGGTCCTTTTGGGGTTTCCTCTTTCGGTTATGAGTTGTGTTCGACTGAGGAAGGTACTTAGGGAGATTTGAGATATGTGGAGATATTTGGGAGAGATTTCACATACTTGGAGAGATTTGGGAGAGATTTCACATACTTGGAGAGATTTGGGAGAGATTCACTATACTTGGAGAGATATCGCATACTTAGAGAGATTTGCATCCTAACACTACATGTCTCCTTAGGAACTCATAGTGTACACTTAGGTATGCTACCACATGTCTCACAATAGTCCTTGCTTACTTGAGGATGAAATTTCCTTAGTCAAAAAGGCTAGTTGTGACATCATCCCCGAGTTAGAGGGAATTTCGTCCCGAAATTCTTTCGAAGGATAGGGTTATGATTACGGAAATATATGAGGGTACTTTTGAGTTATTTGGTATTTGTGTTCCTAGGTGAATACCGGCTCACGCCTAGCGTTCCATTGAACCTTCACCATCGGGATGTGGCTTTGTTTGGTGTGCTTAACCTTTTCTATCCGTGGTTTCGAGAGACTGATCAACTATTAGGAGATTCTAGTTTACTTCAATCTTGCCTAGTGGGACTGGAAGGGTTTTGTTTGACAGATACTTCCTAGGTTCGACACATGGAACACAGGACATACGTCCCTAAGCTTTGAGTGTAGTTGGAGTTTGTGGGCTATCGAACCGATTCGTGCGAGGATCTCGAATGGTCTGGTGCATTGTGGATTTAGTTTACCTTTCTTTTCAACTTGTGACATTCATCCCCGAGGGAGATCTTTAAGAATACTATGATCCCCTACTTGGGATTTCAAGGTTTTCATCTGATATTTGCGTAGCTCTTTTTGTCGGTGTTACGATGTTTGGGGTCGTGTTCAGGTTTGGACTATCTTTTCTGTGGTTTCTCAAATGATCTCGTGTCTAGTGAGTGTGCTATTGGGCATTTGTCCTCTTGTTAGTTAGGTGTCTCTCACCTCAGCTCAACAGATGAGGATTTGCATTTCTAGCTATGCGGAGCCTCGAAGATCCTGGTGTCCGAAACTAGGTTCTTAGGACAATTGGAGGCTATGGGTTATCGGGCCCTTTCTTGGAGAGGCCTTTTTGAATGGTCTTCTAGGGATCGGGATCCTGGTTTCCTAGAAGTAGAGTTTGTTGTCCTTAAGAGTGGGTACTATGGTCACCAAGGTTGAGTTTACGTGATGTAGTTGACCTCATGAGTCTTAGATTATATTGAGAGTTTTCTCCTTAGGGTGTTTCCAAGCTAATGGTAGGTTGGCCTTTACCAGTTCCTTATTGTTGGTTGAACATGTCTCCGATTTAGGGTAGGGAGTATTGATCCTTGAGGATGGGTTTGTTTGGCTTAATCGTAGTTGCTGGTGCCTATGATAGTTTCGTCTTTCACCCCTTATGGGTTAGAAAGGTTCCTCCTGTGGTTAGCGGTTGGGTCTGATGTTTCCTTTACATAATATGTCGATCTTATGATCAGAAACTATTTGTTCTCGTGATCGTGCTAAGTGGTATCAGGTGTTTGGTTATTGGGGTGGTTCTAGGAGTTGGCGTGGCTCTATCTCCACTTAGCACATGGTTGAGGTTTTCCAAGAGATTTTGGGAATCTCTAGAGGAACGTTTGAAGCCTTTCGGCTTCCTTCTTATGCCCTTTTCTCCTTGATTTTCAATCTTTGTGGTATTTCTTACGCAAGAACTTGGGCGTCTGGTTGATAGGGATTTCTTCGTTATCGACTGAAAGAGTTTTGTTATTTGGTTGAGTAAAACAAAGGTCTATTTACAGAGCTCGAGGTTTGTAAGGTGAGAATTAAGCCTATCCTTGTCAACTGATGACATTAGACTCCTTGTTGTTACATCGATTTTAGGAGTATTGGTTGTTAGGAATGACGGGGTGTTTTATGTTCATGCTCTTATCGTTACTAGTTTTGTTTTTGTTGTTACCATTGGGTCTATCTCATTTCTGCTTGTTAGGTGTTCTTGGCGACACGAGGGTGCTGTTATAAGGCAAGGGAATTCGTAATCCGAATTGTGCTAGGTTTTTCCACTATAGATGGATGTGACCTGACCACACATACTTTGGATTTTAAAAGGTACTTGCTTGTGGGGTTCTATCCTAATCAACATTCAGCCCAGGGACAGGAAAATGATGTGGGATCGCACATTCTTAGTTATGTAATCCTAGCTATATATGATACTAACGTTCATATAGAACCATCTTGGTCCATTCGTAAGGATTCTCTAGCTTCTTCGTGATTTATGGATTTGCTCGATTGGGGAAATAGTTTTTGATTACATTTTCAATTTGCAACTTCAAGTTTATCGTTCAAAACGTACCAAAAATCCCGGTAGGGTTTCTTGTCGTCTCTTCCTATCTAGTTGTCAACTCCCTCGTCAGTCATCTCTGTTGGACAATTTCTCTTGAAATGTCCTATTGCACCACACTTGTAACAAACTGGACTCACTTTTGGGTTGAGGGGTGGGGTGATGCATGGGGTCGGGGCCCCACAATAGTGGGAGGAGTAGGGTTAGTAGGGGTAGGGACTGATCCCGCTTGTTCCCTTTTGGTAAGCCTCTGAGTCGAACTACCTCCTTTTTCGTTCCTCAACTTTCATTTATTGTTCTTAGGTTTACATTTTTGAGTGCATGGGTGAGTTATCCTTCATTGGTTTCCTTTGTTGTTGTTACGGTTGAAGTTACTGACACCGGTTCCAACTTCGTTTGTGTCATTAGCATTGAAGTATGCCATGACAGCTATCACAACCGCTGTTACAGTGGCTTGGAGAGTGGCGGGGTATATTCATAGGACCGGTGCATAGCTAGGGTACTGGTTGTCTTTAGGAGAAGACATGACTCTATTGCACACAAAAAGTGAGCATGTGAGTACTCACAGTTGGTTTCAAGTGAGTTTACTTGTATAATCTTAAAATACTGGTGTTAATCGGGTCAACCTACATCCCCATTATGCAGTTATGGTAGTGGGTGGAAATATGTAATGTCTGGTGTAAAGTTCGTCAAAATAGCACATAGCTAGCAATATGGTCAACGGATTTGGTTGTATGGGTTCTTGGAGGATGTACTCCTCCTGGTTTACTACCACTAGTTGTGATTAAACGCATTACGAACCTAAGGCGAGTAGTAGGGTGATCCACTTTCGGCGCACAAAGTGCTTGGCCATTCTACTTATATTATGGATGCCTTTTTGTGTTCCTTACTCAACTGAGGCTGTCCTAGCCTTGATTTCTATGAGTTTTGGTCTCCAAATGACCATTTCCTCTTTTAAGGAATGTACATGGCCTACTTAGTTTTCTGGTCCCTACTGGTGGGTTTCGTAAGGCATTGGGAATGGTGTTCTTGTTACTTGTGGGGGATCGGATTTACACCGTTGCACATTGGGCTTTGCTTATGGTCTCCATTACTCCATGTTAGAGAGTTGGAAACCGGGAGTCAATTCGGGTTACTCGTAACCCAAACAGATGTCTGATTCATGAGGGTGTTGGCTATCGAAGTTCGGTGTGCGTCGATTATGGATCGGATTGTATTTTGTAGAGATGCGCCCTGAAGCCGGTATGAGTCAATTCCTAAGCTCATCTTTGCGTGGATATCGTTTTGTTTCTAGGTATGTTTATTCTAGGGGCACTTATATCGGGTGGTTACTGTAACATCCGGATTCCCAGGTATTCTATGTTATTCATTTATTTTGAGTTAAAGAGAGGGACTCGATTAGTTGACGCGTAGACTCATCGAGTAGGATCGTGATTTGCTGACTGGATTAATGAATGAACCCGACGAGTCTAAGCTGACGGCAGAAACCCTAAATCTTTGGGCATGTGCCCTATTTAAGGGTCTTTATAGCCCGTATTTGTGGCTACCAGTCCAGAGAGAGAAACCCTAGAGAGATTGAGTGAGTTGTGTGAGAGAGTAAGCTATTTGGATCCTTTTTGGTGTTGTTTTGCAAAGAGGAAGGTGTTTCCAGAAAGAGGAGGTTTGGGGGGTTGCTATTCTGTGGTTTTCAAGCTCAGATCTTCATTGTTGAGGTAGCAAATCGAACTCTCCTTCTGTTTTGGTTAAGATCTATGAATCTAGGGTTTTCTATACCCTTTTTATAGCTTAAAATTGATGAGTTTATGGTCCCTTTATGTGTTAGACTCCGGATCTGGACCCATAGAGGTCCAGAGGGCCTTATCCATCTTGCTTTATGAAGTATTTTGGAAGGAATGAACTTAGGTTGCCATTTTATAGGCTATTTCTTCAAAAGGAACAAAATATATGTGTTGCATGAGTGTAAAGGTTTCACCTTTACATGATTAGTGGTATGGAAAGGTCATATCTATAGGTTAGAGAAGCAGATCTGACCTTAGAAGGTCATTTGAGTGTTGTCATGAAGGAAACTCGCCGAGTCCATAAGGGACTCAACGAGTCGAGTCAGGTTGCCCGGCGATTCGTGACAGGAGTAACCTATCGAGTGAAGGGATGAATTGACTTGCCAAGTGAGGCTTAGAAGGATCCAGAGGAACAACATGGACTCACCGAGTCGCCCATGTGTACCTGACGAGTCGGGTCAAATTTTGATCGTTGACTTCCGTTGACCTTAGGGTTTTCGTCAAGCTGATTCAAGTTGAGGTCAAGGAAGGGTAGAATGGTCTTCCACCCATCATTTAGAGATGAGATCATGAGAGGGTATTGATTAGTGATGTTATTATAATGATAGGAGGAGGCTAGGTCGGGACGTCGAACATGTGAGCTTATCCGACTTCATTTGAGGTGAGTCTTCTCACTATACTTTACCTAGAGTGGTAATTAGAGTTATGTGACAGAGTATCTTGTATGCTATTTATGTTATGTGATGAAATACATTATTTATATGTGATTTATGTTGTGCGTGTTTCATAGTTTACACAGTTAGGACCGGAAGGTCCACAAAGTTAGGACGAGAGGGTCCATAGAGTTATAGCCTCGAGTGGCTAATATGTGTTGTGTGTGGTATTTATGGGAACTAACTAAGCATTTATGCTTACAGTGTTATGTGATATGTGTTTTAGGTACCAGTGATGATCGCGGGAAGGTGCCGGCATGATCAGTACACACTTCTGGAGTTTTTACGACATGAGATCTTGGGATTTGTTTAAGTTGGATAATATGTGAAACATTGATTTGAGAATTTCTAATGAATGAATTTATGTTTTAAAAATGAAAATTTGCCTTGAAAATTTGTGTTGTTACAGTTACGTATCTGGGAAGAGAAAGGTGAAAGGGTCTTGCGTCTACTCTCAGTTGGGTAAAGCTCATCAAGGGTTTCCTTGGTGCTTTTATCCTTGCTAGATTCTTAGTCGGAATTCTCCCTTTCACAATTCATCTCTAGGTATCCCTTAGTGTCCCCTTCTGGATTTTCCTTTTGAACTTCTTTTGGTCTCTCCTTGCTCCATCTGCAGTCACGTGATAGGGTAGTAGAAGTCTTGGTGGGGGAATTTCAACTATGTCGTTTGTGCAAGAGCCGTGGGTCGAGATATACAAGGATAGTTTAGGTCTGAGGGGGGTTTATAGTATCCTAAAATACTCCTTTAGTCTTGGTGGGGGAATTTCAACTATGTCGTTTGTTGCAACACCACCATCACTCCTAAGCACATGTTGGTCATATCTCAATTAAATATAGTTGATCAGTCTATATTGACCGCATATATGATTACATAACTGCCCAGGTTTGAATGTAGTGTTCAACCATTATTTACTTTTGGTTTCTTCTCGTTATGATATTGGGTTAATAATTATGTATACTTTTGTAAAATACTTATCTTCTTAAAGTATATTTTTAGACAGAGTTCTTGTTAGTCCCATTGTATTTATATTTGTATATATCATATGGCTAGATATACCAGTTTACTATAAACAATGCTCTGATACTAATCTGTCACACCCCGGACCAGACAACGAAAACGTCCGGAGGCGGGTGACTTCATTGTGCAGTATCATAACAATTGAATATAAGTGAAACAGAGCAATCCAAACATCATACATTGAGATAACAAATTTACATGGTTTACATATTTTATTTGTTCTTCGAGTTACACAAAAGATACATAAATAGAAAAGAATCCAAACTATAGATAAATGGTCTTGCATCAACATCCCTTGTTACCTGCTTACTAGATCCCTGAGAATACAAGTCGTTTTGAAAAGCATCAACTAAAAAGTTGGTGAGTTCATAAGCATTTTGTATAAAATCATTTACCCTTGTTTAGAATCGTTCTCATTGTGCTTTCAGAAAATCTGATATTCTCTATGAAATCGTTTGAAGTCTTACCTTGAAAATCATGGATGTATGTGTGTATGTCATAACTATTGTTAATCTCTAAAAGGAGTGACTTTGAAAAGTAGTGTGATTTGTAAAAACGAGCAGTATACAAAAATAATTCTTTAGAATAGTAATAGTCAACCTTTTCAAGAAAAATATCCCTTATTTTCAAAAAGAGAATATGGTTGAAAATTTTGTTCCTCTTATTGAGTAAAATTGAGTGTGCGTTCTATTTTATCGTTATTGAAATTGTAGAAAATCGTTTTCTCCAGACAATCCTATATTTTCTGCTATAAAATATTCGTAAGTTCTAGTTCCAAATTTGTATATGTGTGGGTTAGTTTATAGTTTTAACAAAAAATCGTTTACAAACGTTTTCCATAGAGTCCTACGCTTTTTAATTTGTAAAATAGTAGTATTACGACTCTATACTTGTTAGGAGAAAGAATCCACATGGCAATTGTGGACATCCTACGCAATGAAAAAGGACAGTCAACACAACAAATGTGGACCATCACCTATCATGTGTACGACAGTCAACACAACGTTTCAAAATTTAGTTATGAGGTTTTCCTTACATAAATTTCTAGTTAATATAACATATTCTGGTGAGTCGTTATAACCATACTAATCTGACGGAGTGCCTATTTTCGCGTTTCTCAGGCACCCTCGGTTTGGAAAAGACATTTGTCATCCTAGACTGGCCTGTCTAGCTGTAGCAAACAGGGAAGGTATAGGGTGTCAACCCCATATAGATCTTTTACATAAATCCCTGCTCTCTCTCCAGGAGACTCTGGCTATAACTCCTTACAGGACTTACACGTACACTAATATTTTTATATTTAGATACTTTTGAGAATTGTTTGATAAGAATATTAACAATCTTTTGAGCAATCGTTAGAGATCCATTATTTGTTATATAAACAATTAAATTCATAATTATTGAATAGAGATATCATTGTTGTTCCCTATCGTTGATTGTACTCGTTAACTGGGTGCTCTTGTTCGTTCCTTTTCGTTTATTGAAAAATAAGTCATTTTAGTCAAGAGAAAAATTGTCAAGTTATAATTTGTATAAATTTATAACTGCCGATTATGAAACGCATTTTCTATTTCTGACATATAGAACATTACTTATGTTCTTGGAGGTTTTATGACAGCAGTTTAGGGCATGCAAATATTTCTGTCATAAAAGCTCTATTTGTACATTTTCTTAATGTAAAATTTTATATCGAATATTTATAAAATGCTTCCTAATAGTTTGCAAATAGCCACAAAGTTTCCATTTTCAAAAATTACTAGAAATGGTGTCCACTTATTAATGTCCCTTTTTATAAGTTTCATCTCTAGACATGAAAGCATAGATAAAGGGGTTAAGTTGGACACACCTAGTAGTTGGGAGGCTCTTTTGTACACAAATTATCCTCTATTCTTTATGAAGTTGTGAAATAATACATTCATGAGTATGTTACTAAAATAATAATTTAATAATACTTCACACACACACACACAAACATAAGTATACATGCAATTATTCAAGTATTTAGGAAAGATTTGACTTGTACTCTCCCCCACACTACTAGAAAAATAGCCTTTAATGACGCACAAACAATGAAACACGGTTATTTACGATCCGCAAAAGCGCGCGCCCTAAAAATAATGTCATCTCTTATAAAATTTGAAGGATAGAGGACAAGCATTTTTCCGTGCCCTAAAATTAGTGTCCAAAAAAAACACGGAGGGCACATATGATAAAATATGTGTCATGTTCGCATGTCGCTTTATATTTTTTTTCATAAACACGCATTTTGGGGGGGGGGGGGGGGAAATGAAATTCCAAAAGTTCGAAAAGTCGCCATGCTCTCCTCTACCTTCTTTTAATCGTTCTCTCTCTCTCTCTCACACTCTATCTCTCTCACACACATAATCAAATACCAAAAAAAACCTTCAATCTGAGAGCCACGATGTCTCTTTCGTCGTCACTGCTCTTTTCCCCCACAACAACATCACACCATCACCAAATCTCCGATCTCCGACCGATATGTCCACCCATTCTCTACCCCCGCTCTAATTCGCTCAGTCAAATATCCAAAAAAAATGAACCACGATGCGCTTTTCCTTTCTCCCATACCAGTCGGAAGAAATCAAGGAGTCTGGTGTCTAAAATTCTATTTAGGGCCACAAAGTCAACTATTATTGGAACTAGGGTTTTGGTTCATAGTGAGATCGAAGGTTTTTTGGTCACCAAGCCATGAAATTGAAGTCAAAGGGGTATAGTTGTTGGAACCATGACTATTGTTAGAACTAGGGTTTCAGCTCATAAACCCTCCATCTACTTCTCTCAATCTTCAGTTCCTCAAGTACTTTCTTAGCCTCTCAATCAGTGGAAGAGTTATATCACAACTATAAATTTAGAGTGATTTCCATATCAAGTAGATCAGCAGATCCATTATAGTCAAGGTCTCGAAACTCCATTGTCAATCACCATCAACATTCTGCTTCTTTATTTGTTCCAGAGGTTCGTCTTCCTTTATTACGAGTTTTTTAACCTTATTTAATCGAACTCGATTAGCCCTTTATACCAAATGTTATCTTTTGTGTTGTTGCTTCTGTTTCGTTCTTCTACACTTTAAACCATTAATAATAAAAATTTTCAATTTCTTCATCATCAATTTCGTAACTTATATCTACCTTCCTAAAACATTCTTCCCATTATATGAATGTATCACTTCAACGGTTGCACTGCTAGTGGCCATGAACAAGCAGGTGGCAAAGAAGCCCTAGAGCAAGATTTTGTAGAAATTTTTGGTCTTGAATAAAAAATTGTTCATTCATATGTTTACCATTTTTAATTATTCATCTGTTCTTCCCACCATTTTTATTAGGTTCTCAATTTACTTAACACGCTTTAGTTCAGTTCTTCTCAGGCACTCATGCCATTACATGTGCCCTGTTTGCTTTCTTCAGGCCTATTGATGAGGTACTTAATCTACTCATCTAGAAAGCATAAAATTTATTCATTAATTTTTATTAGCTTTTGGTTATTGTTGGTGCTCCTTATGATACACTAGAAGAAGTTATTGGAATCAAAGATGAAATGGAAATGGTGCTCCTTCTCTGATGCACCTAACGGTTTTGACACCAAACCTATAGGACCTTCCACAAGCAATAGCATTTGGGATACATCTAATACACTTGGTAGAATGGTATTTCTCACCTAACTCTACTAAAAGGTTTTTTGCTCTTAAACTATAGCTAGAATCATAATTTGTCCTTGACATCCTTGTGCATCTAAGGATATCTTTTGTTTGTTCAATAGGAGACAAGCTTTGCGACAGTGAGATTACATAGTAGCTTTGATTCAATGGAAGATTCTTTTGGCTCTCATAGTAATCTAAGTGATGTTGCAATTGATTTGATTGGAAGATCTGGGTCAACTACCAATACCATGGTTAATGTTTATAATTCTCCTAGTTCTGGAAAGAATCTTTTGAATCAAAGACAAGATTCTGGGAAAGTTTCACATAATATCCCCGCATCACCATTAAGAACTTTTAGATCCCCTAAATATGTTCTGGACGATGATGTGGCAACAGAAGAACTTCGTGCAGAAGCAAGAACATGGAAAAGAAATGCTAGGAAGTTGATGGTTGATCTTGAATTATCAAGAAAGGTGACTAGTGATCAAACAAGGAACATGGAAAATGTGACTATGGAGCTTTCTGCATTACAAATAGAATGTGATGATCTGAAAAACAAAATCAAACACCTGAAAATTCTCTTAGGTGAGTCAGAAGTGAAAGATAGGGATGTTGATAATCTAAAAGCTCAGGTTCAAGATAAAAATGGTATCCAAGCAGAACTTGAAGAAGAAATAAAATTTCAGAAAGATTTGAATAATAATTTGAGTATAAAATTGAATAAAACTCAAGAATCAAATCTTGAGCTAGTTTCTATCCTCCAGGAACTAGAAGAACAAATAGAAAAACAGAAATTGGAGATAAATAGTCTCGGGGCATCAGAACAATCAGCAGTTGATGAAGACAATGTAGAAGAGCATACATGGGTAGAAGTGTAAAGAATCACAACAACAGATAAATTTAGACTTGAGCTTCAACTGTAGAAATTTCAGGAATCACAAGAAAAGTTGGAAATCCCATGAGAGGTATGATTATGAAACAGAGAAATTAACTTTTAACTTTTAACTATTAATCTTAATTCTTAAATCTTAATCTCTTAATTAAGGTTATTAACTAATTTTTTTAGTTGGTCTATCTTCACCCTGTTCATAATTATGCTATTATTGCATATGACCCTTCTGCTCTTGGAGCCACAGGTGCCTTAGTTGAATGAGCTGTTGTACTTCTTCCTTGTAGGAAAATTTACATAATCTTATTGGTGGCCATTTTTCCAATGAAAAATGATCGTAACACTTATGGAGAATTATGTGTAAACTTGTATGACTTCTGATCGTAGAACTTATGGAGAGTATTGTTTATATATATATATATATATATATATATATATATATCTTTCACACCACACATCTCTCTGAACACAATATAATCTATTTATGTATCTTTTTTTCCTCTCCTCCTAAATCTTGATCAATCAATCAAAAACCCTATCTTTATATTTTTAAAATTCAAATCTTTTGATTTCCTTTTCTTGAATATACGACTCTGAATAGCATAGTAGCAGATAAGATGAATTCTTGTTGTTGTTCACTTAGCTACATTAGAGATGGAACAAGCGATACCGCTGCTCTACATGAGGTAATAATTAAAGCTCTTTCTTGATTAATTTAATTATTTTTACTATATTTTTATGATTTTTATTTTTTGAAATTGAAATTGTAGGATGATATTGGTCTTGCTGTGGGCATCAAAGGAACTGAAGTTGCAAAACAAAGTAGTGATATCGTAATCTTGGACGACAATTTCGCTTCCATTGTAAAGGTCTGATATCTTCTGTTTCTGGTGTTTATGTTGGTATAGAAAATGCTTCAAAAGTATTTTTTTATTAATGTGTTTCTTCGGCATGCAAACATACAAAAATTTATTTAATTCCAACTCATTATAAATGTGGTTGCCTTTGTGATTAATGTTGTGGCAACTGTTTCTTTAGGGGATGCCCCCCTTAATGTAGTGAAAGTCTCTTTTTCTCTCAATCTTGTAAAAATATCAAAGATCAATAATAATATGAGAAAGAAAACTTACTTTGTATCATTGTACTTTGATTAAGATAAACCAAAGAAATTTAATATATGAATATTTCTTTTCTCGATAGTGTTGCTTATTTAGTGGAGTCACGTAGAATGACTGATGAAGCTTTAGCAGTTGCTACAGATCCTGATTATAGATTTGAACTAGCTATTCAACTTGGTAAACTAGAGCTTGTGAAGGTAAGCAAAGATATTTCCAATACCTGACTTTATGAATTATAATTAATAATAACAGTTGTTTGTGTATATAGGATATCACACTAGTAGCACAAATTGAGTTGAAATGGAAGCAGTTGGGTGAATTAGCAATGTCTACTGGACTGTTATGTGTCATTTTCAATATATTTATTTTTGGTTTTAGATAAATAAATCTAAAATAATAATAATTTATAAAAAATTGCAGTTGGAAATGGCTAAATTGCAAATGTCTCTCCAAATAGGTCCTATTGGTACTATTTCTTAAATGAGAAATGATTTGTCATTAAAGGTGGTTTTTTCCTTAAATCATGTTCGATTTTTTAATTAAGCCTTAGGATCTGATATATAGTGATGATGGAGTTTGTTTTCGACGAGAATACCCCCGAATCTTCTCCCAAGAAGATCAAATCCTTACCCTGTTCCCGTTATACCTTTGGCCATCAATTCTATCATGTACATGATTCATAATTTCAGAAGAAAGAGGGGATTCCATGGCGTCAATATATTTTGATCATTGATGGAAAGATCCTCGAGGATGGTAAAACTTTGGCGGATCATCACGTCCAAAATGG
This sequence comes from Lactuca saligna, assembly GCF_052625555.1. Lineage (NCBI taxonomy): Eukaryota > Viridiplantae > Streptophyta > Magnoliopsida > Asterales > Asteraceae > Lactuca > Lactuca saligna. The sequence continues at coordinate 148,968,638 of NC_136417.1, forward strand.
ATCAAGATTGGAGCTGGTTGTGAGTTTGGGAGGAGATACCATGCCAATTTTTGTTAAGACTTTGACAGGGAAGACCATAAAGCTGGAGGTGGAGAGCTCAAAGAACATTGATGCTGTGAAGTCAAAGATTTGAGACATAGAGGGGATTCCACTACATCAGCAACGGTTGACCATTGGTGGAAAGAACCTGAAAGATGATGTGACTTTGAAGGTAACATCTAGATTTTCGTTAAGCTTTTGACATGGAAAACCATCAGCCTGGAGGTGGAAAGCTCAAACAGTCTTCGTTATGTGATGGAAATGATTGAGGAGAAAGAGGGAATTCCAGTTAATCAGGTATATAGTTAGTTTTAAAAGACTAATTTACTCTAGAATTTTAATATTTTAAGTTTTTTTTTATTTTAATCTGAGTTCAAGTCTCGGCCATCAAACCTTCTGCACTTTTCTTAGGTACCACCAACAAACCTACCTATCCACACTTAACTTTTTAATGTAAGGGTAAGATAGTCATTTAGTCTTTTGACGATTTATATTTTATTGTGCAGGTGTTCTAAACCAAGTGTGCTAAGATAAGTGTGGGGTATGAATTTCTCAATCCTTTTACCTAATTGATCTCCTCCCAACACGTTAAAATTGATGAATTTTTTGATTTTTTTTTGGCACTAACACTTGGATGATGCTTAATTTGACTTGTTGTTGGAGAGGGTAGTGGAGTGGGTTTGCTAAGTGCCGATTGTGAGTTTGATGGATGAATTGGTCCTAAGTTGTGGCTGGATATTAAAGGTGATGAATGCCACAAATTATTGTCATTACTTTTTTTTTTTTTTTGTGATGTTAGTGTTGGAAGAACATATGTATTTAGCTTTCGAGCAGATGACTGTCTCATGTGTCTTGGGTCACGCTCCATATTACTGCTTGCAGCAGAAGCAGAAAGTGGTGTTGATTTGCATTTGCTTCCTGGATTCACCTCTAATAAAGGAAATGGAAGAAGCCTCATGAAATAGATTTTTTGTATGAAACACAATAGATTAGATGAATGCAAATTTATATATTGTAAGAAATAGAATTATATGACATTAAATTTTATGCAATGATTTGTATTTTTGGAATAAGGTATTTTATTTCTATTATGAAACATTAAATGGAAATTTAATTTAAAAATTAATAAATATATAAATATATTTTTTTTAAACATTTAAATTTACATTACGTAAAATTGTGTGTCATCTTCATTTATGACATGGCCTTTCTTGACAGGGGTTTTAATGATACGCAATGCGTGTCGTCTATAGACGACGCGCAAAAGCATGTCATCTCTCGTTATAACTGGGCCTTCGTAGACGCGCATTTGCGCGTGGTCTGAGCGTTTTATGACACGCATTGCACGTCGTAAAAGGTTGTTTTTCTAGTAGTGTGGGGTGATCGTGACATATAACGGCAAACAAAACAAAACAAAACAGGAGGTGGCGATGTGTAGCAATGTGGTGGCTGACTTCGTGTTTCTTCCTCCTTTTGATCTGGAAAACAGTAAGGTAAGGAGGCTAGGTGTTTGATGATGAACAAGGGGTTATAAGGATGGCTTGGGTAGTAGAATGGTGGTGAATTGTTTGTGTTAGGATGGTGTTGTAGTGATCTTTCAATCCAAGGAGATAGAGAGACATGGAGGGAGAGATGTAGGAAGAAGAAGCTGGAGTTTTGTGTGGATTGAGAGCTCCTAATGGCTTCTACTTATAGCTAAAAGTTATACACTCATCCATTTTGAGCCATACTTAAAATCCATATTTCTACTATCTTGGAAAGGCTTGTACACAAAGGGAAGGAGAAGGGAGAAAGCATGCACACGTAGGTTTGGACAACCAAGAAGAGATTGGTTGGTCAATCTTTTAGACAAGCCCTTGATGGGCCCCACATGGGGTATACCCCCATTAATTGCCTAAACCACTAAAAACCATGTGTATCAAGAGCCATGCATCGAGATTTTTTTTCGAGAATGACGTTAGATAGACTTTAATTCAAGGATTCTGGAACATCAAACAGATTAATTTTTTGAGTTACGGATCTCCAGGAAATTGTGTTTGAAGTTTTGCGTCTTAACAGCTCGCGGTATGACTTGTGTAAATATTTTCATAAAAATTATTTCGAATGTTAAATTATATAATAGAATATATAACCAGAGTCCAAAAACCCTTTCGGAAATCCCGTCGGCAAACCATAAGTACCTCAACGGATCGATTCGATTTTACACGATTAAAGAAAAAACAATGTTTTACTATATGTTTTCTTAAAACTGTCGTATCGTGTGCATATGAACTCCGTTTTGGACCTTCTTTATATTTTCAGAAACAAGGGAACACATACTATGAGGCTAAAATGATAGTTTCTCTTAAAATAGCCTTTTACGAATTTTTAGTTTTTCAGACATATTCTTAAGGTTACAGTTTGTGTGGTTTGATTCGTTATACATTTGAAAGTGTGATATCATCTGGTATCATATAATAGTTAAAATAAACTTACTTATCATACTTAAGATGCAATAAAACTTAGTAATTCATATTAACACGAGATTTGCAGATAGATTGGTGGTTATAATAATAGCCGTAAATTCCGGGTTGTCATAGTGGAGGTGGTGGTGGTGGTAGTGGAGTTGCTGAGGTGTTGACAACCCGTCTTAAAATTCTGTGTGGACGCATCCTTCTTCCATAAAGTTCAAAGATGGAATGATGATGAGTCTTCAATAGTGGTTATAAGTCGGTCGTTATCAAAATAGAATATGTTAGTTATGTATGTATTATGTTCCATTTTTATTGTAACTTGTAAGCAATTTATAAACAGATATCTACCATAATAAGTAAACAATTTAGATAACAAATTATGAACCTAATAGTAATACCCAATGCAATAAATTGCATGCCAATTTCATTGATGATATATATATATATATATATATATATATATATATATATATATATATATATATATATATATATATATATATTAGTACACGGTTTTGGAAGATTGACCTTGATGATGGTCTACAATACATCAATGTGAGGAATATTTTGACAGCATAACGAACCCTTGAATAGTGTAATCACTTATTCGTAGGGTCGAACTTACATACAAGAAAGAGTAGCACTAACGCTTACTCGTAAAACCTAATCTATAAAAAAATGTGAGAAGTATAAGCTCTAAACTCGGCGTATGGTCTCCTGTGGGCCATGGAATGAAGCTATGAAGGCCTGCATCTCCTCCACTCAGTGCTCACCCTCGATTACCCTCTGATCGAGGGAAGAGTGTCTCTCCAGGTCCTCTCTGGACCCCGCTTGGGCAATGGTGAGATCTTCTTGGAGGCTGTCAATGATACTACATGTCCGACTGTAGTCCTTGTCCTGACATTGAGATCGTGCGGCAGTGACCTCCGCGGCAGCACCCACATCCAAAATCTGACTCATGGATGCTCTGGCCTACTCACCGGGACGTGTGATCCATTGGACCATGACATGGAGGGCCCTGTCTGCTGGACCTACGTGACTGAGGTCGTAAAATTCCCGCTCCAAGCCATACGAGGAATGTTGGCACTGTTGTTCTTCTCTATCTGTATAAATCCTCCGCCCAATGGGTCGTGGGCCCTAGGTAACCCTGTCGGTGCACAAGAACATGGGAGACATATGGCAGGTTAATGACCTCGGACTCTGTGTTAGAGTCCTCCTCCTCAACATCCTCAACCTGATCTTTAGGATCCTCCTCCATCTGGACTTCAGGGTCCTTTTCTATCTCCTTCTCTATCCATCCCGTGTTGGGGAAGTAGGGGTCTCCCGGAAAATAAAATCCTATCATGATGTCTATACGATAATAGGGGTATAAGAGACATAAAGAATCTAGGTGTATGGTTCTATAGTATCATAAAAGACTCTTATGGTATTTTAAACTTTATATTCAGTTCTTAGATTTTCTTTGTATAGGATGCTGGTAAGTTGTAGACTCGTTGTTCACTGCGACTATTCCCAAACACATGTTAGTCATATCTCCCATAAATATAGTTGATCAGGCTATATTTATCCTTGATATGATTACATAACTATTTGGGCTTAATTGCAGTGTAAAAGTATCTTTTTTACATAACTGTTTGAATGTGCATTTCCCATAAACTAAATGTATCGTTGTTTCTCCATGTTAGTTATTATAACCGTGTTAAATACATAGATGGCCTACTACGACGTTCTTCAGGCATCGGAATGTTATGACATTTGTCACCCCAGACCTTCCAGTCTAGCTATTGGAAGCAGCTCAGGTGCGGGATTGTCAGTCCTATATAGATCAATTCACAAGTATCACGGTCTCTTATGGGAGACTCCGATTATAATACATGACTTTTGTAGGTACACTTATTTCTATAGTGAAGACTTTAGCTCACAAAATTTGATTCAACAAGTTTACATATATTGCAATGAAAACCCTTTTATAAGTGGAAATAATACCTTTCCATAGTAATTTCATAGTGTAGAATAATTATACCTTTAAATAATTATTTGATCGCCCTAAAATGGTAAAATAGTGTAAATGACCAATAAACTATACCTATTATACTTTATCATAAATGTTATCTAGTAATAAAAATCTTTGTATGCATGATTATCACTGTTCCATGATAATAAAATAGTATAAAATAATTATATATAAACCTTTATATAATTATTCACTTTGCTCAACATGTTAAAATAATGTTAACAATCAATAAACTATACTTATTATAGTTTATTATGATATTTTGATTTTTGTACCTATATATACATATATGTAGATATATAGAGGCTAGTATAGTTAGATATTCATAAATAACAAGTATTTTACATTTAATACAAATAAATGAGTCCTTAGTATGAAAATGTCTATTTCTTTCAAGTTTTTGACTTTTAATATCACAAACGGACGAAAGGGCTTCTTGCCCAGCGGTATCAGGTGGTGCCCTCCCTCTTTGAGGTCGAGGGTTCAAATCCCGTCGTGGACATAGGTGGAATAGGTCTTGTTAGTTTAGGAGAAGATTAGATTAGCCGATTCAAAAAATATATATATCACAAACGGCAAATAGTGAACTATAGTTATAAAAAACTTATTTCTTCCTTGTTATAATTTTTAGGTCAAGTAAACTTTATATGTTTTAAACTACATATTTTTGGTCAAATCCCATAAAAATGGTACCATAACCTAGTTATGACCGTTTTTGTTAGAAAACTCACTTTTCCATAAAATGATAGATTTTGAAGATTTATTTTTGTAAAACACCAACTTTGGTATTTCTAACTTGTTTCAAGACATGTATCCAAAATAACATATCTTCGATTATAACTCACAAAAATGGTGTAATAACTTAGTTAAAACCGTTTTTGCTAGAATAATCATATCATGTTCATAAAAATCTTAGCTTTTATGGTTTTGTGTTTATGACTTTTCCATAAGAACTTCTAACATATTTATACTTGTTTTTCATAGTTTTTGTATTTTAAACAAACTTTTGTATCTAGATGTTCATAAATCTAGTATAGAAGTGTGTAGAATCACTAGTACATGAAGAAAGTACTTACCAAAACTTCAAGAACACTTGGAAGAACTTAGGGTTTGAAGATTAAAGCTTGATCTTGAAGAGAAGTGTGAAAAATGATGAAAATGAATGGCGTTGGGATGCTCTCGGCCGCAACCCTTAATAGAGGAGGTGGAAAGGGGATATATATATATATATATATATATATATATATATATATATATATATATATATATATATATATATATATATATATATATATATATATATATATTAAAGAGGGAAACTTCTTAGTAATAGTGAACTCAAGTTGTTTTTGACAAGAATGATCCTTTGTTTATACTCGTATGTATGTTTTGGGTTGGTTTGTATTATGGGTAGTATTTGGAATTTTGTTATTAGTTTCTATACACGTGTTTGCATTTTCTTTTCTTCACCATTATGGTAGCCAATTGCGGTTGGATTGGTGTACTTCTTTTTCCTTTAATAATTTTTTTAATATAAAGTTTATGGTCATTCCTTTTTGTCTCTGTTCTCAGTCTTTCGTCTTTCGTCGTTCTTTCATTCGTTTCACGCGTTCCTTTCTCTAACCACTTTTGCTCCGTCTAACTTTCACTGACTCGCCTACCACTTATTTGTATCTTCTCCTTTCACCCATCGACTCATCGATCTTCAACATCAAACGAACCGTCACCACTTTCAATTGCTTCCTTTATCTCTGCTGACATCAACCTATGTGCAAACCAATACCAAGAAACGGTGTCGTTCGATGATGCCAACACCACCATCACCTCACGTTATCGACCTACGTGTTGTTAACTAGGGTTTGATGATGATGTGAATGATCACTTCATCCTTCCAACATCTCAACCACGTCTACCAGCACCCAGTCTACCAGCACCCATTATCCGCCGATCTTCATCGTAGGTTTCCACTGTTCCATGGACATATGTGCCACTTTTCGTTCCTTTCGTTTATTTTCTTTTTTGATTTTTCCCACAAGCTTTTGATGTTCGTCACTGATGTAAGATGAGTTCTCTCTAATTTCTTATTTAACGATTGCATTTCCCTTAATCGCCAATGATTTTTTTTTCCGATTTCACCACCATGGATTTTGTTTCGTTTTTTGCAGTTGGACTGAAGTTCCCTATCACCGCCATTGAAATTCAGTGATGTGCGCACAAGGTCTCCAAGTGCAGAGTTGTCGTTTGTTACCGCCATTGAAATTCAGACCAAAATGATCGGATGGCCTAAATTTTGTGATCGTTTGTAATGTTTTCAATCAATTGATGCTTCAAAGTTCAAATAGAATAGGAAATATAAACACTTACATGCCATTTTATTTTTTTATATGCATTTTCTATCTCTCGAACAGTCACATGATGTCATATCATAAATTTATACATTCCATCCAATTTCAGATTACATATATAATTCCACTTTTTAGGGTTTATCAAATCAATTCAATTTCAACTTGCATTGATGTGAATCTAGAAAATATATGAAAAAATTCCTATCATTTTTGAACTCGAAACATACTAATTTCACCTCAAATGTCAAAGGTCGTGTGTATATTATAAGTAATTCTTGCTGAATTCTTCATAACATTGTTTTAAGCCACTAATTTTCTATGATTTGAAATAGTTATCAGAATGCCTACTCCAACAAAAGATCCACTTTTGCATGTGGAAACAACATGCGGATCCCTTGTATATGAACTTCATGTAATTTTAAACTCTAAAATGTAATGCAATTCTTTAGCTCCATACTTCCTCCTAATCACGTTCACTTCTTTTTAATCTTTCCAAAAAAAGATTATTTGGGATGAAGTTGGGGAAAACGACACTAAAAGAGATAAAATGGTGCTAGAACTCGAAGGTGAATGTCTTGAAGTATACAAATAAAAAGTAGATTTAGCAAATAAATGTCGAGCTCAATTAAAACAGGCAGTCGCTGACTCTGAAGCAGAATTAGCATATATTTGTTAATCCATGGGAGAAAGACCTGTTCATATTGGACATGTAATTACTAATTAGATATCTAAATCTTATCTCATTTTCTTGAAAAACTCACTTCTCATTTATAGTTTTCTGCAATTCGCTCAATTTCTAAACATTTTACATGTTAAATTTTCAGTCTGGTCAAACTCCTTGGAGCCTAAAGGAAGAACTAAGAGCCCTTCTTCCAGAACTTGAAGAAATAAAAAAGAGAAATCTGAAAGAAGAAATCAATTTCTTGAAATCTTGGAACAAATACAAAAAAATACAAGTGGAGATTTACACAATTTCTTTAAAAACAATTTTCGATGAAACTTATCTCTTTTTAAGAAACCATGAAGAACTTCAAACTAAGTTGCAAACACTTCAAAAGGAGAAGGTAATCTTATTTTGTCTATGAGATTAATAATAATTTGTCATATAATGAATTATTAATATTTAGTTAATGTTAATATCTAGAGTGATCGTTTGAAGCATGTTCTAGACCACATGAGTTCCTTGAATTCACTCTGTTTGGTGTTAGGAATGGATTTTAATCAAACAACTCATGAAAGCCATCCTACTTTATATGAAGGGGAAAATATGTCAAAAACCATAAGTAATGAAACAATTTCAAAGCTAGCCACTTCCATACAACAACTTCGAGAGATTAAAATAGAAAGAAAGAAAAATGAAGTAATTGAGTTTATTTATTATAGTAATTAGACGATTTCAAACTGTGTTTATTTATATTCTGACTTTATTTTATGAAAATTTATGGATTAATGTTTTTAGATTCAAGATCTTGCAACATCTTTAATAGAGCTATATACATTAATGGATACTCCTATTGAACAAATATTACAAAGTGTTACATGTAACATAGTTGCTTCTGAAGAGGAGATAACAGAGCCCAAATAAGTTCCCTATCACCACCATTGAAATTCAGAAATATGTTATACTTTTGTGAATTGTGAGTCGCAAGTAGGGCTGTAAACGAACTAAACGTTCAGCGAACCGTTCGTGAACTGTTCGGCGGGAAGTTCGTTTATGTTCGTTTATTTAATAAATGAACGAACATGAACAAAAATTATCGTTCGTTTAGTTAAATGAACGAACATGAACAATGGCCCCGTTCGTTCATTTATGTTCGTGAACGTTCGTTTACGATGTTCATTTACGTTCGTTTATGTTCGTTCGTTTAAGTTTATTTATATTCATCTATATTCAATTATTTTTTATTATATTGCTATATTATATGTTCGTTTATGTTCATATATGTTTAATTGTGTTTTTTTATCTTTGTTCGTTTATGTTTGTTCGTTTATGTTCGTTTAGCATGTTCACGAACATAAATGAACGAACATGAACAATGTAATTTGTTAAACGAACGAACATGAACAAGAAAATCTCGTTCGTTTATCCGTTCGTTTTCGTTTGCTATTCGGCTAACTCAAACGAACGAACATGAACAAGACCTTGTTCGTGTTTGTTTGGTTCGTTTACAGCCCTAGTCGCAAGTAATATTGAAATGTGGAAATCGAAATATGCTCTACTTTTGTAATTGTTTTGTAGTATCTCATTATTTTATATTAATACTCAAAAATGCAGTGGAAGTGTATAGAAACACCAATTTGTTGGCTTTGAAAGACACCATTCTAGAATAAATAAGTTCAGTAAGTATTTTACATTTACTTGATTTTTTTTTAGCTTTTTTTGTTGGTTTCACTATAAATTTATCTGTAAATTTATCTGTAACCAAAGATATGTGGTACTTTGTTCTACATCTTTTAAACATTGAGTTGACTTTGGAACCATATTTTTCTAAGTTTTTAAACCTTTATAACAATGAAGTACCCATAAACGAAAATCAATCTTATAAGAACACATGAAGCATTCATAAAAAGCAATGAGGTCTTTGTAAAAATAAAAACATTGGAAGCACACATAAAGCATTGATCTTTTGTCAGACCCACTAGAATACAAATGTACTTAGTCGATACCTTTATGAAATTAACCAACACCCACAACAAAATATAATAACTTTGTTTACTTAATAATAAAAGGTATGTTACGAAACACAAAATATTTCATAATTTGGTAGATTTTGAAAGTATACAACCTAATAAGAAAAAAAAATCAAAGTAAGACGTTACAGGTTTTGTATAATGTTATTTTCCTCAAAAAAAGACGATTTCTATAATCTTTTCTTTTGGTACAGGGACCATTTCTGTAATTTTTTCACCGACATGGATCATTTCAATGTAGGGGAATTTGGCAAGGGTAGAAGTGGAAAAGTGCTAAATCATTAGGCACACTATTTCATAGTATTATACAGGTGATTCCTTTTATCAAAATCCCATCTTCCAAAATACCATGGTGCTTTACATCATCTTTTAATAGAGGTATTAAAGAGAGTAGACAATATACCCAAAAAATCCCAATTACAGCAACATTCTTTACATATGATCCAAATGTTGCATTGTATCTATACGTTTTTTACAAATATAAGTGATTTTTTCTGTACATTCGAAGTGAAGCTTTTTCTTCACGAAGATATTGGAGATTGGAAGTCTTTTCAACATTTCCTATAACCCTTTTATCGTTTTTACAATTTAGAAAGTTATTTTTATAAGACTTTCTATAAAAGTTTGTTGTAAAACATGTATTAAACATGAAAACTAACGTAAGAGAAAAGTTGATTTTTTCGAAACTTTATAAAGGTTAGACCCTTTTATGAGCTTCCTATTTTATCATCTATCCAAGAACATATAACAAAGTAAAATTACTAAACTATCCTTATTTGATTTTTTCCAAAACTTGATAAAGGTTAGACCCTTTTTTGAGCTTCCTATTTTCTCATCTATCCAAGCACATATAACAAAGTAAAATTACTAAACTACCCTTATTTACTGCCATACAGATTTTCCTAGAGATACATGGGGTAGGGTGGGTGAAAATGACAAACAAAGCATATAGAAGGTAAGGTTGCAGTGCTTGGAGATTGTATGTACACATGTTTTTTATTTTATGTATATATGAATACCAAAATTATAATTAAATCTCTATTACATGTGATATTTTTTTATTATTATGTTTGAATTCAAAGCCTTAAACTTTAAAGGTACCGAACAAAAAAATTCTCACATCAGCCCCCGCAATGCGGGGTCTCTCAACTAGTTTTTATTAAAAAAAAAAAGAAAAAAAAAAAAAAAAGAAAGTAAAAGTCAAACTTTTATAAAATCCTAGCATTTTTATAAAATGGTCATGTTTTTATAAAGAAATTAGGGTATAAAGGATGTATAAAATATTTAATTTGAATTATAAAAATTCAAATTAATATAACAAACATTTTTATCAAATACTAGTACATTATATGAATAGATAGGTCGAATTTTAAAATTCGTTTTGTTAAACTTTGGTGTTTTGACGGGTATAGACTCCGTTGCATTTGGTGACGAATTCACCAAGAAGTTGTGTTTGTAGCTTGTGTCATGAATTTGCCCCATAGTGTTCGGTTTATGAACCTCACTACATTGTGTTTCAAGTATTATTTATTCTCAAATAATATTTAGCTAAATTATCGAGTCGTTACGTTACTAACCGTAATCAAGGTTTCTAATTGATAGTTGGAATATAATTGTAAGTTGTACATTAGAAACATTATGAAACATAGTGTTTATCCTAAAACCCTAATATTAGTCAAGTTGACTTGGTTGACTTGCTGATTTTGTTGATTTTGATTGACCCAAAATGGATAGCTGTCACATCAACTATAAAGTAAAAACCGTCAGTTCCTTTTAAATCCTTCCATATGCCAATAAAAAACATCAACATGGTCAACAAAACTTCAAAACTGCTATTGTTACTGCTACCACCTTTCCCCTTAGCCCAACACCTACTTATCTTATCTTTCAGGACTAACTCAAATCTATCTTCCATTATCAACCTTTGAGCTTTGAGTCCATTTCTCACCTAATCTCCAATTTCTGAGTTTTGATACTCCCCACTCATTGCAAACTTTATAGTTTTGGATATTATAAGGAGCCTCAATTCCCAATAATCTAAGTGTGACTTCATCAATTATATGACCAAACACCCTCTCAAATTTACATCTCTCAATGTTAAAAATAATTTTATTTCTCTCCTGCCATATCTGAGCAACCGTACTAGCAAAAGTAATTCTTTTAACAATATTACATAATGACTTTCCCCCACTTTTGTGCTAAGCCACTAAACAACAGATAAACACTCATCAGGATATTCATGAATACCAACTTTATTTTTTATTTTGTGCCACATCAAATTAGGATACTCACAGAACAAGTGATTGTGCGAATCCATACCTCTACCACAAAATGCACATTCAAGATTTCCCATTTTTCCCAATGTTTTCACAATATTACATAATGACTTTCCCCCACTTTTGTGCTAAGCCGCTAAACAACAGATAGACAGTCATCAGGACATTCATCAATACTCACTTTATTTTTATTTTGTGCCAAATCAAATTAGGATACTCACAGATAAAGAACATGTGATTGTGTGAATCCATACCTCTACCAAAAAATGCACATTCAAGATTTCCCATTTTTTCCCAATGTCTCACCCGATCTTGAGTCTTCAACTTTCCCAGGATATTCATCCACAGAATAAACGCATTCATCGGCATATTTTCTTTAAACCGTATCATACCAGGGAACATCTATTTCATGACCATATAAATCTCTCAAAACTTGCTTCGTTGAAAAACTGCACACTACACTTTTCAAATCAACCCAACAATGTTTGTCATTATCCTGATTATTAAGCTTACAAATAGGATCCAATGACAGATTAGGGAATCTATCCAACCATTCATCCGACCGAAATATAACCCCCTTAACAAAGAGCTCAACAACCTTAGAACCATCATGAAATCCCTTGCTAATTCTTTGCCTATGAGAAATAAAAGAGCTAGAGCTGATAGGACTTATTGGGTTCCATCTATCATGCCAAATAGAAGTCTCATTCCCATTACAAATACAAGATGTGATAAATGGTCTAAAATCCTCTCTAATATCCAAGAACCTTCACCATCCCCAACTTAGATAGGTTTTCTTAAAATGTCCCTAAACTTTCTTCCGTTGATGTGGTGTAAATGGATCCGTTTAACCCATAAAGAGTCCTTTTTAACTAAAATGTTCCAAACATATTTAGTCAAAAGGGCAATGTTCCATTGTTTCAAGATTCTTATTCCAATACCCCCTTCTTTTTTAGATTTACAGATTTGTTCCTAGCACACCTTAGATTTGCCTTGTTTCATCTCCCCACTACAACAAAGGAATCCTCGAATAATCTTCCAGCATAGAAAAGACTCTTATTCTTCCAATCCAAGATTCTACCTTTAATTCTCTCTATTAAGCCTTTATAGTCCCTAATGAAAAGCTTAGTAACTGACAGAGGGACTCCTAAGTAACGGATTGGCATTTTTCCAGTATTAAAAGTTAAAATGCTTAAAATTATCCCTTTCATCCTAGGGCTCACTCGACCAAAAAAGATTTGACTTTTATTGAAATTAGCCACCATCCCAGAAAACAACCTAAATTCATCAAGAGTTTCCTTTATAACACGAGCCGATCTCCCATTACCATAAGGAAAAACAAATAACTCATCAGCCCAATAGAGATGTGTAATCTTGAGATCTTTATGTCTACTATGGAATCTGAATCCTTCCATAATGTGAATATTCTTCAATAGAATTAGATTAAAAACTTCCATAACCATCGTGAATATATATGGAGGTAAAGTGTCCCCCTTCCTTAATCCTCTTTTACCTTTAAAATAGCCATGATCAATCTTATTAACACATATAGTAAATGAAGGAGTAGAAACACATTCCCTAATCCACTGGATCATGAAAAGGTGAAATTGAAGGTTCTATGAACACACACATGTCGTGCCTTTTCGGTTTCAAGTAACATTTTTCATTTTAGTTATCATCATACAACGAAAGAGAAGGCAAATGGGCAACAAGTTGCGCTGCTAAGCCCTTTTGTATGCTAAAGCCAATTCTTTTGAAAACTACATCCATAGATCTAGGGGATATAACATTGCTATGCATGATCCATTGTAGTCTACTAAGAAGCTCCACCGCATCCGGCGCAAGGAAGCTAAACGTATCAAATGCAAATGGTATGAGCGCGTGTTGATTTTCCATGCACGGTTTCTCATGTTTGGTGATCTTGCATGTAGCATCTTTTAATGCAGCCTGTCCAGCCATGAAACCCCTGGCCCTCAAGCTTACGAGAGGGGATACCCCAATAAGGTCCACACGTGCGTGTTTCCCTCCAACCAATCCAAAAATCAAAACATCTTCCGGTCTAAGGGTTTGTTGGATTAATGTCTAAGTCCATAACTATAATTGGTAAGACTTGACCCGACCCGACATGGTCCATTTGGGTTGCATGGCATCGGGACAATTGGATAGACAAGATGAGGAAAAAGGATACTAGTGATTTATATTAATATATTATAATTTCTAATATGTTAATATATAATCATATTATTTAATTAGTATTGATCAAGAATTAATTTATAATTAATCAAGTGATCAAAAGGAACTAATTAAATATGGACTCTTAGATATATATGCGTGATGGGCCAAGTTCATTTATGTTGGGCTAAGCTTTTATGGATAGTCCATGGAGTGTTTAACCCATGGATCATACGAAATGATGGCTCATGAGTTTAACCCTAATATCCATACTATATAAAGATGCCTTTAGTTGGTGAAATGGGCACTAGTGTGTGTACACAAAAGGGCAAGGCCAATTTCACTAGAGAGAACCAAAGTATCCTTATTCTCAAGGTTATTCCAAGTGTTCTTGGTGTTGTGTGAACCATTTTAGGTGTCACACTTGGGGCACTAGGCACTCAAGCTTCATGAAGACAAGCTACATCAAAAGAGGTATGGATTCTAACATGTTATATTCATATGAATCGTTGTTTTGGTATGCTAGTTAGGATAATACCTTGGATATTCTTATTTGCATGTATAATAGTGAAAACATAGATCCAAGGTATTTAGGGTTGCATGTACACTTAGGAGTGTTATAATGATCAAAACCCAACAATGGTATCAGGGCCTAGGCTTGTTTTCTTGTTATACTTGCAAAAATGGCTGAAAAATCGAATTTTGTTGCTGTTTGAACAGCAGACTCACCGAGTCCATGAAGGGACTCGATGAGTCCAAGGCAAAATGCATCCAACTCGCCGAGTTGGTTCCTGCACTCGACGAGTTGGACCCCCCGACAGAATATATTCGACTGTTTTGGCTGGAATTGAATTATGAACATTACCCTAAGATGTTTTTGGACTTATAAAATTGTTTTTGATGTGGTAATGTTCATGATAATCTAATTTCAAAGATAATTGCCAATAGATTCATGTTTGGTATTAGTTTAAAAGTTATGCTAATTACATGAAAAACTTTGATTCCAATTATCATGTTCTTATGAGTTGCTTAGATTAATAGGGAAGTTGTGTGAAATTGTTGTTTTCAATCCATTTTAATCTAAGAGTAGATTCTAAAATGTGTTTGTGTAACTTGTCCTCAAGTTACATGAAAAGACACATTTAAGTTTCTTAAAACTCATAAAAGTTGGCAAAGGTTACATAATGAAGAGTCTTGTCCTCATTAAGTGGTTTTATGACTCCATAACTTCTCCTCAAGCTATGGAGGTTCAAGAGCCTCGTCATTAAATAATATAAACGTGTAACTTCCATAAGTTACAAAAGAAGAAGAGTTACATTCTTTAATAGTTTAAAGTCTTCCATAACTTGTCCTCAAGTTATGGAACTTGAAGAGTTTTTTTAATTAAAACTACTTTAAAGTTTAAACACATAAGTTATGGAATTAAATAGTTTTGAATATTTTCGAAAACTTGTCCTCAAGTTTTGGAATTTGTAAAGTTTCCCTCATGAATACTTTAATTCCAAGTTAATCCCTTAGAGTTTTAAAAGTAAAAATTCAATCCTTATACTATTATAATATTATAAGTTAATAATATATATATATATATATATATATATATATATATATGTGTGTGTGTGTGTGTGTGTGTGTGTATGTGTGTGTATGTATAAGAGCAAGTCAGTCTTACCGTTAGTAGGCCTCATTCACGAAGCCGATCTATAAGGGGGGTATAAGGTTACTGCCTATAAAATGACAGTTTAATGGGTGTCCACTCTCACCCACCGATTCCTTGACTGGTGGAGGGTCGTTAGCCGAACGGGTAGGACAAGGACTATAATTCTCCCTTCATTAAAAGTATTAATGAAAAATACTATGTAACTAAACCTTTTATAAATACCCAATCTTAGTTACTTAGGAAAAGGTGAATTTGGTGCTAACCCATGAAATTACACTTTGCACTTTGCTTAAGTCATTAGTGGAGCGCATGTGGGTAACCGACACACTAACCTGGATTTAACAAGGTAGGCAAAGGGTAACTTAATGTTTATCATCGTATTGGTGGAGCGTGTGTGGTTAACTGTCACATCGATTGAGTGGTAAATATTAAGGGTACCAAGTATATTTGCATGGTTATTCACACCTTGTTTTGTGATTCTCGGCATCTCAGTCACAAAATTTGAGAGGGCACAATCGAGATTGAAACATGCCAGTGAACAGTTCAATGAATCTCAAAAGATCTAGGAGTTTCAAATCCAATTAAAACCCAATAATTTATTTCATTTTTCATGGTGGAAATTGGTGAATTATCATTCACCTACCTTAAAATATTTTATAGCTTGGATTACGGCATCCCTCTTCCAAGTTATAAAAATATTGTGTTGGGTCCTAACCTTAATATTTCATATTGGGTGTTATATTAAGGACTTTAAATCAACTACTTAAATATCTCCCATATAAGATGTCAAGTTCAGACATCTGTGATCATCCCAAATCTCTTGAAACAAGTTTTCCTAATGAAGATGATGTCCCATGATTGGTTCATGGAAATCATACTCTTTCACCTCCTCCAATTATTCTCCCTAACCCACAAGTTCTTGAAAAGTTTAAGGTCACTCAAGTCCTATTGGCAAGAAAGGTCTAGGTGTGATCACATCTTGGTAATGAAGTCACATATTGACAAGCCGAGAGAGTTGGGTGTCAAATTATTAAGGAATTTGAAGTTTAATCACTTTCTAAGTCACATAGTGAGTTCCTTTAGGACTCCTATGAAACAGATTATGACAAGACCCTTAATGATCTTATCTATTTGCTTGGTGTTGCTTAATCAGAAATGATTTGGTGAACTAGTAAAGCAAATTTGATTAAGAAGATCAACTTCCCAAAGCTTTATGGACAGTGACAATGGTGACACTGGAAATCCAGAAAGAGCATTCTCTTCCCAATGGAAAGGGATCGGCCATAGTCAACCCGGTTGACCAAATGGTAAAGAGAAAGGCTAAGTCTGAGATAGTCCCATGTACCATTACCAAAGGGTCCATTTAGGTCTATTGCCAAAGGAAGGGGCGTTGGTTGCAAATCTGCCAAATTTACCTAAGGATGTTAAAGTCAATAAGTTTGACTCTACTTCAGGTAAAGTCCATTGTTTAACTCTATTAAGATATTATTTGGAGATTCTTATTACATAATGTGATTGGGTCACTTAGTAATGTTTTAAGAGTCAAATAAAAGAGGAAGCTTAAAGGAAGTATATGCTCGTGAAGATGGTTTTCGATCACATGGTTCGGTAATTAGAATATTGAGTTGTTGCTTAAAGAGTTGTGATATATCGCTTAGGAATAGATAACAACAAGGTTTTTATATGAATTGTAAGGATAAGTTTTTCCGCAAAGTTTTAAAATAAAAGGAAATGTTTTTTTATTTTATTTATTTTTAAGTATCCTTACAATGTCATTTGTGAAAAATTGTTGCTTATATGATTCCAGTAATAGCAATATTGGAAAGTGAATTTGAGTCTTTCAATTTGTGGTAGTGTCTAAATTTACCAAATAAGGAAAGTTTCTCATCACCCAAGTTTCAATTGGAACGAAACTTGGAATCATGCAAGTTGTATAGTATGATGAATGAGAACTTTGAGCATCGGAAAATTAAGACTAATTCCTTATGTGAACAAGGAAAGGACTAAGGGATCGAGTAAACATCCTTGTACACTAATTAGAGTCCACCACAAAAGATCGTTAAGACTATTCATCATGATTTACTAAAGTTTAGTAAATATGGTTATACTTACCAGATTAAGTATAATTTTGAAACATTGGAAAAGTTTCGATGAATGGCAGAACGAATAAGAAGAATCAAATTAGGCAGAAAGATGATTAAGAAAGATTAAGAAACCATATCACAATTGGTCTTCTAAGGTCATCTTAGTGCATTCTTATGGCTAAGAAGAGGAGTCATGAATTGTTGAAACGGTTAAATCAAGAAGATGAGACATATTTCATTCCAAAACAATTCTTAGAGTCATACTCCAAGATTGTAACTTGAGTGACATATCTTAAAGTAGGTTTATAACACTAGTCAAATGTAAGAGTAAAATGTGTTCTACTCTTGTACATTTGAAATTGGTAAGTTGTGATGTTTTGAATAAAACAAAGACCAACTAAGGCCAATTGTGTGAAGTGTAAGTCTTGATAAAGAATCCACACTATCTCTTGAATATTTGAAAAGAGAGTCTTATATGTCAAGAGGACAGTGGGAGTCTTAAAGGTCTTGAAAGACTCAAGAACTAATCAAGGATAAAAACCTATTGTTTTTTACTAACTTCAGGTTTATAACTTATCGTGTTGACATATTCTATGCCCAGTAAAAGTTGGCTTTGCATAGGAGCTTTGAGAGTTCTCAATTGGTTGCATAACAACTTGGAAGTAAGGGCAGACCCTTGTGATGCTAGGTGGCAAGAATTTATGATTAAACAAGTTCAGTCCATATGAATTTGGGTTTGTCATTAACCTTGTCTTGTGATTATGGTTTTGAAAAATTCATATGGGTAGGAACTCATACACCATAAAAATCTAAGTGCCATAAGGTTTCTCTTCGATTCATAAAAAATGATGGTGAGGAAACACTTTCACTAAGTAGATTTTAAGTAGATAGCAGTTGTGATATTTGCATTCTCAAATTCGTTAGGGGGGCGTGTGTGGTTAACCGGCACACTAACGTGGACTTATGAGAAGTGGCAAAGAGGTCTAAACATTATGATTACAACATCTCTCTTCATAATTGTTTAGATACACAAGTGTGCTATCTAAGCAGAGGTGTATGATTTTGATAAAGTTTATCAAAGCATCTCGTATCAAAAATATGGACTTTGGTAAGAAAGTCAATAAAGTATTGATTTCTAGAAGTCAAGCTGATTTCTGAGTACATGTCAAAGCTAGTGGGAGCATCATACAATGATGGCAGAAGCTGAGCAGGGAGATTTACAACACGTTGTCAGATCAAAAGTCCAACATCAGCTGCTTTCTCTCCAAAATATGATTTTAAATTTTCTTTTATTTCTTTTTTCTTGACACTTTGATAGTAATAACTCTTTCACTTCCATTATACATTTACAATCCTGGATTAAACAGCAACCATATATCCAATTAGCTATGATAAATAATGAGTAAATGTTGCAAATGAAAACTTTTACATTTTTACCTTATATCTTTGTAAATTTAAAGCAGAAACAAAGGCATAAACTGATTCATCTTCATCTTCTTCTATTTTAACAACTGCTCCCACTTTAGTTTGTTGTAGTATTAAGTCAACAAAACTGGTCAAATCCCATTCTTTATTATCAAGATAAGTCTGCATCAACACTTTTACTCCATGGAAATCATCAACCAACAAAGACCCTACATCTCAGGTATTCTTTTACTCCATGGAAATCATCAAGAATCGATCCCAAACACAAAAAAGGAAAAGAAAGAACCTGCGACTGCTGAAGCAGCCCTGTCTGTTTACTTGCAATGACGACAGCAGGTAGTCCATCTCCATCATTTTCGTTGATCCCACAGACGGAGACCCACCCCGTTGCACCACTCTCTTCCCCTTCTAACTCCATAAAAGCCACCAAACACCTGATGGAAGAATAAAGTTAGGGCACGAATGGAAATGATGATCGGAGAAATCGGAGGTTTTTAGAGTATTCGGTGAACTCGGAACCTTACGCCGCCGACTTCACTTTTCTCTGTCACCGATTTCCATGTTTTGATTGGTAATCGAGGTCGGAAAATTAAATCGATAATCCTGGGTCCTATTCTGTGTTCGTGTAGTTTACTATACATTCATCTCTTTCATAGAAATGGGTATTGGATGAGTTTAGAGAGAGACGGTGGGTTTCCATGTTCTTGAAGTAGTCGATGGCGGTGACAGTTGATGGAGAGTATCTGTTCAAAGTTGAAACAAAGAAATAAATTATGTATAAAAGCGAATATAGCAGATAAGTAGTATTCAAAAAAAATCCCCAAACCGTAGTGGTGGTAATTTACCTTTTGATTGAGAGTATAGAAGTGGATAAGGAGCAGAACAGATGAGGCGATGTTATGATTTTTAAATATAAGAAAGATGGAGATGTGTCGTGTGTCGCAGTTGTCGCTAATGAAGGGAGCGAAGGGATCAATGGTGGAGAGTGTAGTGCCGTCGTGCGCTTGAGGCTGTATTGTTGTTATTTTGGAGCACTATGCCGGTGGGAAGTAAATGAATTGAGATAGAGATGGAGGAGGCAAAAGAAATCTAGAAGATTACAGAACATACCGGATGAAAGAGAAAGTCAGGGAAGATAAAGACGTGCTAGATTGCTAAAACGTATTTGACAAAAAAATATGCATAATGTCGAAAAATACCCCTCATAATAGACAGGACATCCATAACCACAATAGAGGGACCATTGCTGGAAAAAAAAACAGATTTTCACTATTCATCTTGGAAGACATTTTTAATATAATAATAATAATAATAATAATAATAATAATAATACATGAATTGCCTTAACTAATAGGCATATAATACGACTGCAAGTAAACTTTGTCATCTATAATCCTTCCTGTCTTGAATGTCTGTTTAGTACTTTCCTGAGAATACATGTAGTCTTGAAAGTCAACACAAGGTTGATGTGCGTTACAGGTTTTTTTTGCTAACGCAGTATACTTTAAATAAGTCTAAACAATATTATCTTTGTATGTATAACAATAGTTAAAACAGTATTTGCAATGAGTCTTTAAAAGCCAAAAATGTATTTATGTATAAGTAAATTCATACCATAACTGTGTTTGTAATAAATCCTTGAAAGCCAAAATGTATCTTTTGTATAAGTAAACCTATGCTTTAAAAACCGTGTACGTAATTAACCATTGAATATCCTTTAAAAGCAAACTGTTATGTTATATAAGTAATTCCATACTTAAAAATAGATTTGAAAGTAGCCAAATCCATGGCCGTTAGTGAGAGAGAAAGAGGGAGAGAGATATTCCAAGTTAATACTTTTAATGAGTCCTATGACCAAGCTACCTGACTAAATGTACCCCCTACAACGCTACATTGGATGTTGTAGTAATGACCAAGCTACCTGACTAAATGTACCCCCTACAACGCAAGTGGGGATGACAACACCGTATAGATCTATACATATGTATCTTACTCCGGAGATAAATGGTTATACACGGGTATGGTAAATATTTAAACTCAGCTAATGAATCACGAAAACCCCTTAACTAAAACAAGTTTGTGAATAACTCTCAGCCCTAACTTACTTGTGTGTAAGTCACTAGGCATAATGAATATCGTTGTATAAGGTTTACAAAAGTCGAGTATGTTCAACATATATGTAAAAGTGTAATATACTCGTTTTTATAACAATGAATGTTTCAAATTAACGAACATATGTACATGTATAAACGTGGTATAAATAAACATGTTTAATAATAGCTTGAATCCTTGAATACTACAAAATTTCATAACGTACTTGTTATAATATGCAATGTCACATAAAAATCGTAAAACATTGTATCATGTAGTATTTGTTGTGTGAAATGGTTACTTCACGATGAAATAACCATAATACGTATACGAAAATTTTATACTAGTTTATTCATAACATTATGGAAAATTGTTAAATAATAATATTTTTATAAACTAGGTTTATTGCATTTTCGCATAAAAAGGTAATTGGTTTGTATAAGCAAGATATATTGGCATATGTATTCCCCCCCCCCCCCCCCACCCCCCGAAATAATTAAAACATTAAAAAGGGGCCGTAAGCACTCACTTTCGTAGCATGAACGAGGCTCAATGTGTGAATCTTGTCGTGAGGTTTGTTACATGACGTTCCCCGTTCTTAAAACGAACCTCCAAGTATATTTGTATTTCCTAATAAAACAAAGGGTAGTTTTTGTATTAATTATTAAGTATATGGTGGTCTTTCTTAAAATGAATAAACTCTAGGGTTTGATTTTGCTAAAATCATACTTCAGGGACTGATCTTGTAATATGTTTCCTAGACAAGGACTGAAAGTGTACACTCTCAACCTAAATTATTTCGGACAAATCTTGGCAAGATTTTTGAAGGGAGGGGTTGTTCTCTACTATTTCAAATGACAGTTTAACTTAAATGGAGAGTTATTTCGCAGGGGGGTCTAAAGTCGCACAAGTCAAAAAGTTAAGGGTTACATTTAATTAAAACGAATGAAAGTTTGATTTGCTTTGACCCTAACTGGGTCAAAATTGAGAACACACTTTTCTTCTAGGTCGACGTCTCACCTCGTTCATCAAATGGCTCCAGGCCACTTATCCGATTTAGGTTGAGAGTGTACACTTAGTGGAGCCCGCTTCAGTGGTGTACCTTAGTGGAGTCCGGGGTGTCCCAGGCCACTTATCCGATTCCGGCACGTAGTGTTAAGAAAAATTATGCTTTTTTTTTTTATTTTTTCTATTAAGTGCAGCAGCTTAAAATACTAGTGTCACTTCAAATATAGATTTATTTGGAAAAAAAATTAGTGCCACCCCTACTAAAACGTTGAGATTGGGAAAGTGAATGGCGTCCACAAAACACCTTCGATGCTGGTTCTAAACAGAAAGTGGGATCAAAAACAAGGTTTGATTGGGGTTTCGATCCTTGTGTAATCGATGAAGGGCCTACAAAATCTGCTCAGGGGTACGATGGGGAGTCCGAGATTGTAGATTAGTGGTTGAGGAATCGCAAGAGGAGGAGGTATTTGATGGTTTCGTTCAACGGAAGGGAAACAGTGGTGCGATCGGGAGTTGAAGATGGGGCACCTTTGGTGCTGGGCTGGACCGAAGAGAAAAATAAAAGATAATGAAAGCATCGGGGGTTCGGCTGCGGTGCTCGACGAGCAAGGTGGGGACGGACTGCTTCCTCCTGCGATTGCATGTAACGGACCGGACTTCTTCAGTTGTCCTGGGTTCTTCTTCTCATTTTTTTGTTTGATAGTGATCATTAGGGTATTTGGGATTGATTCTTGACAAAAATGGATAAATGGAATGGATGTGTAAGGTTAATCTTTTACAGGAAATTGATGGGTAAAAAGTATCAATTGGGTTTGGTGTGTTCATTGTGAACAGATGGAGTAAAGGAGTTTATTGGAATCATATGGCGAATAGGGGGTGTTTGGCTCATGGTCTTCCATGGAAGAAGGAGCGTTTTGCTTTATGTGAAACAGAAAAGAATGGAAACAGGAAGAGTTTCTTTATTTTCCATTGAATCTAATCATTTTTGTTCAAAGAGTTTTTATTTCTTGTTTTGGTGAATCAAATATATAGATTGATGAGTGTGAGCTGTTATATGAGTTGCTATATGATCCGCAATTAAGGAGTGTTGTTTTGTTCGAAGAATGAGTGCACGTAACCTTTATACATTTTTTGAGTGTAAATCTCTTTTCTTTATTGCAGATACCATAGACAGACAGGGGTTAAGGCTAAATGGAGTGGTCACCACCAGTCCACCAAAAAAGTGGTGCCACCTCTGAGTCACATCAGTTTCACCACCAACCCACTAAACATTGAAATAGTTACCACTCCACATCATTTATATTTATATTTATATTTTTGTAATTTTGTTAACGCTAGATTAAATAAAAAAACATAATTATAAACTTAAGTAATCATTTTACTAATTAAAAATTCAAATAAACATATTATTAATTTTTAAAATTATATAAACATATAGTAGAGGGTTTAATTTAATTCAAATAAAATTCAAAGGGTATAGTAAAAATACAAGAGACAATCTAAAGGACTAAATTTGTAACTTAAAATAAATCAAATATAAATGTCACCCGATTTCCTTTTTGGTTCGTCTTCTTCACCCGTCAACTTCAATACCTGCAAGTGTGATTTATTTTTAATTAAATGCTTCAAACGGTAGCAAAATTGACCAGCTAATTACCTTTCTTGTCTTCTTCCGTCCTGGACTCCACGCCACAACCAACCCACCATTAAAGGGGCGGTGTTCATGTGTGGAGAGGAGCTCCACGTAAGCAATTGCAGGCATGGACTCCTCTCACTCCATACCGGGTAGCCTAATGAGAGGAGGATACATGAGAGTATGGGAGGTAGAGGAGATCATGTGCAGTTCACTGCCAGCTGTAGCAGACTATATGTATATGTGTTAATGTAAGAAAAGAGGATTGAGTGGATTTGGAATTATATTAACTTAGGGTGCCTTTGGTTGACAGGAAAAGAATGAAATTCAAGGGAAAAGGAATCCAATTCCCTCGAATTCATGCGTTTGGTTGGATTTAGAGGAGGGAAAAGAATTCCTAAATGAAATAAACTTTCCACCATACGGAGGAAAGTGAATTTCTTCCAAAGTTGGATGAAAAACATTCATTCTCATCAAGGAAAGTGGCAGATTACAAAAATACCCCTTCTACTTATCAGAAAACTCGTCACCACTACAACCACAATCACTGACCACCACCACCACCACCGCCACCGCCACCGCCACCATCACTTCCACCGCTGCCGCCCCACCGACCACCCCCACCACCACTGCCGCCACAACCACTACCACCGCCATGAGCACCACCATCCACCATCACCACCGCCGCCGCCTCCGACCGCCACTGCATGCGATGCCAATACCACTACCATCATCGTCGTTACCACCTTTGTCGCCGCCACCGACCACAACCACCACCACTACCAATGCCATCACCCACCAACACTGCACCACCACCATTTCCAACGTTGCCACCATCGCCGCTACCACCACTGCCACCGCCACCAGCTGCCACTGCCACCACCAGCACCATAACTGCCATCGTTGTCGCCACTAGCTGACACTACCACCATCACCACCACTTCCGCCACCACAATCAAAGTCACCACTACCATCATTACCACCATCGTAGCCACTATCACCGCCACCCACTGCCCCCACCATCACTACTACCACCGTCGAAATTTTACCGTTTTTATAATTTTCATAGTGTATTTTTACATATAAGTTAGTAAACAAGCTCAAATTAAGCAAAACAGACAAAAAGAGTAATTTTATCATTTTACATGAATTTCAATTCCATTTCCTGCGAACCAAACAGATTCTGGAATTAATTTCAATTCCATTTCCTACCAACCAAAGAACATATGGAATTGGATTCAAATTCTGACAGATTCCTTTTCCAATTTCAATTCAAATTCCTTCAGCAACATTCCGCGAACCAAACAACATCTTAGTTTATGTATAAATAAAACGCAGTTTATATTTATTTATTTATTTATTTATTATTATTATTATAGTCAACTATTTACTCCTTGAATTGTATTATTTATATACACATGTGTATAAATATTTGGTTGAAAAGGTATTTCATACATGTATTTGTATATGTATTAATGAATTGTTTTAATTAATTTATCATGTAATTTAAGTAAAAATACAAGGTTGAATACTCGAGTCATATATATATATATCATGGTACCAAAATGGATAATGTCGTATTTGTGACATGTAAAATGTTAAAAGTTAGTTTTTCTCAATTCGTGTGTCATCGATCCCAAAAATATTTTTCTAAAAATACTGAATGAGTTTAGTTCAAGAATTTTAAAAATCAAAACGGATTAATTTTCCAAGTAATAGAACTCCGTGAAATCACATTTAATGAATCACGTTATATTAATTCAAAAGCGTCAGATTTTTCAACTATTACAAATGTTTTTACTAAAAATATTTCAAATATGAAATTAGATATTAGGCTATAGCCTGAGTTCAAAAATGCTTTCAGAATTTCTATTTGAGATGTGCAAGTCCTTTAACGGATAGAACCGATTTTGAGAGTTTTTAAGAAATAGGTATTATATTAGTTTTGGATTCTTAAAACGTTCGTATCTTTTGCATACTATATTTTTGGAATCATGGAAACACGTACTATGAGTCTAGAGTGTTTGTATTGCTCACAACCGCTTAATACTAAATTTTAGTTTTTCAAACGCATTCCTATGGTTGTCGTTTGAGCTGTTTGATTTGTCTGTTAGATTACATTTTTGGAAGTAAGATATCATCTCATATCTTATATTTTACCTTAGATGCACTTCAACAAAATGAGTCAAATTATCAAAAGACTTACTGTGAATTTGACTGTTCACTGTCTTTTACCTAAATTACGAGATGTGACATTACCTCCCCGTTAAAAGAATTTCGTCCCGAAATTATTTTGTTCTAGAATATTTAGTTCCACTATCATTTTGTTCTACTAGTATGTCATTCTAGTAGCGGAGGGAGCACCACTAAAAAGTTATGGATGTTGTTGTCTCATCTGGTCCTCATGTTTCTCTACAAGATTTTCATTAGCGTTTACTATAGGAATGCGACTTTGTTTAAGGCTCTTGATTTCTCGATCGATGATCTCCACTGGTTCTTTCACGAAGTGAATTTTAGTGTTGAATTGGATCTCATCGAGAGGAGAGATAAGGATCTCATTAGAGAGACACTTTTGAAATTATGTACGTTGGTGGTGTCGTGAACTTTGTTGAATTCTTGCGGTAATTTAAGTTTGTAAAGCACCGGACCAATCCTTGCTAGGATTTCAAAAGGTCTAATGTAATGGGGGTTTAGTTTACCTCGTTTTCCTTATCTAACGACACATTTTTATACTACGACCTTTAGTAGGCCACAATATCTTACTTTGGAGTCTAATGGTTTTTGCATGACGTTAGCATTGTTTTTATGACGACTACGTGTGGTCTTTTAATTGTTCCTTTATCTGAACAATCTTTTCTTTGTTTCATAACTGCCCTGTGGGCACTGAGTGGAGTATCTCCAACATGCCTTATAGCAAACGGAGTATCTCTAATTTCTACACAACATATATGAGAATGGCATCTATGCCCGTACAAGGCCTTGAATGGAACGACCTTTATGCTAGTGCGCTAACTGTTATATGAAAACTCAGCTAGTGATATGTGAGTATCCCATCTGTATTTCGGGATTGACAGCTGTTATAGTAGACCATTGGCTTTTTGTAGGGTAGAAAATGTTGTAA
Source organism: Lactuca saligna (assembly GCF_052625555.1). Classification (NCBI taxonomy): domain Eukaryota; kingdom Viridiplantae; phylum Streptophyta; class Magnoliopsida; order Asterales; family Asteraceae; genus Lactuca; species Lactuca saligna. Next base: position 148,995,647 of record NC_136417.1, read on the forward strand.
AAAGTCAAAGTCTTAGCTTTTGTCTATTTCGTATATTTTGTATGTATTTACTAAGGCACAGTTTAGTCGTAACTTATTGCTTAGTCTTTAGTATTTTTTTGTACTTCCAGGTTCTTATAAATAGGTGTATTACTTAGAGTTACATAGAGAGTTTTTCCTGGTCTTTGTCTACTTTTGTACTCTGAGTATATAGAAGTAATTGAGCTAAACAGAATTATTTACTTCGTGTGTTCATTCATTGATCATAACTTGATTTACTCTAATTTTATTTTATATACTCGATTCAATTCCTCATCAATTGGTATCAGAGCAGGAATCTTACTGCTTAGATCTGATTTTCTTTAGAATCGTTTGTTTTTTAGTTAAATTTTTGTCTCAAAAGTTTCCGCACGTTCTTTATTCTAAAAAAAATCAATTCTGATCTTTAGTTTAGATTCGATTCTGCAATCGAATTGTTAATCGAGTAATCTCGTTCAAGTTTTTGATCAAGTCAGTAATTCAATTCTCAATTTCTCCAAGTTTTCTGAAAAATTCTCATCCGTACAACAATGGTGAACTTCAACATGAATACAATGATGCCTTATTGTCATCTGCTTGGATTGTCAACAAAAATTTCGATGTTGATTCCAGAGTACTACGATCAATGGGCGGATCGTATGGAAGACTATCTCAATGGATTAGATGAAGAGTTATGGAACTGTATCACTGGAAATGTTCAACCTCCACTAAATGTTCAGAACATCGGATCGTCTGGATCAACTTCTACTGAAGAAGATCAATCATCAAGGTTGAAGAAAAATGAAAAGCGATGTATGAGAGAGCTGAGAGGTGCTTTGCCACCTGTAGTTTACAACTAGATCCGTGGTTGTAAAATTGCAAAAGAGATCTGGATCAATCTCAGAGAGAAATATCAGGGGAATGAGAAAACCATGATCAGTTCAGTTAAGCAATGTCTGGTAGAGCTGAAGGAGTTCAGACTAAAGGAAAATGAAACAATTGAAGTCTATTACGATCGTCTAAATGAGCTTATCTACAGGTGCAATCGCTATGGTATCACAAGATCTTCTATGGAATTCAATCTCATTTTTGTGATAGGACTTGGTAAAGAGTGGAGAAGTGTAAGGATAACGGTAAAAGGTCAACAAAGTTTCGACAACTCATCTCTAAATGATCTATACAACTTGCTTAAAACTCATGAAAGCGAAGTATCTGAAATGGTGGAAGAATCGAAACAAATCTTGGGAGGTCCTTTGGCCTTATTTTCGAAATTTTCTGAGGTAGAGACTATTGAGAAGGTTGATTCTGACGAAGAAGTTTTTCTCATGAATTCTGATGATGAGGCGGTTGCTTTTTACTCGAACAACCGAGTTAAAAAATTCTTCAAGAAGCCATTTAATCCAAAGGGGAAGCAGAGTGAAGTAAAGGGAAACTTCGTTAATAAGTCGAGTGTTGTTGAGAAAAAGAAGTTTGAGAAGAATGATGAGAAAGAAAAAGAGTTGAAAATTGAAATGAAATCTCAAAGGTGATTCAGGTGTTGATTGTCATTACTGTAATGGAGCAAATCATTTGGCAAATGATTGCATGCTTCGCAAAAAATAAGAAGTTATTATATTAGTAAAGTACTAAATTGACGAAGCATGCAATCATTTGGATTAAACTTCGTCAATTTACTAAATTGACGAAGCATGCAATCATTTGGATTAAACTTCGTTAATAAGTCAATTTACTAAATTGTAATTCAGCTAAACGTCTCTATGCTAAATTGACTGCTTTACATCATTCATGTTATATTAGTAAAGTACAACATAAGAAGTTATTAATTTTTCTTGCTTTTGAGAGAAAGAAGGTTGATATCTTATCCTATGATTGTGAAGAAACCATAGTAGATTTCAACAAAGTGCCTGATGATACATTTGCTTATAGTATTGTTAAGATAGATGAGTATCTGAATGCTGATTAACTTGTTGAAATTGTGAATGATACATTGATGAAAAATGAACAAATGAAGATTTTGAAAAGAACTGAGAATTCAAAACTTGATTCTCAATCTAATTTTACTGATATTGAAGACAATTCTGATAATTGTAGCGAAATCAGTGAAATTGAGGAAGAAGAAAGTATCAATTGTTCACATTTATCTGTCATTAATGTCACAACTAAGTCAAAAGGTAAAGAAATATGTGATGATTCGTTAGTTAGGACTGACACTTACATACCCTCTACTTCGAAAGTATGTGATTTTGAACATGTGAGTGTCAGAGACAGTCAAACAATAGTAGTGATAATGAGAGTGATGATGAATTAACAAAAAGTGATATACCAGAAAAGGAAATTTCGAGAGAAAAGGAAATTTCGAAAGAAAGTGAAATTGCAAGAGTTGTGGTTGATCAAGTTTATGGGGACACTGATCATTTTGCTAGAGTCATGAATTAAAAAAGGTGCACATTATCTTCAAACAAACACGGTTGTGTATCCTAACTTCAAGTGCACAGATGATGTCATACTCCTGAATCAAGTGTTTGTCACTGCTGGGAATGTTGACAACATCGAACCATAATTCGTTATGATGGTTGAAGCTGACAACAAGAAAAATTCAGACAAAGGATTCTATTCTAACCAAAGTACTTTTGAAAACAATTTAACGAAAAACTCTTATGTTTTTCAAAGACAAAAACCACAAAGAAAATAGGTTGGAAAGAAAGAAATTTCAAAAGATGTTTCAATTGAAAAATCCAAACCCAGTTTTGATGAAAAGAAAAAGGAAATTAAGCTTAGTTCACAAGAATTCAAAGATCTTGTTGAAAATTTTTCGTAAGAAAATGGAGTTTCAAAAAGACTAGCAGGAAAGAAAATTTTCTGGCAAGTTGTGGAACATGAAAAACAATCAAATGATATTTCAAGAGCCAACTCTAAGAATAGAAAGAAAAATCCCGCTCAAACAATTTCGTCTAAGTCTCCAATTTCAAATCAAAAAGTCCATTCACCAAAATCTTCAACGTCATCATCATCAAGGAATTTTCAAAATGTTCATAATCAAAATAAATTCTCTTCAAACAAGAATTTTCACTCAAATGGAACAAATCAACATTTTGAAAATGTTCGTCAATTTCAGAATGTAAGAAAATTTGACAATGTTCGCAAATTTGAGAATCATTGAAAATTTAAGAATGTTCGAAAATTTGAAAATATTTGAAAACTTGAGAACAAACAATCAATAGTGAATAATAATCTCAATAAATCTGTTAAATTCAAACCACAAAAACCAAATTTCCTAAATCCATTTGCTCAAGCGGCTACTAATGTTTGGTACACCAAAGGTTCTTCTGATGTGGAATCGATCAACCAATGTCTTGAGGGAAAAGGAAAGAAATTTCAATCAAGAAAGTTTTTACAACACCAAATCAAGCATGCATATGAACATTATTTGAGTGATACTTCATCTGAAAGTTCATCCACACAAGAATGGAAATCTATTTCGAAAATCAGACATTCTAAAAAGGATGAGGTGAATGTCAGTGAAAGTCCAAAACTTTTGAAGAATTATGTTTTGATATCTATGACTGATGATGTTGACATAATTGATGCTTTCAAAACAAAAGTTCAAAATTGGGCTTTAGGTTCGAAATTTCATTCAATTTTCAAAACTAATAACCAATGACCCAAACAGCCTTGGGTACCTAAATTCTTCTAATGATTGCAGGTACTATGTGACGCGCAACATGATGATAAATGGTACATTGATAATGGATGCTCGCGTCACATGACTGGGAGGAAGGACAATTTGAGAGATTTTCGAAGTTTAGATAATGTTGGAGTTGTGAAGTTTGGAAATAATCACAAATGTTATGTGAAAGGTTATGGGAAAGTGGCAAATGGTTAGTTTACGGTGAACCGTGTTGCTTAGGTCGAAGGTCTTCAACATAATTTGATAAGTATATCATAACTTGTTGTGGGCACTGGCAATCAAGTTGTGTTTAACAAAGAAGGAAATATCATTTCAATAGTTGAAACAAATGAAGTTCTGCTGAAATCCAAGCGATATGGTTATATGTTCACTCTTGACATAAGACCTGTTGTTGGGAAACCTTTGGTCTGTCCACTTTCGAAAGCACCGTAAGATGTTAACTGGTTGTGGTATAGACGTTTGTCTCATTTAAACTTTCGAAACTTGAACATATAGGAAATATTGTTCGTGGTTTACCAGTGTTGAAATTTGACAATGATACTTTGTGTGCAACTTGCGAACAAGGGAACAAACATAGACAAGGACTTCCAATAACAATTGATTCGAAAATTATTGAACCATTAGAACTTCTTCACATTGACCTTTGTGGACCATCAACTTTTGAAACTCTTAACAAGAAATGGTACATTTTGATTATTGTTAATGATTTTTCACGTTTTTCCTGGGTGTATTTTCTCAGGTTAAAATCTGAAGTTGCACAAATAATGATCGAATTTATCAAGAAGATTAAAACGAGCCTAAAGAAAAGAGTTCGTAAGATTAAAAGTGACAATGGTTGAGATTTTTAAAACAATGTCCTAGATTCGTTTTTAACTGAGAAGGGGATTTCGCATAATTTCTCATCACCATATACACCACAACAAAATGGTGTGGTCGAAAGGAGAAATATATCTCTTTGCAAAGCAGCGTGAACAATGTTGACATATGCGAATCTTCCTCAGTATCTATGGGCAGAAGCCGTTTCCACAACATGTTTTACTCATAATCGATCCTTTATACATCGACGATTCAATATCACTCTGTATGAAATAATAAATAACCAAAAGACTAATGTCAAATTCTTTCAAGTTTTTGTTGCAAGTGTTTTATCATGAATCCCAAAGTTAATCTTTTGAAATTTCAAGCTAAGGCTGACGAAGGCATATTTTTGGGATATTCGCACAACTCGGTTGCATATAGAGTGTTAAATAAAAGAACACAAAAAGTAGAAGAAACTTTCAATATTACTTTCGATGATTATTTCGTAAAACAAGTGGAAAAATGTTTTGAACAAAAACCAATAATTAATGAATCAAATGATGAAATTGAATGTTCTAACTCATCTGATTTTGATTAAGATTTAATCTTTGGTGTTCCAGAAAGGGCTGCAGATGCTGAAATCAATGTTGCAGATAATCAAATCCCAGAACTGTCGAACCATTCTGATGATTCGATATTAACATCAAATACAATTGCTGATGGAGAATGCTTGCTAGATACACATGTTGAGGGGGGGGGGGGGGCTTTACATCCAACTTCTCATGTTGAGGGGGGCAAACTTTCGAGGGGGAGAAGAGCAGTTTGAATGATGATAATTTCGAGGGGGGCATCAAAGTGAAAATCATGTTGAGGGGTAGCATGAACGAAATAATGCTGATTCGTTCAATCATGATCAAAACAATGAAGATTTGTTAAATCCTGAACATAATGATGATATATCTATTGTAGGATCTGAGAATGAAGATATGTACGAAGATGCAAAATTGGATTTTGATCGAGCATATCCACCACTTGAGAAATGGATGAAAAATCATCCCAAAGAACAAGTAATTGGGAATCCACAGGATGGTGTCTTGACAAAAGCTCGAATTCGTGCAAATAATAAGGTACTTAATGCACATCAAGAATGTTGCATGTTTAATGTTTTTCTTTCGAAAATAGAACCAAAATCAGTTGAGGATGCAATGGGATACTCAGATTGGGTTGTTGCAATGCAATCTGAATTGGATGAATTTGAAAGAAACAAGGTTTGGAGATTAATTCCTAAACCAAATGATGTTTCAATTGTCAGATTAAAATGGATTTTCAAAAATAAAACCTACAAAGATGGAAACATTGTACGAAATAAAGCTAGGCTTGTAGTTAAAGGTTACTCGCAATAATTAGGTATCGACTATGAAGAAACCTTTGCCCATGTCGCAAGACTCGAGGTTGTTCGAATATTTTTAGCCTACGCAGCTCACAAGGACTTTGATGTTTATCAAATGGATGTCAAGTGTGCATTTTTTAATGGTGATCTTGAAGAGACAGTATATGTCCAACAACCCCCAGGTTTCGTTACTCAAGAATATCCTAATCATGTGTATATCTTAGATAAAGTTGTGTATGGGTTAAAACAAGCACCAAGATCCTGGTATGCAACTCTTACCAATTTCTTAAAACAATCGAAATCTAAGCAAGGATCGGTTGACCCCACATTATTTCATAAGAAATTTGGGAATCATCTTGGCTCAACTAACCCTACTTTGTCTAGTGAATTTGAGAACTTTATGAAAAGCCAATTTGAAATGAGTATGATGGGAAAAATCAACAATTTTCTTGGTTTGAACATACGTCAAAGCAGAGAAGGCATTTTAATTAATCAAGAAAAATACACGAAGAATTGGCTGGAGAAGTTTGGCAAGACAAACAACACGCAACTGAGAATACTAATGGCAGTTTGAACGAAATTAACACCTTCATTAGATACACCTGCTGTTGATCTCACATTGTTCAAAAGCATTATAGGTTCATTACTTTATCTTACTGCTAGTAGACCTGATATCATGTTTTCTGTTTGCAATTGTGCTAGGTATCAAGCAAATCCAAGAGAACCACATTTAACCACTGTGAAGAATATTTTTCGTTACTGGAAAGGAACAATTTCGTTAGGATTGTGGTATCCTGCCAAATCAGGATTTTTCATTCATGCATTTTCTGATGCTGATCTAGGTGGTTGCAATCTCAATAGGAAAAGCACAAGTGGAGGATGTCAGTTATTATATGGGAAGGTTGTAAGTTGGCAATCGAAAAAGCAAACTTGTGTTGCAATTTCAACTGTTGTACCTGAATATGTTGCAGCTGCCGCTTGCACTTTGCAAATCATTTGGATACAGAGTCAGTTGCATGACTATGCAATCAACATGAAAAAGATACAATTGTATTGTGATTCACAAAGTGCTATATGCATTTGTCATAATCCAGTACAAGATTCGAAAACTAAACATATTGCACTTTGTTATCATTTTATTAAAGATCGCGTTGAAGATGGTAATATTGAAGTTCATTTCATGAAAACATTGATCAGCTTGCTGATATTTTCACGAAACCTCTTGATGAAAAATCTTTTGTACGAATTTTGATAGGTTTGGGAATGTTGGATGCAAGTTCTGTCCCAGGACGAAATTTTCAAAATTAACGAATTCTTGTCTATGAAAAAATGTCGATTCAAAGGAAAAATGAAGCATTTGGTGGCTTATCGTATTAATCAGTGAACGGTTACTGTTCATAGTCAACGCTTCGATACGTTTCATTTTCTTTAAACGATTTTCGCTAGTTTGGTACAATTTTTAATTTTCGTTAGTTTTTATTTTTCAAAAAATTTAAAAAACACAAAAATATTTTTTTCTTTTAGTTTTTATTTTTCAATAAATCAAAAATACCAAAAAGATTTTCCTTTGTTTTTATTTTTGAAAAATTCAAAAATCGAAATTTTTTTTCGTTGTTTTCAAAAATATAAAAACTCAAAAAGATGTTCTTTTGTTATTTGTTATTTCTTGTATGTTCTATCTATGGTTCATGTAGATTCTCTTGGCGTCTATCAACATTTGTGCTCGCAGCTCTGGGGTCAGGTATATTTTTCGTGTACTATGCACTAGTTACGTTGTCCCTAGAAGCATGATGCAACATGTTGACCCAAGCCTCTTTTGACTCAATGTGTATTCTAAAAGCCTTAATAAATTTTCATCACGAAAATTTCTTCCCAATCAAGCTGTATTTATGTAACAGCCCGAAATCCAGGTACCCTTCTATTTAGCCCTTCATCATTGTATTGTTGCCATTTAGGGTTTTGCATGTTGGGCGAGTGCGCTGCGAGTACTCGCGTGCTTCATTTAAACGCGTACACCCTCGGGTACGCTGGGCGTACCAAAGGTTACGTTGGGCGTAACCGGTCCAGACACAAAAACCCTAATTGTGATGGTTGGCTATAAAAGGAATGTGTTGGCTTGATTCCCCATCCACCATCCCTCAGAAAGAAACCCTAAGAGAGTGCTTTTTCGTTCCAAGTCCATTTATGAGTGTTCTAAGCTTGGTGGTGCCATTTCAAGGTAGCAAAGAAGAAGAAGAGTTCATTAGGAAGGCTAGAAGTTGGAGCTCAAGGGTAGATCCGGGCTTTGCAGAGGTTGGAGCTTCATTCTAAGGTAAAAAGTTCGGATCTTGACATATAGTTCTTGTGATATGCTATAAGTACCATTTTCTAGGGTTTTGGTCCCAAAGGTGTAGACTTTATGAGCAAATGGTCTCCATTAGCTTCGATCCATCATATTTCTAGTCTATTTGAGTTGTAGACTCATAAAAATGTAATCTTGGACGTGAATGTGTGTCCATGCATAAGATATAGATCCTTGAGTTGGAATAGAATGATGTTAAGGAATGTAGGAGCCTTTACAGCCATGCCAAGGCTTAAAGGTTTCGACTTTATGGGTAAAGATGTATAAATAAAGTCGGATCTAGATGTTGGAGCAATGGCTTAACCGATTAAGACCATAAATGATGAATGCTTAAGTCTGATGGTTACGCTGGGCATAACTCCCAGTACGCGCAGCGTACTGGGTGGAGACCCTTATCCTTGGGTTGGCGATGTACGCCCCGCGTACATCACGTTGTACGCCCCGCGTACATCACGTTGTACGCCCCGCGTACTCAAAAGGTTGACTTTTGTTGACTTTTAGGGGGGGTTTTGGTCAACATGTACACTTTGAGTCACGGAAGGGTAAAATGGTCTTTTACCCTCGGAGGAATGATGATAAGGGGAAAAGTCTAGTTGTGGAAGTCTATAATAATTAAAATTATATTTATTATGATTAGGCGAGGTATAATTGTCGTTGGGATTTGGAGATAGCGAGTACGCGAGATTCTAGACTTTCCACGAGGTGAGTTTTCTCATTATACTGTACTCGGAAGGGTTTTATTGTGTGACCGGAAGGTCGGATATGTTATGAGTTGTATGTGCTGTATATGATAAGTTAATCGTTTGTATGTGCTATGTATGCTATGTCTGATATGGGCCGGAAGGCATTATGTTATGGGCCGGAAGGCATATATGATATGGGCCGGAAGGCGTTGTGATGTGGACCGTAAGGTTGATGCAGGTAGGACCGGAAGGTCTACCGAATCGTGAAAGAAGTCCCATGAGACACATGGACCGGAAGGTCATTGCCTGGAAAGGCGTATGTGCGTAAGTAGTATTTTGGGGAAACTCACTAAGCATTTATGCTTACAGTTGTTGTGTTATGTGTTTCAGGGACTAGCGAGGACCGTGGGAAGGTGTCGGTGTGATTGTACACACTGACGATGGAACTATTTTTTTTTATGATCATGGGATGTATTTTGTTATGATGACATTGTTACGCATTTGAATTCAGAGTATTAAACGATGGTTTTGATGTTGCAAAAATGAAAATTTTGTTTTGAAAATTGACGTTGTTACAAGTTGGTATCAGAGCCTTGGTTTGAGGGATTCGGATGCACCTTCGGGCTTACCTGAACTCAAACCGGGGATTTGAGGAAAATTTTTAATTAATAAAATCAATAAAAATTTGATAAGAGATTTTGTAATAACCAAAGGAGAAGCAGTGTGTACGGTCAGCGAGCGCCCGAACAGTAAAATCCCCAAAATACCCTTACAATATGTGTTATGAGATATGTTATGATGTGATACACATGCTAGTAGACTAGGTATTCATATTAGGACTAGAGTGGCCTGATTTGTGATGCCTTATCCTAGGGGAACCTACTGCTATGAGATGCTTTGAGAGCGAGTAGGTAGCCAGTGCATAGAAAGAATAGAGTACTCATGATCCGGGGTCCGGGGAGGAGGACTTGGGGTGAATGTTGATGTGGTGCAGTCGGTAGTATTGGGCCCATACTACTGAAGACACCGGGTCAGTAGGAAACCCATGTAAGAATCCTTGGGTATCGAAGACCGAGTAGGGTTGCGTTATCGAGTGCGATTATGCTTGATGGAGTCTCTGATATTTTTATGTTGTATTTCAAAGGCATTATGGTTGGGCCACGCCACAGACCTGGTACGAGCGGTGTGAGTGACGAGGAGCTTCGTCATATGATTCACGAGGAGGTGGCTGCGGCGATCCCGACCGAGATTCCAGAGATGTTTGGGTCTATCAAGACCACACTGATCGAGACTTTCGATGAGCGGTACACTGCAGTGACTGAGGCTGCAGCCGCTGCAGCTACCGTAGTTGTGGTCGCTGCCAGACCACAGGGAGGTGACTCGTTGCTATTCCAGGAGTTCAGCAACATGAAGCACCCGAGTTTGACGGGACGCAGGATCCGATCGTTGCGATGAGATGGATTACTGATATTGAGGGATGCTTCTACACATGTTCATGTCCGGAGCATCTGAGGGTACGGTTCGCTTTGAACCAGCTCCGTCTGGGGGCAAAGGATTAGTGGAAGTTCGTGACGATGAACTTCACTCTTGCAGAGATTTCAGCCGTGGCTTGGGAGAGATTTACTTCTATGTTCAGAGACGAGTATGTTCCCCCAGTGGAGAGGGAACGGTTGGTTCAGGAGTTCTTGACCCTCAAGCAGGGTAATGATTCGGTTACTGTGATCACTCGGAAGTTTCATGAGAGGGCGATGTTTTAACCTGAGCAGGTGTCCACTGAGCAGGCTCGGATGAGTCGATATTTGGGTGTACTGAGGAGGGATATTCGGGAGTTCGTATCGAACTTGTCATACCAGACCTTTGCTGAGCTCCAGGCAAATGCCAGGAAGAGAGAGATCGAGTTGGAGACTCAGGCCAGGGAGGAGGCTGAGTCTCAGCGGGTGGATCGGCGGCCGGCTCAGTCCCAGCCGGCAGCCAAACGGACCAAGTCCGCCGATTCGAGGACGGGAGGTCAAAAGGGCCGCACTTGCGGAAAGTGCGGCAAGGGTCATGAGGGGGCATGTCGATCAGGTGCTTGCTACAAGTGTGGCAAGAAGGGGCACATTGCTAGGGATTGCCCCAAGGGATTTATGGTTTGCTTTCATTGCAACCAGACCGGCCATCGGAAGGCCGAGTGCCCTCAGCTTCACCAGGGATCTACGCCTACTGCTAGGGTTACCGAGACTCGGCCGGTGAAAGCCGAGGCTCCAAAGGCTCGTGGGAGAGCTTTTCAGTTGACTGCAGAGGAGGTCCGCGTGGCGCCTGATGTCGTAGCTAGTATGTATTCTTTCGTGTATTTACTTTTATGCTGAGATTAGGAGCTTTCTGGGATTGGCCGACTATTATCGAAGGTTTATCAGGGATTTCTCCAAGATCATCGTGCCACTTACTAAGATGACCCAGAAGGGTGTTGTATTTTCATGGGGTCCGGAGCAGCAGTCCTCTTTCGAGACCCTTCATCAGAAATTGTGCGAGGCCCTGATGCTTGCACTCTCGGAAGGGATGGAGGATTTTGTGGTATACTGTGATCCATCTATATCTGGATTAGGGGCAGTGCTTATGCAGAGGGGACACATTATAGCGTATTCTTCGAGGAAGCTGAAGCCTCATGAGTCGAGATATCCCACCCACGACCTGGAATTGGGGGCTGTGGTGTTTGCCCTCAAGATCTGGTGGCACTATCTTTATGGGGTTTGGTGTACCATATACACTGACCACAAGACTCTGAAGTACTTGATGGATCAGCCAAATCTGAATATGCGTTAGAGGAGATGGTTGGATGTGGTGAAGGATTATGATTGTGAGATCCTGTACCACCCGGGGAAGGCTAATGTAGTGGCCGATGCGTTGAGCCATAGGGCGGAAAGCGCCCCGATCCGAGACTTTTGTATGAGGTTGACGGTGATGACTCCGATTTTGGACACCATCGGAGGAGCCCAGGCTGAGGCTGCGAGACCATAAAACCAGAAGAGGGAGCGGGTTTTCGGTCAGGTATCAGAATTCGTTACGGGTGGTCGGGGACTTATAACATTTCAGGGTCGGATTTGGGTACCGTTTGTGGGCGGTACGCGTACTATTTTGATGGAGGAAGCACATCGATCGAAATTCTCGATCCATCCCAGGGCTACTAAGATGTTTTTGGACCTAAAGAAGGAGTATTGGTGGCCCTGTATGAAGAGGGATGTTGCATGGTTCGTCGAGAGGTGCCTGACTTGTCGTCGGGTTAAGGCCGAGCACCAGCGTCCGCACGGTAAATTGCAGCCGCTGGAAATCCTCGAATGGAAGTGGGAACAGATTACCATGGATTTTATCACCAAATTGCCAAGGATTGCGAGGGGGGTCGATGCAATTTGGGTGATTGTGGATAGATTGACGAAGATCGCTCGTTTTCTAGCCATCAGTGAGAGCTCTTCTGCGGAGAAGTTGGCAAAGTTATATGTGAGGGAGGTGGTATCGCGGCATGGGGTTCCGATATCAATTGTTTCAGATCGGGATGTACGATTTACTTCCAGGTTTTAGAAGAAGTTTCATGAGGAGTTGGGTACGAGGCTGCATTTCAGTACTGCATACCACTCGCAGACGGATGGACAGAGCGAGCGGACGATTCAAATGCTTGAGGATATGCTCCGAGCATGTGTTTTGGATTTTGGAGGGAGTTGGGACACCTATTTACCCTTAGCAGAGTTTTCGTACAACAACAACCATCATTCGAGCATTGGTATGCCACCCTTTGAGCTGTTGTATGGGAGGAGGTGTCGCACCCCCATCTGCTGGGGAGAGGTGGGGCAATGGGTAATGGGTAGCACGGAGATTGTACTTCAGATGACCGAGCAGATATAGCAGGTCAGGCAGAGATTGTTGACCGCGCAGAGTCGCCAGAAGAGTTATGCGGACAGGCGTCGGTCCGAGCTCGAGTTTCAGGTTGGTGATCTTGTGCTCCTAAAGGTCTCTCCTTGGAAAGGAGTGATACGATTCAGGAAAAGGGGCAAGTTGGGACGCCGATATATTGGACCTTTCAGGGTAATCGCTAGGGTAGGCAGGGTAGCCTACCGGTTGGATCTACCTGCTGAGTTGGGACAGATCCACGACACCTTTCATGTCTCGCAGTTGAGGAAATGTATTGCCGACGAGTCGACAGTGGTTCCATTAGATGATATCCAGGAGGATGCAGGCCTGAACTATGTTGAGAGACCAGTGGCGATCAGGGATCGAAAGGTTAAGGTTCTGAGGAACAAGGAAGTACCCTTGGTACAAGTGCAGTGGCAACATCGGAAGGGGTCCGAGCTGACATGGGAGACCGAGTCTGAGATGCGGGATCAGTATCCGGAATTGTTTTCAGTGTGAGACTTCGGGGGTGAAATCTGGTTCTAGTGGGGGAGAATTGTAAGAGCCCGAAATCCAGGTACCCTTCTATTTAGCCCTTCATCTTTGTATTGTTGCCATTTAGGGTTTTGCATGTTGGGCGAGTACGTTGGGCGTACAAGGAGTACCCTGCGCATACTCGCGCACTTCCTTTAAACGCGTTCACCCTTGGGTACGCTGGGCGTACCCAAGGTTACGCTGGGTGTAACCGGTCCAGACAAAAAAACCCTAATTGTGATGGTTGGCTATAAAAGGAATGTGTTGGCTTGATTCCCCAGCCACCATCCCTCAGAAAGAAATCCTAAGAGAGTGTTTTTTCGTTCCAAGTCCATTTGTGAGTGTTCTAAGCTTGGTGGTGCCATTTCAAGGTAACAAAGAAGAAGAAGAGTTCATTACGAAGGCTAGAAGTTGGTGCTCAAGGGTAGATACGGGCTTTGCAGAGGTTGGAGCATCATTCTAAGGTAAAAAGTTCAGATCTTAACATATAGTTCTTGTGATATGCTTTAAGTACCACTTTCTAGGGTTTTGGTCCTAAAAGTGGAGACTTTATGAGCAAATGGTCTCCATTAGCTTCGATCCATCATATTTCTGGTCTATTTGAGTTGTAGACTCATAAAAATGTAATCTTGGATGTGAATGTGTGTCCATGCATGAGATATAGATCCTTGAGTTGGAATAGAATGATGTTAAGGAATGTAGGAGCCTTTACAGCCATGCCAAGGCTTAAAGGTTTCTACTTTATGGGTATAGATGCATAAATAAAGTCGGATCTAGAAGTTGGAGTAATGGCTTAACCGATTAAGACCAGAAATGATGAATGCTTAAGTCTAATGGTTACACTGGGTGGAGACCCCGATCCTTGGGTTGGCGATGTACGCCCCGCATACATCAAGTTGTATGCCCCGCGTACACAAAAGGTTGACTTTTGTTGACTTTTAGGGTTTTTGTCAACATGTAGACTTTGAGTCAAGGAAGGGTAAAATGGTCTTTTACCCTCGGAGGAATAATGATTAGGGGAAAAGTCTAGTTGTGGAAGTCTTTAATAATTAAAATATATTTATTATGATTAGGCGAGGTAGATTCGTCGTTGGGATTTGGACATAGCGAGTACGCGAGATTCTAGACTTTCCACGAGGTGAGTTTTCTCACTATACTGTACCCGGAAGGGTTTTATTGTGTGACCGGAACGTTGGATATGTTATGAGTTGTATGTATTGTATATGATAAGTTAATCGTTTGTATATGCTATGTATGCTATGTTTGATATGGGCAGGAAGGCATTATGTTATGGGCCGGAAGGCATATATGATATGCGCCGGAAGGCGTTGTGATGTGGACCGTAAGGTTGACGCAGGTAGGACCGGAAGGTCTACCGAATCGGGACGGAGGTCCCCTCAGACACATCGACCGGAAGGTCATGGCCTGGAAAGGCGTATGTGCGTAAGTAGTATTTTGGGGAAACTCACTAAGCATTTATGCTTACAGTTGTTGTGTTATGTGTTTCACGTACTAGCGAGAACCGTGGGAAGGCGCCGACGTGATTGTACACACTGACGATGGAACTGTTTTTTTTATGATCATGGGATGTGTTTTGTTATGATGACATTGTTACACATTTGAATTCAGAGTATTAAACGATGGTTTTGATGTTGCAAAAATTTAAAAATTTGTATTGAAAATTTACGTTGTTACAATTTACATTAGTCAATGAGCTACCTTACTCTTCTCATTTGAGTTAAGAGTTTCTTGCTTGGTCCATTTATAGCAAAGGTACAAATTTCTTGCGAAACCAATCTTTTTCATCGAAAAATTTCTTACACATATCACACACAAAAATGACATATGTCCATGAGGTCTTTGATCAAAACCAATCAAGACTTACACATATCAAAACTCTGTGTTAATGATCCGAAATCAAGAGGTCGTGATTAAGGTGAAACGCAATTTTTCGTGAACCTAACAAGGAATTGACGGGGAACTATGTTCCAGATTTTCACGAAACATTTGTTTCAGTACCAATTTCCATATACTCAAAATCATATTCTTTTCTTTTGAGTGATCTTGATCAAATGATCGAATCCCATGACATTTGTTTCCCAACAGGATTCAGCTTACAATTTTTTTTAATAGAATATGATTTTTGTATGAGTATCACTCGTTTAAACCAAGTCACTTTAAAAAAATTTCAAAGCATACTTGTCACTGATTACACTGATCAAACAAGTAATTTCGGTTACAATTACTTACCTTATGTTTAGGATGATATGTAACGAAATTTTCAAAAGCTACCTATGTTGCCTAATAAAAGAAGCCCTTCGATACTTTTCTATAAGTATTAGATTGAATTCATGGGAAACTACACAAGCAGTTGATTATCTCTCCTTAAAATAAACGAAGCAACCTTTGCCCGGGGTTTAACTGCCTTTCTGTCGAAAATAAAAAATTTCGACAGCACAGATCCAAATTTTCTTTAAAATTGCTTCTTATCTTATTCATTGGCACACTACACTCACGAAATCCTTAAGGTTCTGAGTAATACCAACTCAGGCTGAAGATTTCACAAGATTGGCAAATGAATTCGTTTATAAACCCAAAAACGAAGGAGCCCAACCTCCATGTCGAAGGTTTTTGGTCTCATGTACTTGGTAATCACGAACAGTTTGATGTAACCATTTGGCAACTAGGCTCCGTTTTCAAGGTGCTTTATATGACAAGGCAATTGTAACGGCTAGTATTGTGGTTTTCAAGGGAGAAGTGGCAAACTTGTTAGTGATGAAGGTTAAACATTTAATCGGGGCAACATACATAAAGAATTTCAAACATTCCTTTCTACTTTATGCAATCAAAAGTTTTCTCAAGCACAAAAAGCCCTAAGTTCTCTCTATTCTCAAAAAGCTTCAAAAACTCATCAATGGCTGCCACTCAAAAAACCAACACTAAAGAAGTAACATCCAACCCGATTATGAAGATCCAGAGTACCAACTATCAGGTTGAAGGTGATGTTTCTCTTTATCTTGAAGAAATGAAGATGCTCATTGTCGCTTTGAAACACTCTGGACTATCGACTGCTATGTTCAACTCCTTTGCAGTACCACTCACCTAGCTATCCATGGATGGATCAACTGCTACCTATCGCAAATCCATGGATGTAATCACATTCAACCTCCTCAACGACAAGAAATTCCACTTAACGAAGAAGACTTTTACTAGGGTTCTGGAAATTCCCAATTCACCTCCGTTTTTCAAACCCACGAATCCACAAATCATGCATATGTTCAATGAGATGGGTCATCAGCCCCCACTCACAAAGATTAGTGACTTCAAGAAATCGGGACTTCCTTGCCTTTGGAATTTCCTATTTGGAATTTACCTTCGTTGCCTTACCGGACGAAGTGTTGGTCTCGATAAGGGAAGACTTAAAGTATATGGAATGGTCATCGGATTATACTACGATCTGAGTGTGGATTATGCAACTCATTTATGGAAGGAATTCATCAAAAGTGTGGAGAATACAAATGTCATAAAGGGAATTTCGTGTGCAAGATATTGGAGCTTGATTATGAAAGAAGTGTATCAAAAGGAGGGAATTCAAGTTCCTGAGAACGAACCAACTGCAGAGTTTAACAACTATCATTTTCCTAAGTTTGTGGAGGATGAAAAAGATGTGTTTCCAATAATTGGTCGCATCCCAGATGCCATGCTGAAGAAAATTGATCCTACACACCCTGTGTTGGTCAATTATTTGAAGGGTGTTAATCCAAATGTCATTGTTGGGGTATTGTTACCAGATGATGGATCGAAAAAGACGAAAAGATCCAAGAAGTCAAATAAAAATGAGGATGTTGAGGCTGAAAGCTCTAAAAAGCGAAAGTCTAAATCCCCAAAGAAAAAGAAGGATGATGAAAAAGAGTAGGCTGAGAAGATTTGGAAAAAGTTATTGAAGAATCAACGAAGGAGATAGTTCCTTCTAAGTCAGGTGTGTTAAAGCAGTTGAGGAAACTTTCTCGTAAACAAACAACTTCTGAGGATTCATCTCCTCTTGTACGAAAAGCTTAATTAAATCGAAAGGGGGTCAAAGTTCGTGAGATTCCCGCACCAGTTTCTCCTTCATCAAAGAAGCGAAGAGCACAACAAGTGGCAAAACACATTTCCTAAAAGATGAGGAAGCGAAAACTTATTGTTCGTGATGAATAATCTAACAACAAGATTATCGATGATACACCTTTAGGATCTACTTCACTGAAGGTATCTTCTCCAATTGTTACTTCATTCATTCAACCTACCATTACTGTCGAACCACCAACCACATCTATTCCACTCGAAATTGTGGTAACCGAATCAGTTTTTGAGGAGGTTCCAATTTTAAACATCCCTGCAAATGTATCTTATATGCGTGCAAATGTTAATATGACTTTCGACATTTCACAACCAATTTCCATAAGTACTTCTTTACCCATTCCCATATCTACAGTTACTTCGACTGTAGATACTTCTCTACCACCATTCATCACTCAACCGCAATCTACTTTCATTTCATTTCCACCATTCATTCACCCTATATCCACCGTTACCGCATCACCCATATTCGAAAAAATTCTTGAACAACCCTTTACAACTTTGTTCCAATCTCAATCAACTGATTCACTGAAAAATCATTCCGATGATGAAACTGATGGAGGATGTTTTGGAGGAACATTCGAAGATCTTCACTTTGATTCTGTAGAAGAGGAGGTTTCTGATCATATGTTAAGGTCGGGAAAACAATTCAAAATCCTTAATCATAAGCTCAATTCAATTCTACAATCACAATTTGATTCCGGTTCGAAGCATTCTATTTCTGGGATTGAAGTTGATGGAATGCTAAAGGCACTTGAGCTTCGATTGCAAAGACAAATGGATACAATTGAGAAGAACAATGAGCTTCATATTAAATCTCAAGGAGATCAGTTTAACAATGAGGTAAAAGAGCTTCAAAACATTGCAAAAGAACGTCGTGTTCTTTTTGTACAAGATGTCAAGAAAGTAAGGGAGGATGTGAATCTGAAGCTTGAGGAGATGAAGCAGGAGGTTTCGAAAGAATTCCATGAAGTGGATAAGAATTATGATTAACTTCAAGAAAAGGTTGATATAATTGTTGAGGCTATCACCAGTTTCATTCAGACTTTTCAATCCTCGATTCGAAAAGTTGAAGCCAAAGGAAAAGGATGATAAAGATCAGTTTGAGAAACTGAAGGAATTCATTGGTGAACTAAAAGGGATTGTTACAAATCCTGCTCAAACTTCGTTCTTAACTCCTGAGTTTCTTACTCAGAAGTTAACCATTCTTGATCAATCCATTCAAAAGGATATGGCTACCATAACAAAATTAGCTCAAATGCTGCCAGAGAATGCCCCACCTGTTGTCACAGGGGTGCGAGGGGGAGAGAAGAAAAGTGAAAGTAGCAAATTTTCGAAAGTTTTTGTTAAAAGGGTAGAGGGGTCAGGAACGAAAAGTGAAGATGCGAAGGTTGTAGGGAAGGTATTGTCAACTCAAATCCCAACTACACTTCCAAAGAAAGTTGATCAAGCTATTTCAACAATAGTCACAACGATGCCTTTAACAAAACCTATTGTCAAAGGAATTGTTATCGATTCATCAGGAGCAGGGGGAAAGTTCAAGTAGTGCTAAGCCAAAAGTTTATGAGGCTGAAGAAAAAGTTGACAAGGGAAAAGGAGTTATTAATGAGCCATCAAAGGACGATTTAAAAGCAAAGCAAAAGGCTGGGATTGAAGCTGAAATCAGAAAACAAAGGCAACTACAAAGCATTGTGATACTTCGTACGAGTGATCCACCAATGATGGACAAGGGTGATCCTCGTAAAGTGTACAACTATGAAATAATCAAAGCCAAGGTCATGCATAACAACATGTGGGTGTTTGAGAAAAATCTGAAGTAGAGCTATTCTATCAAAAATTCGGATATGAATTAGCTAGACTTCCCTATCAACAAGATGATGTTCATCATGGCTCAATACAAAATCGTTGATAAATTTGACAATGAAGACGATTTCATTTATATGAAACTTAGGTTACGTGCAGTCTTGGGGTAGGAACGGAATGAGATTTGGTCATTCGTGAAAATTAAGAAGGTTATTAGTGTTATGAAAGATGTTTTGTTCGAAAATGTGATCCAAAACTTCAGGTTTCATGTTGTTTGTGCAAATTATCAAGTTTGTGATTTCTCTATTGCTAACTTTCCATTGATGAATTTGCATGAGCTCATTCAACTGACATTGTTATTGAAGGATTTTACAGCTGATCAATTCCAAGGGATAGGAAAAGACATATTAAGGCTAGGTCTTGCTCATATCAACATTTTCATATACAATTATTACGCTTGTCTAGCCTTAAATGATGTGGAGTTGGCTACGGTAATGGGAAGGGAAGTGAAGGTGGAGATGGAACTTTCGAAAACTCAAGCTGAGTTGAAGAAGTTTCCGGATGGTGAGATATGCTTGAAACCATTTGGTATGGTATTTTCTAGGAGAGATAAGAAAAATAAACCAAAGAGGTTTTTTTCCAAACCAATGAGATAGAGAGGTACAATACTGCACTATATACGAATTTCATGGTTCGTATGAATAGCTGCAAGAAAAACAATGATGGAGACATGGATGAATTGAAGAAGGTGATGACATGGTACATGGAGATTCGCAGAATGATGCATTTTGCTGCTCAAATCATCATGAACTAAAGAATTCGACTTGTTTACAAAGGGGGAGATTGTAGGGTCGAAAATGTTGTAAAAAGTCGAAGTCTTAGCTTTTGACTATTTCGTATATTTTGTATATATTTTCTAAGGCACATTTTAGTCGAAACTTGATTCTTAGTCCTTAGTATCTTTTGTACTTCCATACTCCTATAAATAGGAGTATTACTTAGAGTTATATAGAGAGTTTTTTTCTGGTCTTTGTCTACTTTTGTACTCTGAGTATTTGGAAGTAATTGAGCTAAACAGAATTATTTACTTCGTGTGTTCATTCATTGATCATAACTTGATTTACTATGATTTTATTTTATATAGTCGATTCAATTCCTCATCACTTTTTGGTACTCTGCTTTGACTTTGGAGCAAGTCTATCACTTACTGTTATATGTGGCATTCTCTAGCTTCATGTTGGGCCACCAATACAGCTCTTAAAGATCGAGGTACATCTTATCTGATCTGAGGTGTATTGTATATCTCGACTTGTGAGCTTTGTTTAGAACTAGACTCCTGACGTCACCAACTTTGGGATCCAAATTTGGTTTATGAAATATCATGTTCGTCTTCCTTGAGTTCGGACCGTTTGTCCATACCTCGCAGGTTTTCTTCTATGATATTCCCGGGTTTGAGTGCTTCTAGTTGAGCCTCACGAATTTGGGTGGTGAGGTTCGAGTGGATGGTTAGGGTTAGAGCCTTTGCACGAAGTTTCTGTGCTTGTTCTTTCCTGGTTAAAGCGTCTACTACGACATTTGCTTTACCAGGATGCTAACGAATTTCACATTCATAACCATTTAGCAATTCGACCCATCTTCAGGGTCTCATGTTAAGATCTTTGTGGCCGAAGATGTGTTGGAGGCTTTTGTGGTCGAAGAACACAAAATACTTTGTTCCATACAGGTAATACCTCAAAATCTTTAAGACAAACTCTATAACTCCCAACTCTAAGTCATGGGTAATGTAGTTGGTTTTGTTTGGATACGTGTGCAATACTTTTATTCTTTTGCTTTAGCACGCATCCCAACCCTTGGTGAGAGGCGTCGCAAAATAGTACAAAGTCTTCTGTTCTCTCTGGAAGAGATAAAAATCGGTGTAATGCATAATAATTGATTCAATTTCTGGAAGGCAGACTCTTGTCTGTCTCCCTAATTGAACTTTTTATCTTTCTGGATTAGTGTGGCGAGAGGCTTAGCTATTTTGGAGAAGTTCTAGGTGAATCTCCACTAATAGTCAGCAAGCCCTAGAGATTGGTGTATCTTGTTTGGTGTCGTTGGTCAGTTCGAATGGCAAAACCAGAAACTTGTAGTGTGTGACATCCCCAAATTCACGGCCATTTTAAAAATTTTATTTATACTTATTTGAAAATCAGAGTACATTTTTAAAGAAATATATTACGGAATTTGTTCCCAGAAAACATGCTAACTATATTATCAAATCATTTCCTAAGAAATGTATTTTGTTTACACTAAAACATTGGGATGTCATCGTCAATACAGAAACATAAGCATAAACAGCCCTTATTTACACTAGTGATTTACATCTCCTTTAATCTGTCGGTGTAACGTAGCTTCGTATTGATACCTGTGATATAAATAAACTAAGTGGGTCAGGTTGGGAAACCTGGTGAGCACATAGGGTTTTCAACCCACAATAATATAATTATTATGTTTAATCATGAAACAATTAACCCAATTACTCATCCCCATTATCTTCTTTATTATTAAGGATCTACCCTAAGATTCATATATCCCTCCATTCATTTATTCCTAATGATTGACCTAAGGAATGTGCACGAAGTCAATTGCTGCCAGGGTTTATCTAATAGGCAGTAAGTCAATAGCTATCAATGTTCATCTATAGGGCACTAAATCCATAGCTGCCAACATTCATTTATAAGGCACTAAGTCCATAGCTGCCATGATTTATCTCGTGTATTGACAATATTATTTCAAGGAGTCCACCTGCAATACCTACAGGTTACGATCCTGGTAGTGTTCCACTGGACCATCTAGAATAGTCTATGGTTGTCATCCATACTCTACTAGGTGATGGAGCCAACGCTTGGGTAAAAGGCTTCTCTCATTGTTCACCTCTCACCCTTATCTCATGGCCTATATTACCTTTCATCTCATCATCCAACTCAAATTTTCTCTACCCATCTTTACCTATTGTAATTTATAAGTATAAATATGTATACAGCTTAAGTCAATTAAAACATGTATAAAATCGTTCATCAGCATAGACAACAAGTATCCAAATAATATGTACACATAGCACACAATTTATGTAAAAAACTTCATATCTATGTGTAAGATGAAAGTAACTATGCACTCACCTGCAGCGAGCTTTGATATAATCTAACTAGAAACGGTCAGAGGTGCGTGATCGTCAGGCTCGGACGGGAAATGGCTTCTGCAAACGAGAGAGAGGAAAGAGGTTTTGGTGTAAAGAAGATTCCGGTCAAAATGGCTATTTATAGCCTGATTTTTGGCCTCTCACGTCATGAGAATTCATTGCTCACGTCGTGAGCCATGGCTGTATCACCTCATAGCTTCACCATATGCATTTATAGCTCCGAAAGGTGTCCGGATGACTTCTCACATCGTGAGTATGATATGCTCATGTCGTGAGATTCCAAGAGTCATCCTGTAGACTTCCTAGGTTTTTTATAGGGTTGATTAGTGTTCGTTTGACTCCTCACATCGTGAGAATTAATGTTCACGTCCTGAGTCCACCCAGATTAGGGTTTTTGACACATGCCATGCTCTCAGACTACTTCATCTTCGGAAGGTCATACATTTTGCATATGAGCTCAATTTTTTACGTTCTTTATATCCACGCGTAGGTGGAGACGTACTCTAATACTTTCATTTAGACCCCTATTCGACTATTGATAGTCGATGCACATCCTGAACAATCCATCAGTCTTTTTGACAACAATATCGGAGCTCGTCAGGGAGAGAAGCTTGACTAGATAAAGCCTTTGTCTAGAAGTTCTTACTTAGATTTCACTCGATAGTTCTTGCAATTCTGATGGAGCCAGGCGATAAAGAGATCTTGTCACTAGTGTTGCACCCAGAATTAGGTCGATTCGAAATTCAACCTATTAGATTGGAGGTACTTCAGGAAATACGTCTGGGTAGTCACACACTTGTGGTATGTCTTTGATTTCCTTACCCTTGTCTTGAATATCCACCATATGGGCCAATAAATGAAGCATCTCTTCTACAAACACCTTCTTGCCTTCATGCAAGAGATGGTTCTTAGATTCTTTCCGGATTTGTCTTTGTAAATCACAAGAGCTTCATTGTTGAGTATAGGTAGTCGAACGGATTTTTGTAACATAAAATCTATGTTTGATGAAGTGATAACCAATCTATTCTGATGATCACATCAAAACTTCCAATGGTCATAGGCATGAGGTTGACATGAAAGACGTGGTTATTCAGGGCCTTCCTGCAAAACTTAGAGGTGTGACCTCCCAAATTATAGATGTTGCAGACCAAGCAATTTCATACACGGTGAAAATTGCACTTGGTACAGTGGAGGAAAGTCCTAGAATAGAGCATTGATTGTTTGGGGGTGTTTGTGATTACAGTATACACAACCATATGTTTTGGATTAGGTTTGCGGTGCTTGAAGTTCCCTTTATGACATGCCATAGAACTTCCTTTTTATACTCCTAGAATAGAGCTTTGATTGTGTGGGTGTGTTTGTGATATGTCCCGATGGGGGCTTAATAAATTAAGGAAAAATGACATTGTAACTCATCGAACTTTCAAGGTGTGTTTTAAATGGTCATCAAACTTATTTTTTTTAGCTTTATTAGGGAATAATGTATGTTATGAACAACTTATTTGGTCCCTATAACCTGAAATAACCTGTTCATTGTACTACATAATTAGTTAAAGATTATGTGGTTGCCCTGTCAATGCCACATGGCCATCAAGATGATATAATCAATTAAAGATTGTGTGTACTCCTCATTTGGATATTTAGAAAAGAGAAAGTTGTTTCAATTTTCACCGCTTTCATACTCTTCATCGTATGTTTTATGGGTTTGCATTTCTCTATGATTTCATCCATAGATGTGTGTTTTAAGTTCATATATTAAAATCGATTCACATAACTCACTGAAATTCCAAAATTAAATTTGTTAGGAGTTTTGTGATTATCAAGGTTTTCTCATTCTTTACATTTTCTAGATTTCACTCAAATCCAATTTTGTATAATCGATTGAATCTGACCTAATGAGCTGAAGGGGAGAGAGAAATTTGCAGAACAAGACCAAGAGTACAACAATTTCTATTCAGATTACAACTTCTAATACTTGTCATCACCAGGTGTTCCATGTAAGAAACACCCATCTTCATACCTATTTGGAATATGTGCATACTGCCTCTAAGACTGGCTCATGAAGCTCATATGCTCTAAATGTGGAGAACAAAGGCTAGCTTCATGTTCTTGGTCCGATGTATATTTGTACATGAACTCGTCATGTACTGTGAATGTTAGAAAGGATCTAGTTTTTGAATTTGGTTTTGTAAATCAATGAGGTTGGAGAAAATACTAGACAAAACTACACATTTTAAAAATTATTTTGCTGGAATTCTTGATTTAATATCACAATCAATGAGAGTTTCAGTGCCACCTCAAATGAAGAATTCTTCCGATAACAAAGAATCGAAAGGAGAAATATCATTCACAAAATCTAAACCTCAAGAATTTAACATTGATCCTTGTTTTGAGATGAAAAATCTTTCAAATTCTGAAGAAATCTAGGTAGAAACTATCAAAAAAAAAAATCTTCAGATTCAATTGAAAAACCTATCCTAATTGCCAATACTCATGGTCATTTAAAAAAAAAAAAAAAAAAAAAAACTCGTCCTAAAAAAGTGGATGTTCGACTTTAATAAGATACAACCCAATGTTATGATTTGTGTTATACATGGAGTACTTTATATCCCCATAGATAAACAAATAAATAAATAAAATACTTTAGCTAATCATTTAAACCAAAAGATGAAAAAAAATGACATAAATCAAATAAATCTTGATTTTACAAGATGTCCTTGATCATTTCTCTATTCATAGTTGCTACCCCAAACTGGTTTTGCTTAACTAAATGACACATTTTTTTTCTGAAAATATCAATTTACCCCCTTGAATTTATAGTTTTGACACTTGAGTTATTTTTTAATCTACCTACACTTTAGCTTTCTTTTTATGACATTTAACACCCGTTAATAATTTGAATATCAAATAAACCCTTCCTAATTAATTAATATAATTTCAATTAAACCCATATAACTATTTTATATCTCATATAAACCATTTATATTAGATTAATTATTAAGCAAAACACTAAAATAGATTATTGTCAATAAATTTGTTTATTTAAAATTAGCTAATCGTAACATTGTATTCTATTTAATGTCAAAACTATTTAACATAGATTCACATGTGTTACGTTGAGAGAACACCAAAAATAATTTTCTTGACTATAACTAGAATAAAATTGTCAATAACATGTTTATATCTTAACATTAAAGAAACCTAAAACTTTGGTCCAAATAAGTTATTTATAATTTATGATTGTCGAACACATGGTGTGCGTCTTCAAACCGACTAATCTAAGTTAATATATGAATGAACATCCTATAATCAAATGAGAACCAAGATTTGATACTACTCGTTGATTAGTTCCTATTTTAATAATCAAAATCAATCCAAAATCAAAACCAATCCAAAATCAAAAATAATAATTCAAGTTTGATGTAAACCAATGAAAAGATAATAGACTATCCAAACCATATAGTAATTCAAAAGTGTTCCATTGAACTATTTGGTTATATCTTAAAACCCAACAAATATTCATGTCCCAACTTGAAAATACATCAAAATTTAATCAAACGGACTCTTACAATGAATGTATTTCAACTTGCAATATTGTTTAAGTCAAGTTAATCAACAGAATACTAGTAAACGAGTATACATAATAGTATATCTCAAGATTAGAGTACTTGAACTTGGAAAAAACATAAACATGTTATTTAATGAAATCATTAACGGTGATCGGCATTTGTTATGGTAAAATGTCATACGTTGCCACGTTGGGCCGTAATTTGGCCTTTCAAGTTGGGCTGGTACAATATTGGCAAGCTGCAACTTGCAAGTTTCAACTCGGACGAGAAAATCATGAGTCTCGTGAATCGTTTTGTGAACCGTTTCTCAGGAAGTTCGTTTTTATTTGTTTATTTAATAAATAAATGAACATGATCATGGTTCTAAAAAGCGAGTCATGGCGCGTCTCAAGGCGTGCCATAGCGCGAGACGTGGTGTAGCCGTTACGAAAACGTTCAAGACGGGTTTGTGAAGCGTGACGCCCAAATAACGTGTCAAGGTGCACCTTATCGCGTTATGGCGCGAGTTTTTTTTCAAGAATTGAGTTTTTTTGTTTTTTTATCATGCCTAAAATAAATGAGTTTTTGTTAACTTTTTTCTATTAGATATTAATATAACACTTCTAAAAACTTCATATATTTGATAAAATTTAATAATTATATGATTTATATCTTTTAATGTATATAATATAGTCACGCCTTAAAATATGGCAATAGAGTATATTGAATTGTGTATTGCATTACACTGAATAAAACTGTATAGGAGCGTGGCTTATATAGCCAAAATATGACAACAACCCTAAGCACTAAATTAGGAACTAATACAGTAATGTACAACTGTGAATTGAGTGAGAATTAGCACATGATTGACTCTAAATATATAAAAGATATCGTTGATATTTTATTCCTTAATACACCCCTGCAAGATGGAGGATCCATCTGAGACTCTAATCTTGGAACGAAATCTTTGGAATGGAGCACGAGTGAGTGGTTTAGTGAGTGCATCAGCAAGTTGGTCATATGAGCTGATATGGCGAACTTGTAAGGAGCCGTCAGTAACTTTTTCACGAACAAAATGGTAATCGAGGGCAACATGTTTCATCCGAGAATGATATATGGGATTTGCACAAGAATAAGTTTCACCCATGTTGTCACAGTATAAGGTTGGTGAAGGTGTTCAGGATATCCCTAAGTCGCCTAAGAGGTTCTGAACCCATGCTAATTCAGATGTTGCATTGGCAAGAGCATTATACTCAGCTTCTGTGGAGGATCGATAAACCGATTTTTGAAGTGCTGACCTCCATGAGATGATATTGGAACCAAGGTAGTGAATATATGTTGTTGTTGAACGACCTCCACATTCAATGCCACCCCAATCAGAGTCTGAAAAGGCCGTGAGCTCCATAGAGGACATGTGACTAAGAAAGAGGCCATGATGGATCGTACCTTTCAAGTATCGAAGGACTCGTTTTAGTGACTACTAATGAGTTTCGGATGGTGAGTGCATGAACTGGGAGAGTTTGTTGACTGCGAACGAGATGTCTGGTCGTGTAAAGTCTAGGTATTGAAGAGACCCAACAAGCTTCCGATACGGTGTAGGATCAACACTGGAGGACCCATCTTGAAATTTGAGAGTAACTGAAGGGTTCAGGGGGTGGCCACCTCTTTGGCTCCATCCATGTGAAAGTGGGTTAACAGATCTCGGATATGACGGTGTTGAGATAGAAATAGACCTGTGGGAGTAGATATGACTTCAACTCCAAGAAAGTGGTGAAGGGGACCAAGGTCTTTAATTGAAAAACGCTTTGCTAAATTGGTGACAAATTGATCTAGGAAAGAGCTGTTGTTACCAGTGAGAACAAAATCATTGACATAGACAATAAGATAACTAAGGATGTGGTTGTGATTGTAAATGATGAGTGATGGGTCAGCTCTTGATTTGCGAAAACCAACAGACAGAAGGTACATGGTGAGCTCATTGTACCAGGCTCTGGCTGCTTGTTTGAGCCCATATAGCGATTTTTTTAGTTTGCATATATGGCTGGAAAATTGAGGATGAACGAAGCCTGGAGGTTGCGACATGAATACTTCTTCGTGGAGGGTGCCATGAAGGAAGGCATTGTTGACATCTAGCTGTCTTAATGGCCAATTCTGAGAGAGGGCTATGGAAAGAATTGTACGAATGGTGACAGGCTTAGTGACAGGGCTGAATGTGTCGAAATAATCTTTTCCATATTATTGGAGAAAATCTTTGGCAACAAGACGGGCTTTATATTTTTCAATGGTGTCATCCGGGTTTCTTTTGATAGTGGAAGATCCATTTGCATCTAGTTGGAGTGTGAGATGATTTTGGAACTAATTCCCATGTGTCATTTGTGAGTAGAGCATTGAACTCATTTTCCATAGCCTTATGCCAGTGAGGATCTTTAAGGGCTTGTACATGAGTATGAGGCTCGATAGAGGGTGAAATCGGGTGTAATGTGGTGGTGTTAATAAAAAGCTGGTTGTAGTATTTGGAGTTGAGTTTACGAGGACACCGGGCAGGTAGTGGTTCTGGTGATGGTGAAGGGGTGATGTGAGGTGATGGTGAGGAGTTGTTGGTTGGAGAGTTTGTGGGTAATGATTCGGCTGGGGAGAGTGGTGACAAGGGTGATGCAGCACCTAGAGATGGAGGTTGATCATCATGTGTTATGTGGTTTTCAGGAGTTGATAGTATAAGGGGTGGAGTGGTGTGTAGGGAAGTGGCTGCAGGTGCAAGTGGGATATGGGTGTCTTGTTCAGAAGATAAGTTGGGAGTAAGGAATATGTCAGGTGTGGGTAGCGGGTTGGTTTTGTTAAGTGTATGGGTTGGAAAGTGATCAGGGACAAACTCTACAAGGCTGGAATGGTATAGTTTTTTTTGTTTCGAGGTCATAGCATTTAAATGTAGACTTGGAGGAGGAGTAACCGAGGAATAGGCATGGTTTAGATCGGGGTTGAAGTTTGGATGTGGTATATGGTCTGAGCCAAGGGTAGCATAGACATCCAAAAGATTTTAGTTTAGAGTAATTTGGTTGTTGATGGAAGAGGCACTCGT
This sequence comes from Lactuca saligna, assembly GCF_052625555.1. Taxonomy (NCBI): domain Eukaryota; kingdom Viridiplantae; phylum Streptophyta; class Magnoliopsida; order Asterales; family Asteraceae; genus Lactuca; species Lactuca saligna. The sequence continues at coordinate 149,024,663 of NC_136417.1, forward strand.
AAGGTGATTTGTTGTGGAGGATAGCAGTGGGAAGACGATTGATCAGGTACACTGCAGTTAGGAATGCATGATACCAATATGCTAACGGAAGGCTGACATAGTGTAGCAAAGCTAGACCGGTTTCGACAATGTGTCGGTGACAACGTTCAACAATACCATTCTGTTCTGGAGTGTGGGGAGGGGTGGTATAGTGGGAGATTCCATGAGTTTGTAGAAACGGGATGAGGCTTTGATATTCACCACCATTATCACTGAATAAAGAAATGATAGGGTGTTGAAAGTACTTTTCAACAAGTGCTTTAAAAGGTGGAAATAGTTTTGCTACATCATTTTTGTGTTTCATGGGATATAGCCAGACATATTTGGTGAAATAAGCAACAAATATAACATAATATGTATTGTTGTCAATGGATTTTCGAACAGGGCCCCATACGTCTAAGTAAATGAGTTGAAGTGGTTGAGTGGCAACAAACAAGTTGGGACCAAAGGGTAATTTATGACTTTTATTGATAGAACAAGAAGGACAATGAGCATTTGACAAAAACTTTGAGCCTAGACCTAGTGTAGAAACAATAGACTTAAAAAAATGTCGAGATGGGTGTCCTAGGTTGTGGTGGAGACCAAGAGGAGTATGCTTGAGGGTGACATGGACTTGGAGATTGGGAGATGATTTTAGGTGATAGACCCCTTCAGTTCTCTCTCCTCGCGTTAGACGCGCCCCCGTGCGTAGATCCTTCACAAAAAAATGTGATGGGAAGAATTCCACCGAAACACGATTTGTATCACATAGTTGAAAGACAGAAACAAGATTTTTACGTAGGCGAGGAACATGTAAAACATTGGACAGAAGTAATTGTTTATGTGGTGTGTTGATGTATGTGTTTCCAATATTAGATATTAATAAACCTGTGCCATCGCCAAGTACAATCTCATCTGGGCCACCATATTCTTAAATTTGATGAAGGGTGTGTTTGTCTGAAGGGATGTGGTTTGAGGCACCTGTGTTAACCAACCAAGAAGGTGAGGTAGGAGCTGAAGTGGTGACATTTGATACTGGTGTTGTGGTTTTGTCAGTGGTGACATTGTTTTCTCTTAAAAATCTAGCAAGATTGCGACAATCTCTTCTGAGATGACCTGGTATATTGCAATATTGGCAAAAATCATTAGTTATGGAGGTGCGATGATGTCCTCCACGTTGACCGCCTGAGTGATAGGATCGATTGTTTCGAGGGGCAGAGTTGCGGTAGTTGGACCCCTGTTGTCAAGAGGTATAGTTCATTGTAAGAGGTGTTGATTCGACCACAGAGGATGTGTCTTTGAGTGCTCTATCGTAGTCTGTGAGTTTGTTGAACAATTCAGAGTAAGAAAGCGGGTTGTCTCTCACCTTGATTGCCGCTCCAATAGTGTTGTAGTCGTCCCCTAGTTGTGATAGGATATAGACCATGAGATCTTCTTCAGATATGGGGCTTTGGGCTAAAGCAAGATCATCTGCAATTGCTCTCATCTCCTAGAGGAATTCAGTGACTGAGCGATTTCCTTTAGGGTTCTTGGCTAGCTTAGATTTAAGAGATATGATGCAAGATCTAGAAAACGAGGTAAAGCTTGAGTGTAGTCTCTCCCATGCTTCACGGGCTGTGGATGCTGATGAGATGAGTGGTTGAATTGAGTCTGAGCAACTTCCTAGTATTGCACTGAGGATCATTTGATCTTTGCGATACTAGGGAAGATAGTCAGGGTTTGTAATGAATTTTCCATCTTTGTCCTTGATTTCTCTCGGTGGTTGATTGGAATTGTCGACAATAAAGTCTTCAAATTCGAGGCTGATGAGGGTTGCTTCAACCTATTTTCGCCACACTGGATAATTGTGAGATGTGAGTTTGGTAGTCAGGTGGGTAGCTGTGGTGATTTGGGTGTATTTGGTGGCCATTGATGAACCCTAATTGAGATGAAGAGAAGCAGTTGTAAGGAGCAGGATCAAAGTCTCGTAAGAGCAGCTAGGGGCTCTGATACCATATCACAATAGAGTATATTGAATTGTGTATTGTATTACATTGAATAAAACTGTATAAGAGCGTGGCTTATATAGCCAAAATATGACAGCAACCCTAAGCACTAAATTAAGAACTAATACAGTAATGTACAACTGTGAATTGACTGAGAATTAGCACATGATTAACTCTAAATATATAAAATATATCGTTGATATTTTATTCCTTAATATGAAAAACGTCATGGCTCGCCAAGGATTGTCATGACTTAACTTTTATCTTGCCGTCAAGCCACGTCATATGTTATTTAGAACCTTGAACATGTTCATAAAATCTTGTTCGTTTAATTAAATGAATGAGTATGAACAATAGTTTCGTTTGTTCAATTGTATTCATGAACATTTGTTTATGTTCGTTTAAGTTGGTTCATATAAGATCATTTTATGTTCATATATTTTTAATTGTGTCTGATTACACATATATGCTTATTTATCTTCATATATGCATGTTTGTTTATCTTTGTTCATTTATGTTCGTCTAATATGTTTATGAATATAAAAGAACGGTCATGAACAAGAAAATTTGTTTGTTTATCCATTTGTGTTCATTCATTTGTTCGACTAAGTTAGATTAACGCACATGAACAAGCAGGCGTCCGTGTTCGTTATGCTTTTTCACACCCTTCACCACTGGCAGAAATGTCGAGGTGTGCGGCGTAAATCAGTAATCACAGTTATTAAATCGTGACACACGCCTAAAAATTCGGCGTTTACAAAGATATAATACAACTAATGGAGAGTCTTCTGAGTGAACACTTCTGACCTGCTAAATAACCTAAGAATACATGCATTAAAATATGTCAACAAAATTGTTAGTGAGTTCTACAGGTTTTGACATAGATTATTTTTATAACCAAGAGTGTTTGATAAAATTTAGCTGGTTGACCAGCATTTATAAATATTTACCTTTCTATTAAAAATATAAAATAACTGAGTTATAAAAATGTGTTATGACTCATTCATAAATACCATTTGTTCCAAATCCAAATGTACAAAACTTGGAAAATACATATAAGTAATTCAGACTTATATCAAAATGCATTTTTATATAAAGATTTTGAGTATCAAATTATATAAAAATAGGAAATATTGCCCTGTTGTAAGAACATAAATTAACCAACTTTACTCTTGAAATCTTATACAAGAATTTGTATCATTTATATGAAAAACTCATAAGTCTTGAATTTATGAACTTTGTAAAATCGTGTCGTGACAATAATTAAGTCTTATCTGACTTAATTTGAAAACTGACACTTAATCGGTAGGGCAAACTCCTCCCACATACATATTGTGTTTTCGTATAAAACAAATGGTTTATATAAATAACTTATTTTATGTAAGTTAATAAATCTTGTCGTGTCATGATATTAATTAAGTGTTATATGACTTCATTTTTGGTATTGACACTTATCGCTTTAAATCACAAGCTATCCCACTAAATACAATTTCTTCAACTAGAATAAGTGAACATAAACCCCGTATAAATCCAATAGCGATTCTATACGGTAACGAAACAAAACTGAGATTTTATAATGAAATCATAACTGAACTTGTGACACTATACTTTATTATTGCACCGACACCATAATAGGGCGTGCTAAAGTCATTCACCCCGTTGTAACATGTGGTAATGTTCGATAATGCTAACGTCAGCACCAAAATTCATCTACTCAGACGTAGTTGTAGCTAGCAACTTCAGGCAGGCGGTCGTACTGTATAAGATCAATAATATGACACTTACACCCGATGTTAGTCGTTCCCTCGAGGATTAACAATTATATATTGGAGAGTTTCTACTAAGTATTGAGATCTTAGCCTTTGCGAAAACCAGAATAGTTTATCATGGAAACACAAACGTTATAATATCCCAAATTTCAGAAGTTTGAGTTAAGGGATTAAAGTGTAAATTAAAGAAGGGACTCGACGAGTAGGTATACTTACTCACCGAGTCGGAGCGGGTTTCGGGTCGCGACTTAAGTGACCAACTCGCCGAGTCGGAAGCTGGACTCGATGAGTTGGTGCTGGAATGAAAAAACCCTTAATCTCGAGGGTTGCATCCTATTTAAAGGACTTTATGTCCTTCCCTAAGCCTCCTTATTGCCCTTAAGAACCAGAAAACCCTAAGCTCATGTGAGTGAGGCCTTTGGAGGGAGATTGAAGCTTTGGAAGTTGCTTCTAGAGGAAGAAACTTGAAGATCAAAAGGGCTTGCATCAAGAGAGTGGTTTAGATCTAGAATCTACTTCAGTTTGGGCACATCTTGGAGGTAAAAATATGTTACCTTCCCTCTTGTGCATCTATGTTTGGATGCTTTATGACATTCTAGACCAACACAAGTCTAGATCTGAAGTAGCAACCTCAGATCTAAACTCCAAACCCAAAATAGATCTCAAACATACCAAAATGGCCCCAAATGTCATACATAAATAGATTTAGATGCACAAGAGGGAAGGTAACAGATTTTTACCTCCAAGATGTGCCCAAACTAAAGTAGATTCTGGATCTAAACCACTCTCTTGATGCAAGCCCTTTTGATCTTCAAGTTTCTTCATCTAGAAGCAACTTCCAAAGCTTCAATCTCCCTCCAAAGGCCTCACTCACATGAGCTTAGGGTTTTCTGGTTCTCAAGGGCAATAAGGAGGCTTAGGGAAGGACATAAAGGCCTTTAAATAGGATGCAACCCTCGAGATTAGGGTTTTTCTCATTCCAGCACCAACTCATCGAGTCCAGCTTCCGACTCGGCGAGTTGGTTACTTAAGTCGCGACCCGAAACCCGCTCCGACTCGGCGAGTAAGTATACCTACTCGTCGACTCACTTCATTAATTTACACTTTAATCCCTTAACTCAAACTTCTGAAATTTGGGATATTATAACGTTTGTGTTTCCATTATAAACTATTCTGGTTTTCGCAAAGGCTAAGATCTCAATACTTAGTAGAAACTCTCCAATATATAATTGTTAATCCTCGAGGGAACGACTAACATCAGATGTAAGTGTCATATTATTGATCTTATACAGTACGACCGCCCGCCTGAAGTTGCTAGCTACAATTACGTCTGACTAGATGAATTTTGGTGCTGACGTTAGCATTATTGAACATTACCACATGTTACAATGGGGTGAATGACTTTAGCATGCCCTATTATGGTGTCGATGCAATAATAAAGTATAGTGTCACAAGTTCAGTTATGATTTCATTATAAAATCTCAGTTTTGTTTCGTTACCGTATAGAATCGATATTGGATTTATACGGGGTTTATGTTCACTTATTCTAGTTGAAAGAAATTGTATTTAGTGGGATAGCTTGTGAGTTAAAGCGATAAGTACTAATACCAAAAATTAAGTCATATAACACTTAATTAATATCATGACACGACTCGAAAAGATTTATTAACTTACATAAAATAAGTTATTTATATAAACCATTTGTTTTATACGAAAACACAATATGTATGTGGGAGGAGTTTGCCCTACCCATTAAGTGTTCAGGGAGCTAGAGGAGCAGCATTTCGGAGAGTTGTCGGTTAGCAGCCGGAGGGTTATCTGCCGAGTTCAGCAGTTCAGGTGAGTTTTCCTTCCAGTAGGAACGGGTCTACGGCCACAATGCCGACCTGTCTAGTTAACAGTAGTTTCCGGACTTCGGTCCGATGCAATAGTTCAGTGTGCTTGATGTCTTTGTGATTCAAGCATGTTTTTGTGTTATGTGTTCCGGACTTCGGTATGCAATATATTTGTTTATGCTAGTAGTTATGATTATGCTATGCCATGTTCAGCCATTTAGTCCGGACTTCGGTTCGATGCAGTTAGCCGGACTTCGGTCCGATGCAGGGGGCAAGGCCTTAGTTAGTCTAGACTTCGGTCTGATACAGTTAGTCGAACTTCGGTCCAATGCAGGGGGCAATGCCCCAGTTAGTCCGCAGTTCGGTCCGATGCAGTTTTCGAACTTCGGTCCAATGCAGTGGCCAAGGCCCCAGTTAGTCCGGATTTCGGTCTGATACAGTGGACAAGGCCCAGTATGTGCTTTCTATGTTATTGTATGGTATGTGGTAGTTTGGGGGAGCTCACTAAGCTTCGTGCTTACATTTTCAGTTTTGGTTCCAGGTACTCCTACAAGCAAGGGGAAAAGCTCGGATTCATGGCATGGCACACACCACAGTTGCAGTTTATTCCTGGGAGTTTTATTTAGATATTCTGATATGATATTAACTTCAGTTTTGAATTGATACATTTACTATGGCATTTTGAGACATACGATTCATGGTTTTATTACCTAATAGTTGATGTTGCGATTTTTAGTAATATTAAAACAAAAAAATTTTGGGTCGTATTTTGAGTTGTTACAAACGTATTAGATACGATATTCGGAATAGGTATGATAAACCTATAGAATAGTTATGATGAACCTATATGGAATATATGGATTAGGTATGATGAACCTATATGAAATAGGTATGATGAACCTATATGGAATATATGGAGTAGATATGATGAACCTACATGGATTAGGTATAATAAAGCTATATCTTTCGTTCTAAATTCACTAGATATGTAAAATTATTCACCGTTTAGGAAAACGATAACTGAAATTCTTATAATTTTAACTAATAATTATACAATTTCATAAGTTTAGTATTTCCACAATTTATAACAATGTATTTTCATTTTATACGCGGATAATATTTTTGGTCATTATTATATCGTCTCATGCTTCCATGAGATACTTTATCTTATACATATAAAATTGTCATGATTGTGATTTACAACAACAATCCGTGTTATTATAATAGTTTACATATAATCCTGTGCTTTTTTTTTTAATATTAATTAATATATTACAACAAGGTGTATTTATATCCATTATAGCATCATACTTTAATTTATGTGATTTATGCAGTTAAATTACTAATTCATAAGCTTTTGACCAAATATAAAGTACGATGCTATTTTAACGTATAAAAATATGTAAATCATCAAAACTTAATAGACACGCATGTACTCTCCCGCAAATATTAAAACATTATAAGAAGGGCCATAGAAACTCACATTCGAAACGTGATCCCGATCCCGGTTCTTTTAGTGAAACTCTTCGTGAATAACCGCAAAGTAACCGTTCTTAGACTTTTAAACGTTTCAGGGTTTATTTGGTAATGTTGTAAGCTAAAGGGGCTCGTTTTCAAATATTTTATATTTGAAGGAAAAGGCTGTTTTGCAATTTATTTTACACGAGGGACTAATTTGGAATGAATTATATCCAAAAGGGTTGTTTTTAAATTGTTTAAATCATTTGGGACCTGCTTTGAAAAGATTTATATCAAGGGTTGATTTCCTAATTTAAAGTTATAATTGAAGGGATTGTTTCTGTCAATCTGATACAAGGTTTGGGGTACAAGGGATTTGACGCCTCATCTTCTTCATTCGTTCGTCAAATCGAGTATAGGAACAGAGGGAGCGACGAACAAACAGAACCACGAGAAGGGGCCAATCTCCAGCAATGGCTGGTAGGTTAGGAGGAGGAATCGATCTCCGGCGAGCCTCATTTGGATTGCTTTAATCTCCGCCGGCAGTGAGCCAAGAAACGGCAGCAAGGTCGACGGGAGAGGCTGTGGTCAACAGCAATGGTGGCGAGAGGCGGCTCCGACTGTTCTCGTCTCCTTTTCTCTTCTGATTTTGTCAGGTAACAAAAAGGGAAGATGGACGTGTGGATCGGAACTGGAACAACATTTGGTGCGGGTTTGTTTTGAGTTGTTTGATCGACAGGAAGAAAGAGGGAGAAAGGGTGTGGGTTTCCCCGGCAACGAAACGTAGCAGCGATCAGTCTCCGGCGAGTCCTCGTGCTCCTTTCTCGTCGCCGACCGCAGAAGTCCACGGAACAACAACAACAACCGTCAATGGTGGAGTGGTGTTTGGTGATTAGATTGCTGCCGATCGGAAATCATTAACTGGGGTGTTTAGGTGGTGCTAGACTGTAACACCGTAAATTTCAAGGCAAAATTTTTCATTTAAAATAGTCTTTTTATTAGAACACTTGTTTAAAATCTCATTCATAATTGAATTACAAAACATAGTTCATTTTCACTTGAATAGAAAACCAGGATCCTCCAAAACATAACTCTTTCTCTGGTGTGTACAATCGAGCCGGTGCCATCCCGTGTTACTGAAAGAACCTGAAACAACATAACACAAAACACTGTAAGCACGAAGCTTAGTGAGTTCCCCAATATACAACTTACGCATATACGCCTTTCCAGGCCCTGACCTTCCGGTCCACAAAACAACGCCTTCCGGCCCATGAGATAAATGCCTTCCGGCCCATAACATATTCGCCTTCCGGCCCATAACATATTGCCTTCCGGCCCATAACATATTGCCTTCCGGCCCATAACATATTTCCTTCCGGCCCATAACATATTGCCTTCCGGCCCATAACATATTGCCTTCCGGCCCATAAACATACACAGCACATAATACATTTATCCTAACACATATAGCACATATATTATATATCATATCCGACCTTTCGGTCACATAACATACTGCCTTCCGGCCCACATAACATACATAGCACGCATAGCAATTACCTTTCCGCTTATAGCACTTATAACACATATGATATCCGACCTTCCGGTCACACAGTCAAACCCTTCCGGGTACAGTATAGTGAGAAGACTCACCTCGTGGATACTGGAAATTAACAACTCCTGAAATCACTTGCACTTAATCCGCCGAGCTTCAAACTCCCTGGGTAATGTATTCTCTTATTACTACTTTTATCTTTCAAGACAACTGACCCTAAGAAATTACACATAGGTCAACTCTAGTCAACGGTCCACGGTCAACTCGACCGGACTCGGCGAGTACTCTGGCGACTCGGCGAGTCTAGTCGTCCTCCAATACTCTAAGTTTTCCCTTCTACTCGTCGAGTATCCTCCTTGACCCGACGAGTTACTCCTGGAAGAATCGCGGGGCCACCTCGACTCCACTCGCCGAGTCTGATGAACAACTCAACGAGTCCCAGTTATTCTTCAAGCTACTCACCGAGTCTGCTCATCTGACTCGGCGAGTCCATGCCATGCAGTCGCGCAAACTGCTTCCTAAGGTCATAACTGCTCCGACCATTCATAGGTCTGGCCTTCCTCGACTGTTCCATTACATAAGGTCTTCATTTAGGTGCTCATGATACACCCCAAGACTTATAAATTACATGTTGACCTAAGGCATAAGGATTTCAATCCAAAACCTTCACCAATTCCCGAAATGCACAGACATGGGATATTCTGGACCTCCAAGGTTCCTAATACAGGGTTAGAATCGTTTGGGGAACAAGGGTAACATTCAATCTATCCATAAAAGGGTTCCATAAACCCTAATTCTCTAAATACATCACCATAGCAGAGTATACACGAATCCTTACCTGGATAATGTGCTCTCTGTATCTCCAATCCTCAGAATGTGATTCCCTTGCTGTTCCTTTAGCCAAACCCTTCTCTTCCTTGCACAATAACTTCTTCAAGACCACCAATGGCCTTCAATCCTTGCTCCAGATGCACACAACCGATTAGGGTTCTTCTCAGTAGGCTAAAGACGGAAAATGACGGCCTATAAGTTCATTATATACGTCCCAAACCTAAACGGCTAGGGTTTTCGCTAAACAGCGCAGACTCGCCGAGTCCCTATCTGACTCGTCGAGTCCAGTCGCGAACCCGCGACCAGGTCTGTGATCCTACTCGGCGAGTTTGGATCCAACTCGCCGAGTCCCCCCTTAAAACACCCCATAAATATAATTTCAACAATACTTGAGATTCCGGGCTGTTACAATTCTCCCCCACTAGAATCAGACTTCGCCCTCGAAGTCTTACTCTGAAAATAGTTCCGGATGCTGCTCCCGCATCTCACGTTCCGACTCCCAAGTCATTTCCGATCCTTTCCGGGCTTGCCACTGAACCAACACCAGAGGTACCTCCCTGTTCCTCAGAAACTTGATCTTCCGATCCCTGATGCCCACTGGTCTCTCAGCCTAACTCAAGCTCGCATCCACCTAAATGTTCTCTAGTGGAACCACTGGTGACTCATCGACTATACACTTCTTCAACTGCGACACATGAAAAGTGTCGTGGATCTATCTCAATTCCGCTGGCAACTCCAAACGGTAGGCCACCCGTCCTCCCCTCACAATCTCACGAAAAGGTCCAATATACCGGGGCCCCAACTTGTCCCTCTTCCTGAATCGAATCACTCCTTTCCAAGGAGAGACCTTCAGGAATACGAAGTCGCCGACCTGAAACTCAAGCTCGTACCGGCGTCTGTCTGCATAACTTTTCTGTCAGCTCTAGGCGATCAATAACCCCTGTTTAACCTGCTGAATCTGCTCTGTCGACTGAAGCACGATCTCTGTACTGCCCACTACTCCCTGTAACCGAGAATCACCCACGATGCAATTCTGCTCCAAATCTCAACGATCACTCGACCCATAAGGGTTAGGAAACCATGAATCACCGGATCCCCGATCCAAAACCCACTTTATACATTTCGGAACGACTGAGGGACCCATTCGCACTCTCAGAGCAACTCTCATAAGTTCCCTTCTTGTATTCGCATACACATACTGCACTAGCCCCAACATACCTTTCTCTTCCCTTGCCTAGGGAAATCCGCTTGACGACCTTGCCACTACTCCATGCATCGCACATGCTCTGGATATGCTCGCAAGGACTCTCGGGTCTATGCGTTACCTCTCCTCAGCAAATGAGGGTCCGATATCACCTCCTATGCAATAGCTCAAAGGGCGGCATACCAATGCACTAATGATGGTTGTTGATATGGGACAACTCAACCAAGGATAAATATGTACCGCGGCTTCCTCCAAAATCTAATACACATGCCCGAAGCATGTCTTCGAGCGTCTGAATCGTTCACTCTCTCTAAAGTGTCCTTAGATGTCATCAGGATAATCTCCTTTCTCATATTCCTCTTCAAGACTGAGTACCAGGTCAGCTTTTGACTCCACAGCTGAGCCCCCAACGTCACCCGTATCATGATCCAAGTGTCCCACTAACTTCCTCCCCGCATCTCCTGATAGAGACGGAGACCCCCGTCTCGCCCCCGACTCAACATCCAAGCTCCAAGGGCTCAATACCAGGGCTACTCAAACCCAACTCTTCCACATCATGCACTGCTCGAAAACATTCCAACATCGAAATTCTCTTGCCATCTAGTGAGTACTACAACTCCATCACAGACTCTGGAAGCAATCAACGTAACAAATGCCCATCTTTGCGAAAATCCACTCTCTCAAATAATCTCCCTGGATGCCCATACTCGAAGGACTCCCACTAGATCCACAGATACTTGATATGCCACACGTCGATTCAATTCAGGATTCACTAGTAACTCCGAAATAAGGATATCATACCCGGATACCACAGAATACCCCAACAGAACACCACAAGATCCTGCCACTACCACTGATCTCCTGCCCCAAGCATCATATAGACACTATAATACATCTCCTCTGAACCCCATAATTAGATCTACATTTTTCCCACATTACAACTTCGGTGCATCTAATTTCTCGATTGGAATACGAGAAAATGCTGACATTACGAGATATGCTGATAATTCTCCGAAACCCTTTTTCCCGCCACTCAAAATCCAAACAAGGATACGCATACCGACCCCGGGAGTTGGCCGCCCAATCATTTCCTATCTACTTGCAACAACATCAATCACCTGTCATGGATACATTCGTCCTCCTCCTCAAGTACTTCCCGCATTAACTCACTCTGACCCCTTTCCTCGATCACCGACATCTCTGGTCTCATGATTTCTTACAGCATATCTCTATACTCCACTTATAACTACTCTTGACAAATCTTTGCTTTACATACTGCACCCGGTTCTCCCCCACTTAAGGTTCGAACCATTACCAACTAGCACACAACCAACCCACGACTATTTTTCCACCAACGAAATCGCACCTGCTCCAGGAGAATGCCACGCAACGCCCGATAATTCCCCCCCTTAAGGAAATCAATCAACCCTCTATACTCTGAACCTCTGATTAACTCTTCAAGAACTTCTCATCACGACTGCCTCTAATCGTTCCAAATTTCATACCAATCTAACCCTAAGCATCTCAACTGCTTAATAACATCCCTGGCTCATAGACTGCACCGCAAAATCATCGTTTCTCTCACCTCAACTCATCAACCAATGTTCTAACACCGGAATTGTCCCAAGGACAGGGACCCACTCCCAACATAGACGAAAACCCCCTGCACTGCAAAACTCAACTGTACTCCCCACTACTACCACCATAACACAACCTACTATTCTCAATTAGGTGTGGTGTGGTCCTCGACTACCTCAGTCCCAACTGATTGTCTGCTCCCGATGAGTCACTGCCTCGCGGCACACCTGCCACCTGCTACTCTGGGGAAAATCATCACCGATACGACCTGTAGGGTGTACCCCCAAACCCAAAACTGAAACATCAGGCCTCCCGTGTCTTGCACACGAACAAAAATAGCACCAACCACCTAGAAGGTGACCTCTCTTCTATCGACTGATTGCTCAACTCAGACCGAAATTTTCTCCTTCCTTTAACTCCTTACCAAAATACTCTGATAGGCACTCGCCTTTCCTCTCGGGGGACGCCTCTTCATACTCAATCATGGTCTGCAGGCCTAACACCCATAGCGTCCGATCTCTACCTCATCGATCATGACCGGATAATAAAATAATCACCAGCATCATTCACTACGAACCATGGTACTCATCCCATGACATCCCTTCTCAATCTGCTCCGGTGTATGGTACCCGAACCATAATATCACTCCTCAATCTGCTCCGATGTATGGTACTCGAACATAGCATCACTTCTCAATCTGCTCCGATGTATGGTACTCGAACCATAACATCACTCCTCAATCTGCTCCTTAGGACCTTCAGAATGCTCCATGTATCAAGTATGGGTCCTCTGCTTTCAGTAGTACGGGCACATACTACCTGCCACATCTACCCATACTTTCCACACGGACCATTCCAGAGCTCCTAAGTAGCTGCTTGACCTGCTCTTTCACCAATCCCATCGCACGTGCCCGCTCTCCAGCGAAATCCTCTACTTTACCAGCGCACTCATCTGGCTAGGTTTACTCCCTAGTCTCTTCCGTCGTCCTCCCACTTCTTTGCTATCAGCTGCTGAAGAGCTCCTAATGATGTCAGCCATCTACCTCCTGAATATCGTCATACCCACTTAGTAGCTGACTCCCATCACCGAGAGTTCCACAAAGCACAAAGCAAGCAGCATTCGAGCATCGAAGAATACATAGGACTCCTTATCTGTGATATCTCAACCTTCTCGGCTCATCCTCGGAAATACCCCTGAACTCTGTAACTCTACCCCTCGTGCGTTCTAACTGGATACTCTCACTCATCACATACTCAAAAGCATAACGCACCTATAACAATAAACCCTAGGCTAAGGCATCACAAATCAGGCCACTCTAGTCCTAAGATATGAATTACCTAGCCTGTCTCTAGCATGCAATAATATCTCATAAAGTGCATCATAGATATTTCATAACACAAAAGTAAGGGTATTTTGGGAAATCACCGTTTGGCTCTGGCTGATTGTACGCACTGCTCTTTCTTGCTTTCTCTTTGAACTCTTATTCACTTTTAGAAAACTATTTATTTGAAAACTTTTTCTTACTACCTCAGTTTGAGTCCAGATTACCCGAAGGCGCATCCGAATCCCTCAAACCAAGGCTTTGATACCAATTTGTAACACCGTAAATTTCAAGGCAAAATTTTTCATTTAAAATAGTCTTTTTATTAGAACACTTGTTTAAAATCTCATTCATAATTGAATTACAAAACATAGTTCATTTTCACTTGAATAGAAAACCAGGATCCTCCAAAACATAACTCTTTCTCTGGTGTGTACAATCGAGCCGGTGCCATCCCGTGTTACTGAAAGAACCTGAAACAACATAACACAAAACACTGTAAGCACGAAGCTTAGTGAGTTCCCCAATATACAACTTACGTATATACGCCTTTCCAGGCCCTGACCTTCCGGTCCACAAAACAACGCCTTCCGGCCCATGAGATAAATGCCTTCCGGCCCATAACATATTCGCCTTCCGGCCCATAACATATTGCCTTCCGGCCCATAACATATTGCATTCCGGCCCATAACATATTGCCTTCCGGCCCATAACATATTGCCTTCCGGCCCATAAACATACACAGCACATAATACATTTATCCTAACACATATAGCACATATATCATATATCATATCCGGCCTTTCGGTCACATAACATACTGCCTTCCGGCCCACATAACATACATAGCACGCATAGCAATTACCTTTACACTTATAGCACTTATAACACATATCATATCCGACCTTCCGGTCACACAGTCAAACCCTTCCGGGTACAGTATAGTGAGAAGACTCACCTCGTGGATACTGGAAATTAACAACTCCTGAAATCACTTGCACTTAATCCGCCGAGCTTCAAACTCCCTGGGTAATGTATTCTCTTATTACTACTTTTATCTTTCAAGACAACTGACCCTAAGAAATTACACATAGGTCAACTCTGGTCAACGGTCCACGGTCAACTCGACCGGACTCGGCGAGTACTCTGGCGACTCGGCGAGTCTAGTCGTCCTCCAATACTCTAAGTTTTCCCTTCTACTCGTCGAGTATCCTCCTTGACCCGACGAGTTACTCCTGGAAGAATCGCGGGGCCACCCCGACTCCACTCGCCGAGTCTGATGAACAACTCGACGAGTCCCAGTTATTCTTCAAGCTACTCGCCGAGTCTGCTCATCTGACTCGGCGAGTCCATGCCATGCAGTCGCGCAAACTGCTTCCTAAGGTCATAACTGCTCCGACCATTCATAGGTCTGGCCTTCCTCGACTGGTCCATTACATAAGGTCTTCATTTAGGTGCTCATGATACACCCCAAGACTTATAAATTACATGTTGACCTAAGGCATAAGGATTTCAATCCAAAACCTTCACCAATTCCCGAAATGCACAGACATGGGATATTCTGGACCTCCAAGGGTCCTAATACAGGGTTACAATCGTTTGGGGAACAAGGGTAACATTCAATGTATCCATAAAAGGGTTCCATAAACCCTAATTCTCTAAATACATCACCATAGCAGAGTATACACGAATCCTTACCTGGATAATGTGCTCTCTGTATCTCCAATCCTCAGAATGTGATTCCCTTGCTGTTCCTTTAGCCAAACCCTTCTCTTCCTTGCACAATAACTTCTTCAAGACCACCAATGGCCTTCAATCCTTGCTCCAGATGCACACAACCGATTAGGGTTCTTCTCAGTAGGCTAAAGACGGAAAATGACGGCCTATAAGTTCATTATATACGTCCCAAACCTAAACGGCTAGGGTTTTCGCTAAACAGCGCAGACTCGCCGAGTCCCTATCTGACTCGTCGAGTCCAGTCGCGAACCCGAGTCCAGTCGCGAACCCGCGACCAGGTCTGCGATCCTACTCGGCGAGTCTGGATCCAACTCGCCGAGTCCCCCCTTAAAACACCCCATAAATATAATTTCAACAATACTTGAGATTCCGGGCTATTACATAGACGATGGTGGAAGACAGAGAAGGAGGAGGTGGCCGCGATCGTCGGCGGTTAGTCGCTCGTTTCTTCTCTTTGTTTCGTTTTTTTTCCGACTATCAAGCCTTACAACGGGCTGTGGAGACTGACGGGGACTAAATCAGATTCTTATGATCTTCTGGCATAATTGTGATTCAAGTGTGAGATATGGAAGTACAACTCAATACTTCTATAGATTCCGCGTATGTATGTTGTGCGAGTTCATGGATGTTGCTTTGAGATAGTACATCACATGGACAATTAGTGTGGATGACATTTTGCTGGATACTACACATCCATACGTCCTTTGTGATCTTGAACGATTTATGTTCAACAAAAGATTTATTACGTATCTTTTACATGTGAATATATTTGAGTATTTGCAAAAGTACCTAATAACATATATATGTATTTTGATTATTTATAAGATACTTGATATTATGTATGTATATATTAAGTATTTGTAAAATACATGGCATATATGTATTTGGCTATTTTATAATATACATGACGTATATCTATACACACATGTACATGCATATATTTTATATTGATTATGTTATTTTTTTCGTCTCAATTCACAATAACAAATTTGATTTTCCAAAATATTTCAAACATGTACGTTGATTGTGATGTGCATGGTGATTCCATAAATTGTATCCGGAATGAAATTCCAAAATCATTTTTAAACAATAATCAGAGTTTCGTGTTCAATTGGTTACAAGTCAATGGGTTTCACAAAACCGGTTTACCTTCGGGATATAAGTGTTGTTAAAATGAAATCGATCGTAGACATAAGTCTTAGTTCTGAATGTATATATTCACGAGCAATTAAGCATATCACAACCTCATTTTCTTATTAAAATTTACAATTGTAACATTTAACCGGTTTATTACAGTGGATTTTCACAACATTCGACCAATGATCTATTTTTACCAATTGTTACATGTTTGTTTATAACCAAAAAAAAATTCTAATTTGTTAATTTATTATCTTATTTGACATCCTTATTTTCACGGCAAAAAAAACCGATTTTGTTTATGCTTTATAAAAATTAGAGTACCTCTTTTTAATAAAAAGTGTTGCGGAATTTGTTCCCAATAAAACATGATAAATACGTTATCAACGCATTTACAAAGGGAGATCATACCTACGATACGGAACATTTTGAACAAACGAACAAAATAAGAAGTTATATTATATCGTTCTTCAACATCTTTTGCAGTCTTGAATGTTCGTATATACGAAACCAGAAACATGACTATAGCTTCATCCAAATTCCTTTTTTGTTGGACTATCAAAAAGTCTAAACCTATTATCCACTTCATTTTCTGTGTCAAATAAATAAAGTTGAATAAACCGTGGACCTTTCTTAGGATCATCTCAGGATCAGGACAAAGGGAACCAATTTTGTGACTCGTCTGTCCAGAAATCTTAAAGACATACGGGCTACGACTATCATTCAAATCTTCATCAACATTTCCTCCAAAAGAGGTCATAGAGAACATGCTGTTATAAGCTCCAATGTCTCGTAAAAAGTTGTCGTTACCAAAAAAGGGTGTAGAAGTCAGCAGCCATCCTAGAAGGGTAAGGAAGGACAACCAAACCTCCTTTGCAACAACGATGATATCTCGAATGCTGAGCAGTAGATAGCTTCAAATACCTTTCGCCAAACCAGAAAAAAGCCCCACAAAATTCGCACACACTATTACAATCGCCACAGATATTCAGGAAGAACACCTGAAGCATGCATTCATCGAGATAACCGACTACGAACAACTCTAGAGCCATTACACATGCCAACGGACGTTGCACTGGAGGAGGAGCCAACATCGGCACAAGACCGCTTACCACCACGACCCTTAGCCACAAAGAGCAAACGGAAAGAATTCGAAGAATAGTAACACATAGACGGAAACAAACGGAAGAAAAAAAAATAAAGATAACCAACGATTACTTGAAATCAGAAGAACAGAGCGAAGCAAGGAAACAGAGACGAAGACGGAAGATAAGTAACAAAAACGAATAAAGATGAAAAATAGTCACATAGCATGCAGGATGAACAACACGTGTACAGATATTAAAAATAATTCCACAAAATACATTGAAAAAAAAAATTGTATCCTAAACTAAACGACCAAGAATAATATAAGGAACATTTGTGCCAATCCCTTAGGCAGTTTACTGTTCCTAAGGGTGCACATCTATAATATTATATATATATATATATATATATATATATATATATATATATATATAATATTATTAAGGATATTGCCAATTTCTTGAAAATTAAGAGGTATATATTTTATAACACCATGTACAATTTATTAAGCTTACAATGTATACACATACATGCATGTATCATTGTAACGTATGGTCGTAGCTTCTCGTGGAAAACCCTAATACCCTCTAGACACTATTAGCCATCGTTTCTTCCAAAAGCTTCTTCCAAATCTATTCCGTCTACCTCCTCACTTTCTTCAATCTCTGATAGGCTTCCATTACTACCACCCTCCTATATTCGTCGCTATCGCCACCCTGACGACATTGTCGTTACCTTCAGTCATCGTCTGCAGCCCCACTTCTACCTAGAAACTATAACTCTATCTCGCTGCCACCATCGGACACTATTAGCTACAAGGCCTAACCCTAGAGTTTCCCCTCCATCACTAATTCTATGGCTTTCGCCGTGTTCATCTTCTCCTTACTTCTCAAAGTCTCCACCGCCCTTTCTAGTCAGAACACAACCCATCTATTCTCTGCCGTCCTCATTTTTGGCGACTCCACTGCAGATTCCAGCAACAACAATTACATAAATACCCCACTGAAAACCGACCATCCCCCATATGGGGAAGACTTTCCTGGAAAAATCCCCACCGGATGATTTTCAAACGAAAAAACTGGTGTCGAACTTTTGGGCGTCTCTGCTGCAAATAAAGCAAACCATTCCTCCGTTCCTGCAGCTTAATATCTCCAATTTTGATATCCGCACCGGAGTGAACTTCGCTTCCGCCGGATCCGGCTACGATGACATGACGTCTCAGATTTCACAGGCGATTCCTGTGACGAACACTACAAGAAAAAAGGCCTTTTACGACGCTCATTGCGCGTCGTAAAAGGCTCAGACGACGCGCAAATGCGTGTCAAGGAAGGCCCTGTCATAAAGAGAGACGACGCGCATTTACGACGCTCATTTACGACGCGCGTTTACGACACGCAATGCGTATCAAGGAAGGCCCTGTCATAAAGGAAAATGACACGCATTCGCGTGTCGTAACCTTACGACGCGCGTGTTAATGACACGCAATGCGTATCAAGAAAGCCCCTGTCAAGAAAGGCCATGTCATAAATGAAGATGACACACATTTTTGCGTATCGTAAATTTAAATGTTTAAAAAAAATAAATTTATATATTTATTAATTTTTAAATTAAATTTTCATTTAATTTCTCATAATAGAAATAAAATACCATATACAAAAAATACAATCCATTGCATAATATAAAATAAAATTTCATACTCAAAAAATAAAATAAATTACACAAATTGTAATGTCATACAAAGAATCATTCAAATGTTAAACAAAAATAATACATTGCTAACATGGGTTATACATTCCTATAAAACTAACAAATAATTATACAACTCTATTTCTTACTGGAAAGGAATGTCAAACATGATTACAAGTCTCCCTTAATCTTGATTACTCACCTGCTTAAGTAGAATGTTGTTGTTGAGAAGGTTACCTAGCAACAGAGAAAAACACAACACCTCTCCCACAATCACAACATCATTTACAGAGAAAGGGTTGTCAATTACTTTCATTAAGACTTTCATTCAATCACAAAAATATTAAATAAAAGGGTGAAACAGTAACTTACTTTTGATAAGTTGATCTCCCTTAGAACAAACACAGCTAAAGCATTGAACAAGACCCTATTTCCCTCTTCTTTTAAAGTTTCCAGAATGTTTAGAATGCTCTCCTTACCTTGTTATTTCAAGTGTCAGGGGGAAAAAAGTCCTCACTTTTGGTTCCCTATCAGATGCAGCATCAAGAACAGAGAACATGATCTCACCAAACATAATCAATAATCAGATTGAATTATATATTATGAGTAAGTAATAAAGTACATGTAACACAATAAAGTATTATTAAGGAACTTATGAGTTCAAATTTTATTTTATACACTCAGATGCCAAAATATTTTATGTTATTCTTCTACAAGTTGAGAACCAACTCAAACATGAAAGATAATAGTCCATCTGGCAACTTTTGATGACATGGCAAATGAAATTTCTCAGAGATAGAATAATACCTGTACTATTAAAATGATGGCAACCACAATAGGTGGTCCAATAACTACAGCCAAAAACATGCCTTTAATCATGTCTGGAAAGAAAAGAAAGATTGTTTGCTGCAATCATAAATCCCATGTGTTACAAACTTATATCCAAATTTAAATTAAATAAAAAGAGAAAACTGTAAAAACAAATTATATCCAAGGTAATACACCATACAACAAAATAGCAAAGTCCATCAGTATTGTTACAAACCCATGAAGGAAGTGGAAGTTACTGGAAAAAAAAACATATGATTTGAGGCCAATTCTCCATTCTTCCTAATAAGATAAATTGAGAAGCATTTTTCAAAAAAACACCATTTTCTTAATTATTAGAACACATTAGGAAAGCTTTATACTCTTTGATTTAAGAAGCTAAGTAAACTATAAGAAATCCACAACAAAAAGAAACTATAAGAAATCCACAACAAAAAGATTTGAAACTTACCTGTCCAGTAAGAAGAGGGGTATCAGCAACAAGCTTGAAAGCAACAGGCCTTGGAGTACGTACAATCCAAGCCTGCAAATAAAAGGTGCATCAAGTATAAAAGAGAACAGGGAAACTGATATTAAAAACAAGAACTTTGATCATTAGAATAAAAGAGAGAGAGAAAAATAGAAAGGGAAGAAATGGAAGGAATGACTCATTCCATTCCATTCCATTCTATATTCCAACCTTTACCTTGTTTTCTTATCATTATCAGTTGTATCTGCACCTCTTTCATTTCCTGCAAGATTTATAAACGAAGAATGGCATGTGATCGTGAAGATTCCTCATTTGCATCTGTTGTCCCTGTGATTGTAAATTAGTAAAAGCATAATATAAAAAACTAAAGTAGAGAAGTGACTTGTGTACTTGATAATATATTTCTCATTTAGGCAAAACGGCTTGAAACAACCTGTTCTTCAATAGGAGTAACTTGACCAATGCAACGTTTTTTCCCAGATCCTGAAACCCAAGAACTGCTACCAAGCACACGTGCCTCCATGTCCAGTACTGCCTCCATTTTTTCCTTCCAACCAAATTCATCCTTTACTCTACCATAAATTTCTAAAGTGTCTATTCTTGGTAAAGTTGATCTGTTGAAAGTTGTTCCTATGGAGATTGTAATTTCTTCATCAGCTAGAAGGGATTCTGCAACTGTAAATGGGATGTCATACCATGACCTCATGCCTTCGTCTAGTTTTATAACTCTTTGGAAAATTGTTATCTCAGAGGGTATATGGTTTGCTAATGTGTTCCCCACAGGGACATGAAATCCAACCATTACTATGTTTGGATTCGAATTTGAAACTGTTACCTGGAATGGGAAAACACAAGGTATCAATCATGAATCAATACAAATAATTTAGGGACTGTTTCTTTTTTCTTTTATTTTCCCATCAAGTCTTGTATGGTAAAGTGGCTGAATGGTTAGCAACTATAAAACAGCCCCTAAGACCAAATGACCATTTTACCCTTACATCCCAACAAACAGATTTCATAATCATCATCAATTTTAACATGAGAGAAGTTGGTGGAAAAAATATTAAGGGCAAGTAGGGGAAGGGTTGGTGTTTTGATACACTAAGCTGTCCAGATTAAGTGGTTAACCAAGAAAGCCCATCAAGTCAAACAAAAAAGTATGCCGACATGCGAAAGCCACGTTTCATCAGTACATTATTTAGGGAACCTTTTAATTATGCATTATCTCTAGAAAACCTTGATCATATTTATTGCATTTCAACTTTTATCGATCAAAGTCGATTATATCGAACGATAATTAACTTACACCTTATAAAAAAAACTTAATTGATGAATCAATTAAAATGCACTCTTTCTTATTCGGCCCATACATTTTTACAAAAGAGTTTTTTTATTTTTATTTTATTTTTAAATTATTATCACAAACGGATATTTTGTAGGAAATGACACGTAGATAGCCGACATTGCCAAATGTAAAAAGAAAGAAAGCAACGGGGATGAATCCAGTGGGATGGCAGTATGATTATACACCTGTAGAACACATATCAGACCCTAATCCAACAGGTGTGCCGTTAGTGTAGTGTACATATATGTGTTTGACAAAAGTAGTTTTATTGGTTGTATATCATTGATGGAATTATACCTAGAACGAAATTGCATTGTAAGTCTATAGGATTGAAATTTATGGTAATATGAGTGATTGCAATACTATTATTCGAGGAGTACAAGCTTGTTCCATAGGTACCTGACATAACACAAGGTGATGTGGCATGATAGGATATTCCATTTCCTCCACAAAATCCATCTCATCAGAGGCCCCACCACCACCACCATCGTTTGCTTCCTCTACCTCGAATGCCTGTTCAAACCAAAACAATAATTTTACAAAGGGCATTTTCAGAATTTTAGTAAAAACTTACTTTCTTTCTAAATTGTAACTAACCTGGCAGACAAGTAGCTGTTTTTGGTATTGTAACTTTGATACACGTTCTTTTAATTCAGTAACATAAGTTTTTATGCTTTGAATATTATCTTCACCTGTTGTTTTAGACATCATTTGAATCTTTTTCAGATTTGGTTTGCTTTGTGCAGCAACAACAGGAGGAGTAGTAGTACTAATATTTTTGTCCCCTTCACTCTGTTGATTATATGGAGCCATGTTCTCACGCCCCCAACACAACTTCTTTAAAGGATCAAATTACTTTGAAATTGACCTTGATATTCATCGATTTAGTTACATAGCAAGAAAAGGATTGGATGCATTTCGTGAACGTCTAAAACACAGGATTATGAATCTCGGCTTAACAATTCAGGTAATCTAAATCTAATCATGAATTGTTGATGTACTTTCAAACTATTACAACTTTTTCCCTCCCTAATATTTTTTCTTGTTAAAAAAAAACATACTGGCTCAAAAACCAGAAGAATTACCCGAGAAAATTCTTTGCTGTTTGAGATTAAACAAGATTGACTTTGTCAATCAAGGTCAAATACCCACATTAGTCGCAGATGATCACAATTCCAATTCCTCTTGAAATCATTCTTCCTTCTTTTCTTTGGTAAAATGTTCCTGCCCACTGTAAGTACACAGCTGCAATCCCAGTAAAAAAAAAGGTGAATTTTTGCTTAAACCGAGTTAGAAAAGTAACAAAAGGTAAAAACTTTTCATTGTTTCTTCAGTGTCAATTTTGAATGGTTAACGATACGGGTTCGTTGTAATGTAAGTTGTTGTACATATTGATGTATCGATTGTTATTGGTTTTGTAAATACAGGATCATTTTCATTTTATAAATTATTGTTTTTAGTTTCATTTTGTATTCTGGTATTTACCTCTATCAAAATATGAACGTTTGACTTTGTTGAACCTGGTCAATCATTATCAGATTCGTTCGTGGGAACCGAAGCCTGTTACAAAATAAAAATAGGAATAAATCATTACTAAATCATAAAAGTTAAAAGTTAAAAAGTTCTAATAACAATCAAGACCAAAATATCCCCACACTAAGAGCCAAATCTGTCATCAAGTTCTTTTGAAAGATCTCCATCAGACATGAAAAACTTTAGCAATTGTGCCCTTGAGGGATCCTTTATGATGTTGTCTATGATATCAACAGCTTTGGAGACTCCACATTCGTGTGTGTCTATGCACACACAAACACCATCTAGGAACTAGGACGACGTTAGCTCAATGGTAAATTAATTAATATCTGTATATATATATATATATATATGTGTGTGTGTGTGTGTGTGTGTGTGTGTGTCTAACAGTTTAAAGTCTAAAGAAAATGACAAATTATCTTATGTTTCAGATGGTGATGCTTACTGTGTATGCGTTCTTATACGGGAGATTATATCACTGTTTAAGTGGATTAGAAAAAGCGATTATGAAATCAGCAAAGATGCAAGGAGATAAACCTTTGAAAGCAGCCATGGCTTCTCAATCTGTAGTTCAACTTGGTCTTTTAATGGCGTTACCGATGATTATGGAGATCGGACTTGAAAGAGGCTTCAGAACTGCACTCGGTGACCTAATAATCATGAACCTCCAGCTCTCCGCTGTCTTCTTCACCTTCTCTCTTGGCACCAAACTTCACTATTTCAGTCGCACAATTCTCCACGGCGGCGCCAAATACAGAGCCACCCAACCATCTCAATGTGGTTCCTAGTGGTGTCGTGGCTGTTCGCCCCTTTTCTTTTCAACCCATCCGGATTTGAATGGCAGAAAATCGTTGAAGACTGGGACGACTGGTCAGCATGGATCAGAAACCACGGTGGAACCGGTGTTCCGGCGAACAAAAGCTGGGAATCGTGGTGGGAGGAAGAACAGGACCACCTCCGATTAGGTCTTTTTCTAACAATTTCAACATCGAAGAAACAATGAAGAACAGGACCACCTCCGATTAGGGCTTTTTCTACTGCTACTTCTTCACCATCTTCTATTTTTTCTGTATTTAGACTTGAGAGTATAATTAGGGCTTTTTCTAACAATTTCAACATCGAGTGGGAGATATGGTGGTTCTAGTAGGTAGAAGTGAGGGAAGAAGTAAGAAGCAGTCAATGTCGGGAGGGGGAAGGAAGGAGCGTCCAGGGCAAGAGGAAAAGGAGAAAAAAAAGGAAGGCGGGATTTTTAATTTTTTCAGAATTTCATTTCCCCCTACTGTTAAAGGATGGAACGCGCGTTCCATTAAAAATTATAAAGCGACATCCTTAGACGACGCGCATTTTATTATAGGTGCCCTCCGTGTTTTTTTTAGACACTAATTTAAGGGCGCGCAATAATGCGTGTCTTCTATCCTTAAATTTTTTGAAGAGATGACATTTTTCTAATGTCACTCTCCTTTGCGTAACATAGATCAATGAGCGTCGTATTTTGCGCGTCGTAAAAGGCCTTTTTTCTTGTAGTGGAAGCAGTTGTATTACTTTAAGGAGTATATAAAGAGATTGAAGAAAGTTGTGGGGATCAAAGTTGCGGGGGCGTTGGTGTCAATTAGTGCTGGAACAAATGATTTCCCGATTAGCTACTACGATCTTCCTTCTAGAAGATACGATTTCTCCATGGAAGATTACCAGGATTATATATTGAAGAAGCTTCTGAATTTCACCAATGTAACTCTCTCTCTCTCTCTCTCTCTCTCTCTCTCTCCATATCTTTATTTAAACAATTTGTTTGATTTTGTGGTGGTGGTTGATAGGAGTTGTACAAGCTCGGATGTCGAACAATGGTGGTTTCAGGACTACCTCTGATGGGGTGTTTACCGATTCGAATGTTGTCTAGATTCTCGAGAACATATTTGATGCATCAGAACACCGATGCTCGAGTCTACAATCAGAAGCTCATGAATCTGCTGCCGCATATTCAATCTTCTTTGAAAGGAAGCTAGATTATGTACACAGATATCTACACTCCGATGATGGAGATGATCCGAAATCCACGAAAACATGGTAAATTTGTGGCATTAATTTTAATTCATATGTGTTCATTGCATTCTTGTTCGTTTGCTAATTTTATATACACACCACACCACACCACATACCTCTTACTTTTGTTTTTTGAGTGGCTTACAGGTCGAGTTGGTGTGTAAATTTAAGTGGTTTAGTTATACCTGTTGATTGCATATCCATACTTGAATAGATGCTGGTACAATGTCTCCCTTTGAACACAAGGAGGTTTTTGTTCTTGATGTTGGTGGAGAGGTGCTACTTGCTCTCACTAGCTTTAAAAATAATGATTATGATGATGATATTAATCTCTTTCCATATGATATTTTGATAGGTCGACCTAGATTTGGGTAACTATGAACGCTTCTTAGACGTGAGGCTTACTAGAGATAACAACATAACCATTGGAAAGATCTATCAGGTACCATTACCATTTACCAAAATTTGTGTTGTATTATTTCTACACTCTGTAGTAGTGATTAGTGCCAGATTCTTTCAGTAATTTGTTCTCATTTTGCCAGTCTGTTCTTCCACTAGGATAGAAAAATAAACTTACCTTCAGTTGGACATTGAATTTAGATACACACAACTTCCTAAATTCTTAAAATTTAAAAATAATTACACTAAGTTAGTTAAGTAAACAACAAACAACACCTTAACACATTAAGGACATTCTTTAATTTTGAAAAAAAAAATCTTTCACTTTAATATGTTATGTTCCATTGTTCAAATCATATATACTAAGCAATTTGAAGTTGTTATATATCCATCCCAATGTTCTTAGTTTTATTTTTGGGTTAGTTTTATTTGTTTACAATTAAGGAGTCAGATTCACATGCGGAATTGGATTCCGATTCCGATTCCAATGATCATGATCCTCAGACATAATCTACAACTATAGATGCAGCAAATAAGAGAATACAACAAGAGGGGCAAGATGAACTACAACTTAACATCAAAGAACAACCGGATGAGTTTCGATTGCCAACACAAGAGGTTTACTTCTTTTTTCTTATCATTTGTGGTTATATGACATGTTATGTTGCATTTACTTTTTAAGGTAGTGCTAATCTACTAATCTTTGATATATTTTGTATGATAAATTCTATGTATTTTTCACCAAATTCCAATTGTTTCTATAATGTTACATTTTGTTCAGATGTTTCCACCCGTTGAACGTTGAACTTATGGAACTAATTGAAGCTTTAGAAAAGCCTAGGCCTATCACCCTACTGAATGAACATTAACTGATACATAAAGAGGTGAATTTGAAGACATGCTTCGTGCCCTAACATTAGAAAGAATTCAATAAAAAGAAGCAATGGGTTTTGCATTATATAATGTTGACGCTGCTGGAGAGGTAAATAAGGGTAAAATCAGATAGTCACTAAACCAGTTTCTTAGAGCTAGGGGTAAATTGGTAATTTTACATTGATGTTAGTAATTATTTTCATAGTTTATCGGCCTATATTGAATGTTTTTTCTAAGAAAATTTGCACAAACTTTCCATTAATAAGTGATGTATGGATAAAATGATATATACCTGGGGAAGTTTGTATGAACATTTTGCCAAGTGTTGTTGAATAAGAAATACCTTTACCTTTTTGTATGACATTAACACATTTTATATTTTCAGAAAATGTTTGCAGTGAAGGCTCAAGAAGCGTTAAAAAAAACTTATCATAGTTTAGAAGTTGGTTGAAGTCCATGGAAGGTGCAGACTTGTGCTGCTTTAATACGTGGTGCAAAAGAGTTTTTCCCATAATTATGAAGGTTTTGCTAATTTATGAACAATAATAATAATAATTTTTTTTACATATTTCTCTTTTGTCTCTTAATTTTGTTTTATTTTGGTTATTAGAAAAATGTTTTTATTAAGGCTAAATGCAAGAAATGGCAAATTACTTTCAATGCTTTCTTAATTATAGCATCTACAACAGATTTACGATGTAAAAGATATTATTTTCATATTTCCCACTTAGTTTTTTTTTTTCCAGAAAATGGTCTGTGTATTAGAAGTTAGCAATGTACTTTTTAATCATTTTGGGAAATAGCAACATATTTTAATAGATAATTCAAAGTAGGATGCCCTAATGTGACCATTGCAAACGTACAATGCTATGTTTATTTTAAAAAAAGTTATTAAAAAGGAAAGTGTGTAAAATTTTCCGAGGACAGAAAATCACGTAAATTTATTCATGGACTAAAAATCACAAGACAATGGGATTCAGTAATAATCAATAAATTATATTGCTATTTAGGGGTAAATAGATCTAAATACAATGCTAGTGAGAGTAAAACCAAAAAAAATATATGTTAACAGAAATCATCCATGTTCAATTTTATGAAAGAAAGATGCTATGGATTAACCTGGCCCGAAACAAATCTTTTGGTAAAACTATGAGTTATCTTTGTTAAATGTGTTTCTTAACTAATTCAACAAATCTTAATAATAACAATTCAAATTACCAAGTTAATAAACAAATTTTAAATATTTATAAAATATTATCAAATATAAAATACAAACTTAATCAAACTAGAATAATATGTAGAAGAAAATTTTGATTAACATCCATGACAAAAAAAAACACCAACTATAATCGAACCAAAAAATTGAACGAACTTTCTTTAACCAAACTGAAAAAAGTCCAAAAAACCAATTAAATTAGCCTGAAAATCATTACGTTTTTTTTATCCGAAATGTGATTTTTTTATAAAATGGAAGACCGTAAGGTCTGGCACACTACCTCCTAATAAACCCTTTAAAGTACCTTGTAAACCCAAATTCACAATTCTTAAACGCTAAACAACAAGCTTACCCTAAACTATAAATGCTAAACCCAAAACATACTTGAATTTAAAAAAATATTTAAATTGATTAGCATAATTTTTACCACAACATATTTTACTTTTTGTAACCCAAACCAAAAACACACTTTAATTTTTTATTCCGAAAAGATACTTATGTCAATTAAGTCCCGATCAACATGTTTCATTTTGGTTCAGTAAACATGTTTCATTTTGGTTCAGTATACATTAAAGAAATCGTTAAATTAACATTAATGTTTGTTCCTATTGTTCCAAAATCACTAATTGAAAATAATGTTTGTTGATACTTCCCATTACGTTAAGTCTTATTTTTAATATGACATTCTTCTTAAAACAAAATACTCGTTTAATTGAAAGTAATTATTGTCCGCCGAATACAAACTAATTGCCGAATCATACATGTTTTCGAATAGAATAATTTCCGAAATAAACTATTTGTACCCGTCGCTTGGCGCGGGTAAATGGCTAGTATATATATATATATATATATATATATATATATATATATATATATATATATATATATATATATATATATATATATATATATATATATATATATATATCAATTCTTAAAAGGGTTGGGGAAGAGGGTTTGTCATAGTTTTTTGACGTTTTAATACATTTGCCACCTGGTTTTTTGTCTTTTTCCCATTACTTCCCTACATGCTAGGCCCTCTTTTTTTTTTTTTTTTTTTTTTTTTACGATTGTTTCTTCAGGTTAAAGGGAGTGGTAACACTCCTAGCATCTTGTTACATCAGCTTTTCGGATGCCACCTTATTTTTTTTCATTTGACACCTAAGGTTAGCATTTGGCAAAGAGTGGTAACACTCCTAACACTTTTTTAATTTTCTTTTTCTAATTTAATTAAATTACTTTATTTTAATACATTGTGATTTTTTATGCATAAATATTAAACAATTTTTATTTTTTTAAACCAAAAACATTTAATATAATATAAATTATATTTTTTAAAATATACTTCATAACTAATCCAATTGCTTCATCTGAATCTCTTTCTTCATTATCCCCCAACCTTTATTGTAGCTTTTCTTTAAGATATTACTAAACCATTTTACAAAATATGAAAACAAGATGAACAGAACATGAACAAAACAGGGGAGGAAAGAAATCTCAGAAAATTACTTTGGCTCCAATTATCTTATTCAACAAAGACTGAAATAACTTAATTAAAAACGTCAAACAACCATACCTTATTTATAGTAAAATAATTAGAATCCTAAACTAACTTAAAACCTTAAAATAGGAAAGTTTTCCCAAAATACCTCTGGGACCAAATTCAACTGCATTTTTCTAACATCACATGTTCCATGACCATTTAAGCTGCAACCTTCCAAAAAATGGCAATACCCTCATGACTTGGTAGAATGATGGCACACTTTTTGCAAGCAATGCGATTTTGAACTTTGTTAGATCATGAAATTTGAGTCATTTAAATCCATATTCTAGATTCTTCAACTATTGTTTTCAATATATATATTTTTTTAAGAAAATGATGATATCATTTGGGATATAAAAGGAAAATATAAATTTAAAAAAAAAATAGAAATTAATTAGAAATGTCTCATTTCCCTTACTTTCTCTTGATTTTGACTTTTCATTAGGGTCAAAACGGTTGAATTCTAATGATTTCTATCATGAAAAATAAGATTAAGAAACCATTTAGCAAGATAAAAATCAACATGCTTAATCATATACAACAATGAGAATCGTAACCTTTTTTTTTTCCAAGAGCACAGGAAAATAACAGCAGATAGCCATAGCCATGGAAGCAAATCTAAAGCTTAATGATATGAACACACTACTAGAAAAACAGCCTTTTGCGACGCTCATTACACGTCGTAAAACGTTCAGACGACGCTCAAATGCACGTCAACGAAGGCCCTGTCATAAAGAGAGACGACGTGCATTTACGACACGCAATGCGTATCATTAAAGCCGCTGTCAAGAAAGGTCATGTCATAAATGAAGATGACACACATGTTTGCGTATCATATCTTTTATTTTTTATTTTTAAAAAAATTATTTATAGATTTACTAATTTTCAAATTAAATTTGCATTTAATCTCAAAATATAAAATAAAATACCATATACAAAATATACAATCCATTGCACAAAAGTTAATGTCATACAAAATAAAAAATAAAATACAACTAATAAATAAGAAAGATAATTCATTGCACTAACATCTCAAATACAAATAATAATCCCTAACTATATAAGCTAATACTACATTGCTATTAAGGGACATCATCATAACTCACTGAAGGTCTTGGAACAATGTTCTTGTCATCAACTCTTACACCAACCTTGCTTTCTGGTCTTGGAACAATGTTCTCGTCATCAACTTGTATATATGCCAAATGTAACACCGTAAATTTCAAAACAAATTTTTGAAAATTTTTCGTAAAACATAGTTCAATTAATATTCATAAAACAACCATGTTAATTATCCAATTCAAGTCAATACAAAATCCCAAGATCACAAATATAAAAACTCTGTGTGTGTGTACAGATCAAGTCGGCGCCTTCCCGCGGTCGTCACTAGTACCTGAAACAATAACATCAAACACTGTAAGCACAAAGCTTAGTGAGTTCCCCAAAATACCACATATAACACATATTAGCCACTCGAGGCTATAACTCTGTGGGTCCGTGCACCCAAACTCTGTGAACCCTCAGGTTCTAGCTCTGATAAACATGCACCACATAAATCACATAGAAATAATGCAGTACAACACGTAACATACATAGCATACAAATACTCTATCACATAACTCTGGTTACCTACTCAAGGTAAAGTATAGTGAGAAGACTCACCTCGCGTATCTCGGTATCTCACGAATCCTGGAAATCCCTCGTGCTCGATCCTCCGAGCTCTAATCCTCCTATAACATCATATGTCTCTAGTTAACACTTTATATCTTCTAAGGTTGACTATCCCTAAGAAGTCAACACAGGTCAACTTCGGTCAACGGTCAACGATCAACGGTCAACGGTCAACTTTGACCGGACTCGGCGAGTGCGCTATGGCGACTCGACGAGTCTAGACGTTTTCACCAACTCTCTAAAATTCCCACCCTACACGTCGAGTATCCCACCCTCACTCGACGAGTTTCATCTGGAAGAATCGTGGGGCCACCCCGACTCAACTCGTCGAGTCTCAAGAACAACTCGACGAGTCCTAGTTCGACTCAGTGCACCTGTCGTCCCTCTCCAACTCACCCTGACTCACTGAGTCAACCCATGACTCGATTGGACCACTCACTGAGCGAACCCAAGGCAATCTTCAAACTACTCACCGAGTCTGATGAACAGACTCGGCGAGTCCATGCCATGCAACCACTCCAACTTGCTTCTAAGGTCAGATCTGCTTCCACAATCTATAGATCTGGCTTCCCTAGACTGATTCATCACGTAAAGCTTCTATCTTGGTGCCCATAACACACCCATGGCTCATAAATAGAGTTTTGACCTAAGGCATAAGGATTCCAATCCAAAACCTCCATTGATTCCCAAAAAGCTTGGGCAAAGGGACACTCTGGACCTCCAAGGGTCCAGATCTATGGTTTAAACCACATAAGGGACCAAGGGGGCACTAGATCTTGCCACAAAAGGGTTCAACAAACCCTAAATCAAAATAAACATCAACAAGGAAGAAGATAACTCGAAATTATTACCACAATAGTGATGCTTTGGACTCTAAACTCTCAGAAGTGGCTCCACTAGCTTTCCCTTAGCTAGTTCTCTCCTTCCTTGCAAAAATGACACCTCCAAGATCAATAATGGCCTTCTACTCTGCTCCAAACGCTCACACTCGATTAGGGTTTCACTCAAGGGACTGGTGAGCACAAATGACGACCATAAGGCCCTTTAAATAGGTCCCAAACCTGAGAAATTAGGGTTTCATTACACAGCGCTGACTCGCCGAGTCCAGGCGCGATCCCGCAACCAGATCCGCGACCCTACTCGGCGAGTCTGAGCTCCAACTCGCTGAGTCCCCTCTCAAAACACCAAAAACATAAATATACAAGATACCTGAAAATCCGGCTGTTACACCAAAAACTTGAAAAAACAACAAAAATTTAATGTTATATATATATATATATATATATATATATATATATATATATATATATATATATATATATATATATATATATAACAAGAGCATATTGAATGCATAAAATAAGAAGAGCTAATAGAAAGTCATAATATAAAAGGTCAAAATGCAACTTTCATGGTTTGATTGGGAAAAAGAAAAGTATTAGTGGTTCTCTTGTAGCCTACTCATAAAAGTACAAGTTAATTAATGTTCATGATAAATACATAAATAAAGAAAAACAACCGGAAACAATGATAAAAAAAATGAGAACTTACAGCGGCTTCTAGTAAGGCAGAAGGAAGTTCACAATCTGTACCCAACTTAGATAGTATATGCAACACAGGCAACTTGATGTCTTCTGGTGAATTGACAATTTAGTCCTTTTGACGGGAAAGAAATGTTGCGTGGAAACTACTGCAAGAGTAGACCCTCTATCACAAAACAATAAGTTGCACGATCATAATCAATAGCAATTGTTAATAATAGGAGTGCAAAAACATATATACCTCAACAAATGATAACCCTTCCAATATCTTTGACTTGTATGGTCCAAAATACCCCTGAATTCTTATCACTTTAGTTATTTGGTTTCGAACAGATCTCCTAACATTGCCAAAAACCAACTGCCTTAGGCAACTTTCCACACCCCTCTCCTAGTTTTTGCAGTGTAGCTACACCAAGTTCGGTTTCACCCTATTCATCATAACAGGCAGCCAATAAGCATAATAGCATTAGAAAAGAAACAACCCCTAAAAACAGCCTAATATATATTTATTAGAATGTGTTAAGAGCAACAGGTTACCTTTAGAAACAAGTCATAAGCAATAGCCCTTCCAATATCTCGAACTTTCTCAAAAGTATTGTGAGGCTCATTGTTAACATCCATACTCAAATCTGCGACACTACGCCTCACAGGGGCGGAACACGTATACTAGAAGCAAAGTTTAACATAAATTGGTTGAGACAGAACACAACGAAGTTGTGGGTGCACCAGGGGCAGTCATCAACCACCTTTGCACTATGTTGTAATATAAGTCAACATACAAAATTATTATTATTATTATTATTTCTCTAAATAACTAGAAAAAAATATATGTAAATAATTTATTACATTCCATTGAAGAGAACATCAAACCAACATGTTAAACCATGTATCCTTGTGCCTACAGAAGCAGTGAATTTTAGTGGAATGTCAATTTCATACAAATCCTCTTCCTGTATATGAAATAAGAAGAAAAAAAAATATCCAGAATTCACATTCATTTAATAATATTATAAACCTTTACCCATAATGGAAATGTAATAAAAAAAAAAGAATACCTTGACCATAGTTACACGGAAACGGAATCGTTCCGGTACGTGGAGCGAAAACGGGACCGAGGATCGGTAATCTATAAAATTCGGTACAAGGGGGGGGGGGGGTAGTCTTCTCCGGAACGCTATTTTGGTACGTGGAACAGTGTACCACGTAATGTAGTACGATGTATCATATATTACTAAAACATATAATAATATAAATATAAAAAGTATACTAAATACCAAAAGATCAATACTTCAATTCATATTTAATACTTCAAATGTTCAATACAAAAGTAACATAATAACTTCAATACCAAAAGATCAATACCAAATAAAGCTAATAAATTCAAAAGTTCAATACAGTTGAATCAAAACAAAGTAACTTCAATACCAAAAGATCCTTAAGTTTACTCTTTCCTTTGCCTTTTTTCATTCCCATCATCAGCTACTCTCTCAACATTTTTTAGATTTTCCCATTTCATTTCTTCAAGTCTTGGACTTGACTCTTCCAAGTTAGTGCT
This sequence comes from Lactuca saligna, assembly GCF_052625555.1. Classification (NCBI taxonomy): domain Eukaryota; kingdom Viridiplantae; phylum Streptophyta; class Magnoliopsida; order Asterales; family Asteraceae; genus Lactuca; species Lactuca saligna. The sequence continues at coordinate 149,058,876 of NC_136417.1, forward strand.
TTCGGGATTTACATCCCACTTCTTGTGTGGCCCGGATGTGTAACTTTCGGAGAATCTTGATTGGAGACGAATAATTGAACGTATAAACACCAACTTATCAACCCTTTTGGAGTTCAATCGGTTTCTCTTGACATTATGTATGTAAGAGTACGTACTCCAGTTTCTCTCGGCTGATGAACTACTAATAGGTTGTGATAAAACTTTCTTTACTATAACAGCAAGTTCGGGCGTTTCTGACCCGTAACTTGACCACCAATCAATAGCATCCATGGTCACCGCATCCATGTGAGCTGCCGCCAATGCATAAAGGCCTTTTTTCATGTGAAAAGTAGCGAATTGCTCACGTAGAAGACGCTCCTCTTCTCCACTTTCCGCGATCCTCTTAAAAGATTCCATTACACCAAACATAACCTCCTTATCAAGATTTGGAGCTTTCCTATGAACTCCACCAGGTGCCATCTCCTCAAGATAATTTTTATCATAAAATCGTGGAGATAATGCAAATCCTAAACAATGCAAAGGGATTGTCATCTTCTCCCACCTTGCTAGTATAATCTTCTCCACTCGAGGGTAATACTCAGCATAACGATGATTCATCATGACATCCTTAATCTCTCCTAGCATGTTATCCATTTTCTCATAAATTTCTCCCATCTTTGATCCCTCACCATCACAAAATTTAACCATCAAGTATATTGGTTTTGTAACAGCAAGGACACTTTCCACATCATCCCAAAAGTTTTCACTTTTAATTGTATCAGCAACTAATAATCCACTTTGCCTAGTGTTTGCATCAGTATTTTTCAGCCATTCTCTCCATGAATTTAGGACAATTGTAGTAGCAAGAGACTCTCTACAATCCCATAACCTTTTCAGCAAAATATAATGAGATGCAAATCTTGTTTTGGCTACTTTTAACAATTCCAATTGTGAATTTTCTCTAAAAATAGCCAATGCATGGGTGTGATTAAGAAAATACTTAACAACTATTTTCCCTTTCCTATATATGTCCATTAGCCAAAAACAATCAATTGCAAGATCTTTAAAAATTAAATTCAAAGTATGGACACAACAAGGAGACCAGAAAATTTGTTTATGTACCTTCTCCACCTCCTTTCCAGCAGCCTTACAGTTTGCCACATTGTCGGTAACAACTTGTAGAACATTCCTTGGTCCTACGGTTTCTATGGCTTCAAGCAAGAAGTTTGCAATTGCTTCTCCTGTCTTCTCTACACCAGAAAAGTCCTCTGCATACATAAACATGGCTCCACGGCTGTTGGTAGCAATAACATTGATTAATGGTCGATGTTTAACATTCGACCAGCCATCCGACACAATAGAAACCCCCTGTGTATACCATGTATCCTTCACTGAAGTCAGCCCCTTTTCCACATCTATCACACACTCGTCAAGCAAAACGGTTCGCGCTTTATCATATGAAGGAGCCTTATAACCGACAGGTGCCCTGTTTATGGCTGTTATCATCTCTTGAAATTGAGGATTACGTAGAACATTGAAAGGAATGCCATTAGCACATAATGCTCTCATAATCTTCATATCAACTGTGTTTCTTTCCATCATACCAAAAGAATCTTCAAGTGGTTTTTTAGATTTAGAAGTAGATCTCTGTTTTTTATTAATTACAGAGTTCTTCAAAGATTTAGAAATACCTTTTGATTCAGCAACATTTACTCTGTTTAACAAGCTTTGATATTTAACCCGATCCTTGAGTATAGTAGGACACCTTTTGATTTCTGGTGCTTTCCCGATTGCAGCACCAAAAAAGTGTACATGAATTCTAGTATAAGAGCTGGTAAACATTTGATGGCAGTGCTTGCACACCCATTTCTTTGACCCCCCTGCGTTTTTACTCCCTAATACACCAACTATGTCCACTTCCTGCAACAGGGGCTTATCAACCTTGGAAGCCTCAACATTTTGAGGAGCTTCAACACTTTCTGCAATGCCTAGAACTCCATCTTCCCCATCTTTATTATCAGAATCAGTCAAGGTAACATCAACACTTTCTGGCACGCGATTATCTTTACCAAATACCATTTTTCCAACAAAGAAATTGGTTTCGGTGTTTGAAGGTGTAGAAGAATACCGTGAATATGAAATAGAGTAATAGAATTGCCTAATTGATTTTGATTCCCCATACCTCATGATCATCGTTCTTTTTTTTGGGTTCCCCAATTCTGGAACCAACGTTTCAGCTGCCCGATGTTTTTTTTTTTTTTTTTTTTTTTTTTTTTTTTTTTTTTTTAATTTTCAATTTTTCCCGAACGTTCCTGAAAATGATAGGTCGGCGTTCCTGTAATTGGTGGTGCGACGGATTCAGTAGGTTGAAATCGCGATCCTTAGTGTAATCCAATCGACAATTCAAGCGATTAGGGTCGGTCGAATTTGCGTTTGGGTCGCGATCTAGGAAACGATTGGATCGCAATTGGTCCCGTTTTTGGACCGTACGATCTGGAACGAAAAACGTAAGGGGGCAAGCGATCCTAGTAACTATGACCTTGACAGTAGTAAAATTAATGACATGGGAAACAGCAGGAGCCACTAATAATCTTGGATCAAAAGCATCAACCACTGGCTGAAAACATATCATCAAACACAATGTTGTCATATTAAGAATTACATTATTAAAAGTTAAATTATTTGAATGTGTGAAATGGAATAAAGAGAAACCTGTGAAAAATATCCTTGGAATGCAGTGCCATGTAAAGCTGTTAAATCAACCCTATAATAGTTATGTTGTTGCCAAAAGAGGGCCTGGATAACAAGTGTATATTTTATAGAAATAAGAAACATAAAAACTACATTTAACAAATGATAATCAAAATATCAACCAAAAAAAAACAAATAGGATGAAGAAATGAGATTTGGAAGAAAAAGTCCATACCATGTTTGCAGTCTCAACATGCAGATACTCATCACTGAATGGTGCCATATGAATTCTACAAAATAAAAATATTAATTTTTGTTTATTATATCAAAAGTAGCAATGAAAAGTGCTTTGTTTTTGGACGTATTGCTATAATTGGCTAGTTTTTCAAAGTACATGTTTAAGAAAAGTTCTAAAATGTAGTGAAATAGTGTCAAAAATTAAGATAAAAAAATGTTATTATGTATCAATATCATAATATCCCTTTCATTGATCAACACAAACATCAATAAAAGTAGAATGTTAGTTTACATCATAACACAACTAATTAACAAAGAAAAACAACAATTAACAGCAAAAGTTTAACAAACAAGTAATCATTTTAAAGAAAAACTACACCCTAAATTAAATGTTGATAGATTTATGAATCTGTAAGTTTATAGACCAAAGATTTAACATGAAAACTAATGCTATCAAATAATATCAATCGTAGTCATATACATTATACAACCAAATTACTATGTACTTTTTATAAAAATTGAACATTATATGAATGATACTAACAAAATACAAACAACTAACACATTAATGTTTACTGTACTTTTAGTTAAAAAAAGATAAATAATGTCATTTATATTTGACATTCTTCAGGGTGATACAAGTGTTCAACTTCTTCCACGGATAGAATGGAAAGAAAGAAGGGAAAAAGAATTGAAGGACCTAATACTTTCAAGGTTATTTATAGGATTAGAATTTGTTAGGGCAACATCTGATTTGTCTTCAGGACAGATCTTACAACTAGAAGGGGCAATTTTGCACACATTTTGGTCAAGTGTCAACAGGAAACTACTACAACTACATTAAATCAAAAGGGAACAAAATTCTTACGATAAACTCAACTTCAACATGTTCCTTCTCCTTGTATACACGGGTGACCTGATATATCCAGGAGATTAACTATTGGTGCACTTCATCCATTAGAGGGCCCCTTACGATAGTGAAAGCTTTCTGTAACAAAAGAAAGCATTAGTCACTTGCAACAGACAACATTAGTGGATAACTTCCCCAAAAGAGTATGGTTGACCTACCCTTGAGATTTTATTGGAAATGTGGCATTAGGACGGAAGATATATGCTCCAGAAGCCTTCAAAAATTAGGAACAACATCAGAAAATGAACAAAATTCATGTAACTAACTTCACTACACACACAAACACACATATTCTAGTTGAGAAATTGAATATATCTGGTCTGTGCCATTATAACAAGAATAGTAGATGTACGAGTGTTCCATGGCTCCTTCAACCTTAAATCATGTGCCAAACATGAAAAAATCAATGTGAACAGAGGAATCAAGCAGAAAACCATAGCTTACAGATGAAATCAACATAAACAGTTGAAATTTAGATGACAAAATCAATGTGAACAGTGGAATCGAGCAGAAAACCCTAGCCTTTCCCTTCGCCCATCTTTCTTGTGCTTCTGCTTCTTGGTTGTTTGTAGAGAGAGAAAGAGAGGAGTGAAAAAGGGTGTGCTGCTATTGATTAAGTAAGAAATGGAAAAAGAGCGGCGAGAGACATACCTTCTTTGAGAAGTGAGAGATCCAATGACGGTATTGTATTGAGACACATTGTTGGCGTAGTTTCTCTTGGCATAATCGTCGGCGGAATCGGAAAACTGACGACGGCCAAGTGCTGTGAGCAGTGGTTGGTGATTAGCTAATGAACCAACAACAGTGAAAATGAATGCTATTGGCTAATAAAAGCCCTAGTTCATGGGTGCGAACTTGTAGGGTCCAGATCATAAAAAGTAAAAACCCTAGTTCTTCTTTGATATCAGGGACAAGAAAAGCCTTAAAATCGCTGACATTTCGAGTTTGAGGATTTGTAGACTCCCAATCGCCGACTCCATGAAAGATATTGTGAGGTTCGATTTTTTGGGGAAGGCGGGTACTTGAATTTTTTGGGGATTTGGTTTCCCCCCTTAGTTGCATTAAAGAAGGACGCGCTTATTAAAATTTTATAAAGCGACATCTCTATACTGACACCCACTTAAATTCATGTGCCTTTCGTGTTTTTAATTTTTTTCATTGGACATTAATTTTAGGGCACGCATAAATGAGTATCCTCTATCCTTCAAATTTTGCAAAACTGACATTATTTTTTAGGGCACCAACAATGTGCGTCCTCTATCAGTGCGTGTCATTGTTTGCACGTCATTAAAGACTTGTTTTCTAGTAGTGTGCTTCCTATGTGTCATGCGATGACATTAATTCTGAGGGTAACTACGATCAGATTGGAGACGCCGGACGCTGGGGTTGAAGTCGCCGGATGCTAGGGCTTTTTAAACACGAAACTATAAATTTGAATTCGGTCAAACCCTAATCCCACCAATCAAATTCGTTCCTCACCATCTCTCTTCTCGCCAATGTTTTAGCACGTCTCCAGTGGCGACCCCTCTAGCGAGGGCTAGGGGGCGGTGTTCTAGCGAGGTTGGCGAGGAAAGTGGCGAGTGCCACTCCACTTAGTATTACCAGTTAAGATAGCACTAAACATGTCTTCGATATTAACTTCCTTACTCACCCTCTTCTTTCACCCAAATTGCTAGTGTAATTCCCAGGTAAACCTTCGTCAATATTCTTTCTATTTTGCGCCTTCTCCTCCAGGTTTTTGTTCTTCCATTTTTGTTGTGTTTTACCTTTTCTGTGGTTATTCTTTGCTTCACTTGTGTCCCTGCCACATTCTCCTCCAATCATATTCCTTCACCACCACATGTATCTTTTGGAACTTGACCTCCTTCCTTTTCCCACCTCTTACCCATTACGCATCCATGTCCTTCACCTTCACTTACGAAAATTGTTGTTGAATTCCATTCCGATTCTACCGATGAGCCGCCACTTATTTCCTGTTGATTTAGAGAAGTATTTGCTTAGTTAACCCCGTATGTCACCTCATCACCACTATCCTAGGTTATCCCGACCGACAAGTGTCGCTTTTGGCTGCCTGCTCCATCAATGTCTCCACGGTAGGGAAATCAATTGAAGCTTCTTACAGATGTCCACCGTTCCTTGATTTACTCTCTCACCATTGTTTAGATGACCCTTTGTCGACTATAAATTGGCCTACCTCGATTATATCCAACAACATCATCAAAACCTAGAACGGATTCCCACATAGATTGATTGAAGTTCTAGAATTGGTTGAGGTAAACAACTTAAACCCTATTTCCATTTCTTCCTATCATGACCTTTGTTTTTCATCAATTTGCTATTCTGCTCTTCCCTTAACTATTAACACTTGTAGAAATAGAGCTTTGTTGTTAAGAGAACATGCTATTTCGTCGTTGGTGGGTCTTTCACAAAACCGGAACTGCTTCAATTAGAATCTTGATTGCTACTCCATTGATGAATTTGGTAAGAGATTAGTAGAAACCCATTTGATGTTTCACTTAATATTAATTCTCAGAATTCATAAATTTTGATGTACATCCTTCAAAGGCCAATAAGTTTGATTCAAAGGCCATTAGTGAAGGGTAAAACCATCACTTCTGCTGTGATTGTTTATGTAGATGCAGGGCTGGCCCCGAGATATTGGTGACCCTGTGCGATTTAACAAAAAATAGGCCCTAAAAAATATATATATAATTTAATTTTCTATTGCAAATACATAAAATTAAAATTCCATTCAAAATAATACAAAAAAATAGCTTCTACTTGAATATAGCCATCCTCCTAATATTCGATTAAATAAACTTTTCAATAACATCTTCATAAGTAACTTTATCCAACATGTTACGCTCAATCGCCATCAAAGCCAATCCATTAAGTCGTTCTTGAGTCATTGTAGATCTTAAGTAGGACTTCAAAATCTTCAATTTTGAAAAACTCCGTTCTGCAGATGCAACAGTAACAGGAATAGTCAACATAATTCTATATGCAATAGATGTAATAGGAAAACAATCAACGCGTTTTAAAAAATTTAGGATATCAATTGCTGTCAATTTTTCCTTAGGCAAGAGATGTAAAAGTAATTTTAATTCAACATATAAGTCATTCCCATCAATATCCGATTGTTCATCTTTCTTGAGTGAAGTTTCAAGAGACATACAACAAAATTTTAAGGTTATATCATCTAATGAAAGTAATTTTTCTGAATTAAACAAAAAGCCAAATATTTTATCATATTGTTGATATTGTTCAAACCTTGTAGTTAAAGAAGTAATTGCTTGATCAACAATATAAATAAAATATTTAACCCTAAATTTCTCTTGGGCGGGTTGTGAAAAACTATAAGAAGTATCGTTTGAAATCTCATCAAAATGTTTTTTTTATTTTAGGTTCACGTTTTTTAGGAAATATTGGATCAATGCCCATTTCTAAGTCAATATCTTTTGCAGTTTGTAAGGCATTTAAAAACCCATTTTCTCTATATTCCTTAAAATACAAAATCAACCCCTCTATTTTTTCCATAGCAACATCAATAAGCATATCTTTTGATTGCAATTGTTTGCTAATTAAATTAACAGTGTTTAACATTTCATACCAAATTACTAATGCCAATATAAACTCAAAGTTGCCAAGTTCATTTTTTGCTAAGGATTTAGCTTCACTTGTTATTTTTGGATCATTATCATTTTTGGCTACTTGAAGTAAAGCTTTTTGTATATCGAAAATTTGAAATCTTATAGCTTTAACACTATCAACACGACTCTCCCAACGAGTGGATGACAACGATTTAGGAGTTAACCCTTTCACATTATCTTTTAAAATTTGCCATCTCTTAGTGGAATTTGCAAAAATTGTATAGATACGTTGTATTGTTCCAAAAAAAACTTTTAGCTTTACCACAAGTATTAGCCATATCACACAAAGTTAAGTTCAAACTATGACAACCACAAGGAGTATAAAAAGCCCTTGAATTTATATCTAAAAGCTTTTTTTGCACTCCTTGATGTTTTCCTTTCATATTTGATCCATTATCATAACCTTGGCCACGTACATTATTAATGTCAAGATCAAGCAAATTCAATTCATTTTGTAAAACATCAAAGAGTCCTTGGCCGGTTGTATCATTTACATCTAAAAACCCTAAAAAAGATTCTTCAATGCAAACAACATTTGACGAGACATCTACATATCTTAAAATAATAGTCATTTGCTCTTGGTGACTTATATCGGGAGTACAATCAAGTATTATTGAAAAATATTTTGCATTTTTTATCTTTGTAATAATCATAGACTTTATTTCTGAAGAAAGCAAAAGTATTAATTCATTTTGTATCCTATGCCCAAGATAATGTTTATGGATACCAATTTCATTTGTAATACGATGTATATGGTCATAAGAAACCATGTCAAACTCAGCCAACATTTCAAATAATCCTAAAAAATTTCCATTGTTATCTTCATACAATTTCTCATTAGTACCACGAAAAGCTAGATTATGTGTAGCAAGAAATTTCACAATAGAAATCATTCTCAACAAAACTTGTCTCCAATGAACTTTTTCTTTTTCTAATTGTTTTTGAGCCGCATTATCAATAGTTTTATTTTTTTGTAATCTTAAACGCAAATCATACCAAGTATTTATATTTTTAACATGTTCCATACTAGTTTCATGCTCTTTAATTCTAGTGTTAAGATGTATCCAATCTCTAAAACCCTCATTTGCTAATTGACCCTTCCCACACCCTTTTCGAAATATTTTACAACAAAAACAAATTTTTTTATCAATTTCTTTAGAATAAACAAGCCAATCTTTATTACATTTTTCCCCATTTGGTAAAGTTTTAGTATAATATGTTGCAGAAAATCTTCTTAAATATTTATCTTTAGGACCTTTTGTAATAGACAAATCTCTTTTAGGACCTTTCAATACTAAAATATTTATCATATTAGAATCAAGAGCATCCCAATTTCTTGGATCAAATATATCAAAAGTATGAAAATCAACATTATCATCAACAACATTAGGATTATCATTAACATCAACATTATCACTAGCATTCAAATTAACATCAACATCAACATCAACATTAACATTATCATTATCATTATTATCAAGATTAGCTTCATTAACGTTTTGTGTTTCATTTTCCATAAAGTTTTGTGTTTTTTTTGTTATAAACTTATCCATAGATCCTGCTTGAGTTTTATTATCTTCTTCAATTTTTTGTTTCTTTTTACGTTTTTCATATCCAGATGCATATTTTTTTATTCTAGGAGGCATCATAAGTTATAGAAAAGAAAGAAACGACCTTATTTATGACTTCCAATTTATAGATTCCTTCTTGATTCAGATTTTCCACACTTCTAATCCCCAAGAGAAGTATCAAAACTGGACTGCAAAGAAAAAAAAAATCAAAATATGCTTTTAAGAAATCACAAAATCTGCAATGATATCATAGCATAAATCCAAAAATATCTTATTATTTTTGACACTTCAAATCAAAAAAACAAGAATGTGCTTCTAAGGAAAACAGAAAATCTGCAATCTGAGATGGTGAGATCATAATTACTTCTTAGTTCTTACAAATTAGAAATTATCATAAACAAAAAATCAGAAAAAATAGAAATTTGAAGTTAGAATTTACCTCAATTCCTTGTTCCTTGTAAGTTCAAAGCTTTGAAAACTGATATTGTTGATTGTTCCTCCTGATTCAGTAATTTGGACTTAAAGAAAATGAATAAAGAAGAACTGATAAGAAATCTGAAATTATGAAATTACTCAATTAGAAAAAACAAACCCATGAAAAACAAAACTAAAGTTTCAGTTTAGTATTATACCTTTGATTTCGAAACCTTAAGCTATAAGATTTTGATTTTTGAAGCTTCTTATTTCGAATTTCAGAATTGTGATTTTGAACCTTCTGATTTCGAAATTTGATGATTCCGAATTCTGATTTTGAAGCTTCTAAAATTGTTGGTAATCTTTGTAAAAACTGATCAGTGAAGAAGAAGATAAAGAAGGAAGAACTAAGAAGTGAATGTAAATTGATAGAATAGAATTGAAAGATAAATGAATGTAAATTGAAGTTATCGTTCCAGTAATGATGATTCCTATTATCCATGCGTGCGTTATCAATGAAAAAACCAAAGAGTTTTTTTTTTCCCGAAAATTCAGTTCCCGCTCCCGCTTTTGTTGCTTCCTGTGTCCACAGCTTTTGTTGCTTCCTGCGTTCGTCGGCTATGGTTATGACCTAATTTGTTTGGGCCTAATTAACATACCTATTACAAATGCAAAAAAAAATGGTCCCTCTAATTTTTTGGGCCCTGTTCAATAGCACTGGATGAACCTGCATTGGGCCGGCTCTGTGTAGAGGTAAGAAATGACTTTTGGAGTCAATCTATCAACATCTGTCCTTGATTTCAACAAAAGGTCATTGTCACCATTTTGCACCTGGGTTCCATTTTTACCCCAATAAATTATCAAACCAAATCTTCTAGAAGCATTCTTCACTCCATAATACTGAATAATATGCCATCCATCTGCACTACTTTTCGTCCCACTTTGTATCAGTTCTTCCCCATTTTCACCATCTGAAAGAACAATGTCAAAAAGGGGCAACGGCAAAAGGTCATTTTATTAAAAAGGTTGAAAACAGTGATACCTTTTAATCGAAAATCCTCTATTTTTTCGTATTGATTGCAAGAGACCAATGTGTTAGCTCTTTAGTATTGATTGTAACTTATGTAAGCCTTTCATCTGTTCTTGAATCATCGTTTTTTACATTTAATATTGGAATATCTTATTCGGTCCATCCAGAATTACCCTTGGTGCAACAACTATAAGAGGCACTGAAAGTGACAAAATTAATAACTTTTACTCTTCCACATTCAAACCCTACACCAATATGTTCAATCTCTTTTGTTAACTTTCCAGGGGTAGTTGAAAACAACGAAATGTAAGAACTGGGTTCTTTGTTTGTTGATGTGTCCACAACATGAACAACCTGAAAGACAAAAGTATGGAGTATAACATAATTCAAATTTTAATATTTATAAAGTTTACTATAGACTAATCTCAAATAATGCATGTTCAGTGTAAATATTATTACAACAAATTACTCTACCTCTACTACTTTTTTGTCGTATACTAGTGGAGATTAAACAGCTCAAAGGGCAAAATGGTCATTACAACAGGTCAAAATCCAACATGACTGTTTTTGCAGTTTACTACTAGTTTATTAACGATTTCTTAACTTCTTCTTCTTTTTTTTTTCTTTTTTTTTTTTTTAGTTTTTGAATCCCATTACCAATTAATCATATCAAGAACTGTGACGAAGATCCTATCTTTATTTTACCATCGATCATGTATTTCTAAAACTAAGTACAAAATAAACAACTCTTGTAGATAAAAGAAAATCATTCTCTACTTAACACACTACCATTTTTAAAGTAAAATCAATGAAATACAAAACAAAAATTGATCAACATTTAGGTAAATCTGATCCAATTCAGCGCCAAAGGCGCATGTAATTCCTACTAGTTAGCATTAGAACACATCTCAAGCCTCCATTAATTTTCTATCAAATTAACCACACCATTATAGCACTATGGTGTTTGAGTGTGGTCTCTTTTAGGATCCCTACAATAGTTGTACGCCTTATAGTTCCTTTGAACCCAAAGCATCGCCACCACTTGCTGGCGGCTCAGCCCAACCGTCCTCGCCGGAGAGCCAAACGGTGGCCAACACGACGTCGGTGAGTTATCAGCACAACCGCCTACCTTGAAATTGTTGTATCGACCATAAAAAGGTTGGTACCTATAATCAGCTTTATATATTCCATTTTCAGTGGCCCATGAAGATGCATGGCATATAGACCCGTATACATACATTGGCCTTAAAGGAAATGTAGCATCGCTTTTCCTCGGGTACCTTCTAAGCGGCGCATCATCCACAAAAAAATTTGTATTCAATCCATTCGTTTACGTTATCTTTATATTTTCACAACCATTTTATTTGCATTTATGATCCGGTTAGCATCTAGGGACCAGAAAGTTAAAATGATGATCAAATAAAATTAAATAACGTACATGATCTCAATGGGGCTCCATAAGACAGGGTTAGATCAGTAATACTTACTAAGAGTGCTTCTGTACCTTTAGATCATAACATACACTCGATGAATCACCAGTATAGATACACAATTCAGTTTTGACTTGAAGTTAAATAAAAAAATACAATCAATTTTGTCTCAATATTCTAATTTAGTTATGCAGAATTGACAACAATCAAGAATATAGTTATAATTTGTAAGGTTCTTCTGAATTCCAAACCAAGACTTTTCACAAACACTTCGAATGTAAAATTCAAAGACTTCATTTGAAGCTAGACCCATTGATGAAGAATTGAAACAAAGTAAACAAACAATGGATGGTTGATCGAGAAAACAAGAATTGCAATTGATGGTTGAATGAATCAACATAGAGAATACAATCTCCTAATAGGATGATCAGTGTTGCAAAACTCGGCTTACTCGGCCGATTACTTGGAATCGGCCCTCCACTGAGGCGAGTAATGTGAACTCGGCAAAAAAACTCGGATTAAGTCAAACTCGGTCAAAATCAGTAAAAAATCGATCAACGTCTCTCTAACTCGGGCCTACTCGGTATTACTCGTCTTACTCGGGCCTACTCGGTCAAACTCGGCCAACTCGGTCAAACTCGGTCAAAGGGTCAAAGTTGTCATAAAAAGAGCAAAAAATCAAGAATTTCAAGATTAATATGTATAATACGCTTAATGATTTATTCTTTAACACACACATGTGATTATTACTACATATATATCTTAAATTTTCAGTAATTATTTATGAAGTGAGACATTTGTGTGTATTTCAGTTTTTATGTATTCACATTTATCTAATTTTGTTATATATTTCAATCAAATTATGATTTTAACATATATAATTTTCCTAAAAATATTTCTACATGAATTACTGAGTCCGAGTACTCCCCGAGTACTCGCTAATCCCTAGTCAGCCGAGCAGGTACCGAGTAGCGAGTTCTACAACATTTAGGATGATTGCCCAGGGATGAATCCCTCTTTCAAAGGCATAGCCAATGAGCCAATCTGACTCTAGAGACTAATAAGAATCTAAGATATTTCTGCCGGTCTAACAAAGTAATCCTATCGTCTATTTATTAGCAAACCTCTAACAAACTCTACTTCGGAATTACCCTTTTACCCCTTTAAGTAATTAACTATCTAATTCCTATCACCCATTACATTAGAAAGAGACATACAAGATTACTGATTTCGTTCCTTTTATGATCAACTTGTAAGTAGTAAACACTCTCGAAGAAGTGTAACAGTTTAAAGGATAATTTTTCAACAAAATACAAAAAAGAAACAACTAGAAGAGGCTTTATTGTTATCAGACATATGATATGTTGAAGAATTGTTTTTGAATATTTGTCTCAAATCTCAATGTCTGATCAAATTTGTTACTAGAAAGAGACCTCATTTGTAAACTTCAAACAATTATGATCCTCAAGGAACTGTAACTTGCAGACCATAAACCCTAAATTTAAGATAGTTGTCATCTAAGAACATTCAGGAGCACACAAAGATTCAGAAACGTAAGGACAAAAGGAAAAGGTTCTTACCATTTAGATATGGAGGAGGGATTTGGTGTTGTCAATGGCCCGTTTGATTCCTCATCTTCCTCGTCAAAATCTTAGGAGTAGCACTAGTAGTAGCACCTCTGTAATATTTTTTTTATATTTCTCGGATGATTTTGAGGGGTAGCCCGTGCTACCCCTGGCTACTAGGTAACTCCGCCATCTGTAGTGTGGTTTGGGGTAGGGGTGTTTACGGGGCGGTTCGGATCGGATAGTAAATAATTATAAACCGTGACAACGGGATGGGTACCTTGCTAGTACTAACCGTAACCGAACCGAATTGCTAAAAAACCCGAACCGAACCGAACCGTATAAAGGCGGGTAACCACGGTTCGGTTCACGGGTATCCGTTAAATATAAAAAATAATAATCAATCAAAACTACAAACTCCATTTTAAACAATTATTTTCTAAAAATAAAAAACTCACAAAATTAAGAAAAAAAATAATGCTTGCTAATAAACCAACTCTTTAATATTATAAAACCAATCATCAATTCTTTGATATATTGATATTTGATATTTATTAATTCTTGTTTTTTTTTTTTTTTTTTGCATGTGGCATCAAACTAATTCTTTGGTTACGAAGGATAATTAATTTGATATGATAAAACCAACTTCACTTCTAGATTTTCCGCATAACAAAATACTATATATTTGAAATACAGTCAAAAGGAGTTAATATTAATATAACCGAATGTCATATATATATATATATATATATATATATATATATATATATATATATATATATATATATATATATATATATATATATATATATATATATATATATATATATATATATATATATATATATATATATATATATATATGACGGTTCGGTTCGGGTATCCGCGGATATCTAAATATCCAAACCGAAACCGACCCGTAGGTACTCGGTTTTTTTTTGTTTTGGTTTTTTCCGGATTCGGTTTTTTTCGGTTTTGGGTTGGCTGGATCGGCTAGGTTTTTCGGTTTTTTTGCACACCCCTAGTTTGGGGAGGAGAAGTTCCGCATTCTTTTGAAGTTGACAATGTGGGGCGGTGATCGTGTCACAGGTGTTCTAAGAGACTAAGACATTACACAACACAGAAGGTAGACTAGGTGTTACTGGCATGCTTGTGATGAAGAAAACTAAAAACCAGACTTCAATCGTTGAAGCATGGCACAGGTGGTTGTGGTAGGTTCCATGGGTGTGTGCGCACTAGGTCCAGTAGGGGTTTGCGTTGCTTTGCCAAATGGTTTCGCAAGTAATGTGAACTTCAAAAGACAATTAACATGATTTCCTTTATTTTATTAAAAAAACATAAAAATACAATTAAATGGGCCGGGAAATAATTTTAAAAGTATATTATGATAAATCATTTTCGTAATTGCTGCCTTTTGGTAAAAAATTCCGCTGTTTTATGCCCTTCGCCCTAATAGAAAGAAACGAGAACGCCATTCATCTTCAGCTGCGCTACCTTCGACATAAATTGAGCACTGCACCTGCACTTCCTTCGACCGTTGACACCTCATCTGCAACTGCCGGCGGCGACCTCCACAGCTGCGCAGGTACGTTTTCTTCTTCTTTTTTTTTTTTTTTTTTTTTTTTTTTTTTTTTCTCTGAAAGCAGTTGAGACTTTAGAAGGTTTTGTAGGTGCTATGTATGAAATCAGACCATGCCAATGAAATTCGATTTTTTTTTTTTTTTTTTTTCTGAAATGAGTTGACAAGATTACATGTGTATGACTTTGTGATTATTATTGTTTTAAATCCATTAAAGAACCTTTTTTTTTTTTCCTTTGTTTTATTCAATCTTATTCTCCCATCCGTAATTTCTCATAATTATTCTGCTGTTTGGATGCTATGTTTATATAAACAGTGTACAACACAAAATATGAAAATAGATACAAAAGAGATAGAGATGACAAAAGAGACGTTGATGTGCCTTAAGTGAAACCATAACTTTCTATGATTTTTTTTTTTTGTTTGAAAAGTGTGAACCTCCTTTTTACAGAGACAAAAGGAAAAAGGTTTCAGTATTATGTAAGATGTATGATTTTATGGTGTATGATGCTCTCCATAGCTATTTCATAATTGGTGGTGAAGTATAAACCCCTATAAGTTGGTGTCATCAATTTGTTAAAGAAAAGGTTGGAATGGATCAAGTTTAGCTTAAGGGAAAGTATATATATATATATATATATATATATATATATATATATATATATATATATATATATATATATATATATATATATATATATATATATATATATATATATATATATATGCAAATCTGATGTAAAATGTTGTTGGGTTATATCAATAAAGTTCTTTGTTTGTGAACACACCCACCCTCTCACTTGCTTCCCTTTCTTTTATCTTTTCTGCACTTTTGTGTTAATCTCTATTTGAACCCAACAAGGTTTGCTATTTGAACCCAACAAGGTTTGCTATTTGATGCTGACAGAATGCTATGTACTTGGATTGATGAATGTGATCTACATTAATATAACATTCATGTTTGTTTCTATGTGTGTATCGTGTGTATGTGTATACTTGGATTGTTGGATGTGCTCTATAGTATTGCTAACATTCATGTTTATTGTAAAGGTTATAGTATTCATCAGTGATGACTCAACCTATAACTATGTTGTCAAAAAAAATTTGGATGATAAAGAAATATTTTATGTAAATATTATAAATTAAATGGTAAATCATAAATGAGTTATAATAAAAAAAAATGTTGTTTGAGGGTAATATAGTCATTTTATAAAGTCAGTCAAATGCAAAATCAAACAAGTTTCAGTCAGAATTTCTAACCCAATTAGCAAATATCAGACAACTAACAATGGTAGAATATTTCATATTAACTTTCTTTATATGCCATAACTTTGAACAAAATTAAACTTGTTTATATATTTGCTTTTATTTCATAAATTTGGTTTTGGCCCCCAGTTAAAACATTATAGAATTCATCTTTCGGATATTCTTGCAGATCTTGGAATTAAATACGTCATCAAAGTGTCAATTCAATCACCAAAAACTTGCATGAAGCTCAACAAAATGATCACATCAAACCCAATATCTTTCTTCATCCTATTGGTAATTAATTTTCTCTCACAACTCAAAAAACAGCCTTGAAGATTTCAACTTGGTTATTGTTAACTCACCATTGTCCTAATGAATCTGTAGGTAATAATAAGCCTACTGCTTCCTACCTTAATTATCCCAATTTGGATATTAAAAGTCAAAGCAATTGAAAAAGAAGTCGATTTGATGACCAAGAAATCTCATGAAGAAACATGGTCTGTCATACAACATGCAGCAACCACATTGTTTCCAATGAAATCATCAGCAACCAAGTTAGCTAAACTTGCATCCGTTTCTCTGGGTAAAAGTAAAACAGACATGATCTTATTCTCTCACATAGAATCTCAAGTGTCTCCATTGCTGTTTCAAGCATTGTTAACGATCCCACACGTGTCACAAGTTTCATATATCAGACAAGATGGCTTGCTCTTTGCATTATACTCAAACAACCAACAACATATATTTGCTATTTATTCCAACACTTCGTTTTCTAGAAACGGTTATTCATGGTACACTCAGCCTGTTGATTCGGATACAGGGAAGTTGTATGGAGATGCAGTTGTGTTTCCATCTCAAGTTTTGGTTAATGAAACGTGGTTACAACAAGCTTTGAATTCTACAAATAGATGTGCTACAGCTTCATTAGGGAAGTCATTGAATGATGTAAATGATTTGCTTGTCTTGAATACAGCTGGTGTGGATAAAAACGGAGTCATCTCACTTGGCTTTCACATCAAATCGTTAATGAATGGCATTAAACCTTCTCGTGGAGTTTTGTACTTGGCTACAAAAGATGGTAATTATGTTGTTCTACATGAACCGAATGAGAATAAGACAATATCTTTTCAGTTATGGAAGGGGAATTATGGTCGGGAATCACATGTTTTAACGATTTTAGGAACAAAATATATCTTGTACTACTCTTCCTCCCTTGACATCATCGGAATGGAACCGGTATAAAAAAATGCTCCTCAACAATTTTTTTATATGCATGTATTTTCTTGACATGAATTATGAAATTGTTCAGGTATATGTATTGGCATTACCATATGATGGTGGAGGAGAAAGCAGGATGCATAAGAATATATTACTAGTAATTGTTTTGTTGCTTCTATTTGTTACGGTTTCTATCTCCATCTTTAGTTTCATGGTGTTAACAGTGAGAGCATCAAGAAAAGAGATGTGCCTAAGAGTTGCTCTTATAAAACAGAAGGGAGCAACACAAGAAGCAGAAAGAAAGAGCATGAATCAGAGTATTGCATTTGTTACTGCCAGCCATGATATTCGTGCTTCATTAGCAGGCATTGCTGGATTGTTAGAGATGTCCATCAACGCAGTCGATCAACAATCAGAATTAGCTAAAAACTTGAAACTTGTGCAAATTTGTTCAGGCGATCTTTATGGTAAGCTCTTAACCGTTTCATAAGAATGTATGTTATGTGGATTAAGCAATCATACAAATTTATCAGGTATACTCAACTCTATTCTTGATACAAGTAAAATAGAAGCTGGGAAGATAGAGCTAGAAGAAAAAGAGTTTGACTTGACAAAAGTAGTTGAGAGTGTGGTTGAGTTGTTCTATCCCGTTGGTCTGAAAAAAGGAGTGGATGTGATTTTGGATCTCCAAGATGCTTCATTGACCAAATATTCTCATGTCAAAGGGGATGAAGGCAGGCTTAAACAGATATTATCCAACTTACTCAGCAATGCTATCAAATTTACCTCAGAGGGTAATGTTTCTGTTCGCGCTTGGGCCAGGAAGCGTGTATTACAGCATACACATGATGAAGAATCTACAGGAGGAGGATGCTGCTTATTTTTCAGAACCGAAGCGCTTATAGATGAAGTCCATGACCATGATGATCCTAATACCATGGAATTCGTATTTGAAGTAAACGATACTGGAAAGGGTATTCCCAAAGAGAAAAAAGCGTCTATCTTTGAAAACTATGTTCAGGTCAAAGAAACAGGTCCTGAAATTGAAGGCACTGGCTTAGGCCTTGGAATCGTCCAGTCTCTGGTAACATTAACATTTAACATTCTCATTCTCATTCTCAAGTAAATAAAAAGATCTGATATTGAACAATTAATTGCAGGTACGATTGATGGGCGGAGAGATACGCATAGTTGACAAGGAAGTGGGCGAAAAGGGCACATGCTTCAGGTTCAATGTTTTGTTTAAGGTTGGTGTATCTGATCTCAGTGAAGACGACAAGACTGTTAAAAGCTCTCCACCTTCTTCTTCTATAGTTGTTCTCTTCATTAGCGGTGATGAAAGGCGAAAGATGGCACAAAAATTTATAGCAGCACGAGGAATTAAAGTTTTAGCAGTGAAAAACATAGGACAACTATCAGAAAGTCTCTGCGAGTTTAGACGACAAGAAGAAGAACAAAATAGATCATCATCTGATTTAAGTTTAAGTTTCGGGTACCTCAACTGGCCCACACCAACACCAACATCAAATGGAGTTAGAGTTCCTTTAAGCGCACTGGATGGGGCTGATGTGTCGCCGATCCCAAAAAGGAATAATAATAATAATCAAAGAGGTCTTCGTGTACCAAATTTCATATTGCTTGTGATCGATACAACACGGGTTGACTTCAATGAGCTATGCAAAGCAGTTGCTGAATTTAGAAAAGACTCCAAGAATGTATGTTCTAGAATCGTCTGGTTAGGTTCTAAGTGCATGCAACTCCAAGGTCTCGACGAGAAGAAGCTTCCCCCGTCTGACATCATCATACCCATGCCGCTCCATGGCTCACGTCTACACTCGTTGATACATCTTCTTCCAGAATTTGGGGGCAACTTCCCTGCCACACCACCACCACATGCAAACCATCATCAAATCACAAAACAAGAAGAAATTCAGAGTAGCAGCCCTTTGAGAGGGAAAAAAGTGTTGGTGGCAGAAGATGATTCTCTGCAGCAGATGATAGCCAAAAAGATCCTTTCGAAGCTTGGAGTCAGTTTTGAGATGTGTAGAAACGGCAAAGAAGCTTTCACCATGGTCTCCAAAGGGCTAAGTCATCAAACAAATCTCAGAGCTTCACATATTCTACCGTATGAATATATCTTTATGGATTGTCAGGTAGGCAATTTTCCACTTTTTTTTTTCTATAAATATTTGGATCTGTCGCTTATGATATCAAATGAATATATATAACTTGTAGATGCCGGAGATGGATGGTTGTGAAGCAACAAGACTGATACGAGTTAAGGAGAAAGAATATGGTGTGCACATCCCAATCATTGGATTAACAGCACATGCAGAGGGCCAAGAACTAAACAAGTTTATTGAAGCGGGAATTGACATTAATATATCCAAACCAATAACCGAGCAGAAGATATTAAATGTGATTCAAGACCTCCACAGAAGAAAATGATTTTTGAGTATTTAATTGTTGGACTTGGAATAACCCAACCCAAATACAATCTCAGTTTGGGTTTATGTTTTAACACGGAAAAGAAAGAATACTCGACATATTGATTTATCCCCTAAAAAGTAAAAAAAAAAAAAAAAAAAAAAAAAAAAAAAGGGGATTCACAAGTAATCGGCTAGTATACCATACAATTTACAGTTAGTTCTTGATTCTTGTAGGTAGGTATTGGTAGTATATATGAGACAAACACTGGTTACTACATTTGTCTAACCATATATTTTAGAAAAATATAGGGAATGAAAGGATTTTGTTTTCATCTCATCTATCTACTAAAAATATGTTTGAGTTTTATTCCACCTATGCTTAACTCCGTTTCTGGACTGAATGTGCCCATACAAAGTAGCATTATTTGCAAGAAAAATTCAATTTAAGATATTACAATAAAAGTCGATATATTATTAATTATTAAATTAAAACAAAATACAATAATTAAATGGCAATCAGTCATGTTTTGCAGCTTCTTCTATTCTTACTTTTTGCCTTCTACATGATATGGAAAAAAAGAAGATATAAAAATTTGTTATTGGTAATATTTATTAGGGTTAATTTATGAATTGATTTACTTTTGCTAAACTAAATCAGCAAAAAATTTGTTATTGGTAGTATTTGGGTTGGAACAAACCAAATACTCCTCTCCTCTCCACCAAGCTTTATCATTGGTTTAATTCTTATTCTAGTAGGCCTGCGTCAATCCAACCCATTTGTTGATGTTGATGGATCAGGCTCAGGCTCACTAATTACGATAGGTCTTGAGCTTTCTTCTTCTTCTTCTTCTTCTGTTGGCTTCTTTGAAAGTGAAAACTTGAGCACCAGTTTCTTTCTCGATTCTGGTGCCGGTGCTGGTGGTGGAACTGATTGGCTAATCAATGGTAATGGTAATAGTTTCTCCATAAATGTCTCGCTTTATGACGAATCATCTTTTGACACGTCCACGTCATCATCTTCATCCTCCTAACTGCTCTGTGATGACAACTTCTTACCATTACTGGCAGCACGTTGAGGTCTTGATGGGGTGGTGACTTGCTCTTTTTTCTTTGACTTGTTTTTGTTTTTCTTTGTTTGTTTGCTTCTCCCTTCACTACAAAAAAAATCTTGAATAGCTACCAAAAATTGTTACGGAATAGGCTCCAGAATTTGTGGTCGTAACTATCATGCTATGGAAATGGCTACGAAATTGCCTTTCGTAGCTAAATACTAAATTGTTACCGAAAGTAGCTACGAAATCGAAATTTGTAGCTATTTTACTATGGAATATGCTACAGAGTTGTTTGTTGTAGCTAGTTCGCTACGAAAGTTGTTATAGAATTCATATTTGTAGCTAGTTGGCTATATAATTTGCTACAAAATCAAGATGCATATCTAGTTGGCTATGGAATTGCATTTTATAGCTATTTTGCTACGAAAATTTGCTACATAATAAAATTTTGTAGCTAATCTACCATGAAACTTGGTACGAAAACTTAACCGTAGATATTTTTGTATACAACTTACTTTCAAATTTGAAAAATAGCTACGCAATCAAATTCCTTTGGTATTTGGCTACGGAATATTTCGTAATATTGTAGCTATGAAATATGTTTCCGTAGCAAAATATAAAATATTTATTAAAAACGTAATTTTAAACGTAGCAATTTAATATTTTAAATAAAATCTTTTTTTTTTACCAAAATAAAAGCATGTACATCCCAAAAAATAGACCTAAACCAACACAATTAATTATGATATTTTATTTATAATTTCCACATTGATTACACTTGATGAAAATAAATTTCCTGACTCTCAAAAAAATTTGACCCAAACTTTCCCTCATTCCCATCGCCAAATCGATGTCTTTCTCCTTTGCCCCAAATCGATCAATAGATCTCTACCATAAATTGATGCTCTTTTCTTGTGTCGTGCACCACCTTACTCCGTGAATCACATGTATGTGTGTATGAATACGCGCCGCCGAGGATTTTCTGATCTCTCCCTACGCACACGCACACTACAAGGATCTAACCCTTTGCAGACGACACCTATCCAGACGACATATGTCGTCGGAAAAAGTCGATATATAGAGACGACATGTCGTCTGGACAGCGTTTTCAAACATTGACCATATATCTTTGACCAGAAAAGCTATACAGACGACAAGTCGTCTGCATAGGCTCGACGGGAAGGGCCAAAATATTGGCGGTGTATCACAGAAAAGCAATACGATGTTGTTTTCGTCAGCCTATGCCGATGACATGTCGTCAGCATAGGGTGCTTAAAAATTAATTTTGATTTATTTTTTATCCGTCTTGCAAAAATGGGATACAGTGTCGTTTTGGTCACACTATCAGACGACTTGTCTGGAAAAGGTGGGACCAATCCGCGAGAAAACCCTTTTTTATTTTATTATATTTTTTAATTACGTGAAGCTGAACGACGCCATTTTTGTTCACCTATAGAGACGACATATCGTCTCTATAGGGTTTCACTATAACAAAACCACTTCTAGTCTTCATTTTCCAGTTGGTTGCCCCTTCCATTTTCCTGGCTGCCCCTTCCATTTTCCTTTCAAGCTTCGACAATCCCAGGGAGTTTCCGACATTCCACTTCATCGGCCAGCTAAAAGGTAAGGTCTTGGTCCTTGATTTCTTCTTAATTAGTAAGAGCTTGAGTGTTTACTCAGATATTGTGGGATTTGTTTCCAGTTTTGGAGCCCTAAAACACTACCGCCGACCGGACAAGAACGGTGACCACCGCCATAGAAAACGATTTCTGGTGATATACCTATCTTCACCACCGATTTTAAGGTTGGTTTTTTTGATTTTTTTTCCCTGCTTAAGGAAACGTGAATGTAGTTCTTTTTTTTCTTGTTCCTTTAATACACCTTGACATATATACTTTCTTAGATTTTTTTTGGTTAATTGCTTATATATATATATATATATATATATATATATATATATATATATATATATATATATATATATATGCATTTTGAGGAATGAAAGTGTGTTTTGGCATGAAAATGAAAATGAAGTTATATAGGCATGGTTTGTTTATGCTCATTGTGGTATGATTGTATGAAATTGAATGTATGTTTGAAATTGGATGAAAATTAGAATTGTATGTTTGATTTTGAAATTGGATGAAAATTGGAATTGTATGTTTGGTTGTATGAAATTGGATGAAAATTGGAATTGTATGTTTGATTTTGATTTTATATGATATTTGATTTTGTATTTAGATGTATACATTTGTATTGTATGTCTAAGATGAATTGAAAATTGAAATTGAATGTATTGTATACATGTATGATTATGTGATATTTATGTTTACTAGTTTGAGTGTATATAAGATGAATTCATAAAGTTCTTAATTAATAAGTTATAGTTTTTGTATTTAGATGCTATTGTTTGTATTGTAAAGTGCTAAATATGGTTTCAAAGTGTTTAATTTTGTTAGTGATTTAATGTTGGTCATTACGACTATAGCTTAATTAGGTTATTAATAGCAACATACTTTTAGTAATTTTAAATTAATATGGTTGTTATTGATACCATTCATGAATGGTATATTGGTAAAACATGGTATGACGATCAGCAATACATCTTAGCCACTCAAGCTAAACAAGTGTTTTATTTCCAAGATCCTACTCGAAACAATAACTAGAGAGTTGTCGAAGATGTTCATCATCGAAAACGTTGGGATCATCCAAGTATCGGTGTTAATGAGATAGATGTGGTGAATGACACCCGATCAAATGATTTTTCCTTGGCTGTCGATTTAGGTGATGATGAAGATGATACATACTCTGTAGACGGTGATGATATGTGCTTTTTAGATAATGATGACCATGGTGAATCAAGTGTGGCTTCTACTATAAACGATGATAGCTTCTTTAGTGATGACGATGATGGTAGTGATACGTACTCTTAATGATGACGATTTCATAAACAATGATGGATTTATTAATGATGATGTTGTACATGTATATTGTTCTAGTGATGATTCTAATTGATGGTATGTTACGGTTGTTATACATTTTGATTGCTTAAAATTGTTTATTAGTTTTTTTAAAGTATGTTTAGTATATTTTCTAATGGTTATACATTTTGATTGCTTACAATTGTTTATTAGTTTTTTTTAACGTATGTTTAGTATATTTTCTAATATTTGCTAAACAGATAGCTACACATGTTGCGTGGGGGCATGGAGGAGATGGCGGGGAATGACCTCCACATGAGCGTGCAAACAAAGTATCGGTGGGTTGTCAATCTTATAAGTTACATGAAATTCTTAAATACATTAGATATATTTTTAAAGTTATAAATTTCTAAATTTTCACTTCTATGTGTCAATGTAGCAAACTCGACGCATCGGCGTGGAAAAGGAAGACGCTTAAATATGCGAAAAAAGTTCAATCACAATGGTCAACCTTTACCTGTGGAAATTAATCATATCGGAGGCACCTATAGATTCATAAATACAAATGGCAACATGTTGACAAGGTTTATCTCAAACTTTGTAGCACATAACGTACCACTCCATTATAGGACTTGGAGACGTGTTCATTTCCAATATTATGAATCTATGTATCCTGAGATTGAAGTAAGCACAAAATGCCTTTTTATATGTGAAAATATTTATACTTTTAAAATGTTCTTTTACTAATTAAATTTTTTTTATTGCAGACATTTTTTGATCTTGATATGTATCGGGGTATAGATCTGTGAGAAGCTAGTCGAGCAGTTGTACAGAGCGACTGCCAAAGAGCTTATAAAGAGTACAAATATCAGGTGAAAAATTATTTTGATAGGGTTGGTGGATATAATGATGTGGAAGGTGCAAGGCAATGTCCACCGGATGATATGGACGACGAAGCTTGGGATAAGATGATTGATCTTCTTTTTTTGGATGAGGGTTATAGGAAGCAGTGCAGAGAATGCAAAGAGAGTAGGTCCAAACTTCAATTTACGAGTTCTCATGGAAGTAGAACATATGCAGACAGACGACTTGAGGAGGTAATTAAACTTATTTGTTATATATATATATATATATATATATATATATATATATATATATATATATATATATATATATAAATTGTTTTTTGCTTATTATAGAGAAAAAAAGGACAAGACCCGCAACATATCGAGGGTTGGAGACAAATTTGATTTAAAGAAAGTCGGGGTTGGTGTACACTACAAGCAGAAGTGGTTTGGGTAAGTAATAAATAAAGTTTATAAGTTGTTTGATAAATATGTTATTATTATTATAGTTAGTCTAAGGTATGTTATTATTATTATTATTATTATTATTATTATTATTATTATTATTATTATTATTTTGGTGTCAAAATTTAGTTATTTGCTTTAATTATGTATTTTTATTGTTTTCTTTATTTTAAGAAAACATTCAATGAGAGAGGATGTTGATGCAATCAGAGCTCCGGGAGAACAAAAAGTTAAATGAAGAACAATATCTCGCTCATGCCCTCGGTGAGAGACATGGACATATTCGTGGAATTGAAAGGAAACCAAGCATCATCAATAATTTATTTCCAAATCAACCTACCAAACATTCTAAAGCTTCCACATCCCAATCTTCAGAAAATTCCCAAGTTGCTGTATTATCCCAACAAATTCATGCAACAACAAATGCTACAAATGCAACAAATGTGTAATAACAGTTTCGCGTCCATCATTCCTAACTTCCACCCATAACCACAATTCCAGTTTAATCCCACTATGTTTTCACAAAATAACCCCGAAACTTTCAATGAACTCGAGGATGATGATGATGATGATGATGAGGAGGAGAACTAAAATGATAATGACAATAATGTTGGTTAAAAACTTACTTTTTTGTTATTTTGTTATGTAGTAGAATTTGAATTTTAATGTTATCGTACGTTTATTAAGTGTTTTTGGATTTTAATGGTATATTATTCTGCAAATATCTTTTTTGGATTTGTTTTAAATAACAGATTTGGTATATATAACAAAAGCTGTGAAAAATATTAAAAAAAAAGGCTATACCGACGACATGTCGTCGGTATAGCTTTATAACGGTAAAAGCGGTTTTGACATTCTAGACGACATGTCGTCGGTAATACTCGGATGGAAGTTATCTGAATCTACTTTTTCCAAATGACAAGTCGTCTCTATTGCCCACACTTTTCCAGACGACAGGTCGTCGGTATTGCCATAACTTGTCCCAATGATAAGTCGTCGGTATAGGGTCCAAATAAAACTTTTCCTTATTTTCTCGAAAATCAATCCCGATGATCCTTTACCGACTATGGTATTGGTTGTCTGTACCGACGACACCTGTACCGATGACATTTTCGATTTTTACCGACGGAGCTATCCCGACAACTTTATACAGATGACATGTCATCGGTATAAGCTTTAAAGACGACATATCGTCGGTAAAGAGTCCAGAATTGCCGTCTGCATAGGGCTCGATCCTTGTAGTGGCACAGCAAAAACAAAGTCCGATTCTTCTTATACAACGTTGATTTCAGCCCCAAATATCCTGTTTCAACTCTATTCCAATCAAGTACCGATCATCATCACCATCAACAACAACAGAAGCACGCTCTACTCATAATTCAAGTTGTGTGGGTGTTTTAGCGGTAGACAAGGCTGATTCTGCTGATTATGCATATAAGGTATGTAAAACTTCCTTTAATATCTATCAAACTTACTGTTCTCAAATTCGATGGATCTTAACCTATATATAGTTCAAGATCTCTCTTTCTTTGTTCTTTTGTGATATGGTAAATCTTTACATAGGAATTTACTTTTGTAAATATGTCTAAACTTATATATATTCTGTTTACTATAACAATTCTGAAATTTGTTTCTAATTGTTCCCATATTTTTTTACTCAGTGAAAGAAGATTAGAAATTGCCAGTTCTGCCAGGGTTTATGCTCAATTTGATTAATTTAAATCAATTGACATGGCTGCTCCACCAGCTAGAGCTTGAGCGAATTGTGACTCTTGTTATTAGTAATCTACTTTGTGAGTAGAGTTGAGTTACGAAATAATTATTGTAGAAATTGAACACTTTAATAGAAGTATTTGTCTTCAATTGTAATGAAAGGGACCTATTCTTGTTCATAATGCGGGTAAGATTGAGGATTAGATCACATGTACTTATGTGTATCATTATGGTCTAAATGAATATATCAGAAAAGCTCTGATGTTTTGACCATTAAGGTTGATGTAAAACGAAGCAAATTGCAAATCTGGGACAGTAGTGGTCAAGAATGATTCAGGACAATCACAACTGTAAAGCGTTTAAAAAAATAATTTTCCACTTACATAAATTGTATGATCTTATTGATGTTTATTTGATTATCATGATTCAAGAACTACTATTTTTTCAATGTTGCTTTGTTTGATCTTGTAAAAGATGGAATTCTTCTATGGAATTATAACAGGTCTGCTGTTTTACTCAGGAGCTGATTGTTTGTGGTGGTTTGATTTATAATATTATTATCTAATGTAGTATACTTATAAATGTTAATGTGCAGTACAATAAACTACTGAGTTGGACTTTTAAGACTTGTATGAGTAACATATGGTATACTTGAGTTTCATTGATTATCATCAAAATAAGATGCAACTCGTGTGTAGATTATGTGGTGTGGGTGGGGTCTACTTTTATTCAATGTTAGGTTAGCCTGTTTATTTAAGACAAGTAAAGTTGTAACTTTTAGTAGTTATTTGTTGTTGTAGTTGCATGTTTCTATCTTGATATATTTTTGTAATAGTGATTGCAAGCCACATGCTGATCTCCAACTAGCAATGGCCAGAACTCATCATCTTGGACAGAAAAATAAGGTTATAAATTATCACAGGAGATCATGTTATGTTTTGGTTGGTTAACATAAGGGTGTTTCTGTAAATTCTGATAACTGCCATTTTCAGGTTATAATGTTTTAGACTTATAAAAAGAGGAACAATTCAAGAAAGGATGATGGGGATGACCAAGAAGAAGATGGTGTTGGAGCATTTGGTTGCTGGGAGGCTTAAAATCAAAACATCAATCAGGTACATGTTTATAGTAATTTGATGTTCATATGCATGTAGACAAAATATATTACATTGATTAAGAAGTGGTTATGTAATCTGGTTATTATTTGTTACAATTTAGGAAGACTTGGATGACATTATCTCGTATGGATCAAAGGAATAATTTGCTGATGAGAATGATGAGGCTATGAAATCAAGACAAATCCAATTCGATGATGCTGCAATAGATAGGTAAATAATGCAAGATATATGCTTAGCTATATTTATAGGTGTTCTGATTAAGCTCGTTAAATAAAAAAGAAATAACTCTAAATGGTTTGTTATATATTCTTTTAACATTTGCAACGGTTGACACTTTGATAGACTGCTTAACCATGATTACATTGAAGAAGAAAATGCTGCCATCGATGAAGCAGAAGAAGATGTCTTTTTGAAAGCATTTAATTTTTTCATTTCCGACACTATAAATTGACATTATTGACCTCTACAATAAATATTTGAACTTTTTAATATTTATTGTGTATATCAATATGATTAGGTGGCAAATTTTGAGTACATTGATGAGGCCTCAAAAGAGAAAGAGGAAATACAAGAGCTAGAAAGATCAAGTTATTGGGAGGAGTTGTTAAAAGACAGATATGAAGTTTCACAAAGTTGAAGAGTTTAATTTTATGGAAAAGGGTAAAAGAAGCCGAAAGCAGATGGTGTCTGTAGAAGATGTAAGCTCTGATGCTGATGATAATTATGAAGCAGAATTGCCTGATTGAGAGAGCTCAGCTGCAGTAACACGTAACACCTGAGAAAAAGCCTTACAGAAAGAAAACATGTGGTACACTTTTCAGTTGTATTTATAATTTAATCTTTTATAAGTTGCATAATTTGTTTCGGGTGATGACATTTGTTAATGGGCTCTTGTTTTAATCATTTTACAGTTGACAATGCTAATTTGCTTCCTCTTATACAAGGTGAAGAGAGAGCCTAGCTTACAACGTTATGCTTATTACAATCCTTCCTTTAATGATAATTATAGTAGTAATAATACTATTTATTATTGATAATATGCAGGATTGAGGAAGCAATCCAAAAACATATATTTAGAACAAAGCATGGTGCCTCCATCCTCCCACGAGACAAGGTATGCCTGATTCTTTAGATTAAGCAATGTTCTTCTACTTGCCATAGTTGATTAAATCTATAATTAACGTTTATGATATTGGATATTCTCATTGATGGAAAAAAAAAATTCTGAATCTATTGATTTTGTTAACCATGTCAACATATATTGATGTTTGAATATTCTTATTTATGTTCTTTTTTCTTTAATGATTAACAGGTAGTTATTGCTGCAACAGATGCAATCAAGAGCTTTACTTTCTCTCAAATCTAAACTGTGTGACTATATTTAATATACACTTTGGATGAGTAGACAACCTTATAGAAGAATTTTCGATGATATAACTATTAAATTTATATTTACGACGTTTTTATATATTTTTATGAATATTATAACTGGAAAATTGGATTTTGTTGAATATTTTTATCATACTGTATTTGCTTTGGAGCCTATTGATGCGGATAAAATTGTTTTTTGAACAAATGCCTACGGGATTCGCTACGAAACAGATGGCTACGGAATTAGCTACGAAACAAGTAGTTACAGAATTTGTTACGAAACAAACGGCTACAAAATTTGCTACGAAACAAAAAGCTATGAAATTTTCTATGGAAAAATAGTTACGGAATTCGCTATGGAATTCAAATGCAACGAAATAGATGTCGTAGAAATTGCCATAACAAAATCGTTACGGAATTATAATTCCGTAGCTAAACAGTTTGTTACAAGAAATAAAGCTACGAAGTCTAATTGATAAATTGTGTAGCAAATTCCGTAGTAATTCAGTTTTAGCTACGGAATTTCAGCTTTTTGCTATGGAACTTTTTCGTAGCTAAATTGAAATTTTCTTGTAGTGGTTCATGCTGCTGCTCATTAAAGTTCTTCTTTCTAACACCACGTCTTCCGGTCCATTCCAACTGAAAAAATAACATTCTCAAAGTAATTAGTATATATAATGTTGGAAGAAAAGAATAGTAAGAGTTGTAGTTATTACATCTTTGGGTTTCTTTCTTTTTGATCTTCGACGGGTGTCATCATGATGATCCATGTAATTTCCTCCTCCACTACCTCCACCTGGACTGGTATTTGCATCATCAGTTGAGTTGTTTCCATCACGCCCATCTTCGCTGGAGCATTCATCAGTAACATTGTACTCGAAATCTGTACTATCAACAATCACATCATTTTCGGCATGGCATCTCGAAACTCGGGCGGCCACTCAGCCACCACATCCAAGTCAGCCAAAGGCAATATTTGATATTCTTGACAACCCAAACCGATATCTGTCCCAATAGCAAAATTTAAGGATGGTGGCCGCCACTCCAAATTCAATGCACCTAACCGCCGCCTCTGGTAATTGCTCTGGATATATATATATATATATATATATATATATATATATATATATATATATATATATATATATATATATATATATATATATATATATATATATATATATATATATATATATATATATATATATATATATATATATATATATATATATATATATATATATATATATATATGGAAGCATGCCTTCCAACATAAACATTGATGGGTTTTGGCCATAAGACATCCTATGTGCTCATACAAACCCTAATGCTTGGATCTAGGTTTCTCTATTGTACATGCTTTGAATCCAAGACTATAAACCCTAATTCTAACATATGGAAATCGACATTAACATATAATTAGGTTTAAGAACATACCTTGATTGTTATATAGCAATAACAATCACAACTCCACCTTGGATTGATTTTGGAATGCTTAGAGTCACAAGTGTCACTCCTCTAATGGCTTACAAACACCATAAGCAAATGGAGAAGGTATAAAGAGAGAGGTGAGAGGTTAGAATTCGTATCTAGGACCTCTTGGGAAGGGATACACGAATTCATGGCCCTAGGGGTGTTTATATAGGTGTAGAGATAGGGTTTCAGTCATTATCCTTATCTAGTTGATTATCCATTAAGCAACCAATAAGATAATCCTTGAATCCTTATCATACTCGAATTCTAAGGCTTTCCAACCTTAAATTCGTCCACCATATAAATAAGATAATCCTTACCTTATTTTGTAACTATCACATAATTACAAATCAACCCCTCTAGTTTAATTAATTACATTTGATCACAAAACTAATTCTTAATTAATTATTAACCAATATTAATTAAACAAATATGATTTCTCCTTTAATATATTATTCTTATAACATATTAATAAATCATATTATCCTCTCTCTCTTTATTCATTTCTCCAATCAATTTGCTTTGGTGAAGGCAACCCAAAAGGACCATGCACCATCGGGTCAAGTACATACCAAAATAGTTATGGACTTAGACACTAATCCAACAAACATAAATATATTTTTATTTTTATTTTGTTTGGAACAATGTGAAGAAATTAGTATATATATATATATATATATATATATATATATATATATATATATATATATATATATATATATATATATATATATAAGAGTAGGATCAAATGAGAACACTAAAAATATTGAGAACGCGAGAACAAAGTATATTCATTTGCGATTCCATGTATTCATTTGTGGAGAAATGATAAATTTTTACGCATTTAATTCCAATTGAAGAGAAAAAGCATATTCATGTTGTTTGTGCGTAAAAATTATCATTTTTCCATAAATGAATACATTGAATCACGAATGAATATACTTGTTCTCGCGTTCTCAACCTTTTAGGTGTTCTCATTTGATCATTTCGTTATATTTATACATACATACATACACACACACACACACACACATATATATATATATATATATATATATATATATATATATATATATATATATTAGGTTATAACCCGTGGACACTACGGATTAGAAAGATAAAAATAATTTTAATTAATTTATAAGGTAACAATTGAAAATTGATAAAAAAAAATATAATAATTTATACATACAAATTTTTTTTTCAGTAAGTTCATAATGATCTAATGATTGGTTGAAACTATGGAAGTATAGTAGTTTGAATATCTGATCGATAACTTGTATATGTAGATATCTTATAAAATTATGATTTTGTAAAGTTAAAAATAAAATTAATAATTTAAAAGTAAAGGTTACAGATGATTGGTAGCTCTAGGAATTCGAATACACATCAATTCCGAATTGAGTAATAATCAAATAACAAATAAGTGATAGTTCTAAATCATGA
The DNA here is from genome assembly GCF_052625555.1 of Lactuca saligna. NCBI lineage: Eukaryota > Viridiplantae > Streptophyta > Magnoliopsida > Asterales > Asteraceae > Lactuca > Lactuca saligna. Next base: position 149,091,231 of record NC_136417.1, read on the forward strand.
TGAGGAATCAATTGTAACATCCAAAATTTCAACCTCATTTAAACTTTAAAAAGACATGTCAGGTTCATCAAAACATTACAACGTTGTTTTCAAAATACTAATTATCAGAGTTTTTCCAGAAACATAAACATAATAGGAGGAGCTGTACGATCACGCCTTTACCTTCACGCGACCCCTGCTGTACCGGAAACAATAAACTGAAAATGTAAGCCCGAAAGCTTAGTGAGTTACCCCGAAAATACCGATACACATACAGTCCACATAGCCATATCAACAATAGCATATCATAACAATCTGAAACAGAACAGCACGTAACGGGTCCACAATTCTACAAATTGGAATACCCCTAGGCCACAGTGTGAGTCTGGAATGCCTACCGAGCCCTCAGCTAACATCTAGATTGCCACCAAGCCCTCAGTACGAGTCTGGAGTGCCTACTAGGCCCTCAGCTCGTATCTGGATTGCCATCAAGCCATGGCATACTCCGCAGTCCTCAGTATGAGTTTGGAATGCCTACCGGGTCCTCAGCTCATATCTGGAATACTCTAGGGTTTGTTGGCTACCGCATGAAGCAGTACAACCTCAACCTAACCCAAATAACATATAACATAATTACTGAGCATGCAATAATCATATAACATCACAGGTAGTCCTACAGGTCTACCTAACTGGCATAACCACTAGCATGCAACACTAACTCATACTCAACGTTTAACACTACTAGGATAACATACCCAATGGGCCGACCTTGGTGCCTTAGACCCCTTAGTATATTGATGATAACTCACCTCGAAGATGTCCACTCGGTAGATAAATCTCAACTCTCGGATCACTTGCCAAAGACTCCACCACCTATTACCATAGTACGAATATACGCGTAAGTCCTCATCCTCACAAAGTACTCCATAAACCAACTAGTTAACCCCCGGTCAAAGTCCTCAGTAAAGGTCAACAGTCCATGTTGACCTTAACTCGCCGAGTACTGTCGGTTACTCGCCGAGTTCCTTGAAGTTCTTTCCCACTCGCCGAGTTCTTACGATTTTCGATCAAAACCCTAAGGCCACTCGTCGAGTTTCCTTCTAGCAACACGATAGATACACACGTGTTCATAACTTGGGGAAAACTCATCCGACTCGCCGAGTTGTTCATACAACTCGTCGAGTCTATGGCAATCTTCATCGGACTCGTCGAGTTGTTCATCCAACTCGTCGAGTTCACGACCGTCTTCATGTGACTCGCCGAGTCAACTTTGCGACTTGTCGAGTCCCTTCACTCCTTAAGCCATACAGACTCATTTGAGCCATGCAATGGCTCCAAATTATAGATCCAAGCTTCCAGGCAGTGCCTTTCACGTAAAGTTGCAGACTTTACGTGCATGCATGGCTAAAAAAGCTCTTAATGCTAAATCTAAGCTCTTAATGGGTTTTCATACACAAGGAGGGCCTCATCCACTACCAAAACAGAAACTTTATGATTCTAGAACTTGAGAAGGGTCCAGATCTGAAGTTACAACTTCAGATCTAGCTCATATCTCGCAATATCACTTCATTCAAACCATAAAAACCCTAGATCTCCACCATATGAAGTCTAGAAGGAAAATAGATAAAGATGATGACTTGATACCTTCAATGGATGCTAACTGAGGTAGATCTCGGATTTCCACTCCTTCCTTGCTCCGATCCTTTTGCTCTCCAAGTTCTTCCTCCCAAAAATCTTTTTTCCAAGCTTACAATACACAAGAATGAAGCACTACACGAATTAGGGTTTGTATGAGCTCTCAAGGACTGCAAAGAGGCCAAATGAGGCTTATGCTTCCTTAAATAAAGTGCAAAACCCCAGGATTTAGGGTTTCATCTGCCAGCTCCTGCTCGTCGAGTCCCTTTTATGGACTCAACGAGTAGGTCACTAAATACGCCATCCCACCTCGTTGCTACTCGACGAGTAGGTCAACCTTAACTTGTCGAGTAGGACTTAAAACCAAAGAAATTTTTATTTAAATCAATACCTGAGAATCGGGGCATTACATCAATGTTTTTTAAACAATTATTTATTTATGTATTTATATTATTTGTATTTAATTTTATAACTTGTGATTCCAAATAATTATTAAAAATGTTTTGGTGATATTTAGGACGTTGTTTATGGATAAATTAATTATAAATGTTCATAATTAACTATATTTGCATATTAATTCATAAATAAATGTTATATATTAACTATATGTGCATAATCATTCACCAACATTCTCGAATAAAAGCCTTCACCTTTTTCGATCAATACAATTTCCAGTGATTGTAAGGTGAAATAGAGAGTAAGGCCGCATCATGTATATGGGTTAAACTACTGGAATCAAATATTGGTAATCATAAATCTTGGAAATCAAATATTGGTAGCAATACGTACTTGCAACCGAAACAAAATACTATTTCATAAGTTTTAAACTCTATATAAAGTTTACATACAGAAAAATGTAGAAAATACCAAGTACATACCTGAAACAAAAAAAAGTAAGGGTTCCAATTATAGATACATAGACCATGTTTCTCCAATGAGATAGTCACCTGATTCATCTATAACAAAATTATATGTATTCCTTCATAATTAAGTTGATCCCTTCCTCAAGTTAGTAGTAAAAATTATAACTTTGGAACAACAAAAAAAATCCGTATCAAAAAGTTTGAACACATGCACTTGATCAAAAATGACTTTTATTTTATTTTTTAAGATATGCACTTCAAAAACAGGTTTTTAATCGATTACAAATTAAAGAGGAAAATATCATTATTTAAACAGGTTAAAAATCTGTATATCAAAAATGCATTTTCAAACATGATATGATTCTACTTGTTTGCTGGTTTATTTCTTTTACACACAAACATCCACCTAATCACAAAGAAACGTACACACAAATACACAACTTGATAAAAGAACCCAAATTACAACATCGTACTTTTAAAGTACAATGCTATAATCGGGAAGACTTGTCAATTACATAAATAGTCAATGTGTAACAAATAGGCTAATTACATACAACAAGGCAACAAAAATTTATTATTTTCTTTTCTTGGTTCTCTCTATTGTCTCCTCTCTTTATCGGGGTGTGTGTGCATGAGAAAAAAGAGAAAATGAAAAAACAAACATACAGTAACTCAGAAGTGGCTGTGTTTATAGAAGTTTGTACAGGCTCCGTAAAAGGATATTCTATTGGGGTAATTTGATGAAAAAACAGTTACAACTTGAACATGTTATCCAACCATACAACTTCTTCAAAGTTTGGTTGAAGTAACTACGAGCTAGTAAAATTCCAAGTAGAGGTCTTGAACATGCTCTCCAGCCATACGACTACTGTTTTATTTGATTTTTTATTTTTATTATTTATTTATGTATTTATTTTTTTTGCAAAAACTAACAAAGGATTTTCTCATTTGGATCCTTCAAATGTCTCGCTTGGCGAGTAATTATCAACTCATAAAATATTTTTAATATTTTTAATTTTTAAACAGACAAATTACAAATTGCATTTTCATACCTAAGAATCTAGAACGAAATTTTAGATTTGCAATTACATAAATTTTAATTTAAAACCATTTGAAACCTTTTATTCGAATTCATTTGTTATTTGTATTTATATAATGAAAAATTGTTTTTTTTTTTTGTTTTTTTAATGTTTTGACCAACAAATCCAATTTAGGGGTATTTTTTTGTCACTTTTTGCAATCTTATTGATATTTATGTAAATGAAGTACCTTTTAGGGATCGACAAAGTTCATGGATTATGGTAACTCCAGAATTTTCAACTAAATACAACTTGATTGTGTCAACCACATTAACCTACACATAAAATCCATTAAATTGATTGATGGAGGATATTAACTACCATAAAGAATTTATACTGCAACAGATAGATTAAGCTATAACAGAATTCCATTTGTTTTTGTTTTCCATCCAGTGCCATTATCAATTTCACATTATGAACATCATTTCTTATTCTCAAAAAATTGAACATAAAAAGATTAAAAATACTAATTAAACTTATTTTGAGCCAAGCACCCGATATTGAAATTAGAGGTAACAACATAATAGGTGGAATTATGGAGAATGAATGAGATTCTGGACAAGGTTGACAGGTAACCGGGCCACAAAGGTCCACGTTGTTAGCAAAACTAAGAATTTGATATTTTTATCAGCTATATTAATCTCACCATACTTGAATAAAAATGAAGCAAGATCATATTATTAGCAAACCTGATTGGTTAAATAGTAAGAATGACCAGTGCCACTAGCCATAATGTTGAAAACCATAAACCATGAAAATTGGTCTTCTAATTTTCTCACTCAATCAAAGCACTAATCAGTGGCTCCTTTCTCAACTATAAATATGTTTTGATGATGTCACTTTGAAAGTCAAAACTGATGTAAAAAATCAAAATAACAGTTAATTATCCATATAATATCTCCTACATAAGTTATTGGTCACATCCTCATTTTCATGTTGAGATGAGACCAAGTATAAGTAATTGATTCAACACTTACTCCCACTCAACCACAAACATCCTAATTTTGTAATTTCCAACAAACAAACATTAGGTATTTATTAAGATGAACGGGGAAAGAATTACACATTGGAAGGGGTAAGTTTAGGGTTTTCACCCATTAATTCAATTTGGTCCCAATTTCCAAACACCTTCATGTGCATGAGTTACCTCTCTTGATGTCTGTTAAGAAAATTCAATATAATCAATAAAAAGAACGACTAAGCTATTCAATATTGGCTTGTTGAAATAAAGAGGTATAAATATATAAGAGTAACTCACATATCACAAAGCTTTATAGTAACATTACCTTGGTTGCTTTAACGAATCTTATTTTGCAATTTATGACATCGCAGACTTAGGAAGAAGTGACCAATTGGACGTAACACAAAGACATGGATATAGAAATTGATTCGTTAAAGAAAAAACCATTCATATCCATAATATACATAAATAATGGGATGATGATAATATCGTGTTTGTGAGTGTGTTTAAAAATATTGGATCGTTAAAGAAAAAGAAGTTAACCATATGTACAGGGGAAGTTTCAAGCAAAAGTATAATCGATTTCTAAGTGTCATCGATTTGAAGACATGATATGACTATTTTGTGAGTGTTTGGTCTTGATTTTGAGTAGGTAGTGTTGTTAGGGCTTTGAAATTAGACAAAAAATCAACATAAAACGAAGTTGGGATGGAAAACTGCAGAGAGAACTAAGAATATTAGATCGAACCACAACCAAAAAACTATATGCAAAGAGCAACGGAGAACAATAAGGTACTGTATAGGATTTACATTTAGGGGAAATAAAGCGGCAATCTTTACGTGAATCCAAGGAGATCTAGGCATTTTCACTCTAGGGTGTGGGTTTGGGACAAGATAGCTCCATCAATCACTCAAAAACAGGGACCTTTATGCATTCTAACCCTTCTCCATTCTAGATCTGAGGTAGCAACCTCAGATCTAACCTCTAAACTCCAATACATCAAAAGATATGATCTCTAACACCTCCAAAAATGATGAATCTAGATAATAGCAGCTCAAACAATGAAATAATACCTCAAAAGGAAGCTCCAAGAGAAGGGTAATCCGAATCCTTGCAAAGCCCTTTGATCCAAGTCTCTTCTCCTTCAAGATTTCTTCAACAATCACTTCCCCAAGCTCTAAATGCACTCAACTCCCTCAAATTTGTGCCTTATGGCTTTCTGGACTTCTACATAGGGTAAAGAGGCTGGGGAGAGGGTATAATGTCCTTTAAATAGGGCTTATCCTCCGGATTTAGGGTTTTCTCCTCTCAGCGCCTACTCTCCGAGTCCATCCGCTGACTCGCCGAGTCAGCCACATAACACGCGACCAAAGTCGCGACCCTACTCGCCCAGTCCACCCATGGACTCGCCGAGTTCCCCTTCCCAATTTACTCTTTTATCCCTTCAACTTTACTCTTGATATTCCGGGATGTTACAATTCTCCCCCACTTAATTTAGGCTTCGTCCTCGAAGCCTGCAGCAACTCGACTTTTGAGCTACTCCCGTAACGCACCACCTGGCATTACCCAGACCAGGTTCCTCAAGGCAAAACCATCGAAACTCGCACTCACTTTCTCCTTTCTTGCGGTGTACTGACCACCGTCTCAAGCCGGTCACTGGCTTTACCCTCTGATATCGACTGAGTACTACCCATCATGCAATACTGCTCCAAATCACAACAATCACTCGGCCCATATGAGCTAGAAATAACCATGAACCACCGGATTCCCGATCCGAATCCAACCATATCCATTCCATGCTGATAGAAAGACACACTTTTCAGTCTCAGAGCAACTCCCACGAGTTCTCTTCGTGCAATCACACGCACCTGCTGAACTAACTCTAGCACCCTCGGGTTAGAGAAAACCCGTTACACTGATGACACCTCTAACATCCCCCACGATGAACCACCACTACTTACACAATTCTTTGACCATAATAAAATTAGGAGTCCAAGACTCCATTCCGGCATCCATTTCTGATAATCTGGGCTCTGTACCCGTGGAATTCCTCCTGCGACCTCAGCAGACATCCCAACATGATGTCATCCCATACCACCGCCGCAAACGCGCTGCTCAATGACCATAATTGGACCACTCCGATCATAACCATGCGCTACTGATTTCACTTTCGTGAATATACACACTCCCCTTCGGAACTACATTCCTCCCTCTTTCCTTACCAAGGAAATCCACTTGGCCGCCTTGTCACCACGACAAGTGCCACGGTGCTCACCCATTGCTACACCACCCCTTTTTAGCATAACCGCTATGCATGCAACACACATGCTCTGAATCTGCTTGCAAAGACTCTCGAGTCCATGGACCAACTTCACTAATCAAGATCAATACCCGGGACCAGACCTTACAACGCTAACATATCGTGACATACTCAATCCATTTCCTTGCACCGATCTAACGACACATGCGGAGTCTTCAGCATGACTGGACCGCCTTGCCAGGCCTTCAGCCAAACTGGACCACTCTCATAACCTTCAGCAGCCCTGGACCGCCCTCCAGGGCCTTCAGTTTGGCTGGACCTTTCCCCGCGCCTTCGGCCTGGCTGGTACGCCTACCAGCCTTCAGTCTATCCGGACTGCTCGACTAGCAATCAACATTCCGAGTTACTCCTTTGGGAAACTCCTCCCATGCATACTGTTCTAGCCCTCTAGGGGTTCCGAACTCTACCTCCATCCCATATACTCAGTCCCGGTCCGATCCTAGGCCTTCCACAATCAATCGATAATGGTCTGTATCCCGCCCCGCACGTCTACCACTTACTCATACCAGCTCACGCTTTTGGCTGACTGAGACACTACTGAATCCCATGCAGCTAAATGACCCTTCATACTCATCGATTTTTCCAGAGAATTCCCCAATTCTTCCCCACTTAGAGCACTGACTATCAACCACCGGTCGCCATTGCCGACCTTCCTCAACAGACCGTCCCGATACAAACACTTACACACGAACCGATTCCTACTAACACGAGCAATCTTCACAAATCACACATCCCGGACTTGAAAGAAACTCGATCTTCAGCTAACCACTCCTCAGACTGCACATGCTACCCGATATTCAGACCAACCCCCGATTCCCACGAACAACCCTCATGAATGATAAACAACGAAATTTCTAACACTAAGCCCATAACCATGCCATAACCCTCAAAATCGAAGAATACAATACTGTAACAACCCGTTATTTCAAGTCAGTAAAAATCGAGTCCTGTAACCTCTTTGAGAAAGGAAATAGAATATCATCGAAAAATGAAGTATTCAAAAACTCTATTTGGAGTACACTATGTGGTAGTTATCGTCTTAAGGTTTCCAAACATATAAGTAACACAAAAATCCGAGTTATAACGAAGAAGTTATGCTCATTCTAAGTTTTCCGACAAAAACCAGCAATGCGAAGTTGCGTAAAAACGCAAAGTTTCAATAAAACACTTTCCGACCTTAGGTGTCTAAATGAAAGTCGTAGATATCGTTAAACTACAAACATGCATAAAAAGAACGCTCAAATCGGACATCGTATGAATAAGTTATGAATTTTTAAAGAAATTCCTTAATCACGTCATTTTAATAAATAAATAATAAAAATAATTCCGGAATTTGCCAACGAAATCTAAACGAAAGTTGTAGATCGTAGTCTCACCTTCGCGGGGATATAAAGAACGTCAAAAACGGAGTTCGTATGAAGGAGATATGAATTTTCGAAGTTTGATAATTAATTTATATATATTTTTTTATAAAACTTCGGTATTATCCGAAGGGGAGTCAGCGTCCTCATCCGAGGTACGCGCTGCGTACTCCTGTACGCCCCGCGTACCCGAGGAACTTGGCCTCAAACCGTCCACGTCGCCCTATACGAGGCACCCGACCCGACCCGTCCCATCCGACCCGACTGCCTGAGCCGTCCCATCCGAGGCCGAGGCAGTCGAGGCTTCGGTCACGCATGACGTAAGCGTACGCGCTGCGTACGAGCGTACGCCCCGCGTACGTGGCCCTCAGGCCCCCCTATAAATAGCATGCGAGGGTTCCCGGGAAAATGGCCCATTCTCTCTCCTTTTTCTTGCGTTTTACCTCGTTTTCCGTGCTCGCACTACCCCGAAGCCCTGGTCATTTTGTGCAAGTCCCGAAGGTCGATTTTTCTCCAGAGGAATCCCGAGATTTCCGAGGAAAATTCATTTCCCGAGACGAAACTCTGCCCGGTTTTCCATCTTGCTATCTTCAAACTTTCAAGTGAGTTCATACCCCTTTCAAACACACTTTAAATACATTTTAAATGCTTTTATACTCTTTTAGGGGGGAATGCAAGTAAACATACGGTTATTATCGTGTATTTTATAAAGTTTCACTTCACTTGTTTTATTGAATAAATCACTTGGAACTCATTACTATTATGGAAAACTCTTGTCATACTTTGCGTGCATCAGACATTATACAAAGTATATAATGATTTCAAAGTAACTTTCGTTGTTAAGTCGTTTTATACATTCTAAAAACTTATGATTTTGCTTTGTCAAACATTGTGAAAAAGGGATAAACTTTGCGTAGAAAACTATCACTTTAATACGGGCTTAATTGAGAATCCATGAGACGTGTATATCTTCAAACGTTACTTTTCTTTATTAGAAAGTAATGCTGCAAGTCCTGTCTATAACCAGAGTCTCCCGTTCGGAGAACGTGTCAAATGTGTATAGATCTATACGGGAAGTCATGATCCCGCGCCCTGACTGTTAGCTACAGTCCGTCTTTTGGGGTGACAGTTGTCATAACGCTGCGACGCCTGAAGAACGTCGTTACAGGCATATTATGTTTAGTATGGTTATAAAACTCATCGGATATACAATTATTATGGTATTATGCTTTTATGAACGAGTAGCTATTAAAACTATTCTTCATCTAATAAATGCGATCTTCGTATAGTTTTACTATATAAAACTATGACACAACTTTTGAGAACGTCGGTTTCTTGCGATTTTCGGTCTTAGAGACTGCCAATTATATTAGGAAAATAAGGGTTTCTCCTGCATACAAACCAAACAACTAATAGGAAAATAAGGGATTTTCCTGGTGCAATTATTTACAACTTATAACATAAACATTTATATGCATTTCATACTTTTATAAGAAAATAAGGGTTTTCTTAGAAAACACAACAACTCGTATCTCAACCATTAGGGAAAATATGGGATTTTCTGGATCTAATGCATTCACTTTCAACACAACAAATCACAACTCTTTACATTTGAAATGCTGCGTTTTCTGGAAAATATACACCCATTTTGGAATGGCATCCAATTTTTCTAAACTACTTATGAACTCACCAACTTAATTGTTGACACTTTTTCTTTGAAATAACTTGTATTCTCAGGGAACCGCTAAGCAGGTTTGGGAATCAACTTTTGGGATTAACGCGCTGGCGTTAATTACTTCTTTTGGATGATGTTTATGTATTTATCTTTTGAACATGTAATGAATACAATTATGTAAACATCTTGGAAACTTTAATATATATGGTGGTGTGTACTTTCCTTTCTATGAACTGTTATGATACTGAATATGACGTCCTCCGCCCCCGAACGTTTCCGCCGTTCTGGTTTGGGGGTGTGACAGATTGGTATCAGAGCTTTGTTTATAGGGAATTAAGTATATCAAAACCATTCCTTTTTGATATACAACTATAAACTCAACTGGGCAAAAACACTCTGAGAAAAATTCATACTTTTGAAAGTAAACCTAATTAGTTTTAAGGTAAGCATGCACTCATTTTTATACTAATAACAGTTTCATAGTAAATAACTTTAGAAGTATTATAAATAAGTTGTGCAGCACAGGTACGCCTTGGGACATGTAATTAGAACTGGGAAGAATATAGCCTGATCAACTATATTTGTCCAAGAGCCGACTAACGTATGCCAAGGAGTGTCTGTAATGGACAACAAATTTAAAACTTACCAAAAGCAAATCGCTAAAGAATATTGAGGGAGTATTCGAGTGCCGTCAACCATTAAACTTAAGGGTAAGTTTCATGTGCTCTAGCTTATAGTAAACTTTTAACTCTATTCTTGTACAGTCTAAATGGCGGGATTCCATCACCCCAATGACCCCTACTACCCCAACCAAGGTAATGGAGGGTGGATTGAAGAAGATCCTGAAGAAGATGAAGAGCCTATAGAGTTGGAGGGAGGGGATGACTCTGGCACGGATTCGGAGCCAGAAATTATAAATCCACCAATCCCACAATCTCCCATCCACGTGAGGAATTTCCAAGGACCTACTCCAGTGTGGGGAAGTCACCTCCATCATTGGAGCCAGCGACAAAGCTTACGCCCTCCTTACGGCATGTGCCGAGACTTCTATGATGTGAGAGGCGGGGGATCAGCCGACCGCGCACTTCCGGTCATGGTTGGAAAACTTGCCAACCAGTGCTATCAATCCGGAGTGCAAGCCAACCGAATCCGAGAGGTCAATGTGGAAGTACAAATCCACACGGCCGATATCAACCGTCTAGAGTTGTTGCAGAACGACATCCACATTCGCGCCGAAGCGTTTCAAGCACAAGCAAATGCGGCCTTCGCAGAATTAAGAGAACAACAAGCTGCGTTTGATAGACGCCTCATGGAGTCGAAGCAGTCCGACACGGAGCCGAGCTCCAAGCGCAAAGCGCACCGCAAGTAGTACTTGCCCAACTCTCAAATTTTGTTATAAATTAGGACTTCGGATAAAAGTATTATATTTTTTAAAATTGTTCTGTAATCGGAGGCCTTTAGAAAGGCCAAGAAATTTTGTCTAGACCCCGCTGTAACTCAACTATATGTTTAATATATATAAGGGTATACCCCTTTTTTTTGTTGTTGTTAATCATGCACAAATCGTTCGATTCATTGGTACAACTATTCAAACTTTACTTTCAAGCTCAAAACATTGTGTCAGTCAAACCCAACTTCTTAGAACTATTAGAAGTTAACTCAATATCATTCAACTCTAAACTGCCAAAACTTATAAATTTTTCCATATTTTTTTTCTTTTGGCAGCACGATGCCTCCTCGTCCAAACCTAAGGCCCAGGCTGTTGGGTTTTAGCCATAAGAACTTTCCTATGTGCGCATGCAAAACCCTATTGCTTGGATCTAGGCTTTCTAATAAACATGCTTTTGAATCCAAGACTTCTAATGGCTAATTAGGTTAAACAACAATATTAAAACAGATCTAGAATCATACCTTTGAATCCCTTGATGATCTTGTTTGTCTTGGAGCTTCTAGAGTCACAATTGTCACTCCTCTAATGGCTTACAAACACCAATAGCAAGCAAGATGATTTAGGAGAGAGGAGAGGGGAGGAATTTCGACCAGAGGTTCCTTGCTTAAGGTTGTGTGTCGAATTCCCACATCCATAGGGTCTATTTATACTATCAGACTCCTTAAGGGTTTCACCCTAAACCCTAATTGGATAATCTTCTCTTAAGGCTATCCAAATCCATTCCATAGATAACCCTATGGACGATTTTGAGCTATCCTAAAGCTCTTAGAATCCATCCAAGGTGTAACCTAATGGATTTATAGTCCAAAGTCTAACTATCAAACAATTGATAGTCTATACCTTCTTATTTAATTAATCTCTTTAAGTCACCAAATTAATACCAATTAATTTATGACTTATATTAATCAAATAGCTAAATATTATTCCTTATAATATTTACTCTCTTCTTAACAAATCATCCTTCAAGTTGCTATGGTGAAGGCAACCCAAAAGGACCATGCACCACCGAATATAGTTATAGCCTTAGACACTATTCCAACAGTCTCCCACTTGGATAAGTCTAGTAATTATACAAGTACAATACGGTTTGCAATCGTAGCTCTCAAAGACGCTGTCAACACTGATCTAATCAATCTTGTCCTTTAGATAAGGGATCTTACAGTCCTCTGTTAGATATCATGCTGACAATCCTATGGAATGGTTAGTCTAGCATTTAGATTTCTCGATCTCCGATTTATTTGACATAGAACTTAATCGAACACATCAATTCAGTTCTGACCGGGCCCGGCACATAAGTCAAATCAAATCATCGAGTGGCCAAGATATCTCTTCTATCCTCTTAGGATAAAATCTACAGATAAACTTCGACTTATATGCATTTACTTATTCATTAACCAACTATACACAACAATGCGTTTTATAACATCAAGTTACTGATGCATTTTCGCATTATCAATGCACAATCAATTAACAAATAATAAACCATATATCTAGGTTTTAATACCATATGATATTATCGTCTTGCGATCACCTTTTATATCGTATTCCATAAGGTGATTCCAGCAAGCGCGGGTTTATTCCAATGCTCAAAACCAGTTCATAAGCACTCATGAACGTTGCAGCAACCCTTGCTATGTCTAACACCATTTAGACACTCTACACACCAATTCATGACAATCTTCATTCATATCTACTCCCAACATATGAACGATTGTGGACCATTTGAATAATTCGATTATTCCTAATAAACTCAATTATTCTGGAAGTCAAAACATGCAAAGTGAAACAATAGTTAAACAACTAACATGTGATAGTAACTTTACTCATACATAAAACTCCTTTATTTAATCATCAAATGTCAATTACATTTATCTATTATACGTTTCTAATACTGTCTAATCTATGCTAATATCATCCTTCAGCCCAATACTCCTAGCATGCTGCAAGTGCTTAACCCTACTCAGTCCCTTCGTAAGCGGATCTGTTGGGTTATCTTCTGATGATATCCTCTTCACTACGAGTTGTCCTTCTACACGATGTCTAATGAAGTGATATTTTCTGTCGATATGTCGAGATCTACCATGATCCCTTGGTTCCTTGGTCAAGGCAACCGCACCTTCGTTATCACAGAAAATCTCCATGGGCTCCTTTATGGCCGGCACAACTCCAAAATCACCGATGAAGTTCTTCAGCCATATCGCCTCCTTCGACGCTTCGCTCGCTGCGATGTACTCTGATTCGCACGTTGAATCAGCTACGGTTTCTTGCTTGGAACTTTTCCATGTCACTGCTCCTCCATTTAGGGTAAAGACCCCCGACTGCGAACGGTAGTTGTCCCTGTCGGTCTGAAAGCTGGCGTCACTATACCCTCGCACCTTCAAGTCATCACTCCCTCCAAGGACTAAGAACCATTCTTTCGTCCTCCGAAGGTACTTAAGGATGTTCTTCACCGCAATCCAATGTGCTTTGCCAGGGTTCCCTTGATATCTGCTAACCATGCTCAAAGCGAAGGCTACATCAGGGCGAGTACAAGTCATAGCGTACATGATTGAGCCAACTGCGGAAGCGTATGGTACTCGGCTCATTTCTGCTATCTCAGCTTCGGTACTCGGACTTTGAGTCTTACTCAACTTGGCATTTCCTTGTATCGGTAGTTCTCCCTTCTTTGAGTTTTCCATACTAAAACGTTTTAGTACCTTCTCCAAGTAAGTATTCTGACTAAGTCCAATTAGTCTCTTACTTCTTTCTCTTACTATCCTTATTCCCAAAATGTAAGAAGCCTCTCCGAGGTCCTTCATAGCGAAGCACTTCCCGAGCCAGGACTTAACCTCCTGCAGAGTTGGGATGTCGTTTCCTATGAGTAATATGTCATCGACATATAGAACGAGGAAGCTTATTATACTCCCACTGGCTTTGACATATACACAAGATTCGTCTTCGCTTCGTACAAATCCAAACTCTTTGACTTTCTCATCGAAGCAAAGATTCCATCTGCGAGACGCTTACTTAAGTCCATAAATGGACTTCTCAAGCTTACACACTCTATTCGGATGCTTCGGATCCACAAACCCCTCTGGCTGAGCCATGTAAACATCCTCAGCCAACTTTCTGTTAAGGAAAGCGGTCTTGACATCCATTTGCCAAATCTCATAATCATGAAATGCGGCAATTGCTAGCATCACTCTAATAGATTTAATCTTCGCAACTGGTGAGAAGGTCTCATCATAGTCAACTCCGGGAGTTTGAGTAAAGCCCTTCGCAACCAATCGCGCTTTATATGTGTGTACGTTCCCATCCACGTCGGTCTTCTTCTTGAAGATCCACTTGCACCCTACGGTCTTGCGTTCGGGCACGTAATCAACCAAATTCCAAACTTGGTTATCGTACATGGATTGGATCTCGCTATCCATCGCCTCTTTCCATTTCGCAGACTCCGGGCCTGCCATGGCTTCCTTATAGCTATTAGGTTCATCAAGATTTACTAGTGTACCATCACTAATATACGTGTCCCCTTCGGTAGTGATATGAAAACCATAAAACTGGGGATGAACTCTAACTCTATCGGAACGTCTAAGAGGTAAGGATTCGTCAATCGGTTCAACCGGAGTTTCCTCCTCGGGTTGAATGCAAGCGGTAGAGGTTCCTTCATCTATCGATTCTTGAATCTCTTCAAGTTCGATTTGCCTCCCACTGTCTCCTTGGCTCATGAGTTCTCGCTCTCGGAAAACTCCTCTCCTCGCAACAAAGATAACATTATCTTTCAGTCTATAGAAGAGATATCCAAAGGAAGTTTGCGGGTAGCGGATGAAAATACTTCGCTCACTTCAAGGTTCAAGCTTGTCGTGAGTATCTCGTCTTACGAAAGCCTCGCAACCCCAAACCTTGATATGTGCCAACGAGGGAGCTTTCCCCGTCCACATCTCGTGAGGTGTTTTGGCAACCTTCTTAGTAGGGACTCGGTTAAGGATATGGGCGGTAGTCTCTAAGGCATACCCCCAAAAGAAGATAGGTAGTGAAGCACGACTCATCATAGAGCGAACCATATCCAATAAGGTTCGATTACGCCTTTCTGCCACACCATTCAACCGCGGTGTCCTAGGAGGCGTCAATTGCGAAACTATTCCACACTCCTTGAGATAATCGTGGAATTCAAGACTTAGGTACTCTCCTCCTCGATCGGATCGAAGCATCTTGATTTTCCTGCCCAATTGATTCTCCACTTCATTCTTGAACTCTTTGAACTTTTCAAAGGTTTCTGACTTTTGCTTGATTAAATAGATATACCCATATCTACTATAATCATCGGTAAAAGTCACATAGAAGCGGTTCCCATCCTTCGTGGTTGATCTAAAGGGTCCACATACATCGGTATGTATTAGGTCCAATAGTCCCTCACCCCTTTCACAAGTACTCGTGAAGGGTGACTTAGTCATCTTTCCAAGTAAACAAGACTCGCATGTGTCATCTTCCCTAAGGTCGAATGACTCCAACACTCCATCCTTTTGGAGTTGGGCTATGCGTTTCTTGTTGACATGTCCAAGACGACAATGCCACAAGGATGCTTTATCCATACTAGTGGAAGAATCAATATTCAAAACATCATTTCCTAAGTTATCAACAATCATAACAGTTTCATATATTCCATTACATGGTATAGCTTCAAAGTAAAAGACACCATTTAGATAAGCCAAAATAGAACCATTATCATTATTAAAAGAAAATCTAAATCCTTGTCTATATAAACCATGAAATGAAATGATGTTTCTAGCCATTTCTGGCGAATAGCAACAATTGTTCAAATCTAAAACTAGACTATTCTTAAGCACTAAAGAATACACTCCAATCTTGGTCACAGGCGACGATCTTCTGTTCCCCATGATTAGATTGATCCTTCCTTGCTCCACATCCCTACTTCTTCTTAGTCCCTGCACATTAGAACAAATGTGATAACCACAACCGGTGTCAAGAACCCAAGAAATAGCATGATTAGAATCGTTAGATTTGATTGTGTATATACCTGCGAAAGATGGCTTGATCTTTCCTTCCTTGATGGCTTGCAGGTAATCCGGGCAGCTTCTCTTCCAATGTCCTATCTTGTGGCAGTGGTGGCACTCTGCCTCCTTCGGGTTAGAGCAGGGCTTAGAGGGATCAACTTTGGTCCCACTAGAAGAGGAACCATCTCGGGCTTTCACCTTTCGATAGTTATTTGAAGAAGCTTTCCTCTTCTTTCCCTTCCCTTGACCAATAGCCAAGACAGGAGCAGCGGATGGATTGGGAGTTGGTGCAACAGACTTGTCCTTGAAATTGCTGTCAGCAACCCTCAAGAGACCTTGGAGTTTACTTAGAGTGACCTCCTCTTTGTTCATGTGGTAGGTCATCCTAAATTGATTATACATCGGAGGCAAAGAGTGAAGCACCATATCGATCGCCAAGTCTTCGCCGAAGTCAACATTTAACTTGCGAAGGCGGTCGACATACCTTTGCATCTTTTGCAAGTGCACGGTAAGAGATTCTCCATGACCCATCTTAGCGGAAATCATGTTAGTGAAGATCTCGTAACGCTCTTGTCTCGCGTTTTGGTGGTACCTCTCCAACAAGTCTTGATGCATCTCGTATGGATACATGTCCTCGTAGGACTTTTGGAATTCGGAGTTCATGGTGGCGATCATGATGCAATGTACTTTCGTCGCAT
Source organism: Lactuca saligna (assembly GCF_052625555.1). Lineage (NCBI taxonomy): Eukaryota > Viridiplantae > Streptophyta > Magnoliopsida > Asterales > Asteraceae > Lactuca > Lactuca saligna. The sequence goes on from NC_136417.1 coordinate 149,108,247, forward strand.
CTCGCTCATGGGTTTCAAAGGCGGTGATTTCGGCGGGAGTAGCAACTTCGGGGTTGATTTTCTCGAGCTTCTCGTCGAGGACATACTCTTTATCCTCATAGCGAGCAATGGTGCGAATGTATCTTATCCATTCGCCAAAGTTCGTTCTATCGAAGGTGACCTTTTGGCAAAGGCTCATCAACGTGAAAGAACTAGCAGCAATGTTGTTTGCGTTTGACATCTATAGAAAGGACAAAGATAGATTAGAACAAGAATCCCTAATTATCACCCAATAAGAAAAATTAGGGCTAGGATCCAACAATAACATTTACATACTAGAAAAGGGATGCCGTAATCTAACATGCAAATAAATTGAAGGTAAGTGAATGACGATTCACTAATTCTCCATTACAAAACTTAAACTATTAGTCCTAAGTGTTTTCGAGAATTCCTAGGTTCGGATGAGATTCATTGAACTATTCAATGGCATGTTTAAATCTCGATATGCCCCTCTTGTTTGTGACTGGGATGCCGAGGATCACAAAGCGGGTGTGAATTACCATGCAAATTCACATGGTGCCTTCATTGTAACGATCACCTATTCGATGTGCCGGTAAACCACACACGCTCCATCAAACTATGATGAACAATGAATCACCCTTTGCCACCTTCGCTTAGAACCAATTATTGTGCCGGTGAACCACACACGCTGCACTAACATCTTAGCAAGGTGCAAAGTGTAATTTCATGGGATTGCATCAATTCACTTTTTCCTAAAGTAACTAAGATTGGGAAATTTTAAAAGAAAGTATAGTTACTTCGTATTTCTTATTATACTTTTAATGAGAGGATGAGGTTTGCCCTATCCTACCCGTTCGGCTAACGACCCTCCACCAATCAAGCAAGCGGTGGGTGTGAGTGTACACCCATTAAGCGCCATTTTATAGGCCGCAACCTTAAACCCACCTTATAGATCGGCTTCGTGAATGAGGCCTACTAGCGGTAAGACTAGCATTTAGTTATACATATATATATATATATATATATATATATATATATATATATATATATATATATATATATATATATATTATTCTAGTAATATCATATAAGTATAGGGTTGCATTTAAACTTTTCAAAATCTAGGGTTTGAAATTTAAGTTGTCTAAATTAAAACTTTTAATCACAAATATAAATTTCAAAACTTTAGGGTAGGTTTTAAACATTTAAAACATGAAGGATCAAATAACAAATAATTCCAATTAACAATTAATATTCTAATTATCCTTATTTGATTTATCTTGATTTCTTTGAAGATAATTACCAAAATAATTAATTATTATCATATAAGGAAATTAAATATTTTATTAGATGATAAATATCTTTAATTAGATCAAGATAATAGTCATATTTATCAAAAAATCTGATTTAGATTGATCTAATATGATTAAGGTAAGTTTCCATAAGATAATTATGAAAAAATCCCGAATCTGGCCCTTCCTGACGCCTGGACTCGCCGAGTGCACAAGGGGACTCGCCGAGTCAGGCCTACTCGACGAGTCAGTGACTCAAAACCCAAAAAATCGAATTTTGCAGGTTTGTTTCAGTTATTCAAGCAACAATTTAAGGAAAACCAATCTAGGCTCTGATATCACTGTTGGGTTTTAGCCATAAGAACTTTCCTATGTGTGCATGCAAAACCCTATTGCTTGGATCTAGGCTTTCTAATAAACATGATTTTGAATCCAAGACTTCTAATGGCTAATTAGGTTAAACAACAATATTAAAACAGATCTAGAATCATACCTTTGAATCCCTTGTTGATCTTGTTTGTCTTGGAGCTTCTAGAGTCACAATTATCACTCCTCTAATGGCTTACAAACACCAATAGCAAGCAAGATGATTTAGGAGAGAGGAAAGGGGAGGAATTTCGACCAGAGGTTCCTTGCTTAAGGTTGTGTGTCGAATTCCCACATCCATAGGGTTTATTTATACTATCAGACTCCTTAAGGGTTTCACCCTAAACCCTAATTGGATAATCTTCTCTTAAGGCTATCCAAATCCATTCCATAGATAACCCTATGGACGATTTTGAGCTATCCTAAAGCTCTTAGAATCCATCCAAGGTGTATCCTAATGGATTTATAGTCCAAAGTCTAACTATCAAACAATTGACAGTCTATACCTTCTTATTTAATTAATCTCTTTAAGTCACCAAATTAATACCAATTAATTTATGACTTATATTAATCAAATAGCTAAATATTATTCCTTATAATATTTACTCTCTTCTTAACAAATCATCCTTCAAGTTGCTATGGTGAAGGCAACCCAAAAGGACCATGCACCACCGAATATAGTTATAGCCTTAGACACTATTCCAACACAGGCCGGGCACGGTACCACCACCACCTCCACCACCAGCTTATGATCCAGCCATGGTTCAGGCTGCTATCACAGCAGCTGTAACTGCAGCCCTCTCACAAATAAACTCCCACGGAAATGGAGGGGCCGGAAGCAGCACAAATCATCCAAATCATGGCACTGGTCATGGCCAAGGAAGAGAATGTACTTACAAGGAGTTCTCTAACGCTAAGCCAAAAAATTTTAATGGAACTGGGGGAGTCATTGCACTAATGCAATGGTTCGAGAAGACCGAAACGGTCTTCGAGATCTGCTCATGCCTAGAAGCAAGCAAAGTCAAGTTCGCTGCTTGCACTTTCGTAGATCGAGCCCTCACTTGGTGGAAAAGCCATGTGAATTCAGTGACGCTCACTGTCGCCAATGCCATGAGTTGGGACGATCTAAAGGTTCTACTACTGGAAGAATATTGCCCAAGGGGCGAAGTGCAAAAGCTTGAGCAGGAGCTATGGAATCTGAAAATGACTGGGTCTGACCTAGTCACCTACACAGCTAGGTTCAACGACCTCGCTGCACTGTGCCCTACCATGGTCAACCCAGAATCAAAGAAGGTTGAAAGGTACATTTGGGGGTTGTCACCCCAGATTCAAGGGCATGTCCTAGCTTCCGGCCCTGTTACCTACAACAGCGCTAAACGCCTGGCTCAGCGACTCATCGACCACGGAGTAAAACCCAGTATCATTTCAACAACCACAAATCCACCTAGGGAGGCTCAGGGCCAGAGTAGGCCTTGGAACAAAAGGAGGGGACAAACTCTCCAGGAAAACCCCAAGAAACAACAAGTAATAGTGACCCACGCTATGACTGTACCTGTGAACCCTGCCCCCACAAGCTCATATAATGGGAAACTTCCTAAATGCAACCGATGCAGCTTCCACCACCACGGTCCTTGCCCTGATCTTCAATGCACCAAGTGTAATAAGAAGGGACATACATCCCGCTATTGCAAAGGGCCAACCCAACCATCCGTCCCCATTACTAATACCGGGGTAAGCCGCGCCTGCTTTGAGTGCGGAGACACGGGGCACTACCGCAGGGACTGCCCAAAGGCAAACAACCGGAATACCGGCGGAAGGGGGCGAGTTTTCGCAATGGGACAAGATGAAGCCATTGCGGACCCTACTGTTGTTACGGGTACGTTTCTTCTCGATAACTCGTATGCATGCATTTTGTTTGATAGTGGAGCGGAAAGGAGTTTTGTGAGTCACGAATTTAAAGGCCTGCTAAAATCAATACCACAATCATTAAGTGAACCATTCATAGTAGAAATGGCCAACGGGAAAACCGAAGGCACTAAGGAGATATACTTAAACTGCACCCTAACTTTAAACGATAATCCCTTTTCAATCAACCTCATGCCAGTCTCGATTAAGAGTTTCGATGTCATCATTGGCATGGATTGGCTGAGTTCTCATCATGCGGTCATTCTATGTTACGATAAGGCCGTTCACCTTAATCTGCCAACCGACGAAACTTTCATTGTCTTGGGCGACAAACCAAGTACCACTCTTCGTATCATCTCAAGTATCCAAGCTCGGAAATGCCTACGCAAGGAGTGTCACGCATTCTTGGCACATGTTGTAGATGTGAAACGCGAAGTCTAAGACATCAAGAGTGTGCCCGACGTGCGCGATTTTCCCGATGTTTTTCCCGAGGACCTTCCGAGAATACCACCCGCGAGACAAGTTGAGTTCCGAATCGATCTAGTTCCCGGAGCTACCCCAGTAGCCAAAGCACCCTATCGATTAGCCCCGGCAGAGATGCAAGAGCTATCCAGCTAACTGAATGAACTACTTGGAAAAGGATTCATCAGGCCGAGCTTCTCGCCATGGGGAGCACCCGTACTATTCGTGAAAAAGAAGGATGGATCATTCAGAATGTGCATTGACTACCGAGAACTCAACAAACTTACCATCAAGAACCGATACCCCCTACCCCGAATCGATGACTTATTCAACCAACTCCAAGGAGCCAACTACTTCTCCAAGATCGATCTGAGGTCGGGATATCACCAGCTGCGAGTCCTGGAGAGTGATATTCCCAAGACGGCCTTCCGAACACAATACAGACATTACGAGTTCGTAGTGATGCCGTTCGGACTAACCAATGCCCCGGCCGTGTTCATGGATCTAATGAATCGGGTATGTCGTCCATTCTTGGATAAATTCGTGATAGTATTCATAGACGACATACTCATTTATTCAAAGAATAAAGAAGAGCATGGTCAACATCTGAGGCAAGTTTTAGAGACGTTACGGACTGAGAGACTATATGCAAAATTCTCAAAATGTGAATTTTGGATTAGAAAGGTGGACTTCCTCGGTCACGTGATCAGCAAGGAAGGAATCCACGTGGATCCATAAAAAATCAAGGCTATCAAGAACTGGTCTGCGCCAACTACACCAACAGAAATTCGCCAATTTCTAGGTCTTGCTGGTTATTACCGAAGGTTCATCCAGAATTTCTCCAGCATCGCAAAGCCTCTTACCGCCTTAACCCAGAAAGGTGTGACCTACAATTGGGGAGAAAAGCAAGATGCTGCATTTCAGACTTTGAAACAGGCCCTTTGTAGCGCGCCCATCCTTTCTCTCCCAGAAGGGACCGAAGATTTTGTGGTGTATTGCGACGCTTCGAAGCAAGGGCTGGGCTGTGTACTAATGCAGAGGGGAAAGGTTATTGCATATGCCTCACGACAACTGAAAACGCATGAGGTCAATTACACCACTCATGATTTAGAACTTGGGGCGGTGGTCTTCGCTCTTAAAATCTAGAGACACTACCTATATGGTACCAAATGCACTATCTTTACAGACCACAAGAGCCTACAACACATCTTCGACCAGAAGAAGTTGAACATGAGACAGCGATGTTGGGTCGAATTGCTCAACGACTACGAATGCGAGATTCACTATCATCCAGGAAAGGCTAACGTCGTGGCAGATGCCCTTAGTCGTAAGGAGTACTCTGGCCGAAGAGTGAAGTCATTAGCCATGTCAATCCATTCGCACCTGTCGACACAAGTCAAGGAAGATTAAATAGAGGCCCTGAAACCCGAAAACGTGACAGGTGAGACCCTTAGGGGAATGGACAAGAATTTAGAAATCAAGAGTGACGGAGCACGCTACCTCATGAACCGAATATGGACGCCCAAGTTTGGTGGACTTAGAGAGGTAGTTATGAGCGAGGCACACAAGACTCCATACTCCGTACACCCCGGGTCAGACAAGATGTATCAAGATCTCAAACAACTCTACTGGTGGCCAAACATGAAAGCAGAGATCGCTACATATGTGAGCAGGTGTTTGACTTGCGCCAAGATCAAAATAGAACACCAGAAACCCTCAGGACTACTCCAACAACCTGAAATTCCTGAGTGGAAATGGGAGCAGATTTCCATGGACTTTATAACGAAACTGCCCAAAACTCAGGGTGGCCAAGATACTATTTGGGTAATCGTCGATAGATTAACCAAGTCCGCTCATTTCCTACTGATCAAGGAAACTGATAAAATGGAAAAGCTATCGAGAATCTACATCCGAGAGATCGTACGACTTCATGGAGTGCCAATGTCTATCATCTCGGATAGAGACAGTAGATTCACGTCTAGATTCTGGCAATCATTGCAAAAATCCATGGGAACAAGATTGGACATGAGTACTGCCTATCACCCCCAAACTGACGGACAGAGCAAAAAAACGATCCAAACCTTGGAAGACATGTTGCGAGCATGTGTAATCGACTTTGGTAAAGCATGGGATGTTCACTTACCTTTGGTTGAGTTCTCTTATAACAATAGTTATCATACTAGTATCAATACTGCTCCATTTGAAGCCCTTTACGACCGTAAGTGCAGATCACCTCTGTACTGGACGGAAGTGGGCGACACACAACTAGCAAAAGGTCTAGTCCCTGATAGCACCCTCACTGGTCCAGAGATCATCAGGGAAACTACTGAAAAGATCGTGCAAATACAAGAACGACTGAAATCCTCGAGGGATAGGCAAAAGAGCTATGCCGACAAAAGACGTAAACCCTTGGAATTTCAGATTGGCGATCGGGTACTACTGAAGGTCTCACCCTGGAAGGGAATGATACGCTTTGGAAAGCGTGGGAAGCTAAATCCTAGGTACATTGGACCCTTCGAAATCATTTCAAGGATTGGTCCAGTAGCCTACAAACTCCGACTTCCAATTGAGCTTAACAAAGTACATCCAGTATTCCACGTATCAAACCTGAAGAAGTGTCTGTCCGACGAAACACTTGTAATTCCACTCGATGAGATCGAACTAAATGAAAATCTTAACTTTGTGGAAGAACCCGTCGAGATCATGGATAGGGAAGTTAAACGAACTAAACAGAGTCGCATTCCAATAGTAAAGGTCCGATGGAATGCTAAGAGGGGACCTGAGTTCACGTGGGAACGAGAAGATCAAATGCAACAGAAGTATCCACATCTCTTCCCCAGCCCCTAAGACTCTTCTTTTGTATTAAAATTTCGGGACGAAATTCCCTCTAACGGGGGGATGATGTAACAACCCGTTATTTCAAGTCAGTAAAAATCGAGTCCTGTAACCTCTTTGAGAAAGGAAATAGAATATCATCGAAAAATGAAGTATTCAAAAACTCTATTTGGAGTACACTATGTGGTAGTTATCATCTTAAGGTTTCCAAACATATAAATAACACAAAAATCTGAGTTATAACGAAGAAGTTATGCTCATTCTAAGTTTTCGACAAAAACCAGCAATGCGAAGTTGCGTAAAAACGCAAAGTTTCAATAAAACACTTTCCGACCTTAGGTGTCTAAATGAAAGTCGTAGATATCGTTAAACTACAAACATGCATAAAAAGAACACTCAAATCGGACATCGTATGAATAAGTTATGAATTTTTAAAGAAATTCCTTAATCACGTCATTTTAATAAATAAATAATAAAAATAATTCCGGAATTTGCCAACGAAATCTAAATGAAAGTTGTAGATCGTAGTCTCACCTTCACGGGGATATAAAGAACGTCAAAAACGGAGTTCGTATGAAGGAGATATGAATTTTCGAAGTTTGATAATTAATTTATATATATTTTTTTATAAAACTTCGGTATTATCCGAAGGGGAGTCAGCGTCCTCATCCGAGGTACGCGCTGCGTACTCCTGTACGCCCCGCGTACCCGAGGAACTTGGCCTCAAACCGTCCACGTCGCCCTATACGAGGCACCCGACCCGACCCGTCCCATCCGACCCGACTGCCTGAGCCGTCCCATCCGAGGCCGAGGCAGTCGAGGCTTCGGTCACGCATGACGTAAGCGTACGCGCTGCGTACGAGCGTACGCCCCGCGTACGTGGCCCTCAGGCCCCCCTATAAATAGCATGCGAGGGTTCCCGGGAAAATGGCCCATTCTCTCTCCTTTTTCTTGCGTTTTACCTCGTTTTCCGTGCTCGCACTACCCCGAAGCCCTGGTCATTTTGTGCAAGTCCCGAAGGTCGATTTTTCTCCAGAGGAATCCCGAGATTTCCGAGGAAAATTCATTTCCCAAGACGAAACTCTGCCCGGTTTTCCATCTTGCTATCTTCAAACTTTCAAGTGAGTTCATACCCCTTTCAAACACACTTTAAATACATTTTAAATGCTTTTATACTCTTTTAGGGGGGAATGCAAGTAAACATACGGTTATTATCGTGTATTTTATAAAGTTTCACTTCACTTGTTTTATTGAATAAATCACTTGGAACTCATTACTATTATGGAAAACTCTTGTCATACTTTGCGTGCATCAGACATTATACAAAGTATATAATGATTTCAAAGTAACTTTCGTTGTTAAGTCGTTTTATACATTCTAAAAACTTATAATTTTGCTTTGTCAAACATTGTGAAAAAGGGATAAACTTTGCATAGAAAACTATCACTTTAATACGGGCTTAATTGAGAATCCATGAGACGTGTATATCTTCAAACGTTACTTTTCTTTATTAGAAAGTAATGCTGCAAGTCCTGTCTATAACCAGAGTCTCCCGTTCGGAGAACGTGTCAAATGTGTATAGATCTATACGGGAAGTCATGATCCCGCGCCCTGACTGTTAGCTACAGTCCGTCTTTTGGGGTGACAGTTGTCATAACGCTGCGACGCCTGAAGAACGTCGTTACAGGCATATTATGTTTAGTATGGTTATAAAACTCATCGAATATACAATTATTATGGTATTATGCTTTTATGAACGAGTAGCTATTAAAACTATTCTTCATCTAATAAATGCGATCTTCGTATAGTTTTACTATATAAAACTATGACACAACTTTTGAGAACGTCGGTTTCTTGCGATTTTCGGTCTTAGAGACTGCCAATTATATTAGGAAAATAAGGGTTTCTCCTGCATACAAACCAAACAACTAATAGGAAAATAAGGGATTTTCCTGGTGCAATTATTTACAACTTATAACATAAACATTTATATGCATTTCATACTTTTATAAGAAAATAAGGGTTTTCTTAGAAAACACAACAACTCGTATCTCAACCATTAGGGAAAATATGGGATTTTCTGGATCTAATGCATTCACTTTCAACACAACAAATCACAACTCTTTACATTTGAAATGCTGCGTTTTCTGGAAAATATACACCCATTTTGGAATGGCATCCAATTTTTCTAAACTACTTATGAACTCACCAACTTAATTGTTGACACTTTTTCTTTGAAATAACTTGTATTCTCAGGGAACCGCTAAGCAGGTTTGGGAATCAACTTTTGGGATTAACGCGCTGGCGTTAATTACTTCTTTTGGATGATGTTTATGTATTTATCTTTTGAACATGTAACGAATACAATTATGTAAACATCTTGGAAACTTTAATATATATGGTGGTGTGTACTTTCCTTTCTATGAACTGTTATGATACTGAATATGACGTCCTCCGCCCCTGAACGTTTCCGCCGTTCTGGTTTGGGGGTGTGACAAATACCAAAAACCACGCAACGAGACTAGCAGATAAACAATACTCTACAATATTCATAAAATAAAATGTCATCAAGAAGAACATACCCGCAGCTGCACGACCCTGAGCCCTTGGGGGCTCCGCTCCACCCTGACCTCCACCCGTGATCCTCAACGCGGCCGGTGCTGGAGCCTGCACCGGTCCTGCTGTAAGTTGTGGACAGTTGATCCTCAAGTGCCCAACCTGATGACAATGATAACAGATCCTCAAATCTCGACTCAGAACTGCCTGACGACAATCCCTCGCATAGTGCCCCTCCTTTCCGCACTTGCGGCATGCCCCACCGGATCGACAAACTCCGGTGTGACCCCTTCCACACTTCCCACAAGTGTGGCTGCTCTGATCTCCCAATCTAGAATCAACGGTCTTAGACCGTTTCGGCACCGGCTGCGACTGCATCGGAGCCTGCCTCTGCTCACACAATTGCAACTCAATCTCTGACTCACGCCGCCTGGAGGCCTCCTGCAACTCCAACAAAGTCACGCACCTCTGTGCGGACACAAACTGTCTGATATCTCTCTTCAGCATACTCAGATATCAGGACATCTGAGCCTGCTCCGAAGCGAACTCAGGGCAAAACATCTCCCTCTCAGTAAACATCCTGGTGATCTCCGTCACCGACTCCGAATCCTGCTTTAGCTCAAGGAACTCCTGAGCCAACCTCTCCCTCTCGACTTGCAGAACATAACGAGTGCTGAACATCTCTCTGAACTGATCCCATGAAACCGCAGCCCTTTGCGCATCCGAGTATGACCCCGTGGTCAATCTCCAGCAATCTTTTGCCCCGAGCCTTAACAGGTTCAGATCACACCTCACCCTCTGATCAGCAGGGCATGAACACGTGAAGAAACACCCCTCCACGTCCGATAACCATCTCATAGCAACGATTGGGTCCTGAACTCAATCAAAGGTGGGAGGCTTCATATTATCAAAGTCCCGATACTGGAAACCTCTACCAGCTCCTCCCCCTGCCGTTGCTACAGCCACTCTAGCTGCCGCGGTAGCCGTCTCAGTGAGAGCCGCATAGCGCTCATCAAAATACTCCACCATGGCGGTCTTGATCGACCCAAACAGTTCCGGCAGCTCGGCCCGAAACAACGCAACAACCTCATCATGCAGGATCTCACGAATCCTCGCATCCAACTCGCACGTGCTCATCTGATCGATAACCTCGGATGGTACTGACCTGCCCGGAACTCCCTCTCCTGCTCCCGATCCTGACCCGAATCCACTCCCAGCATGCCTCGAAATCTCCATACTGAAAATAAGCCACAAAATCTCAGACACTTCCCACTATCCCGGGAACCAACTCTCAACCCAACCATAGAGGTCATGGTTTCCCTGATACGTGTATGGGTCCGGTGCTTTCAGTAGTACGGGCCCATACTACCTTCCACACCTACCCATATTTGTATGAAGTACTACCACAACACCCTAGTGACAAATATACATAGCAAGCGCTCAATCCTCACTCCTAGAGGAACACTGGAAATCTTTCACAAGGAAACCCTAGGCTAACAGGCATCATAAATCAGACAACACATCATGAAATCCTGAAGATCCCTAGCCTAGCACTATCATGCTGTTCTATCAAAGCTCAATAAAAACAAATATCATGTATGGTATTTTGGGGTTACTTACTGGCTCCGGCTGATCGTACCTCCGCATCCTCCTTTTACTTAATTTGAAAACCATTTTAAATTATCTTTTGAAAATCCTCCTCGATTTGAGACAGGAGTCACACGAGTGTTTGTCACACCACAAAACCACGAACGGCGGAAACGTTCATGGGTGGAGGACGCCATGTACAGTATCACAACAATGTAATATAATAAACAAGCAACAACATCATCCATTGCATTATAAGTAAAGTTTTAATACATGTGTGTTCTTTCATTGTAGTAAGGCACCAAAAATATACAATCAAAATAAAAGACGAGACTTGTCAGCTCCGTCTTCTCAAAACCTAGCCTCCGTACCTGTCTACTGATGACCTGAGAATACAAGTTATTTTGAAAGCGAGTATCAGCTTTAAAGATGGTGAATTCATAAGTATTTAAGTGTCATTGTCTTGTTTGTGAAAATCTGTTATGAAGGCCATGTAAATTGTTAAATGAAAATGTTGATGTAAGTATGAAAAACCCTAGAAAATCCCTTATTTTCTATCAGTTTGAGATGTAGTCTTCTACCAAGGCCTGAATGTTTTGTAAGTAAAATGATAGTTTTTCCTTCTATTGACTAGTACTAAAGTACTTAGTCTACTCATCGTTTATGTGAAAGTATCGCAAAATAATGTAAATAGGAAATGTATACTAAAGTAAATATTATCCCGAGGTACTAGGGCTAACACGACGTATGAAACTGTTAACCTGAGGTACTAGGGCTAACACGGAATTTATAACCTAATGAGCATCCGAAGATTGTCCCATTTGTCCTCTGTAGCAGCAGTAGGGCGGAGGAAGGGTTAGTCCCGTAAAGGTACTCCTAGTATAAGTAATAACCGTAGGCATCCGTAGATGTTCATCACCCACTGTTGCTAACAGATGGGTTCCGGAATGGTTAGTCCCATCCGTATATCCCGAGGTACTAGGGATAGGGGCCCATCTAGGTATCCCGACGTACTAGGGATAGGGTCCTGTCTAGATATCCCGAGGTACTAGGGATATGCAGGAAGATTTACACAGAAGGTACTAATAAATCATCCTCGCAATTCGAGATACAAGTATTCATGTTACTGTACACAATTAAGTGTATCTACGTAAAGGTACTCATGTAATGCGTTCATGTAAGCGTGTTCATGTATCATGTAAGTATATGTAAACGTACTCATGTATCATGTAATCAAATGTAAATGTACTCATGTATCAGGTAATGTACTGGTATAGACTCATGAATGAACTGACTCTTGTGTGATTCCTTGTAATAGGAATTATGTTTGATATCTCCAAATTATCCCTATGATAATTTACTGGAAGGTAATTGGTTGTTCAAGTAGGTTTATACACTCTTACTACTCAAGGGTGTGAGAAACTAAATGAAAGTTGTAAACTATAACATCAATACATATATAAGAATATAAGTGTACATGCATAGTTTAGTTCAAGAATGTAATATGGTTTTATAAGACATCTTATGGGTTTTGAACAATAATTAACAATGACTTGATGTCATTTTTAATATACATTTCAAAGGTAAAACATTTGATAACAATGTGTTTTTAAGATTTAAAACCATTTCATGCATCACATTTTGTAGTATGTGAAATCTATTAAATGACAAACACAGTTATAAATTACATAACAATGATTTAATAACATGTTTGTTTCTACTTGTATTCCCCACCTTTAAAGCATTTAAAATCATTTAAAACATTGATTAGGGGTATGAACTCACCTGTAGTTGGTGATCGGGATGAACTGAACGGTATAGGATTCCTAGGTGTCAAGCGAGGACTTGTACACACACTACAATCCTAATGAACATATAATCACACATATATGCACTCAATTAGTCTCAAATCACTAATTGATAATGTTAAGACATCCTAGACATAATAAACACTTTATATAAGTGTTTTAAGCCCTAAGGATTGCATCTAAGCTATTGTGGGACAAGGCACTTATGTTTAGGGTTCCAAAGGACCCTATATGTGAGTTTACTCCCCATATACCACCACACATGAAGTCTACGATTGTAAACTCTTGATTTTACGGCCGTAAACTCCCAACCATGGGGGTATTGTGTGGTTTGAAGTCCCAAATGATTCCTAGAATTATTCCAACTTGGTGGTTAAGTCCTTGGAAGGGTTTAAGGTCTTGAAGTACTCCAATTAGGAGTTTATGGCCCTAAGGCCATTTCCTTTGGAGTTTAGGGCCGCAAACTCCATTGGAATGGTGTTCTTTTTGTTTTCAAGCCTCAAGCATAGGTGGTATAAGTTCTAGGCTTTTATTCCAAGCATATGAAGACATTAGGCACACTTTGGTGCCATTCTTTCATGTTTACGGCCCAAGAGCAAAACCTTGGCCGTAAACTCACTTTGATAAGTGATTTTGATGTGCTTAAGGCCTTAGATTAAATGGGGGCAAGTCTTGATAATAGTCTTAAAGCTTTGTGTACCTTAAAACACCATTTTGAGTTTGAAAAGGGAGTTTACGGCCTAAGGAACTCTTGGGTTCTGAACTCCCAAACTTGGGTGATTCTTGGTTGTTTTCTTGTCCCTAACACACATACACATGAGTCTAAGGCAGTTGCATAACACAAGGGTCGGTCTAGGCTCGGTTTCGGGAGTTTACCGCCCAAGAACACCTTTGGGAGTAAACTCCTAGATCTAATGATTTAGCCATCTAAATCATGTTATAAGCACATAATAAGCCTTCTAACACTAGTAGAAAGAGTTACTCACGTTTTGGTATAAAAACCCGAAGATCCGTGAGAGAGAAAATGACTTTTCTCTAGTTGGAAATGCGAATAATGAATGAATTTGGTTCAGAATTCTATTTATAGTCCTGAGATATTTTGGCAGAAAATATTTTTATTCCTAAATGATCTCTAATATAATAGAGTGTTGGAATAACAGTGTTGCACAAAAACCTAGTGCACCCACTCTCCTGATATTTCCTGAAGTGTAAACCCTGAATTACTCAAACTTACACGAAAAGTCTGAAAATTAATTGTGACTGCTATAACTTCTATTGAAGTGATATAGTTTGTACAGAATGGAAATTTCGGGTTGTCACATCCTCCCCCCGTTAGAAGGAATTTCGTCCTGAAATTAGAATTTAAACAAATAAGAAGTTACAAATAACTAAGCGAAAAGTTGAGGGTATTTCAGTTTCATCTGATCCTCACGTTCCCAAGTGAATTCCGGTCCACGCTTTGCATCCCAGCGCACCTTCACTATCGGGATACGGCCTTGCTTTGCTTGTTTGACCTCTCGGTCCATGATCTCTACTGGTTCCTACACGAAGTTGAGGCTCTCGTTGATCTCGATCTCCTTGAGTGGAATAACAAGAGTCTCGTGGGATAGACACTTTTTCAAGTTCGAGACGTGGAAGGTAGGATGTACGTTACTGAGTTCGTGCAGTAGATTGAGTTTGTAAGCTATAGGGCCGATTCTCGCGAGAATCTCGAAAGACCCTATGTATCTTGGATTGAGCTTCCCATGCTTCCCAAAGCGTTTCAAGCCTTTCCAGGGTGAGACCTTCAGTAGGACTCGGTCGCCCACCTGGAACTCCAATGGTTTCCTACGCTTGTCAGCGTAGCTTTTCTATCGGTCTCTAGAGGATTTCAATCGTTCACGAATTTGAACGATCTTCTCTGTCGTTTCCTAAATGATCTCCGGATTTGTGAGAGTGTTTTCGGGAACTCGTCCCTTAGCTAACTGGGTATCACCCACTTTAGCCCAGCACAGAGGGGATCTGCACTTTCGGCCATAGAGGGCCTCGAATGGAGCTCCCTTTATGCTCGTATGATAACTGTTGTTGTAGGAAAATTTGACAAGGGGTAAATGAGTATCCCAAGCTTTTCCAAAGTCAATCACACAGGCACGCAACATATCTTATAAGGTTTGGATAGTTCTCTCACTTTTCCCGTTGGTCTGTGGATGGTAGGCCGTACTCATGTCCAGCCTAGTTCCTAGGGAACTTTGTAATGACTGCTAGAACCTCGAAGTGAATCTACTATCTCTGTCTGAGATGATAGATAAAGGAACACCGTGCAACCTTACAATCTCCCTAATGTAAGTCCTGGTAAGTTTCTCCATCTTGTCTGTTTCTTTGATCGGTAGGAAGTGTGCAGACTTGGTCAGTCTATCGACGATGACCCATATGGAATCAAGTCCACCCGTCGTCTTGGGAAACTTGGTTATGAAGTCCATAGTGATCCGCTTCCACTTCCATTCTGGTATCTCCGGTTGCTGTAGGAGGCTGGAGGGTTTCTGGTATTCGACCTTGACCTCTGCTTTCATGTTAGGCCACCAGTATAACTTTTTAAGATCCAGATACATCTTATCTGAACCCGGGTGGACGGAATAACGAGTGTTGTGAGCTTCCGTCGTGACCAAGTCTCTGAAGCCACCGTGTTTTTGTGTCCAGATCCGATCCATGAGGTATAAGGCTCCGCCACCCTTGACTTCTAAGTTCTTGTCCATTCCTCTAAGGGATTCGGCTGCCACATTTTCAGGTTTCAAAGCGTCGAGCTGAACCTCCTTAATTTGCATGGACAAGTGTGAATGGATAGTTAGAGTCAAAGATTTGACTCTACGACCAGTATATTCTTTCCGACTCAGGGCGTCGGCTACTACATTGGCTTTACCTGGATGATAATGAATTTCACATTCGTAATCGCTAAGTAGCTCGACCCACCGTTGTTGTCTCATGTTGAGCTCTTTCTGGTCGAAAATGTGTTGTAGACTCTTGTGGTCTGTAAAGATCATGCTTTTTGTACCGCACAGTTAATGTCGCCAGATCTTCAGAGCAAACACAACTGCTCCTAGTTCAAGATCATGGGTTGTGTAGTTAACCTCATGTGTCTTCAGCTGTCTCGAGGCATAGGCGATGACTTTACCTCGCTGCATTAGAACACATCTGAGTCCTTGATTGGATGCATCGCAATAGACAATGAAGTCTTCTATCCCTTCGGGGAGGGATAGTATCGGGGTGGTGCACAAGGCTCATTTGAGCGTTTGGAATGCTCTTTCCTGTTTCTCTTCCCAGTCAAAGGCCACGCCTTTCTGGGTCAGGGTTGTAAGAGGTTTCGCTATGCTGGAGAAGTTTTGAATGAACCTGCGATAGTAGCCAGCGAGACCTAGAAATTGACGAATTTCGGTAGGTGTCTTCGGTGCTGACCAGTTCTCAATGGCTTTGATCTTGGAGGGGTCCACGTGTATTCCCTCTTCGCTAACAACGTGGCCCAAAAATTTGACTCGCCGAATCCAAAATTCACACTTTGACAACTTCGCGTAGAGCTTCTCCGATCGCAACGTTTCTAAGATTTTACGGAGATGTTGACTATGCTCCTCCTTACTTGAAGAGTAGATGAGTATGTCATCAATGAAGACAATGACGAACTGATCCAAGTAAGGACGACACACCCTATTCATCAGATCCATGAATACTGCAGGCGCGTTAGTTAATCCGAACGGTATCACTACAAATTCGTAGTGCCCATAACGAGTTCGGAAGGCTGTCTTTGGAACATCCTCCTCTAACACTCGTAATTGGTGATATCCGGATTGCAGATCTATCTTCGAGAAGTAGTTGGATCCTTGAAGTTGATCAAACAAATAGTCAATGCGGGGCAAGGGATAACGATTTTTAATGGTAAGTTTGTTGAGTTCTCTATAGTCGATGCACATGCGAAACGATCCATCTTTCTTCTTGACGAACAAGACCGGTGCTCCCCATGGTGAGAAGCTTGGTCGAATGAATCCCTTCTTGAGAAGTTCGTTAAGTTGACTGGAAAGTTCTTGCATCTCAGTCGGTGTCAGACGATAAGGAGATTTGGCTACAGGGGTAGCCCCTGGCACTAAGTCGATTCTGAACTCGACTTGGCATTGTGGTGGTAAACCGAGAAGTTGTTCTGGGAATATGTCGGGAAAGTCGCGTACTTCTGGGATTTTCTGGATGTCCTTCAGTTCTTGACTGGTATCGACGACGTGTGCTAGGAATGCATGATATTCCTTTCGCAAGCACTTCTGGGCTTGAATGCACGAAATGATACGAAGGCTCATACTAGGTTTGTCGCTGTAGATAATTAAGGTTTCGTTGTTAGGAAGGTTAAGACGAACTGCTTTTTCAAAGCACAAAATGTCGGCGCAAAGAAGACTCAACCAATCCATACCGATGATAACGTCGAAACATTTAATTATGACTGGCATCAGATCTATCTTGAAAGTATGGCCATCTAAAGTTAAGGTACAACCTACGTATATGCAGTCTATACTCTCTGTTTTCCCATTAGCCATTTCTATCGTGAATGAATTATCTAATGCACATGGTTTTTGTTTAAGCAGGTGTGCAAATTTGTGACTTACAAAACGTTTCTCGGCTCCACTATCGAAAAGTATGCAAGCATATGAGTTATCGAGGAGGAACGTACCAATAACTATCGTAGGATCAGCTACTGCTTCCTCGTGGCCTAGGGCCATAACTCTTCCTACTCCGCCAGCCATCCCCGCTTTAGGGCAGTTCCTCTTGTAATGGCCCACTTCACCACAACTGTAGCAGGCTTGGCCCATACCGGCATTAGGAACCTGGGCGGCTTGAGCTGTTGGAGCCTTGTAGTAACGGGTGGTGTGCCCTTTCCTGTTGCAATTAGAGCAGAACATCTCCTTGCAAGGTCCGTGGTGGTGGAAGCTGCATTTGTTGCACTTCGGAAGGGTTCCAGCATAAGTTTTTGCTGGTAAGGGGTTCGCAGGAACAACAGGAGTCACTGTGGCAGCATTGATCGCCACAAGTTGTTGTTTATTGGAGGATCCTTACGAAGCCCCTCTTTTCCTCTTATTCCACCCCTTCTTGTTGTAGTCGGGGTTGGACTTTTGTGGTACATGTGTAGCGTTTGTTGGGTTCTGAGGTTTCCGGTGATCTATGAGAGATTGTGCCAGTTCCTTGGCACTATCAAAAGTAATTGGCCTGGAAGCTATAACACTTGACTGGATCTGGGGCGATAGCCCCCAGATATATCTCTCTATCTTTTTGCTCTCCAGAGCAACCATATCAGGGCACAGGATTGCCAGATCACAGAACCTATTCGTGTAGGTTCCTATGTCGGATCCAACCATTTGCAGGCTCTAGGGTTCCTACTCGAGTTTTTATATTTCTCCCCGGGGACAGTACTCTCTCATCAGCATGTCCTTCAAGTGTTTCCAGCTGATAGAATATGCTACCACCAAAGTCAGGTACTTAACATGGCCGTTCCACCATGTTAGTGCCATATCAGAGAAGGTACAAGCTGCAAACTTGACCTTGTTGCTATATTGGCAAGCGCAAATTTCAAAGACAGATTCCATCTTTTCAATCCACTGCCTTAACACCATAACCCCACCAGTACCATTGAAGCTGTGGGGTTTGGCGTTTGTGAAGTCCTTGTAGGTGCATTCCCAATGGTGTCCATGGCTTTCGCCGTGGTTCGAGGGAGGTGCACCTGTTCCCGATCCACTAGGGACAGGAGTGTTGATTGCTAACACAGCAGCTGAAACTGCTGCTATGAAAGCTGCCTGGAACATGTTGGCATCAAAGGGGTTAGGTGGTAGAGGAGGTTGAGGTTGTGGTGGTGGTGGAGGTGGTGGTATCGGTGTTTCGTTGTTTGGGTTACGCCTTGTACTTCTGCATGGCGGCATCTTTAACTATACGTTTAAAAGATGACGACATGGATAAGAATACATGATTTATGAATGTGTCTCATGGACTAACTCCCCATAGTCCAACAACATAACGAATAGAATGACTAACTGAAAATGATAGTAGTTGGATAATAATTTCCATAAGATTAGATATCTGTCAATAATACTGGAATTACAGATGTAACAAGTTCGGGAAAAATGGCCTAGAAGTAGGCCTTACATCAACCAAGATGAAATTTTTTGACAGAATTAAGACTAGATCAAGACCTAACAGGTCTAAGATTTATATAGATAGGAAATTAGACCAGAGTTCTACATAAACTAGGTTATATCCAAAAGATGAGTCGACGAGCTTCTATCGGCGAAGAGAGCTGCTTGCATGAGTCCTCAATCCCAACAGTAGACGTTCAATGTCCCTTATACGCCTGTCCGACCTTGCTTGCTGAGCTCGAAGTTCTCTAACTTCAGCTCGGGTTTCAGCAAGTTCCCTCTGCAGATTTGCATTGCGGACCAGAGTCCTTTCATGAGCAGACTCTAGTTGGCGAATGTGGATAGTGTTAACACCAGAGTTGGCGTCAACTTCCAAAACTTGATTGATAGTCGCCTGAGCCATGATCGTGTTCCGAGAAATCCTACACACCATGATTGGTAGGACTCTATCAGCAGAACCTCCTTCAGTGAGGTTGTAGAAACTTCGGTCTCCATTGTAGGGAATAGGCTGACCTTGATCCTGACTCCATTCAGTCAAGTTAATGGCCCACAAGGGTGTGGGTCCTTGAAACACAGGATGGGGGTTAAGGTTTGGGTTTTGAGCATTTGGGGGTAGGTTGTTAACTTCTGGCTCCGAGTCAGAACTATCAGAAAAACCCTCAGCATGGTGATCATCCAAAGGGATTGGGTGATCATCTTCTGGTTCTGCCTCTAGCCAACCATCATTGCCTTGGTTTGGGAAGTACGGATCGCCATGGTGAAATCCAACCATTTTAATCTACGCGAAGAAATAGCTAACACAGACGAACTAACTAAGATAATTTCAGTAAGATCAAATACCAGTATGGTATTTCTTTATGGTTGTGTTGGTAAGTTTTTAGACTTGTTGCCACATCACAACCATTCTTGGGCATATGCTAATCACTCCTCGGACCAGCATAGTTGATCAAGCTATGCCATTCCCAAGACTGACCATATATCCCCAGGCTTACTTGTGATATTCAACAATCGTAATACTTTTGTTCTTGTCATTGTGACACTGATTTTAGTATGAATGCAGGCACGTATACTTACTTAAATATTTTATTATTTATAAGTATAATTCTTAGACAGAGTGTTTTAATCCCTGTGTATTTATAGTTAGTATATCTTTTATGGGTTGATATACTATATTCACTATAAACAATGCTCTGATACCAATCTGTCACACCCCAAAACCACGAATGGCGGAAACGTTCAGGGGTGGAGGACGTCATGTACAGTATCACAACAGTGTAATATAATAAACAAGCAACAACATCATCCATTGCATTATAAGTAAAGTTTTAATACATGTGTGTTCTTTCATTGTAGTAAGGCACCAAAAATATACAATCAAAATAAAAGACGAGACTTGTCAGCTCCGTCTTCTCAAAACCTGGCCTCCGTACCTGTCTACTGATGACCTGAGAATACAAGTTATTTTGAAAGCGAGTATCAGCTTTAAAGATGGTGAATTCATAAGTATTTAAGTGTCATTGTCTTGTTTGTGAAAATCTGTTATGAAGGCCATGTAAATTGTTAAATGAAAATGTTGATGTAAGTATGAAAAACCCTAAAAAATCCCTTATTTTATATCAGTTTGAGATGTAGTCTTCTACCAAGGCCTGAATGTTTTGTAAGTAAAATGATAGTTTTTCCTTCTATTGACTAGTACTAAAGTACTTAGTCTACTCATCATTTATGTGAAAATATCACAAAATAAAGTAAATAGGAAATGTATACTAAAGTAAATATTATCCCGAGGTACTAGGGCTAACACGATGTATGTAACTGTTAACCTGAGGTACTAGGGCTAACACGACATTTATAACCTAATGAGCATCCGAAGATTGTCCCATTTGTCCTCTGTAGCAGCAGCAGGGCGGAGGAAGGGTTAGTCCCGTAAAGGTACTCCTAGTATAAGTAATAACCGTAGGCATCCGTAGATGTTCATCACCCACTGTTGCTAACAGATGGGTTCCGGAATGGTTAGTCCCATCCGTATATCCCGAGGTACTAGGGATAGGGGCCCATCTTGGTATCCCGAGGTACTAGGGATAGGGTCCTGTCTAGATATCCCGAGGTACTAGGGATATGCAGGAAGATTTACACAGAAGGTACTAATAAATCATCCTCGCAATTCGAGATACAAGTATTCATGTTAATGTACACAATTAAGTGTATCTACGTAAAGGTACTCATGTAATGCGTTCATGTAAGCGTGTTCATGTATCATGTAAGTATATGTAAACGTACTCATGTATCATGTAATCAAATGTAAATGTACTCATGTATCAGGTAATGTACTGGTATAGACTCATGAATGAACTGACTCTTGTGTGATTCCTTGTAATAGGAATTATGTTTGATATCTCCAAATTATCCCTATGATAATTTACTGGAAGGTAATTGGTTGTTCAAGTAGGTTTATACACTCTTACTACTCAAGGGTGTGAGAAACTAAATGAAAGTTGTAAACTATAACATCAATACATATATAAGAATATAAGTGTACATGCATAGTTTAGTTCAAGAATGTAAAATGGTTTTATAAGACATCTTATGGGTTTTGAACAATAATTAACAATGAATTGATGTCATTTTTAATATACATTTCAAAGGTAAAACATTTGATAACAATGTGTTTTTAAGATTTAAAACCATTTCATGCATCACATTTTGTAGTATGTGAAATCTGTTAAATGACAAACACAGTTATAAAATACATAACAATGATTTAATAACATGTTTGTTTCTACTTGTATTCCCCGCCTTTAAAGCATTTAAAATCATTTAAAACATTGATTAGGGGTATGAACTCACCTGTAGTTGGTGATCGGGATGAACTGAACGGTATAGGATTCCTAGGTGTCAAGCGAGGACTTGTACACATACTACAATCCTAATGAACATATAATCACACATATATGCACTCAATTAGTCTCAAATCACTAATTGATAATGTTAAGACATCCTAGACATAATAAACAATTTATATAAGTGTTTTAAGCCCGAAGGATTGCATCTAAGCTATTGTGGGACAAAGCACTTATGTTTAGGGTTCCAAAGGACCCTATATGTGAGTTTACTCCCCATATACCATCACACATGAAGTCTACAGTTGTAAACTCTTGAGTTTATGGCCTTAAACTCCCAACCATGGGGGTATTGTGTGGTTTGAAGTCCCAAATGATTCCTAGAATTATTCCAACTTGGTGGTTAAGTCCTTGGAAGGGTTTAAGGTCTTGAAGTACTCCAATTAGGAGTTTACGGCCCTAAGGCCGTTTCCTTTGGAGTTTACGGCCGTAAACTCCATTGGAATGGTGTTCTTTTTGTTTTCAAGCCTCAAGCATAGGTGGTATAAGTTCTAGGCTTTTATTCCAAGCATATGAAGACATTAGGCACACTTTGGTGCCATTCTTTCATGTTTACGGCCCAAGAGCAAAACCTTGGCTGTAAACTCACTTTGATAAGTGATTTTGATGTGCTTAAGGCCTTAGATTAAATGGGGACAAGTCTTGATAATAGTCTTAAAGCTTTATGTGCCTTAAAACACCATTTTGAGTTTGAAAAGGGAGTCTACGGCCTAAGGAACTCTTGGGTCGTGAACTCCCAAACTTGGGTGATTCTTGGTTGTTTTCTTGTCCCTAACACGCATACACATGAGTCTAAGGCAGTTGCATAACACAAGGGTCGGTTTAGGCTCGGTTTCGGGAGTTTACCGCCCAAGAACACCTTAGGGAGTAAACTCCTAGATCTAATGATTTAGCCATCTAAATCATGTTATAAGCACATAATAAGCTTTCTAACACTACTAGAAAGAGTTACTCACGTTTTGGTATAAAAACCCGAAGATCCGTGAGAGAGAAAATGGCTCTGCTCTAGTTGGAAATGCGAATAATGAATGAATTTGGTTCAGAATTCTATTTATAGTCCTGAGATATTTTGGCAGAAAATATTTTTATTCCTGAAATGATCTCTAGTATAATAGAGTGTTGGAATAAAAGTGTTGCACAAAAACCTAGTACACCCACTCTTCTGATATTTCCTGAAGTGTAAACCCTGAATTACTCAAACTTACGCGAAAAGTCTGAAAATTAACTGTGACTGCTATAACTTCTATTGAAGTGATACAGTTTGTACAGAATGGAAATTTCGGGTTGTCACAGTGTTCCTCAAATTCACTCAAACCAAGGCTCTGATACCAACTTGTAATGACCAAAAATTTCTACAAAATTTAAACTTTTCAAAAACATCTCAATTCATTAAGTTATTACAAAAGGTTTTCAATACATTTATTATCAGAGTATTCCTAGGTCCATATCGTAAACCATAAACACGAGGAGCGGTATGATCACGCCTTTGCCTTGCCATGGTCTCCTGAAGAACCTAAAAAACACTAAACCACAACTGTAAGCCCGAAAGCTTAGTGGGATACCCCCAAAATACCAACCACATATACCATACACATAACATGCTATATCATATCGGAACACAGAACAACCATGCATATCGGGTCTACTGTGTGACTTGTCTGCCATGTCGGGCCTTCAGTCCACCTGGTCCACCCTCCGAGTCCAGTCATGTCCCTCGAGTCTGCAGTGTGGTTGGTCCACCCGCACCGGGCCTTCAACCAACCTGGTCCACTCTCTGAGTCTACAGCATGACTGGTCCGCTTGCATCGGGCCTTCGGTCGGCCTGGTCCACTCTCCGAGCCTCAACACGTCTGGTACGCCCTCGTGGGGCCTACAGCCTATCCGGACCGCTCGCTGGGCCTTCGGAATAACCGGTCCGCCCTGGGTATGTTGTCCTACAACACAAAGTAAGAACCGCCTCAACCCAACTCCAGTCCAACAACCATGTACACATAAACATACAATCATATAAGAGTTCATAGTCAACAAGCCGATCAAACAGATCACATAACATATTATCATCCTAACCAGGATACCGACCTAACCGGTCACTAGCATAGCATCACCCTACATACCAGGAAACCGACCTTAACCAGGTCTCTAACATATATCATCCTAACTACCAGGATGCAGACATATCAAAGCAATTACATAACAACAAATACTCGGATCTTAATCCGATAAAGGGCCGACCTTGGTGCCTTAGACCCTGTCGATATAGTGAGGATAACTCACCTCGAAACTGTCGGCTGAATGGATAGCTCAAGCTGCTCCGACTACTGGTAGGATCTCCACCACTCGCCAACCACCAATACACTGAACTTAAAACAATATTCAACAATTAATGCCCCTGGAAATCAACTGGTCAACCCTTGGTCAAAGTCAAAGTCTACCCCTGACTGACTCTACTCGCCGAGTCAACCCGATGACTCGCCGAGTCCCAATACACAGAACCTACTTGAATTCGCAACCCAATTCGCCGAGTCACCCCGAGACTCGCCGAGTCCAAAAACTCTGAGTCCACTCGCACACAACTCACCGAGTCATCCCTTGACTCACTGAGTCACAACCCATCCAAAAGAAACTTGGACCCTACGACCAGACTCGCCGAGTCTACGACTATCTTCAACCTACTCGCCAAGTTGTTCGTACAACTCGCCGAGTTCCAGGCCATCTTCATCCAACTCGCCGAGTTGTTCTTCCAACTCGCCTAGTTCCAGCCTTTCTTCAAGCAACTCGCCGAGTCTACCCATGTGACTCGCCGAGTACCACCGGGTCTGAATCCATACAGAGGATTTCCAAGCCATGCAGATGATCCAAACAATAGATCTACCCCTCCTAAGGCCATCCATCACGTAAAGTGGCAATCTCTACGTGAATCCAAGGAGATCTAGGCATTTTCACTCTTAGGTGTGGGTATGGGACAAGATAGCTCCATCAATCACTCAAAAACAGGGACCTTTATGCATTCTAACCCTTCTCCATTCCAGATCTGAGGTAGCAACCTTAGATCTAACCTCTAAACTCCAGTACATCAAAAGATATGATCTCTAACACCTCCAAAAATGATGAATCTAGATAATAGCAGCTCCAACAATGAAATAATACCTCAAAAGGAAGCTCCAAGAGAAGGTTAATCTGAATCCTTGCAAAGCCCTTTGATCCAAGTCTCTTCTCCTTCAAGATTTCTTCAAAAATCACTTCCCCAAGATCCAAATGCACTCTACTCCCTCAAATTCGTGCCTTAGGGCTTTTTGGACTTCTACACAGGGTAAAGAAGCTGGGGAGAGGGTATAATGTCCTTTAAATAGGGCTCATCCTTCGGATTTAGGGTTTTCTCCTCTCAGCGCCTACTCGCCGAGTCGGCCACATAACATGCGACCAAAGTCGCGACCCTACTCGCCGAGTCCACCCATGGACTCGCCGAGTTCCCCTTCCCAATTTACTCTTTTAGCCCTTCAACTTTACTCTTGATATTCCGAGATGTTACACCAAGGAAGAATTGTCAATCGAAACAAGTCATGGTGAAAATTAAGAAACAAAGAATACATATCTCATCATTACTCATCACTCATCAGTTGTCACCAGGTCCAGGTTACCTGGTCATATTTGGAATCCTTCTGTGACTCACTCACTCTCATTGTCAAGTACTTAGCAAGCAAATTTAGCCAACATCATCTGATAGTACAATTGAAGTCCCATCCCTGCAATGTATTATGTATTACAAATTACAATTTACAATACAATGCAGATAAGTATAGGTAAGGTAAGGTTCAGGGGAGTTGAGAAATATTAACATTATTTTATTATTAATAGACTTACGAGGAGAACATTCCATCAACCAACTTAAAACGCCCAATGTCGTATATGCGGATATATAGGTATGCCTTCCCATATCTACAGTTATATCAGGAAAACAGTCAAAATGGACCAAAATCACAGAAAAAAAAAGCAACTTAACTTACCTCCCATATTATCCGTCATACCCAGAACTCATTGCAATACCGGGATTAAAAGGATGAACATCCAAAACATACAAGCATTATATATAAGCTTGCTGCTTGCATAAAAACAAAGGATTCAAAAACATTTCTTTGGAAAACATAACCACAACATCAAAGGCAATCAAAATATTCACATCACTTATAATCTACTCCTTACTGAAAGAATAGATTTAGATCTCATCAGGAGGTAAATGAAAACTATGGTGTTGCACCTGTTAGTAGACTAACAAACTCATTGCTCAAATGGATGGAAAAAAACACTAGAGTTGGCCTTTTTTGTTTGTGTTTCAATGGAACTGTAAAAATAGCATTTCTTAATTTAAATTTTGAAAAAAGCTGAAATTTTAGTGCAGTGCATAACTTACAGATTCACGATGACCAGTCAAGGAATGTACCAAACGACCATCACTAGCATTCCAGACACAAATTCTGCAATCTGAACAAAAATACATCAATATTCCAAACTAATTACAACATACACAAAATGGATTTAGGTGTTATGTCTACTCTAGTCTTGACACACAACTCAAGCATCTGCAAAGCAACATCATCCTTGTTCCTCAACATTTCCTATGTCCCACTATTACACAAAGAAAAGGAAAGTGTGTGTTTGTGTGTGTGTGTTAGTCAATGAAACTATCTCAGTCATGAGACCAGACACTGCGTTCTGAGTGTCTTCATGTTTAACATCGTATGAATCACTCGGATGCAATGATATATAACCTAATATGTTGCGAAAGTGCACCAGAAATAGATCACCTCTACACTAACCAAGGTCATACACAGTTTACCAATATACTAGCCACTCTAATGTGACACGATAACAGAAACTACTGATCTTGGCAACTCCGTTACAACTATTGTAATGAGCTATATAAAACCAAACTAATAAAAGAAATAGGTGATTTCATGATCATCATGGGAACATTGAGTAGCATTTCCCATATGCGGGTTTACTGATGCTATTGATGGCAGAAATATGTTTGTCTTTTGATTTGGAGCTCAAGAACACCATATAGCAGTGTAAGCATTTTCAGGGTTTTGGATAGAGTAGCGATATGGCGATTTAAGTTAATAATATTGGTAATCTCCAGTGTGTTACAGTTTTAAGGGAATATTATACTAGTTGATTTATGTGGTTAGTAATGAATGTCACTTTTGGGGTGTTGATATGTGTTGGTAAAGTAAACCATAAATTGTGGAAGGGGAAAAGATCAAGATTGTCATCTGGAGGGTAAGGTGAGTTGTAGAGTAGTAAAAATGTGTTTTAGATGTGGTAATTTGGTTTATTATATTCATAATATGTGGAACTTATGATATTCAGAGTAATATTTAAAGGAGTAAAATTTGGTATTGAGTGATATATGCATGTTTTGAAAGATAAAATGTACTGCATGACTTATTTATGATATCATATGTGGTTTAAATACATGACTCATGGGGGTTATAGATTTAGGGATGACTTAAAAGTGGATATGTTTGGACTATAAGAGGATTTTTGGGCACTTGACTATTCCGATTCTACACCTTGTCGTGTAACACTTACAATCGTCGACCTCATGCATAGCTTTTTTGCTTTTCCACATCAACTTTGTCAACAAAAATGCTATTAACTTAAATCTTCTCCAATTATTGACCAGTTTTAAAAGTAAATAACACTAATAGAAAATTGGTTATTACCGACAGATTTTTAGCGACGGAAAAAATCCATCGGAACAACAACCTAATGTTTGATAAGGTGTCTAAGTCCATAACTTATTTGGTATACACTTGACCCGACCCGACATGGTCCATTTGGGTTGCATTTCATCCAAACTATTTATGGATAATTTTATGAGAGTTATACACATATTATTATTAATATATTATAAGTTATAATATATTAATATGAAGTCATGTTGTTTAATTAGTCCTAGTCTTAAATTTATTATGAATTAATTTAAAGATTAAAAGGAAGACTAATTAGATTGTGGGTTATTGATTTTATATGGTGTGGGCTAACACCCATTTGTTAAAGGGCTAGGCTTGTATGGAAGTCCATGGATGATCCATGGAGCTTTTAACCCATGGATCCTTGGAAAAGGAAAGGTCATGGGTTATTAGGGCTTCACCCTAATCATGTACACTATATAAGCATGCTTATGTTGCATGAAATAGCCACTAGTGTGTGCGTGTTTGTGTGTGGCCGAAATTGTAGTGTGTATACACTCTCTCAAAGTTTTCCAAGAGTTTGTGGTAATTTGTGATTCCATTTGAGGCATTCACACTATTGGTGCTTGGCCCTCAAACTCCTTAAGAATCAAACTCATCAAAAAGGTATGTAATCTCTTCTAACTCTTTTATGTTTAAAAGTACCCCATGCCATGTTAGATAGGTTATGAACCTTGGAAAATTATTATTTTGCATGTATTTAGACAAACATAGATCCAAGGTTTATTAGGGTTGCATGCACACTTAGGAAGTGTTAGATTTCTCAAAACCCAACAGTGGTATCAGAGCCTAGGCTTGCTTCTTTGATAGTTGATGCAAAATAGTGAAAAAAGTCGAAATCCTTGCTGTCTGCATGATGGACTCGCCGAGTCCAAGGAAAAATTTAACCTACTCGCTGAGTAGGTTCGTGCACTCGGCGAGTAGAAGGTTCAGAATGCAGATTTTTGACTTTTACTGCTGGAAATGGACTTGAAACTTTACCCCAAACTGTTTTGATGTTTTAAAACTTATTTTAGTTGGTGTAATGGTTGTTCTAATCCATATACAATAGCATATATCAAAATTTCATGCTTTGTATGTGTTCATATAATTTTTTGAAACTTTGATAATCATGTTCATGTTCTTATGAATTTAGAAGATGATAGGAATTATTTGCTGAATTGTTTAGGATTAATTCTTGATCATTTATGTGTTTTAATGGAGTCCATAATTTGTCCTCAAGTTATGGATATCCGAAGGTCACTTTTCTACAACACACATTAAAAACACATAAGTTACATAAAATGAAGAGTCTTCATTTTATGAACCTTTAATTCATAAGTTATGAAATGAAAAGTTTTGAAGAGTTACAAAACTTATCATCAAGTTTTGGAATTTGGAAAAGTTTCACACACTTTAATAAACTTTAATTCCAACACTTAGAATTTTAAAAGTTAAAATTCAACACTTATACTATTTATAACATTAATGGTTAATTATATATATATATATATATATATATATATATATATATATATATATATGTATAAGAACAAGTCGTTTTACCGTTAGTAGGCCTCATTCACGAAGCCGGTCTATAAGGTGGGTATAAGGTTGTTGCCTATAAAATGGCGACTTAATGGGTGTATACTCTCACCCACCGCTTGCTTGACTGGTGGAGGGTCGTTAGCCGAACGGGTAAGATAAAGACTTATAAGTTCTGATTAAGTATGATGAATATTATAATGTAACTAAATCTTTTATTTAATTCCCAATCTTAGTTACTTTAGGAAAAATGTGAACATGGTGCTAATCCATGGAATTCACACTTTGTACCTTACCAAGTCGTTGGTGGAGCGTGTGTGGTTAACTGGCAAACTAACTTGGACTAGTAGGTATCACGAAGGGTGACTTAATGTTTGTCATAGATCAATGGAGCGTGTGTGGTTAACCGGCACATTGATTAGATGATAATATTAAGGGTACCAAGTGAATTGGCATGGTTATTCACACCTTGTTTTGTGATCCTCGGCATCCCAGTCACAAAACTTGAAGGGCACAATCGAGATTGAAACATGCCATTGAAAAGTACAATGAATCTCAAAAGAATCTAGGAATTTCAAATCCAATTAAAACCTAATAAATCATTTCGTTTTCGTGGTGGAAATTGGTGAATCGTCATTCACCTACCTTTCAAATATATTATTACTTAGATTACGACATCCCTCTTCTAAGTATAATATATTGTGATTGGATCCTAGCCTTAATATTACATTTGGGTGTATTATTAGGACTCTATATATCTAATCTAAACTTACTTTCTTCTTTCAGATGTCTTCCAACACTAATGCTTCGGGCTCTAACCCAACTGGTTCTTTCTCTCTCATGAATCTTTGTGGGAGAGTCATCTTTGATGGTTCTAACTTCATGAACTGGATAAGGAACATCAGGATGGTAACTCGTTATGAGGACAAGGAATATGTCCTCGATAAGGATTTAAAAGAGCTTGACGAGTCTACTGCTACTCCTAAGGAGATCGCTGAATTCAGGACACATGAGAGAGATGCCACTAAGGTGGCATGTATCATGATGGCCACGATGACAGTCGAGCTCCAAAAGTCCTATGAGGACTTCTACCCTTTTGAGATGCACCAAGACCTGATGGAAAGGTACCATCAGAGTGCTCGTCAAGAGCGGTATGAAATAATCTCCTCCATAATAACAACCCGCATGAAGGACGGTGAATCCTTCACGGCCCACATGCAAAAGATGCAAAGGTATGTGGACCGTTTGCTGAAGCTGAATGTAAACTTCCCTGAGGAGTTGGCAATTGACATCATATTGCACTCCTTACCTTCTTGTTATGACCATTTTCGTATGACATATCATATGAACAAGGAGGAAGTTACCCTTAGCAAGCTTCAAGGACTCTTGAAGACCGCTGAAACCGGTCTTAAGGGCAAGTCGGTTGTTACCTCTACTACTCCTACTCCAACATCTACCCCTGTTTTGGCTATCAGGCAAGGCAAAGGGAAAAAGAGGAAGCACCCTTCGAAGGGTACCAAGGGAAAGTCTCTTGAAGGCTCCTCATCAAGGACCAAGAGCGGTTCTGCCACTCCTTCTGCCATTCCCATGGATGATGATTGCTACTATTGCTAGGACAAGGGGCACTGGAAGCGAAATTGCTCTAAATACTTGCAGGATCTAAAGGATGGGAAAGTGAAACCTACCCACGCAGGTATTTACACAATATTATCTAATAACTCACTGTATTCTAACTCTTGGGTTCTTGATACAAGATGTGGTATTCACATATGTTCTGATTTGCAGGGCCTAAGAAGAAGTGAGGATGTGGAGCACGGGAAGATAAACTTGATCATGAGGAATAGGAAGGCTTCACCTGTTTCCAAGATTGGAGTTTATACTTTGTTGTTGAATAATGGGTTAAAATTAGATTTGAATAAATGTGTGTACTCGTCTAAAATGGCGAGGAATATTATTTCCTTTCGTGCTTTGTACAAACAAAGTTTTACCTTTTCGTTTGATAATGAATGTGGTGGTATTAATGCTTTCTTTAAAAATGTGTTTTATTTTAAAGCATTACCTTGTGATGGTGTGTATGAAACTGTGTCGATTGTAGACAACTTAGGAAATAATGTGTTGTATATTGATTCTTCTACTAGCCTAGATAAAGCATCATTGTGGCATTGTCATCTTGGACATGTAAACAAGAAACGCATAGGCCAACTCCAAAGGAGTGGAGTATTGGAGTCATTCGACCTTAAATCGGATGATAGTTGTGAATCTTGTCTACTTGGAAAGATGAAAAAATCACCCTTCACTGAAACTTGTGAAAGGGGTGAGGGTTTGTTGGACCTAATACATACTGATGTATGTGGACCATTCAAAACCGCCACAAGGGATGCTAATCGGTATTATGTGACTTTTATTGATGATTTTAGTAGATATGGATATGTGTACTTAATCAAACATAAGTCAGAAACCTTTGAAAGGTTAAAGAATTCAAACAAGAAGTAGAAAATCAATTGGGAAGGAACATTAAGATGCTTCGATCCGATTGAGGTGGTGAGTATCTTAGTACCGAGTTCCTTGACTATCTTAAGGAGTGTGGGATTGTCTCACAATTGACTCCTCCCAGGACACCACAGCTAAATGGTGTAGCTGAGAGGCGTAATCGAACCTTGTTAGACATGGTTCGCTCCATGATGAGTCGAGTTTCGCTACCAATCTCTTTTTGGGGGTATGCCTTAGAGACTGCCGCCCATATCCTCAATCTAGTCCCTACAAAGAAGGTTACCAAAACACCTCATGAGATGTGGACTGGGAAGGTTCCCAATTTGGACCACATCAAAATTTGGGGTTGCGAAGCTTTCGTGAGGCATGAAACTCATGATAAGCTTGAACCCCGAATCGAAAGGTGTATTTTCATCGGCTACCCACAAAAATCCTTCGGTTACCTCTTCTACAGACACAGTGAGAATGTGGTCTTTGTAGCACGAAGAGGGGTCTTTCGTGAGAGAGAATTTATAAGCCAAGGACACAGTGGGAGGCAAATTGATCTTGAAGAAATTCAAGAATCAATTGGTGAAGGAACCTCAGACACTAGCAATCAACCTGAGGAGGAAACTCCTGTTAAGCCAGCTGATGAGTCTGTACCTCCGAGGCGTTCCACACGGGTTATGTGACAATCGTCAATCTTGAGTCAAGTCAAGTCATCAAGTCAAGCCGGTCAACTCTATTAAACCTTGTGTATTAGGGTTAGTGTTATGTTCGTATTGTATAACTTGCTATGTTAATGGGAAAACATCACAGGAGAAAAGTTTGTGTTAAAAATTTCCTAAGCCTTCGTACTAATCAAGAACATATGAGTTTTTGATTCGCAATTGGATTGATGATTGAGGGATGATTCGTGAAGAAAAACGCGAAGTCAAGGACTATGAAATTGTTGTTTGCAAGAATTTAAAAACTCGATTGTGGAGTTGTTGATGCTCATTTTGCGAAAGTAAAACAATCGAGTGTTCGCATCTATGAATCAATTTGAAGTCAATTGGGTTAATATTCGCATATGGGTTCAACATATGAATTTTTGATTTCGCAAGTTTAGAGTTCAAGAACTAAACTGTGTTCGCATCTGGAATGAAAAATTTTGTGAATCGCATTTGATTAATTAGGTTAAAATGCGAAGGTGATTAATGCGAAGGGATGCGAAGGGTGTAAGAATGAAGATGCGAAGTATTTCACAGTAGAATGCGAATTGGGGAAGAAAACAGAAGATTTCAAATATTGTCCCTGGAGTTTCGCATTTTTGGAAATAAATACTCAACTTCGCAAATGGGGGTCATAAAATGATGAAATTGCAGAATTTTTAAAGAGATACACACACATAGACAACCACACATATATTTAGAAAATTAAACTAAAAGATGATAAATTACAGATTATAGCATTGTTCTTTGAGAATAAATTACTAAAAATGGGATTTAGACAATTATAAGACATTGTTCTTGACTTTTGAGTCCAAAGACGTATGATCCGAACTTTAATTGTGAAATCGTCCTTGATTGAGTCAATTTCCTTTATAGGAGTAATTTATTCCATTGTGCCTTGCAAGTTAAAAAAAAAAAAAAAAAAAAAAAAAAAAAAAAAGTCACAAGCAACCACCCCACACCCACTCTATGACCAGCCATACCTCCCCACCTTACCTATGTCACTTCAATGTTCCCTTACACTCAAATTTCACTCACTCCCACGTTTTTGAGCTGGAACAATCAACCACACTCCTCATTTTCTCTCATTTCTCTCATTCCACTAAGTAACAAACATCACTTTTTCTCTCAAACTCTTCTACACAAATTTTCGAGATCCAAGGCTGGATTCAAGTGTTCTTCCACACTTAATTCTCGAAAACCTTCAAGGCATCTCCAAGTGTTCTTGAATTAAACACTTCCATTCTTCAACAATCATCTACTGAAATCACTCAAGGTGAGTTCATACCCCTACATTTTCATGATTTCTCAAGTTTTCAGGGGGTGAATACAAGTTAAAACACTAAGAACCTATCAAAAGTTTTCTAACAGCCTTCATCAGAAAAGTTCAACTCCATTCACGGACTGTTTTGGGCATCTTACACATTTTTGTTTTCAAAACTGTACAAGGTGCAAATAGTTCAAGTTTTTAGCTTTAAAATGGCTACTTGCACATCTCCATACGATTTTTCTACAATTTATGGCGATTTTTACAAAACTGCCTATCATTTCAAACAACAATCCGGACCAGTCTGTGATTTTGGACTTTTTCACCCAAGTTAGAGGTCATTATAAATTGAGATAAAATTTATGAGCAAACTAGACACATTTTTTGAACTCTCAGAATTTACGGATCTAGTTTTCGACTTCGTATGATTTTTCTATGATTTTTCCAAATACAGGGCAGAATGGCTAAAGTTAGCCAACAGCATGTAAATATCGTAACACTTTGTATTATGTTGAGCAAAGTGTATAATCATAAGTTCTAATATTTGAATGTGTTTCCGTGTTAGTTTATCATTATGAACTGGAATTAAGACATTCATATTAAATATTAAATATTATTCATTCATTTTGGAACACGTATTATTAGACTATAAAATGTATAGTTTGATAAATTCACAATACTAATACATTTCCATAAAAGAATTCATACATATTACATACATTTTAGATAAATTATAATAGGTATAGTTTATGATACATCACTCAACGCACTCGTACAAAAAGGGTACATTCATACAAGAAAGATTTATATTCACACACATTTCAAGTAAACTTGTTATCCTATATTGTGAGTTTCTCTATTTTTCTCTCTCTCTCTCTCTCCCCGTACGTCCGAGTGCGGGATATAATTCCTGGTAGTTATAATCAGAATCTCCTTGAGGGAGAACGTGATACTTGTATATAGATCTATATTGGGATTGACACCCCACACCTTGCTGCTAGCTACAGTTGGACCTGCAGGTCTACGGGTGACAAATGTCATTTCATTTTTCGCGACACTGAGAACGTCGTGGCAGGTTCACATAGTCATAGTATGATTATAACGGCTCACATAGGGAACAATCCATAAGTTTACGGGATTTTATTTTTAAAACCTAAATGAGTTTTATGTCGATTTAAAATCACCTTTTATCTCTATGGGTACAAATACAAAGTACCGGGTCTCTATACAAAAAGGGGTACAAATACAAAGTACCGGGTCTCTATACAAAAAGGGGTACAAATACAAAGTACCGGGTCTCTATACAAAAAGGGGTACAAATACAAAGTACCGGGTCTCTATACAAAAAGGGGTACAAATACAAAGTACCGGGTCTCTATACAAAAAGGGGTACAAATACAAAGTACCGGGTCTCTATACAAAAAGGGGTACAAATACAAAGTACCGGGTCTCTATACAAAAAGGGGTACAAATACAAAGTGCCGGGTCTCTATACAAAGCTATTATGATATTAAAACTACACATCCTCTAAAATTGTTAGACTTCAACTATAGTCGCTGAGCGTATATGTTGAGTCATATAAGAATTTAGTCTTGATTGGCCTAGAATTGGTGGTGCCCGCCTCATCTCCTGTTCCTCGTTGGGTTGTGGACCTAGGGCAGACCCACTATATTCAACGTTTTATCTAAGTTAAGCCTTATATAACTTTATATGTTGGACGATTATAGAGGAACTCTACGGATTACTCTAGGGTTCATTACAGCATCATGTAGGATTATTTCTATTCATACTTAACTAAGAAAATATTGGATTTTCTGGAAATCAAACTAAATCGATTTTACAAGGAAAAACGGTTTCTACTTTAAACAAAACTCTTATGAACTCACCAACCTTTGTGTTGACACTCTTTAAAACTACTTGTATTCTCAGGAAATCAGTGAAACAGGAAAACTTCATCGCTTTGAGGATGGGACGCTAAAACGTCAACAATTTATTTTGTCATCATAATGTAATTGCTTTTGAAACATGTAAACATATACTTTGGTGTAACTTTTGCAATTATATTTATGGTGGTTGTTTTTACTTTGAGCACTATTATACACGTTGTTGTGATACTGTACATGAAGTCCTCCACCCCCAGACGTTTCCGCCATCCTTGGTTTGGGGGTGTGACAGATTGGTATCAGAGCATTGTTTATAGTGAACTAAGTATATCGAACCACATAAGATATACAAACTATAAATGCATTGGGACTAAGGTCTCTGATTTTAAGATTTCAAAACCACTATACCTTTAAGAATAAATAACTCTTGTTAAAAGTATACATGCATGCATACATACTAAGGTCAGCATTATTTTTAGGACAAAACAAAAGTAATGATTGTTGGATATCACAGGTAAGCCTGGGGATGTATGATCAGTCTTGGGAATAGCATAGCCTGATCAACTATGCTGGTCCGAGGAGTGATTAGCATATGCCCAAGAATGGTTGTGATGTGGCAACAAGTCTAAAAACTTACCAACACTACCACAATGGAATACCATAGGGGTATTTTGGCATTATTAAAATTACATCTGCGAGAACTAAATAGATCTTTATCAATAGGTCAATAGTTGCTTAGTGGATACATTAAAATTTTATGTATCCAGGACGTCATAGACTTAGAATCTGTGGATCTTTGCTCTACTTCCTGTTCTCGTTGGATTGGGGATTTAGAGTTAGGGTCGCTTATTCGAAGGTCTATCCTGTCCCGAATACATATAATTAGTATGCACTAAACAATTTGTTGAAGTACCTGATAAAGATCATCGTATAATTAGCCAATTAGTACTTTTGCTTAATTATTTCTTATATCCCCATTTCTCGCGAAGATATCATGGCTGGAGTTCCATCCACACGATGACCCGTACTACCCTAACCACGACAATACCAAATGGCTCGGAGAGGAGCCAGAGAATGATTACCCAACCCCTGTAGATGGTCACCAAGCTGAAGGCTATGCTGATGGTTCTGACCCCGACCCTGAAGTGGAGAACTTAACCCCGATGACTCTTGTTCCGAATCCCAACCCTTGACCGGCTTTCAAGGCCCGACGCCTCCATGGGTAGAGTGCTTGGAAACCTGGAGCAAAGAACAAAACCAACATATGTCGTTTAATAGAGAACGAAGCTTCTACAACATAAACGAAGGAAACTCAGCAGATAAATTTTTTTTTTTTTTTTTCTTTCCAATCCTAGTCTATAGAGTTGCCCGAAACGAGATTCAGGGTAGAACAACTCTCCATAGTATCGCAGAGGTTGATGCAAATACAAGAATACATACGATCCGCACCAATCGCCTTGAGCACACTCGCGAAAAATCTAAGAGAGACCACAAAACCCACTAGCTCGTGAAGTTCATTAATATGGACTTCCTTTATGAATTATATATAAGGAATTCTTAAATCGAAGAATAACGCAGGAAAAATCAAATTCTATAACAACTGACTTGTCTTTACTAGTAGGAACTTACCATCTGATCAGTTTTCCTTTTTGGAAACTCATGACAGAACGATGCCACCAAGGAAAAGACCCAGACCTTCGGGCAGCACAACGCCACCACCTCCGACGCCACCTCCCCAGTTTGATCCTGAAATGTTCCAAGCTGCAGTGACAGCAGCCGTGGTAGCTGCAATGTCACAAATTGGCACAAATAGCAATGGTGGTGCTGGATCTGGAGCCACAAACCCTAACCACGGGGATAGTGCAGGACGCACAAGGGAATGCACTTACAAGGACTTCACAAATGGCAAACCCGATTCCTTTGATGGAAGAGGGGGTGTCCTCGCACTAATTCAATGGTTCGAAAGGACCGAAGCAATCTTTGAGATTTGTGCTTGCCCCGAAGCGAGCAAAGTCAAGTACGCGACATTCACCTTCATCGGAAGAGCTCTCACTTGGTGGAACGGCAAAGTTAAGTCGCTTACGCTTGCAGTGGCTAACTCGTTAAGTTGGGAGGACTTAAAGAAGATGATGTTGAAGGAATATTGCCCAAGAGGTGAAGTGAAAAAGCTGGAGCAAGAACTATGGAATCTCCGAATGGCAGGCTCCGACCTTACAACTTACACCAACCGATTTTGTGATCTAGCACTCCTTTGTCCCGCTATGGTCACCCCGGAAGACAAAAAGTTGGAGCGTTACCTCTGGGGATTGTCCCCCGAAATTCAAGATAGCGTGCTCGCCTCAAGACCAACTACCTTCGACAGCGCCAAGGAGTTAGCACAACAACTCATTGACCATCATGCCCACCATGACACTATGACAACCACCCTTACCCAAGAAAGAGGAGGGAACAACGAAAGAAAGTTTTGGGACAACAAGAAGGACCAATCAACCCAAGGCCTCGCTAGGAAGCAACAGATCCTTGCTGTTCATGCTGCCACAACCCTCACCACACCAACTCCCATGAAACCATACGCTGGAACACTTCCAAAATGCAACAAGTGTAACTTCCATCACACTGGGGCTTGCCGAAAGATGCATTGCAAAAACTGCGACAGAGTGGGGCACACTGCTCGTTTCTGTAAGGCACCAGCACGACCTATCAACCAGGTACCCGGCTCTAGAGTAAGCCCAATCTGTTACGAGTGTGGAGAAACAGGACACTTTAAAAGGGAATGCCCAAGGACAAGAGATGCTGGTGGTGGTGGGAGGGTGTTTGCAATCACCGAGGGAGAAACCACTCCGGAACTGCCCGCAAATATCAGTACGTGTTTCTAACATCGACATTTAAATCCCGAAATTCTTTATTAAATCCCGAAATTCTTTATATGATAAATCTAGCATCGACTAAAGCATGCATAGTAGTAATCATGTGACATCGGGCGAGTTATTCCTCGCCATAATCAAATTCTTGTACTACGAAAAGTCATCCCCATCTTTCCTCTAAATTCCTGGATCCCCATTCGAAGTGCAAATTTCGGGACGAAATTCCCTCTAACGGGGGGAAGATGTGACAATCGTCAATCTTGAGTCAAGTCAAGTCATCAAGTCAAGCCGGTCAACTCTATTAAACCTTGTGTATTAGGGTTAGTGTTATGTTCGTATTGTATAACTTGCTATGTTAATGGGAAAACATCACAGGAGAAAAGTTTGTGTTAAAAATTTCCTAAGCCTTCGTACTAATCAAGAACATATGAGTTTTTGATTCGCAATTGGATTGATGATTGAGGGATGATTCGTGAAGAAAAACGCGAAGTCAAGGACTATGAAATTGTTGTTTGCAAGAATTTAAAAACTCGATTGTGGAGTTGTTGATGCTCATTTTGCGAAAGTAAAACAATCGAGTGTTCGCATCTATGAATCAATTTGAAGTCAATTGGGTTAATATTCGCATATGGGTTCAACATATGAATTTTTGATTTCGCAAGTTTAGAGTTCAAGAACTAAACTGTGTTCGCATCTGGAATGAAAAATTTTGTGAATCGCATTTGATTAATTAGGTTAAAATGCGAAGGTGATTAATGCGAAGGGATGCGAAGGGTGTAAGAATGAAGATGCGAAGTATTTCACAGTAGAATGCGAATTGGGGAAGAAAACAGAAGATTTCAAATATTGTCCCTGGAGTTTCGCATTTTTGGAAATAAATACTCAACTTCGCAAATGGGGGTCATAAAATGATGAAATTGCATAATTTTTAAAGAGATACACACACATAGACAACCACACATATATTTAGAAAATTAAACTAAAAGATGATAAATTACAGATTATAGCATTGTTCTTTGAGAATAAATTACTAAAAATGGGATTTAGACAATTATAAGACATTGTTCTTGACTTTTGAGTCCAAAGACGTATGATCCGAACTTTAATTGTGAAATCGTCCTTGATTGAGTCAATTTCCTTTATAGGAGTAATTTATTCCATTGTGCCTTGCAAGTTAAAAAAAAAAAAAAAAAAAAAAAAAAAAAAAAAGTCACAAGCAACCACCCCACACCCACTCTATGACCAGCCATACCTCCCCACCTTACCTATGTCACTTCAATGTTCCCTTACACTCAAATTTCACTCACTCCCACGTTTTTGAGCTGGAACAATCAACCACACTCCTCATTTTCTCTCATTTCTCTCATTCCACTAAGTAACAAACATCACTTTTTCTCTCAAACTCTTCTACACAAATTTTCGAGATCCAAGGCTGGATTCAAGTGTTCTTCCACACTTAATTCTCGAAAACCTTCAAGGCATCTCCAAGTGTTCTTGAATTAAACACTTCCATTCTTCAACAATCATCTACTGAAATCACTCAAGGTGAGTTCATACCCCTACATTTTCATGATTTCTCAAGTTTTCAGGGGGTGAATACAAGTTAAAACACTAAGAACCTATCAAAAGTTTTCTAACAGCCTTCATCAGAAAAGTTCAACTCCATTCACGGACTGTTTTGGGCATCTTACACATTTTTGTTTTCAAAACTGTACAAGGTGCAAATAGTTCAAGTTTTTAGCTTTAA
The DNA here is from genome assembly GCF_052625555.1 of Lactuca saligna. Classification (NCBI taxonomy): domain Eukaryota; kingdom Viridiplantae; phylum Streptophyta; class Magnoliopsida; order Asterales; family Asteraceae; genus Lactuca; species Lactuca saligna. Next base: position 149,148,309 of record NC_136417.1, read on the forward strand.
AATGGCTACTTGCACATCTCCATACGATTTTTCTACAATTTATGGCGATTTTTACAAAACTGCCTATCATTTCAAACAACAATCCGGACCAGTCTGTGATTTTGGACTTTTTCACCCAAGTTAGAGGTCATTATAAATTGAGATAAAATTTATGAGCAAACTAGACACATTTTTTGAACTCTCAGAATTTACGGATCTAGTTTTCGACTTCGTATGATTTTTCTATGATTTTTCCAAATACAGGGCAGAATGGCTAAAGTTAGCCAACAGCATGTAAATATCGTAACACTTTGTATTATGTTGAGCAAAGTGTATAATCATAAGTTCTAATATTTGAATGTGTTTCCGTGTTAGTTTATCATTATGAACTGGAATTAAGACATTCATATTAAATATTAAATATTATTCATTCATTTTGGAACACGTATTATTAGACTATAAAATGTATAGTTTGATAAATTCACAATACTAATACATTTCCATAAAAGAATTCATACATATTACATACATTTTAGATAAACTATAATAGGTATAGTTTATGATACATCACTCAACGCACTCGTACAAAAAGGGTACATTCATACAAGAAAGATTTATATTCACACACATTTCAAGTAAACTTGTTATCCTATATTGTGAGTTTCTCTATTTCTCTCTCTCTCTCTCTCTCCCCGTACGTCCGAGTGCGGGATATAATTCCTGGTAGTTATAATCAGAATCTCCTTGAGGGAGAACGTGATACTTGTATATAGATCTATATTGGGATTGACACCCCACACCTTGCTGCTAGCTACAGTTGGACCTGCAGGTCTACGGGTGACAAATGTCATTTCATTTTTCGCGACACTGAGAACGTCGTGGCAGGTTCACATAGTCATAGTATGATTATAACGGCTCACATAGGGAACAATCCATAAGTTTACGGGATTTTATTTTTAAAACCTAAATGAGTTTTATGTCGATTTAAAATCACCTTTTATCTCTATGGGTACAAATACAAAGTACCGGGTCTCTATACAAAAAGGGGTACAAATACAAAGTACCGGGTCTCTATACAAAAAGGGGTACAAATACAAAGTACCGGGTCTCTATACAAAAAGGGGTACAAATACAAAGTACCGGGTCTCTATACAAAAAGGGGTACAAATACAAAGTACCGGGTCTCTATACAAAAAGGGGTACAAATACAAAGTGCCGGGTCTCTATACAAAGCTATTATGATATTAAAACTACACATCCTCTAAAATTGTTAGACTTCAACTATAGTCGCTGAGCGTATATGTTGAGTCATATAAGAATTTAGTCTTGATTGGCCTAGAATTGGTGGTGCCCGCCTCATCTCCTGTTCCTCGTTGGGTTGTGGACCTAGGGCAAACCCACTATATTCAACGTTTTATCTAAGTTAAGCCTTATATAACTTTATATGTTGGACGATTATAGAGGAACTCTACGGATTACTCTAGGGTTCATTACAGCATCATGTAGGATTATTTCTATTCATACTTAACTAAGAAAATATTGGATTTTCTGGAAATCAAACTAAATCGATTTTACAAGGAAAAACGGTTTCTACTTTAAACAAAACTCTTATGAACTCACCAACCTTTGTGTTGACACTCTTTAAAACTACTTGTATTCTCAGGAAATCAGTGAAACAGGAAAACTTCATCGCTTTGAGGATGGGACGCTAAAACGTCAACAATTTATTTTGTCATCATAATGTAATTGCTTTTGAAACATGTAAACATATACTTTGGTGTAACTTTTGCAATTATATTTATGGTGGTTGTTTTTACTTTGAGCACTATTATACACGTTGTTGTGATACTGTACATGAAGTCCTCCACCCCCAGACGTTTCCGCCATCCTTGGTTTGGGGGTGTGACAGGTTAGGAACACACCTGCGTTTTATTATGGTTTTCATATTATTACGGAAGGTGATACATTTATTAGTGATAGTACACTGGTAAATTTGGATGAACCTAGCAGTGTTAAGGAAGCCATGGTTTGCCCGGAGTCTGCTAAATGGAAGGAGGCTATGGACAGCGAGATACAGTCCATGTATGACAATCAAGTTTGGAACTTGATTGACAATGTACCAGGCAGTAAAACAGTCGGGTGCAAATGGATCTTCAATAAGAAGACCAACATGGAAGGAAAAGTGCATACTTATAAGGCTCGACTGGTTGCAAAGGGTTTTACTCAGACTCAAGGTATTGATTATGATGAAACCTTCTCGCCGGTAGCAAAGATTAAGTCTATTAGGGCTATGCTAGCCATTGTTGCATTTCATGATTATGAAATATGACAAATGGATGTCAAAACTGCTTTTCTTAATGGAAAGTTGGCTGAGGATGTGTACATGAATCAGCCAGAGGGTTTTGTCAGTGCAGAGTACCCTAAGAGAGTATGCAAGCTTGAGAAATCCATTTATGGATTAAAACAAGCATCTCGTAGCTGGAATCTTCGTTTCGATGAGAAGGTCAAAGAGTTTGGCTTCTCGAGAAGTGAAGATGAGTCTTGCGTGTATGTCAGAGCTAGTGGGGGTATAGTTAGCTTCTTTGTACTGTATATGGATGACATACTACTTATAGGAAATGACATCCCAACCTTGCAGGAGTTTAAGTCCTGGCTTGGGAAGTGCTTTGCTATGAAGGACCTAGGGGAAGCTGCCTATATCCTAGGGATAAGGATATTAAGAGAAAGGAGTAAAAGACTAATTGGACTTAGTCAGAGTACCTACTTGGATAAGGTGTTGAAAAGGTTCAACATGCAGAATTCCAAGAAAGGAGATTTATCGATCCAAAGCAACACCAAGTTGAGTAAGACTCAGAGTCCGAGTACAAAGGCCGAGATAGCTGAGATGAGCCAATTACCGTATGCTTCCGTTGTTGGCTCGATCATGTATGCTATGACTTGTACCTGCCTCGATGTTGCCTTTGCTTTGAGCATGGTCAGCAGGTATCAGGAGAACCCTGGTAAAGCTCATTGGACTACGGTAAAGAACATTCTCAAGTACCTGCGGAGGACTAAGGATTGGATCCTTACCCTTGGTGGGAGTGATGACTTGAGAGTATTAGGGTATAGTGATGCTAGTTTTCAGACTGATAGGGATAACTTTCGCTCTCAGTCGGGCTGGGTCTTTACCTTAAATGGAGGGGCAATCTCTTGGAAGAGTTCCAAGCAGGAGACGGTGGCTCATTCGACTTGTAAATTAGAGTATATAGCAGCGAGTGAAGCGGCGAAGGAGGCGATATGGCTAAAGAACTTCATCGTAGACCTTGGAGTTGTGCCAGCTATTAAGGAGCCTATGGAAATTTTCTGTGACAACAATAGTGCGGTTGCTTTAGCTAAAGAACCGAGAGATCGTGGGAGATCCCGACACACTGACAGAAAATATCACTTCATAAGACACAAGATAGAAGAAGGACTCCTCGTGGCAAAGAGGATATTATCAGATGAGAACCCTGCGGGTCCCCTTACAAAGGGACTGACGAGGGCTAAGCATTTTCAGCATGCGAGGCGCATCGGGCTGAGGGACGATATTAGTTTTACAGATTAGATAGATTCTCTGAAACTTGTAAAATGTAATCGACATTTGATGATGAATAAAATTGTGATTTATTTATGAGTAAGGAGTTGCTATCATTGTCAATTATTTACAATTGTTTCAGCTTTGCATGTTTTGACTTCCAGAATAATTAATTTATTCAAACCTCTACAATCGGTCATACGTCAGAAGTAGGTATGAATCAAGAGTGTCATGAATTGGGTTTGTAGATGGCTAAAGGTGTTTAGACATGGCAATGGTTGCTACAACGTTCATGAGTACTCATAAGTTATGAGTATTGGAATAAACCCACGCTCACTTGTATCACTTCATGGAATTTATCTCGAGTGATCGTGAGACGATAATATCATATAAGTCTTCAAACCTAGAGATATGAGTTGTTACCTATGAGTTGGTTGTGCATTGATTGCACGTAAACACATCAGTAACTTGATGTTATAAAACGTGCCTTTGTGTACAATTCAGCAAGTAGTTAAACAAGTATATCAGTCGAAGTTTATCTATTCCTTCTAGAAATAGAAGCGATATCTGGGCCCCTCGATGATTTTGTGTTGACCCATGTACCGAGCCCGGTCAGAACTAAATTGATGTGTTCAGTTGAGTTCTTTGTCAAACAAATCGGAAATCGAGAAACAACTGCTAGACAATAAGCAAGACATAGTTCCATGTGTTTTTCTGGCTGATATCATGAGAACAGAGGATTGTATGATCACTTATCTTAAAATGGCGCTTCATAGTTCAACAGAGTTTTCGAGAGCTACAATTGCTGGTTGGTTCTTGAAGTAATAGGCAAATACAGTTATTAGACTTATCCAAGTGGGAGTCTATTGGATAAGGTGTCTAAGTCCATAACTTATTTGGTATATACTTGACCCGACCCGGGATGGTCCATTTGGGTTGCATTTCATCCAAACTATTTATGGATAATTTTATGAGAGTTATACACATATTATTAGTAATATATTATAAGTTATAATATATTAATATGAAGTCATGTTGTTTAATTAGTCTTAGTCTTAAATTAATTATGAATTAATTTAGAGATTAAAAGGAAGACTAATTAGATTGTGGGCTATTGACTTTATATGGTGTGGGCTAACACCCATTTGTTAATGGGCTAGGCTCGTATGGAAGTCCATGGATGATCCATGGAGCTTTTAACCCATGGATCCTTGGAAAAGGAAAGGTCATGGGTTATTAGGGTTTCACCCTAATCATGTACACTATATAAGCATGCTTATGTTGCATGAAATAGCCACTAGTGTGTGGCCGAAATTGTAGTGTGTATACACTCTCTCAAAGTTTTCCAAGAGTTTGTGGTGATTTGTGATTCCATTTGAGGCATTCACACTATTGGTGCTTGGCCCTCAAACTCCTTAAGAATCAAACTCATCAAAAAGGTATGTAATCTCTTCTAACTCTTTTATGTTTAAAAGTACCCCATGCCATGTTAGATAGGTTATGAACCTTGGAAAATTATTATTTTGTATGTATTTAGACAAACATAGATCCAAGGTTTATTAGGGTTGCATGCACACTTAGTTATTGTTAGATTGCTCAAAACCCAACACCTAATACCAACGGATTTCCGCCGTACTAATAGTTAGGAAATTAGTGACGGTTTTTCGATGGTTTGGCAACAGAAGAAACTTTGTTGGTAATCCGTTACAAAATAACGACGGTTTACCGATGGAGATCAACAAATTATTTATTTTGTCGGTATTCCGTCAGTAAAATTAAAATTTTTTATTTTATTATTTATAAATTATGAGGGTATTTTGGTAAATAAACAATAGAAGGATGTTTAAGTGGGTTGTATATCTACTTGACCTACCTAAGTTGATTCAAAGCAGGGCTCTCGGTCTTTTGGTCTCACAACACAGTCATTGAAGAACAACCCAACCCTAACCATCGTTGATGCAGTTTGTGTTTCACCATCTTCGAAACCAAGAACCCCGTCGTCGTCGCTCATTGACGTCCGTCAATACTCTATTATCAATCGGCTGAGTGATTGCCTCCTATTCGACGTTCACCTGCACCTAATCCACCATCTACCGCTGACAATTGCTTCCATTTAACCAACATTCACCTCCGAAAACATCTTACCCTAACATCTAGGGTTCATACTAGAATTTTACCCTTCGCCACTCTCTTTTCGAATATTCTACATTTCACCCTCTAATTTATTGTGTAAATTTCGAGCTCCACAGTGAATTGAAGGTTGTTTAAGTTTCAGTTCATCTATTTTTGCATTTGTATGTATTACCTTATGTATATCCCTATGTATATAATCATGTTCTCATCTCTCCATGTCCATTACTATCAGACATTCGATAAAATTCCCCAATGCAGGAAAAGGGTCAATATGAGCTTCTGTGTGTATACAAACATGTTTTGGTGCATCTATGTATAATCAAATCCAAGTTTACAACATTGGAGAACTAGAGAAGAGGTATAGTTAATTAATTTCTAAATCATGGTACCTTATGTATTGATAGCTTACAAATTGAAATCTATTTTTACTATGTTATTTTTATACTTACTGTGTGAGAAAATATCAATTTGCTTAGATTATCAAAGGAAGAGATTGATTTTGTTCGAGAAATCTTATCTCTTACATATGAGGTAAAGCTTGAATTCAGATTTACTAAAAGTAACACAATACTTGATCCTCAAAAAAACATAGTCAAACTTGAAGTATTGTTCATTGATGTCAATTTTCTGTTGTTGATACTTGATATTAGGGTGCTTTCTTTGATTACCTTGACGGAAATGATTGTTCTCATGTTGAAGTGTATGCAATTGAAGAAGGGTAAGTTATCTTACCTGAAATACCCCTGATGGGAGTTGGTTGATGCTCTAATTTTGTTAATTCATAATCCAGATGTCATGGTATTTTCTCTAATTTTCTGATAATAGTTTTCGTTTCTTCAATGTTCTTTAGTATTATGCTCAAACATGATCTTGAGGAGTTGCTTGATTTTGTAACAACTGCAAAATTTGTTGGAGTACAAGGCTCGATCTGGTTTCCCAACAGGAGGAATCATAATGGGAATTCTTTTGTATCTCCTCTTTTTGTATAAGTTCTTAAATTCATGTTGATTTAGAATCTTGGAGGCTTATAGAACTGGTAAAGGGCATGTGATAGTCAGAGGAAAGACAAAGATATGAGTATCAGATTCCAGAAAAATGCGCATTACCATTGTAGTAAAAGAGGTTATCTATATGAATATCACATTGTACACAATAAAACACATATAACATATATGCACTATCAGACCAACAAATCCTCTCTTGTCAAGGTACTCCTCTCATGATATTCCAACTAACTTTACTCTTTTGTCCTTTTTCCAAGATTTTGGAAGGCATAAGTGATATCTATGATGACAATGGTAGATATGGAACAAGTATAGTCACTGAGGTAGTTTTTAGAAATTCTTTGATAATGTAGTTTTTGAAATTTTACAAAATTCAACTTTTTTCATTCGTACTTTCCAGCTTAAGAGGTAGGCTGATCCAACAATTATTCTGAATAATCTTTATTGTTATACTACTCTACAGTCTAGTTTTAGCTTCATCATGCACTACAAAAAAATGTCAATTAGTGACGAAAGTGAAATGGTCACTAACAATGGAAAGAGTCGTCACTAAGTGATTTAGTGACCAAAATTCCGATCGTCACTTTTCGTCACTATAGGTCCGTCACAAAAGTTGATTAGTGACCAAAATATAAAAGTGGTCACTAACTAGTGACAAAAATATACCGGTCACTAAATCTGTGACGACCTGTTTTGTCACCAAATGTCGTCACTAATCAATGAAAGTCGTCACTGTTTTATCTAATCAACGACCAATAAAAGTCGTCACTATTTTTTCCATTCAGTGACCATAAAAAGTGGTCACTGACTTGGTCATTAGTGACCATAAAAAGTGGTCACTAATTTACCAAATCACTGGCCATAAATAGTGGTCATTAATTTACCAACTTAGTGACAATAGAAAGTCGTCACTGATTCTAGTTGCTATTTATTACATTTAACCTATTTAAGTAATTGGTATGGAAATATTTAAACGAGTAAAGATAAAAACACATATATGCACATATATACAATACATAAATGACTAAAAGGTAAAATGATAAGGCATAGACCGTTCTCAAATTTAAACAAAATCCATAATACACAATACATAAATGACTAAAAGGTAAAAATGCATATATTGACCTTTGTATAAAGTAGGATTACATGATATTCAAAGAAGATGGATTTGGCCTCTTCTTTACCATGAAAATATAAAAAGATTACATCAATCTATAAACATATGTAAAAGTAGTCTATCACCTTCTCACATTCAGATTGAACAAACTTTGACTTCTTGTCTATTGGCATTATTCCCTCCCGAAATCAATCAATCATTCAATCAGTAATTCAAATTAATCAAGAAATTCAAATGTTCTTTTATGTTATGTCTCACCTTTGTGTAAGATTTCGGGAAGATTTCTTTCAAAGCATCAAGGCTACTATCCCATCTTAAGAATAATGCAATCTCTTGTGCCCTATATCCTTGACAACCATGTAATCTAACATGTTGAGCCTCAAGTCATCTGCTATAAATTGTCCACCTAATTTGTGACTTAAGGTTTTAAGTCAGTCAACCTTTGAGTCAACGACTTCCTGAACATCAGTTTGAAGCTCAGTTTTTCCATAAGTGGCCAAGCATCCGATTAAGTTATCTTGTTTGATCTTTCTCTTTTTCATGTTGACATATGGGAAGTATGTCGCTAGCCTTAATGGTTTTTTACAAACTTTTCAATGTCATATATGTCTCTAGAGTTCTTGGAAGATGCATCAAGTGAGTTATTGACAACAAAATTGCAAACAAATAGCCAAATAGCATTAACAAAGATTAAAAAAATAACCATGGGTAATTAAGGCGTAGCATAAGCATCAAATTTTCCTTCACTATTTAAAACTTTAACCACCTGTCTTGCACATATTGCTTCACTGTTAAAAAACAAAACTCTAAGAATATATAAAACATAGTAAAAATAAATAAATAAAAATAAAAGCCTTCATGATTTCAGGATTGTTCCATGGCCCTTTATCAGATAAAAGACATCCCTCTAGATCTGGACAAGTAAACGTGCCACCCAAAAAATCAAACTATTCTCCAAAAAAAAGAATATGTTAATTGAAATATCTTTTAAATGTTTATGTTACAAAATAATTAGAAAATATATATGATTACCTGGAATCGATAATCTCAAGCAATTTATTCTGGTATTTGCATCCAAGAAACTGAACAAATTATGAAGAAAACAATGAAATTCTTTTTAGAGGTAATACAACAACATATATTATGACCTATGAGCTACATACATGAATCTTTGAAGTGGTTTAGGAATCAGCAATCTAAGTACCACAATATGCCATGGTCAAACATCAGACTAAATAGAGATTCAAAAAAGAGGAAAAGCAACAAGATGAAGTCAACAAACCAAGGAGACACGATAGTCTGGTCAATTATATAAGGAGAAAGTGACAAATCCTTTGCATTCTTCTGCCTCTTCTGCATAATTTAATGGAATATAAACATATACAAAATCAACATAAGTTTGAATTAGTTATAGTGGACTGATCTAAGTCTAGCTTAGACTAACCATGCTTAAGTTTACAACTACATGAATGTACCCATCTGGCCAAAAATCAGCCACCTTATCATGGGCTATAACCATGTGCCTGAACAACAAGTATGCACACCACAAACAAGAAACGAAGTAAACAAGTGAAGAATACAGTAATGATTAAAGAGAGAAGCAGCAAAAGGTTATCTGTGCCATTTGTGTGCATCATTAATCATGTCAAGCACATACAAATCATCCGTTTAATGTTGGACCAATGTCGCCCTAATCATGCACAATAAATTTATCAAAAAATACGATCCAAATCCAATGGATCGTATGCTTATTCAACATTTTGTTGATACTTATAGTTCATTTGATGTTTGAACATGCAAACATTTTGTTCACATAGAACTACAAATGTGAATCAGATGCCCATTTCCCAAGATTTTACATTGAAGCTTTCTTCACAGAATCAATAATCTGTAATTTTTTTACCCAGTGAATTATATCTATAACATGGTAAGAAACTTGACTAATGCAAAATTACGATGAGTTTCATGAGTTTGTTACACCTGGAGTAAAACAAATTGAAGAGAGAGAGAGAAAGAGAGAGAGAGAGAGAGAGAGAGAGAGGGAGATAGAGTTCACCAATTATGAGCACAGGGAGATAAATATACTCAAAATGCACTCCCAATTCATGTAAGCATTTCATCGAACAACTGTTGTGCACATTCTATTAAATGGGGGAGAAGATGAATTGTGTCCCTAGATGCTGATCATAAGAACATACATTCAACTATCCATGTAACCTTCTTTCAAAATCTCAGCAATCGATGAAATCACAAGGGGAAAACTGAGAGAGAAAGAGAGAGAGAGAGAGAGAGAGAGAGAGAGAGAGAGAGAGAGAGAGAGGGAGAGAGAGAGAGAGAGAGAGAGAGAGAGAGAGGATGTGGGGAAAGAGGTGGCAACGCCAGTCGGTGGAAGGGGACGTGGGGACAAACATTATCGTAAGTAAGAAGTAAGGCTTTCGCTTAGGACCACGAATTTTGATGAATTCTTCTCGACTTTTTTGATAACGTGATGAGTTGGGAATAGACAATGTTGGTAGCCGAACATGCCATTTTCCGGATCCTTGAAACTCTCAGATGACACAGAAATCCTAGGTAGTAGAGATTGGATTTGGCGATGATGAATTGCAGATTGGGGAAGGATTAGGGCTTGCAGATGGTGGATAAGAACGACGGTGAAACGATGGGAGAAATTGGTTTGCATCCGTTTATATGTGCAATGGTCTACATGTCTTGTATTTCCACTCGTATTTTAGGGTAAGTTACATTTTTACCCTTGTGGTTTGATTAGTTAGGTGCTATGAATAAAAATTATAGATAGTTAGTAACCACTTTTGTGGTCACTGAACTTTTTCTCATTTTGTAATTCAATGACCGCATAGTTTCGTCGCAGTCATTCCACATGATGTTTAGGTTGGTTTGAATAAAAAAACTACTCAGTGACCACTATTTTTGGTCACTAAGAATCACTAAGCCTTTAATGAAATGACCACTTGTTTTGTCATCAGGTCTCCAATGCAGTCACCATTATTTTCGGTAACTAAACTAATTATGATATAAAAATATTATATTTTTTCTACGGTTAGTGATTGGTGAGTGACGATCAACATAGAATTGGTCACTAAACTTGTAGCATTACCAAAATTCAGTGACGACTTAATAAATGGTCACTAAAAGATGATATTAGTGACTGGAATTTAGGTGGTCACTAATAATTGGTCATTAAAAAGGAATTTTCTTATAGTGATGGTTGGGTGAGTGGTTATTAGTTGGTCACTTTTGTCCTAAAGAAATAGGCTTTCTTTGGTTTTAGATGCTTAGTGGTTTAAGCTTTTGCACAAGATAGCTAGAGACATAAACCATATTGTTGAGGTATATACGTAATTGTAACTTGTAAGTATATGTATATATGAATAAAATTTCTGCCCAAAATTTGTTTAGCTGAAGATTTTGGTCCTGAATTGGACCATACTAAGAAATGAATGGCTAATTACTATTAACATATTTCCTTTTTTGGATAAATGAAGGGTATCTTTATTGGGCTCGATGATGTAATTGATGTGATCAGAAAAACTACAAGTAACTTAGTGACATCAGCTGATCTTAGGAAAGTAAGGCTCATTATTGTTTTATTATCTATACATTGAAGTGACATGGTGAAAGTATTTACTTGCTCTTTTGAGTTCTTGATGTGAAATTATGATTATCATATATATTGCAGAGTTTCAATTATCCGAAAAACAAGATGAAATAATATTAGATATCAACTTACGAAGACTTACATTGCTTCGGTTTTATGTATCTATGTTGGAAGTCATTTCTTCTGGAGCTCATTAGCAACTTGTTAAGAGGTACTTTCTTGTGTGTTAGAGTTTAATATAAAATTAGGAAATGGTGGTGGTTAGAAGATCGGAATACATGCTGCCAATGACGCATTGTATTGTTGCAAGTATTCTTGCATTTGTTGTGCATCAAATTGGGATTGAGATAGCTGTTGAGATTGGGACGATTTGGAAGTGGAAGGCCGTTCATTTGGAATTAAACCAAAGTTGGTGGTAGGTCTCCCACCCACCCCGCAAGCATGCCCACGTCTCGTCCCAAGGGCAAGTTCTAAACATTCTTCCTCGTCTACTTCTCCGCCTTCCCCAACCTCGTTTTGCATTTTCTCATATTCCTCTTGAATTTTCTTCTGAAATAAAGAAAACAATAAACATATGTTAATTAAAACAAACAACTAGACTTAAACATTAAAATAATAATAATATTCCTTAAACAGAAAACTATAATTAATAATAGTAATATATTTAAACAACACATTCATTTCGTTTATCACTTACCTAATCTTCTTGTGCTCGACTTGTACACCAACCCAAACCTTCTTTGTAGCGCATTTGTCTCCAACCCTTAATATGTTGCGACTTGATTCCCATTTTATCCTATAATAATTGAAAAAACAATAAATATATTTATACAAATGTTAATAACACTTTTAACTAATATTAATATATTTTATTACCTTTAAATAACGTCGTTGAGCATAGTTTCTACATCTGTGAGCACTTGTGTGCGGAAGTTTTGACCTAGAAATTTTATTTTTGACTGACGTGCATTTGTATTCATCGGTCAAAAATAACAAATCAATCATTTTGTTCCAAGCTTCGGCGGCCCAATCAATCGGTGGATGTCTTCTTGCCCTTTGCACATTATGATATCCACCAACTCTATCAAAATGTTTTTTTATCTAATATTTGCGCTCCCGATAAGCTCTTTGCATATCTGGTTGGAAACCCGCTCGAAGGGGTTCCCACAAGTCTGTGCCCCGATACCTATTCAGATCAAAATAAGTTTGCAAAAGGAAAAACATATCTGATTAGTAAAAAAAAAATTAATAAGTGTAAAATTCAATACATATAAAATATATTGTATACTTACTTCTAGCTCGGGATATAAATCATCTTTGTACTAGATAGGAACACGACGCCAAGTATGATAATGCAACGGTACCATTGATCCCACCAGATTTGAGATCAATCTGAAAAACATTTTCCTGTTGTCCCCCATAAATCGATACGTCCGCCCAGAGATATCAATTCTCAAATCTAAAGGCTTACGGTTGTTATTTTCATAATCATCGTACAAATTTAAGTTTCTCCCTTTGCCACGCTTATTCACATTCACATTCTTCGCTTGTGCTAGATTTACATATAGATTTGGAAATTTAGAAATTTAAAACTCTAATATATCTAATACTTCAAAATTTCATGTAACTTACAAGATTGACAACCCGATTTTACACCGCGTGCGACCCCGTGTGGTGGTATTTCCCCACTGTCTCCTCCATGTCCCCTCGTGACTTCTGCCATCTGTTTAACAAATATTATAAACATTCAAAATATATAATAAAGCTACTTATAAATAAGCAACATTTGAAAATTTAACAAATATTATAAGCAATCAAGATATATAATAACTAAATATACCTTCAATCAAAATCATCACTAGAATAATATACATGTACAATATCATCATCGCTGTCATAGTTTTAATTATTTATTTCTTCATTTGAAGAGTACGTATCACCATCGTCATTTTCATCCCTAATGAAATCGTCATCATTTATAGTAGGAGCAACATTTCTCCTAGCAACCACACGTGATTTACCAACTTCAACTAAAGTCGTCTGCATAGGCAAAGTGCCTAGGTCGACAACCAAAGTAAAATCATTTGATTGAGTGTCATTCACGACATCTATCTCATTCACAACACCGATACTTGGATGATTACAAAGTTTTCGATGATGAACTTGTCACACCCCCAAACCAAGGATGGCGGAAACGTCCGGGGGTGGAGGACTTCATGTAGAGTATCACAACAATGAGTATAATAGTGCTCAAAGTAAATACAACCAACACAAATATAATTGAAAATGTTACATCAAAGCACATGTTTACATGATTCACATCAATTACATTATGATACAAAATGAACTATTTGACGATTTATCGTCCCATCCACAAAATGTTGTTGATTTCCTGTTTTCACTGAATTCCTGAGAATACAACTAGTTTTGAAAAGTGTCAACACAAAGGTTGGTGAGTTCATAAGAGATTTCGTTAGAAAAGTAATTCGTTTTCCTTGTAAAAGCGTTAGAATATGTATCCAGAAAATCCGATATTTTCTTTAAAGTTTGTGTAATGTAGTCTTATGACTGAAGACCAAAATGTATAAGTAACCTTTCTTATTAATAGAAAATGTTATGTACTTAAATGGACATGGACGCGTTTGAATTAAATGAAATTTCTGTATGTTCTCATGTTTGTTAATACTTTATATATATGTAGTCCTAAATTAGAGGACCGAATAATAACAAGTATTAACCATACTTAAAGGTATAAATGTGGTTTCAAATGATGTGTAGTCGTAACAACCAAAACCAAAAGTGTACAGTAATATCTGTACTCATAGAGATAAAAAGTGATTTTAAATCGACATAAAACTCATTTAGGTTTTAAAAATAAAATCCCGTAGACTTATGGATTGTTATATCCCTATGTGAGTCGCTATAATCATACTATGACTATGTGAACCTGCCACGAGGTTCTCAGGCGTTGCGAAAACTGAAATGACATTTGTCACCTGTAGACCTGCAGGTCCCACTCTAGCTAGCAGCAAGGTGTGGGGTGTCAAACCCAATATGGATCTATATACAAGTATCACGTTCTCCCTCAAGGAGATTCTGATTATAACTACCAGGAATTATATCCCGCACTCGGACGTACAGGGACAGAGAGAGAGAGAGAGAGAGAGAGAAATAGTCTCACAATATAGGTTAACAAGTTTACATGAAATGTGTGTGAATATAAATCTTTTCTGTATGAATGTACCCTTTCTGTACGAGTGTGTTGAGTGATGTATCATAAACTATACCTATTATATTTTATCTAAAATGTATGTAATATGTATGAACTCTTTTATGGAAATGTATTAGTGTTATGAATTTATCAAACTATATTTTTTATAGATTAATATACGTGTCTAAAATGAATGAATAATATTTATTATGAATGACTTAGTTTCAGTTCATGATGATAAACTAACAAAGAAACACATTCAATAATTAGAACTTATGATTATACTGTTTGCTCAACATAATACAAAGTGTTATGATATTTACATGTTGTTGGCTAACTTTAGCCATTCTGCCCTGTTTTGGAAAAATCATACGAAGTCGAAAACTAGATCCGTAAATTCTGAGAGTTCACAAAATGTGTCTGGTTTACTAATAATTTTTATCAAGATTTTTAACGACCTCCAACTTGGGTGAATAAGTCCAAAATCACAGACTGGTCCGGATTGTTGTTTGAAATGATAGGCAGTTTTGTGAAAATCACCAGAAATTGTGAAAAAATCGTATGGAGATGTGCAAGTAGCCATTTTAAATCTAAGAACTTGAACTATTTGCACCTTGTACAGTTTTAAAAACAAAAATGTTTAAGATGCCCAAAACAGTCCGTGAATGGAGTTGAAATTTTCTGATGAAGGCTGTTAGAAAATTTTAGTTATGTTCTTGGTGTTTTAACTTGTATTCCCCCCCTGAAAACTTGAGAAAACTTGAAAATGTAGGGGTATGAACTCACCTTGAGTGATTTCAGTAGATAAGTGTTGAAGAAGAAAAGTGTCCAACCCAAGAACACTTGAAGAATCACTTGGAGATTCGAAGCTCTAACACAAATATGATGGAGTTTGTGTAAGATATCCATGATTTGAGTGGAAATAAGTGAGATAATCATAAGGAGATTGGATTATGCTTACCAAATGTGGAAGAACACTTGATAATCAGCCTTGAATCTTGAAATTGGCGTGGAAAAAGTTTGAGAGAAAAGTGGTGTTTTATACTTAGTGAAATGAGAGCAAATGAGAGAAATGAGGAGTAGGATGTTTGTTCCAGCTCTAAAAACGTGGGAATGAGTGTAAATTGAGTGTAAGGGACATTGAAGTGACCTAGGTAAGGTGGTGAGGTATGGCTGGTCATAGAGTGGGTGTAAGGTGGTTGCTTGTGACATTGGATAAGGCAAAGTCAACACTCCACCTTTAATAATTCACCCATTTGATTTTTATTATTTAAATAATGATTTTCATCAAAATATGTTTAAATTATGAATATTTAGAGTTTATTATGTTAAAATATAATTTCTGGAGAAAATCCCGCTTTAAAATCACGAAAAACGGGCTTAAAATGTTAAAAATATCAAAAATGGGCTAAAAGTGACCAAATTCCGAATTCTGGCTGAGGTTCGGCCTTCTGATGCTGAAACCGAGAGGATGGAGGGTAAAAACCGAGAGGGAAGAAGAGGGAGAGTAGGAACCGAGAGGGAAGACGAGGGAACAGAGAGGCCCGAAGAGACAGAGAGGAGAGAAGGAGCATAGACCGAGAGGAGGGAAGAGAGAGCAGAGACCGAGAGGCGGGTAGAGACAGAGACCGAAAGGCGGGTAGAGACAGAGAGTGAAGAAGCGACAGAGAGGCGAAGCGACAGAGCGAGAAGCGATAGAGACAGAGACCGAGACTCGGTCTTCGCTACAGTGATTCGGTCCTCCGGTTTTGGCCAACAGAGGCTCGGTTCGTCCAGGGTACTTTCGGCCTTAAGGAGCTTCGGCTCCTTGAGAAGGGTTTCGGTTCCTAAGATCCATTTTTCTCGTTTTTACCCCGTTTTAAGCCGTTTTTGACCCGGTTAAGGGTCAGAATGACCCGAATGATTCCAAAAAGTTACGGGAAACTTTTGAGAGAGATTTGGGAGAGATTTCTCACACTTGGAGAGATTTGGGAGAGATTTGACATTCTTGGAGCGATTTCTCATACACAGAGATATTTGCAAGAGTTTTCGCATACTTGGAGAGATTTGGGAGAGATTTGACATTCTTGGAGAGATTTCTCATACAGAGAGATATTTGAGAGAGATTTCACATACTTGGAGAGATTTGGGAGAGATTTGACATTCTTGGAGAGATTTCTCATACAGAGAGATATTTGAGAGAGATTTCACATACTTGGAGAGATTTGGGAGAGATTTGACATTCTTGGAGAGATTTCTCATACAGAGAGATATTTGAGAGAGATTTCACATACTTAGAGGGATTTGGGGAGATATTTGACATTCTTGGAGAGATTTCTCATACAGAGAGATATTTGAGAGAGATTTCACATACTTGGAGAGATTTGGGAGAGATTTGACATAGAGAGAGATAGAGTGAAAACGATTGAGAGAGGTTCCATGTGTGACAATTGTGAGTGTCCGGCATCGCAATGCATGGTTCGTAAACCCTGTTAAGCCTTGTTTAAGGATCTTACACACTCCCGATAAGTATGCAACATTGTTTTATCGGTTTGGCTCGCCAAGTACCACAGTTTTAGGTTAAGGAGATCTAGGTGTTCGCACTTTTTGCTTTATGATTCCTCATTAGAATATAGAGTTATGTAGAAGTTTCATAATGTAAATTCTAGTACCCAAGGGCAAATTGAGTCAAACGGTTTGACTTGTTGACTTTAGTTGACTTTGACTTGACCGAAATTTGACAGTTGTCACATCATCCCCCCATTAGAGGGAATTTCGTCCCGAAATTTGAATTTAGGCAAGGAGTAGGCATGAATAATCAAGCCGAGAATTGAGGATACTTCCTATTCGACTGACTCACGCGCTCCCATGTGACTCTAGGTCCTTGGTTAGTATTCCAGCGAAATTTCACTAATGGGAAGTGGCGTTGTTTTGTCCGCTTGACCTCGGTCCATGGTCACCATGGTTCTTCCAAGAAGGTGAGGCTCTTGTGGAACTCGATCTCATCGAGGGGAATTGCTAGAGTCTTGTCGGATAGATACTTCCTGTAAATTTGGGACGTGTTGGGTAGGGTGTACTTTACCAAGCTCGCGGGAGTAGATTGAAGTAGCGAGTTACAGGGCTGATTCTGACAAGAATCTCGAAAGACACAATTATTTGGGGTATTGGCTTTCCACGCTTTCCGAAGCGTACTAAGCCTTCCCAGAGTGAGTGTTTCTAGAGGAATTTGGTCGGTTATACTGGAGTTCTAAAGGTTTCTTCCTCTTGCTTCTCTTCTTGTCAAGGGTTGCTCCCTTTAGGGTCAAAGTTGGGAGGGGGTCCGTATTTTTTGAGAAGTTCCAAAAGAACTAAGACGGTAGATCAGCGAGACCCAGAATTTTGGCGTATTTCTGCTAACGCCTTCAGTGCTGACTGTTTCTCAACGGTTTTGATCAATTGAAAGGGTCCTTATGAATTTCCACCTTGGGAACGACGTGTCTTGAGAATTGAACTCCTCAATTCCAAAACTCGTATCGAGAGAACTTCGGGTAATACTTTTCTGATCATATTGTTTCTGTGGTTTGTTGTAGCTGCTCTCCTTGGTTTCCTTCTTACTACGAGGGTAGATAAGTAAGTCATTTGTAATGACGATGATGAACTGATCCTAGCAAGAATGGTATATCCTATTTGTTACTTTCATGAATCCTACGAGTGGGTTTGGTCCTATCCGAGGTTTATCACTACTAACTTTCAGCGTCTGCATCGAAATTGGAGGATTGTTCTCGGACATCCTTCTTCAATACTCGTGACTGGTGATATTCTGATCTCAGGTCCAATTCCTGAAGGGTACCTCGTTCGTTGCAGTTGGTCAGCCTATTCGTCTATGCGAGGCAGATAGTAAAGGTTTCTATTGGAGATGTTGTCGGGGCCTCTGAAATCGATGGAATTATGAGCAATTTGCTTTTCTATTTGACGAATAAGACCAGAGTTTTCCAGGGTGAGAAGCTTGGTTCTTCAATTTCATTGTTGAGTAGTTCGACAGGTTTGACCTGATAGCTCTTGTAGCTCGGTAGGAAGTATGTGGGTTTGGCTTACGCGACTAGGCCTTTTTTGAATGGTAGGACATTTACTCGTCCTTCTGGGCAACCTTAGCCCGAAGCTCATAGCAGGACTCGTACCATATCTATCCCAAGCTTCTATGCTTGAATCTCGTCTGCTACATGCGTGACATTCCCGAAGGTCTCCTGTATATACATGTGATAAGGCTTTGGGAAGTATAACACTCCTCTGGTGCGTGTTTTGGAGTTCCACAGCGAGAGATGACCCAAAGGTACGTGCTGGATGTTTATGAGAGACGATAGTTTCGATATTTAGGGGGTTAGGCGAAGGGCCCTTTTGTAGTCGTTAAATCGGGAAAACGAGGGCTATATCAATGAAAATTGGATAACGACAACAATATCTTTTTAGATAACATGAGATAAGTTGTATTCGAAGGAAGAGATCACTAGAGTGATAAAGTGTCCTGTATTTCTTTTCTGTGTGTTCCGTTTTGTTAAATGTTATGATTATTGCAGAAGATTCATACCACAGTGTCTAGCACTAGTAGTGGGTGTGTTTTTCAATAGCCAGTAATGATACTTGATATCATGATTCCTGACAGGTCTCCTCATGATCGAGCGGTATATGATCGTCGTATGTAAATTGATATTGTGCAATCGTCGAGTGGGTGACCCCACTCAACCCCTAATACTAGACATGGAATCAGAGTTAGGATGAAATTATCTGTTTCAAGACTTTAGTATTTTGATTCTAAATTAACCCCGATGTATGGACAAGGTCATCACAACTTACAAGTAATGCTCCTAAGGTCACATATGAATGTCTTTGGTTTGATTTGTATGAGAGAGAAAATATTTTAGCTACTTTTTAGAAGGAATGTTTACTTTAGAAGCGTACCAAATTCATTACAAACATATAGTACTTAAACGTTTTGTCGTTGGGAACATTACAAAAGTCCTAACATAGTTCCCTTGCTGCTCCTATTGGTGTGTTCATCACATTCCTCCTGTTCCTTCGTCATTCTTCTCAGTTGGACATTCTCTCTTGAAGTGTCCCATTTCACAACATAGGTAGCATACTGGGCCTACCTTGGTGCAGGTGATTGAAGGGAGGTGATGGGTCGAGGCCCTACAGAAACGAACGGTATGCCCTTTCCTGTTGTAGTTTTTTACAGTGCATCTCCCGGCAAGCCCCATGGTGATGAAAGCCACATTTGTTGCACTTTGGGAGTGATCCCTCATATGGTCTGACAGACATTTGGGTGGCAGACCCCGTGGCTAGTGTCGAGGCATGTGTCATGACTGCTGTTGTAATGGTAGGGGTGGCCCTAGGTTGTTGTCTTTTAGTGTATCCTTGAGATTGGTGGCGCTCTTTCATGTTCCAAAACTTTCTCTTCTTGTTCGTAGGTTCATGGCCTGAGGTATTTTCGTTGGTAGGTATCCATTGGTGTCCCTGATTGTTACCACAATTTGTATTGTTAGTACGGCTTCCACCCCTGTTGACGTTGTTAGTATTGAAATGCACCATGACGGCTGCCACGGCTGCCGTGACTGCGGCTTGAAAAGTAGCAGCGTCTATCTGAAGTGTTGGCGCCTTGCTAGTTGGTTTGTTGCCTCTTGGTGAAGACATAGCTCTGTTTCATGACGAAAAAGGACTTCGTTAGTGGAAATGATTGTCTTAAGTGCATCCTTACAATTTATATTTACGCATATAAATTTTTGCACCTTACTGTACTATTCTTAGTGTTTCTGCTAACGCTCCCGAGATGGAGTTATGGCAGTAGGTAGGAGTAGGTTTCATATGGACGTTAAGCTTTACTCCTCTTAGAATCATGTTTGTCCGAACACACTTGGCTGAGGAATTTTGATGGGATCCGGTGCATTAGTGCTGGTATGATCGCACCCATAGGTCTATGAAGAAGAAACTTCTCAACAATTGTTTAAAGGTGAGACGATAATGAGTTTTTAGAATGGCTATATGTCGCGAGTTTTCTAACTAAGTTTATCTCATATCGATTTGTATCAAAGTTCGGTTGTTTAGGGTGTTCTGAAAACAATTTATAACGATATTCTTTGTATAATAAACTCATGTATTTTAGTAGCTCGGTATCCAAGTGAAACCTTATACTTGACCCAAGCTAGGTCCTTATCACGACCTATTGATGTATGCTTAGTTATATAATTTAGGCTAGATAGTCCTTCGAGTCTGTTAGGTACATCATAAGCCCATCTTGTTAATATGTCTTTAGTAATTATGGTTTCAGTGAAAATTTTGACCTCGATGCAGGTCTACTTCACATTTGTGCATGGTCGGGCTTTGATAGTAGATAGATTTCTCGATTAGTATGACCACTTAATTTGTAGTGTCGTGATTTTACTTACAATAGAGTAGCACCAACGCATACTTATGAAGCTAATTTACCAGGTCTGGTGAGCGGCATGAACTCTACTTACGATGATCCATCCCTTGTGATGCCTGAGGCAAGGTCGATGCAATTTTGTAGCTTTGCCAATCAACGCTTGGCTACAATCATCCTTTCTTTGAATGTTGTGTGTCCTACCCTGTTAATCTCTTTCCTCTTCACGAGTGGCGATAAGGTCCTAAAAAGAGAGTTGGTCTCGGGAATAGTAGTATAATTCTGAGTCACCGGTACATGAGATGGTGGGGTCTATAGTAGTGCGTAGTTTTTTGAACTCAGATTGTAGTCTTCCTGTTTTAATCCCCGATGATCACGATCCGCTGGGTCCTTGCCGGGAGGGCTCTGTCCATCCGTCCACCGTGGTTGAGGTCATAGCACCCTCGTTGGTCTCCACATGGTGGTTGTTGTCATTGTTGTCGACGTTCAACCCTCAATCACGATTGTCCAAAGGGGTACAGGTTCGATATAGTCGAAACGGTTCACGGAACCCTTGCTATGCAGGGAGGATTGATTACCTCCGGTCCCGCTTATGATTCTTCTCATACCCATTCACCATTCCTCGAGTTCGGATTAGGAAAGTAAGGGTCGTCCGGCAAGTAGGATTTTGCTATGCTGTATTTGCGAGAATTGGAGTGGAGGAGATAAGTACTATGCGTCTAACTCTATTATCAATTACTTATAGGGGGATGATCCTTATTAGTTACTTCTATAATGACATAGTGCATACTAATTACATATAATCAAGATACGATAGACCTTTGAATAAGTGATCCCACTCTAGGCCCACATCCAAACAAGGAAAAGGAAGTAAAGTAATGACCACAAATTCTAAGTCTATAATTTCTAAGTTATATATAACCTTAAAGTATCCACTTAGGGACTATAGACCTATTATTAAGGATCTATTTAGTCTTCATATAAGTTATGATATTACAAAATACTCCTATAGTATTTTAAACTCATGTTCTGTTCTAATGTTCTCATTGTGGTAGTGTTGGTAAGTTTCTAGACTTGTTGCCATATCACAACTATTCTTGGGCATGTGCTAATCACTCCTCGGACCAGCATAGTTGATCAGGCTATGCCACTCCCAAGACTGAACGTACGTCCCCGAGCTTACCTGTGCTATCCAACAATCATTACTTTTGTTTTGTTCTAGAGTGGTGCTGACCTTAATATGTATGTATGCATGTATACCTTTAATAAGAAACTATTTGTTTCTAAAAGTATAGTTGTTTTGAAACTTTAAATCAGAGACTTAGTCCCAATGCATTTATGGTTTGTATATCTTATGTGGTTTGATATACTGAGTTCACTATAAACAATGCTCTGATACCAATCTGTCACACCCCCAAACCAAGGATGGCGGAAACGTCCGGGGGTGGAGGACTTCATGTAGAGTATCACAACAATGAGTATAATAGTGCTCAAAGTAAATACAACCAACACAAATATAATTGAAAACATTACATCAAAGCACATGTTTACATGATTCACATCAATTACATTATGATACAAAATGAACTGTTTGACGATTTATCGTCCCATCCTCAAACCGTTGTTGATTTCCTGTTTTCACTGAATTCCTGAGAATACAAGTAGTTTTGAAAAGTGTCAACACAAAGGTTGGTGAGTTCATAAGAGATTTCGTTAGAAAAGTAATTCGTTTTCCTTGTAAAAGCGTTAGAATATGTATCTAGAAAATCCGATATTTTCTTTAAAGTTTGTGTAATGTAGTCTTATGACTGAAGACCAAAATGTATAAGTAACCTTTCTTATTAATAGAAAATGTTATGTACTTAAATGGACATGGACGCGTTTGAATTAAATGAAATTTCTGTATGTTCTCATGTTTGTTAATACTTTATATATATGTAGTCCTAAATTAGAGGACCGAATAATAACAAGTATTGACCATACTTAAAGGTATAAATGTGGTTTCAAATGATGTGTAGTCGTAACTACCAAAACCAAAAGTGTACAGTAATATCTGTACTCATAGAGATAAAAAGTGATTTTAAATCGACATAAAACTCATTTAGGTTTTAAAAATAAAATCCCGTAAACTTATGGATTGTTATATCCCTATGTGAGTCGCTATAATCATACTATGACTATGTGAACCTACCACGACGTTCTCAGGCGTCGCGAAAACTGAAATGATATTTGTCACCTGTAGACCTGCAGGTCCCACTGTAGCTAGCAGCAAGGTGTGGGGTGTCAAACCCAATATAGATCTATATACAAGTATAACGTTCTCCCTCAAGGAGATTCTGATTATAACTACCAGGAATTATATCCCGCACTCGGACGTACGGGGAGAGAGAGAGAGAGAGAGAGAGAGAGAGAGAGAGAGAAAGAGTCTCACAATATAGGTTAACAAGTTTACGTGAAATGTGTGTGAATATAAATCTTTTCTGTATGAATGTACCTTTTCTGTACGAGTGTGTTGAGTGATGTATCATAAACTATACCTATTATAGTTTATCTAAAATGTATGTAATATGTATGAACTCTTTTATGGAAATGTATTAGTGTTATGAATTTATCAAACTATACTTTTTATAGTTTAATATACGTGTTCTAAAATGAATGAATAATATTTATTATGAATGACTTAGTTTCAGTTCATGATGATAAACTAACAAAGAAACACATTCAATAATTAGAACTTATGATTATACTGTTTGCTCAACATAATACAAAGTGTTATGATATTTACATGTTGTTGGCTAACTTTAGCCATTCTGCCCTGTTTTGGAAAAATCATAGAAAAATAATACGAAGTCGAAAACTAGATCCGTAAATTCTGAGAGTTCACAAAATGTGTCTAGTTTACTAATAATTTTTATCAAGATTTTTAACGACCTCCAACTTGGGTGAATAAGTCCAAAATCACAGACTGGTCCGGATTAATGTTTGAAATGATAGGCAGTTTTGTAAAAATCACCATAAATTGTAGAAAAAATCGTATGGAGATGTGCAAGTAGCCATTTTAAAGCTAATAACTTGAAGTATTTGCACCTTGTACAGTTTTAAAAACAAAAATGTTTAAGATGCCCAAAACAGTCCGTGAATGGAGTTGAAATTTTCTGATGAAGGCTGTTAGAAAATTTTAGTTATGTTCTTGGTGTTTTAACTTGTATCCCCCCCCCCCCCCCCTGAAAACTTGAGAAAACATGAAAATGTAGGGGTATGAACTCACCTTGAGTGATTTCAGTAGATAAGTGTTGAAGAAGAAAAGTGTTCAACCCAAGAACACTTGAAGAATCACTTGGAGATTCGAAGCTCTAACACAAATATGATGGAGTTTGTGTAAGATATCCATGATTTGAGTGGAAATAAGTGAGATAATCATAAGGAGATTGGATTATGCTTACCAAATGTGGAAGAACACTTGATAATCAGCCTTGAATCTCGAAATTGGAGTGGAAAAAGTTTGAGAGAAAAGTGGTGTTTGATACTTAGTGAAATGAGAGCAAATGAGAGAAATGAGGAGAGAGGATGTTTGTTCCAGCTCTAAAAACGTGGGAATGAGTGTAAATTGAGTGTAAGGGATATTGAAGTGACCTAGGTAAGGTGGGGAGGTATGGCTGGTCATAGAGTGGGTGTAAGGTGGTTGCTTGTGACATTGGATAAGGCAAAGTCAACACTCCACCTTTAATAATTCACCCATTTGATTTTTATTATTTAAATAATGATTTTCATCAAAATATGTTTAAATTATGAATATTTAGAGTTTATTATGTTAAAATATAATTTCTGGAGAAAATCCCGCTTTAAAATCACGAAAAACGGGCTTAAAATGTTAAAAATATCAAAAATGGGCTAAAAGTGACCAAATTCCGAATTCTGGCCGAGGTTCGGCCTTCTGATGCTAAAACCGAGAGGAGGGAGGGTAAAAACCGAGAGGGAAGAAGAGGGAGAGTAGGAACCGAGAGGGGAGAAGAGGGAACAGAGAGGCGCGAAGAGACAGAGAGGAGAGAAGGAGCAGAGACCGAGAGGAGGGAAGAGAGAGCAGAGACCGAGAGGCGGGTAGAGACAGAGACCGAGAGGCGGGTAGAGACAGAGAGTGAAGAAGCGACAGAGAGGCGAAGTGACAGAGCGAGAAGCGATAGAGACAGAGACCGAGACTCGGTCTTCGCTACAGTGATTCGGTCCTCCGGTTTTGGCCAACAGAGGCTCGGTTCGTCCAGGGTACTTTCGGCCTTAAGGAGCTTCGGCTCCTTGAGAAGGGTTTCGGTTCCTAAGGTCCATTTTTCTCGTTTTTACCCCGTTTTAAGCTGTTTTTGACCCGGTTAAGGGTCGGAATGACCCGAATGATTCCAAAAAGTTACTGGAAACTTTTGAGAGAGATTTGGGAGAGATTTCTCACACTTGGAGAGATTTGGGAGAGATTTGACATTCTTGGAGAGATTTCTCATACACAGAGATATTTGCAAGAGTTTTCGCATACTTGGAGAGATTTGGGAGAGATTTGACATTCTTGGAGAGATTTCTCATACAGAGAGATATTTGAGAGAGATTTCACATACTTGGAGAGATTTGGGAGAGATTTGACATTCTTGGAGAGATTTCTCATACAGAGAGATATTTGAGAGAGATTTCACATACTTAGAGGGATTTGGGGAGAGATTTGACATTCTTGGAGAGATTTCTCATACAGAGAGATATTTGAGAGAGATTTCACATACTTGGAGAGATTTGACATAGAGAGAGATAGAGTGAAAACGATTGAGAGAGGTTCCATGTGTGACAATTGTGAGTGTCCGGCATCGCAATGCATGGTTCGTAAACGCTGTTAAGCCTTGTTTAAGGATCTTACACACTCCTGATGAGTATGCAACATTGTTTTATCGGTTTGGCTCGCCACGTACCACAGTTTTAGGTTAAGGAGATCTAGGTGTTCGCACTTTTTGCTTTATGATTCTTCATTAGAATAGAGAGTTATGTAGAAGTTTCATAATGTAAATTCTAGTACCCAAGGGCAAATTGAGTCAAATGGTTTGACTTGTTGACTTTAGTTGACTTTGACTTGACCGAAATTTGACAGTTGTCACAGAACCTCTTCCACAACTCTTCGGTTATTGTTTTGAGTAGGATCTTGGAGATAAAATACTTGTTTTGCTTGTGTGGCTAATATGTATTATTGACCATCATACCTTGTTTTACCGACATACCATTCATGACTAGTACCGATAAGAACCATATTATTTATAGTCTGTAAATGTCCATTACGTAATGACGTATTGAACCATTTACCATGAAAGAGTAGAACTGATTTACCATATAAATAATCCAACTCTATAATCTCCTCTAATTGACCATAAAATGGTGTACCGTCTTCTCCGAATGTAACAACAACACTATTTTGAGTAGTGCGTCGGAGATCATGGCTATTCACGATAAATCGAACACCATTTACTATGAACGTAGTGTAAGAATATGCACGCAACGGACCATATGCCAAAGCCTTTAATTCATCAGTATAGTCTGAAGGTATATGTTTTTGGAGATAATAAATTTGTAAGGAAATATAAGATTGTATGTTTAAGTAATAAATTAGTTTTACATTATAAATATATAACATACTTACCTTTTCTTTGAACCATGAAGGAAATTCCATTTTGAAATCACTTTCATGAAATTCTGATTTGAATTTACTGAATATGGGAAAAGATAATTAGAATAGTTAAAATATATTATAACACTATCGAAAATGTAGTTAATAGATCAGAAGCTTACGATTTGTAGCTTCTCATCTCATCCTCTTCGCAATTGTTTAGTACAAACCAATGCAGTTAGTTTTTGGCCTCTTTACAAAGTTCAACAATTTTCTTTGTCGACATTGTTCGACATTGTGATGAGAACACAGAAATTTGCCTTTTTGGAAGGCCCGAATCATCATTTCTATAAGCACAGTTGAATTTAGTTTGTATACCCTCAAGATACATACAACAGAATGTGAAAGCTTCGTCTGCAACATAACCCTCTGCTATTGAACCTTCTGGTTTGGCTTTGTTTCTGACATAATGTTTAACTTTTTTCATATATCTTTCAAAAGGATACATCCATCTCATGTGTACAATCCCTCCAAGAACGGCTTCATCAGTTAAATGAAGAATAAGATGAATCATTATGTCGAAAAATGTTGGAGGATATATCAACTCAAGATTGCATAAGATCTTCACCACTTCTGTTCTGGCATTTCTCATGTCGTTAACATCCAATGTCCGTGCACAAATTTTTTTAAAGAATGTACACAAGTCAATGATTGTTCTTGGAACATTTGCTGGGAGACATGCTCAAACCCCTATAGGTAGCAATCGATGCATGAGGATGCGATGATCGTGAGACTTCAAGCCAACCAAATTTGATTCAGTACCATTAACCTTCTTCTTAAAGTTCGATCCAAAACCATCAGGTAGTCTCACTTCTTTAATGAATTGACAGAAACATTTTTGATCAATTGCTTTGAAAGAGTAAGAAGCCTGTGGGAGTATTTCTTTCTTCTTGTTTTCTTCCATGTTATATTTCTTCATCTTCTTGACTTTCTCTTTTGGCCATTGATCTGGTCTAATGCCCATATTTTTCAAGTCAATTCTTGCTTCGTTTTTGTCTTTGCTTTTATTGTTCATCAGTGCAGTATTGAATACACTCTCATTCACATTCTTTGAAACATGCATAACATTGAAATTGTGTTTTAGGTCGAGGGAAGACCAATACTCAAACTCAAAGAAGATACTTCGTTTCATCCAATTTAACTCTAACTCTCTTTTTTCTTTCATCGTCGCGCTTTCTTTTTTTACCCCAGTAGTCAAGATGTTTCCTTGGAATTGATCAGAGAGACAATTACTTGCTTTAATATAGTTGCATTACTGAATCGTCTAGGATGCGGTCTTGTCTCAAGTTGACCATCAAACAATAGACTCTCCCTCCAACTATGGTTTATATTCAAGAATCGTTTGTGACCAACATAAGACATCTTGTAGGTCACATAAAAGGAAGATGTGTCCTCGTTACAAGTAGGGCATGATAAATAACCTTGACTACTCCATCAACACAGATTGCTACGTGCTGGGAATTCATTGATAGTCCATAACAACATCGCACACATATTGAATACAGTGTTGGTTGATGGATCTCGCATTTGGACTCCTTCGGCCCACAATTTCAATTTCATATGTACCTAAACAAATTTCAATTTCATATAATATTTCAAACACAAGTTAATTTCATACAACATTAACCAACTAAATTAACATTTTATACATATATACAACTTCAATTTCACATAAACCTAAACAAACAAACATACATATAATAAAAAAATAATGCAATCATACACATACCAAACAAACAACACAATCAAACACATACCAAACAAACAACACAATCAAATACATACCGAACAAACAACACAATCCCATAATCATAAAAGGATTCCAATTTCATATAAACTTATACATATATACAATTTCAATTTCAATAAAAATTACAAATAAAAAAAACTAACCTGTTTCTTTCTTCTTGCTATGATGAACGGATTCCAATTGTCAAATATGATGGGGATGGCTGGTGGTCAAAGGAAATACACCAAATCAGGAAAAAAACGATGAACAATAATAAAACTAAAAAACCAATGAACACTTATATGATGTAGAAGTGAAGGAGAGAAGCTGGATGGAGGTGGGGAAGGCTGAAGATGGTGGAAGGGCGACAGTGGTGAACCAAAACCAATGAACAAAAAAAAAACTCCAAATTAGGGGTAAAAAACTTGACCACAAAACAATAAAGAATGAAATCTGAGTACAAGATGTTACATGGTGCTAATCGCTAGAATTTGGAAGCTTTAATTTGATTTTGTGTCGCTGGTGAAGAGAGGATATAATTGTGCGTCGCTATGTGCAACTGAAAGACAGACTACGGTTTGTTAGGGTAAGCCCTTATGCCGACGACAAGTTGTTGGTATAGGGTTTTGATAAACGATGTCGTTTCATTATTTGCTCAAACAAAAAATATTAAAAATGAAAATCTATGCCGGCCACAAGTCGTCGGTATAGGTTTTTCATGCGGATCGCCACATGGATTGCTGACGACATGTCATCGGTATAGATTCCGTAAAACTATGTCGTTCTGGTCTACTGGACCATGGAATATAAATAATTGGAAAATAGATTTCTCGATACCTATACCGACGACATGTCGTCGAGATAGGTTTTCAGTATATCGCAATGAGTTTTTCCATTCTCGCCAGACTTGTAGTGACCACATGTCATCGGTAGAGGTATCCGGGTCAAAGCATTTTGGTCAAAGTTGGCAAATGGTGTGGCGACGACTAGTCGTCGGTATAGATGGACTTGTAGCGACGACTTCTGTCATCGGTATAGCTGTCGTCTCTATAGCTCCGTACTCTTGTAGTGTCATTAATGGAATTATTCATTAAAAGCACATAATCAATTAACTTATCAACACCTTTATTAAGTTATTACAAATCCTTGCCCAGGTATCGATAAAAAGACATACGTACAACTTACAACTTACAAGAGATTCAGTTAACATAACAAAGAGAAAGTTCTATGCTTGTTCTTTAGAAATCATGGATGTAATATTAAATAATGATGATTCACTTGCATTTACCTTAAAGAAAAATGATGCATAATGGAGGAGGGAGTCATTCCCTCCCAACCCACTGAATCCACTATCACATCAGCTTTTCTATTTCATTCTTACATCGCTCCCAACCCACAATACACGAAAATCTTATCTTTCTCAACCCACTTAATTTAAAAAAATACATAACAAATAAGATATAAGCCTTAAAACACACGGTACAAGAAAATATGAGAGAGAGAAAGTAGAGAGAGAGGATAAAGTGGGTCTTGAAACCAATTAAACAATTCTCTAAAGTGGGAGTGGTACCGGAGGTAACTCTATTGCTATTTACGATTTTATCTTGATTGTTTTGTACATTTTTTTTAATTGAGTGGACTGAGTGGTTTGAGAAAGATATGATTTCTGTGTGTTGTGGGTTGGGAAAGATGAAGAAAAATAAAAGAGAAAAGTTGATATGGTAGTGGGTTGGGAGGGAATGACTCTCTCCTCCCTAAGAAATACCTTTGGGCAGCACCTTGATAGCTTAAAGGGAAAGAAATGCCATCATCAGTTTCATCCCCTATAACTTCATCAGTCCTTGAATAAAAGGCATGGTATCTCATAGGAAAAGCTGATACTCCATAAGTTTATTGCACAGCTGTGTAAAAGTCCTTTGGCAGATAAAAAATGAATGATTAAAAAGTATATTTCTCTTGATCAACATCTATATCTGCCACAACACCATGACTACCCATCTCACTTTCAGGTTGATGTTGATGTTGAGGCTTTGCATGCAACCTATCGAAAAACCCCACACTCTGCATACTTGTACTTGTGGTTGAAGCCTTCTTAAAAGATGTATGAAGTATGATGTCCCAACTCCATGTATAACCTATAACCTGGCTGAATCACCATACATTTAAATGTTTCAGATATTGGCCTATCATGTCCTAAAATTAATAATGTTAGTACTCACTTCACTTCTAACACAAATTACCACAACCTATCTTGCAAAACTATTACTTAAGCACTGGTAATGTTTGGTATATGTTGCTGCAAATCAAGCCACAAATCTATTAAAAGATTGTTCAATAAACTAAACCTTAGTACTTACACCAATTAGTTAATGGCATTTCCTACCACTACAAAATGCCGAAAGTGAACCTGAATAACTACTTCATTTCTGATTCTAAAAATATATGTTAAGACTTTTAGGATTGAAAATCGATATAGGATCGATTATCATCAAATTAAATTCAAAACCATGTCAACTTTGCAACAACAAAAATAACCTGAAATATATCTAACAGGAAGACTTGTTAATCCAAGAATTTGAATTTGGGCGGCGGCTTACCAACAAATATTAGGGGTTTAAGTTTATACCAAACAATAATGTACAGAAAATGGAAGATCTAATTGACGAATAGATGGAAAGAACTTGAAGCGAGGCACCCGAGACGGGTTTTTCAGGGTTTCCTAAAATTAATTCAAGTTGTAACATAGTAAAAATCCAAAGATCTTGTTTGTCATTCTTTTAAAAAGAATTTGACCAAAAGGGGAAACATCAGCAAGTTCAAGATTCTAGTGATAGATGTAGAAAGATCCCGTGTATTTACCTTCAGAAAAATTGATGGGCAGGGGTAGTGGTTTCTAAGAGAGTGTGATGTTCATGGCCCATTTCATGATCGAAGAGCTATTGCTTTAACCATCTAGGTTCATGCTATTTGACGTTGTTTTGTTTTTCTTTAAAATCCCGTTCCTAAGTTTAATAAAAGAAAAATAAAAGAAGAGAAAAGAAAGTCACGCAAGAAAATAAGAGCAAGGAAAGGAAAACAACATTTTCTTTTGTGTTCCCGAGTTTGAGAGAAGTGGAAGGAAAATGAATCATTTTGTTCTTTCTTTCCAAATCCTCCCAAACCGGAAGGAAAGTTAGGAGGGAAGGTGATCCTCCTATTTCCCTCCATTTCATTCTTTTAATGAAACTCAGGAACACCAATTTCTTTTATTTTTCTTCTCATTTCCACTCATTTCGTTTCCTTTCTCTCGTTAAGTTGAACTCAGGAACGGGGAGTAAAACTATTTTAGGGATAGAAAGTGTATCTATCTATCCCAACACCAAGAGAGAGGAAGGTAAGGTCCAAGAGGGATGGGGAGAAAATCTAATTTAGCTGTTTTTAGAAAGGAATCGAGACGATCTTTTAATCTTCAATTCTAGGTTTTGGATTTGGATTCCATAGCCCATGCCCCATAGGGTCTGTCGGTGTCTGTGTGATGCATTTTATATTTCTTCCCGAAACAACTTTGCAATACTTAGCTACCATTGAAACACCGATGAAATAGGGACATGTGCAATAAAATCTTTATATACTGGTCTCATAATCGATTTAGTCCCTATATATATATATATATATATATATATATATATATATATATATATATATATATATATATATATATATATATAATTAAGTCCCACAAACCGATAATTGTATTTAATTTAATCCTTTTACCTGGTCAAAAGGTCATCCAACTTTCAAAAATTACATTTTTGGCCCAAATTTCAAAATTTATTGCAAATTTGGTCCAAAATTTATCCTTTTGGCCTGAATTTTTATTTATTTATTTATTTATTTTTTTACAAATTTGGTCCAAAATATACCATTATTGCCCAAAATTTTGAATTTTCTTATGAATTCATCCTAACTATAGTTTTTTTTACAATCTTTTTCTTAAAAAAAAATCAAATGTTTTTTCTTTATAAGATCGTATTTAAACAAAAAACATATTTTCAAATAAAAAATCTTATAATTACTATATAAAAAGTTTTTTTTTTGTGTACGAAATACCAATTCATAAAATTATGTATTTATTAAGTACATAAATATATACAAATCTGCTTTTACATATATATATATATATATATATATATATATATATATATATATATATATATATATATATATATTTCCCATTTCATTTAAAGTTGGAAAAAGTGGTCCTATACTTATACAAAGTTGTTATATGTGATAATTTTCAAAAACATTTTGTTGGAGTGGGATGGTCAATGCTGGTGATGGCTGGAGACTCTTACTAATGTATACGTTTCCGCTTCTCCTTCTTCACCATTTTGTGCTCCAATCATATTGTTTCAGATTATCATTTCTCCCTTTAGGTTTTAAGGTTTAGGGTTTTGGGTGTAGGGTTTAGTGTTTAGGGTTTAGGGTTAAGTGTTTTGGGTTTCGGGTTTTATAGTGTTTAGCATTAAAGTTTAGGGTTTAGGGTTTCTACACATCTCAAATCTGACACCAAGCTTCAAAAGTATCTTCTTGGCTATCATCTGCTGCCGACAATCATCTTCTACCACCAACACTTTTTTCCCTATCAAAGGGCTGCTACTGCTCATCGAAAGGCTTTCAATTTCCTTATGTTCTTGGGTGTGATTTTGTTTTGTCATTTGCTGATGATTTGCATGTGTTGGTTCCCCGAATTCTCGAAGAATATGTATCAACGAGTGTTGAAGTGACCTGTGGAGCAGCATGGGTATAATGATGTCTGATGGGGGAAGCTTCTTCTCATCAAGACCTTAAAGTTGAATGAACCTAAAACCTAACCAGACGATTCTAGAACAAGCATTCTTGCAGTCTTTTCTGAATTCATCAACTACTTTGCATAGCTCATTGAAGTCAACCCTTGTTGTATCGATCACAAGCAACATGAAATTTTGTGACATCTCTATTTTTCACAGAAAGAAAAGACCGATTTGTATATGCTTTGTTTAAAAATCATAGTAACCTTTTTATTTAAAAAAGTTGCGGAATTTGTTCCAAAAAAAATATGATAAATATTTATCAAAGCATTTCCATAAAAATATATTTCATTAAAAAGACTCGGGATGTCATGTTCGATATAGATCATAAGCATAAACAGTACAATATAAGCCTTAACACATTATTTTATATTTACAGACCTATATCTGTAATCTTACATCCTAAACATCACATCTATGCTCATGCGCCACTACCTGTAATACAAGAAATTGAGTGAGCCAGGCTTGGGATCCTGGTGAGCACATAGGTTTTCAACCCACAATAAATAAGTTTATTAACTTTATTAAACCAAACATACCCGATTACCCGTTCCTGTTATCCTCACTTTACGTCCCTAAAACATCTAGCACAAGGGACCTAGTCTAAGGACTTTCATCGGGGTGACAACACATGCTTCGGGGGTTCCTTAGCAATTCATGTCAAATAAGGCAACCATGTGGGGGATGTAGTACTTCTAGTGAGCACACAGTTCAAATAAACACCTATAGGTTGTGAGCCTGCTAGCGTTCCACTAGGCTGTCTAGAATAGTTCATGGTTGTCATCTATACTCTGCTAGATGACTGGATCATCAATAACATCTATGTCGAGGCCTCTCATTATTTTATTCTTTCACACAGCAACTATTACATCTACTCATGTTTTACCCAACACATTTTGTAGATATAAAATACATATACAATTTAATTCATTTTAAAACATGTATAAAAATCTTTCCTCAACATAGACAACAAGTATTCAGACAATATGCACATACCACGTAGTTTAAATTAAATACTTCATATCTATGTGTAAGATGAAAGGGACTATGCACTCACTTGAAAGGTGGTGACTCTGCACTCGAACAATGCTTCGTTATCTCAAAACAATTTTCTTTCGACAAAACCTAGTATCAGTATCACTAGGGTTTAGTCTAACGTTAACCGCGACTAATTATTATTCTAACTATTATTACTATTATATAATCGTGACACAATACTTTTCACCCACTATATAAAGACGAGGCCAGGCATGGAACACCGGTGGGCATGATCATTTCGGCATATAAGCACTTCTGAATCCAGCAACCTAAGTGACCCTCCAAACCGAAACCCCCGTACCACAAGTTGTTAAAAATATATTATAACAACACTTATATAACTCATAATAATAGCTCAAATATTTATTATAAGGTCCTAATAACATTACTATATTTAAATAAAAACTATATTTAAAATAGTGTAGGGTTATCTTACCTACGAGGGATTTTAACTAGAAGTTAGGCTTTGTAGGGGCAGAACTTCCTAGCTGAAAGCTCTTCTTCTCGAAGCCGTCGAGCGCTCCAGGGCATTCTTCTAGCGCTAGGGGAGTTCCCTAGGGCTTAGGGGGTTTGGGGAGGTTTAGAGAGAGAGTAGAGAGAAGAAATAATGGGAAGGGTGTGAAGAAAATGAGAGTAGGAGAGGTTCTTGGAGCTCGTTGGCTGCTATGAAATGTGCACTCTTAGTGAACCGATCGACGACCACCCAAATGATGTCGTGGCCACTCTTTGTTCTGGGTAGTTTAGTCACAAAATCCATGGTGATGTCTTCCCATTTACCCATGGGTACAGGTAAAGGTTCTAAGTCCCATATGGTTTCTAATGTTGTGCTTTGACTCTCGCACATGTTACACACTCGGCCACATACTTTAACATCAAGCTTCATAATCGGCCACCAGTAGTAGGGTTTCAGGTCCCTATACATTTTAGTGCTACCGAGATGAATCGAATACATGATCTTGTGAGCTTCTTCCATCAAAAGATCTCTTATTCCTTCTGTCTTAGGTACCCAAATTATATCTTGGAATACCTTTAGCCCTTGACTGTTTGTACCGAACACTAATATTTTGCCCAAACGTTCTTCCTTTCGGTCATTCTACTCTGTAGCTTCTTTCTGAGTCTTCTTTATACTTTCCACAATCGTTGAAACAACTTCAATTCTCAACACTCTTGGCCTTTTCTTTTCAAGGTTTACTTTCCGACTGAGAGCGTCAGCGACAATATTTGCTTTACCAGGGTGGTAAAGTATCTCACAGTCGCAGTCCTTGAGTAACTCTAGCCAGAATTGTTGTCTCATGTTCAATTCCTTCTGATTAAAGAGATACTAGAGACTCTTATGATCAGTGAAAATTTTGCACTTCGTGTCATAGAGGTAATGCCTCCATATCTTTAGAGCAAAAACTATCGCTACCAACACCAAATCGTGAGTGGGGTGGTTCTTTTTGCGCTCTTTCAATTGTCGAGACGCGTATGCTATCACCTTTTCTATTTGGGTCAGAATAAAACCCAACCTGACTCCTAACGCATTGCTATACACCGCGAAGTCTTCAACTCCATCGGGTAGAAAAAGAATCGGTGCTTTGCATAACTTCTTCTTTAGTTTCTTGAATGCTTCCTCGTGCTTCTCACTCCAAGTATATGTGGCTCCCTTGTGGGTCAAAGCTATCAATGGAGCAGCTATCGAAAAAAATCCTTGGATAAATCGTCAGTAATATCCAGCTAATCCCAGAAAACTTCGAATCTCCGTCGGACTCTTCGCTCGTTCCCACTTCATTACAACTTCGATCTTTGCTGGGTCAACCATTATTCCCTCCTGGTTAACCACGTGACCCTAGAATTGGACTTCTCGAATCCAAAAGTCACACTTGGAGAACTTTGCATACAAATTATCCATCTTTAACACTTCTAAAACTTCTCGTAGATTCCTGTCATGCTCTTCCTGGCTTTTTGAGTAAATCAGAATGTCGTCTATGAACACTATCACAGATTTATCAAGGAATGGTTTACAAACCCTGTTCATCAAATCCATGAATGTTGCTGGAGCATTGGTTAGTCCAAACGACATAACCAAGAACTTGTAGTGTCCATATCTAGTTCTGAATGTAGTCTTCTCAATATCCTGCTCTCTCACCTTCAGCTGATGATATCCTGACCTAAGATCGATCTTCAAAAAATAGCTCGAAACTTGCAACTGATCGAATAGGTCATCAATCCTTGGCAATGGTTACTTGTTCTTCATCGTTGCCTTCTTCGGCTCTCTGTAGTCTATGCACATTCTCATGCTTCTGTCTTTCTTCTTCACGAATAGCATCGGAGCTCCCTAGGGCGATGAACTAGGTCGAATGAAACCATTGTCCAACAACTCCTGAAGTTGCTTCATAAGCTCCTTCATCTCCGTCGGTGTTAATCGGTACGGTGCTTTTGCTATCGGTGTCCTTCCTGGTAACAAGTCTATTCTGAACTCTACTTATCTATTAGGTGGTAATCCGGGAAGATCTTCAGGAAAGACTTCCGCATAATCACACACCACTGGTATATTTTGCACCCCTTCATTTCCTTCTTAGCATGGATAACAAATGCCAAATATGATGCACATCCTTTAGACAAACATTTTATGGCTTTCCTTAGGGAGATGATTCCAGAATTCACTCTGCGTTTGTCTCCGTACACCATAAATGACTCTTTTTTGGATGGGTTTACCCTTACTATCTTTTTCCTGCAACGAAATCTCAACATCGATGGCACTAAGTCAATCCATACCCAAAACGATGTCAAAGCCGTTCACCTCTATGGGCAACAGCTCTTCGTGAAATTCGTTTCCATTCAAGTCGATGACAATGTTCTTAATATGATCACTAATAGGTACGAATTTGTCACTGGAAACTTCCACAACTAAGGCATTATCAAGTTTTTCTATAGGAAATGCTAGTTTCCCACCAAATTTATGTGACACAAAAGAGTAATTTGCTCTGGAATCAAACAGTATACTGGTAGGCAAACCATTTACAAGAAAGGTACCTGAAGCGACGCCTTCTGCCTCCTTTGCAGCCTCGAGCGTCATCTGAAAGGCTCTCACCTTCGGCTTCGGTGGAATGTTGGGCCTTGTCGCATCTTTCTTCTTTGGGCAATCTTTAGAAATGTTCCCTTCTTCACGGAACTCGTAGCACACCCTTTTGTTGGTGGTGCACTCATTGGCATAATGCTCTGTCTTTCCATACTTGTAGCAAGTCACTTCCTCGCTACATTTCCCCGAGTGCTTCTTCTTGCAATTCTCACACCACTTCGCTTCGTTTCCTCCTCCTCCAAACTTCTTTGAACTAAACTTGCTCTTCTTATTAGGTTTAGCAGACCCTTCAAATTTTCTCTTCTCACCAACCTCAACCTTGCTAGTAGCTCTTCCTTTGATCATCTCCTCCATAGAATTAGCAGCGCAAATAGTTGCCTCCAGAGTATATGCCTGACGTATGGGCACTGCATACACCCATAGGAGTCCTTTAGCGTACTTTTCGATCTTTGTCAGCTCGTCTGGGACAGGATGCAAGGCAAACTCCATCTTTTCTGTGAAGTTGTTGGTGTGTTCATCGATTGACATGCTTCCCTTCTTCAAGTTCAAGAACTAGTTCTCTAGCCCGAGCAAGTTTTGGGCTGAGCAGTACTTTCATTTGAACTGTACTAAAAACTCTGCCCATGTCAGCTGCAGTGGCTTGTTGGGGCTCAAATTCTTCCCCAGGGTGTTCCACCAGCGCACTGCTCCTCCTCGGAACTAGCGTACTGCAAAGGTGGTTTGCAACTTGCCTCTGCAACCGCATGTCATAAAGTCTAACTCCTTTCTGAGATCCAATCCATAACTACAATCGGATCTTCCTTCCCAGTGAAGGTTGATGGCTTGCAAGTCAGAAAATCCTTGTACTTGCATTCGTTTCTCTCAGCTCCATCATCGTGATTGTTTATCCTAATTATTGGAGGATCAGCTTGGCCAATGCTCCTGCTGTAGTTCCCCTCCTCAGACTGCCCTTCGTTTAACTCAGGCTCTTCGACCTGTATGGTAGCTTCCTCTCGATTCTATTGGAGTAATCGCCTCGTTTCCTCCATCTGATGATCCAACATCGTCTAGATCATCACTTGCACTCCGGCCATCGTCATTGGCTCGGGAGTGGCTACCACAACGGGTATTTGTTCAATCATTGGATGTTGGTTTCTGTTTCCATTTGCATTTCCGGCTCCACTGCGGGTTCTCGACTTTTTGATCTATACACCGAATAAGGTGAATTTAGATCTTTATTTAGGATAGTTGTTTTCAACCATCCTTATCACTTCGAAATGTTTACATGTTAGTTTTAATATCGTAGTCGTACATTTAGAATCCTAAACACATAAGGTTTCTAGATCCGGTCGGCAATAGATCATAGATCCGAAAAAATAACAGCATATCAGGCACAAGCATTTTGCACGTAAAGCATACTAGGCATACTACCTAAATAAGCTAGTGCTCACATCTCACAATCATCGCTTAGCATTCTAAGTTTAAGTCTAGAAATCCTACCAATCCCTAGTTCGCTTAACCTAATGCTCTGATACCAACTGTGATACCCCCATTTTTCACAGCTACAAAAGATCGATTTGTCTATGATTTGTTTAAAAATCAGGGTAACCTTTTTATTTCAAAGAGTTGTGGAATTTGTTCCGAAAACAAAATATGATAAAGATTTATCAAATCATTTCCACAAAAATGTATTTCATTAAAAAGACTCGGGATGTCATGTTCGATACATATCAAAAGCATAAACAGTACAATATAAGCCTTACTACATTATTTCATATTTACAGGCCTATATATGTATTCTCTCATCGCAAACATCAGATCTATGCTCATGTGCCACTACCTTTAATACAAGAAACTGAGTGGGTCAGGCTTGAAATCCTGGTGAGCACATAGGGTTTTGAACCCACAATAAATAAGTTTATTAACTTTATCAAACCAAACAAACCCGATTACACGTTCCTGTTATCCTCACTTTACGTCCCTAAAACATATAACACAAGGGACCTAGTCTAAGGACTTTCATCGAGGTGACAACACATGCTTCGGGGGTCCTTAACAATTCATGTCAAATAACACAACCATGTGGGGGATGGAGTACTTCTAGTGAGCACACAGTTCAAATAAACACCTACAGGTTGCGAGACTGCTAGCGTTCCACTAGACTATCTAGAATAGTTTTGGTTGTCATTTATACTCCGATAGATGACTAGATCATCAATAACATCTATATCGAGGCCTCTCATTATTTTATTTTGTCACACAACAACTATTACATCTACTCATCTTTTACCCAACACAATTTGTAACGACCAAAAAATTCTAACCAATTTAAAACACTTTATCCATTCCAAAATCATTAAGTTAACACAACCTGTTTTCAAAACAGTTTTAAACATCAGAGTATCCCCAGAACCACATCACAAAATCAAAAAATATGAGGAACGGTATGATCATGCCTTTGCCTTGCCACGATCACCTGACGTACCTAAAACAATAAACTTAAACCGTAAGCTCGAAAGCTTAGTGAGTTCCCCCAAAATACCCATACACACATAACCATACACATACATCAATAAACAGCATACTATGGGTCCAATGAACCGTCGGGTTGGAATACCCCAGGCCCTCAACCATTGGGATGGAATGCCAACATACTATGAGTCCAATC
The DNA here is from genome assembly GCF_052625555.1 of Lactuca saligna. Lineage (NCBI taxonomy): Eukaryota > Viridiplantae > Streptophyta > Magnoliopsida > Asterales > Asteraceae > Lactuca > Lactuca saligna. The sequence goes on from NC_136417.1 coordinate 149,188,285, forward strand.
ATCCTCGGGATGGAATACTCTCGGCCCACAACCATCAGGTTGGAATGCCCACACTTATACATAAAATAACTACTTTGGGTCCAATCATCCCTCGGGATGGAATACCCCAAGCCCACAACCATCGGGTTGGAATGCCCACTACTAGGAATACAATCATCCTACTGGGATGGAATACTCCTGGCCCACAACCATCGAGTTGGAATGCCCAAATACTAGCAAACATGTGCATCTATCAAATAATCGCATACAATCTACTGAAACAACATACTAGGGCCCTATCATCCTACCGGGATGGAATACCCTCTACAGCTAATCAAACATGAACACATATCACAACTAGTCTCTTACCAGTACACAGACAATCCAACCAGTTATAGGTCACTAAGCATAACCACATCCGGTTTACCAGGATGCTAATCTAACCAACCATACTAGCATATAATCGACCATTCTAGCAGAATACCATACTAACACATCACAACAGCAATTACTCAAATAACAATTCAAAGGGCCAGCCTTGGTGCCTTAGACCCTTGGTATAGTGAGGATAATTCACCTTGAACTGATAAAACACTGCTGGTACCCTTCTGAATGCTATCTGACAATCCCCGCACCGCTGCTCCTCTAGCGCCTCGAACTATCAATGCCACAAAACACTTAGCCCCAAAACAATATCCTTCTAAGGGTAAATTGATAATTTTACCCTTAGCCCAATCTCATCCATTACTAAGGCCCAAAACCACACATGAAAAGTCTAACACTAGGAAAGCCACTCAAGCCCACTAGTGACCCACTAATGGCCCAATTTGCTACATTGGGCCCAATCCATTAATAGGCCTCACCCAAAACCCAAATTATATTCCTTACCCACATAATATGATTTCTAAGGGCCCACTAAGGCCCAATTACCCAAACATGCCCCAAACCATGGCCCAAAAACTCATGATCCATACAGACAGATTACACATGGCGTAAATCAATTCACACTTAGCGTACAGGCTCGATGGTGGTACGCTGGGCGTACATGCACGTACGCTTAGTGTAGTGCTCTGCTAAGTCATTTCCTTACTAAGTGCTTAACACTCGAATCCAGGTGCTATAATCACAGATCCCGATCCATTAAGATGTCTTAAGCTATAAAGTCGGCTACTTGGTGGCTTGCAACCCACCAAATGAACCCAAACTTGAAATATAAGCTCATACTTCCATAAAGGTGGCTAGATCTCATGCATGATCACAAATGAGCCCTAAAGGTTGAAACTTTACTGCATAAGGGACTCATATGATACTAAGGGTGGCAACCATGGACTTAGAAACGTGCTAGAGTCATAAAGACGCATTCATCAAGCTCAAAGCTGTTTACCTTGAAGAGGTCCAAAATGAAGCTCTTGCCCCAGATCTACAAGTTCTAGCTTCCAAGGTTGCTCCTTCCAATTCTTCTTCCTTTCTCTTCCAAGCTAAAAAACCCACCAAGATGAGCTTTTCAAGGCTAAGATCTCAAAAATGAAGGTTGGAATGTTCTAGGGTTTCTTCTGAGGTTAGGGAGGATAATATGGAGGCTAGCGTTGATCCCCTATGTTCTTTAAATAGTGGTTGGCCCTAAAATTAGGGTTTTGTGACTTTGAGTGTAGGCCGGGCATAACTCTAGTACACTGGGTGTACGTGTCCTTGTACTCGCGATCATTCACTCTATTACGCCAGGCGTAACCCAGCCTACGTTGGGCGTACCCACGCGTGTCCCAAATGCACGCATGTCCTTTACTCGCCAACTTTTCCCATTAAGTGTTGTAAATGTCAATATCTTCAAAGTGTCATAACTCCTTTATTCTAAGTCTGTTTCCGACGAACTTTTTATCCACGAAAAGGTGGCGAGAAGCCCTACGCTCCTAGCAACATACCCTGGTCCGAAACTTTCTCGAATGAAAACCCATTGCCCTTAAAAGACCGAAACATCCTTAGTCTGGATCTCGGGAACCCATAAATGATTACTTTTAGAACGGGGCATTACAACTCTCCCCCACTTAAATATGATTTCGTCCTCGAAATCGCAAATTGCCAACTCTGGCTACCTAAAATCTCGAGAGGCACATTCCCACCCCTAAAGCGTGACGACCACCAAGGGAGGCTAATCCCACTGGAGCTCCAACTCGAAGAGATACTTACTCATTCACATGCCGTATCAAATATCTACATCCCCGAAATGCTCTCTACTTAGAGAGTTAGATTGGATCTGTCTCCCTGACAGGCCGCCCAAACTAACCCTTACCTGCCCTCTTCCCATTGCTATCAAAAGGACCACTCAACCCTAGAAACCTAAGCTTCCGACCCGAAACAGAACCACGGGTCCTATCCTGTTGTCGACTACACTTGCCCTCTTTTATCTCATACCCAAATGTGCATACAACGGTACCATTACAGAAACCAACACTCACACCGTCCAAACAGCCTTGGGTTGGAATACCAGGTATGCCTATGATGGGTCCGTTCATCCCTAGGATGGAATACCCTCACATCCCTACACTTGTTTGGCCCAGTTAACCCTTGGATTGGAATACCAAACATATCAGGTCCGATCAATCATAGGGTCTGATCATCCTCATGATGGAATACCCCAGATTGGCATACCACTGCACCCATACCTCAAGTCCTACAATCACACTTGAAGCCCAAGGATCAAACCTTGCAGCTTCCTCAAAACTACTCTAATTCGACTCCACTGAGTGCAACTCACCCAAATCCCCTCATCACGTATACTCCAAACGTGCCACGAAAGAGAATATTACTATCGCGATCTCTAGATTCACAACCTACTACTGATACATCCTCACCCGGTCCTTAGCACCGGTCTAGACTATTCCCGAGTCTATCAACTCTGCTATCTCTAGATCCTCTGTCGATACCTCCAAACCCGGAGCTGCTAACCTTCTCCTCTTCTAAGGAGAATTAAACCATAATTTGGCATCGCCATTCCTTGTCGTAGAGACATATCCTCACTCTAAATCACTCACTGATGGAGCACATCGCTATCTTATAGCACGCATACATACCCAGGACTAACCGCATAATCATTAATCCAAACATAGTCCTTTGCATATCCCTCATCATTCCCACACTTGGGAGTAATCCCCACCAGTTGCTATCACCTAGCAGCATCCTCGATATTCGTTCAAAGTCAATAATACAGTGTCCTTATCAAAGCTGGACCTCCCCATCGTAGCATTCCCGAACCAATATTCAAACTGCGTCAGGCGGCATCCTTCAAAACAACATCCCATCCGAAAATTTCTAATTCTCCCCCACTTAGAGCAAGAACCACCATCTATCGGCGGCAAGCTAACACGCTGCTCAATCTATCTAAAGTAGAACATCGACTTACAAGGAGTCTGAGTTTCTGATGGCGATTTTGAATCTTGAATCATGACCTTTCCTTTTTCTTGAACACATCCCCGAATACTACCCCTCTATAAACTCTCAATACTAACTCTTCACTAACATATATCACACTTTAATAACTCATGCAGGAAACAATAACTCATAAACACAACATGAACAAGATAGAATAGAAAACATACCGGCTGTTACCTCTGGTGTTGTCCCGATCTCCTCGGTCGCAAGCTGATAAGCACGCCCTGGAGCCTTCGGAGGCTCTGCTCGACCCTGACCCCCATCAGTAAGTCTCAACGTGGCTGGTGTCGGGGCCTGCACTGGCCTGGCAGCCAAGATAGGACATTGGTCTTTCATATGGCCCACTTGATTACAATGATAACAAAGTCGAACTCTGGTAGCTGCAGCCTACTGCCTGCAATCCCTAGCTATGTGGCCCTCATTGCCATACTTGTGGCACCCTGAAGAAGAACGACAACTTCCTTCATGTACCTTGCCGCACTTTCCACAAGTGCGACTCTTCTGACCCCCTTGTCGATAATTGGCGGCCCTCATCCGTTTCGGCGGAGGTTGCGACTGCACGACGGCCTACCTTTGCTCTCTCAACTGAAGCTCGATCTCTAACTCGCACCGCCTGGCGGCCTCCTGCAACTCCAACAAGGTATCACATCTCTACGTAGACACAAACTATCGGATATCTATCTTAAGCATGCTCAGATACCGGGTCATCTAAGCCTTCTTCGAAGCAAACTCAGGTCAAAGCATCGCCCTTTCCGTAAACATCCAAGTGATCTCCATCACCGACTCAGAATCCTGCTTCAATTCCACAAACTCCGGAGCCAATCTCTCCCGCTCCACCCACGGAACATCAGCTCGCTAAACATGTCTCGGAACTGATCCCAAGTAACCGCAGCTCGCTGCGCATCAGAATATGATCCCGTAGTTATCCTCCACCAATCCTTTGCCCCAAGCCTCAGCAAGTTCAGAGCACACCTCACCCTCTGATCAGCAGGGCATGAACAGGTAAAGAAGCATCCCTCCACGTCCGACAACCATCTCATAGCAACAATCGGATCCTGAATCCCATCGAAAGTAGGGGGCTTCATATTATCAAAGTCTCGATAATGAAAACCTCAAGCGGCTCCTCCTCCTGCCGTTGTTACAACCGTTGCGGCTGCAGTGGTAGCCATCTCTACAAGAGCTGCATAGCGCTCATCGAAGTACTCAACCATGGCAGTCTTGATCGACCCAAACAACTCTAGCAACTCCGCTCGGAACATAGCCGCAACCTCATCATGTAGGATATCACGAATCCTAGCATCCAACTCATCCATCCCCATCTGACCAAAATCCTCGGGTGGTGATGATCCCTCCTGGCCACCCTCCCCTGATCCCGATCCTGAACCGGATCTTGTCCCGAAGCATGTAGTAATCACCATACTGCAATATACCAAAATACCATCAGATACTCCTCATAATAGCCTGGGAACCAACTTCTAACCAACAACCTAGGGGTTGTGACTTCCTTGATACGCATATAGGTCCCGTGCTTTTAGTAGTACGGGCCCATACTACCTTCCACACCTACCCATATTTGTCTCAAGTATCACCACAACGCCCAAAACATATACACACATAGCAAGCGTTGAATCCTCACTCCTAAAGGAATGCTAAAGATCACATAATTCGCCTCCCGACCTCTCACAAACCACCCATCCATGAAACTTTCACCAATCCTACAACATCAATGTATGCCAGTCATACATAATGCTGGACCTTATAGACTTTCGAATATCCAATCCTACCCTAAGCTCCCAATCAGACAAGAACAAAACATAAGGCCAAATCAAACATGCTCAGGCTATAAGATCTTAATTATGTATGGCCGTGATGCATACACTAAGCAACTACATTAATGATGTCAATTTCATATAAGGAAAAATCCTAGGATATCAGGCATCATATAATCAGGCAATTCTATCATGCAATTCCTGAAGATCCCTAGCCTAGTACTAGCATGTTGTTCTAACATATCACATAATCAAATAATTGTATCGTATTTGGGGTCTACTTACTGGCTCCGGTTGATCGTACACTTCGCATCCTCTTTTACTTATTTTGAAAACCATTTAAAATCATTTTGAAAATCCTTCCTTCACTTGAGACTGGATTCACACGAGTGTTCCTCCAATTCACTCAAACCAAGGCTCTGATACCAACTTGTAAGGACCAAAAATTTCCAACCAATTTAAAACACTTTAATCCATTCCAAAATCATTAAGTTAATACAACTTGTTTTCAAAACAGTTTTAAACATCAGAGTATCCCCAGAACGACATCACAAAATCACAAAATATGAGGAGCGGTACGATCACTCCTTTGCCTTGCCACGATCACCTAATGTACCTGAAACAATAAACTGAAACCGTAAGCTCGAAAGCTTAGTGAGTTCCCCCAAAATATCCATACACACGTAACCATACACATACATTAATAAACAACATACTATGGGTGCATTCAACCATCGGGTTCGAATACCCCAGGCCCTCAACCATTAGGTTGGAATGCAAACATACTATGAGTCCAATCATCCTCGGGATGGAATACTCTCGGCCCACAACCATCAGGTTGGAATGCCCACACTTGTACATATAATAACTACTATGGGTCCAATCATCCCTCGGGATGGAATACCCCAGGCCCACAACCATCAGGTTGGAATGCCCAAATACTAGCAAACATGTGCATCTATCAAATAATCACATACAATCTACTGAAACAACATACTAGGGCCCTATCATCCTACCAGGACAAAATACCCTCTACAGCTAATCAAACATGCACACATATCACAACTAGTCTCTTACCAGTACACAGACAATCCGACCAGCTATAGGTCACTAAGCATAACCACATCCGGTCTACCAGGATGCTAATCTAACCAACCGTACTAGCATATAATTGACCATTCTAGCAGAATACCATACTAACACATCACAACAGTAATTACTCAAATAACAATTCAAAGCGCCAACCTTGGTGCCTTAGACCCTTGGTATAGTGAGGATAACTCACCTTGAACTGCTGAAACACTATTGGTACCCTTCTGAATGCTATCTGACAATCCCCGCACCGCTGCTCCTCTAGCGCCTCGAACTATCAATGCCACAAAACACTTAGCCCCAAAACAATATCCTTCTAAGGGTAAATTAACCATTTTACCCTTAGCCCAATCTGGTCCATTACTAAGGCCCAAAACCACACATGAAAAGTCCAACACTAGGAAAGCCACTCAAGCCCACGAGTGACCCACTAATGGCCTAATTTGCTACATTGGGCCCAATCCCTTAACGGCCCTCACCCAAAGCCCAAATTATATTCCTTGACCCACATAATATGATTTCTAAGGGCCCACTAAGGCCCAATTACCCAAACATGCCCTAAACCATGGCCCAAAAACTCATGATCCATACAGATAGATTACGCAGGGCGTAAATCAATTCACGCTTAGTGTACAGGCTCGATGGTGGTACGTTGGGCGTACATGCACGTACGCTTAGTGTAGTGCTCTGCTAAGTCATTTCCTTACTAAGTGCTTAACACTCCAATCCAGGTGCTATAATCACAGATCTAGGTCCATTAAGATGTCTTAAGCTATAAAGTCGGCTACTTGGTGGCTTGCAACCCACCAAATGAACCCAAACTTGAAATATAACATCATACTTCCATAAAGGTGGCTAGATGTCATGCATGATCACAAATGAGCCCTAAAGGTTGAAACTTTACTCCATAAGGGACTCATATGATACTAAGGGTGGCAACCATGGACATAGAAACGTGCTAGAGTCATAAAAACGCATTCTTGGAACCAAAAAATTCATAAAAGTGTACCAAGAGAGATCTAAGAGATTATTCATCAAGCTCAAAGCTTTTTACCTTGAAGAGGTCCAAAATGAAGCTCTAGCCCCGGATCTACAAGTTCTAGCTTCCAAGGTTCCTCCTTCTAATTCTTCTTCCTTTCTCTTCCAAGCTAAAAAAAACCACCAAGATGAGCTTTTCAAGGCCAAGATATCAAAAATGAAGGTTGGAATGTTCTAGAGTTTCTTCTGAGGTTAGGGAGGCTGATATGGAGGTTAGGGTTGATCACTTATCTTCTGAGGTTAGGGACTTTGAGCGTACGTTGGGCGTACGCGTCCTTGTACCCACGATCATTCACTCTATTACGCCGGGCGTAACCCAGCCTACGCTGGGCGTACCCACGCTAGTCCCAAATGCCCGCATGTCCTTTACTCGCCAAATTTTCCCATTAAGTGCCATAAAGGTCAATATCTTCAAAGTGTCATAACTCCTTTATTATAAGTATGTTTCCAACGAACTTTTTATCCACGAAAAGGTGGCGAGAAGCCCTACGCTCCTAGCAACATACCCTGGTCCGAAACCTTCTCGAATGAAAACTGATTGCCCCTAAAAGACCAAAATGTCCTTATTCTTCATCTCGGGAACCCATAAATGATTACTTTTAGAACGGGGCATTACACATTTTGTAGATATAAAATACATATACAATTTAATTCATTTAAAACATGTATAAAAATCTTTCCTCAACATAGACAACAAGTATTCAAACAATATGCACATACCATGTAGTTTATATTCAATACTTCATATCTATGTGTAAAATGAAAGGGACTATGCACTCACTTGAAAGGTGGTGACTATGCACTCGAACGACGCTTCGTTATCTCAAAACAATTTTCTCGCGACAAAACCTAGTATCTGTATCACTAGGGTTTAGTCTAACGTTAACTGCGACTAATTAATAGTCTAACTATTATTACTATTATATAATCACAACACAATACTTTTCACCCAATATATAAAGACGAGGCCATACATGGAACACCAGTCGGCAGGATCATTTCGGCATATAAGCACTTCTGAATCCTGCAACCCAAGCGGCCATCCAAACCAAAACCCCCATACTGCAAGTGGTTAAAAATATATTATAACGACACCTATATAACTCATAATAATAGCTAAAATATTTTTTATAAGGTCCTAATAACATTACTATATTTAAATAAAAACTATATTTAAAATAGTCTAGGTGTATCTTACCTACAAGGGAGTTTAACTAGAAGTTAGGCTCTGTAGGGGCTGAACTTCTAAAGTCGAAAGCTCTTTTTCTCGGAGCCGTCAAGCGCTCCAGGGCATTCTTCTAGCGCTAGGGGAGTTCCCTAGGGCTTAGGGGCGTTTGGGGAGGTTTAGAGAGAGTAGAGAGAAGAAAGAATGGGAAAGGTGTGAAGAAAATGAGAGTAGGAGAGGTTCTATTTATAGGGTGAAAAATGGTTGAACTTGGTGCCACATGTCACCATCTAGTGGAATGACATGGGGAGAAAGCAATGGCCAAGATTGTGTCACATCACCCATTTTCGCACAGCACACTTCCGACTTCTAAAATCCGTAACTTTGGCATACAAGCTCTGTTTTTGACATTCTTTAAATCCACGCGTAGGTAAAAACAAGATCTACAACTTTCCTTTTGACTACGTCAGCTAAATCTCGATCGATCTTAAATTTAACAGGAGGAGATTATACTATTAAATGGCCGCATAAAATTCGTAACTTCTTCATACGAACTCTTTTTTCGTCTGTCTTTGTACCGGCAAGTTCCTATTAATGAGATCTTCAACTCTCATTTAGTTCGCGTAAGGCAAAAACCGCTATAACTAAAATTCGAGTTTCGGGTCGTGCACTGCTATGCCAAATCTTAGAAAAAATCATAACTTTCTCATACGAAGTCAGATTTGGGTGTTCTTTGTATGAAAGCTCTCATTTTAACATATACTACAACTTTGGTTTATATTACTAAGGTTAAAAAGTCTTCCATCGTAAATTCATTATTTACGTTTCCCAGTGTCGTGTTGGTTCCGTCGCGAAACTTCGACGGGTCATAACTTCTTCGTTATAACTCGGATTTCAGCGTTCTTTATATCCCCAGAATCCTTATTTCGACCACTACAACTTTATGTAAATATATCGGGTTTATCTCACACTTTAATTTTGATGCTTTTTCATATCCTTTAATTATTGTATATTTATAAATAAGTAATAAGCATATAAATGCACATAATTCTCAAATAATTCATCTTTATTATTTCCAAAAAGAGTTTCAATAGTTGACGTAGACTATTACATCATCTATTAATGCTTAGCCCCAAAACCCAGGCATTTCAAATTTGGTATATGACTTGCTTCATTATCATTCCTTTTTCGGGTTGGCGATACATCTTGAACTTAATTTGATGTACGAGTGGTCCAGTTCAGGTACCCAAAACTTAAACTTAAATCAGATGATGATCTGGTTTTTCCTCTTCTTGTCATCTAAACTCCCAGAGACTTTCTGAAATTGACCTATGTTTTTCACTGCTAAAACATTAATTCATTGCGCTGCTAAAAAATTTTGTGCCACCTTACGCCTTTCATCATTATTAATGCATAGAAAAACTTTGTAAGAATTATTGCCTTGTTTAGGAGGAGAACTTTTCACAGTCTTTTAGTCTTTACAAAGATCAGATACACAAACTTAAACACAACATTAAAACTGAAGCATGTGCCCTTTTCGCCCACTTCCTTGTCAAATATGCTTATCTCCGTACCCATCAATTGTATATGCAAATAATTCTTTTATATTAGATCTTTTTGTTACTTGAGAATGAGAAGGAGATGATATGTTAAATGTTAATTAATGTTACCAGAGACTGGTTGATTCCAAGGCCTAAGCCAGTGCCTTCAATTTCAGGAGTCATTTCTTTTTCGTTTCATTGACCAGAACGTTGTTTTAAAAGATAGATGATTGTTTCTCTTTTGGAATACCCTTTCTAGTATCGTTTATTTAAAATACAAATTACTTGGAATTAGGATCATCATGGTGATGGTAATGGACTTCATCTATCGCTTAGGTTTGGAACAACAAGCAAACATCATGTACATTTTTCATCATGTGCGAATCTTGAATTCTGCAATCTACACTGCCTAGCCCAAGCATGAACATACACATTACTCTCTGAGGTAAATCTATTGCATTGCTAAGTTTGACAAAATATGTTTAAGCCTGCCTTTATCACTTTTTACTTGAGAAAATTTGGTGACTTGGAGATCCAAAATCACATCCACTCCCTTTTTTACACCAACTAAATAGAAGAACTCAACCACACCCTTAACTACTTTTGTCAATTAGAACTCTTTTTCTTCCCGCTCCATCTTCCTAGCTTCTATTTTACTTATATTAAGAATAGAGTTGATTATACCTGATTAATCCACATAAAATAAACATATATTCCTAGTTATTATTTTGTGTATATATTAAATGAAATGGTTGAGAGCTTACTATAAAGATCTCCTAAGCAAATCTACACAAGTTTCAAGTTTTTAGCTAATTATCCTTCATCGGCCTCATTGATGGACATCTCTAACAACCCAACAATACCACATAATGAAGCACGAATATTATGGCTGGCAGTAACAAATACAAGACTCAAATTCATGCTCTTTCTTTCTACTTGTTGTGTTTCTCCCTTCTGTTTTATAAGAGTAGCTCTTATGCACATCTCTTGTCTTGTTGCGCTCTCAGTGTTAACACCACGAAACTGAAAATGGAAATACAAATAGTCACAAACAGCAGTAAAAGAAGCAACAAAATAGTTAATATATTCTTGTGCATCCTTCTTTCTGCTCCACCGTCATATGGTAATGCCACAACATATACCTAGAAAATTTCCTAATTCATATCAAGAAATTAATACATAAATATACATATACATATAAAGAAGAAAAATGTAAGATTCTTATACAGATTCCCTTCCCATGATGTCAAGAGAGGAAGAGTAAAAGATATATTTTGTTACTGAAATCTTTAAAATTTGTGATTCTGGTGTAATGATACCATGATTCTCATTCCATAGCTGAAAACGTATTGTCTTATTCCCATCCACTTCTCTTTCACCATTACCATCTTTTGTAGCCAAGTAAAAACCTCCACCAAAAGGCTTAATGCCAAAGAACACATTCATTAACAATTTGAGGTGAAACCCAAGTAAGATGACTCCATTTATATCCACACCAGCTGTATTCAAGACAATCAAATTGTTGTCATCATTCAATGACTTCACTAGTGAATCACATCCATTTGTAGATTCGAAAGCTTGTTGTAACTAGGGGTGTCATAAAAAACCAAACCGAATAACCAAACCGAACCAAATGAATTTTGGTTCATTTGGTTTGGGTTATTTGGTTTTCAGTTAATTTGGTTTGGTTAACCGAATAAGGATACCTTATTCGGTTTGGTTTTTGGTTAAATTTTTATTGTTTTGGTTAAACTGAAAAAACCGAATATATATATATATATATATATATATATATATATATATATATATATATATATATATATATATATATATATATATATATCAACATTTTATATATAAATTTATTGATTAGTTACTAAGACTTTCATGCCTTTTTTTGTTAGTAACCAATATAAAGTTATAATTGTTTTATATTTTGTATTAAAAAGAAAAAACAAATTAACCAAATAACCTTTAGTCATTTCTTTCATTTTCATATACGGTTAAACTTATATTAACCTATCACTATAACTTGAATATAATATGTTATATATTAATGTAGTTTCTTTGTTTGGTTATAGTTTAGTAAGCTTTTTTCTTTTAGTTTAATATTTATTTTTATGTGTTGAATTTTATTCGGTTTAACCGTTAAACTTAAACTGAATCGAATAAACCATAACCGAAGAAACCGAAACCGATTAAACCGAACCTTATTTGGTTTGGTTATGGTTAAATTTAAAATGTAAAAAAACCAAAAAAACCGAACTGTTTTAACCGAAAACCGAAAAACCAAACCAAATAACACCCCAAGTTGTAACCACGCTTTCTTAACCAAACTTGAGATGGAAACACAACCACATCCCCATACAACTTCCCTATTTACGAATCAACAGGTTGAGTGTACCATGAATAACCCTCTCTAGAATTTGAGGGTTTAGAAAACGAAGTGTTAGAATATATAGAAAATATTTGCTGGTGGTTATTGGAGTACAAGCCATCTTGTGTGATATATGAAACTAGTGACAGATGTGGGATCATTAATAGTGCTTGAAACAACAAATGAGATAATTGGATTGCATGTGAGAGAATGAGAGGTCTGTTTTACTCAAAAAAATGGTTTCACATTTAGCTAAATTGGTTGCTGATGATTTCATTAGAAGCAATGTAGTTCCTTCATGTTGTATGATAGACCATGTTTCTTCATGATATTTCTTGGTGATCAGATCGACTTACTTTTCAATTGATTTGATTTTTAAAACCCAAAATGAGATAGATTATCAAGGTAGGAAGCCAAAGGCTAATTATTGCCTATAGAATTATTAGCTCAAGGGTGAGTTAATGATAATGAAATATGATGATTGAGTTGTTTGACGAAATTAATTACTAGTAGGATGAAGAAAGATATTTGGTTTGATGTGATCATTTTGTTGATCTTCATGCAAGTTTTTGGTGATTGATTTGAGGGAGGGAGAACTATACTTTGACGACAAATTAATTTTAAATTTGTAAAAATATCTGAGATATGAATACTATAATGTTCTATGATAAACTCAATATTAAATCTTAAGGAATATCGTGACAAGTAGCTAAGACCAAACCTTGTTTCCTTTTCTTAAAACAAGTTATGAAAATAACTCTTCATAGAATTGAAATTGAGGTGTTTATTTTGGAAACAAGTTCCGTTTTAAAATAAAAATACAAATATATATATATATATATATATATATATATATAAACAAAGAGTCCCTCAAAAAATTATTGTTGGTTTTATTTCGTAACATACCTTCATATATATATATATATATATATATATATATATATATATATATATATATATATATATATATATATATATATATATATATATATATATTAAAAACGTATCAAGTTAGGAAAAATAAAGTTCCTTTATTTTTGTTAAATTTGTCCGTTTGGTTTAAAGTTAGAAATATTGGTCCTATACTTATACAAAGTTGTTGTTGTGCTAAACTTTCAAAAACATTTTGTTGGAGTGGGATGGTCAAAAGTAGTGATGGATGGAGAGTTTCACTCATGGATACATATCTACTTCTCCTTCTCCATCATTTTGTTCTCCAATCAAATTGTTAAAGATTATCATCTCTCTTTAGGGTTTAGGGTTTAGGGTTATATAGTGCTTAGGGTTTAGGGTTGTATAGTGTTTAGAGTTTATGGATTAGGGTGGTATAGGATTTAGGGTTTAGGGTTTAAGGTTTAAGGATGTATATGGTTTAGGATTTAGGGTTTCTGTACATCTCAAAACCGACGCTAAGCTTCAAAAGTATCTTCTTGGCTATCATCTAATGTAGTGAATCAGCTTCTGCCACCAATACTTTTTCCCCTCTCAAAGGGTTGCTACTGTTCATCGAAAAGCTTTTAATTTCATATTCTTCTTGGGTATGATTCCGTTTTGTCATTTGCGAATGATTTTCATGTGTTGGTACCCCGAATTCTGGAAGAATATATATCAACAAGTGTAGACGTGAGCCATGGAGCGGCATGGGTATGATGATGTCTAACAGGGGAAGCTTATTTTCGTCGAGGCCTTGGAGTTAAATGCACATAGAACCTAACCAGACAATTCTAGAACAAGCATTGTTGGAGTGTTTTCTGAATTCAGCAACTGGTTTACATAGCTCATTGAAGTTAACCCTTGTTGTATCGATAACAAGCAATATGAAATTTGGTACACGAATTATTTCATTGTTATTTCTTTTTCGGGTCGGTGACACGACTTGAACTCAATTTGATGTGGGTGTAGGCAGTTCAGGTACCCAAAACTTAAAATTAAATCAGTTGATGATCTATTGTGTTCTTCTTCTTGTTGTGTAAACTCTCAAAGATTTTCTGAAAGCTGGCCTATGTTTTTCACTGCCAAAACTTTAATTTTGTGCACTGCTAAAAACATTTGTGCCATCTTACGCCTTTCGTCACTACTAATGAAGAGAACCACTATAGAAGAATTATATCCTCGTTTAGGAGGAGTGCTTTTCACAATCTTGTCATCTTCTCTGAGATCAGATACACAAACCTTAAACACAACATTGAACCTGAAGCATGTGCCTTTTCCCCACTTCCTTGTCAACTATGCTTATCTCCCAGCCCACCAATCGTACATGCAATTAATTGTTCAATACTAGATCTTTGTTTACTTGAGAATTCGAAAGAGATAATATGTTAAATGTTAATTAATGTTACCAGAGACTGGACGATTCCAAGACTTAAGCCAGTGCCTTCAATTTCAATAGTCGTTTCCTTTTCCGTATCTTTGACCTGAACGTAGTTTTCAAAGTTAAACGTTCATTCTCCTTAGGAATAACCTTTCACGTATCGTTTACTTCAAATACGAATCTTAAATTCTGCAATATACGCTTCTTGGCCCATGGACGAATATACACACTATCCACTGAAGTAAATTTGATAGAATTGTTAGGTAAGTTTGACAATAAATGTTTAAGCTTGCCTTCATCCCCTTTGGCTTGAGAAAATTTGGTGACTTGGAGATCCAAAATCACATCCACTCCTTTATATTTTACTTGTATCAAGAATAGAGTTTAGTATACCTAATTAATCCACATAACATAAACATCAATTCTTAGTTATGACATATATATATATATATATATATATATATATATATATATATATATATAATGAAATGGTTGAGACCTTAGTATAAAGATCTCCTGAACAAATCTGCACAAGTTTCAAATTTTTAGCTCATTCTGATTCTTGATCGACCTCATTCATAGAAATCTCTAACAATCCAGCAATATCTGCTAATGAAGCACGAATATCTTGGTTGACAGTAACTACTCCAAGACTCTGATTCATGATCTGTCTTTCTTCTTGTTGTGTTTCACCGTTCTATTTTATAAGATCAGCTCTTGGGTACATCTCTTTTCTTGCTGCTCTCACTGTCAACACCACAAAACTGAAAATGAAGATACAAATAGTCACAAACAGCAGTGAAAGAAGCAACAAAAGAGTTAATATATTCTTGTGCATCCTTATTTCTGCTCCACGATCATATGGTAATGCCAAAACATATACCTGGAAAATTCCATAATTCATGTCAAGAAATTAATACATATACATATACATATAAAAAAGAAAAATGTAAAATTCTTATTCCGATTCCATTCCCATGATATCAAGTGAGGAAGATTACAAGATATATTATGTTCCTAAAATCTTCAAAATCTATGATTCTGGTGTGATGTTACCATGATTCCCTTTCCATAGTTGAAAAGATATTGTCTTATTTCCATCACCATTACCATATTTTGTAACCAAGTAAAACCCTCCACTAGAAGGCTTAATGCCAGAGAACACAATCATTAACAATTTGTGGTGAAACCCAAGTGAGATGACTCAATTTTTATCCACACCAGTTGTATTCAAGACAAGAAAATTATTGAAACCTTTCAATGGATGTGCTTCATTAGAGAAGACTCTGATTAGTATACCTTCATTTTACAGTTGGTGTGGATAAAAATGGAGTCATCTCACTTGGGTTTTACCTCAAATCGTTAATGGATGTGTTCTCTGGCATTATGCCTTCTGGTGGAGGTTTTTACTAGGCTACAAAAGATGGTAATGGTCTAAGAGAAGTGGATGGGAATAACACAATATCTTTTCAGCTATGGAAAGAGAATCATGGTAACATCACACTGGAATCACAGATTTTGAAGATTTCAGGAACAAAATATATCTTGTACTTTTCCTCCCTAGACATCGTGGGAATGGAATCCTTATAAGAATCTTACATTTTTCTTATTTATATGTATATGCATATTTATGTATTAATTTCTTGACATGAATTACGGAATTTACCAGGTACATCTTTTGGCATTGCCATATGATGGTGGAGCAGAAATTAGGATGCATAATAATATATTAATTGTTATGGTGCATCTTTCACTGCTATTTGTGACTGTTTGTATCTCTATTTTCAGTTTCAGGTTGTTAACAATGAGAGTAGCAAGAAAAGAGATGTGCCTAAAAGCTGCTCTTATAAAACAGAAGGGAGCAACACGGCAAGCAGAAAGAAAGAGCATGAATCAGAGACTCGCATTTGTTACTGTTAGCCATGATATTCATGCTTCACTAGTAGGCGTTGTTGGATTGTTAGAGATGTCTATTAAAGAGGTCGATCAAATATCAAAATTAGCTAAAAACTTGATACTTGTGTAGATTATTTCAGTAGATCTTTATGCTAAGCTTTCAACCATTTCATTTCATATATATAAAATCGTAACTAAGAATGTATGTTTATGTTATGTGGATTAATCAGGTATACTAAACACTATTCTTGATACAAGTAAAATAGAAGTTTGGTAGATGGAGCTTGAAGAAAAAGAGTTCGAATTGACAAAAGTATATGAGGATGTGGTTGAGTTGTTCTATCCTGTTGGTCTGAAAATGGAAGTGGATGTGATATTCGATCTCCAAGTCATCAAATTTTCTCAAGTCAAAGGGGATGAAGGTAGGCTTAAACAAATATTGTTGAACATACTCAGCAATGCTATGAAATTTAGTTTAGAGGGTAATGTGTATGTTCCTGCATGGGCCAGCAATCGTAGATTGCAAAATTAAGGATTCGCACACGATGAAGAATCTACAGGATGTTGCTTGTTTCTTAGAACTAAAGTGATGGATGAAGTCCATCACCATCACCATGATGATCCTAATTCCATGGAATTCGTATTTGAAGTAAATGATACTGGAAAGGGTATTCCCAAAGCGAAACAAGCATCTATCTTTGAAAACTACGTTCAGGTCAAAGAAATGGAAAATGAAACAACTCCTGAGATTGAAGGCACTGGCTTAGGCCTTGGAATTGTCCAGTCTCTAGTAACATTAATTAACATTTAATATATCATCTCCTTCTTATTCTCAAATAAACAAAAATATCTTTTATTAAGCAATTAAATGTAGGTACAATTGATGCGCGGGGAGATAAGTATAGTTGACAAGGAAGTGGGAGAAAAAGGAACATGCTTCAAGTTCAATGTTGTGTTTAAGGTTTACATATTTGATCTTAGTGAAGATTACAAGGCTATGAAAATCTATTCTCCTAAACAAGGCTACAATTCTTCTATAGTTGTACTCTTCATTAGCAGAGATGAAAGGGTTAAGATGGCACAAAATTTTATAAAGGCGTAAGGAATTAAAGTTTTAGCAGTGAAAAACATAAGCCAACTTTCAAAAAGTCTACGGGAGTTTAGATGACAAGACGAGGAACAAAATAGATCATCATCTGATTTAAGTTTAAGTTTTTTGGTACCTGAATTAGCCCACAACCACATCAAATGGAGTTTAAGTTGTGTCGCCGGCCCGAAAAAGGAATTATAATGAGGCAAATCGTGTACCAATTTTCAAATTGCTTGTGATCGATACAACAAGGGTTGACTTCAATGAGCTTTGCAAAGCAGTTGTTGAATTAAGAAAAGACTCCAAGAATGCTTGCTCTAGAATCGCCTGGTTAGGTTCTAAGTGCATTCAACTCCTAGGCCTCGATGAGAAGAAGCTTCCCCCGTCAGACATCATCATACCCATGTCGCTCCATGGCTTATGTCTACACTAGTTGATACATCTTCTTCAAGAATTCAGGGCACTAACACATGCAAATCATCATAAAATGACAAAATGGAATCACACCCAAGAAGAGAAAAATGAAAGGTTTTCTATGAGAAGTAGTAGTCCTTTAAGAGGGAAAAAAGTAATTGAGTCAGAAGACGATTCTTTGTTGAATATGATAGTCAAGAAGATACGTTTAAAGCTTGGCGTCAGTCTTGAGATGTGCAAAAACCCTTATCCCTGAAGCCTAAACCCTAAACCTTAAACCTTGACCATAAACCCTAACAATAAACGCTAAACCCTAAACACTAAATCCTAAACCCTAAACCTAACCCCTAAACCCTAAACACTAAACCATAAACCATAAACTCTAAACCTAACAACCTAAACCCTAAAGATAGAGAGATGATAATCTGTAACAATTTGATTGGAGAACAAAATGGTGGAAAAGGAGAAGCCGACACGTATCCACGAGTAAGACTCTCCGGCCACCACTACCATTGACTATCCCACTCTAACAAGATGTTTTTTGAAAACTTACCACCTTTGATAACTTTGTATAAGTATAGGATCAATTTTTCCAACTTTAAACCAAATAGGCAAATTTGACAATAACAAAGGAACTTTGTTGTTCCTAACTTAGATACTTTTTAATATATATATATATATATATATATATATATATATATATATATATATATATATATATATATATATATATATATATATATATATATATATATATAGTAAAATTAAGGTATGTTACGAAATAAAACCAGAAATAATTATTTTAGGGAATCTTTGTTTTTATATTTTCTTTGTTTTGTATTTAAAACGTATTTTGATAAACCGATTACTCGAAAAACATTAAGTCTAAAAACACTAATTAATAACGATTTCTATGTACACATTCATTGTAACAATATTTTATATTAGGGTTTTTTTTCTTATATATTTAGTATGCTATAATTTTGAAATAAAATTTTCTTTTTTATATGATTATATTTTGAAGTTTTAATTTCAGCCCCTTATTTTTTGAAGTTTTCATTTCCGCCCGTGTACATTAAAATCAATTTTAAAAAGAGAAATATCCTACTAACTAAAAGTTAATTAGCGTTTTCAAGAACGTTTTTTTTAAATGAAAAAATATCGATCTTTGATTAAATTTTCTCTACATATACACATACATATTTCAGTATTAACATACCAGCACTACCTAGTTAGTAGTTACAAAAATATAAATTCGTATTTGGCTATATTTTATATTGATATCATGTTCTTTTATTTTGATGATTTATTTCCAAAATAAACACCTTAATTCCAATTATATGAAGAGTTATTTTCGTAACATGTTTTAAGAAAACGAAACAACGTTTGGTATTAGCTACTTATCACCAAATTGCTTAAGGTTGAATATTGAGTTTATCATATAGCATTATAGTATTCATCTCTCGGATATTATTAAAAAATTTGAAATTAATTTGTCGTCAAAGTGTAGTCCTCCCTCTATCAAATCACTCACCAAAAACTTGCATAAATCAACAAAATGATCACATCAAACCCAATATCTTTCTTAATCGTACTGGTAATTAATATCCTATCACAACTCAATAATTGTCTTTGGTTATCATTAACTCAACCTTGTGCTAATAATTTTGTAGCAAATAATCAACTTGATGCTTCCTACCTTGATTATCCCATTATGGGTTTTAAAAATCAAATCAATTGAAAAAGAAGTTCATCTTATCACCAAGAACTCTCATAGAGAAACATGGTCTATCATACAGCATGCAACAACTACATTGCTTCCAATGAAATCATCAACAACCAATTTAGATAAATTTGCAACTATTTCTCTAAGTAAAACAGGCCTCTCATTCTCTCACATAGAATCTCAACTATCTCCTTTGTTGTTTCAAGTACTATTAACAAGCCCTCATCTATCACAAATTTCATATATCACACAAGATGACTTGCTCTTTGCATTATACTCCAGCAACCACCTGCATATATTTTCTCTATATTCTAACACATCATTCTCTAAGCCCACAAATTCTAGAAAGGGTTATTTATGGTACACTCAACCTGTTAATTCAGATATAGGGAAGTTGTATGGGGATGCATTTGTGTTTCGATCTCAAGTTTTCGTTAATGAAATGTGGTTACAACAAGCATTCAAATCTACAAATGGACATGCTTCATTAGGGAAGTCATTTAACAATGTCAATAATTTGTTTGTCTTGAATGCAACTGGTGTGGATAAAAATGGAGTCACCTCACTTGGATTTTACCTCAAATCGTTAATTAATGTGTTCTCTGGCATTAAGCCTGTTAGTGGAGGTTTTTACTTGGCTACAGAATACGGTAATGGTCTAAGAGAAGTGGATGGGAATATGACAATATCTTTTCAGCTATGGATTGAGAATCATGGTAACATCACATCGGAATCACCGATTTTAAAGATTTCAAGAACAAAATATATCTTGTACTCTTCCTCCCTTGACATCATGATAATGGAATCAATATAAGAAACTTACATTTTTCTTTTTTATATGTATATGTATGTATTAATTTTTGACATGAATTACATAATTTTTCAGGTATACGTTTTAGCATTACCATATGACGGAGGAGCGGAAAACAGGGTGCATAAGAATATATTAATTGTTTTGTTGCTTCTTTCACTACTGTATGTGACTGTTTGTATCTCCATTTCAGTTTCGTAGTGTCAAGAGTGAGAGCAGCAAGAAAAGAGATGTGCCTAAGAATTGCTCTTATAAAACAGAATGGAGCAACACAACAAGTAGGAAGAAAGAACATGAATCAGAGTCTTGCATTTTGTTACTGCCAACCATGATATTCGTGCTTCATTAGCAATCATTGCTGGAATGTTAGAGGTGTCCATCAACGAGGTCGATCAATGATCAGAATTAGCTAAAAATTTGAAAGTTGTGCAGATTTGTTCGAGATCTTTATGGCAAGATCTCAACCATTTCATTTCATATATATAAAATCATAACTAATAATGTATGGTCGACTTGATAAATATAGTTGTGGGTGTAGTTGAGTTGTTCTATTCTGTTGGTCTAAAATAGGAGTGGATGTGATTTTGGATTTCCAAGTCACCAAATTTTCTCAAGTCAAAGGGGATGAAGGCAGGACTAAATAGAAATTGTCAAACTTATTCAACAGTGTTGTCAAATTTACTTTAGTGGGTAATGTGTATGTTTTTGCTTGGGCTAGGAGGCCTAGATTGCAGAATTCAAGATTCGCACAAGATGAAGAATCTACACGATGATGCTTGTTGTTCAGAACCGAAGCGATAGATGAAGTTTATCACCATCACCATGATGATCCTAATTCCATGGAATTCGTATTTGAAGTAAACGATATTGGATAGGGTATTCCCAAAGAGAAACAAGCATCTATCTTTGAAAACTATGTTCAGGTCCAAGAAACGGAAATGGCTCCGAAAATTGAAGGCACTGGCTTAGGCCTTGGAATCGTCCAGTCTCTGGTAACATTAATTAACATTTAACATGTCATCTCCTTTTCATTCTTAAGTAAACAAAAAGATATAATATTGAACAATTAATTGCAGGTACGATTGATGGGAGCAGAGATAAGCATAGTTGACAAGGAAGTGGGCGAAAAGGTAAAATGCTTCAGGATCGATGTTGTGTTTAAGGTTTGTGTATCTGATCTCAGTGAAGATGACAAGATTGTGAAAAGCACCCCTCCTAAGCAAGGCTATAGTTCTTCTATAATTGTTATCTTTATTAATAGTGATAAAAGACGTAAGACAGCACAACAATTAATAACAACGAAAGGAATTAAAGTTTTAGCAGTAGAAAACATATGCCAACTTTCAGGGAGTTTAGACGATAAGAAGAGGAACAAAACAGATCATCATCTGATTTAAGTTTAAGTTTTGGGTACCTGAACTGGCCTACGCCCACGTGAAATGGAGTTCAAGTTGTATCACCGACCCAAAAAATAAATGATAATGAAGCAAGTCGTGTAGCAAATTTCATATTGCTTGTGATCGATACTATCACATCCCCCGGCCGAGGCGGTGAAATACGTCGAGGTGTACGACTTACTTCGTGGATCACAAGCAAAGTAAATATACATCACAAGTTACAACAATAACAATATAGCAGTTACATTCTATTTTAGCGTTTTAGTACAAGGTTCATAGATATAATAGTAATTAGTAACAAGTAGGTCGATATAACAAAAACTAGATAAGACTAGAATGCCAGGAATTCGTAAACGGTTCTTCGGTTAAAGGCTGGTTCAATGATTTCCTGAGAGTACATGTAATTTGATGGTCAACACAAAGGTTGGTGAGAGTTACAAGTTTTCTACTAACCACGATAATGATACTTTAAAAGTCTAGAAAGTATTTCTTTTGTGGTTAAAATCATGTTTGATAAAGAATGAAATCATAAATAAATTCATGATTGACACGTTTGTTAAAGAGATAAAACATAAGTAAATCCATACTTAAAATATTTGATAAATAGATAAACCATAAGTAAATTCATGCATAAAAGGTTTGATAAACAGAGAAACTGAATATGTGGTTTCTAGATAAATAGTTCGGTTAATGCCTATAGTGAGTCCTATAATCAAGCTATGTGAGTAGTTATAATCCCTTACAATGCTTCATTGGATGTCGTAGTTATCCTAAAGATAATTATCACCTGCTTCGATTGATCGGTCAAGGTTGTATCTAGCAATCGCAGGTGGGGGTGTCAACCCTTATAGATCTATACATACGTATCTCGCTATGAGAATTAATGGTTATAGCTAAATGATAATACTAAATGGTTAAATTTAAGTAATGAATATTGTCTCACTATAAAGGCCATTAACTAGGTTATACGATAAATTTTCACTATAAAAACCGAGTAAGTTCGATAAATCCGTAAAACTGTATGTCACTCGCTTAAATAGATAATATGTTTCTTCGCGTGCACGAAAGGTTTCCGAGATATAATTGTTATAATTCGTACGTAAATAATTAAAATATATGTTTGTACATGCTGGATATAAGTGAAAATAAATTATTTGCAAGGCTAATAATATTTTTTAAGCGCATGCAAATCGTAAGAAAATCAGTTTATAATATTTTATTATGACAATAACAAATATTAAAACTATGTATATTATTTTGAAAATAACAAATATTAAAATTGAGTATATATTTTATAACCGATATATGAGTCTCCCATGTTTATAAACGCATTTCATAACCAGTATATATATGTTACATGTATTCTCCCCATAATATTAAAACGTTAAAAAAGAGGCCGTAACACTTACTTTCGTAGCGTGAATGAGGCTCCAAGTGTAATTCTTGTCGCGAGATTTGTTGCGTGACGTTCCTCATCCTTAAAACAAACCTTCGTGTATTTTTAAAATGACATGTTAAACCCAAAAGGAAAGTTTTGGTATTAGTTAATAATTATAAGGTGGTCTTTATTAAAATAAATAAAATCTATGGGTTGATTTTGCCAAATTCAAACTCTAGGGACTGATCTTGCAAATTAATCTCGATACCAAGGGCTAATCATGTACAATTGAGGCTGATTTGAGTTTCAGAACTTAATTTGTTAGGGATTTGGATGGAGGGCTGTTCCGGGACTTAGACTTAATTGTAGCATTATTTTGAAGGAAGGGCCATAGTCGAATAAGTCAGAAATATTGAGGGTCGGATTTAAATAAAATGAATTAAACTTTGCACAGTGCCGTCTCTTTGGTTCCAGTCGCGATACCACAGTTCCACGGGAAAAAAAATTTAACACGAACGAGTTTCATGAAAGAAAACGAGTTTTCTCGATCCAATCTAGTTTTCGAAGGAGCATGACACTAGGAGGATGTTGGTGATCAGAACTTACAGCAACGGATGGTGATGGTCGGACGTCACACAGTAGCGTTGGCGACAGCAGGTGCAGGTGGTGACGATGGCCGGCGATGGCTGCTCTTCTGTCTCTTTTCCTTCCTGTTCCGACGAGCACCAGATGAGAAAGGAAATGGGAGAGCAACGCAGGTGGAGGAGGTGTTTGAGTGGGTTCTCTTGTCCAAAACAGGGATTATTGGATGGTGGAGCTATGGTGGCTCACGGTGGCAGATGGTGGTCAAAATCACAATTACAGCGGTGAAGGTGATGGTGGGTTACGACAGGGGGAGGCGGAGCGGACTGCTACGTCCGGCTGCGGTGACATGAGAAACCAGAGAGAGTGACAAGGAAAGGTGGTGTTGGGTTGTGTCTGAAAGCTAACTCATATCATTGGCAAGAGAGGGAGAACCACTATGTTTCCCGGTGGTTACACAGCAACAACACCACCCTTGGTGGTGGTGTTTCTCGGTAGTGCAGGAAGACTGGAAGATGGATGTGGGTTGTGAAGGTAAAAAGTTCCAGCGGCAGCAGTGGGATGGAGATGGTGGTTTCGGGAAGACGGTGGTGGTAATAATAGTGGTTCTATGGTGGTGGCCCAATCTCATGAACGAGAGGGAGGCAGTGGGTGGTGTTAGAGTAGAGGAAGGTGGGTTTGCTTGGTGTTCAAATGGAGGTGAACTACACCTTAAATATAGTTAAATTGTGAGGTTTGAATTGTTGTAACTTGTAAGAGATATCATAAATACTGCATCTATTTGTTTTTGTTTTACCATTTAAGTATGGTTTTCTCTGGAATGGTAAAAGTCTCTGGACTTCCTTCTTTAACGTAAAGGTTTTGAAATAAAAGGAAGAGTAAATTACACGAATGGTCCCTATGGTTTAGGGTAATTTGCGCTTTTGGTCCCTAACTTATTTTTTTAACTCGGAAGGTTCTTACTGTTTGTATTTGTTACGCGCTTGGTCCCTATCTTACCTAAAAAGACTATTATGCCCTTGATTTTTTTAATTTATTTAAATAAACACACCCCTAATCCCACCCTCTCACCTTACCTCACCTACCCCATCATTTTTTCCTTTTTAAATAATAGTCATTTTAGATAATACAGGGACCAAACACGTAACAAAAATAAATAGTAGGGATCAAACGCGTAACAAAAACAAACCATAGGGACCTTCCGAGTTAAAAAAATAAGTTAGGGACCAAGCATGCAAATTACCCCAAACCATAGGGACCATTCGTGTAATTTACTCTAAAAGGAAGGATAGAGAAAAGAGATAGAAAGGGACTTGAGACAGAAATAGATAATATCGTAGGCTGATTATTTTGTTTATTCAATTTTATTTATTTATTTATTTATTTTTGAGACAGAAATAGATAATACGTAGGCTGATTATTTTGTTTATTCAATTTTATTTATTTATTTATTTATTTTTTTACCAAAAAGTGTAATATTTCATTATGCATTTCTACTGTTTTAGAAATGATTTTGGTTTTGCGAGTCTGATTCTCGATGTTGGGTAATTTCTTTGATGGTGTAGATTGATAGATTTTAATTCTCAAATTCTAAAAGCCTGAATGGATAAATTTTTCGAGTTGTATAACTCTGGAAATTTGCGTTTAAAGTTTCGCGTCTAATTGGTCTGAAACGTCTTCTTTTTCTAATTTTTACACATATTTTTACTAAAAATATTTCGAGTGTTAAATAAAATATTAAGCCGTAATCTGAGTCCAAAAAGGCTCTCAGATGAGGTGTGGAACTGCCTTAATGGATCAATATGATTTATGAAATCAGATAAAGTTAGTGTTATATTAGTTTGGTTTCTTAAAACAGTCATATATCTTTTGCATACGAACTTCATTTTGGACGTTATTTATATATCTCAGGGAAACATGTACTACGAGCCTAGAAAATTTCTTTACTCATAGATGCTTAACACAAAATTTTAGTTTTTCAGTCGTTAACTAGAATTACAATTTGTGCTTTACATTTTGTTCGACTTTTCCTATAATTTGAGATAAGATACCATTTCATATCTTATTTTATTTGAAATGACGTTATATTTGTACTAAAATATGCATGTAAAATCAATCGGTAAAGATACAAAAAGGTCGGCGGGGAACTATCCGTTTACAGATTCAGACATAAATTATCGGACGTCATAGATATAACAAGGGTTGACTTCAATGAACTATGCAAAGGAATTGTTGAATTCAGAAAAGACTCCAACAATTCTTGTTCTAGAATCGTCTGGTTAAGTTCTAATTGCATTCAACTCCAAGGCCTCGATGAGAAGAAGCTTCCCCCGTCAGACATCATAATACCATGCAGCTCCATGGCTCATGTTTACACTCGTTGATACATCTTGTTCCACAATCCAGGGCACCAACACACGCAAATCGTCAGCAAATGACAAAACGGAATCGCAACCAAGAAGAGGAGGAAATTGAAAGGTTTTCGATGAGCAGTAGCAGCCCTAAGAGAGGGAAAAAAGTGTTGGTGGTAGAAGATGATTCTCTGCAGCAGATGATAGCCAAGAAGATACTTTTCAAGCTTGGCGTCAGTTTTGAGATGTGTAGAAACCCTAAACCCTATATGTTAACCCTCAATTCTAAACCCTAAGCCCTAAACCCCAAACACTATACAACCATTTATTAAAGATTCATCAAGTTCATCTTGAAGCTGTGAAGAAATCAAAGATAAAAGTTGAAGTTAAGCTCCCAATGAAGATTAACAAGAAAAGCCAGCTACATTATAGGGGGAGTTTGTTGGGTCAATTAGAAAAGAAAGCTATAAACCAAAAGGAAGGTTGTTGGGTCATAATTTTGGTTTATACTTTACATTTCTAGGCAATTGAGTTTTTCAGTCATGTAATATGTATTTGCAGTTGTGTTCACGTGTAAAATCCTGGGATTTTGGTCAAAGACTAGGAACGGTCAAGTTTATAGGAAGTCTCTTTGTAGTTTGAGTCATTGAGTTTTGGTGAACCTAATACAAAATAAAGGAGTTATTTCGACTATTATAAGATACTAGATGCTATCATACTTCCAAATATGTAATTTGGCAAACAAATCAAATAGCTCAAACTGCCACTTAGGAATGTGTCTGAAAAAAAAAATGAAAATTTGTGATAAGTAGTTTCGAGCTATACAAATACTCTAGTCTCGTAGTATGTGTGTAACATCTGGATATCCAGGTATTATATTTAATCTTTTATTTTTGAGTTTAAAGGGTGGACTCGACAAGTTGACGCATAGACTCGTCGAGTAAGGTCGTGATTGATGATTGTATTAATGAAGGGACTCAACGAGTCGGAAAGGGGGGACTCGATGAGTCCGCGCTGTAAGATGAAACCCTAATTCCCCAGGCCCGAGCCCTATTTAAAGGACCTTATAACCCTCTTGTACGGCTACCTGTATAGATAGAGTACCCCATAAGAGCTTGAGCGAGTTGATAGAGAGATAAGGCCATATTGATCGATTTTAGTGTGTTCTAGCAAAGGAGAAGTTTTTCCAAGCAAGAGGAGGTCAAAGGAGCTGTGGATCCAGAGTTTATAAGCCCAGATCTACACTACTGAGGTACCAAATCCAGTTCCTTTTCTGTTTTGGGTTAAGATCTATGATCTAGGGTTTTCTATACCCCTTTTGAGCTTGTTATGTTGATTTCTTGGTCCCTTGTGGTGTTCGACTTCAGATCTGGACCCATAGAGGTCCAGAGAACTTTTCCCAATCTGCTTTATGTTGGCTTAAGGAAGAAAAGAGCCTAGATTTCCATTATAGAAGCCTTTTAGCCAAAGATAGCCTTATACACGTTGCATGTGGGTCAAGTTTCGACATTTACGTTGTTATTGGTTGTGGGGAAGCCAGATCTATAGCTTAGGGAAACGGATCTGACCTCAGAAGGTCATTTCAATGTTGACATGGGAGCAACTCGACGAGTTGAGTCGGGGTTGCCCCGCTATTTATTGTTGAGTAACCGAACGAGTGGGGAGGGAACTCGTCGTGTCAAATGAGGCTTACAAGACTTCAGAGGACCAGTGTGGACTCGCCGATTCGCTTGAGTGCACTCAACGAGTCTGGTCAACGTTTGTCCGTTGATCGGAGTTGACTTTGTTGACTTTTAGGGTTTAGTTAATGTTTGGACTTATGAGCCATCAGAGGGGTAAAATGGTCTTTTACCCTTCTTTGGGAACTTATAGAGAGGGGTTATCCTGGCCTTTAGAAGCTGTATTAATTAGAGTAATTATTTATGTGATTAGGCGGAGGCTAGTGCAGTAATTCAGAATTAGAGGTTTACCGAGCATCCGAGGTGAGTCTTTTCACTATACTTTACCTTGAGTGGTAACCAGAGTTATGTGACTGTGTATCTTGTATGTTATGTATGTGATATGTTGCACTGCATTATTACTATGTGATTATGTTGTGTGTATTCCAGAGTTTACAGAGTTAGGACCGAAAAGGTCCACAGAGTTAGGGTTGGAGGGTCCATAGAGTCAGGGCCAGAGGGCCCACAGAGTTATAGCCTCAAGTGGCTAATATGTGTTGTATGTGGTATTTTGGGGAACTCACTAAGCATTTATGCTTACAGTGTTTTGTGTTATGTGTTTCAGGTACCAGTGAGGATTGCGGGAAGGCGCTGGTATGATCAGTACACACACATGAGGAGATTTTATACATTATGATCTTGGCCTGTATTTATGGATTGATAAGTGAACAATGAGATTTTATAATATTGATGAATGAAAATATGTTTTAAAAATGTGAAAAATTGTTTTGAAATTTACGGTGTTACAAGTTGGTATCAGAGCCTTGGTTTGAGGGATTCGGATGCACCTTCGAGTGCATTTGTACTCAAACTGAGGATTTGAGGAAATTTTTGAAATAAAACATAATTTCTTCTAAAAGAGTAAAAAGGATTTGAAAAGAGCGGAGCAGAGCCGTGTATACGATCAGCCAGCACCGAACGTTGATTTCCCAAAATACCATTATATTATGTGTCATGAGATATGTGATGATATGTTAGGCATGCTAGAGTAGGCTATGTATTCTTATTAGGAGTAAAGTGCCCTGATTTGTGATGCCTTAGCCTAGGGATATTGCTGCTAGGTGATGCTTGAGAGTAAGTAGATAGCAGCGAGGAGCTTATGAGGTATCTGCTAGAGAGTAGATTATGCATAGTGAGAGTAGAGTGCTTGGGATTTGGGATCCTAGTAGGAGGACTTGGGGTGAATATTGATGCGGTGTGGACGGTAGTATTGGGCCCATACTACTGAAGACACCGGAGCAGTGTGCATCCCAAGTAAGAATCCTTAGGTTATCAGGGAATGATTAGGGTTGAGTTATCGAGTGCGAGTATGCTCGAGCGAATCTCTGATATTTCTTATGTTGTATTTCAGAGACATCATGGTTATGACACACCACAGACCAGAGACCAACGGGGTGAGTGATGAGGAACTCCACCAGATGATCCATTAGGAGGTGGTTGTGGCTATCCGCGCAGAGATTCTAGAAATGTTCGGGTCTATTAAGACCATGTTGATTGAGACTTTTGATCAGAGATACGCAACGGTTACTGAGGTTGCAGCTACGACAGCTGTTGCTGCTACCAGACCTCAGGGTGGTGATTCATTACTGTTCTGGGAGTTCAGCAACACGAAGCCACTAGTGTTTGATAGGACACAGGATCAGATTGCTGCAATGAGATGCGTTTCTGATATTAAGGGACGCTTCTATACGTGTTCATGTCCGGAGCATCTGAGAGTTCGGTTCGTACTGAACCAGCTTCGCTTGGGAGCGAAGGACTGGTGGAAGTTTGTTACAGCATAATATCCGCCTGTTGAGCTTGATGTGTTGACCTGGGAGAGTTTTACTGCCATGTTCCGTGATGAGTACGTTTCATTGGTGGAGAGGGAGCATTTGGCCCAGGAGTTTCTGATCCTCAAGTAGGGTACTGAGTCTATTACTGCGATAACTAGGATGTTCCATGAGAGGGAGATGTTCTGCCCTGAGCACGTGTCTACCGAGCAGGCACGCATGAGTCAGTATCTGAGTATTTTGAGGAGGGACATATGAGAGTTCGCGGTGAACTCTCGTCGTACCGGACATTTGCCGAGCTTCAGGTGTAACGCCCGCAGATCCGGGCTAGTCAATTTTGAGGCAATAAGTGTCGAAAACGACTTTTCGACAAAGGATTATTTAGAATAAATAATCTTAACCAAGTTTTAGAATATGTCTCAAGGTTTCCGTACATATAAAGAATGTCGAAATCCTGAGTTATAACGAAGAAGTTATGGCTCGTCGAAGTTTCGCGACGGAACCGACACGGCACCGGAAATCGTAAATAGTGAATTTGCGATAGAGTAAGATTTAGCCTTAGCGATCTAAACGAAAGTCGTATAATGTGTTAAACTAAGAACATCGATAAAAAGAACGCCCAAATCTGACTTCGTATGAAGAAGTTATGATTTTTCGAAGTTTCGGATTAGCAGTGTACAGCCCGAAATTTGAATATAAGATCGAGTGATTTTTAGCCGACACGACCTAAACGAGAATCAAAGATCTCGATAAGAGTAGCGTAACGAGAAAAAGATGGGCGAAAACGGACGTCGGATGAAGAAGTTATGAGGATTTAACGGACCAATCCTGTCCCGGCCTGTTAATAATATAAAATTTAAAATCAAATCAAAGTTAGCCAAAGGAGTCTAAACGAAAGTTGTAGAGTACGTTCCCACCTTCGCGTGGATATAAATAACGTCATAAAAAGAGCTCGTACGCGAAAGTTACGAATTTTTAAAGTTTTTACTTGATTTTGCAAGATCTGATACGAAGTCGCTGACGCGGCGCTTTCCCAGCCATCCGATGATAATCGCTGAAGCCGCATCGGATCGTGACACGTAGCCCCCTCGCTACGCCCAGCGTCCGGTCTTGTACGCGTCGCGTTCGCATAGCCATGCTCGGTCCAAGAGAAGCCACGTCGCACCACCGAGCCTTCGCCACCTGGTCATCTTATCCGAAGTTACGCCCTGCGTAACTTTCTGAACGCCCCGCGTAGTGCGAAACCTTACACCTATAAAAGGGGTGCGAGGGCAGCCGGTTTTTCACACCAAAATCTTCTTCTCTCTCTAAAATACTTTCTCTCTTTAGCTCCCCAACCACCCCTAAGCCCTAGTTAAACCCCTTAGCTCCCGAGGGAAACCCCGAGCCTCCCGGAGTCCTAAGAAAAAGGGTCTTTTGGTTTCGAAATGCTGCTCCAAATAAAGTTCCGGTTTTCGAT
Source organism: Lactuca saligna (assembly GCF_052625555.1). Taxonomy (NCBI): domain Eukaryota; kingdom Viridiplantae; phylum Streptophyta; class Magnoliopsida; order Asterales; family Asteraceae; genus Lactuca; species Lactuca saligna. Next base: position 149,219,574 of record NC_136417.1, read on the forward strand.
AAAATTCGTTGTACGTGAGCTACGCCTACACAATTTTTAATATAGCTTTCGAATAATTATAGGAATGTTATTAGGTCTTTAAAATAATTATTTGGGCTATTATTATGAGTTATATTGAGTGTTATTTAACGCTTATATAATAATAATAATAATAGTCAGACTATTAATTTGTCGCGGTTATCGTTAGACTAAACCCTAGTGGTATTGGTACTAGGTTTTATCAAAGGAAAATCGTTTTGAGAGTATCGAAGCGTTGTCCGAGTGCCGAGTCACCACCTTTCAAGTGAGTGCATGGTCCCTTTCATCTTACACATAGATATGAAGTATTTTATTATAAATTACATGATATGTGTGCATATTGTCTGAATACTTGTTGTCTATACTGGTGAAAGATTTTTATACATGTTTTAAATGATGTAAACTGTATAAAGTATTTTATATCTACAAAATATGTTGGTTAAAACATGGGTAGATGAATGAAGAGGGATAAAAGCGAAAATAGAGGAACATTAGTAGCATGGACCTAGTGCCCTATAGGTATACATTGGCAGCAGTGGACCTAGTACCCTATAGATGAGCACTAGCAGCTGCGCCACAACCCGTAGATGTTTCAGATCTACGGTAAACGTCCAAGCAGCTGCGCTCTAAGGACAGTATCGGAAGCTGCGCCTAATATGGAGCCTTATGACCATGACAGTAGCATTTAAAGGTCAATACCGGCAGAAGCGCCTCATAGAAAATGTCCCAATTCTAGCAGCTGTGCCTAAGTGACAAGATTAGCAGTTGCGCTTGACCAATGTGTCATTGGCAACAATGGACTTCATGTTGTTTCCTTAGGATGATCCTTAGGAATGAATGAATGAGAAATAGCTGATTCTTAGGGTAGATCCTTCAAAATAAAAAAGATAATGGGGATGGGTAATTTGGTTGATTGTTTGATTGTTTAAACGTAATAATTATATTATTGTGGGTTGAAAACCCTATGTACTCACCAGGTTTCCCAACCTGACCCACTCAGTTTATTTATATCACAGGTGTTGATATGAAGTCACATTACACTGAGAGATTTAAAAGAGATGTAGATCACTAGTGTAAATAAATGTAAGTTCTGTTTATGCTTATGTTTCTGTATTGACGATGACATCCCAAATGTTTTAAAAGTGAATAAAAATATATTTCTTTAGAAATGCTTTGATAACGCGATTATCAAGTTTTTCTGGGAACAAATTCCGCACCATTTTTATTAAAAGAGATACTCTGATTTTTATAAAGCATAAACAAAATCGGTCTTTTCTGGCCGTAAAAATGGGGATGTCACATCAGGTAAATGCTCGGAAGAGGGAGATAGAGCTGGAGACTCAGGCTAAAGAGGAGGCGGAGTCTCGGGGGAAGGATCAGCGACCGACTCAGTCCCAGCCGGCAGCCAAGCGGGCCAAGCCTGCTAATTCGAGATTAGGGAAGTAGAAGGGTCACACTTGTAGCAATTGCGGCAAGGGTCATGAGGGGGTTTGCAGAACATGGTCTTGCTACAAGTGTGGCAAGGAGGGGCATATGGCCAAGGATTGCCCCAAGGCGGTCTCAATTTGTTTCCACTGCAACCAGACGGACACCGAAAGGCAGAGTGTCTGTAGTTGCGAGGGTCAGCATAGGGAGCATCTTAGGGATCTGCCCCTGCTGCTGCACAAGATACCGATAGTCAGCCGGTGAAGGCCGAAGCACCGAAGGCACGAGGAAGAGCCTTCCAATTGACAATGAAGGAGGTCCGCGTGGTGCCCGACGTCGTAGCTAGTATGTATTCTTTCATGTATTTATTTACAATGATGAGATATTATGCTTATTTTATGATATGCGTATGTACTTTTCTTGTGAATTCTGTACCCGCCTTAGTGTTATTTGACTCGGGTGCGAGTCAATCTTTTGTGTCATTAGCCTTTAGTCAGCACATCAGTATCCGTCGAGAGGCGTTGAGTCGACCTCTACGAGTTTCCATAGCTGACGAGCGAGCGGTGTATGCCGCCGATGCGATTCGACGATGTGCACTCGAGATCTTCGGCGTTGAGCTTTCGATTGACTTAGTCACGATTGCGATGGGTAATGTCTGTGTCATCGTGGGCATGGACTGGTTGAGCAGATTTGGAGCGGTTATCAACTGTGAGCGACAACTGTTGACCATACGAGACCCTAGTGGGGGAGTTCTTATAGTGTACGGCGAGGGTACGCATTCTGGATCAGCGTTCTGTTCGGTGGCCAGAGCGAGGCAGAGTCTACATCAGGGTTGTAGTGGGTTTGTGGCTTACGTGATGGATGCAAGGGTTAGTGCGGAGAGACCGAGATCGATCGATGAGGTTACGATAGTGCGCGAGTTCCTGGATGTTTTCCCCGAGGAGTTTCCGGGTGTGCCTTTTTCAGAGATAGGTAGAGTTTCATATCAATTTGGTACCGAGGGCAGCACCTATCGCCTTGTGCCTCCAGAGATGCAGGAGTTATCCTCGCAGCTTCAGGAGCTGTTGGGGAAGGGATTTATCTAGCCGAGTAGCTCGTCGTGGGGAGCACCGATCCTTTTTATCAAGAAAAAGGATGGTTCACTCCGAATGTGCATCGAGTACCGAGAGTTCAAAAAGTTAACGGTCAAGAACCATTACCCCTTACCGAGGATCGATGATTTGTTCGATCAGTTACAGGGAGCGTCTTGGTTTTCCAAGATTGATCTAAGATCCGGATATCATCAGATGAGAGTGCGCGAGGAGGATATCCAGAAGACAGCATTCAGGACTCGATACGGGCATTACGAGTTCGTGGTGATGCCTTTTGGGCTCACCAATGCACCGATAGCATTCATGGATCTCATGAATAGAGTGTGCAGGCCAATGATGGATCGTTCAGTGATCGTGTTCATTGATGATATATTGGTGTATTCGAGATCTAGAGAGCAGCATGAGGAGCATTTGAGGGAGATCCTCGAAGTCTGAGATCAGAGAGGCTTTACGCCAAATTCTTCAAGTAGGATTTCTGGTTACGAGAAGTCCAGTTTCTGGGGCATCTGGTTAACAAGAATGGGATTCTGGTCGATCCTGCCAAGATTGAGGCAGTGATGAGTTGGGAAGTGTCGAGATCCCCCACCGAGATCAGGAGTTTTCTAGGGTTGGCTGGCTATTATCAGAGATTTATTAAGGACCTCTCCAAGATCGATGTTCCTCTCACCAGATTGACCTAGAAGGGCGTGTGTAACGACCCAAAAATCACGACTAAAAATTTTCGTTTAAACATTACTAAAACCATATTTATAAATATTGTATCATAAGTCATAACATAGTTCTGAGTATCAATTCAAAACATAATCTTATTATCAGAGTAAAACATTCCCAGGCTAGCTGACTATGGTGTGTGCACATCAATCTCCCCGAGCTCCTCTTTTGAAAACCGAGTACCTGAAACCAAAACTGAAAACTGTAACGACGAAGCTTAGTGAGCTCCCCCAATATACCACATACCATACAATAACATATAAAGCACATGTTAGGCCTTGCCCACTGCATCGGACCGAAGTCCGGAAACTGCATCGGACTGAAGTCCGGAACTAACCAGGTCCTTGCCTTCTGCATTGAACCGAAGTCCGGAAACTACATCGAACCAAAGTCCGGAACTGACTCGAACTTGGTCCCCTGCATCGGACCAAAGTCCGGAACTAACTGCATCGGACTGTAGTCCGGAACTGACTGAACATAGCTTAGCATAAACACATATCAACTAGCATGAATACTTATACTGCATACTGCATCGGAACTGTGTCTGGAACACATAGCACAAAACATGCTTGAATCACAAAGTCATCAAGCACTCTGACTACTACATCGGATCGAGGTCCGGGACTAACTGGACATGGAATTACATAATCATAGCATATAATATAAACACACATACTGCATACGGCATCGGAACATAGTCCGGAACACATAACTCATCTGTATCACAAAGACACCAAGCATAATGAACTACTGCATCGGACTGTATTCCAGAACTACTGCTAACTAAACGGGCCGGCATTTTGGCCGTAGACCCATTCCTACTGGAAGGAAACTCACTTGAACTGCTGAGCTTTGCTGATAACCCTCTGGCTACTAACCGACAACCCTCTGAGTTGCTGCTCCACTAGCTCTCCGAGCTACCTATATCAATATGACACTTAGTTTGGTAGTCCTCCAAAAGTCAACTAAGTTAACTCTGGTCAAACTCGAAGTCCTGGTCAAAGTCAAAGTCTTGATCAAAGTCAACCTTCCAGGTCAACCCTACTCACTGAGTCTGCCTACTGACTCGCTGAGTTCATACACTTAGGATCCTTTCATTCGCGAATTGACTCACCGAGTCTACTGATTTCCAAGTTCTGCCCTGCCCAACTCACTGAGTCCCCCCTCCACTAACTGATCCGAGTCTTAACTTAAAGGGTTTGGGGTTTCGCGACTTGACTCGTCGAGTCCAAGAACAGACTCTCCGAGTCCAAGGCAATCTTCAACAGACTCGCCGAGTTGTTCTCCTAACTCATCGAGTTCCTACCTATCTTCATCCAACTCGCCAAGTTACTACGCGACTCAAGCCTGATATCTAGCCCGACTCGCCGAGTCCATACGTGCATTCCAATAATTTCGAGTCACAGAGCTTTTCCTTTGCTCCAAACAATAGATCTGGTTTTCTAAGACTATCTGAACACGTAAAGTTGCTAACTTTACGTGTGTCTTTGACGTAATGAAGCCAAAACACTAAAACTTAACTATTAAGGAGGATATTTGGCTAGAACAAGGTCATGGTTACCAAAATATGTCCCTCTTGTGCTCCTGGGGCTCAAGGATGGCTAGATCTACAATATGGACCGATACAATTGCTTCATCATTACGAATCAATGGTTTTTTAGCTCAAAACCATCCGTTTAGGGGCAAACTAGATCTAGAAGTACAATAATGAAGATGATAGCTTTATTACCAGAAAATGATGAGGTTGAGGAGCTAATCCTGGACCAACAAGCTTCTTCTTGGACCTCCCAACTCCTTTTCTTTCTTCTACTTCTTCAAAGCTTGCAATTCACCCACAAGGCAAGAAACTAGCTCAAGAATGAGATTGGGTGGTTAGGGTTTCGGGTTCTTGACTATAGGGGACGCAAATGAGCCCTAGGGAAAAGAATGAGATGCTTAAATAGGGTACCAAGTCCCCGAATTAGGGTTTCCCAACCCAGACCAGACTCGCCGAGTCCACTTGCCGACTCGCCGATTCGGTCACTTACTTTACACCCGGATCCCGCTCCAACTCGTTGAGTTCCTCCTAGGACTCGACGAGTCGCCCCTCTTTAACTTATGGTTTTTCCTTTCCTTTCTTCACCTTTCTGATTTCGGGCATTACAACTCTCCCCCACTTAAACTAAACTTCATCCTCGATGTTCTCTATGGTCAACTGACCTACAATCCTCCTCAAACACCCTGTCTGGTGACTTTAACGCTTCTGTCCATCACTCCAGCCACTCTCAGTGCTGGTCACTACTGCTGGTACATACTGAATGCTTCTTATTTCCATAACTTAGTGCTGAGCACCCGTCCCAGCGAATGGATCAGATAATCCTTCGAGTGAAAAATTCATCCCTGCAACGGTTAAGACCCATACGAGAGCTGCGCAACAGGGTCAAACCCTCCCTTCTGAGATTATCCAACCCTGCCGTGAGAGGCGTAGCACCCTCTGTTAACTTGCTGTCTCTTACCATACTTCCCTTGTCGTTACTGCCTCTGACTGAAAATTCTGTTTCCCCTCATTCGCCTACCGGATGCACTGAGACCACCCTGGTTCAACTAATCTGCCGATATCTGGGTTACCGGACTCCTACCGGTTACTACACCCCATCGCAATCTCCTGGTCTCTTTCAGCGACTTTTGAAGATACCTCGAGTATCTAAACTGTTCTACCCACTCTGCCACTCATACTGAATCGATGTTGCTGGGACCAGTCTGCTTATCTCTTATCTGACTACTCAACTTCCAATAACTCGAGCCTTCCGTCTTGAAAAAAAAGGCTACCTGCCTAATTATCCTTGCAGATCACTTCTACTTGATAGAAGACTCAACTGATCCTGCTGAGAGGGACTTGCCATTTCAAATCGACCAACTATACCATTAGCACTTGCATTCCAACACAAATACTAATATTGGCCATCACACTGCAAGTAAACGAAACACTGATCTGCCTGCAACACTGAACTGCCTGAAACAATGAACTGCCTGAAACACTGATCTGCCTAAAGCACTGAACTGCATGAAACACTGAACTGCTTGAAACACTGAACTGCTTGGAACACTGAACTGCACGAAACACTGAACTGGCTGAAACGCTGAACTGACTAAAACACTGAACTAACTGAAACGCTGAACTGCCTGAAACACTGAACTGCTATATGGCTGCTTCCCAAAATATCTCAAGACCTTCCTGGTCTCCAATCAGATGTCGGTTATCTGCAACCCCGAGTTCCAACTCAACTGTGGAGTCCAATGACTCCTCACTTAGTCGCTCCCACGACTTCTGAACGAAATCTCTCTCTGGAACTAATTTCCACTAGTTATCCTGACACTGTGGCTCCAACAACCTCCCGATCCAACCGACTGGGTCCACGCCGAATCCTGAAATCATCAAATCCAAGACTACAATGATGGCTCCCAGACTAACAGTAGCCCGTAACATACAGGAACCCAAATGACGCACTGCTTCCCTGATCTCATAATTGTGGTGACGATCCACTGACAAATCGCCGACTTAACCATAGCTGAACCATTTGGACAATCCAAGATCCAACCCGTGGATTCCCATATCCTCACTGCTACACCTGAACTGGTGGGTACTACTATTTCCCCCGCGTCCAAAGAACGTGCTCATGCTGACTACTAACCTGACGAATGCTCTGGCTACATCCGCAGACTTACAACTCCCTAATACTATCTAACTGTTAGTGAATGTTGCGGCTACCCCCGCAGACTTACAACACTACTATTATCTGACTGCTAGTGACTGCTACGGCTACCCCCGTAGGCTTACAACACTCTACTACTATCTGGCTGCTAATGAATACTACGTCTACCCCCGCACACTTACAACACTCTACTACTATCTAACTGCTGCTGAAAAATGTTCGGCTTTCCTGCCGCTCTATCATGCTCGGCATGCTGTCTTTGCTACTGACTACTAACACGGAAGCATATCTTGCTAACTGTTCTCAAGATCCTCATTCCGACTCACTAGAGCCCTACAGGCGGTCCTCCAACCTGGATTCCCAACCAGCTACTAACCATCTCGAATACACGAACTACCTGTTGGGAAGTTCTTCAAACTCCTAATCCTGAACTCCTCAATCCCTCAATCATTGCTACTATTTTTTCTTCTCAGAGGCCGCGTACTCATTATGGATCTGCATACTCTTACCCTTGTATACTCGGAGGGTTCTCCCCAACTTAGATTCGGCTAACTCCTTACTGCTCACTGTTCGAAAGGATTCCCCAACCTTCCTTCCATGAAAAGGGGCGATCCGCTGCCCGCCCATGATTACCTCTATTGGCGCTCCAACTAATCCTTACCAGATCTGAACCATTCCTGCTAACTAACCGAGCACTCTTCAGTCCTTTACTGTATTTGCTTTAGTGACTGCATATTGAGAACTTGTGTTTAGGGTGCACACCTCCAACCCACTCCCTTACTGTCCGCTAGCTACCTCATTAGAAGCTCTAAATTGTCACTACTGAGGATATAACTGATCAATCCCGAATGACACCTTCTGAAAATAGTGAGGTACTACTGAATCTTACACATACATGCTACAGTTACTATATCCAGAGTAATCTGCTCTAGATGGGACGACCTCAAACTATCATTCTAACATCCAAGGTATGCAATTGGCATATACTCAATCACAAGCAGTCAATATAATATTCACATATACATGCTTACTAACATCAATGTAGTATCATAGTAATAGAGTCACTACCAAAAAGGGAAGAATTCAAACTACATACCTGCGATCTAGTGCGGCTCGATCTTGACTTTCTGCGGGAAGATGGGTGCTTGACCCTGAACTCTATCCACCACCAAGACGGGACAGTGAGACTTGAAATGACCCGACTGGTGACAATGAAAACATCATTGATCCTGCTTACACTCCCGATACACATGCCCCCTTTCCCCGCACTTGAAACACTTGAACTTGTGACAAGCAAACCCATGAGTCCCTCCACACTTACCACACACCTCTTGGTCCTCCTGACCTCCAGCTCCCAAATCAGCTGAGTAGGACTCCACACTTCTTCCCAATCATCCTGCAATACGAGCACGCTTCCTTTTCCCGAGCTGCACATCCAAACCAATCTCCTACTCTTGAGTGACCCTGACTACTCCATCAACCGTATGAATAGCAGCTGGCTGTCCCTGGAACTTAGTGGTCAACCAACCAGTGACATGCCTAATGATGTTAGGTAACTCCTCGCGAATGACTTGCGAAACCTCGTCAGCTACCCAATCATGAACGTGTCTCTCCTGGGGACAAGGTGCCCCACTCACACCTGTTCCCTGACGGTAAGAGCTAAAAATGGGAACTCCCTCCCTGATGGATCCCTGAACTCCATAAGCATCAGGCTCTAGACGAGCCCCAATCTGTCCTGAAACTATCTCGGTCCTAAAGGCCTCAAGATGACTGTCCATAAGCTCCACGATGGCCTCTCTAACCGAACCGAAAATCACTGGAGTCTGATCAATGATGTTGTTCATCATCTCTGCGGAAATGAAATCCCTCATCTGATCATCAAGCTATCCGACTCTAGAACCTGAGCCAGATCCCTCCCTGGTACCTGAACTGCTAACTGGTATCTCACGCAACATCACCATACTGAAAACATAACACATTACTAATCAATATACACACCGCTGTTGAGGGATCTCTCACACACTCTACTAGTTTCCCAGTTTTGCCTTGGCCCCTATTAAGTCGAGTACAGATCCTCTGCTTTCAGTACTACGGGCCCATACTACCTTCCACATCTATCCGTACTTTCTTCAAGAGTTACCTCGACTCCACCAAGTCGCTCTACTGTTACTTATCTCTGCTACTCTCATCATAGGCTTGCCCTAGGGAACCTCTGACTCTACCCAAACAGTCCTCAGCTGCTGAAGGTATCCTCGTAATGCCAATTAGCCATCACCTGAATACCATCACATGTAACGAGGCTCCTATAATCCTTTGAGTAAGGGACTCATCCCTTCAACGGTTAGGACTCATACAAGAGCTACACAATAGGATCAAATCCAATACTTTGAGATTTTTCAACCCTGATTACATGTGACTTAACGTATTCACCTAACAGCTAACTCTCATCACTCGGAATCCCACCAAGCACAGAGCAAGGAGCATTCAGACAGGGAAAATACTCAAGGGAATCTATTCTCATAACAAGAATCTATACTAGCATACAATGTTAAGCTCATACTATCAGGTATAACCTAAACAGGCTATCCTACTACTGTCTATGCAATTCTCGTAAGGCTGAAACACATAAAGCAGGCACATAAGGCATCCTCCTAGATCCTTAGTCTTATACTAGCATGTTGTTCTGCTGAACCTGAAACTGAAATTGAAACAGATAATCATAAACTTGTGTGGGTAATTTGGGAGTACTTACTTGAGCTCGGCTGATTGCATGCACCACACCCTTTTTCTCTTTTCAAAGTCCTTTTCTTTCTAAAAATTCTTTTCGCTCTTTCTAAAACTCTTTTCTTTTCTCAAAAAATCTTTTCAAAAATGTTTTTCATTTGAAAACCTTTTTACCGTTTCCTTAGTTTGAGTTCAGACACACTCGAAGTGTATCTGAATCCCTCAAACCAAGGCTCTGATACCAACTTGTAAGGACCCAAAAATCACGACTAAAATTTTTCGTTTAAACATTACTAAAACCATATTTATAAATACTGTATCATAAGTCATAACATAGTTCCGATTATCAATTCAAAACATAATCTTATTATCAGAGTAAAACATTCCCAGGCTAGTTGACTATGATGTGTGCACTGCAATCTCCTCGAGCTCCTCTTTTGAAAACTGAGTACCTAAAACCAAAACTGAAAACTGTAAGCACAAAGCTTAGTGAGCTCCCCCAATTTACCACATACCATAGAATAACATACAAAGCACATACTGGGCCTTGCCCATTGCATCATACCGATGTCCAAAACTGCACCAGACCGAAGTCTAGAACTAACCAGGGCCTTGCCCTCTGCATCAGACTGAAGTCCGGAAACTGCATCGGACCGAAGTCCGAAACTGACTGGGACCTGGTCCCCTGCATCGGACCGAAGTCTGGAACTAACTGCATCGGACTGTGCTCCGGAACTGACTGAACATAGCATAACATAAACACATGTCAACTAGCATGAATACTTATACTGCATACTGCATCGAAATGGTGTCTGGAACACATAGCACAAAACATGCTTGAATCACAAAGACATGAAGCACTCTGACTACTGCATCGGATCGAAGTCCGGGACTAACTGAACATGGCATAACATAAACATAGCATATAATATAAACACACATACTGCATACTGCATCGGACCATAGTCCGGAACACATAACTCATTTGTATCACAAAGACACCAAGCATAATGAACTACTGCATCAGACTGTAGTCAGGAACTACTGCTAACTAAACGGGCCGGCAGTATGGCTGTAGATCCATTCCTACTGGAAGGAAACTCACCTGAACTGCTGAGCTTTGCTGATAAACCTCTGGCTGCTAACCGACAACCCTCTGATCCGCTGCTCCACTAGCTCTCCGAGCTACCTATATCACTATGACACTTAGTCTGACAGTCCTCCAAAAGTCAACTAAGTCAACTCTGGTCAAAGTCAAAGTCCTGGTCAAAGTCAAAGTCCTGGTCAAAGTCAACCTTCCAGGTCAACCCTATTCGCAGAGTCTGCCTATTGACTCGCCGAGTTTGTACGCTCAGGATCCTTTCATTCGCGACTCGAATCACCGAGTTAGCCCCTGACTCACCGAGTCTACTGATTTCCTAGTTTTGCCCTACCCAACTCACTGATTCCCCACTCCACTCACTGATCCGAGTCTTAACTCAAAGGGTTTGGGGTTTCGCGACTTGACTCGCCGAGTCCAAGAACAGACTCGCCAAGTCCAAGGCAATCTTCAACAGACTCGCCGAGTTGTTCTCCTAACTCTTCGAGTTCCTGCCTATCTTCATCCAACTCGCCGATTCTACCCATGTGACTCTCCGAGTTACTACGCGACTCAAGCCTGATATCTAGCCCGACTCGCCAAGTCCATACGTGCATTCCTTTAATTTCGAGTCACAGAGCTTCTCCTTTGCTCCAAACAATAGATCTGGTTTTCTAAGACTATCTAAACACGTAAAGTTGCTAACTTTACGTGTGTCTTGGATGTAATGAAGCCAAAACACAAAAAGTTAACTATTGAGGAGGCTATTTGGCTAGAACAAGGTCATGGTTACCAAAAGATGTCCCTCTTGAGCTCCTGGAGCTCAAGGATGGCTAGATCTACAATATGGACCGATACAATTGTTTCATCATTACGAGTCTATGGTTTTTGAGCTCAAAACCATCCATTTGGGAGCAAACTAGATCTAGAAGTACAATAATCAAGATGAGAGCTTTATTACCAGAAAATGATGAGGTTGAGGAGCTAATCCTGGACCAAGAAGTTTCTTCTTGGACCTCCCAACTCCTTTTCCTTCTTCTACTTCTTCAAAGCTTGCAATTCACCCACACGGAAAGAAACTAGCTGAAGAATGAGATTGGGTGGCTAGGGTTTCGGGTTCTAGACTATAGGGGCTGCAAATGAGCCCTAGGGAAAAGAATGAGATGCTTAAATAGGGTACCAAGTCCCGGAATTAGGGTTTCCCAACCCAGACCAGACTCGCAGAGTCGATCACTTACTTTACACCCGGATTCCGCTCCGACTCGCCGAGTTCCTCCCTGGACTCGACGAGTCGCCCCTCTTTAACTTATGTTTTTCCTTTCCTTTCTTGACCTTTCTGATTTCGGGCGTTACAGCGTGGCTTTTAGTTGGGGCCCAAAGCAGTAGACTTCCTACGAGACAGTTCGCCGGAGATTATGTGAAGCCCCAGTGTTACCTCTTCCAGAAGAGATGGAGGATTTCATGGTGTATTGTGACACGTCGATATCGAGATTGGGGTCGATGATAATTCATAGGGGGCATGTAATAGCATACGCATCGAGGAAGATGAAGCCTCATGAGACTAGATACCCCACTCACGATCTGGAGTTGGGGGCGGTGGTGTTCGCCCTCAAGATCTAGCGCCACTATTTGTATGGGGTCCGATGTACCATATACACGGATCACAAGAGCTTGAAGTATTTGATGGATCAGCCCAACCTAAATATGCGCCAGAGAAGATGGTTGGATGTGGCAAAGGATTATGAGTGCAAGATCCTGTACCACCCGGGCAAGGCTAATGTTGTAGCTGACACTTTGAGTCGTAGAGTGGAGAGTGCCCCGATTTGTGATATTTGTTTGAGATTGACGGTGATGACTCTGGTATTAGATACCATTCGGGAGGCCCAGGTAGAGGCCATGAGACCAGAGAACCGCAAGAGAGAGTGGGTGGTCGAGCAGGTGTCTAAGTTCATTGCTGATAGCCGAGGACTCATGACTTTCCAGGGTCGGGTATGGGTGCCATTTGAGGGCAGGGCACTTTCCATTCTGATGGAGGAGGTGCATAGATCGAGGTTCTTGATCCATCCTGGGGCCACTAAGATGTACTTAGATTTGAAAAGAGACTATTGATGGCCCTGTATGAAGAGGGATGTTGCATGGTTCGTTGAAAGGTGCTTAGCCTTTTGCAAGGTTAAGGCCAAGCACCAGTGTCCACATGGCAAGTTGCAGCCACTCGAGGTTCCTAAATGAAAGTGGGAGTAGATTTCCATGGATTTTATTACTAAATTGCCAAGGACTGTGAGGGGTGTCGATGCAATTTGGGTGATAGTGGATCGGTTGACAAATAGCGCTCATTTCCTAGCTACCAGTGAGAGCTCTTCTGCTGAGAGATTAGCAGAGTTATATGTAAGAGAGGTGGTATCGCGGCATGGAGTGCCGATCTCGATTGTGTCAGATCGAGATGTACGTTTCACTTCCAGATTTTGGAAGAAATTCCATGAGGAGTTGGGCACGAGACTACATTTTAGTACCGCATACCACCCACAGACGGATGGTCAGAGTGAGCGGACTATTCAGATGCTCGAGGATATGATTCATGAATGTGTGTTGGACTTTGGAGGAAGTTGGGACACGTATTTGCCATTAGCTGAGTTTTCCTATAACAACAACCACCATTCTAGTATCGGTATGCCTCCGTTCGAGTTGTTGTATGGGAGGACGTGTTGGACTCCCATATGTTGGGGAGAAGTAGGGAAGCGGGTGATGGGCAGTACTGAGATAGTGCTTCAGACGACAGAGTAGATAAAACAGGTCAAGTAGAGGCTGTTGACAACTCAGAGTCGCCAGAAGAGTTACGCGGATAGCCGACGGTCGGAACTTAAGTTTCAGGTAGGAGATTTCGTACTCCTAAAGGTATCTCGTTGGAAAGGAGTGATCCGATTTAGGAAGAGGGGCAAGCTGGGGCCCCGGTACATCGGTCCGTTCATGGTAACCGCTAGGGTGGGCAGGGTAGCATATCATTTGGAGCTACCCGCAGAGCTGAGCCAGATTCATGATACTTTCCACATGTCTCAGCTGAGGAAGTGCATAGCCGACGAATCGGTGGTGGTGCCATTGGAGGATATTCAGGTGGATGCGAGCCTGAATTATGTTGAGAGGCCAATTGCGATTGTGGATCAGAGGATCAAGATTCTAAGGAACACGGAGGTACCCCTGGTGTAGGTCAAGTGGCAACATCGGAGAGGATCTGAGCTGACTTGGGATCCGGAATTGGAGATGCGTGAGCAGCATCCCGAGTTGTTTGATGAGTAAGAATTCGAGGGCGAAGTCTGATTCTAGTGGGGGATAATTGTAACATCTGGATATCCAGGTATTATATTTAATCTTTTATTATTGAGTTTAAAGGGTGGACTCGACGAGTTGACGCATAGACTGGTCGAGTAGGGTCGCGATTGATGACTGGATTAATGAAGGGACTCGATGAGTCGGAAAGGGGGGACTCGACGAGTCAGCGCTGTAAGATGAAACCCTAATTCCCCGGGCCTGAGCATTATTTAAAGGACCTTATAGCCCTCTTGAGTGGGTACCTGTCCAGAGAGAGTACCCCATAAGAGCTTGAGCGAGTTGATAGAGAGATAAGGCCATATTGATCGATTTTAGTGTGTTCTAGCAAAGGAGAAGTTTTTCCAAGCAAGAGGAGGTCAATGGAGTTGTGGATCCAGAGTTTACAAGCCCAGATCTACACTATTGAGGTACCAAATTGAGTTGCTTTTCTGTTTTGGGTTAAGATCTATGATCTAGGGTTTTCTATACCCCTTGTGAGCTTGTTATGTTGATTTCTTGGTCCCTTGTGGTGTTGGACTTCAGATCTAGACCTATAGAGTTCCATAGAGCTTTCCCCAATCTGCTTTATGTTGGCTTAAGGAAGAAAAGAGCCTAGATTACCATTATAGAAGCCTTTTAGCCAAAAGCTAGTGTAACATCCCTAAAAGACAGACCAAAATTTTCATTTTTAATTAAGTGATTTGCAAAACGTTTGTAACACAATATCATACGATCATATCATTTAATAAAAACATGTCTCGTGACTGTAAACAAAAACGTAAAACATAATAATGTCAGAGTACAAATCCCAGAATATCTTGTAGTGCGGAAAACGAAGAGCGTGTGTGTGATGCGCTGCTACCACGCTAGCTCCTTCCCCTTGGCTGAAGAGGTACCTGATACAACAAATGAAAACCATAAGCACGAAGCTTAGTGGGTTCCCCTGCTATACCACATACCATATAACCACATAGCATACATATATTGTCAGGCATATGGGGGTGCCCGACCTACCCCTTTGGTCCTCTCGACCAGATACTGGCTAGCATATCTGGGTGCCGGCCTCCCCTTCGGTCCTCTCGACCGGATAGTGACTAGCATATTTGGGTGCTGGTCTCCCCTTTGGTCCTCTTGACCAGATATTGGGGACTACCTCCCCGACTACTACCACATAACACGTATCACATAGTCTATCTAGCATGGCTGGGCAGAACTACCCCTTCGGTCCTATCGACCGGTGAATCTGGGGACTATCTCCCCTACTGTCACTAGCATATAATGTCATGTCATACTAGCACATAAACATAACAGGTAGTGGCAACCCTAGATGAATATCACAGAGACAATCATCTAATCATACAACTCCTACTGATGGGATGGCATTATGGCCATAGACCCACCGCTACTGGAAGGTAACTCACCTCGAAAAGTAGCTACTGAAAGTCTGTTTGGTAAGCGCCTGACTGCTGAACCGGTAATCCTCCGGCTATAAATCATAAACATATATTAGTCACTCATAAATATCCTTAGGTCAAATGACTGACCCACCCCCTGGTCCAAGGTCAACTCCTTGGTCAAAGTCAACTTCCAGTTGATTGGACTCGCCGAGTCATGGCACGGACTCGGCGAGTCCCTTTCCTACGATCCCGGTCCTACTCGTCAAGTCCCTCTTCCCACTCACTGAGTCACCCTTAACTCACTACTTGGGACAATTGGACCGACTCGCGATCCGACTCGCCGAGTCCCCACGAGCAGATCTCCTACTTGCTTCCAAATCCTCACCAGAGCATCCATTATGAGGATTTGGGTTTCTAGGACTATTGCTACATGTTAAATTGCTAATTCCACGTGCAGCTACAAAGGGTTGGACCTTCTACACTTAAACCCCTCTTAATTCATTAATAGTTCATATGACTCGCCGATTTTGAAGAACAACTCGTCGAGTTTCAGGAAATCTTCATAGGACTCACCGAGTTGTTCATCCAACTCGCCAAGTCTAAGACCATCTTCATAGAACTCGCCGAGTCCCTTTGACCCTTCTCCCATACAGACCAAATATGAGACATGCAACACTTCCAAACCATAGATCTAGGTTCCTAGGGCATGCTTATCACGTAAAGTTGCAAACTTTACGTGCATGCATGGCCCTATGAGCTCCAAAAGGCAATTCCAAGCTCTTTATGAGGTCATACACTCAATAGGGACCTCAATCACTTTAACCACAAAGACTTTACACTTCTAATACATCCATAAGGTCCATATTCGAAGTCCTTTCAAAACATAATGCACAACACATGGAGTTTGAGGTTTTATGGATTGAAAACCACCAATTAGGGACAAAAAGGGGATCTAATGAACTAGTGCTCAAGGTAGGGGCTTTTCTACCTGAAAGGAAGCTTCTCACAGTGTAGATTTCGGATCTATTTCCCCTCCTTGCACTCTTCGACCTCCTCCTTCTTCTTCTAAGTTCAAACTTCCTTCTCAAGGCCAAAATCACTCACAAGAACAATAAGGGGGCTAAGGTTTCGTTCTTCAGCTTCTCTGAAAGTGTTAGGGACAAGGGAGTCCGAGTTAGAGCATATAAATAGGGTGCAAACATCCTGGTTAGGGTTTTACTCATCCAGCACAGACTCGCCGAGTCTGGGACTCGACTCGCAGAGTCCCTCGCTCAAGTACCGTGCCAAGGTCGCTCCTACTCGGCGAGTCAGGCCTCCAACTCGCCGAGTCCAAGGCAAAATGAGAAAAATTACATAAATAGAAATCGTACCAGGAATCCGATGTTACAAATCTCCCCCACTTATCTTAGACTTCGTCCTCAAAGTCTGTTGCCCGTTCCCGGAACAATTCCGGGTAATGCTCCATCATCTCATCCACCGGCTCCCAAGTCCATTCCGATCCTTTCTGGTGTTGCCATTGCACCATCACCAGCTCCACTCTCTTGTTCCTCAGATCCTTCGACTTCCTGTCGAGGATTGCTACAGGCCGCTCGATGTAATTTAGGCTGTCATCGACCTGAATATCCTCCAAAGGCACCACTGCCTAGTCGTCCAACAAACACTTCCGCAACTGAGAGACGTGGAAAGTGTTGTGGATCTAGCTGAGTTCGGCTGGCAGATCTAACCTATAAGCCACCTTGCCCACCCGGGCTGCAACCTTGAATGGCCCGATGTACCTTCGGCCCAACTTGCCTCGCTTTCTGAATCGGATGACGCCTTTC
The DNA here is from genome assembly GCF_052625555.1 of Lactuca saligna. Taxonomy (NCBI): domain Eukaryota; kingdom Viridiplantae; phylum Streptophyta; class Magnoliopsida; order Asterales; family Asteraceae; genus Lactuca; species Lactuca saligna. Next base: position 149,236,833 of record NC_136417.1, read on the forward strand.
CATGGCGACACCTTCAGAACAACCATATCCCCGACTTGGAACTCCAAGTCTGAACGGCGCTTGTCGGTATAACTTTTTTGTCGACTCTGTGCAGTCTGAAGCCTTTTCCGAACCTGCTAAATCCTCTCGGTCGTCTTGAGCACCACTTTGGTGCTCCCCATGACCCTCTGGCCAACTTCACCCCAACATATCGGGGTCCGGCACCCCTACCCGTACAACATCTCGAAAGGAGGATAGTCAATACTTGTGTGGTAGCTGTTGTTGTATGAGAACTCAGCTAGAGGAAGATAGGTATCCCAACTACCACCGAAGTCTAGCACACATGCCTGCAACATATCCTCAAGGGTCTGGATGGTCCGCTCACTCTGACCATCCGTCTGCGGGTGGAAGGCGGTGCTAAAATGTAGACGAGTGCCCAACTCGTCATGAAACTTCTTCCAAAATATGGAAGTAAAACGCACATCCCTGTCTGAAATCACTGACACTGGCACCTCGTGCAGCGCCACTATCTCCCTGATATAGATGTCGGCCAACTTCTCGGGCGAGATGCTCTCCTGAATTGGAATAAAGTGGGCGCTCTTGGTCAATTGATCCACAATGACCCATATCGAATCCACTCCTCGCGCGGTCCTGGGAAGCTTCGTGATAAAATCCATCGTAATGTCTTCCCATTTCCACAACGGGATATCCAATGGCTGCATCTTGTCATGCGGTCTCTGATGCTCGGCCTTGAACTTCCTGTAGGTCAAGCACCGCTAAACGTACCAAGCAACATCCCGCTTCATTCAGGGCCACCAATAGTCTAGACGAAGATCTCTATTCATCTTCGTCGCCCCAGGATGAATGGAGAATCTGGATTTGTGCGCCTCCTCCATCAAGACCTAGCGCACGCCTCCGTGATACGGCACCCACACCCTACGGTGTAGAGTCAATAATCCTTGGCTATCATAATCGAAGGAGGTAACTTGACCCACTATCCGCTCGCTCTTCCGATGTTCCTCCTTCATAGCCTCCTGCTGAGCCTCCCGAATCTGCTCTAAAAGGGGAGTCACCACCATCATCCTCATACACACGCCTCCGATCGGTGCTGCCTTGCGACTAAGCACATCGGCCACCACATTGGCCTTCCCTGGGTGATAAAGGATCTCGCAATCATAATCGTTCACCACATCCAACCACCGACGATGTCTCATGTTCAGATTCGGCTGATCCATGAGGTACCTCAAACTCTTGTGGTCCGTGTAAATGGTACACCGAACCCCATAGAGGTAATGACGCCAAATCTTGAGGGCGAAGACCATCGCTCCCAACTCTAAATCGTGCGTCGAGTAGTTCGCCTCGTGAGGCTTTAGCTGCCTCGAAGCGTAGGCAATGACATGCCCTCTCTGCATCAGTACCGCGCCCAACCCTGAAATGGATGTATCACAGTATACCACAAAATCCTCTACGCCCTCTGGCAGGGCTAAGATTGGCGCCTCGCACAATCTCTGTCTCAGAACCTCAAACGTTGCCTGCTGCTCAAGCCCACATCGAAAGACCACGGCTCTCTTAGTCAATAGTGTCAGGGGTACGACTATCTTAGAGAAGTCCTGGATGAATCTCCAATAGTAGCCCACTAAACCGAGGAAACTCTGAATCTCAGATGGAGACTTCCGAACCTCCCTTCTCATCACGTCCTCTATCTTTGCCGGGTCGACCAGTATACCGTTCTGGTTGACAAGGTGCCCAAGGAATTGCACCTCGCGTAACTAAAACTCGCACTTGGAGAACTTAGTGTACAAGCTCACCCTTCTCAGGGTCTCCAAAACCTCTCTCAGATGCTCCTCATGCTCATCCGACATCTTGGAATAAACCAAGATGTCATCAATAAAAACTATCACAGACCGGCCCAACATCGAACTGTACACGCGGTTCATGAGGTCCATGAATGCGGCAGGAGAATTGGTGAGCCCAAATGGCATCACCACGAACTCATAATGTCCATAGCGTGCCGAAACGAGGTCTTCTGCACATCCTCCTCTCTAACCCTCATCTGAATATAACTCGAACGCAAACCGATCTTGGAGAACCAAGATGCTCCTTGAAACTGTTCAAAGAGATCATCAATCCTCGGGAGTGGGTAACGGTTCTTCACTGTTACCTTGTTCAGCTCCCGGTAATCTATACATATCCAATGCGACCCGTCCTTCTTCTTCACAAACAGAATCGGGGCCCCCCAGGGTGAACTGCTTAGCCTAATGAATCCCTTGTCCAACAACTCCTGCAGCTGTGTGGACAACTCCTGCATCTCAGGAGGAGCCAACCGATACGGTGCCTTGGCTATCGGAGTCGCACCAGGGACAAGGTCAATCCTGAACTCTACCTGTCGCTCCGGAGGTATCCTAGGAAGCTCCTCTGGAACACATCTGCGTAGTCTCGCACCAATGGAACCTCGCCCACCGTTACCTTACCTGCCTCCTGGGTATCCATAACATACGCAACATATCCCGCGCAACCCTACTGAAGGTAGCGCCTAGCTCTCGCTGCTGAACATACTGTTAGTCCATGTTGTGGCCTCTCACCATGGATCACCAACTCTCCCCCGCTTGGAGTCTTGATCCGCACCGGCTGCTGTGCACAATATATCACGCCACATTAGGGCTCAACCAATCGATGCCTATAATCACCTTGTTCCCACGCAATGGAATGGGAACCAAATCCACCAAGTAGTGCTCCTCAAACAACCTTAGAACACAATCTCTGAACACTGCTGATGCTCGCACCGATCGATCATCGGTAATCTCTACCTCTAAAGGGCAATCCAACATGCCCAAAAACTCAGTATACTTCTTGCTAAGCGCAAGAGAAACAAACGATCGGGTGGCACCTGAGTCAAACAACACATGTACTGGGATACCGCTCATATGGAATGGTCATGATGCATATACACAGAGCACATATCATTATCATAACATCATATAAATAAAATAAAGGGGAAGAATCATACCCGTCACTACATCAGGTGCGGCGTGTGCCTCCTCGGTAGTCAACTGAAATGCCCAGCTCCTCACCACTGGAGCCTCTGCCTTGCCCTGCCGGCCATCAGTAATCCGCAGGGTCGCTGGAGCTGGCGCCTTCACTGGCACTGTTGCTGTCAACTGGGGGTAGTTGGCCTTCTTGTGGCCCCTCTAGTTGTAGTGGAAACATAGCAACTCATATGTCTGAATAACCGGTGCAGGGGCAGTACAATCCCTGCTGAAGTGCCCTGACTTGCCGCACTTATAGCAGCCTGATGATCCCAACTTGCACACTCCCTCGTGCGTCTTTCCGCATTTCCTGCAGCGGCCTCGCCCTTGTTGGCCTTTCGGCCCCACGTTTGGTCCCTTGGGCTTCTTCCCCGAAGCCCGTGTAACCTGCCCCTTCTCTGCCTTCCTCTTCCGGATGTGCTCCAGATCTATCTCCCTCTCCCTTTCCCTAGCAATCATAGAGTCCAAGGTAGGGCAAGCTGAAAAACTGACATGCTCCCGAATATCAGCTCGTAGCATGTTGTGATAGCGGGTCCTCCTCATATCCTCATCACCCGCGTACTGGGGCACCAACAATGCCCTCTCCTGGAACTTGGCGGTGATCTCCGCCACAGTCTCCGTTGTCCGCCTCATCTCTAAGAACTCCCTGGACAGCTGTTGAAGTTCGACAGCCGACGCAAACTCTGCCCTGAACCTGGTCACAAAGTCCGACCAGGTCATAGCTTCAACAGCCGAGGCTCCCAACGAGTCACCGATGGACTCCCATCAATCTCTAGCTCGGTCTCGTAAACACCCTGCTACAAACCTTACCTTCGACCCCTCGGGGCAGAAGCTAGTCAACTGTGCAGACTCGATGTCTGCAATCCATCGCCTGGCAACTATGGGGTCCTTCACCCCGTGAAAATCCAGCGCACCACTGCCCCTGAAGTCCTTAAAGGACAGTGTGCAAGATCCCGACTGGCCAGATGCCATTTCGCTCCTAAATGCCTTGAGGCGATCCTCCATCAATTCAACTATCCCTTCCTTGATCGACCCAAAGATGATGGGGGTCGACTCAAGGATGCCTCTGGTGATCTTTGACGCGATGAACTCGCATAGCCCCTCATCTACTGGCTCGGAACCTGATCCCGAACCCGATCCCTCTCCTGAACTGCCAACTGTCGGCCTCGATCGTAGTACCACCATTCTGCAATACATAAATAACAACTGTTAGTGATACTGATACCTCTTGAGGGATCACACCCACAACAAGTTCCCCGGTCTTGTCTTGGCCTTCCTTAGTTCGGGTACGGATCCTCTACTTTCAGTAGTACGAGCCCATACTACCTTCCACATCTATCTGTACCTTCTTCAAGGATTGCCTCGACTCCACCAGATCCCTTTCACTACTGCTGATCACTATTATCCTCATCCTAGGCTTGCCCTAGGGAAATCTCTGTCTCCACCCTACCCGGTCCTCAGCTGCTGAAGGCCTCCTTGTAATGCCAATTAGCCATTACCTAAACACCATCACATGTGATGAGGCTCAGATAATCCTTTGAGTAACAGACTCGTCCCTACAACGGTTAGACTAAAACAAGAGCTGCGCAATAGGGCCAAATCCAGCACTCTAAGATTATTCAACCCTGATCACATGTGACGTGACGTATTCACCTAATGGCTAACTCCCATCACTCAAAGTCCCACAAAGCACAAAGCAAGCGGCATTCGGACGCAAGAAACTACTAAAGCAAATCTATTCTCATAGAGAGAAACTAAACTAGCATACAGTGCTAAACTCATACTATCAGGCATAACCTAAACAGGCTATCCTACTGCTGTCTACTCAATACTAGCATGCAATTCTCATAAGTTGAAGTACATAAAGCAGACACATAAGGCATCACTCCTAGATCCTTAGTCCTATCCTAGCATGTTGTTCTACTGAAACTATTAAACATAACATAATATTGTATGGGTACTTCAGGGTATACTTACTTGAGCTCGGCCGGTCGTGCACATCACACACTTCGTACTTTTCCCAAAACTCTTTAGTTTACCTTTTAGGAAAATCATTTTCTTAGAAAATTCTTTTATTCCCTCGATTTAATTCCTGACACTCCCGAGGGTGTGTCCGAATCCCTCAAACCAGGGCTCTAATACCAACTTGTAACATTCCAAAAATACAGGCCAAAAATTTCATTTTTAATTAAGTGATTTGCAAAACGTTTGCAACAAAATATCAGAGGATCATATCATTTAATAAAAACATGTCTCGTGACTGTAAACCAAAACTGTAAGAGTAAAAATGTTGTAATACGTCGAAGGGTGTAGGTTGTCATACGAAGGGTTTCGTGTCTTCGTATGCTTTGTACTTTATTTTACTAAGGCAATGTATTTAGAGCTTCACGCTTAGTCCTTAGTATATTTTTTGTATGCTTGAATTGTCATTACTGCAATGGATTGTCATTACTGCAATGGGCCTAATCATTTGGCTAATGACTGCATGTTGAGGAAGAGAGAACAAAAGAAGAATAAAACAAAAGATGAAGCATACTATGTGGAAAAGTAGGAGGAGATACATACAAAGACAAAGAATCTCTCATTGTGAAAAGGAAATTGCTGATTTTAACAAAGTTCCAAATGATAGATATAGATATGGAATTGTTAATGTTCATGAATGTCTTGATACAACTGATTTGTTTAACATTGTAAATGAAACTTTAACAAGTTTGAACAAATTCAAATTTTGAAAAGAACTGAAAAATCAACATCTGATTCTCAATCAAATTTTGCTGATATTGAGGATAATTCTCACAATATTAGTGAAATTAGTGATCTTGAGGATGTTGATTGTTCTCAATTGGCTATTATTAATGTAACATCATCATTTAAAGGGAAAGGAAAAAGTTAAGGATTTGTTGGTTAATATTGACACTGATCAACCTTCAACTTCGAAAGTTTGTGATATGAACTTTGTGGAAGTCAGAGATAGTCAAACAGATGATAGTGATGATGAACAAGAAAGAAAACAAACGAAGAAAAAGGAAGTTTCAAAAGATGAAGAAATTCCTCGAGTGGTTGTGGAATAAGTGTATGGAGATACACAAAAATTTGAAAAGTGTTAACTGAATAGGGTGCTCATTACTTAGAAACAAACACTGTTGTGTACCCAAAGTTCAAGTGCACTGATGATGTTGTTTTTCCAAACCAAGTTTTCGTAACATCACGCAATGTTGAAAATGTAAAGCCTGAATTCAAAAAGCTTGTTGATGAAGACAACCTGAAAACAACAGATGAAGGTTTCTTCGCGAATTAGAGCATGATTGAAAATAACCTAACCAAAAATTCTTATGTTTTCCAAAGACAAAAACCAAAAAGATGGGTTGAAAAGTCAACATTCGTAAAAGAAGAAATCAAACAAGTTGAAAAATCAAAAATTGAAAAACAAGTAAATAAAATTGTTGAACTAGCAAATGAAGATGACTTAAAATTAAATTCAAAGAACAAATTGCCAAATTTTCAAAAGATAATAATGTTTCAAAATGGCAAGCAAGAAAGAAATTTTTTTGGCAAACAATTGAATCTCAAAAGGAGTTAAAAGCAACAACAAAATCTTTTTCAGATAAGAAGTCCACTAAACAAGTTTTTCAATCAAAGTATGAAATGAATAATCAATCAAAATTATTGAAAGTTTTCAAAAACAACATTTCCAAGGAACAATTTTCAGAAAAAGTATGAAAAACAATTTTCTTTAAATTCAAAAAGTTAATCTTTTCAAACACCTGTTAGCAGATCTTATAGAGAGGCATATCTTTCAAACCCTAAAGTCGATTTTATTCCTCAAAAGCCAAACTTTCCTAATCACACAAAGAAACAAACTTTGAAAGATTCGTATGCAAAAGGCATTACTTTTAAAAGGAATATCGATCATTGGCTCGAAGGAAAAAGGAAAAATGTATCAATCGAGCAAATTTTCAAATGAGAAGATACACGAAGCATATGAAAAGTATGTGAATACATCATCAAATGGGAGTTCATCATCCAAGGATTCGAATATATCTATCAAAACCTGGAAACTAGTCACAAAAGCGAAGACTATTGTATGACAAACTCACAATGCGAAGGGTATGGTCAATGAACATCCGAAGCTGACAAATACTTATGATTCAGTCCCTTAAAATGAAGAAGTAGACTTAGTTAATAGTCTCAAAACTAGAGTTTGTGACTCGGTTAAAAGTTCATCTTTTCATATCAAATCTAATTTCCAAGGACCCAAAAAGTCTTGGGTACCTAAATTCTTTCATTAATCGCAAGTACTATGTGACGAGCAATATGACAACAAATGGTACATTGATAGTGGTTGCTCTTGTCACATGACTGGAAAGAAGGAGAATTTAGGAGATTTTCGAAGCTTGGAAAATGCAGGAGTGGTTAAATTTGGGAACAACCAAAAGTGGAAGGTCAAAGGATATGGAAAGATTACGAATGGGCAATTTACTGTGAATCGTGTTGTGTACGTGGAAGGCTTACAAAACAACTTGATAAGTGTATCACAACTTGTTGTGGGCACTGGAAATCAAGTTCTCTTTAACGAAGAGGGAAATATAATTTCGAAGGTTGATACCAAAGAAGTTTTACTCAAGTCACAGCGAAGAGGTGATATGTTTACACTGGACATCAATCTAATTGTAGGTAAACCAGCTGTATGTTTGCTTTCAAAAGCTGCTTCTGATGTAAGCTGGTTGTGGCATAGAAGACTTTCTCACCTCAATTTTTGAAACATCAACAAACTCGTCGTTCAGGATTTGGTAAGAGGTTTACCCATTCTTAAATTTGATAATGATTCTTTGTGCGCAGCTTGCGAAGTTGGTAAACAACATAAACAAGGTCATCCAATAACAATTGATTCGAAGATTGTTGAACCATTGGAGCTTTTACATATTGATTTATGTGGTCCATCAACAGCCTCTACACTAAACAAGAAACGGTACATTCTAGTTATTGTTGATGATTTTTCAAGGTTTACGTGGGTGTATTTTCTCAGGTTAAAATCTGAAGTATCACAAATCATGATTGACTTTATCAAGAAAATGGAAATCACCTTGAAAAAGTTTGTTCGAAAAATAAAGAGTGATCGTGGAACTGAATTCAAGAATCAAGTTCTTGATTCATTTTTGGTGGAAAAAGGAATTTCACATAATTTCTTATCTCCTTATACACCACAACAAAATGGTGTAGTTCAACGAAGAAATCGGTCATTATGTAAAGCTCCTAGAACAATGTTGGCATATGCGAATCTTCCACAGTATCTTTGGGCTGAAGCAGTTTCTACTGCATGTTTTACTCAGAATCGATCATTCATACATCGTCGATTTAACATAACTCCATATGAAGTTCTCAATAATCGAAAACCTAATGTAAAATTTTTCCATGTTTTTGGTTGTAGGTGCTTCATTATGAATCTCAAGGATCAACTTTCGAAGTTTCAGCCAAAAGCAGATGAAGCCATTTTTCTTGGATATTCACACAACTCTGTTGCCTATCGTGTATTAAACAAGAGAACACGAAAAGTGGAAGAAGCTTTCAATCTTACATTCGATGATTATTACATCAAACAAAATGCCCAAATATTCGCAAATCAACCAATCCTACAAGAAACACAAGTTGAAACTGAATCTTTACACATGGATGATATTGATTATGATTTGATTTTTGGTGTTTTAGATAATGCTATTAATGTTGAAATAAATGCCAACGTTAATCACATTCCTGAAGTTTCGAAGCTTTCTGATGACTCAACATCTATTCCTCAAGAAAATAGTAAGAACTTGCATAATGATCAAGTTGAGGGGGAGCACTTGGATTCGAATACTCTGGTTAAGGGGGAGCATTCTGTTGAGGAGGATCATATTGTTGAGGGGGAGCCATTTGCGAATAATGAAAATCTTCATGATGTTGATGATGTTTGTTCTATTGTTGGATCTGAAAATGGAGAGATATACGAAGATGCAACTTTGGATTTTGATGCATCTTATCCTCCAATGGAGAAATGGACAAGACATCATCCGGATAATCAAATCATTGGAAATCCACAAGACGGTGTTTTGACAAGAGCACAACTTCGTGCGAAGAATGAGGTATTAAATAACCATCAAGAGTTGTGTATGTTTAATGTTTTTATTTCTAAAATCGAACCAAATACATTCAAGGTTGCATTGGAACACTCTGATTGGGTTGTTGCTATGCAAGCTGAATTGTTGGAATTTAAAAGAAACAAGGTTTGGAGATTAATTCCTAAACCTGAAAATGTTTCAATTGTCGGATTAAAATGGATTTCTAAAAATAAAACCGACAAAGATGGAAATATTATTCGAAACAAAGCCAGGCTTATTGTAAAAGGATATTCTCAACAAGACGGAATAGATTACGAAGAAACTTTTGCCCCTGTTGCAAGACTCGAGGTGGTTCGTATCTTTTTGGCTTATACAGCTCACAAAGATTTTGATGTTTATCAAATGGATGTCAAATGTGCTTTCTTAAATGGCGAACTTGAAGAAACTGTTTATGTGGAACAACCCCCAGGTTTTATTAACGAAGAACATCCTGATCATGTTTATATTTTAGATAAGGTTGTTTATGGGTTAAAACAAGCACCAAGAGCATGGTATGTAACTTTAACTTCATTTTTGAAGCAATCTAAATTTAAACAAGGATCAGTTGACCCCACGTTATTTCGAAAGAAAGTTGGGAATTACCTAATGCTTGTTAAAATTTATGTTGATGATATTATTTTTGGCTCTACTGACCTTGCTCTGTCTAAAGAATTCGAAGACTTAATGAAGAGTAAATTCGAAATGAGCATGATGGGTAAGATAAACAATTTTCTTGGCTTAAAAAATTCATCAAAGCAGAGAAGGAATATACATCAATCAAGAAAAATATACGAAGAATATGCTTGAAAAATTTGGGATGACAAATAGCACAAAGTTACGAGTTCCAATGGCAACGGGTGTCAAACTAACTCCTTCGTTAGATAAACCCTCTGTTGATCTTACACTATACAGGAACATGATTGGATCATTACTTTATTTAACAGCCAATCAACCTGATATCATGTTTTCTGTTTGTAATTGTGCTAGGTATCAATCAAATCCGAGAGAACCACATCTCATTGCTGTAAAGAATATATTTCTTTATCTTAAAGGCACAACTTCATTAGGATTGTGGTATCCTTCGAAAACATGATTCTTCATTCAATCATATTCTGATGCCGATCTGGGAGGTTGTAATCTTGATCGAAAAAGCACAAGTGGTGGTTGTCAATTACTAAATGGAAAGTTGGTTAGTTGGCAATCAAAGAAACAAACATGTGTTTCAATTTCCACTGCTGAAGTTGAATATGTTGCAGCTGCTGCTTGCACATCACAGATAATTTGGATTCAAAGTCAATTAAGAGATTATGCAATTAATATGAAAAAGATTCCATTATATTGTGATTCACAATGTGCAATAAGAATTTTTCATAATCCTGTGTAGCATTCGAAGACTAAACACATTGGTCTTCATTATCATTTTATAAAAGATCATGTGGAGGAAGGCAATATTGAAGTCCATTTTGTGAAAACAACGAATCAGCTTGCTGATATTTTCACAAAAGCTTTGGATGAAAAATCATTTGTTCGCATTTTGGAAGCATTGGGAATGATTAATGGAAACTCTCTTTTACACAAAAGCGAAGGATGATGGTTATTCAAAAATCGTTCAGAGGCGCTAAATACAACTCAAGGCAAATTCGTTCAACGTTCAGCGATTACTGTTCCCGGTCAACTCTTCGTATACTTCGTATTCGTACATTTGTCACTTTAGAAGAGATTCCACGTTCAACGGTTACTGTTCATAGTCAACTCTTCGTACACTTCATATTCGTACATCTGTCATTTGGGAGGACATACAAAATCTTCGTGTGTTTGCACTCAGTATCCTTTATATTTTTGTGTTATTTTGTTATTTTCGAAAATTCAAAAATCTCAAAAATATTTTTCATTTGTTTTGTTCTTTTCTTTTCGAAAAATCAAAAACTCAAAAAAAAATTTCTCTTTGTTGTGCTCTTTATTTTTGAAAAATTAAAAACAACAAAAATATTTTGTTTCCAATTTTTAGGTACTGTGATGCAGATTCTCATAATTCACGAAGACTTCATTGTTTGCTTTTCTAGGGTCAGGTATATCACGTTCTTTCGCATCTTTAAACATTAATCCTTCAGAACTAGTTAAGATGTCCCTAGAAGCATGCTGTTGTATGTTGACTTAAGCCTCCAATGACTCTATGTGTATAAAAGAAAGCCTTAATGGGATTTTCATACGAAGATTTCTTCCCAATCAGGCTTGTATTCACATTAGTCTCATGAGCTACCTAACTCTTCTCATGTGAGTTAAGAGTTTCCTGTTTTGTCCAAACATAACTGAAGTACACTTCGTTTCTTACACCAATCTTTTTTCAACAAAAATTCTATCACACTCAAATACGAAGGCATATGTCCTGGAAGTCTTCGATAAAACCAATCAAAACTTAGACATATCAAAATCTGTGTTTATGATCTAACATAATGATACCGTGATGAAAGTGAAACCCACAAATCTATCCACTTAAGGAATTGACGAGGAACTATGTTCCAGATTTTACGAAACTTTTGTTTCAGTACCTTTTTTCTAAACTCCAAATCATATTCATTTCTTATGCGTGGTCTTGATCAAACATTCGAACCCCATGATGTTTGTCACCCAACAAGATCCACTAATTTTTTTTCATGAATATGATTTCCGTGTAAGTTTAATTAGCAAATTCTTGTCACTTTAAAAATTTTCAAATACCAACTTGTCATTGACTACACTGGTCAAACAAGTAATTTCTGTTACAATTGCTCACCTTATGTTTAGGTTGATATGTAACGAAATTTTCGAAGCCACCTATGAGGCCTTACAAAAGATGCCCTTCGAAACTTTTCAACAAGTTATCGATTGTATTTCACGGGAAACCACACAAGCTGTTGATTATCTCTCTTGATAATTAACGAAGTAATCTTTGCCCGGGATTCAACTGCCTTTGTGTCAAATAAAATTTTGACATCATTGAATTCCAAAATTCTTTTTTAATTGTTTCTTGTCTAACTTTCTTTGGAACACTACACTCACGAAATCCTTGAGGATCTAAGTAATACCAACTCAGGCTGATGATTTCAAAAATCTGGCATATGACTTCGCTTTTCATCCCAAAAGTGAAAGAGCCTAACCTCAATCCGAAGGGGTCCGACGGTTACAATTCTCTTGGGGAAAACAAACAGGCTGTATTTTAATGACGTTTAGTATCGTGTCCTACTTTTACGAAGATGGTACAATTACTTTTTGACACATGGCTATTTCTACGGCGTTATGGTCCGATTTTCAAGGTGCCATGTCAGCATTCATTAAATGCTATCCCGCTTTTAATTCAAACGGAAGGGTTACATATAAAATGGAGTTCATGAGTCTTTTGTTACTTTACGCTTCCAAAAGAAAATTCCTAATTCTCTCTGCAAATTCAATTTCTCAAAACCCTAACAATGGCGACTGCTAATGTTTGAGCTGATCCTTCACAAAATACCGATGATTTCACTTCCATGCCTATTATGAAGATCCAGGGTACTAACTATCAAGTTGAAGGTGACGTATCAAAGTATCCTGAGGAATTGAAGATGCTGGTGACTACCTTGAAAAGTTCAGTATTATCCACGACGATGTTCAACTCCTTTTCCGTACCAATTTCTTGGTTGTCTCAGGCTGGTTCAACTGCTTCTGTTGCTAAGGCATTTGATGCAATTGTGTTTAACCTCATCAATGATAAAAAGGTTAAACTTTCCAAGAAACTCTTCTGTCAAATTCTGGATATCCCCAATACTCCACCATATGAGGAATTTACTTATCCTCAAATTGTCCATATGTTCAATGAGATGGAACATCAGCCTCAGTTATCAAGAATTAGTGATTTCAAGAAATTAAATCTTCTTAGTATGTGGAATTTTTTGTTTGGTATCTTCCTAAGATGCTTAACAAGAAGAACAGTGGGTCTTGATAAAGGACGAATTCAAGTATATGCCATGGTTGCAGGGCTATATTACGAGTTACTGGTGGATTATGCTTCACAATTATGGGCAGAATTCCAGAAAAGTATTGAAAATACTGATGCAAAGCATGGAATTTCGTGTGCAAGATACTGGAGCCTGATCTTGCAATATTTTTACAACAAGGAGGGTATTTTGGTGTCTAATGATGATGAGAAGGCTACTTTTCATGTATATGCTATTCCAAAGGATGTGGTTGAGGATGTGGATATATTTCCGAAGGCTGCGAGGATTCCTGATGCCATGCTGAAGAAGGTGGATCCTACTAATTTTGTGCTTTTGGCATACAAACAAACAATAGATACCATAGTTCCAACTGGTATTCTATTGGAAAAGGAGAAGAAGAAATCAAGGAGAGGAAAGAAAGATGAATCTGGTTCTTCTGAGAAACCAGTCAAGAAAACGAAGACACAGAAATCTCCTAAAAAGAAATCTGCAGTAGTTGATGACTCTATTCCACAAGATGTCTCAGTTGCTGTTAATACAACGATTGATTCTCCTATAATTGAAGAAACTCAGGAGAAAGAAACAATCCCTTCGAAAACTAGGGTTTTTCGGCGAATTAAAAAGAAATCTAAAAAATCGCGAAAAGTTTTACCCCGTGTTGTTCGTAAATCACAAGTCACACATCAAGGGGTTCTTATCAGGGACGTTCCAGCGCTTGTTTCTCCATCTTCGAAGAAACGACGGGCTGAAAACATGGCAAAGCATTTACAACAGAATAAATCGAAGAAGTTACAAAAGTTGATTCTTAGAAATATTTCAACAAATGAAGAAGTAGTCATTCCTGAAACTCCGGAAGCAATTGTGGTGGTTGGCAATTCGAAGGCTGATGACACCATGGTAGTTTTACCCGAAGTTTCGAATGTTGAATCATTTTATGAGGAGACACAAACTTCAAACATCAATGTAAACATATCTAATACGAATACAAATGTCATTATGGGTACAGATAATGTGAATCCGATGGTTCTGATAATGCGAAGCTTGAGAGTCCAAAAGCTATGAAGGGTGATGATCAAGGTATTGTTATTCCAACTTCTGAAATCATTTTGTCATTACCTCCAATTACCTCTACCACTGATTCACCTACTTTCGAAAATATCATCAATACCCCTTTTACTTCAGTCTTTTCATCTCAATCCACTGATCCACCAAACCTCACATGTTGATGATACAATGGAAACTGAAACTGATAATGAAGGTTTTGGAGGAACCTTTGAAGCATTACAGTTTGATGACACAGAAGAAGAGTTTCCAGATCACGTGTTGATGACCATGAAGCAATTCAAAATTCTAAATTCAAAGTTGCATTCGATTTTGCAATCTTAGGCTGATATAGGGGTGGTTCATTTGTTTCAAGTTTGGAGGTGGATTCTATGTTAAAAGTTTTTGAAGGACGTGTTACAAACAAAGTTTCTGGGATGATACGGGATTCTGTAGCAAGGGTGTTGGAGAAAGTTGATCTTAATGATCAAACAAATGATAATAGAATGAGTTCTCAAAGAAAGGATTTTTTACAAGAAGTGAAGGAATTGAAAGTTGTCACGAGAGAAAGGCATGTTTTGTATGTTCAAGAAGTCAAGAAAGTTCATGAAGATGTTAATCTACAAATTGCAGAACTTCGAGAAGATATGCAGAAGGAAGTTCAGGCTATACAACAAGATTATGCATCCATCAATCAAAAATTTGACATTATCTGTGATGTTGTCACTAGATTTGTCAAGCTATATGATACAATGAATCCTCAATTCATCAATCTTTTTGAACAGGCTGCAAAACATTTTGGTAAATTGGTTACTATGTTAAAGGAAGTGAAGGAGTTATCAGTTAAACCAGTGTCATTTTCTCTCATTACTCCGGAATTTCTATCACAGAAATTTTTGCAATTCGAAGCCATCTTGCACAAACAATTATCACCTCTTGTTTGTGTTGGATTAGTGTCTAAGTCCATAACTATTTTAGTATGTACTTGACCCGATGGTGCATGGTCCTTTTGGGTTGCCTTCACCAAAGCAACTTGATAGGATGAATTATGGAGAGAAAGGATTAAATATGATTTATTAATATATTATGAGAATAATATATTAAAGGAGAAATCATATTGTTTAATTAATATTAGTCAAGAATTAATTAGTAACTAGTTTTGTGACTAAAAGAGATTAATTAAACTTAAGGGACTGGAATTGTAATTATAAGATAATTGCAATTTGGGCCATGGATTGTCTTATATTCAGGAGTGGACGAATTCTATGGGGAAACCCATGAGGAAATCGTCCACGGCCTTAAGGAAAGGAGTCCATGGGTTGCTTAGGGCTTAAGCATCAAAATTAGGGTTTCCTTGTTAGATAACCCTAATAGCCTCACTACATATAGAACCCTTAAGGCTCAAAAACGTGGGGAACTTCTCTTCTAGGGTTAGAACACGTTTTGGGCCGCCTCCATCCTCTCTCCTCTTCATCCTCTTGATCTTGGTGTTTGTGAACCATTAGAGGAGTGACATTTGTGACTCTAAGCTTTCTAAAGTCAATACAAGGAGGAATTGAGATTGTTATTGCTACATAACAATCAAGGTATGATCGTAAACCTATTCTCATGTTAATATGATTACTTGAATGCTAGAATTAGGGTTTATAGTCTTGGAAAACTTGCATGTACAATAGAGAAACCTAGATCCAAGCATTAGGGTTTGTATGAGCACATAGGATGTTCTTATGACCAAAACCCATCAGTGGTATCAGAGCCTTGATTGGTTTCTATTGTATTGATGCCTTGTATGTTGAAAAAATTCATTTTTTGTGGTTCTGCTTGCTGAACTCGCCGAGTCCATGCTGACTCGACGAGTCCATGCCTGACTCGACGAGTCAATTGGTCAGAATGAGGGAAAACCGGGATTTCTTGCTATTTTTGGCTTGAGGATACTTGCCTTATCATGTTAGATCAATATAAATCCGTTTTTTTACATATATGAGTATAATCTTGATCTAATTGAAGATATTTATCAATTAATAAAATATTTGTTTCCTGATGTGATAATTGATTAATTATTTTGATTAAATTGGTAAATTGTTTTGCAGGAAATCATTAAATAAATCAAATATGGATAATTATGTATTTAAATTTTAATTTAGATTATTTGTTATTTGATCCTTGTGTTATGAAAAGTTTCATATTTTCCCCTTTAGGTTTATAGTTTAAATTTGAACTCAAAAGTTTTGTTGTTTTGAAATTTAAATAGTTAAAACCCTCATGTTTTGAAAAATGTTTCAAAACTTGCCCTCAAGTTTTGGTATTTAAATTTTGATTGAAAGTTTAATTTTGATGTATATTTAAATTCTAACCCTAATGTTTTGAAATGTTTCAAAACTTGCCCTCAAGTTTTGGAATTTCAAAGTTGATTAAAAGGTTTAATTAGGAATGTTAAATTCTAAAACCCTAGTAATGTTTTGAAAGTTCAAATCACACCCTTGTGGTTTTATTAATTAATTAAGGTGTATAATTAAAAGAGGTTTAATAAATCCATAAAAGTTTAAGTTTACAATTTAATTGAATTAAAAGTATAATTATTAAATTTGACCACCTAGTATTCTAAAAGTGTAAAATACACTCTATACTATATATAACATTAAAATTCTAACATTATATATATGTATGAGTAAAATTCAGTCTTACTGTTAGTAGGCCTCATTCACGAAGCTGGTCTATAAGGGGTGTTTAAGGAAATTGCTTATAATATGGCGATTGAATGGGTATCCACTCTTACCCACCATACTCTTGACTAGTGGAGGGTCGTTAGCCGAACGGGTAGGATAGGATGAAACCTTCCATTATAAGTATGATGAAGTACAAAAGTAACTAAATGTTTTTCAAATTCCCAATCTTAGTTACTTAGGCAAAGTGAATTGATGTAATTCCATGAAATTACACTTTGTGCCCTTGCGAAGACGTTAGTGGAGCGTGTGTGGTTTACCGGCACACTAAATGGTTCTAAGCAAAGGTAGCAAAGGGTGACTCAATGTTTGTCATAGTTCGGTGGAGCGTGTGTGGTTTACCGGCACATCGAATAGGTGACTGTAACATGTGAGGGCACCATGTAAATTTGCAGGGTTATTCACACCCGCTTTGTGATCCTCGGCATCCCAGTCACAAACAAGAGGGGCATATCGAGATTTAAACATGCCATTGAAATGTTCAATGAATCTCAAAGGATCTAGGAGTTTTCATAGATTTAAAACTTAAATTTCTTTTTCGTTTTTTCATGGTGGAAATTAGTGAATCGTCATTCACTTACCTTCAAATGTTCTGCAATTTGGGTTACGGCATCCCTCTCCCGAGTTGTAGAGTATTGTGTTGGGTCCTAGCCTTAGTATCTCATTTGGGTGATTTACTAAGGACTCAATCAATCAACTAACTTGAATTCGTTTTCTCCCGTGTTGTAGATGTTAAAGTTCGACAACTATGGTCTCCCCAAATCCCGTGGAACAAGCATTCCACATGAAGATGGTATTCCACGATTCGATCGAGGAACAAGAAATCATGCTTCACTTCCTCCACCTCCTCCGATTGTTCTCCCTAACCCACAAGATCGAAGAATTGAAAGGTTCAATATCACTAAGGCCCTATTGGAAATGAAACATGAAGATGGTAAATCCGTGTGTGCCCACATTCAAGGAATGAAATCACACATTGATAGGTTGATAATGTTGGGTGTGTCATTCCCGGATGAGTTGGCTGTGAACTGAGTTTTGCGGTCGCTCCCTGAATCATATAATGAGTTCAAAATAAAGTATTATATGATGGATCATGACGATAACCTTATTGACCTAACTTACATGCTCATTGATGCTGAATCAGAAATGATTTGGCGGAGCAATGGAGCGTATTTGTTGGGAAAAGTCAACCGACCATGCTTCCGAGGACGTTCTAAGAGAAGCGACTTGCGTTTGTTGCCAAGAGAAAGGGCATTGGATAGATGTCTGCCTGAAGATTCCAAAGATGGGAGAGTCAAAGAGTATGGTTGTGCTTCTGGTAAAAGATCCACTATCTAACTCCGTTAAGTTCCTATTCATTGATTCAAAATACATGATGTGATAAGATTGCATTTGAATGTTTTGGAGGATCAGTGAAAAGAAAGGAAGCTTGGTGAAAGAGCAAGATGAATCTAATCACAAGAAATGGATCTTGATCGCATGAACTTGAAGATTAGATTTTGAGCTTAGATAGTTATGATAGAGTTGTTAGAAATTTTCCTTTTGAGATAAATAGTTTTCAAAGGATTTTGCATTGTAAGGACAAAATGTTTTCCGCTGCTTTTATAAATAAAATAAATTTTTGTTTGACTTATTTATTTGTTTATTTCCTTGCAATGAAATCGTTATGAAAATTGGTCTTTGCATATTTCTACAACAAATGGATATGATTCTTATTTATGGTGTTTATGGAAAAGTCGAGAAATTACCAAATAGGGAGAGGTTCTCATAGCCCAAGTTTCAATTGGACAGAAATTTGGAATAATGCAACTTGGTTGCACGAAGAATGAGAAATTTCATATTTGGAAATTAGACTAATTCATTGACAAAGTGTTAAGTGAGGGACTAGGAGATCGAGTACACAAAGTTGTGTGTTGGTCAAAGTCCACCATAAGAGTAACAAGATATTCATCATGGTTTACTAAAAGTTTAGTAAATATGATTATACTCATAATATTAAGTGTAATTCTGAATTGATTGAAAAAGATTAAATCAATAGCAAAACGAATAAGAAGAATCAAGTAGGCAGAAAGATAAAAGTATCTCCATTCTAAGAAGAATGGAGAGTACCTTTTATGCTTTATGATAGGTCTTAATGATTAAGAACCATATCTCAATTGATCCTCTAAGTGAGTCTTAATACAATTGTATGTCTAAGTAGAGGAATCAAGAATTGAAGAAATGGTTAAATCAAGAAGTCAATCATACTTCGTTCCAATAACAAGTCTTAAAGTTAAGATTATGACATTGAGTGAAAAAGTATTAAGAAGGTTTATAACATTCATCAAATGTGGAAAGTTGTGATGTCTTGGATAGGACAAAGACCAACTAGGACCAATTCATGAAGTGTTTTGATAAAAGCTACACTAACTCTTGAATAGTTGTTTGTCAAGAAATGGTTATTGACAAGAGAATCTTATATGTCAAGGAGTCAGTGGGAGTCTTAATGGTCTTGAAAGGTTTCAAGAACAAATCAAATAAACCTTATTGATCATCACTAGCACACGAGTTGAGGTTTACAACCTATCGTGTTGACATTATTTTGGTTATGTATTGTTCCAGTTGAGTTAATTATGCATGTGAGTTCTATGAGTACTCATTTTGAACGCATAAAAGGCAAGGCACCTTAATCAATGAAAGCTACATTGATAGGAAAGGGTGAGCTGCTTAACTACTTGGAAGACATGATGGGCAGTTGTGCCACCATAAGGCAAGAAATCAAGATTAAGAAAGTTCGATCCATATGAGTTTGAATTTGTCATAAACTTTGGTTTTGACAAATTCACATGAATAGGAAAAAATACACCGTTTAAATCTAAGTGTTATAAGATTTCCTCCTTCATGAAAATGATTGTGAGGAAATGCTTTCACTAAGAAAGATTTTAAGAAGATAGTGATTGTAAAATTGCATTCTCGAATTTGATTATGGTTACAGTATCCCTTTCCATAATTTGAATGTTCAGGTTTGGCAATTAGTCTTAAGTGTTTAGACACACATATGAACT
This sequence comes from Lactuca saligna, assembly GCF_052625555.1. Classification (NCBI taxonomy): domain Eukaryota; kingdom Viridiplantae; phylum Streptophyta; class Magnoliopsida; order Asterales; family Asteraceae; genus Lactuca; species Lactuca saligna. The sequence continues at coordinate 149,256,730 of NC_136417.1, forward strand.
ATCTAAGGCAAAGGTGTATAAGTTCGAGAATCCTTCATAAAAGATTATCAAAGCATTAAGTATTAGAAACATGGAGTTAATAAATTCAATAGGTATGGTTTTTCTGAAAGTTAAGATGTTTATGAATACATGTCAAAGCTAGTAGGAGCACAAGTGTTATGTTTATAATAATCATCATGATAGTGGGAGCATAAATGTTATGATTGTATGATTATTAAGGCAAGTATTGCAAGTTGGCAATATTAATTATAGAAAACAAGAGTCATTCTTTGCAAAGTCGTAAGTATTGCAAGGCGGAATAGTTGTTTTGCTATAATTAAGGGAGAGAATATTATGCTTCATTTCAAATCTAGAGGCTTAGGTTGTGGAATGTTAATAACTTAGTCAAAGAAACATAGTGTGTTCTTAAAATTTCGATTATGATTATGGCATTCCTTTTCACAATTCGAATTTTTGAGAACATAGCGAATAAAACATTATGCATCGTGTCCCATACGCTTCGGGTATAGGATCGATTGCAAATGCTTTAATATTTGACCATTCTAAAATTTTCCAAATGTCTAGCGCATTTAGAGGGAAAAGGGACTAGAATCGGTTTTGACTAAAATAATTAAACAACTATCAAAGGAAAATTTAAAGTTCGACGAGGATTGGTTGCTTGTGAGTAGTTGGAAGCATGGTATTGGATGGACCATATCGACATTATTATGAATAGAAAAGATTCTATTAAGAATGAGTTGTCATATGGAAAATATGGAAATGTTTCGATATTGGATGGACCATGTCGACATTATTATGAATAGATAAGATTCTATTAAGAATGAGTTGTCATATGGAAAATATGGAAGCGTGTCCATATTGGGAGTTGAATATTGAAAATATATGCCTAGATTAGAAACTTTATGCAAAAGGATGTTCAAAGGAATGTACTTTGAATGAGAGACATCATATCTAAGGAGTTGGCTTGTAACAATCTCCGATAAAAGACTTTGTAATTTCATTAGCAATAGTCTTTGTGACTTTGGTGTAGTGATATTACGAAAGGATCATTGCATAAAATGTTAGAATCTAGCATATTCTATAAGTAGCAAGAATTTGATATTCTTACACTTATGAAAAAGGATTAGGAGTTGTGAAATGAGAATGATTGGAAATGTGTTCAATTTGATCTATTTCACAAAGTAAGAACCATAGGTAAACATTGTGTGCATGCTAGGAGCATGGGACAAGTGTAGTAATAATTCAAGTAAGAAGTTGATTACCCCAAATGACAAATAATGAGTAATCGATATGGTGATAAATAAAAGGTGTTTTATTTATACTCAAAGGTTTGAGGCCATATGGGATTAGTATTATTCTTGTGTTTCACTTTGCATGTTTTGACTTCCTGAATAATTCAATTGGTTTTATTCGAATGAGCCACAGTCGTTCATATGTTGGAAGTAGATATGAAATGAAGATTGTCGTGAATTGGTGTGTGGATTGTCTAAAAGGGTATTAGACATAAGCAAATGTTTGTTGCAACGTTCATGAGTGCTTATGAATAAGATTTGATCATTGGATTAAACCCACGCTCACTTGGATCACTCCATGAATTGTATCACGAATGATTGGTGAGACGATAACATCTTATATTCTTGAAACCGAGATGTGTGAGTTCTATCTTGCTAATCGGTTGGACATTGATAATATGTAAACGCACTACTAACTTGGTGTTTTAAAACATATTGTTGTGTGTGATTCGGTGAGTGAGTGCAAGCAAGCACTGTATCAAAGTTTATCCGTTCCTTTTATCCAAAGAAGGATAAAAGCGATATCTTTGAGCCCCTCGATGATTTAGTGATGACAAACGTAAATGCTCGGCCTGGCTAGGGCTAATTTAATTTGTTCAATTAGTCAGTCGTCATAAATCGGAGATCGAGAAATAGTACAAAGAGAATGATTAGAAATCATGTCTTACGATATCTAGAATGGAGGAATATATGATCCCTTATTTAAAGGACACGCGTATCTGATAGGATCAAAGTTGACAGCGGCTTTGGAAAGCTACGATTGCAGATCATTATCTGAAGTCATACGCATAATAGTTATTAGACTTATCCAAGTGGGAGACTGTTGGATTAGTGTCTAAGTCCATAACTATTTTAGTATGTACTTGACCCGATGGTGCATGGTCCTTTTGGGTGGCCTTCACCAAAGCAACTTGATAGGATGAATTATGGAGAGAAAGGATTAAATATGATTTATTAATATATTATGAGAATAATATATTAAAGGAGAAATCATATTGTTTAATTAATATTAGTCAAGAATTAATTAGTAACTAGTTTTGTGACTAAAAGAGATTAATTAAACTTATGGGACTGGAATTGTAATTATAAGATAATTGCAATTTGGGCCATGGATTGTCTTATATTAAGGAGTGGACGAATTCTATGGAGAAACCCATGAGGAAATCGTCCAAGGCCTTAAGGAAAGGAGTCCATGGGTTGCTTAGGGCTTAAGCATCAAAATTAGGGTTTCCTTGTTAGATAACCCTAATACCCTCACTATATATAGAACCCTTAAGGCTCAAAAACGTGGGGAACTTCTCTTCTAGGGTTAGAACACGTTTTGGGTCGCCTTCATCTTCTCTCCTCTGCATCCTCTTGCTCTTGGTGTTTGTGAACCATTAGAGGAGTGACATTTGTGACTCTAAGCTTTCTAAAGTCAATACAAGGAGGAATTGAGATTGTTATTGCTACATAACAATCAAGGTATGATCTTAAACCTATTCTCATGTTAATATGATTAATTGAATGCTAGAATTAGGGTTTATAGTCTTGGATAACTTGCATGTACAATAGAGAAACCTAGATCCAAGCATTAGGATTTGTATGAGCACATAGGATGTTCTTATGACCAAAACCCATCAGTTTGCATTTCCAGCCTTCTTCCAGCAGTTTCAGATGCCTCACCTGCTTTCACAGGGGTGCAAGGGGGAGAAAAGAAGATAGAATCAACGAAGTATGGGGAAAATATCAAAGAAAGAAAAGAAATCAAGTCTGATGCGAAGGTGGTGGGAAAGGTATTTCCTTCGAAAGTTTCTACTACAAAGCCAATAATAGTTTCATCTGGTCCAGTTACTTCAACTGTGATTACTACAATTCCAATGACAAGACCAGTTTTGAAAAGTGTTGTTATTGGTGAATCAACTGGTAGTGCTTCAAAATCGAAGGTTGTGATAACTGAGACAGCTTCGAAAGATAGGGGTAAAGGGATCTTGGTAGAAAAGACCAAAGAAGAAAGGAAAGATGAAATTGATGTTGAAGTAGAAAAGATGAGACAACTTCAGAGCATTCTAACTATTCGTGCTCAAGATCCATCAAAGCATGATAAAGGAGATCCATCAAAGTTGTACAATTATGAAACAATTGAAGCCAGAGTTATGTTTGATCACATATACTCATTTGAGAAGATTCTGAAGAAAAGCTATGTGGTCACTAATTCTTATTCAAGTCAGCTGGATTTTCCATGAATGATATGATGTTCATCATGACTCAATTCAAAGCAGAGGTTAAGTGTAAAGATGCTGATGAAGGGAAAAAGTTGAAAATCCGTTTTCATGCAGTATTGGCAAAAGCACCTGAAGAGGTCTGGTCATTGGAGAAAATAAAGAAAGTTATCAGTATCAAAAGAGATGTAGTTTTTAAAGAAGTTATTCAGAATCTCAAATACACGATGATCAGATCAAGTGGAAAAGTGTGTGACTTCACCATATCAGATTTTCCATTGATGAATTTGTATGATCTTATACAAATTGCTTTGTTGCTAAAGGACAAGTCATTTTCCTATCTTCAAGAAACAGATCCGAATGTTTTCAATATTGGTTGCCGACACATCAAAGTCTTCATTGAAAATTATTTTGAGTGCCTTGCTCAAACAGATGTGGAGTTGGCAACGACAAAAGGAATAGAGATTACTGCACCAATGGCACCCACGAAGAAACAAGTAGATCTGAAGAAATTCGAAGATGGTGAAATCTGCTTAAAGCCATTAGGAATTGTCTTCGCAAGAAAAGACAAGGCAGGAAAGGCTAAAAGATTTTTATTCCAAACTTGCGAAGTGGAGAGATACAACACTTCTCAATATACGAATTTAATTGTTCGTATGAACCACTGCAAAAAGAACAACGAGGGAGACAAGAAGGATATTAAGAAGATTATTTCATGGTATACGGAGATACAAAGGGTTATGATCTATTCAATCCAACTACTGACCAACTGAAGACTTCGACTTTGATTACAAAGGAGGAGATTGTAAGAGTAAAAATGTTGTAATAAGTCGAAGGGCGTAGGTTGTCATACGAAGGGTTTCGTGTCTTCGTATGTTTTGTATTTTATTTTACTAAGGCAATGTATTCAGAGCTTCACGCTTAGTCCTTAGTATATTTTTTGTATGCTTTGTTCTCCTATAAATAGGAGTCTTTACTAGAGGAGTAAAAAAAGGTTTTTACAGATTTTGTCTAAGAATTCTCTGTAAACACAAAGCATAATATTGAGTCGAAAACAGATTCTATTTACATCCTCGTGCAAATCTCTCTTACTTTCATTGATTCATACTCTAATTAATTTCATTCTCGAATTCACGATTCATCAAAAACGTAAAACATAATAATGTCAAAGTACAAATCCCAGAATATCTCATAGTGCGGAAAACGAAGATAGTGTGTGTGATGTGCCGCTACCATGCCAGCTCCTTCCCCTTGGCTGAAGAGGTATCTGAAACAACAACTGAAAACTGTAAGCACAAAGCTTAGTGAGTTCCCCCACCGTACCACATACCATATAACCACATAACATACATATATTATCAGGCATATCTGGGTGCCCGACCTACCCCTTTGGTCCTCTCGACCAGATACTAGCTAGCATATCTGGGTGCTGGCCTCCCCTTCGGTCCTCTCGACCGGATACTAACTAGAATATCTGGGTGCTGGTCTCCCCTTCGGTCCTCTCGACCGGATACTAGGGACTACCTCCCCGACTACTACCAGATAACACATATCACATAGTCTATCTAGTATGGCTGGGCAGAACTACCCCTTCGGTCCTATCGACCGGTGAATCTGGGGACTATCTCCCCTAGTGTCACTAGCACATAACGTCATATCATACTAGCACATAAACATAACAGGTAGTAGCAACCCTAGATGAATATCACAGAGACAATCATCTAATCATACAACTCCTACTGATGGGCCGACATTGTGGCTATAGAGCCACCGCTACTGGAAGGTAACTCACCTCGAAAAGTAACTGCTGAAAGTCTGCTTGCTAAGCTCTTAACTGCTGAACCGGTAATCCTCCGGCTATAAATCATAAACATAGATTAGTCACTCATAAATATCCTTAGGACAAATGACTCACCCACCCCTGGTCCAAGGTCAACTCCTTGGTCAAAGTCAACTTCCAGTTGACTGGACTCGTCGAGTCATGGCACGGACTCGATGAGTCCCTATCCTACGATCCCGATCCTACTCGTCAAGTCCCTCTTCCTACTCACTGAGTCACCCTTAACTCACTACTTGGGACGATTGGTGTAACAACCCGTTCCCGGTATGTTAATTAATTGTTAAATTGACTAAGTTTTCAAGAGGGACTCGGCGAGTTCTAGCCTGACTCGCCGAGTCGGGTCGCGTCTGAGGGCACACGTGAGCCGGCGACTCGACGAGTCCATAATATGGACTCGGCGAGTCCACCTGTCTGGGTGAAACCCTAAATTTCCCGGGTTGCCCACTATTTATACCACCTTATAGCCCCCATTCTCGCCTCCCTCACCGTGAGAACACAGTGTTAGAGCCCCAAACCTCCATTGAAGAGCTTATTTGTGTTTGGTGCCCTCTTTGTGAAGGTGTGAAGAAGGAGAAGAAGGAAGAAGCAAGGAGAAGGGTTGGAGTGCAAAGATCCAAGGCCAAATCAGAGCTAATAGAGGTATTTTCGGAGTTCCATCTTATTACATGCTTTAAACTTCCATTAGAGCTCTCCTAAGAGCTAGTTGATGCTTGTTCCAAGCCTTACACTTGCATGAACGTCTTATTAAGTCGATATATCTATGGATCTGAATGTTGGGGTGTTGTAGAGCCCAGATCTACTGTCTTTTTGGGGTTATATTGCATGTTAGCCATAGATCTACCCATTTTATGCATCTTTTAGCCTTATTTCCCTTATTCATGAGGTTGTGCACGTAAAGTTGGAAACTTTACGTGGTAAAACAGCTTATTGGACTCAGATCTATTGATTGTATGCATTGGATTCAAACAAAATCAAGTAGAAATCAGTTGCATGGCGGCGACTCGGCGAGTCGGAAGAACGACTCGACGAGTCGGGTCGCGAGTCCCGAGTTCTTCAGTTTTATCAGTGTCGAGTGGACGAGATGAGTTAGGGAGTGGACTCAGCGAGTTGAGGGTAGACTCAGTGATGGAGGGACTCGGCGAGTTTGTTCATACAACTCGGCGAGTCCAAGGCAATCTTCTTGGGGATCAAGAACAACTCGTCGAGTCTGTTCATCCGACTCGGCGAGTCGGATGAAGATTGTTTGAGTTCTTGGATCAAGTGGGTACTCGTCGAGTCGATGCCAGACTCGACGAGTAGCAGTGAACAGAAGTGAAAAGTGAGAGTAGGACTCGGCGAGTTGGGTGGCCCACTCGGCGAGTCAGCCCAAAAGAGAGTTGACTTTGACCAAGGGTAAAAGAGTCATTTTATCCCAAGTGCAGTGTTTAGTAGTTGATTGAGTGTGTTTATGGACTTGTAGCCGAGGAGATTCAGGAGCAGTCGCCGTTAGCTTTCCGAGCCACACACTCAGCAGCCAACTTACGAGGTGAGTTTCCTTCCAGTAGGAACGGGTCTAAGGCCACAATGCCGGCCCGTTCAGTTAGCAGTAGTTTCCGGATTTAAGTCCGATGCAGCAGTTAGTATGTTCGATGCCTTCGTGGTTCGAACAGGGTTGTGTGCTATGTTTTATGTGTTAAGTATTATGTGTTCCGGGCCACGGCCCGATGTAGCATGTCGTATATGTGTTATGTTAGTTGATGTGTTATGCCATGTCATGTTCAGTCAGACAGTTCCGGACTTCGGTCCGATGCAGTTAGTTCCGGACTTCGGTCCGATGCAGGGGACAAGGTCCCAGTCAGTTCCGGACTTCGGTCCGATGCAGTCAGTTCCGGACTTCGGTCCGATGCAGTTAGTTCCGGACTTCGGTCCGATGCAGGGGACAAGGTCCCAGTCAGTTCCGGACTTCGGTCCGATGCAGTTAGTTCCGAACCTCGGTCCGATGCAGGGGACAAGGTCCCAGTCAGTTCTGGACTTCGGTCCGATGCAGTTTCCGAGCTTCGGCCCGATGCAGTGGGCAAGGCCCAATATGTGTTTATATGTTATTGTATGGTATGTGGTAGTTTGGGGGAGCTCACTAAGCTTCGTGCTTACAGTTTCAGTTTTGGTTTCAGGTACTTCCGCAAGCAAAGGGAAGAGCTCGGGATGACGGCATCGCACACACTACCGCCTCAGCTTGAGCCTGGATTGATTTAGTTGTTTGATTTGATGTAGTATGATACAACTTTCCGCACAGTATTTTATCATGTTTTGGAATACATCACGCATGGTTTTATTGTATGATACTCTGATGACAGTTTTGAGTATATTAAAAACAAAAATTTTTGGGTCGTATTTTTGGGTTGTTTCAAGTTGGTATCAGAGCCCTGGTTTGAGGGATTCGGATACACTTTCGGGTGTATCTGAACTCAAACTAAGGGAAATAAAATATTTTAATAAAATAAAAATGTTTTGCAAACAGAAATTTTGAAAACACTTAGAAAGAATGATTTGTTTTAACAAGATAGAGGTGTGTGCATGCGGTCAGCCGAGCTCAAGTAAGTACTCCCAAATTACCCATACAAATTATTTGTTCAGTTTCAGTTTCAGTAGAACAGCATGCTAGTATAGGGCTAAGGATCTAGGAGAATGCCTTATGTGTCTGTTTATGTGTTACAGCTTTATGAGTATTGCATGCTAGAATTGAGTAGACAGCAGTAGGATAGCCTGGTTAGGTTATGCCTGATAGTACGAGCTTAGCATCTTATGCTAGTGCAGTTTCTTGTTATGAGAATAGTTTGCTTGAGTCTGTTTTCCGTGTCCGAATGCTGCTTGCTTTGTGCTTAGTGGGGTTCCGAGTGATGGGAGTTAGCCATTAGGTGAACACGTCACACCACATGTGACTAGGATTGAATAATCTCAGAGTACTGGAACTGGCCCTATTGCGCAGCTCTTGTTTGAGTCCAACCGTTATAGGGACGGGTCTTTTACTCGAAGGATTATCTGATCCTCATCACATGTGATGGTGTTTAGGTAATGGCTAATTGGCGTTATGAGGAAACCTTCAGCAGCTGAGGACCAGTTGTGTCGAGCTTGAAGTTTCCCTAGGGCAAGCCTAGGATGAGAGTATCAGAGAATGGCAGTAGTAGAAGTGACTTGGTGGAGTCAAGGCGGTTCTTGAGGAAAGTACGGATAGATGTGGAAGGTAGTAGGGGCCCATACTACTGAAAGCAGAGGATCCGTACTCAAATTAAGGAAGGCCAAGACAAGACCAGGAAGCTAGTAGTCGTATCATGATCCCTTGAAATATTTCAGTGTTCTGATGTTGTTATGATATGTTTCAGAATGGTAGTTTTGCGTCCGAGGCCAGCAGCCGGCAGTTCAGATGTCGGAGGGGGATCAGGATCGGGATCAGGCCCGGAGGCCGGGCAGATGGATGAGCAGACTAGGGAGTTCCTTTCTTCCGAGGTTACCCGCATCATACTAGAGCAGACTCCTGTGATCTTTGGTTCGATCAAGGAGGGTATTTTAGAGCTGATGGATGAGCGATTGAGTACTTTCCGTGCTGAGATGGCGGCCGTGATGGGGTCGCGCACACTTACATTCAGGGAGTTCAGGGCGTGTGGAGCTCCAGACTATCATGGGGCGCGGGACCCCATAGCGAGTACCAGGTGGTTGGCGGATGTGGCCAACGCATTCCGCACTAGCAGATGTCCCGAGGGGGACAAGGTCAGATTGGCGTCCTGTCTTCTGAAGGATAGAGCACGGGATTGGTGGGAGGAGGTTGGACACGCCATCGGGGATGATGCGGCGTTGGATGCTATGACCCGGACTGATTTCTCGACCAGGTTCAGGGCGGAGTTTGCACCGGTCATTGAGGTGCAGCAGCTAGCCAGGGAGTTCTAGGATCTTACCCAGACTACCGAGACAGTGGCGGAGATCACTGCCAAGTTTAGGGAGAGGGCCCTTCTTGTTCCTCAGTATGCAGCCGATGAGGAGATGAAGAAGGCCCGTTATCATGAGATGCTGCGGAGTGACATTCGTATGTTTGTGAGCCGGTCCAGTTGCAAAACACTGGACGACATGATTGCTAGAGCCAGAGAGAGGGAGATTGATCTTGAGATGGAGAAGAAGAGGAAACCGGAGGCGGTTTCGGGTTTAGGCAGTATGGGCAAAAAGCCCAAGGTTTCAGATCACAGGTCCAGGGGACAGCAGAGCCACGGTCGGTGTGGCAAGTGTGGGAGATTGCACGAGGGGGCGTGCAAGGCAGGGAGTTCCGGCTGCTACAAGTGCGGTCGGACTGGACATATGAGTAGGGATTGTACGGCCCCTGCTACTACGGTTACAACATCAGATCTGATTTGCTTTCAGTGCAATCAGAGGGGACACAAAAGGTCCCAGTGTCCCAGTTTAGCTGCAGCAGGGAAGGTGGTTGCACCTGCCCCTGCCACCTTGAGGATTACGGATGGCCGGCAGGGCCGAGCTGATGCGCCAGTGGCGAAGAGCAGGGCATTTCAGATGACAGCAGAGGAGGCGCGAGCGACTCCTGATGTGGTGACGGGTATGAATCTTTCCTTCATCTTTTCTTATTATATTGCTTGAATATTACTTGATGATATGTTTTATTTAGGGTCGTTCTCGGTGAACGGCATCCCTGCTTTGGTATTGTTCGATTCGGGGGCTACCCGATCATTTGTATCGCTTGCGCTTAGCAAGAGATTTAGCAGAGCTCCCGAGGAGCTGGATTGCCCACTAGAGGTTGAGATAGCAGATGATAGGACCGTGAGGGTCGGCAGAGTACATAGAGGGTGTTCCCTTCAGATATTTGATGAGCAGTTTTCAGTGGACCTGGTTCCTATTCCCCTGCGTGGGAATAAAGTTATTGTGGGCATGGATTGGCTGAGCCCCAATGGGGCGGTGATTGATTGTGAGCTATAGCTAGTGAGGGTTCGCACTCCCAGTGGGGGAGAGATAGTGATTCAGGGCGAGAGGCCCCAGCGAGGACCGATCTTTTGTTCCGCCGCGAGGGCGAGGCGCTATGTTCAGCAGGGTTGTGCCGGTTTTGTAGCCTACGTCTTGGATGCCCGGGAGAAGGGCAAGACGGCGATTGAGGATGTTCCTGTTGTTCGTGACTACCCGGATGTATTTCCCGAGGATTTGCCGGGGATACCTCCAGAGAGACAGGTTGAGTTCAGGATCGATCTAGTTCCTGGTGCGGCTCCGATAGCCAAAGCACCGTATCGACTTGCTCCCCCTGAGATGCAGGAGTTGTCTACGCAGCTTCAGGAGCTGTTAGACAAGGGTTTCATTCGGCCGAGCAGTTCGCCTTGGGGAGCGCCGATCTTATTTGTGAGGAAGAAGGATGGGTCGCATCGTATGTGCATTGATTATCGGGAGTTGAATAAAGTAACGGTGAAGAACCGTTACCCACTTCCGAGGATAGATGACTTGTTTGATCAGCTTCAGGGAGCGTCTTGGTTCTCCAAGATCGATCTACGCTCCGGTTATCATCAGATGAGGGTTAGAGATGAGGACGTACAGAAGACTGCTTTCAGGACCCGGTATGGTCATTATGAGTTCGTGGTGATGCCTTTTGGGCTCACCAATGCCCCAGCCGCGTTCATGGATCTCATGAACCGCGTGTGCAGACCGATGCTGGATCGGTCGGTGATAGTATTCATAGATGACATCTTGGTATATTCCAAGACTCAGGGGCAGCACGAGGAGCACCTGCGGGAGGTGTTGGAGACTTTGAGGAGGGAGAGACTTTTCGCTAAGTTCTCCAAGTGCGAGTTCTGGTTGCGCGAGGTGCAGTTTCTTGGGCATCTCGTTAACCAGAAGGGTATTTTGGTTGATCCGGCCAAGATTGAGGCCGTGATGCAGTGGGAGGTCCCGAGGTCTCCATCTGAGATTCGGAGCTTCCTAGGGTTGGCAGGGTATTATCGGAGATTTATTCAGGACTTCTCCAAGATAGCAGTGCCACTCACCCGACTAACCAAGAAGTCGGTGGTTTTTCGTTGGGGGCCTGAGCAGCAGGCGGCGTTCGAGACTCTCAGGCAGAGATTGTGCGAGGCCCCGATCCTTACCTTGCCAGAGGGAGTAGAGGATTTCGTAGTCTATTGTGACGCCTCGATCACAGGTATTGGAGCAGTATTGATGCAGCGAGGCCATGTGGTAGCTTATGCCTCGAGACAGTTGAAGCCTCACAAGGCTAATTATCCTACCCACGATTTGGAGCTGGGGGCAGTTGTGTTTGCCCTCAAGATTTGGAGACATTACCTGTATGGGGTCCGTTGTACTATATACACGGATCACAAGAGTTTGAGATATCTTATGGATCAGCCGAGTTTGAACATGAGGCAGAGGAGATGGTTAGACGTGCTGAAGGACTATGGCTGTGAGATCCTTTATCATCCAAGGAAGGCCAATGTGGTGGCCGACGCCCTGAGCCGCAAGGTGACGGCGGCCCCTATCAGAGATCTGTGTATGAGGATGACAGTGATCACTCCCTTGTTGGAGCGGATCAAGGAGGCTCAGATGGAGGGTCTCAAGGAGGAGAGGCAGAAGTGTGAGAGGATAGTGGGCCGAGTAGCTTCATTTGATTACGACAGTCGTGGTTTTTTGACACTTCATGGTAGGATATAGGTACCGTACTGGGGTGGAGTACGGAAAGTATTGATGGACGAGGCTCATAAGTCTCGGTTTTCTATCCACCCAGGGGCGACGAAGATGTATCGAGATCTTCGATCGGATTATTGGTGGCCCTGCATGAAGCGAGATGTCGCTTGGTATGTGGAGAGATGTTTGACCTGTCGGAAGGTCAAGGCGGAGCACCAGAGACCTCACGGCAAGATGCAGCCGTTAGACATTCCCGTGTGGAAATGGGAGGATATCACCATGGATTTTGTCACCAAACTTCCCAGGACCGCGCGTGGAGTGGATTCGATATGGGTAGTGGTGGATCGGTTGACGAAGAGTGCCCATTTTATCCCGATCCAGGAGAGTATATCGGCGGAAAAGTTAGCCGACATCTATGTGCGAGAGATAGTGGCACGTCATGGAGTGCCGGTATCGGTGGTGTCAGACCGAGATGTTCGTTTCACCTCCAGATTCTGGAAGCGGTTCCATGACGAGATGGGTACTTGTCTTCATTTTAGCACCGCTTTCCATCCTCAGACTGACGGGCAGAGCGAGAGGACGATTCAGACTCTCGAGGACATGCTTAGGGCATGTGTTCTAGACTTTAGGGGCAGTTGGGATACGTATCTTCCGTTAGCAGAATTCTCGTATAACAACAGTTATCACGCGAGCATTGATCGAACTCCTTTTGAGATGTTATATGGCAGGAAGTGCAGGACCCCGATTTGTTGGGGTGAGGTCGGTCAGCGGGTCATAGGGAGCACCGAAGTGGTGCTCAAGACGACGGAGTTGATCCAGCAGGTCCGTAGTAGGCTGCAGACTGCGCAGAGTCGGCAGAAGAGCTACGCCGACAGGAGGCGTTCAGACTTGGAGTTCCAGGTGGGAGATATGGTTCTTCTGAAAGTCTCACCTTGGAAAGGTGTCATCAGGTTCCGGAAGAGGGGCAAATTGGGCCCCAGATTTATTGGTCCTTTCAGGGTTTTGGCCCGGGTGGGTCGGGTTGCTTACCGGTTAGATCTTCCTGAGGAGCTTAGTTTGATACACAACACCTTCCACGTGTCGCAGTTGAGGAAGTGTTTGGTGGATGAGACAGTAGTCGTTCCCTTAGAGGATATTCAGGTTGATAGCAGCCTGAATTATATTGAGAGACCGGTCGCGATTCTGGATCGGAAGATCAAGACCTTGAGGAACAAGGTCATATAGCTAGTGAAGGTGCAGTGGCAGCACCGGAAGGGATCTGAATGGACATGGGAGGCTGAGGAGGAGATGAGAGCGCACTACCCGGAGTTATTCGCAGATCCAGCCGTAGCAGACTTCGAGGACGAAGTCTGAGACAAGTGGGGGAGATTTGTAACGACCCGTTCCCGGTATGTTAATTAATTGTTAAATTGACTAAGTTTTCAAGAGGGACTCGGCGAGTTCTAGCCTGACTCGCCGAGTCGGGTCGCGTCTGAGGGCACGCGTGAGCCGGCGACTCGACGAGTCCATAATATGGACTCGGCGAGTCCACCTGTCTGGGTGAAACCCTAAATTTCTCGGGTTGCCCACTATTTATACCACCTTATAGCCCCCATTCTCGCCTCCCTCACCCTGAGAACACAGTGTTAGAGCCCCAAACCTCCATTGAAGAGCTTATTTGTGTTTGGTGCCCTCTTTGTGAAGGTGTGAAGAAGGAGAAGAAGGAAGAAGCAAGGAGAAGGGTTGGAGTGCAAAGATCCAAGGCCAAATCAGAGCTAATAGAGGTATTTTCGGAGTTCCATCTTATTACATGCTTTAAACTTCCATTAGAACTCTCCTAAGAGCTAGTTGATGCTTGTTCCAAGCCTTACACTTGCATGAACGTCTTATTAAGTCGATATATCTATGGATCTGAATGTTGGGGTGTTGTAGAGCCCAGATCTACTGTCTTTTTGGGGTTATATTGCATGTTAGCCATAGATCTACCCATTTTATGCATCTTTTAGCCTTATTTCCCTTATTCATGAGGTTGTGCACGTAAAGTTGGAAACTTTACGTGGTAAAACAGCTTATTGGACTCAGATCTATCGATTGTATGCATTGGATTCAAACAAAATCAAGTAGAAATCAGTTGCATGGCGGCGACTCGGCGAGTCGGAAGAACGACTCGACGAGTCGGGTCGCGAGTCCCGAGTTCTTCAGTTTTATCAGTGTCGAGTGGACGAGATGAGTTAGGGAGTGGACTCAGCGAGTTGAGGGTAGACTCAGTGATGGAGGGACTCGGCGAGTTTGTTCATACAACTCGGCGAGTCCAAGGCAATCTTCTTGGGGATCAAGAACAACTCGTCGAGTCTGTTCATCCGACTCGGCGAGTCGGATGAAGATTGTCTGAGTTCTTGGATCAAGTGGGTACTCGTCGAGTCGATGCCAGACTCGACGAGTAGCAGTGAACAGAAGTGAAAAGTGAGAGTAGGACTCGGCGAGTTGGGTGGCCAACTCGGCGAGTCAGCCCAAAAGAGAGTTGACTTTGACCAAGGGTAAAAGAGTCATTTTATCCCAAGTGCAGTGTTTAGTATTTGATTGAGTGTGTTTATGGACTTGTAGCCGAGGAGATTCAGGAGCAGTCGCCGTTAGCTTTCCGAGCCACACACTCAGTAGCCAGCTTACGAGGTGAGTTTCCTTCCAGTAGGAACGGGTCTAAGGCCACAATGCCGGCCCGTTCAGTTAGCAGTAGTTTCCGGATTTAAGTCCGATGCAGCAGTTAGTATGTTCGATGCCTTCGTGGTTCGAACAGGGTTGTGTGCTATGTTTTATGTGTTAAGTATTATGTGTTCCGGGCCACGGCCCGATGTAGCATGTCGTATATGTGTTATGCTAGTTGATGTGTTATGCCATGCCATGTTCAGTCAGACAGTTCCGGACTTCGGTCCGATGCAGTTAGTTCCGGACTTCGGTCCGATGCAGGGGACAAGGTCCCAGTCAGTTCCGGACTTCGGTCCGATGCAGTTAGTTCCAGACTTCGGTTCGATGCAGGGGACAAGGTCCCAGTCAGTTCCGGACTTCGGTCCGATGCAGTTAGTTCCGAACTTCGGTCCGATGCAGGGGACAAGGTCCCAGTCAGTTCCGGACTTCGGTCCGATGCAGTCAGTTCCGGACTTCGGTCCGATGAAGTAGTTCCGGACTTCGGTCCGATGCAGGGGACAAGGTCCCAGTCAGTTCCGGACTTCGGTCCGATGCAGTTTCCGGGCTTCGGCCCGATGCAGTGGGCAAGGCCCAATATGTGTTTATATGTTATTGTATGGTATGTGGTAGTTTGGGGGAGCTCACTAAGCTTCGTGCTTACAGTTTAAGTTTTGGTTTCAGGTACTTCCGCAAGCAAAGGGAAGAGCTCGGGATGACGGCATCGCACACACTACCGCCTCAGCTTTAGCCTGGGATTGATTTAGTTGTTTGGTTTGATGTAGTATGATACAGCTTTCCGCACAGTATTTTATCATGTTTTGGAATACATCACGCATGGTTTTATTGTATGATACTCTGATGACAGTTTTGAGTATATTAAAAACAAAAATTTTTGGGTCGTATTTTTGGGTTGTTTCAATTGGACCGACTCGCGATCCGACTCGCTGAGTCCGAGAACAACTCGCCGAGCCCCCATGAGCAGATCTCCTACTCGCTTCCAAATCCTCACCAGAGCATCCATTATGAGGATTTAGGTTTCTGGGACTATTGCTATACGTTAAATTGCTAATTCCGCGTGCAGCTACGAAGGTTTGGACCTTCTACACTTAAACCCCTCTTAATTCAGTAACAATTCATATGACTCGCTGAGTTTGAAGAACAACTCGTCGAGTTTCAGGAAATCTTCATAGGACTCGCCGAGTTGTTCATCCAACTCGCCGAGTCTAAGGCCATCTTCATAGAACTCGTCGAGTCTACTTTGGGACTCGCCGAGTCCCTTCGACCCTTCTACTATACAGACCAAATCTGAGACATGCAACGCTTACAAACCATAGATCTAGGTTCCTAGGGCATGCTTATCACGTAAAGTTGTAAACTTTACGTATGGCCCTATGAACTCCAAAAGGCAATTCCAAGCTCTTTATGAGGTCATACACTCAATAGGGACCTCAATCACTTCAACCACAGAGAATTTACACTTCTAATACGTCCATAAGGTCCAGATTCGAAGTCCTTTCAGAACATAATGCACAACACATGGAGTTTGAGGTTTTAGGGCTTGAAAACCACCAATTAGGGAAAAAAAGGGGATCTAATGAACTAGTTCTCAAGGTAGGGACTTTTCTACCTGAATGGAAGCTTCTCACAGTGTAGATTTCGGATCTACTTCCCCTCCTTGCGCTCTTCAACCTCCTCCTTCTTCTAATAAGTTCCAACTTCCTTCTCAAGGACAAAATCACTCACAAGAATAATAAGGGGCTAGGGTTTCGTTCTTCATCTTCTCTGGAAGTGTTAGGGACAAGGAGGCCGAGTTAGAGCATTTAAATAAGGTGCAAACACCCTGGTTAGGGTTTTACTCGTCCAACACGGACTCGTCGAGTCCCTCGCTCAAGTCCCGTGCCAAGGTCGCTCCTACTCGGCGAGTCAGGCCTCCAACTCGCCGAGTCCAAGGCAAAATGAGAAAAATTACATAAATAGAAATCGTACCAGGAATCCGATGTTACAGATAGCCTTGTACACGTTGCATGTGGGTCAAGTTTCGATCTTTACGCTGTTATTGGTTGTGGGGAAGCTAAATCTATAGCTTAGGGAAACGGATCTGACCTCAGAAGGTCATTTCAATGTTGACATGGGAGCAACTCGCCGAGTCCATAATTGGACTCGACGCGTCGAGTCGGGGTTACCCCACGATTTGTTGCTGAGTAACCCAACGAGTGGAGAGGGAACTCGTCGTGTCAAATGAGGCTTACAAGACTTCATAGGACTAGTGTGGACTCGCCGAGTCGCCTCAGTGCACTCAACGAGTCTGGTCAAAGTTTTTCCGTTGACCGGAGTTCACTTCGTTGACTTTTAGGGTTTAGTTAATGTTTGGACTTATGATCCATCAGAGGGGTAAAATGGTCTTTTACCCTTCTTTGGGAACTTATAGAGAGGGGTTATCATGGCCTTTAGAAGTTGTATTAATTAGAGTAATTATTTATGTGATTAGGCGGAGGCTAGTGCAGTAATTCAGAAGTAGAGGTTTACCGAGCATCCGAGGTGAGTCTTTTCACTATACTTTACCTTGAGTGGTAACCAGAGTTATGTGACTGTGTATCTTGCATGTTATGTATGTGATATGTTGCACTGCATTATTACTATGTGATTATGTTGTGTGTATTTCAGAGTTTACAGAGTTAGGACCGGAAGGTCTAGAGAGTTAGGGCAGGAGGGTCTATAGAGTCAGGGCCAGAGGGCCCACAGAGTTATAGCCTTGACTGGCTAATATGTGTTATATGTGGTATTTTGGGGAACTCACTAAGCATTTATGCTTACAATGTTTTGTGTTATGTGTTTCAGGTACCCGTGAGGATCGAGGGAAGGCGCTGGCATGACCAATACACACATATGATGAGATTTTATACATTATGATCTTGGGCTGTATTTATGGATTGATATGTGGTCAATGAGATTTTATAATATTGATGAATGAAATTATATTTTAAAAATGTGAAAAATTGTTTTGAAATTTACGGTGTTACAATGTGCTTCCCTGATCCCGAAAATATAAAGAATGTCCAAAACGAAGTTCGTATAAAAAAAATACGACCGTTTTAAGAATCAAAAACCAGTATAATACTGATTTTCTTAGAATCACTAAAATCGCTTCCATCCGTTGAGAGATTTGCACACCTCAAATGGAAGCCGAAAGCAAGTTTTAGACTGAGGCGATGACCTAATATTTAATTTCATATTTGAAATATTTTTAATAAAAGTAATTATAAAAAATGAAAAACTTATCCATTCAAGTTTTCGGTATGGTAGAATCAAAATCTACCAATCGGCACTATTCGAAAATTTTCCCGACGTCAAGAATGGGACACGCAAAATGAGATTCGTTTTTACAACTTACTGGAATATTGTACAATGGTAAAATACTATTAATAATAATAATTCAAAATCGGTATTTATCAATTTAATAAAATTCCCAACTATACAATTAACTATATAATTGTTTGCTTACACACAATTATAAAGTATAAACCAAAGAAAAATAAACAAAAGAAAAACAATTCAGGTAATTTATGCTCCTTCTACATTCCAACTTGCCCAACACTACACGTAAACAATCTTTTCTATTTCAATTCTCAGGCAATTCAAAGTATTACAATCATGTTTTCCCTTCTACAATCCCACACACAAGCGATGTTCAGATTATACAAAGTCACACTCAAAATGAAGTCGATTCTTGCACTCCATCATTTTCCTCCTTCCCACGTTTTTCACAACTTACTAATCCCACAGAGCTCACTAATCGGAAGTATGATTTTCTATCTGTCAAGAGAAACATCAAACCCAAACAAAAACCAAACACATTCCTTATGATTTTCGATGTTTTCTTTTCCCAGTAAACTCAAACACCCAAACATCCCAGTATCCATTGATACCAGTCGACGTAAACAATGAAGAAGAAGAAGAATCCGAGACTCCTGTCCCGTCCGTTACTTGCAATCGCCGGAGGACGCTGTCCCTCCCCGTCTTACCCGTTGAGCAAACCCACCGATCCCCCTCCGTCTCTTCGGACCCGTTTCCTTTCCCCCTTCGCACCCCGCAACCAGACGAGAAGAAGCCTCGCCGACTCCACCATTTCCTCCGTCACGTCGGCCTCATCAAACCCCGAAGACAAACCCCTCGTCGCCCATCATTCCATATCCTTAGCGAGCTGACGACCGCCAGCATCTCTCACAGTCGCTACACTTTTCCACCGTCGCTTCCCCATCGGATCGTCCCCTTGGTCTCTTTGCTGCCGACGACAAGAGAGGAATGAAGAGTCGCCGTGAATTGATCCCCCCCCTGCTTTGTAATTCCTTGAGGTTTGTCCGATTGAATGAAGCACGGTGTAAAAGCCCTGATTCGTTTTCTTTTAATGGATCTGGATCGGTTATGGACATCCAAACAGAAAATGTGTATCCGATTTTGACCCGGTCAAAAGTCAAGAGTATAATAAATCAAACTTTCATTTATTTTTATCAAAATCTACCCTGAAATGACAAATACTTATAATAACAGTCTCAATCCCCAAATATTGATGTCGTTTATTCACAACAGCCCCTCCCATGGAGATTCTTTACAAAATCAGTCCCACTTCAGTTAAATAGATTACCAAACAAGCATGGTAAGGAGGGGTACTTTTCGTCCATAGTTCGATTATAGAACTCACTAAAAACATTAACACGTATCTCTCTATCTTACTACAACTATAGGTTTGGTTGCCTTCAAGTATATTTTTAAGTAAGGAAATTACTTATAAAAATCATTCATTTTGATTTTCAAGAAGTCGCTACAAGTACATTTTTAAGTATGAAAATTACTTATACAAAACATTTATTTTGACTTTTAAGAAGTCATTACAAATACATTTTATGTATGGAAATTACTGATACAAAACATTCATTTTGACTTTCAAGAAGTCATTACAAGTACATTTTTATGTATGAAAGTTACTTATACAAAACATACATTTTGACTTTCAAGGAGTGTGACAACTGTCAAAATTCGAGTCGGTTCTAGATTTTACTAAACTTAGTTTCACATATAGGCACAACACATACTAGACTTAGTATCTATAAGCTAAGTTATAACCTACTAGAAACTTGGAAACAATTAGAAACAATGGATAGTGTACTTAGATTTTACATTGATATGTGCATTCTATTACTACTTAACTGTAGTGACTATCCATATTTGGGTCACTCTTTGACTCGAACACCATTTCATGAATCATATACACACATCATGCACTTGACCTAGTAGTAAAAGTTAGGTCAGAGTCTCATAGAATGTCACACCCCCGAACCAGACGGCGGAAACGTCCGAGGGCTATTGTGACTCAATTGAATACCATCACAATGATTATACATGAATCATAACATCAATCATCACCATGCATTGAAATATTATAACAGATATTGTTTACATTCAGTACATTGTTTTGAACATTACATTTCCATAAATTAAACCGTTCGATACTAATTTAAACAAAACACCATGACATCACTAGATACCTCTTCTTCGATTTACCTGTTACCTGAGAATACAAGTATTTTGGAAAACATCAACATATGAAATGTTGGTGAGTTCATAAGTCATGTTTGAAAAATAATGATTTTTGTGAAGTTTGAAAACCCAGAAAATCCGATATTTTCTGAAACAAGTATTGTATATAAGAAAAAGTGTGGAGATCCGTAGTATGCTTGTCGATTTTTTTTTTTTTTTTTTTTTTTTTTTTTTTTTTTTTTTTTTTTTTTTTTTTTTTTTTTGTAATCGTGTATAATTGTTAAACCTTGTATACATTTCATAGGTAAGAGTGTTGACTTCCCGGGAAAACCCGATGTTTTCCCAATACATAGAATTACATGTCTTATTTATTTTTATACCGATACGACGATTGTTTATGATTACTCAGGTGACATTGGATTAATTATGGGTTGTGAGTCGTTAGAATCACGCATTAATGAAAATGACTAGTTTATAACTACCAAATACAGACGATCCCTTGGGCGTCGTCCGTACTACTCACTTAATCCAACCACCCTTACTTCTCATAGCCCCACAATTGAGGAGAAAGGAGGGTACGAAGCCCCCGTTATTTCCATAAGTCGTTCAAGGCTATCGTGAATGCGAAAGGCACTTGGCTCGAATCACATTTAACTTCTCGACTTTGCTAGCAGTACCAATGGACCCTTGGGCCCAACAACACAATAAAGCTATTGAAAGTCCTTTTACATGGAATTAGGTCATAGAAGGCCCAATAACATGTAAGCGTGTTCCCTTCGGGCCTAAAGATCATGTTATTGGGCTAGCTAAGCCCAACAAGCACGATTTGAAACTTTCAAGCCCAAAGATTGAATATTGACTTCTCGTAAATTTCGCATGTTTGTTGAAGTACTAACGTTTATTGATTTTTGTTTTGTAATTGATCCGAGACCGAATCAAATCATTTGGTAACGATATTGGTGTTGAATGTGTATTTGTTATTATGTTTCGCCGGTAGTCATAGTGCTCGTATTTTATCTTATGGGATTTATTTGTTTATAAGTAAGAGTTTACCTTTTTATGACCCTTCTTGGATAAAATTTACACTTTTAATCCTTTATATAAAAGAATTTCCACTTTAGTCTTTAAACCATTTTTCTTGACACTTTAGTATCAAAACTTACTGAAAAGACATTTTCAGCTCAGATTTACTTAATAAACAGCATAAGTCCTTCAAAAATGAAGTTTTCTTGGTTGGAACCCCCATTTTTCGCAATCTTTACAGTTTTGGCCCAAAATGGAATTTTTTTGCATTTTGATCCCTTTTGAATTTGAAAAGCATTTTTGACCATTAAAATAGTTTTAATACACTTGTAATCCCTTGTTTTACAGAAACTTGCATTTTCAGCCCCTCTATTTCAAAAATTTTGCAATTTGGGGCTTATTGGTCCGAAAAGCCCATTTTTAGCCCATTATGTTCAAAATTTACATTTTAAGCCCCTCAAAAGTGTTGATATTCAGAAAAATTATATTAGAAACTGTTTGGACCATTTTCAACCTCCATAAATTTTCATTTGTTGTTTTGGGCCCTTAATTTTTGTATTTTTGACAATTTGAGCCCAAAAATGGGTTTTATGTCCAAAAATGTTCATCCTAACCAAATAAATTATTTTTCATGACTTGATTAGTGAAAAATGGTATAAGTTATGTTTATTTCATTCCTCATGTTGTAGATCTCGATTTTTAGGTACTTTTTGGCTAACATATTCATCACAAAACACATAAAATCATACATACAAGCATAAAAATCACACAAGGCATACATTTACTCATAGATCTACACATTTGCTTGTATTCTCCCCCATAAAAACTCATAAAAACCGAAAAAGAGGGGGTATGAGGCTCACCTTGGGTGTGGTTTCGGTTTTTGGAAGGAAAAGATGAGAAGAATTCGATCCTAGCAACCTTTTCTTGGAAGATCTCGAACTTGGATGCTTCTTAGGTGCTAGATCATAAGTTTAAATGAATTAAGAGGCGATTTTTGAATGAAATGAAGTAGCTAGCTTATGGATCTAAGCAATATCTTACCTTAGATGATGATTTTTATGGAAGAAGTCCCTTGAACACTTCTTAGATCTCGAAAATATGGAGGAGAAATGAGAGAGTTTCTTGAGAGAATTGTGAGTGAAATGTGTGTGTGTGTGTGTGTACGCTTGGATTCGGCCGATAGCAAGAGAGAGAGGGAGAAGAAGAGATTGCTTGCATGGAAGTATGGGAAATTCATGGAAATCCTTTAGGCAATTGTGAGGTGGCACACACACAAAGTCAACTCTTCCTCTTTGTGGGATTGGGCTGAGAATGGAGAGGGAAAGAGAAGATTTTTGGGCTTTTTGCCCCTAAGCCTATATTATAGTTATGTTAAGTGATGTTTGGTCCAAATAATCATAAATGTGAGTCGTATGACCTATTAGGGCTAAATTAGGTTAATCATGGCCCAAAATAGTTCATATAATTAATTTATTTCATTCTAGGGCCAATATGGCCCAAAATATTGAAATACATGGAAGTGGGTCCAATTAGAGCCCATTTAAGAGTTCTAAACCCAAGATAGTCAAATTGGAAGATTATTGGTCCATTGGGCCCAATAAGGAAGTCCTAGTCCAAAATGAACTTAAACAAGAACTCCTAGGGTTTCTAATTGCTTGTTGACTACTTGAAATGCTCGCATGGGGTGTTTGTTTGAAATTTTGTTGTAATAGAGTATGCATCATACATGCTCTTATGTCTTTGATTCACAATTTGACTTAAGTGTTGTAGTTACAAGGCACAAAAATTTCTAGCTGTGACATCATCCCCCCGTTAGAGGGAATTTCGTCCCGAAATTCTTTTGAAAGCTAGATTTGAGAATGCTAGAACAGGTGAGGGTACTTTTGCTTCATTTGGTCTTCGCGCTCCCACGTGAATTCTAGTCCACGCTTCGCGTTCCACCGTACTTTCACGATCGGGATGCGACTTTGTTTAGTACGCTTCACCTCACTGTCCATGATTTCGAATGGTTCCTCAACGAACAGGAGATTCTCGTTGATTTCAATCTCGTCAAGGGGAATGACGAGAGTTTCATCCGACAGGCACTTCTTTAGATTGGAAGCATGGAACACGGGGTGTACACTACTGAGCTTAGCGGGTAGTTGCAGTTTGTACGCCACTGGACCTATTCGGGCAATGATCTCGAAAGGTCCAATGTATCGTGGGGTTCAGTTTTCCCCGTTTTCCAAAACGAATGACCCCTTTCCAGGGTGAAACTTTTAACAGTACTCGATCCCCGACCTGAAACTCTAAGGGCTTTCGCCGTTTATCAGCGTAGCTCTTTTGTCGGTCGCGCGATGCTTGTAGTCGAGCTCTGATTTGAACTATCTTTTCCGTGGTTTCACGAATGATCTCCGGCCCCGTTAACGCCTTGTCCGATGCCAGTTTCTTTGTTAGCTGGGTGTCTCCCACCTCAGCCCAATACAATGGTGATCTACACTTACGTCCATATAGTGCTTCGAAAGGAGTGACTTTGATGCTCGAATGATAACTGTTGTCATACAAGAATTCAACTAAGGGTAAGTGGGTATCCCAAGACTTCCCAAAGTCTATCACACATGCGTGAAGCATGTCTTCGAGTGTCTGGATGGTTCGCTCGCTTTGATCGTCCATTTGTGGGTGATAAGCGGTGCTCATGTCGAGATGGGTTCCAAGTGCTTTCTGAAGTGCTTGCCAAAAACGTGAAGTGAATCTACTATCTCTATCTGAGATGATAGACACTGGTACTCTGTGAAGTCTCACGATTTCTCGAATGTATAATCGTGTCAGTCTCCATCATGTAGGATTCTTTTATTGGCTGGAAATGGGCGGATTTCGTCAGTCAGTCAACTATTGCCCATATAGTGTCTAATCCGTCCGACGTCTTGGGTAGCTTGGTCACAAAGTCCATGGAAATCCCTTCCCATTTCCACTCGGGGATCACCGGTTGTTGTAATAACCCCGAGGGCTTCTGGTACTCCACCTTTACTTTGGCGTAAGTGAGACATTTGCTGACATAGGTGGAAATTTCTGCCTTCATGTTAGGCCACCAATAATGTTATTTAATATCCAAGTACATCTTGTCCGAACCTGGATGGATGGAGTATCGCGTCTTGTGAGCTTCATTCATGACTACCTCCTTAAATCCTCCGAGTTTAGGGACCCAAATACGGTTCATGAAATAGTATACTCCGTTCTCCTTTACCTCTATATTCTTCTCCATTCCGCGTAATGCTTCACTTGTTCTATTTTCTGTTTTCATGGCATTTGACTGGGCTACCCCGATCTGAGTGGTTAGGTGAGATTTGATGGTTATTGAGAGAGTTTTCACACGACGATTAGAGTACTCCTTCTGGTTCAAGGCATCAACTATCACGTTGGCCTTGCCTGGGTGGTATTTGATTTCACACTCGTAATCATTTAATAGTTCAACCCATCTTCGTTGCCTCATATTCAACTATTTCTGATTCAAGATGTGCTGGAGACTTTTGTGGTCCGTGAAGATGGTGCACTTCGTACCATAAAGGCAATGCCTCCAAATCTTCAGAGCAAAGACCACTTCTCCCAATTCTAGATCGTGGGTTGTATAATTCACTTCATGTGTCTTTAGTTGGAGGGATGCGTAAGTTATCACTATTCCAACATGCATGAGAACGCAACCTAAACCCTGATTTGACGTGTCACAGTAGACCACGAAATCTTCCGTTCCCTCTGGTAGAGATAGTACCGGGGCACTGCAGAGGGCTTGCTTCAGAGTTCGGAATGCAATTTCTTGTTTGTCCGTCCATTTGAATGGTACGCCCTTTTGTGTAAGCGATGTAAGTGGCTTGGCGATCTTAGAGAAGTTTTGAATGAACCTCCTATAGTAGCCTGCTAGGCCTAAGAATTGTCAAATTTCTGTGGGTGTCATCGGGACTGCCCATCCTTCGAAGGTGTTGACCTTAGAAGTATCCACATGAATTCCTTCCCGAATAACAACATGACCTAGGAAGTTCACGCTACGGAGCCAGAACTCACACTTGGAGATTTTTGCGTATAGCTTTTCCATTCGCAGGGTTTCTAGGATTTGTCGGAGATGTTGGCCATGCTCTTCTTCGCTTCGGGAATAGACTAGAATGTCATCAATGAAGACGATAACAAAGTTGTCGAGGAATGGTTGACAGATTCGGTTCATCAGGTCCATAAATGCGGCGGTGGCATTTGTTAGAACGAAGAGCATTACGACAAATTCATAATGTCCGTAACAAGTTTGGAAAGCGGTTTTGGGAATATCCTCTTCCCGGACCTTGAGCTGATGGTACCCGGACCGTAGATCTATCTTAGAGAAGTAACTATCCCCTTGGAGCTGGTCAAACAGATCGTCGATTCGTGGGAGTGGATAGCAATTCTTGATAGTGAGTTTGTTTAACTCTCTGTAATCGATGCACATTCTAAAAGATCCGTCCTTCTTTTTGACAAAGAGGACCGGAGCTCCCCATAGTGAGTAGCTGGGTCGGATGAATCCCTTGCCCAGGAGTTCGCTGAGTTGGCTGGACAATTCCTGCATTTCAGCAGGAGCTAGCCGGTAAGGCGATTTAGCGAGAGGGGTTGCTCCTGGAACGAGGTCAATTCGGAACTCAACTTGTCTCTCTGGGGGTACTCCAAGGAGATCCTCAGGAAATACGTCTGGGAATTCACGTGCTACTGGAATGTCTTGAATGTTAACCTCTCCCTTTGTTTTATCCACTATGTGAGCCAAGAACGTCAAAATTTTCTTTTGTAGATGCTTCTGTGCCTTGACGCACGAGATGAGGCGAAGGTTCGTGCTGGGTTTGTCTCCGTAAATAACTAGGGTTTCGTGATTGGGAAGGTGAAAGTGAACGGCCTTCTCGTGACACATAATTTCAGCATGGTGGGGGATTAACCAGTCCATGCCAATAATCACATCGAAACTCCTAATGGAAATAGGAATCAAGTCTATTCGAAATACGTGTTAATTTAGAGTTAGGGTACATCCAATGTAGATTTCCCCGGTGGATTCGGTTTTCCCATTGGCCATTTCCACCGTAAAGGTTTCATTGAGCTTCTGGGGTTGTTGTTTTAACAAATGTTTAAACTTATTGCTCACAAAACTTCGCTCCGCTCCGGTGTCAAATAGGATGCATGCATAAGTGTAGGTTAGGGGAAACGTACCGGTAACAACAGTGGGATCCTGAATAGCCTCCCCCTGACCCATGGTCAACACTCTTTCGGTTCCTCCATTTCCGGGATTGTTGTTGTTTGGGCAGTTTCGATGGAAATGCCCAGTCCTTCCACATCCATAGTAGGTGTGGCTAGGTCCTGCATTGTTGCCGCCGGTGTTGGTGTTGTTGTTGTTGCTTCCCTATTGTTATTTCTGAGGAGGGTAAGTCCTGCAGTACCTTGTCGTGTGCCCCTTCCGATTGCAACTGGTGCACTGCATTTCCTTGCATTCTCCATTGTGATGGAAACCACACTTGTTGCACTTGGGAAGATTACCGGAATAAGGTCTAGGAGCACTTGGAGCACCTGACGCTGGAACATGTGGTGTGGATGGAACTTGAGTGGTCGTAGAATTAACTGCCACTGTTTGCTGCTTCTTGGACGATTCAGAGCCTTGATGCCCCTTTCTCTTGTTGTTATTCCCCTTCTTGCTATCATTTTCCTTCTTAACTTCAGTCTCCACTGGCTTCTCACCCTTCTTGTTGTTGTGGTCATATAGCTTCTTGGCCAATCTCTTGGCATTGTCGAAAGTTTCAGGATTTGCAGCTATCACGTTTCCTTGGATCGGGGAGGTTAGTCCCCAGATGAATCATTCTATTTTCTTTCCTTCTGAGGTGATCATGCCAGGACATAACAGAGACAGTTCGCTAAACCTTGATATGTAGGCATCTATGTCGGCGTTTTGGACAGTGAGATTCCATAGCTCTTATTCCATTTTTTGAATTTCACCACGAGGACAGTATTCGGCCATCAACATTTCTTTCATTTCTGCCCATGGCATGGAATTGGCTACGGGGAGTGTCATGTCTTCCACGTGTCCGTTCCACCAAGTGAGCACTTGGTCAACAAAAGTGCATGCAACAAACTTCACCTTCATCTCTTCAGGGCAGTCGCATATCTCGAACACCGATTCCACCTTCTCGATCCATCGTTTTAGGGTGATTACTCCTCCAGTGCCATTAAAGGTTCGTGGTTTGGCATTGGTGAAGTCTTTGTAAGAACATGTTTTGGTGGGTCCTTGATTCATCCCGTTGTTCGAACTCCCGGCCCCTTGTACGTTGACTCCTCCATTGTTCCCTTGGTGAATTTGTGCCATTGTTGGGGTGACCGCAGCAGATACAACTGCATGGAATGCAGCTGAGTCAACTTCATGTGGGGTTGGTCCCGGGTTTCCGCGAGTGGGTCGTGGAGGCATCTTTCTATCATAGAACGGAAAGATGTTGAGTGTATGTGGTTTTTGTGAGGTTGTGATACTATAGACTAGGTGTGTGGCACAACTTAAGTACCTCTACAATTTAGCATACAATCATGGATACATAACACATAACAGATTATAACGTCATAATAAAACATATAAAATCTTTCATTACTATTATCCGCACTTTGATACATGAAAATTTTGCTCGAAAGAGCATACATAAGCGGTACTAGTTTGACAACATAACGACTCTACGAGTAGTGTAGTCACTTAAACATAGAGTCGGGGTACATAACATAGATCCTAATGACCTAGCAAGATAAGTCTATCTCTAGTCGCGGTGAGATGTGCCCGGGGGTGGTGCTGAGGAAGTGGATGCTACCTGAAGACGAGCCACCTGTCATTCTACGTCCTGGAGTCGTGAGTCCCACCTCACCTGCCTCATATGAAACTCTCGAAGGACATCCCATGTCTCCTGCTCTGCACGCTCGACCCTAGTCCACAGCTAGCGTACCTGGTCAGCGGTGCTCTAAGCGAGGTCGCCAGTGTTCCGTAACCATCTCACCATAACCAGAAGGGCTCGATCAGTCGGACCTTCGTCCCTTAGGTCAAAGAACTCACGTGACATGTCGTACGAGGGTCGCTGTCCCTGTTGTCTGCTCTACCTCCAAAGATCAATACCCCAGGGGGGTGTAGGACCAGTGGGGCCCACCCGGTAAAGCAGGCACCCTAATCGGGTAAGGGTGGTTGATGACTTCGGACTCCGCATCCGAATCACCCCCTTCATTGTCTTCGGGTTCCTCCTCAAAGATTCCTTCATCTTCTTCCTCCTCCTGTTCTTCTTCTGGTTCGGCAGGCTCGCCCTCGACTCCTGCCTCCGGTTCCTCGTCGGATTTCTCCTCGGGATCTTCCTCAAGCTCTTCTTCAGGGTTTCCAGGATTCCTCCTCGAGATCTTCCTCAGGCTCTCCTCTGGAAGGACTAAAGTTGTTTACAAAATAAATTTGGGCAAAACATGTCTTTTCTATAAGTTTATGATACAAAAGTGTCAAAATAATGTTTTAAGGACTAAAATGAAATTCTTTTATATAAAGGACTAAAAGTGCTATTTTTTTATAAAAGAAAGGTTGTGAAAAAGTAAAAATTCTTACTTTTAAATGAATTAATTCATCAAGAGAAATACTGAAGAGAATTGTTATCGAGATTATGAAAGCAATTATGATTTGAGTGATTGAAAAGTAAGAACACGAAGAGTAAATATTAATCAGATCTTATATTGATAAAGACTGATTACAAGAATAAGCAGAAAGGATATTTGAGTTCGAAAGTTATCCTCTACTTCTATCCTCAGTCCCTATTTATAGAGAACATGAGTGTACAAAAAATATAGTAAGTCTATTACAATACGCTTCGCATAAAACTGACTTAGTAAAATAACTAAAAATGCGAAACTAAACAAACACACAATTCGACTTTTACAATTTAACCTCTACAATCTCCCCCTTTGTAAAAAGTCGAAGCTATTCAGTCCATAAGTCTTTGAATAGCTGAGTGAATTGTCTTTCACACTTCTCCATACCAGGAAATCACCTTCTTGAGCTCCTTCTTGTCTCCTTCATTATTCTTCTTGCAGTTGTTCATACGAACAATAAAGTGCGTATATTGCGAAGAAGTATATCTTTCAACCTATGAGACCTTAAACAAAAATTTCTTGGGCTTTCCCTTCGTATCTCTTTCCGAAAACACCATGCCGAAAGGTTTCAGGCATATTTCCCCAACAACATAATTTGATAATGCTGACTGGGTTAAGGTTTCTTCCTAAGGAACGTTCACTTCCCTTCCTAAAGTAGTTGCCAATTCTTCATCAGTTAGAGCCAAATAATCGAAGTAATTGACGATAAACGTCTTGACATGTGCGAACCCGATCTTAAACACTTCAGTCTCAGATCCTTTGAGCTTATTCTCTTCCATATGTTTCAAAATGAGAGTCACTTGAATCAAATCATTGCAATTCATCAGAGGGAAGTCAGCTATTGTGAAGTCATACTGATTGTTATCAACTCGAATAACAAAGTAACGAAAATTCTAAAGCATGTCTTCAAACTTCGTATCTTTCTTGATCGTTAACACCTTTTTGATCTTCATTAAAGACCACACTTCATCTAGATTCTTCCCCAATACAACATGAAATCAGATTTTCATGTGTATGTAGTCATCAGGATTATCAAACTTCTCACTAATCTTGAATTGAGCTGTAATGAAGAGCATTTCGTTAATCGGAAAATCTAACTGAGAATTGTCTGAATTCGCAATATCATAACTTCTCTTTGGCTTCTTCTCGAATTCATACATTTCCTTTTCCACCAATTTTGACTCTATAGTTTCATATGAGTACAGCTTCACAGGATCTCCTTTGTTCATTGTAGGAGGATCACTTTCCCTTTGCCTCATAATGCTTTGGACTTGTCTCATTCTTTCCAACTCAGCCTCTACTTCAGCTTTCTTCTCCTCCTTCGATTTTTCGTACAAAATTCCTTTTCCTCTTCCCACAATATAGAATTGAGGTTTCGTACTCGAACTTCCTTCTTTTGCCCCAATCGATATTCCTTTGGCCATTGGTCTTGTGGTTATTGTTGTTGAGGAAATTGGCATCGTAAGTATTAGAAGAGTAGATTTGAGCTGAGTAGATATTACTTTTCCCACGGTCTTCGCATCATCCTCTTTACCTAAAATTTTCTCTCCCCCTTGCACCCCTGTGAAAGCAGGTGGGGCACTCTTTGGTAGTAAAGAGGTGAAGTTCGCAATCGGAGCCAGTGCCTTCTGAATTGAGTGTTCCAAAGTATTTACTTTGAGAGTCAAGAATTCAGGAGTAAGTGTGACAACCCGATATTTCAACTACATGTAAACGACCTAAAAAGTCAAGTATTGTAACCACGTTAGTTGTAATACAATTTACTTCGAAAATAAAATGTCCAAAGATCACCAATTAAATTACCTTTTATGATAGATATCATTAAACTACGTAAAAAGAATGCTCGAATCCGACTTCGTATAAGAAGTTAGGAATTTTTCTAGTTCGGATTAACGGCAGACAACTAAAAACTCGAATCAGAGATCGAGCGACTTTTGGCCGGAATGACCTAAACGAGAATCGAAGGTCTCATCAATGGTATTTCAGCGGTAAAAAGTCTGGCAAAAATCGACGTCAGATAAAGGAGTTATGAATTTCTAAAGAAATTTTCTTACCGCGACCTTTTAAAAATAAATAATAAAAACAATTTCAGAATTTGCCGACAGAATCTAAACGAAAGTTGTAGAGTATGGTCTCGCCTTCGCGGGGATATAAAGAACGTCGAAAATGGAATTCGTATGAAGAAGATATGAATTTTTGAACTTTATTAAATAAATTATATATTTATTTTAATCAAAATCCGGTATTATCCGAAGGGGGAGTCAGCGTACTCATCCAAGTTACACGCCACGTAACCCCGTACGCCCCGCGTACGCGAAGGCCTTGGCCTCGGATCGTCCACGTCGTGCCTGTGCGAACCACTGACCCGTCCTATCCGAGCTCCGAGGCAGTCGAGGACTCGGTCACGCATGACGTATGCGTACGCCCAGCGTACGTGCGTACGCCCCGCGTAACGAGGCCTCTCAGCCTCCTATAAATAGAGATGCGAGGGTTCCGGGAAATTCACCCCATCTCTCTCATTTCTCTCATGATATTGCCTTGATTTTCGTTCCCACACTACCCCGAAGCCCCGATCACTTTGCTCGAGTCCCGAAGGTTGTTCGTGCCCCCGAGGTTCCCAAGAATCTTGAGGAAATCCACTTTCGCAAGCCGAAACTCTGTCCAGTTTTTCATCTCGCAACCTCCGATTTTACAAGTGAGTTCATACCCCTATAATTCACGTTTTAAATGTTTTATGAGTAGTTTTACATGCTTTTAAGGGGGGGGGGGGAATACAAGTAAAACACTCGGCTATTATCGGGTGTTATATAAACTTTCACTTTACGCGTTTTATCAAAGGAATCATATGTGATTTGAAACTATCAAAGGAAATCTTTTATATGCAAAGTATAACACGACAACATTTTATCTTTTGAAATGAGAAACGATTTAGGTATTTATATAAATCAGATACTTTGATTATATTACATTCGGTGTGTCGGTTTTGGCACTAAAAAAACCACACTTTTTCATAACAAGTGAACATTTTCATTAGGGGTTTATTTAACAAATGAAACACACTTTTAGGAAACTATAATAGGTATAGTTTCACGAGAATACTACAAACCTTACATACATGGAAATACTATTACGATAAGCTACTTGCATATACAATAACTAACGAACATTTTCACACGTAAATCTGTTTTACACTAAGTTTTGTGAGACATTAACTTCACGTACGTTCGAGTACACATTTCAAGTCCTGTATTATATACCAGAATCCCTTGGAGGGGGAGCATGGTGTTTGTGTATAGATTTATACGGGCTTGACAACCCGCACCCTGACTGTTAGCTACAGTCCACCTTTTGGGGTGACAAACATCAGAACATTCCAACGCCTGAAGAACGTTGTGTATAGGCATTCCTTATCATTAGCATGGTTATAAAACTCACATGGGGTATTAAAAACGCAATGACTTACGGAGTTTTTCAGGCAAATTGAAATCTTTATACTTACATACATTTACTAGAAACAAGCAATTGTCGTGAAAGAAGATTACAATTATACTACTAGAAAATATAGGATTTTCTAGGAACGTGCAAACAAAGAACAAAAACGTTTCATCTGATATAAACATTATCATTAAATACTTATGAAACTCACTAGCTTAAATGCTGATCTACTCTTTCAAAACTACTTGTATGTCTCAGGGATTCAGTAATTACAGGTAACAAATGGATTTTGAAGAAGGGACGCTGCGGCGCCAGTTTAATTTCATATTTTGACATCATTATGTAATTGATTTTGAACATGTACACTTTTAAACAATGTAAACTTTCAATTATATATATGATGGTTGTATTGCTTTCTTTACTATGTATTCATTTGTTACGTTACCACATGAAGTCATCTGCCCCCGAATGTTTTCGCCATTCCGGTTTGGGGGTGTGATAGGTTGGTATCAGAGCAATGTTTATAGTGAACTAAGTATATTAAACCTCATAAGATATATGAACTATAAATGCTTAGGGACTCAAAGTCTCTGACAAAAGTTTTTGTACCTAAAATCCTTATTTTACATAAATAGATTATTTTAGGTTATAAAAATCCAAAATACATGCATACAACGAGACATTTTTATGATAAGAACTATACAAAAAGTATTAGGACAAGTTTGAGATTGCGATTAATTCTCGAGATATGTAATCAAATTTGGGACGAATATAGCCTGATCAACTATGTTTATCCGAAATTTGACTAACGTATGTCAAAAAATGAACGTAGTGAGCAACAAGTCAAAACTTAACAAAATAGACACTAGTATCTAACGTACAAATTAAATACTATAGGAGTATTTGGTGCATACACTAGATTAATTAGTATTACATGTCTCAAGTTTTATTCAAATCTTATAACCATATTCTCGTATAGTCAAATGGCTGGATTTCACCAGCATGGAGACCCTTAGTACCCACAACAAGGCAACGGAGGACGGATTGAAGAGGATCCGGAGGAGGACGAAGAGCCCATTGAGTTGGATGGCGGGGACGACTCCGGGACAGACTCGGAACCGGAAATAGTCAACCCTCCACCCATTAGGAGGAACTTTCTAGGACCGAATCCCGTTTGGGGAAGTCACCTCGTCCCCTGGAGCCAACAACAAGGGATACGCTCTCCCTACGGAATGTGTCGAGACTTCTACGACATCAGGGACGGAGGTTCAGTCGACCGAGCACTTCCAGCAATGGTAGGTAAGCTGGCCAACCAGTCCTACCAATTGGGGGTTCATGCAAACCGAATCCGAGAGGTCAACGTGGAAGTACAAGTCGACACGGCCAATATCAACCGCCTGGAGATGTTGCAGAACGACATCCACCTCCGCGCCGAAGCATTCCAAGCACAAGCGAATGCAGCCTTCGCAGAATTGAGGGAACAACAAGCCGCCTTTGATAGGCGTCTTATGGAGTCGAAGCAATCAGATGCATAATCCAGCTCCAAGCGCAACACACGTTGCAAGTAGTACTTGTGAAAACCTCAAATTTTGTTATAAGATAGGACTTCGGCTAAAAGGTTTTACTTTCTTTAAATTCAAGTAATCGGAGACCCGTCTAAGGTTCAAATTTTCGTGATCATTGTATCATCTATTATATTAATATAATTTGCACACTATTACTACTAAGTTGAGTATCGCATTCAATCTTTAATATACTATGGAAAAACAATACGCTTGTTCACATACTCGGATTTACGAATAACCTTCGCTCTTCTATTTTGTAAAATTCATACTATCATCTGTTGTTGAACTATAGCAATTTGGTTCATGAGTCACATTCATTATTCACTTATTCATATCCATATCATCATCTTTTAAACGTATAGTTAAAGATGCCACCACACAGGAATACCAGACGTAACCCTAACAATGAAACACCGATACCACCACCACCTCCACCCCCTCAATTCGATGCTGTCATGTTCCAGGCATCAGTCACTGCAGCTGTGACGGCTGCCATGTCACAGATCAATACTCCTGTTACTAGGGGTTCAGGAATTGGCATGCATCCTTCCAACCATGGCGATAGTCATGGAGAACCCCGAGAGTGCACCTACAAAGACTTCACAAACTCTAAACCCCGGATGTTCAATGGAACGGGTGGGGTGATGGTTTTAAGGCAGTGGATTGAAAGAACGAAATCAGTGTTTGAAATCTGCTCCTGCCCCGAGCACAGCAAGGTCAAGTTTGCAACTTACACATTTACTGATAAGGCTTTAACTTGGTGGAATGGCCACGTTAAGGTACTTACCCTGATAGTAGCAAACTCGATAAGCTGGTAGAGCTTGAAAATCATGTTGATGAGGGAGTATTGTCCACGAGGAGAGATTCAAAAACTTGAGCACGAACTCTGGACTCTAGGAATGATTGGTACCGACATAGCAACATATACCAATAGATTCTGCGAGCTGGCAATCCTTTGCCCGGATATGATTGCTCCCAAGAGCAAGAAGATAGAGCGATACATTTGGGGACTGTCGCCCCAAATTCAGTCGAGTGTGTTAGCTTCAAAACCTGACACCTTTGAACGTGCCAAAGTGTTGGCACAATCGCTCATTGATTACGGAAATCATCAACACTCAGCAACTTCTGCACTAGAACCACACAAGGGAAACAACAATAACAACAACAACAGGAAGAGAGGGTGGAATAAGGGGAAGAGTGGATCTTCCCAAGAATCCTCGAAGAAACAACAACTGGTTGTCGTGAACGCTGTGACGGCACCTGCTACAGTTCCTACAAGTCTCTACCCAACAAAGCCTTATGTAGGCAACCTCCCAAAGTGCACCAATTGCAACTACCCCCACCACGGACCATGTCGGGAAATGCAGTGCTCCAACTGCAACAGAAAGAGGCACACTGCCCGATTCTGCAAGGCCCCCGCGAAACCGATCACTCAAGTTCCCGGTACTGGTGTAGGCCAATCCTGCTACGGTTGTGGCGAGGTGGGCCACTACAAAAGAAACTGCCCAAAGGCAGAAAATACCGGCGGAGTGGGATGGGTATTAGCTATTGGCCATGAGGAAGCCGTAGCTGATCCTACAATAGTTACTGGTACGTTTCTTCTCGATAATTCATATGCATGCATCCTATTCGATAGCGGAGCGGAGAGAAGCTTTGTGAGCCAAAACTTTATTCACTTACTTACACGTAAACCTATCATGTTAGGAGAATCATTCACTGTAGAAATGGCAAATGGGAAAAGAGAAAACACTAACTGCATATACATGGGTTGTACATTAACTTTAGACGGTCACTCTTTCCCAATTAATCTTATGCAGTCCACATAAAAAGTTTCGACGTTATAGTAGGCATGGATTGGTTAAGCCCTCTTCGCACCGACATCATGTGCTTTGAAAAAGCCGTTCGGCTAAATCTTCCTAACCATGAAACAATAGTGATCTACGGCGACAAATCAAGTACAAACCTTCGCATCATTTCGTGCATCAAGGCTCGAAAGTGTTTGCGGAAGGATTATCAGGCATTTCTCGCACACATCATCGATACGAGTCAAGAGTTAAAAGATATAAACGACATCTTGGAGGTACGGGATTTCCCCGATATCTTCCCAGAAGAACTACCGGGATTACCGCCACAACGCCAAGTCGAGTTCAGAATCGACTTAATTCCAGGGGCTACCCCTGTAGCAAAATCGCCTTATCGGCTGGCACTAGCAGAGATGCAAGAACTTTCCAGTCAGCTTAACGAACTACACCAAAAAGGATTCATCAGACCAAGTTTCTCACCTTGGGGAGCACCGGTCTTGTTTGTAAAGAAGAAAGACGGATCGTTCCGGATGTGCATCGACTACCGAGAGCTGAACAAACTCACTGTCAAGAATCGTTACCCTCTACCCCGCATTGACGACCTATTTGATCAACTTCAAGGAGCGAGCTACTTCTCAAAGATAGATCTACGATCCGGATATCACCAGTTACGAGTGCTAGAAGAAGACGTTCCCAAGACGGCCTTCCGAACCCGTTATGGACACTATGAATTTGTAGTAATGCCGTTCGGATTAACCAACGCACCGGCAGTATTCATGGATCTAATGAATAGATCGTGTCTACCTTACTTGGATCCATTTGTCATTGTATTCATCGATGATATACTTATCTACTCCCGAAGTAAGGAAGAACATAGTCAACACCTATGGAAGGTCTTAGAAACACTATGATCAGAGAAGCTCTATGCGAAGTTCTCTAAATGTGATTTTTGGATTCGAAGAGTCGAATTCTTGGGCCACGTTGTTAGCGAAAAAGGGATACACGTGGACCCCTCCAAAATTAAGGCCATTGAGAACTGGTCGGCACCAAAGACACCCATTGAGATTCGTCAATTTCTAGGTCTAGCTGGTTACTATCGCCGATTCATAAAGAACTTCTCTAGCATCGCGAAACATCTTACTACGTTAACCCAGAAAGGCGTGGTCTTTGACTGGGAAACAAAACAAGAAAAGGCGTTCCAAACTCTGAAGCAAGCCTTATGCACCGCACCAATACTATCCCTCCCCGAAGGGATAGAGGATTTTGTGGTGTATTGCGATGCATCGAATCAAGGGCTTGGTTGTGTTCTTATGCAACGAGGGAAGGTTATTTCTTATGCCTCCCGTCAGCTTAAAACCCATGAAGTAAACTATACGACACACGATCTAGAGTTGGGAGCAGTGGTATTTGCTTTAAAGATCTGGAGACACTACCTGTACGGAACAAAGAGTACTATTTACACCGACCACAAGAGCCTTTAACACATTTTCGATCAGAAGGAGCTCAACATGCGACAACGACGATGGGTCGAGTTGCTCAATGATTACGAATGCGAGATTCATTATCATCCTGGCAAGGCCAATGTAGTAGCTGATGCCCTCAGTCGAAAAGAATACACTGGTCAGAGAGTCAAATCTCTGAATATGACCATCCATTCCCACTTATCCACACAAAAAATAAAAAGGCTCAACTAGAAGCTTTACAACCCGAGCATGTGACGGGTGAATCCGAGAGAGGAATGGAAAAGAATCTAGAAGTCAAGGGTGGCGGAGCCTATTATCTCATGGACCGCATCTGGACCCCAAGACATGGTGGTTTTAGGGATGTGGTCATGACTGAAGCGCACAACACGAGGTATTCTGTTCACTTAGGTTCAGATAAGATGTATTTGGATCTTAAGAAACTGTACTGGTGGCCTAACATGAAAGCAGAGATTGCTACCTTTGTAAGTAAATATCTTACTTGCGGTAAGGTTAAGGTAGAATACCAGAAATCTTCAAGATTACTACAACAACCAGAGATACCGGAATGGAAATGGGAACGGATCACTATGGATTTCATAACCAAGTTACCCAAGACAACAGGTAGACTTGATACAATATGGGTCATCGTCGACAGATTAACCAAATCCGTGCATTTTTTGCCAATCAAGGAGACGGACAAGATGGAAAGGCTTACAAGAACTTACATAAAGGAAATAGTACGACTGCATGGGGTTCCGATGTCCATTATCTCCGATAGAGATAGTCGATTTACGTCAAGATTTTGGCAGTCACTACAAAGTTCCCTAGGAACTAGATTGGACATGAGTAAAACCTACCATCCACAAACAGACGGGCAAAGCGAGAGAACGATACAAACTTTGGAGGATATGCTGAGAGCCTGTGTGATTGACTTTGGAAAAGCATGGGATATCCACTTACCTCTTGTCGAGTTCTCATACAACAATAGTTATCATACGAGCATAAAGGCTGCTCCATTCGTAGCCCTCTATGGCCACAAGTGCAGATCCCCTCTATGCTGGACCGAAGTAGGCGACACACAATTAGCTAAAGGATGAGATACTGAAAGTACTCTCACCAGTCCGGAAATCATACGAGAAACAACAGAGAAGATTGTTCAGATTCGTGAACGGTTAAAAGCATCTAGAGACCGATAGAAAAGCTACGCTGATCAACAGAGAAATCCTTTGGAATTCCAAGTAGGAGACCGTGTCCTATTGAAGGTCTCGCCATGGAAAGGCTTGACACGCTTTGGAAAGCGTGGAAAGCTAAACCCAAGGTACATAGGGCCTTTCGAGATTCTCGCCAGAATCGTCCCTGTAGCTTACAAACTTAACCTACCACGTGAATTTAGTAACATACACCCAACCTTCCACGTATCGAATTTGAAAAAGTGTATGTCCACTGAGACTCTTGTTATCCCACTCGACGAGATCGAGATCAACGAGAGCCTCAACTTCATGGAAGAACCGGTAGAAATCATGGACCAAGACATCAAACAAACAAAACAAAGTCGCATACCCATCGTGAAAGTCCGCTGGAACGCCAAGCGAGGACCTGAATTCACATGGGAACGCGAGGATCAGATGAAACAAAACTAGCCGCATCTTTTTCTCTGATTCACTTGTATCTTTCTTACTTTAAATTTCGGGACGAAATTCCCTCTAACGGGGGGATGTTGTGACAACCCGATATTTCAACTACATGTAAACGACCTAAAAAGTCAAGTATTGTAACCACGCTAGTTGTAATAAAATTCACTTCGAAAATAAAATGTCCAAAGATCACCAATTAAATTACCTTTTATGATAGCTGTCATTAAACCATGATCGTACGTAAAAAGAACGCTCGAATCCGACTTCGTATAAGAAAGTTAGGAATTTTTTAAGTTCGGATTAACGACAGACGACTAAAAACTCGAATCAGAGATCGAGTGACTTTTGGCCGGAATGACCTAAACGAGAATCGAAGGTCTCATCAATGGTATTTCAGCGGTAAAAAGTCTGGCAAAAACCGACGTCAGATAAAGGAGTTATGAATTTCTAAAGAAATTTTCTTACCGCGACCTTTTAAAAATAAATAATAAAAACAATTTCAGAATTTGCCGACAGAATCTAAACGAAAGTTGTAGAGTATGGTCTCGCCTTCGCGGGGATATAAAGAACGTCGAAAATGGAGTTCGTATGAAGAAGATATGAATTTTTGAAGTTTATTAAATAAATTATATATTTATTTTAATCAAAATCCGGTATTATCCGAAGGGGGAGTCAGCGTACTCATCCAAGTTACACGCCACGTAACCCCGTACGCCCCG
Organism: Lactuca saligna; assembly: GCF_052625555.1. NCBI lineage: Eukaryota > Viridiplantae > Streptophyta > Magnoliopsida > Asterales > Asteraceae > Lactuca > Lactuca saligna. The sequence goes on from NC_136417.1 coordinate 149,296,162, forward strand.
CGTACGCGAAGGCCTTGGCCTCGGATCGTCCACGTCGTGCCTGTGCGAACCACTGACCCGTCCTATCCGAGCTCCGAGGCAGTCGAGGACTCGGTCACGCATGACGTATGCGTACGCCCAGCGTACGTGCGTACGCCCCGCGTAACGAGGCCTCTCAGCCTCCTATAAATAGAGATGCGAGGGTTCCGGGAAATTCACCCCATCTCTCTCATTTCTCTCATGATATTGCCTTGATTTTCGTTCCCACACTACCCCGAAGCCCCGATGACTTTGCTCGAGTCCCGAAGGTCGTTCGTGCCCCCGAGGTTCCCGAGAATCCCAAGGAAATCCACTTTCGCAAGCCGAAACTCTGTCTGGTTTTTCATCTCGCAACCTCCGATTTTACAAGTGAGTTCATACCCCTATAATTCATGTTTTAAATGTTTTATGTGTACTTTTACATGCTTTTAAGGGGGGGGAATACAAGTAAAACACTCGGCTATTATCGGGTGTTATATAAACTTTCACTTTACACGTTTTATCAAAGGAATCATATGTGATTCGAAACTATCAAAGGAAATCTTTTATATGCAAAGTATAACACGACAACATTTTATCTTTTGAAATGAGAAACAATTTAGGTATTTATATAAATCAGATACTTTGATTATATTACATTCGGTGTGTCGGTTTTGGCACTACAAAAACCACACTTTTTTATAACAAGTGAACATTCTCATTACGGGTTTATTTAACAAATGAAACACACTTTTAGGAAACTATAATAGGTATAGTTTCACGAGAATACTACAAACCTTACATACATGGAAATACTATTACGATAAGCTACTTGCATATACAATAACTAACGAACATTTTCACACGTAAATCTGTTTTATACTAAGTTTTGTGAGACATTAACTTCACGTACGTTCGAGTACACATTTAAAGTCCTGTATTATATACCAGAATCCCTTGGAGGGGGAGCATGGTGTTTGTGTATAGATCTATACGGGCTTGACAACCCGCGCCCTGACTGTTAGCTACAGTCCACCTTTTGGGGTGACAAACGTCAGAACATTCCAACGCCTGAAGAACGTTGTGTATAGGCATTCCTTGTCATTAGCATGGTTATAAAACTCACATGGGGTATTGAAAACGCAATGACTTATGGAGTTTTTCAGACAATTTGAAATCTTTATACTTACATACATTTACTAGAAACAAGCAATTGTCGTGAAAGAAGATTAAAATTATACTACTAGAAAATATAGGATTTTCTAGGAATGTGCAAACAAAGAACAAAAACATTTCATCTCATACAAACATTGTCATAAAATACTTATGAAACTCACCAGCTTAAATGCTGATCTACTCTTTAAAAACTACTTGTATGTCCCAGGGATTCAGTAATTACAAGTAACAAACGGATTTTGAAGAAGGGACTCTGCGGCGCCAATTTAATTTCATATTTTGACATCATTATGTAATTGATTTTGAACATGTACACTTTTAAACAATGTAAACTTTCAATTATATATATGATGGTTGTATTGCTTTCTTTACTATGTATTCATTTGTTACGTTACCACATGAAGTCATCCGCCCCCGGACGTTTCCGCCGTTCCGGTTTGGGGGTGTGATAGTAAGAATAGACGAAGATGAAGATTGCGAAATCAAGGCCTTCAACTCAGTCACCATTTGAATCAACTGATCAAACTTCGCCATATCTTCTTTATGATTCGCATTAATGATAGGAGCATCAATAATTTTGTTGACGTCTGAGACAACTGCATCAACCCTCTTCTGAACTTCAATCTGTTGAGAATGAGTATCTTGAAGCTCCTTCGCAAGTTTGATCTTTAACTCTTCAAACTTGAAGTTTACATCCTCCCGAACTTTCTTTACATCCTGCATAAACAGAACATGGGGTTCTTTTGCAATAGATTGTAAATATTTTACGATTCCACTGAATGAACTTCCTTGAGATGTAATGCGAAGCTCATTATTTTTGTCTGTCTGATCAACTTTATCCAATATTCGCTTCTCAGCAGACTTAAGCATAACATCAACCTCCATTGTTGAGATAGATGATATTCTGTCAGAATCAGCTTGTGACTGAATAATTGCATTCAACTTATGATTCAGGATTTTGAACTGCTTTCCTGTCATAAGCATATGATCAGGTATATCCTCCTCCTCTGAATCAAAGTGAATATCTTCAAATACTCCTCCAAAAGCTCCTCCTTCGGTTTCATTATCAGACATGGGTTGCGAAGGTTGAGGAGTTTTAGGTGATTGTGAAGGAAATAGGGTTGTAAATGGGTTTTGTAGAGGATGATAAAAAATGGATGAGGTTGTGGATAGTGTAGTAGTTGAAAATGATACAAGTGGTAAAGAACTGGGTAAGGTGACTGGTAGGATAATTGGCAAAGTGGTTTCAACACTTGTGATAGGTGCCCCCATATCAGATACGTTGACAACCGTATCGAAAATAGGTACCTCCTCAAAAACTGATTTGGTAGTGACTATTTCAAGTGGTTTTGAAGAAATTTGTGAAACATGAATATTTGACACAGGTGGAACAGAAATGATTACCGGTGAAGAAATTAGTGGAGTGTCTGGAACCACCTCTTCATCTGAAGACTCATTGCGAATTACAAACTTTCTCTTTTTCAACAATGTTTGTTGCATTTGTTTCGCAACATCTTGAGCACGTTTCCTCTTAGATCCTGGAGAGACAGGAGCTGGAATATTGTGAACTGTCACCCCCTTACTGCTCACTTCAGTCTTGCGAATCTTTTCAATACCCCTGATTTTGAGGGTATTGTTTCCTTCTTCGATTTTGGCGAGGTTTCCTCTGTTTGAACCTCCTCTTCTTGACTCTGTTTCGAAGATTGAGCAGTTGCGTCATTCTTGGTAGCCTTCTTCTTCTTTGGGGTTTTGACAGCAACTTCTAATAAAATTCCAATTTCCACAGTTGGATCGAAAGTCTTCATGTAGCGTATCAGCACCTTGTGAGTGGATGATACTTTGCGAAGCATCGCATCCAGAATGCGAGCAACATGAGTAAAAATATTTTCATCATCCTTCACTTCCTTAGGAAATTGATATAATGAAAATTCAGCCACATCAGCACCCTCTGGAACTTGAATTCCCTCTTTTTCATATACCTTTTCCAGAATAAGGCTCCAATAGCTTGCGCATGAAATTCCTTTTTCCGAATTCGTGTTTTCCAGAGTCTTAGCAAACTCCTTCCATAACTAAGTTGCATAGTCCGCACTAATATCATAGTACAAGCCCATTACCATGGCATAAACTTCCATATGTCCCCTATCAAGACCAACGGTGCGTCCTGTTAAGCATCTGAGAAAAATACCAAACAGAAAATTCCACATACATGGTAATCTTGACTTTCTGAAGTCGCTGATCTTCTCAAGTGTTGGTTGATGGCCCATTCCGTTGAACATGTGGATAATTTGAGAATTAATGTGTTTGAAAAATGGAGGGTTGTTAGGGATTTTCAAGAACTCAACGAACATCTTCTTGGTAAGTTTAACCCGTTTGTTGTTCATCATGTTGAAGGTTATCACATCAATGGTGTAGTTGTGTGAAGCCGATGAAGCTGCCAATGACAACCATGTCATCGGAACTGAGAAAGAACTAAACATGGCGGTGGACAGGGATGATCATTTCAAGGCAACTATAAGCATCTTCAGTCCTTCGGGATAAGAAGAGACATTCGGATCAACTTGATAGTTGGTGCTTTGGATCTTCATGAGTGATTGTGAGAGAACTTCATCAGTGTTTGATTGAGTGCCAACCATTGTTAGGGTTTGAAAGGGATAAAGTTGAAAAAGATTGAAGCTTTTTAGGATTATGAGAGTTTTGTTCGCGTAACCATATACAAAGATCTTGATGCCCCATTTATAGTTTACCCAAATCGATTTCAAATTAAAGCGGGATACATTTAATGTTATCCGATGTGGCACCTTGAAAATCGGACCATTACTACAAAAGTTAGCCATGTGTGAAAAAGCAACCGTCACATCTCCTTGAAACCTAGACCGAATACCATTCGTCACGTATACACAACCTATCAATATTCCTTTGTTGAATTGTAACCGTTAGAACCCTTCGCATGGAGGCAAGCCTCTTTCACTTTTGGGATGTAAAGTGAAGTCATATGCCAGATTTGCGAAATCATCAGCCTGAGTTGGTATTACTTAGAACTTCAAGGATTTCGTGTGTGCATTGTTCTAAAGAAATAAGATGAGAAACAATTAAATTTTTTTTTTGGAATTCTGTGATGTCAAAAATTCAATTTGACACGAATGCAGTTGAACCCCAGGCATAGGTTGCTTCATTAATCATCAAGAGAGATGATCAACAGCTTGTGTAGTTTCCCGTGAATTACAATCGAATACTTTTTGAAAAGTATCAAAGGGATTCTTTTAAAAGATATTTTTGGGTTGGTTTCAAATTTCATTACATATCAACCTTAACATAAGGTGAGATTGTAAATGAAATTACTTGTATGACCAGTGTAGTCAGTGACAAGTTGGCTTTTGAAAATATTTATCATGACTAGGATTTGTGAATAAAACTCACACAGAAATCATATTCAAAAAACAAAAAAAAAATTGTACTGGATCTTGTTGGGTTACAAACATCGTGGGTTGCGAATGTTTGATCAAGACCATACATGCGAATTGAATATGATTTGGAGTTTCGAAATTTTGGTACTGAAACAAAAGTTTCGTTAAAATCTAGAACTATGTTCCCCGTTAATTCCTCAAGGTTTATGATGTTTGGGTTTCACTTCCATCACGGACTCATGATGTCAGATCATAAACACAGAATTTTTGTATATATCTAAGTTTCTATGGGTTGGATCAGAGACCTCTGGGACATACATCTTTGTGTGTGATTTGTGTGAAGAATTTTATGATGAAAAAGATTGGTTATAAGACCGAATGTACCTCTGTTAAGTGTGGACCAAACAGAAAAATCTTAACTCATTTGAGAAGAGTAAGGTAGCTCTTTTGACTAATGCGAATATAAGCCTTATTGAGAAGAAATTTTCATGTGATAATTTCATTAAGGCTTTCCTTTCGTACACATAAAGTCATATGAGGCTTGAGACAACATCTTGCAACATGCTTCTTGGGACATCCTAACTAATACAAAGTTGAAAGAAATAGTATCTTCCCATAGAAACATACAAGCATGACCTCTTCGTATTAGGCACTGGACTAACTAAAAACACACTCCTTAAAGAACAAGGTTAAAAAAAATATTTTTGTGATTTTTGAATGTTTCAAAATTAAAAACATAACAAAATAAAATCTTTTTTGGATTTTTGATTTTTCAAAAACAAAAATGAATAAACATAAAATCTTTTTGGATTTTTAATTTTTCAAAAACAAAAATTACAAAATGAATCGTAAACCTAACCTTAGTTGTTATGATCGCAAATGCGAAGAAATGTGGATGCGAAGCCATGCGAAGCCTCTGTATGAACAGTAACATCAGAACAATGTTGACTCATAAGTGCTGAATGACACTTTCATGCTTGATATTTTGGAATTGAATTCGCATCAATCATCCCCAAACCTGCTAAAATTCTTACAAATGATTTTTCATCAAGAGGTTTAGTAAAAATATCAGCAAGTTGTTAAGTTGTTTTAACAAAATGAATTTCAATATTCCCATCTTCCACATGATCTTTGATAAAATGATATCGAAGAGCAATGTGTTTTGTCTTTGAATGTTGTACTGGATTATGAGAAATGCAAATTGCACTTTGCAAATCACAATACAAGGAAATCTTTTTCATGTTTATTGCATAGTCACAAAGTTGCCTCTGAATCCAAATAATTTGCGAAGTGCAAGCAGCAGCAGCAATGTATTCAGTCGATATAGCCACACAAGTTTGCATCTTAGATTTCCAACTTACCAACTTCCCATCCAATAGTTGACATCCACCACTTGTACTTTTCCTATCCAAAGTACATCCTCCTAGATCAGAATCTGAAAAAGCTTGAATGAAAAATCCCGTTTTCGAAGGAAACCAAAGTCCTAAAGAAACTGTTCCCTTAAGATAGCGAAAAATATTTTCCACTGCAGTCAAATGAGGTTCTATGGGATTAACTTGATATCTAGCACAATTACATACCGAAAACATAATATCAGGTGTACTTGCAGTTAAGTACAATAAGGACCCTATCATGCTTCGATAAAGAGTTAAATCCACAGTAGGAGTATCTAATGAAGGAGTTAGTCTTGTTCCCACTGCCATTGGTACTCGCAACTCTATGCTGTTGGTCATTCCAAACTTTTCAAGAAAGTTCTTTGTGTATTTTTCTTGATTGATTAAAATTCCATCCCTGTTCTATCTTATATTTAAACCAAGAAAATTATTGATTTTTTCCATCATACTCATTTCAAATTGACTTTTCATTAGATTTTCAAATTCAAGTGACAATGCTGGGTCAGTTGAGCCAAAAATAATATCATCAACATAAATTTGAACAAGCATTAGATGATTCCCAACTTTCTTGTAAAATAATGTGGGGTCAACTGATCCTTGTTTAAATTTAGATTGTTTCAAGAAATTTGTAAGTGTTGCATACCAGGCTCTTGGTGCTTGTTTTAACCCATAACTGCTTTGTCAAGAATGTAGACATGATCAGGATGTACCCCATTTATAAATCCAGGTGGTTGTTCAACATACACTATTTCTTCAAGTTCTCCATTTAAGAATGCACATTTAACATCCATTTGAAAAACATCAAAGTCTTTGTGAGCTGCATAAGCTAAAAGTATGCGAACTGCTTCGAGTCTTGCGACAGAAGCAAAAGTTTCTTCATAGTCTATTCCTTCTTGTTGCGAATATCCTTTAACCACTAGTCTAGCTTTATTTCAAATAATATTGCCATCTTTGTCAGTTTTATTTTTAAAGATCCATTTTAATCAGACAATTGAAACATCAGAAGCTTTAGGAACTAATCTCCAAACCTTGTTTCGTTCAAATTCAGCCAGTTCAGATTGCATAGAAACAACCCAATCTGAGTGTTCCATAGCATCATTTACTGTCTTTGGCTCCATTTTCAAAATAAAGACATTAAACATACACAGTTCTTGGTTCGCATTCAGTACCTCATTTTTCACACGAATTTGAGCTCTTGTCAGCACACCATCTTGTGGATTTCCAATTACCTGTTCTTTTGGATGATTTCTTGTCCATTTCTCAAGTGGTGGATAATCTGGAATTAATTCCAATGGTGCATCTTCATACATATCTTCATTTTCAGATCCTGCAACAGAAAAATTATCATTTAGTTCATGAAACTCATCATTTTCATCAAGATTAATTGTCTCTGTTTCATCATGCTCCCCCTCAACATGATGTTCATCTTAATGCTCCCCCTCAAAATGATGTTCCTGTTGATTTTGCAAATGCTCCCCCTCAACTTGATGATTCATATTTTCATTCTCCTCCTTGGCTCTACCACATTAACTCTAGGCAAACTTTCGCAAGTTATCAACGTTGTAGTGATTGTTGAATCATCATTATGTTTTAAGAATTCTGATGTTTGATTAGCAGGAGTATTCGTTTCTGCATCAATTGCCCTGTTAGGAGTTCCAAAAATTAAGTCATAATCAAAATCATTTATTTCTGAATTATCAATGTTAGTATCTGAATTAACAAGAATTGATTTATGTTCAAATTTACTATCCGTTTGTTTAAGATAGTAGTCATCAAAAGTTAAGTTGAAAGTTTCTTCAACTTTTCTTGTTCGCTTGTTTAGCACCCTGTATGCTACTGAATTTTGTGAATATCCTAAGAATATGCCTTCATCAGCTTTAGCTTGGAACTTTGTCAAATTATCTTTGAGATTCATTATGAAGCACCTACAACCAAAAACATGGAAAAATTTGACATTAGGTTTTTGATTGTTGATGATTTCATATGGAGTGATATTGAATCTGCGATGAATAAATGATCTATTCTGAGTAAAGCATGCAGTTGAAACTACTTCAACCCAAAGATATTGAGGTAGATTCGCATATGTTAACATTGTTCTGGCTGCTTCGCATAGAGATCGATTTCTTCTTTCAACAACACCATTTTGTTGAGGAGTATATGGTGATGAGAAATTATGATAAATGCCTTTGCTTGTGAGAAAAGAATCAAAAATTTGATTTTTAAACTTAGAACCATTATAACTTTTAATTTTGCGAACACTCTTTTTCAGACTAAGCTCAATCTTTTTGATAAATTCAATCATTGTCTGAGCAACTTCAGATTTTAACCTGAGAAAAAATACCCATGTGAATCGAGAAAAATCATCAACAATAACTAAAATGTACCGCTTTTTATTGATTGTAGCAACAGTCGACGGTCCACATAAGTCAATGTGAAGAAGTTCCAATGGTTCCACAATTTTTGAATCTATCACAATTGGATGACCTTTTCGATGTTGTTTTCCTTGTTCGCAAGCTGCACACAGAGAATCGTTGTCAAATTTTAGTACAAGTAAACCTCGAACTAAATCTTCAGTGACAAGTTTGTTAATATTGCTAAAGTTCAAGTGTGAAAATCTTCTATGCCAAAGCCAGCTGACATCATTAGATGCCTTTGATAGTAAATACACAGCAGGTTTTCCCACGATTTGTTTGATGTCCAGTGTAAACATATCACCATATCTTTTGGATTTGAGGAGTACTTCATTTATCTTCGCATTTGAAATGATACTTCCTTCTTCATTAAATACAACCTGGTTTCTAGTACCCACAACAAGTTGTGACACACTAATCAAGTTATGTTGAAGTCCCTCAACATAAGCAACCCTATTAACAATAAATTGTCCATTTGTGACTTTCCCATAGCCTTTCACTTGACACTTGTGATTATTCCCAAATTTGACTACTCCTGCATTTTCCAAGCTTCTATAATCTCGCAAATTTTCCTTTCTTCCAGTCATATGACGAGAGCAACCACTATCAATATACCATTTCACATCATATTGCTCGTCACATATCACCTGCATTTATTGAAAAAATTTAGGAACCCAAGACTTGTTGGGTCCATCATTAGTAGAATGAAACAAATTCTTTGAATTTAAAAACCATGTTTTCACTTTGTTTGTGACAGAATCCATTATATCAACATCATCAGATCTAGATATTGAAATATAGTTGTTCAATAGTTTTGGATTTCCATTGATTGTAATCTCATCCTTCACAACATTCGCAGCTTTGATAACTAGTTTCCATTTTTGAACCGAAACTTGCGAATTATGAGATGGTGAACTAGCAGTGGAAGAGTTATTTGCGAACTTATCAAATGCATTCTTTATTTGTTGCTCTAAAAACTTCCCACTTTGATATTGTCTTCCTATCCCTTCAAGCCAACGATTAATCGTACTTACATCAGATCTTCCTTTTGTATACAAAACTTTAGTCGATTTTGAGACTGAAGGATTTGGAAAATTTGGTTGTTTTGGTGAAAATTTCACTTTTGCTTGAGTTGAATTTTTCAAAGTTGATGAAGTATTGGTGAATTTGTCAACATTTTGAAACTTTTGATTATTTACAAATTTTTGCGAAGTCTCAAATTTTCGATTGTTGTCATATTTGCGAACATATGGAATTTTGTCAACATAATTTATTGGTTTGTGAAAACTTGTATCTATTTGTTTATTTTTGCGTTGAAATTTTGATGATGTTGTTTTTGAAATTTGTTCTTTTTCAACTTTTGGTTTATCATTAGAGACAACTTGCCAAAAGATTGATTTTCTTGCTTTTCTTTTCGAAACATTATTTTCTATTGAATAATTTCCAACCATCAATTTGAATTCATGAGAATTTAATTTCACTTCAGCCTTTGGTTTTTCAACTTTTTCAAAAACTTTGTTTGCTTTTTCACCTTTAACCACCCATTTTTGTGATGATTTTTGTTTTTGAAACACATAAGGATTTTGAGTTAAATTGTTTTCTTCTATGTTTTGATTTGCAAAAAAACCTTCAGTAGTTGATCTTTGATTATATTTTTCAATCATTTTGTTGAATTCAGGATGAATTTTCTCAGCATTCCCAGTAGTGACAAAAACTTGATTTGGAAAAATGGTTTTATTGGTGCATACAAAATTTGGATATTCCACAGTGTTGGTTTCCAAATAATGTGCGCCTTTGTTATTTAAAATTTTATCAAATTCTTTTGTATTTTCAAACACTTGATCAACCACAACTCGTGGAGGTATTTCATGTGAACCTTTCACATCTTCTTTGTTTTCATCAGTGTCATCAAATTTCCATCTTTCAACTTCCACATTATAAAAATTACAATGTTGCGAAGTAGAAGGTTTTTCAGATTCATCCTCTACCATAGAATCAACTATAATTTCTTTACCTTTGATCTTAGATGTGATATTAATGATTGACAATTTAGAACATTCAACCTCTTCTTCCTCTTCGATTTTACTGATCTCACTCACACTGTCTAAATTGTCATTACATCAGCATAATTGAGTTGAGAATCAAGAGTCGAGGTTTCGGTTTTCTTTAAGATTTTCACTTGTTCACTCTTTGTCAACCTTTCATTGACAATATTAATCAACTCATCAGCATTCAAGAATTCATCAATTTTGACAATACCATATGCATATCTATCATCAGGTATTTTGTCAAAATGAGCAATTGTGCTTTCGCAATCAAAAGAAACAACATCAACTTTTTCACGTTCATATTCAAGAAAAGGTAAAAGTTTCCTATGTTGTTCTTTGCTAATGTCAGAAGAATGATGTAAAGCAGTTAATTTTGCATACAATCGTTTAGCAGAATTACAGTATATGTTCCTTTGTGTTAGCAACAACCTAACATCGTTTGTAAGATTATCCCTATCACAATTTACATTTTTGATCTGCATTTCAAGTTTTTCTACTCTGCTCCTTTTTATTTCTAATTCCTTTCGTGTCTCACCTAGTTGCATATTCAAATTTTGAGCTTCAATACTAGCAGACACAATAACAGAATCAAAATAAGCCACAGTATCATCAAATGAAGTGATTTCAGCATCATAAGTAGATAAAGGAATATTAAAAGACTCAAGTATATCACGTACCTTGGTGGTCATGGGTGATTTGTCCGTGGATTTGGATACGAAGCACCTCTCTGAAATATCCTCTTCACAATCTTCAAAACTTGCGAACATAACTCCATGTGCAGGATGCCTCATTTCTTCGTCATCAGATCCTGAAGACCAGATCTAATACGTTCCACTCTCTTCATCATCAGATTCACCCTTCTCAACTAGAGACAATCCTTTTGTCTTAGCGCGCAACTCTTCAATCTTTTCCGAATAGTATGCTTCGTCTTTAACTTTTTCCTTCTTCTCTTCTTTTTTTCGCAACATGAAATCGGCTGCGAAGTGATTCACACCATTGCAATAGTGATAATAAATTCCTGAGTCACCTTTCAGCTTCTTCACTTCTTTTGCATCTTTTTGTTTCTCATCAACTTTCTCCATTTTCTTCCTCTCCCCTCCTCCAGTTTTTGTGACTCCACTCTTCGCATCACTAGCCTTTACTTTTGTAGTAAAAGGCTTTTTGAAAAATTTCTTAACTCTGTTATTTGAGTAGAATGCCACAGCTTCATCATCAGAGTTCATCAAAAATCCTTCATTATCTGAACCATCTTTTTCATTAACATCAACTTGTGATACCTTTGAAACAAGAGCCAAAGGACCTCCAATACTCTATTTTGATTCTTCATACATTTCTAAAACTTCACATTCATTTGTTTTCAGCTGATTGTAGAGATCATTCAAGTAAGTTGTATCAAAACTCTGTTGATTCTTAATCATCATACTTATGCTTCGCCATTCCTTGCGAAGACCCATGATGAAAATTAAATTGAACTCCATGAGAGACGTAGTGATTCCATACCTATTGCAGCGAAACACAAGCTCATTCCGATGATAGTAATTTTCAAGAGTTTCAGCATCCTTTTGTTTGAATTCCTTCAGTTCAACTAGACATTGCTTCACAGAGTTGAACTTCGTCTTTTCGCTACCTTGATACTTCTCTTTTAGAGTGTTCCAGATCTCCTTGGCTGTTTTACAACTACAGATGTAATTGTAAACCACAGGAGGTAGAGCACCTCTTAGTTCCCTCATGCACCTCTTTTCATTATTCTTCAAACGTCTTTGTTGTTCAGCAACTTCAGCAGATGTAGTAGATGGTCCAATTGGTTGAACATTAGTAGGAGCTTGCACTGTTCCATCGATACAATTCCAAAGTTCTTCATTAATTCTATTTAAGTAATCCCCCATTCTATCAGCACACTGATCATAGTATTTAGGAATTAACATCGGAATTTTGGTTGAGGAACCAAGCAAGTGAGAGAAGGAAGTCATAGTATTCATGTTGAAGTTCGCCATTGATGAACACATAAATTTTTAGAAAGCTTGAAAAACTTGATGAATTTGAGAATTGATCACAAACCGCTAATCGATTACTCGACTAAACAATTCAAAGATAGAATCAATTCAAATCTGAAGATCAAATTTGATTTTCAAAACCAAAATGCGTGGAAAATTTTGAGTAAAGTTGCTACTCAAAAAGCAAAAGATTCTAACGCGAAAATCAGATCGATGCAGTTTGAATCCTGCTCTGATACCAATTGAAGAGAATTGTTATCGAGATTATGAAAGCAATTATGATTTGAATGATTGAAAAGTAAGAACACGAAGAGTAAATATTAATCAGAACTTATATTGATAAAGACTGATTACAAGAATAAGCAGAAATGATATTTGAGTTCCAAAGTTATCCTCTACTTCTATCCCCAGTCCCTATTTATAGAGAACCTGAGTGTAAAAAAAATATACTAAGTCTATTACAATACGCTTCGCATAAAACTGACTTAGTAAAATAACCAAAAATGCGAAACTAAACAAACACACAATTTGACTTTTACAACTTAACCTCTACAAATACGAGATCCGTGACTACTGGCGAAATGTAATAACAAATACACTTTCAACACCAATATCGTTACCAAACGAATTCATTCGGTCTTGAATCAATAACAAATCAAAAATCAATAAACAATAGTACTTCAATAAACACGCGAAATCTACGAGGAGTCAATATTCAATCTTTGGGCTCGAAAGTTTCAAATCGTGCTTGTTGGGCATTGCTACCCCAATAACATGATCTTTAGGCCCGAAGGGAACGCGCTTACTTGTTATCGGGCCTTCTATGACATAATTCCATGTAAAAGGACTTTCAATAGCTCTATTGTGCTGTTGGGCCCTAATGGACCACTAGTACTGCTAGTAAAGTCGACAAGTCAAATGCGAGTCGGGCCAAGTGCCTTTCGCATTCCCGATAGCCTTGAATAACTTGTGGAAAATAAGGAGGCTTCTTACCCTCCTTTCTCCTCGGTTGTTGGGCTTACAAGAACTTGAGTAATCAGATTCATGACGTTAAACAAGAGAAGTCAGGGTGGTTGGATTACGTGAGTAGTATGGACGACGCCTCAAGGATCGTTCGTAATTTGTAGTTATAAACTAGTCATTTTCATTAATGCGTGATTATAACAACTCACAAACTTTAAGTAATCCAATGTCACCTAGGTAACCAAAAACATTCGCCGTATCGGTATAACAGTAAACAAGTCATGTAATTTGCGTATTGGGAAAACATCGGGTTTTCCAGGAAAGTTCAACATTCTCACCTGCGTGATGTATACATAGTTCAACAATTATACATGTTTTCAAAATCGACAAGCATATTTACGGATCTCCACACTTTTTATAAACAAATACTCTTTTAAGAAAATATCGGATTTTTTGGGTGTTTCAACTTCACGAAAAATCATTTTCCATAACATTACTTATGAACTCACCAACATTTCATATGTTGACGTTTTCAAAATAACTTGTATTCTCAGGTAACAGGTAAACAGAAGAATATCAAGTTATGTCATGGTGTTTTGTTTAGATTAATTATCAAACGGTTTATGTTATGGAATTGTAATGTTTAAAACAATGTACTGAATGTAAACTATATCAGTTGTAATATTTCAATTCATGGTGATGAATGATGTTATGATTCATGTATAATCATTGTGAGGGTATTCAATTAAGTCACAATAGCCCTCAAACGTTTCCGCCATCTGGTTCGGGGGTGTGACAGGTTGGTATCAGAGCTAGGTTTATAGTGAACTAGCATATCTAACCACACATTGATATGCAACTATAAACCAAAAGAGGGACTAACACAACTCTAAACAAAACAAGTAAAACATAACAATAAAACACCCTTACTTGCATTAGGAACAAGAACATAATACCAAACCAAACAAGTTAATGCTAGTATCTCGGTTAAGCCAGAACTGTTCTAGTTATATCAAGGAGTGGATGTAGCCTGATCAACTCCATTCCCTCCAAGGTATAACTATCACACGTTCTGAGGAGATCGTGATAGCTAGGGAACCTAAAAATATACTCCTTTATCACCAAAAAAAACATCCGTTTAGTCTGTGCAATAGTTGTAGCAACCTAGGGATAATGTTAGCATATTTACACACTCTCGCAGACAGCATGGATGGTTTCCATCACCCTGGAGATCCTTACTTCCCTAACCATGGAAATAACGGATGGTTAGACGAAGAGCCTGAAGAAGAGCCTAAGGAAGACTTCGAGGAGGAATCTGACGGGGAACCGGAGGCAGGAGTCGAGGGCGAGCCTGCCGAACCAGAAGAAGAACAGGAGGAGGAAGAAGATGAAGGAAACTTTGAGGAGGAACCCGAAGACAGTGAAGGGGTCGATTCGGACGCGGCGTCTGAAGTCATCAACCCCCTTTACCCGATTAAGGTGCCCGCTTACCAGGTGGGCCCCACTGGTGCTACACCCCCTGGGGTATTGATCTTTGGAGGTGGAGCAGACAACAGGGACAACGACCCCCGTTCAGCATGTCGCGCGAGTTCTTTGACCTGAGGGACGGAGGACCGACTGATCGAGCCCTTCCGGTCATGGTGAGACGATGACGGAACACCGGCGACCTCGCTCAGAGCACCGCCGACCAGGTACGCCAACTGTCAACTAGGGTCAAGCGTGTAAAGTAGGAGACACGGCACATTCTTCGAGAGTTCCATATGAGGCAGGTGAGGTGGGAGTCTCGACTCCAGGATGCAGAACAACAGATGGCTCGTCTTCAGGGAGCATCCACTTCCTCAGCACCACCCCCGGGCACATCTCACTGCAACTAGGGATAGACTTATCTTACTAGGTCATTAGGATCTATGCTATGTACCCCGACTCTATGTTTAAGTGACTACATTACTCATAGAGCCGTTATGTTGTCGAACTAATATCACTTATTTATGCTCTTACGAGCAAAATTTTCATGCACTAAATGCGGATAATATTAGTAAAAGTTTTTATATGTTTTATTATGACATTATAATCTTCTATGTGGTACGAATCCATGATTGTATGCTAAATTGTAGAAGTACTTAAGTTTGTGCTACGCACCTAGTCTATATGATCACAACCTCACAAAAACCACATACACTCAACATCTTTCCGTTCTATGACAAAAAGATGCCTCCACGATCCGCTCGCGGAAACCCTGGACCAACCCCACCCGAAGTCGACTCAGCTCATTCCAGGCAGCTGTATCTGTTGCGGTCACCGCAACAATGGTACAAATTCACCAAGGGCACAATAGAGGAGTCAACGTACAAGGGGCCGGAAGTTCGAACAACGGGATGAATCAAGGACCCACCAAAACATGTTCCTACAAAGACTTCACAAACGCTAAACCACGAACCTTTAACGGCAATGGAGGAATGATCACCTTGAAACGATGGATCGAGAAGGTGGAATTGGTGTTCGAGATATGCGATTGCCCTGAAGAGATGAAGGTGAAGTTTACCGCATGAACTTTCGTTGACCAAGCTCTCACTTGGTGGAACGGACACGTGGAAGCCATGACACTCCCCGTAGCCAATTCCATGCCATGGGCAGAAATGAAAGAAATGCTGATAACCGAATACTGCCCTCGTGGTGAAATTCATAAAATGGAACAAGAGCTGTGGAATCTCACTGTTCGGAATGCTAATATAGATGCCTACATATCAAGGTTTAGCGAACTATCTCTGTTATGCCCTGGTATGATTACCTCAGAGGGTAAGAAGATCGAGCGATTCATCTGGGGACTAACCTCCCCGATCCAAGGAAACGTGATAGATGCAAATCCCGAAACTTTCGATAGTGCCAAGAGATTGGCCAAGAAGTTGTATGACCACAACAACAAGAAGGGTGAGAAGCCAATAGGGACTGAAGTTAAGAAGGAAAATGATAGCAGGAAAGGGAAGAACAACAAGAGGAAGGGACGTCAAGGCTCCGAGTCATCCAAGAAGCAGCAAACAATGGTAGTTAATGCTGCAACCGCTCAAGTTTCGTCCACACCACATACTCCAGCCTCAGCTGCTCCAAGTGCTCCTAGACCTTATTCCGGTAATCTTCCCAAGTGCAACAAGTGCGGTTTCCATCACAATGGAGAATGCAGGGAGATGCAGTGCACCAGTTGCAATCGGAAGGGGCACATGCAAGGTACTGCATGACCTACCCTCCTCAGAATCAACAGCAGGGAAGCAACAATAACAGTAACCGCAACAACAACATCACCAACACTGGCGGCAACAATGCAAGACCTAGCCACACCTGCTATGGATGTGGGAGGACTGGGCACTTCCGTCGAAATTGCCCTAACAACAACAATTCTGGAAATGAAGGAACAGGAAGGGTACTAACCATGGGTCTGGGGGAGGCGATTCAGGATCCCGCTGTTGTTACCAGTATGTTCTCCCTAAACCACACTTATGCATGCATCCTATTTGACACCGGAGTGGAGCGAAGTTTTGTGAGCAATAAGTTTAAACATTTGTTAAAACAACAACCCCAGAAGCTCAATGAAACCGTTACGGTGGAAATGGCCAATGGGAAAATTGAATCCACTGGGGAAATCTACATCGGATGTACCCTAACTCTAAATCAACACGTCTTTCGAATAGACTTGATGCCTGTTTCCATTAGGAGTTTTGATGTGGTTATTGGCATGGATTGGTTAAGCCCCCACCATGCTGAAATTATGTGTCACGAGAAGGCTGTTCGCCTTCACCTTCCCACTCACGAAACCCTAGTTATTTACGGAGACAAACCTAGCACGAACCTTCACCTCATCTCGTACATCCATGCACAGAAGCATCTACGAAAGAACGATTTGACATTCCTGGCTCATATAGTGCATTCAAGACATTCTAGTAGCACGTGAATTCCTAGACGTATTTCCTGAAGATCTTCCTGGAGTACCCCCAGAGAGACAAGTTGAATTCCTAATTGATCTTGTTCCAGGAGCAACCCCTCTTGCTAAATCGCCTTACCGGCTAGCTCCTGCTGAGATGCAGGAATTGTCCAGCCAACTCAGCGAACTCCTGGGAAAAGGATTCATCTGACCTAGCTACTCGCCATGGGGAGCTCTGGTCCTCTTTGTCAAAAAGAAGGACATATCTTTTAGAATGTGCATCGATTACAAAGAGCTAAACACACTCACTGTCAAAAATCGATATCCACTCCCATGAATCGATGATCTATTTGACCAGCTCCAAGGAGCTAGTTACTTTTCTAAGATAGATCTACGGTCCGGGTACCATCATATCAAGGTCCGGGAAGAGGACATTCCCAAAACCGCTTTCCGAACTCGTTACGGACATTATGAATTCATCGTAATGCCCTTCTGTCTAACAAATGCCCCTGCCGCATTTATGGACCTGATGAACCGAATCTGTCGACCATTCCTTGACAACTTTGTTATCGTCTTCATTGTCGACATTCTAGTCTATTCCCAAAGCGAAGAAGAGCATGGCCAACATCTCCGACAAATCCTGGAAACCCTACGAACGGAAAAGCTATATAAAAAAATCTCCAAGTGTGAGTTCTGGCTTTGTAGCGTGAACTTCCTAGGTCATGTTGTTAGTCGGGAAGGAATTCATGTGGATCCTTCTAAGGTCAAAGCCGTTGAAGAATGGGCAGTTCTGATGACACCCACCAAAATTTGCCAATTCTTAGGCCTAGTTGGCTACTATAGGAGGTTCATTCAGAACTTCTCTAAGATCGCAAAGCCACTTACCTTGCTTACACAAAAGGGCAAACCATTCAAATGGACAGAAAAACAAGAAGTTGCATTCCGAACCCTGAAGCAATCGCTTTGCAGTGCCCCGATACTATCTCTACCATAGGGAACGGATGATCTCGTGGTCTACTATGACGCGTCAAATTAGGGTTTAGGTTGCGTTCTCGTGCAGTGTGGAAAAGTGATAGCTTATGCATCCCGCCAACTAAAGACACACAAAGTGAATTATACAACCCATGATCTGGAACTGGGAGCAGTGGTCTTCGCTCTGAAGATTTGGAGCCATTACCTCTATGGTACGAAGTGCACCATCTTCACGGATCACAAGAGTCTCCAACACATCCTGAATCAAAAAGAGTTGAATATGAGACAAAGAAGATGGGTTGAACTGTTAAATGATTACGAGTGTGAAATGAAATACCACCCAGGCAAGGCCAACATCGTAGCTGATGCCTTGAGCCGGAAGGAGTACTCTAATCGTCATGTGAAAACTCTCTCAATAACCATCAAATCTCACCTAACCACTCAGATCGGGGTAGCCCAGTCAGATGCCATGAAAACAGAAAACAAAGCAAGCGAAGCATTACGCGGAATCGAGAAGAATCTAGAGGTAAAAGAGGACAGAGTATACTATTTCATGAACCATATTTGGGTCCCTAAACTCGGTGGATTTAAGGAGGTAGTCATGAATGAAGCTCACAAGACGCGATACTCCATCCATCCAGGTTCGGACAAGATGTACTTGGATATTAAACAACATTATTGGTGGTCTAACATGAAGGCAAAAATTGCCACCTATGTTAGTAAATGCATTACTTGCGCCAAAGTAAATGTGGAGTACCAGAAGCCCTTGGGGTTATTACAGCAACCGGTGATCCCCGAGTGGAAATGGGAAGGTATTTCCATGGACTTTGTGACCAAGCTACCCAAGACGTCGGACGGATTAGACACTATATGGGTAACAGTTGACCTACTGACGAAATTCGCCCATTTTCTGCCAATAAAAGAATCCTACAATATGGAGAGACTGACAAGAATATACATCCGAGAAATCGTGAGGCTTCACGGAGTGCTAGTGTCTATCATCTCAGATACAGACAGTAGGTTCACTTCACGTTTTTGGCAATCACTTCAGAAAGCACTTGGAACCCATCTCAACATGACCACTGCTTATCACCCACAAACGGATGGTCAAAGCCAACGAACCATCCAGACGCTTGAGGACATGCTTCGTGCATGTGTGATAGACTTTGGGATGTCTTGGGATACCCACTTACCCTTAGTTGAGTTCTCATATAACAAAGTTACCATTCGAGCATCAAAGTCGCTCCTTTCGAAGCGCTATATGGACGTAAGTGTAGTTCACCATTGTGTTAGGCTAAGGTGGGAGACACCCAGCTAGCAAAAGAACTAGCATCGGAAAAGATGTTAACGAGACCGGAGATCATACGTGAAACCACAGAAAAGATAGTTCAAATCAGAGCTTGACTACAAGCCTCGCGCGACCGATAAAAGAGCTACGCTGATCGACCACGAAAGCCCTTAGAGTTTCAGGTCGGGGATCGAGTACTGTTAAAAGCTTCACCTTGGAAAGCGGTCATTCGCTTTGGAAAACAGGGAAAACTGAACCCACGATACATTGGACCTTTCAAGATCGTTGCCCGAATAGGTCCAGTGGCGTACAAACTATAACTACCCGCTGAGCTCAGCAGTGTACACCCCGTGTTCCATGTTTCCAATATAAAGAAGTGCCTATCCGAAGAAACTCTCGTCATTCCCCTTGACAAAATTGAAATCAATGAGAATCTCCTGTTCGTGGAAGAACCAGTCAAAATCATAGATAGGGAGGTGAAGCGTACTAAGCAAAGTCACATCCCGATCGTGAAAGTACGGTGGAACGCAAAGCGTGGACCAGAATTCACGTGGGAACGCGAAGACCAAATGAAGCAAAAGTACCCTCATCTATTCTAACGTTCTCAGATCTAGCTTTCAAAAGAATTTCGGGACAAAATTCCCTTTAACGGGGGGATGATGTCACAACTAGAAATTTTTGGTGCTTTGTAACTACAACACTTATGTCAATTATGAATCAAAAACATGAAAGCATGTATGATGCATACTCTATGACAACAAAATTTCAATCAAACACAGCATGCAAGCAATTCAAGTGGTCAATAAGCAATTGGAAACCCTAGAAGTTCCTGTTTAAGTCTATTTTGGACTAGAACTTCCTTATTGGGCCCAATGGACCAATAAGCTTCCAATTTGACCACCTTGGGCTTAGAACTCTTAAATGGGCTCTAATTAAACCCACTTCCATGTATTTCAATATTTTGGGCCATATTGGGCCTGGAATAAAATAAATTAATTATATGAACCATTTTGGGGCATAATTAACCCAATTGAGCCCTAATAGGTCATAAAAATCACACTTATATTTATTAGGACCAAAAATCACTCAACATAACTATGAAATTGGGCTTAAGCCTTTAAGGAGCAAAAAGTCTCTCTTCTCTCTCCATTCTCGGCCCAAGCCTAAAGGAAAAGAGGAGTTGACTTTTCCTATGCCACCTCACAATTGCCTAAAGGATTTCCATGCAAAAATAATTGATACATCCATGCATTTACCATACTTCCATGCAAGCACTATCTTCTTCTCCCTCTCTCTCTCTTGCTCTCGGCTGAATCCAAGCACACACACACACACATTTCACTCACAATTCTCTCAAGAAACTCTCTCATTTCTCCTCCATATTTTCGAGATCCAAGAGGTGTTCAAGGGATTTCTTCCATAAAAATCATCATCTAAGGTAAGATATTGCTTGGATCCATAAGCTAGCTATTTCATTTCATTCAAAAATCATCTCTTAATTCATTCAAACTTATGATCTAGCACCTTAGAAGCATCCAAGTTCGAGATCTTTCAATAAAGGTTGCTAGGATCGAATTCTTCTCATCTTTTCCTTCCAAAACCGAAACCACACCCAAGGTGAGTTTCATACCCCCTTATTTTCGGTTTTTATGCGGGAGAATACAAGTAAATGTGTAGATCTATGTGTAAATGTATGATATGTGTGATTTGATGCATGTATGTGTGTGATATCTTGTGTTTGTGATGAATATGCTATTCAACAATTGTGTAAAACCGAGATCTAAAACGTGGGGAAGGAAATAAAGATAACTTAAACTATTTTATACTAATCAAGTCAAGAAAAATAGTTTATATGGTTAGGATGTACATACTTGAACATAAAACCCATTTTAGGGCTTAAATTATCAAAAGTACAAAACTTGGGGTCCAAACCGACAAATTATAAATTCTAGAGGATAAGAAGGGTCCAAACAGTTTTTAAAATAATTTTTCTGAACATCAACATTTTTGAGGGGCTTAAAATGTAAATTTTTAATCTAGTGGGCTAAATTTGGGCTTTTCGGCCCAATAAGCTTCAAAGTGAGAAATTTCTAAATTAAGGGGCTGGAAATGCAAATTTCTGTAAAACAGGGGATTTGAAGTGAAACAAAACTATTCCAATGGTCAAAAATGCTTTTCAAATTCAAAAGGATTAAAAATGTAAAAGTTTTCTACTTTGGGCCAAAACTGTCAAAGTTGCAAAATTTTGGGTTTCAACCGAGAAAACATTATTCTGGAGGGACTAAAGCTGTTTACAAAAATAAATTTGGGCTAAAAATGTCTTTTCTATAAGTTTATGATACAAAAGTGTCAAAATACTGTTTTAAGGACTAAAATGAAATTCTTTTATATAAAGGACTAAAAGTGCTATTTTTTTTTATAAAAGAAAGGTTGTGAAAAAGTAAAAATTCTTACTTTTAAATGAATTAATTCATCAAGACAAATACGAGATCCGTGACTACCAGCGAAACGTAATAACAAATACACTTTCAACACTAATATCGTTACCAAACGAATTGATTCGGTCCCGAATCAATAACAAATCAAGAATCAATAAACAATAGTACTTCAATAAACACGTGAAATCTATGAGGAGTCAATATTCAATCTTTGGGCTTGAAAGTTTCAAATCGTGCTTGTTGGGCCTTGCTACCCCAATAACATGATCTTTAGGCCAGAAGGGAACGCGCTTACATGTTATCGGGTCTTCTATGACCTAATTCCATGTAAAAGGACTTTCAATAGCTCTATTGTGCTGTTGGGCCCTAATGGTCCACTAGTACTGCTAGTAAAGTCGACAAGTCAAATGCGAGTCGGGCCAAGTGCCTTTCGCATTCCCGATAGCCTTGAATAACTTGTGGAAATTAAGGAGGCTTCTTACCCTCCTTTCTCCTTGGTTGTTGGGCATACGAGAACTCGAGTAATCAGATTCGTGACGTTAAACAAGAGAAGTCAGGGTGGTTGGATTACGTTAGTAGTATGGACGATGCCTCAAGGATCGTTCGTAATTTGTAGTTATAAACTAGTCATTTTCATTAATGCGTGATTATAACAACTCACAAACTTTAAGTAATCCAATGTCACCTGGGTAACCAAAAACATTCGCCGTATCGGTATAACAGTAAACAAGTCATGTAATTTGCGTATTGGGAAAACATCGGGTTTTCCAGGAAAGTTCAACATTCTCACCTGCGTGATGTATACATAGTTCAACAATTATACATGTTTTCAAAACCGACAAGCATATTTACGGATCTCCACACTTTTTATAAACAAATACTCTTTTAAGAAAATATCGGATTTTCTGGGTGTTTCAACTTCACGAAAAATCATTTTCCATAACATTATTTATGTACTCACCAACATTTCATATGTTGACGTTTTCAAAATAACTTGTATTCTCAGGTAACAGGTAAACAGAAGAATATGTATCATGTTATGTCATGGTGTTTTGTTTAGATTAATTATCAAACGGTTTATGTTATGGAATTGTAATGTTTAAAACAATGTACTGAATGTAAACTATATCAATTGTAATATTTCAATGCATGGTGATGAATGATGTTATGATTCATGTATAATCATTGTGATGGTATTCAATTAAGTCACAATAGCCCTCGGATGTTTCCGCCGTCTGGCTCGGGGGTGTGACACATTCGCATGTGTTGTATTTCAATTTACATTGTAATTTCTTTTAAAAAAATTTCAAACCCATTGTAAATTTGTAATGATTTTTAATACTATGGTTGGTGTTATCTTTTAACTTTTTCTATGAAACCCTTTATACTGCCACGCCTCGTGTTTCCGCTTTAGCGGGGTGTAACAAAAAATCGTACCAGAGCCGAAGGTTATAGAGAATACCGGTTTTCCTTTCGAAAACCACAACTATAGCCAAAAAATTTCTAAATGCTTTTAAAATACTGAACATACTACTGGTATAACTAATTCGAGTACGCATTATTGGACTTTAATTAAGTATAGCCTGGCCAACTATGCTTAATTAAGGAACGTTAATGCGAGTCTGGAAATGGTTATAGTAGAATTATGTTCAAAACAATTTTCAACTTAAACTTTTGAAAAACAAAATTTTTCGGTGTGCATACGTGCATTGCATATTATAGGCATTCATCTAGGTACACTTAGAAACTAAGTGCACTGTTATAACAATGTCTTTATTTAGAAATATTCTTGTCCCTTATCAAGTGCTAGGTTAACCACTTAGGTTATATCACTAGCCACTCTAGGAGCAATGCACTTAGTACTGAGAATGGGTATTCATAGGTAGCTATTGACTTTAGATATAAGGTTAGTAGCAAGATATACACAACTAATAATCTTAATTCAAAGCCTATACCAATGATTCCTTATTACCTCTTCATCGTCTTTGTA
Organism: Lactuca saligna; assembly: GCF_052625555.1. Lineage (NCBI taxonomy): Eukaryota > Viridiplantae > Streptophyta > Magnoliopsida > Asterales > Asteraceae > Lactuca > Lactuca saligna. The sequence goes on from NC_136417.1 coordinate 149,320,150, forward strand.
CTAGAGTTACAATTAGGAAAAATCACTTCGATACCGACACAAATGATAATTGGAGCATCGCGTAAGGAGGTAGATGAGTCGCCACTAAGTAATCACTTGGATACCACTAGCGGACATTCCAGATTCGACTCACGAGGAGACACAAAGGTTTAACCCATTGCTACCCATACGTGAGACCTTATTAATATGCTACGATTTAGCTCTACATTGTTTCCACCTTGAGCATAAAACTTAACATAGGATGTCCCTTTGACCTTTATAAAAGGTCGTAAACTGTATTGAGACCGTAAATTGTTTTTCAAACAATTTTTCTTGTCCTTTATCTTGGGGGAAAAGACACCGGCACTCGCCTTAGACTAGCCTTAGTATTTAGGTACGATCAACTACACTAACATACTTATTCCTTACTTCTTAATCTTCCATCGAAAAATTATTTCGCTTCATCGGTTTTATTTATCATTGATAAAATATTTTATATCCACTTCCTTCAACTTTGTAGACATTTCCTAACAATTTAAGCCATATTCTCACTAAAACTCTTTTGACAACTTGCTTTGATTTAATGCTTTTCTTCAAAACTCAACTTAACCAATATTGGTTTTTACCTTGCTATTTCAATTTCATTTTAAATCCATTTCAGTGGATAGATGTGCTTTTAAGGGCATAGAAACCATTTTAAATCTTTATTACCATTTTGGCATGTTTTCGAAAAACTTAGAAACATTTTCTTTTATAAAAGTGTTTAAATTCTATGCTATAAAACTTAAACATATGACATTGAAGTTCTTATTATGTGAAAAAGTTTTAGCGAATCTTTAAAACACTTTTGTTTTGACACTTTTAACAACTTTCTCATTTAGACATTGTAATTTACTTTAATGTGTTTTCTCGAAACCCAACATGATATTTATGCAAATTTCTACTTCAAACATGTTTATAAGACATCTCTAATGCTTGTATTTCAAAACATACCTTATTTGTGTACTTTGCTTCAATATGGTTTTATAATTTATAAAGTTTTTAAAATTTATAGCATTTGAAAACTTGGTGTTCACTTTTAAATTTCCACTGATACACTCTCAACAATGAATAATTATTCTTCTAAATATATTGAGTCTTTACCTTATCCATTTTAATCATTGTTGGACTTCAGTCTAAGAAGTCAAAATTGTCAGATTTTCAATTGCCATTTTTAGGGCTTCTTCTTTTTCATAAATGAAATTTAACTTGATAGATAACTTATGAATTTTTAGCAATCTTTAACAAACATATTAAAACTCCCACATGTCTACTTAATCATCAATATCCATCAAATATTGAAGTTTGAAATGTATCTCAATCTGTTTTTAAATCTACATATAGGTATTGTTCTTTGAATTTTAACAAAAGCAATCATTGCTGCTATCTTCCTTTTCTTTCCCCCGAACTTTATTTCTCGCTCTCCTTCTGATTTTAGATCTCGCACGCCATAATGTTAACATAATACATTGTCTAACTTTTTTCTGTCTATTTTGCTTCTCCTAGTATCATATTCGTATATACAAAGACTAGAAGTCTACCATTTCGTTTTGAGCGATTAATACGTGTATAGTCATGAGGCATACTTTAAGTTTAGTCAACTTTGATATGTTCAATTACGCCTTTGATCATATACATCTTGTTTTTATTTTGAAATATACAATAAACAAGTAATCCTCATTTACATTTTCTCTTTTGTTCTAAATTTAGAAACTTGATATAAAATGCAATTTCCATTCTATTTTGTCTTTATAATTAATGCACAATATGAATAATCTTATGCTTATCGTTTTTCTATAATCAGAAATTATATGTGAAGGATATGTTTCCTTGTGTTTCTTCTTTTATTTAAATACATCAAAAGTCTTGAATTATATATATATATATTCTCTAAATGATTGTTTTTGTAGAAACACTAAATTAAGAATCCACTATTTTGAATGATCAATATTTTTACACCTTTCTTAAAATAGCATTCTACTTTGTAATTTTCAGTGAATTCCTAAACTCTCAACCTTGTTTCCATAAATTTTCTGACTCGTAAGCTTGAATTTGTCCTGACTTAAACAATTAGACAATTTTTTTTCAAAAGAGTAATCAAAATATTTATGTATAAATTCCCTTATTGATGACTTAAACCTAAAACCTTAATTAATCTTTATATTATTTTACAACTTTGTTTGATCGCCACACATATATCTTCATTATCTTAGTAATTATAACACATTTTGTTAATAATGAGATTTTTTATCACTTCTAAACACTTAAAATGCTATGTACACAATGTGATTTAATTTATCATAAACTTTCATTGCCTCCATTTGCAAAAATGACTCTTTAAATATATTATTCTTCGAATAAGGTTTTATTATTGTAAGAGTAACTGTAGTAGTAATTATAGCCTTGGAGATCCTCAATAATTTTGTAATTTATTTTGTTGATGACTCTTAATTAGCCTTTACATTTGAGATGTACCAAAACTTTATTGCCTACCCTTAATACGTATTTTTAGGAACTTACCGTCAATCGCTTCTCTTTCATTCGTGCTACCCCTTATTATTTCAAAATATATCTTTTCCAGATGTAGTAGCCAACCCGGAAGTGAACAAATTGTTCCTAACCTCTTCTTTATTAGGTGGCGAATTTACACTTAGTGCTAATTTAGAACGCGACTTAAGGATCAATGCAGACTTACCGCTGAATGTAGTTGGTGCTTCGGCAAAAATTATAACTCTCTTGATTAAGATAATATCTAATTAAATAATCTTTTCAACTAGGTCGCCATGGTTGGATCATGATTTCGATGATCCTAATTTCTCGCAATCTAGACTGTAGAACTCGAATTAGGGAAACATTAATTTGATTATAGCTAAAGAGTTGGGCTCTTTCCTTGAGGAAGTAACCCAAAATAATCAAAGAGCTCTTCAAGTCACCACCTCTCCAGTTATACAATTGTATTTGGATGAGTTCTAATAGAATGCGTCACGAATTGAATTTCGGGGCGAAATTCTTTCAACCGACAGAGACTGTGACAACCGTAAAAATTCGAGTTGGTTCTAGATTTTACTAAACTTAGTTTCACATATAGGCACAACAAATACTAGACTTAGTAACTAGAAGCTAAGTTATAACCTACTAGAAACTTGGAAACAATTAGAAACAATGGATAGTGTACATAGATTTCACATTGATATGTGAATTCTACTACTACTTAACTGTAGTGACTATCCATATTTGGGTCACTCTTTGACTCGAACACCATTTCAGGAATCATATACACACATCATGCACTTGACCTAGTAGTAAAAGTTAGGTCAGAGTCTCATAGAAACTTAAGTCAAAGTTGAAACTAGGACTAGTATACTTGATTCCTCAATTTTGCTTGAATCTCGAAATCACTACATAGAATGCCAATAAACTGATAAAAATAAATTAAAAACATTATTTATAAATATAAAAGAGTTATAATACCATAAAATAATTTGAAGTCTCAAAAATAAAATTCACTTTGATGTCCAAAGATTTATTAAACTCCAAAAACCCTAAAAACCCTAAAACCTAAATTTTATAAAGTTTAACACCAAGAATTATATAAAACGTTTTATGAAACTTATAAAATTATCTTAAAATAATCAAATTGGGAAGTATAATCAAGGAAATTATAGTTTAATGTACCAACATTTATCCTTATTTTATAAGTGCAAAATCAAGGATTTTATAAAACAATCTAAAGCTTAAGTATATTATATAAAAACTTTAGAAATTTATGAAAAAATAGGGGAAATGATTTGAATGGGATTTATGAGAGAGAAATCCTCTCTCCTCCTCCCAAAAATCGGACTCATCCCCCCCCCCCTAATACGCCATTTTCCCAAGTCCTTAATCAATTTCACTACCCACTCCATCTCTTTCTCTCTCACACTCCCTCACTTCATTTTCTCTCTATTCTCTCTTCCTCTCTCCCTCATCCACGAAATTCTCCAGAAAATGGGTCATAGAACACACCATGAACTCTAAATCATAATCATCTTGAGGTGTTCTTAAAGGTAAACCCGAAAATCATTCATTTTCCTTCTCTTTTCCTTCAAGTTTTACTTGTTTTCCATGGATTTTCTCCATCTTCTACTCCATTTTAATGAAAGATCATGAACACATAAACACACACACACACACAAACTCACAGTTTTGATGATGATGGTGGTAGGATTTCACCCAAAAACAACATGCATGTTGTTAATGGTGAAATCCAAGGACCTAAACCTAAGTCAAGATCATGAAAATGCACTTTTCTTCAAGTTTTGGTGGAAAATCACCACATGCACTCTAAGTTTTCTTTCAAAAACGATTTTTGAACATTTCAAACTCATGAATGGTCTTCAAACGAACATGCATGTGATGATCTTCAAGCTTAGATGCTAGACCATCAAAGTATGTTGTTAAAAGCTTTCAAATATGTTCATGAAAGATTTATTTCCAAATAAATATCTAAAACTTCTTTTCTGAACAAATCCGATTTTTCCCAGATTCCCATGAACAAAATAAGTTGCTCTGTAAATTTCCAGAAAATAATTCATTTTTCTAGAATTATTATAATTATTGCAACAAAATAGGGCAATAAATCATATTTTTTTGGAAACGGCAAATAATTTATTTAAAGAAAGGAACCCTCACCTAGCAAGAAGCTAGAAGAGGGACCAAAGTGAAAACGTACAAGTAAAAGCAGAATTAGAAGTCATAAAATGGAGAAGACCCCCATTCCTCCCAACTACATATACCCTTATTACTCCTATGTTTTACCAAAAAGAAGGTCATAGCCTTAATGCATTCCACACCATTTTGGACTGAAATACTCTCGCAGTGGAATAGTCTTTTGTTCCTGAATCGCCATAAGTTCCAAACCATGCTGTAGCAAATTGCAACGAACTGTTTCCGTTTCCTCTTATTCCCCCCCCCCCCCCCCAATTGCTTGCAAAGTATATCAAGTCACAGATTGTTTGAATGGACTCATTCTCACCTGTAATTCCACACCATCTCCAAATGCAGCTCCTAATCATACTAGCAAACGGACAATTGATCAACACATGATCTGCGCATTCAGAGTTTCCAATACATAACCTGCATAATCTTGAATTGACCAAAATACCCCTGCGTTCCAAGGCAGTAGCAGTTGGTATTCATTGTTGTACAGCTCTCCATACCAGACATAACACCTTAATGGGAACAACTTTACTCCAAATAATCTTCGGGGCAACTGGGTTGATGGTTTTCAGCTTGTCAACAAGCTGTCGAATGATAGCCACAGAGAACCTGCCATCTCCTGAAAATTTACATTCCCATTGATCAAGTCCTGAGTTTACTTGAACATTAGAGACTTCATTACTTAGAGCGTGAACCTCGGAATCAAGCCCCCGAACTGCAGGCCTAGATTTCCACTTCTAGTTTTGATTCCGACCTCCAATCCTGTCTGCAACAGTGCACATTTTCTTTGATTCCAATTCAAATAAGTTAGGGTATCTTGTTTTTAGGTTGCTAGAACCAATCCAATGGTCATACCAAAACAGAGTATTATTCCCTGACATGATTTTAATGTTGAAAAGATCATGTATCTCAATTCCAAGCCCACACAGGAACTTTCTAATGCTGGCAATATTATTCCAAACTCCAACATATCTTTGTGTGGATAAGTAATCAATTGGTTTGTTTGCTAAATTATGAATGCCAGTAATTACTCTAGCCCACAAAGAATTAGATTCATTGTTCAGCCTCGACCAACATTTTACAAGCAGACCGATGTTTAAGGCTTCAATGGATCCCACTCCAAGACCCCCTACTTCTTTGGCTGCAAGGACTTTGTCCCAGGAAACCCAATGAATTTTCTTTTTATCTTCACCACCTCCCCACAGGAAGGTATGTCTTATCCTTTCCAATTCTTCTATTACACCTACAGGAGCATGAAATAAGGAAAAGAAGTAAGTAGGCATATTACTTAGAACCGATTTGATTAGTGTGAGCCTTCCTCCAAACTATAGCGATTTAGCCTTCCACAATGAAAGTTTAGACTGAAATTTCTTGATTATGGGCTTCCAATGTTTTATTAAATTCATATTGGCACCAACCGGCACCCTAAGGTAGTCAAATGGTAGGTCCCCTAATACACACCCAAGAAGATTAGCCCAATTCGATGTTTCAACTGAATCCACTCCAATTCCATATACTTTCGATTTATGAAAGTTGACTTTGAGTCCCGAAGATATATGAAAACATCTAAGAATGCGTGCCAGGTTCCTTAGGTTAGATCTTGACGATTCCCCAATAAACAGGGCGTCATCCGCGTAGAAGAGGTGAGACAGGATTGGACCATTACCCGGGATTTGAACACCGTTGAATATTCCTTTGTCGCACGCCGTCCGGCCACACTCAAACCTTCCATGGCAATGATTAACAAGTAAGGTGAAAGAGGATCCCCTTGACGAACTCCCCTAGAAATAGGGAATTCTTTTGTTGGCGATCCATTTATGATTACCGACGCCCAAGACAAGTTAAGGCAACCACGAATCCATGACCTCCATTTATTTCCAAAACCCATTTGCTCCATAATTTAGTCAAGGTATTGCCAATTCACCGAGTCGAATGCTTTATCGAAATCTACTTTGAAAAGAAGAATCTTTTTATGTGCTCTCTTTGACCATGAACACACCTCATTTACTATAAGAGGACCCTCTAGAATGCATCTGCCTTTGACATAAGCTGATTGCATTTCACCGATCAGGTTACCAATAACCGTGTTCAACCTGTTGGATAGTAGTTTGCTTATGATTTTGCTTAAGCAGTCGATCAGACTTATGGGGCGGTAATCATTTAGACAAAGGGGATCCTTGATCTTGGGAGCTAGAGTAATGAATGAAAAATTACTACCCCGGGCAAGTGATCCAGATTCCTCAAAGTACGTTACAAACTTCATTACATCTTCTTTAATCGTGCCCTAGAACTTTTTCATGAATTTGTAAGTGAAGCCGTCCGGTCCTGGGGCCTTTTCACTTCCACAGTCCCATACCGCCACCTTAACTTCTTCAAGGGAAAAAGGGGACTCAATTCTAATTGCATCCATCATATAAATTGATTTAAAGTTTGGGTTGCTAAATTTGGGCCGAACCGGATGAGCATCCGTGTATTTATCGTGGAAAAATCTATATGCTTCCTCCTTGATTCCATTGACCCCCGTCATCCACCGCCCATTGATCATAAGACCATGCAGAAGATTCCTTTGATTTTTGCTATTGATATATCCATGGAAGAACTTACTGTTCACATCTCCGTCAATGATCCATTTGATACGCGCTTTCTGTTTGAGATCGAGAGCTTGCAGACGTTCCCACTCCATTATCTTTTTTATTGCGTCGGCCCGAATTCTCAGCTCATTTGAGGATAGGGATCTAGATTCTGCAGCTTTATCTATTTCTTTCACCACATCCTTAGCAACATTGACTTCCTCTCTATCTTTGTGATCGCCCTCGTTCCTCCATTTCTTGATTTTATCTTTCAGGAATCTAAATTTGGCGCCTAGGTATGCATCAGGCATCCCAAACCCTCTAAAACAATACCATGCATCAGCCACCAATTGATCAAAACCTTCTTTGTATAGCCAAGAATTAAAGAGCTTGAAAGGAATAGGCCCAAAGTCAGCTTCGCTAGACAGGAGGGTAATAGGACTGTGATCCGATATCTCCCGAGGATGAGCTGTTACATGGCTAAGAGGGAACATTTGCAAATAATTCGGACACATCAAGAATCTGTCCAATTTGCTCAATTTGGCTTCGACCCTACACATATATGTGAATCTTTCACCTCCCATGTTGTAATCTTTTAAATTTGCATCTTGTATAAATCTGTTGAAATCAGAAGCACTATAGGGGAAAAATTGAGAATTCCGTCTTTCTCTCTGATTTCTTACTACGTTAAAATCTCCAAACACCACCCACAATCTAGGTTTCTGATTTATTATGTTAAGCAGTTCAATCCAAACCTTCTTCTTATCCGAGATTGATTGAGGACCATATATGTTCACAGTGTTCACAATAACATTCTCATGAGAGCCTTTGTATTTACCAGAGCCAACCAAATAGTGGTGATTCTTGATAACATCAATCATTTGAAACACAGAGATATCCCAAATCGAGATAATCCCACCAGATCGACCACTGGCATCGACACTTTCATAGTCAAATTCACTCGAGTCCCAACATCCATTAACATCAATACTTGATGAAGTCGATATCTTCATCTCCTGTAACCCAATGAAAGTCGCCTTGTGTTTCTTTTGCAGCCTTCTTACCTAGCTAGTTTTCGCCCCCTCACCCATGCCTCTTACGTTCAACGAAAGGAAATTCATTGTTAAATTGTATAACCTCCAATACCTCCTACGACTTCATTTAATATGGGGTTGTCTACCCCCATCTGGAAGCCTATTTCGGACCCAATCGCCACCGTTTGGATAATCTCGTTGGATACAGTCTCATTAGACCCCTCGGGCAAGCCTGATACCAACGGTTCTTTGTTGAGATCCAGCTGTACATCCCCATTAGGAGACTTAGGTTCTTGTGAATTTTGTGTAGGGAAATTGACTCTCGAAGATGCATCGCCATTTATAGGGGATCGACTACCTCGCCTTCTTTTTCTCCTTTTACTTTTAGGCTCACTTTAGCATTGCTCAGATTAGGGTGTCGGGATAGAATTAGTAAATTTAGAATTATTTGGGGCTAGTGAAGAACTCATGTTAGGGATAGAATTGTCCATAAGCCCAATATCTTTTGGGGCCGAGTCCAAACCCACATCACCCGGATCCGACCTTAGCCTGCCAGCATCAAACTCAGAGGTCTCTAAATCATTCATCATGTGGGGCATCCTAACCGACTCCTTTAAACACCCCACGTTGACTTCTTCCTGGGAGATTGCACCGTTAAGCTCGACCGTTGCGTCTTTTCGGTTCTCAACATTCGCCGGAGGATTACCACACTCAGCATGCCTGTTTTTCTTCTTCATCTGAGTTTCAGGTTCACCTTCGCACCGGAATTCCCCTTCCTGTAACTCGTTATCTTCCCCTGGGATCCAAGTTTCCGAGACCCCATCGTCCTCATTATCAATATCGCAGCCTTCCATTTCTGACCCATCTTCGATTTTCTCGAATTGGCAAGGCTTAAACGGAGACCAGTCCTACGTATACTCGACGAACCCAACACAGTACACCATACCTTCGACATTGATTCTAACTACTTCATTTATCCAATTCTTCGATGAAGTTATAACACCCACCTTTCCCATGGATAGGTCTTTTCTGTCGTAAAGGCTTTCAAATGGAATAATAACCTTCCCAAATTTGCTTGCAATCTTGGAAAAGTTATCAGTATCCCAATATCTGAGAGGAACACCTGTTATCTTTAGCCATGCTAGTCTTTCGTATTGCACCTCAGTGTTCATGTCCATAGTCAACCACTTAAACCATTCATGCCATCTTGATCTGTCTTCTAAAAATTCGCTAGCTTCCTTAGATGAACCAAATTTAATACCTAGCTTAAGACCTACAAGGTACTTTGTGTTTTCATACATGAACGTATGTTCAGGTAAGTTGGCAATGTGATCAAGGCTTAGAGCTTCTCCGATCAGTAGGGTCTTCTTGGTCCATTCACTCATGGCAGTTTTGGCATTAAGAACTATAGGGGGGAATTACCTTGACGAACTACGTTTACTCCTACAGCTACTTGCGCAAAGGTTCTAGAATCCCTGCTTCTGAAATTAATCTTCGGGGCAGTATCCGATACATTTAGTTTTCCACTGGATGTCTGCCTACTATTGGATCTCTCTTTTTGATATTTGGCAAGGTTGGTGAGTAGGGTTACTCCACGAAATCTTACCCCATTCATTTTCAATTCCATCCCCTGCGTGTCGGTCACACCAGCATATCTGATAAAAGCGAAGTTTTGCTTACGTCGGTTCTTCTTCGCGTCGATATAGATATCCGATATTTGCCCCAATCTATTAAAGACTTCTTGTAGATCCTTTTTACATGTCCCATCCGGGAATCCTGCGACGTAGAACGTAGTAGTATTATTCATCTGCCTTTGATTTTCTTGCCTGCGAAATTTCGACCACCCATCTCCAGTTCTTTCCACGAAACGTAGACCACCCATTAGTATTAACTTCTTATGCCTCAATCTTTACTCGATACGTAATAAATCATATAAAATACATTCCGAGGACTATAAATCCTAATTAAATTCGTGGATGACCCCTATGCTAAATAATGACATCATATTAAATTTCATCGATTTTTGTTACTGTTTAGGATGTTTTTGAATTTTCTTTTTGTTTGGCTTCAATAAATCATAAAACCACTTTAGAGAAGGTGAAAGGGCAACCTAACAATTTTCGCAGCTTATACTCTCTGTGGGAGACTTATAAAAATATTTTCAGAATTTTTCATAACGTATTCCTATTTTTCTATGAATTTTGTATTTATAATGCACTAAAAACAGGAAAATAGTTTTACTCATCCAAAAATTATGAAAATTTACCAGAACACCTTGTAGTACGTTAGGATGCTACATAAAAATTTTGATAAATTTTCTCTTCTGTATACTATTTTTCTTCTATTTTCCCAAGATTACATACACTTAAACCCAATTTTTATTAGAATAAATACACAAAAATCATAAAATCGGGATAAACAATTTTTATTAGAATAAACCCAATTTTCACTGTTTTCAGGGGGGGGGGGGGGGAATACAAGCAAAGTACAAGTGATACTTGTACTCAAAACTTGTTTTATATACGTTGTGTTTCATATTATATATGCTTTTACACTGATAGTCGTAACAAACAACCATTTGAACCTGCAGAATACATTATCATGTTATTTGTGAAACATTTAACAAAGAACCATTTGAACCTGCAGAATAGATTATCATGTTATTTGTGAAAAACAGTATGAATTGTTGTATTTATATTTTCAGAATTGTTTTCCTATATTATAACAGTTAAAAGCATAACAATTTGAACTTAGAATATTGTTTTGTCCTCGGTAACACTCCACAAAGATACGCGAGTGGAGGATAGTCATTTGATCTTTCAGTATTATTACTAGTAAATTTGTTAATCCTATAATTGGAGACACGTCCTCGGTGAACACTCCATAGAGATACGCGAGTGGAGGACCACCTCTATAAACAGAATCTCTAGATAGGGAGCGTGACTTGAGTGTATAGATCTATACGGGGCTGACTACCCAGCACCTGACTGCTAGCTACAGCCAAACTGAAAGGTTCAAGGGTGACGAAAGTCATATAGGGTGATGGAATATTTATTGCCCTAATTAGTCTATTGTATGGTTATGGAACTCGCAATTTGGATAACAAATATTTACATATTAGTAATAATGGGTTAAGTAACTAGTTTACTTGGTATATGTTAGTTTTATGAACATGTTAAAACTAATACATTTTCAGAGTACATATTTTACATTACATTTTAGGTTGGTGAACTAACACACACATTACAAGGATAACCAGGTTTTCAGTATACATCTTTCACATTAGGAAAATATGGGATTTTCCTGAGATCACAGTTGAACATAACCAGAACAGTGTAACCTAACAGTTAAACAAACATTACTTTTAAGAAAATATGAGATTTTCTTGGGTCGTAACATTTTCAAAAACCAAAAGGAAACTCGTACATTTTCACAAAACAAAACCTCTTATGAACTCACCAGCTTTATGCTGATTTTTAAAATGCTTGTATTCTCAGGTCCGCATTAGACTAATACCTGATGATTCCTTTTTGACGAAGACGGAGTGCATTGAAGACACGTCTTGCTTTTGTTTATATATACATATGTATAACACTGTACAACTTTACTTTTGATCAAATGTAAATTTCTATATGTAATGTAATGGTTGTTTACTTTACTTACTATGTGCATTGGATTTGATACTCAACGTGGAGTCCGCCCCGAAAATGTTTTCGCCTTGGTTTTCGGGGTGTGACAAAACGCCATGACTGGCGAAGTAGTCATTATCAAGCATGGTTGTAACGGCTCACTTAGAGACTAACTCCATAAAAGATTTCAGTATACTTATAAAAATATTTATGATACTAAAATCATACACACGTCAATACATTGTTCGAAATGTAATGATTATAACATTTTTTTTTTATAAAAGCAGAAAATATCAGATTTTCTTGAATAAATACATTTATACATTACTTTCTACTTACAATAGAAAATATAGGATTTCTTGGGCTTGATTTCATGTACATTTCCAAAAACAGTAAACACACATGAATTGATACTTGAATCGATATATCATTTTCCTTCTAACTTCCATTTTTAACAGAAAATATCAGATTTTATGGTGTTTCGTAAACAATACAATAACTTTCATTCAAATATGCTTATGAACTCACCAACATTTTTATGTTGACCTTTTTAAATTAACTTGTATTCTCAGGAAACCATTGAAGTAGGTTAAGTGGAACAATCTAATGAATATTTAGTCATGTTTTGTTATCATCAAACATTAAATATTTTAGGCATGTAACTTATACTCTTGTACTTGATGTAAACAATGGCAATTATTATATTGTATGCATGGTGATGATGTTGTTATGTTTCATTTATATTCATTGTGATGATATTCCAAAGTAAAGTCACCCAAACCTCTGGGCGTTTCCGTCGTCCGGATTCGAGGGTGTGACAGGTTGGTATCAGAGCATTGTTTATAGTGAACTGACATATCTAACCATACATGATACGCAACTATAAACACAATGGGACTAAATAACTATGAACAAAATAAATAAAATACTTACCTATGTGTGCGTTTTAGAGTAACAACATAATACTAAAATATACAAGTCTTTGGAGGATTTGAACATTTCGATAGAACTTGGACAGACATGTAGTCATATTAAGGATGCGTGTACCCTGATCAACTAAATTCATTCAGAGTGCGACAAACATATTTTCAGGAGTAATTGTGATGGTTAACAAACCAAAAACTTATCATCAAGCTTCCCAAAAAGGTTAGAGGAACCAAACTTAAATAATTAAAATACTATAGGAGTAATCCATGTGTGATTTATTCTTAGTAATTATCACTTTCGTACAGACACTATGGTTGGATTTCATCACCCAGAGATCCTTATTTCCCCAACCAAGGAAATAATGGGTGGTTGGAAGGGCTAGAGGAGGAGCTTGAAGAAAACCCTGAAGAAGACCCTGTAATGGGTCAAGAGGTAGGGCCTGAAATGGAACCGAAGAGTGTGTGGTAATTGATTATAAATATGATGAATCTAATCATGAGTTAGAAGAAGGAAAGGACGATAAGGAGACACCTAGTGAACCCCACCGATCGGAAGCCTTATCAGATTCACACATGATTTAGAAGAGTGATACAAACCATATACACTCTCTTGAGGAAGATATAACCAATCTTAAGCGTCAACTCTTTGCAAATGATGCTAAGGCCGTTTAAGCTGAGCGAAAGGAATAAATAATCACCTAAGAGGTGAACAAACTGGCTGAACTTCTGATACGTCAGCTCGACGATTGAGTGTCATCGTCGTCACTACTGATGGAACTTGCTCTACTACTTGCTATTATAGGTACTACACTATGTAGAATCATCCGTATCTCCTACTAGTATTCTATTTCTTCTATGTGTACTACTCTATGTACTATCGACCTTATGTTTAAGTGATTTCACTACTCATAAGGTCGTCATGTTGTTGGATCATACATTTTCCTATGTATTGTATGCCTTTCAGGCAAATTTTCCTGTATTAAAATGGCTATTACTTATGGAAATGCTATGTGTTTTCATATGGGATTCACTTGTATGCGCAAACAAACCATCGAAACCGCTAGATACTCAAGGACCTCGAAACAAAAATAATCTATGAACTCTATGAATAGACTTAAAATTCGTGCCAAATCTACGATTACCTACTATCATAAATACATCATAGGGACGTAGATTGAAACATTGTCAATCTTATGATGAAACACGAAGATTATAGAGTACAACCGGAAATGAGCATCGTTACTTGCCATCCTCCTTATCATCATGCAGCAAAAGATGTCATTCCATAGATATAACAAGTACACCCGTGGAACACTAATCCTGCAGATGGACCCTGCTACATTCCAAGTTGCGTTAACAACTGCTGTAACTGCTGCTATGGCACAACTTAATGCCAACAACACCAACAGACGAGGAGATATCATCGAAAATCTAGCGAAAGTAACTACCACGGAAACCAACAAAGTGAGAGCTTGTCAAGGCACTCCCAACCCCAAACATCAGAGCTGGAAATGAGAGTCAGAGAATAAGAAAAAGGGGTTCCCAATTCAAGGGTCCTCGAAGAAACGACATGTCATTGCTGTCCATGTAACCATACGCTGGAAGACTTCCAAAATGCAACAAATGCAATTTTATGACAACCCAAAAATTTTAATATTATATAGTAATCAATTCAATCAAGGTTAGACTCATTTTTGCAATCTTTTAGCACTATTTGGAGTCTATTCTACTGTTTCAAACCTAGTACATCAAAGGAATTAGTGTTTAGATGAACCAGTTCAAGTTCCAAACCACCTAACCGACCATAAACCTCCTCAAAAGGAGTTTTCGGTCAAGACCTTAGAGTTTTCGATCAAGGTGACCGAAAACCACATCCTACATATATATTTCATGATCCTTTGGAACATTCTTTCCTTTTCAAAGCTAGAAACATCCATTCTCTCTCAAGTATCATTCAGTTCTTCACTTTGATCTTCAAAATTGTAAGAATTCCTTCCATTTGATTTTTTGTTACAAAGCTTTATCTAGTACAACCCTTTGATTTCATCCATGAAATAATCTCTTTTCGGTTAGATCTTCAAGAACACTAAGAACACACACTAGTGTTTTGGGCCGAAAACACCCTTCTTTGCTTCCATATTGTAAGTATCTATCTCATATACTTGTTATCTAGTAAGGATACTTGATTTAGGGCCTTGAAAACATCTATTTCTCAAGAACAATAGGTGTTTCTGGTCAAGTGCATCTCCCTTGACCGAAAACCCTAAGGAAAGGTGCCTTTAAGACCTTAAACTCACATAAGGCTTTGGATGAAACTTAGAACCCCTATACATACTTGAAAGCCCTTGAAAATCACCTTATGCACTAAATATCATGAGTTTTCGGTCTTAACCTCATGGACCGAAAACCCTAAGAACTGAAAACCAATTGGACCGAGAACCATTTGGACCGAAAATACCATTAAGACCGAAAGCTCCTAGGAACATACCACTTTGACCAAAAGCTCCATTTGGTAACCATACACTCATTTTATGTAATCATTTATGATAATAACACTTCCATAAGAGTGTTTTCTAGTCTATGAGAGTGTTACCCTTCTTAATTAGTTGTATAAACACTAATTACATGCATATATGTGTCTTTATATGCTAAATAGGACTCGTGTGTGCTCAAGTCTTCATTTGACCTTTATCATCCCTTTTTCGATCTTACATTCGCATCACTCATTTTAGGTGAGTTCATATCCCTACAATCAACCTTTTAAACTGTTTTAAATTCTTTTATGGGGGGAGGGGGAATACAAGTAGAAAACATATGTAACACCCCCAAACCAAGGATGGCGGAAACATCCGGGGGTGGAGGACTTCAGTATAGTATCCTAACAACAATGGCAATAGTGATGAAAGTAAACACAACCAGCATATATATAATTGAAAGAGTTACATCGTTGTATGAATTATATGTTTCAAAATCAATTACAATATGTTGACAAAATATGAAATGTTCGACGCCTTAGCGTCTCATCCTCAAAAGCACTTGGTTACCTATTTAGTGATTTCCTGAGAATACAAGTTGTTTGAAAAAGTGTCAACACAAAGGTTGGTGAGTTCATAAGCTTTTGATAGTAAGAGTTTGAAAATTTATCTTCTAATGAGTTGTATGTTACCAAGAAAAATCCAATATTTTCCTTATAAAAGTTATGTGATCCTAAATACTAGGACCGAAAATGAACAAGTATTTTCCATACTTAATGATATAAACGTTGTTTTAAATTGACATAAAACCCTTTTTGATGTGAAGGCGTACAAGTAATTTTCCATACTCAAAGTAATTTATGTGAGCTAAATCGAGATAACTCGCTAATTTAAAAGTAGAACCCGCAAATCTTATGATTTGTTAATACCACATGTGAGCTATTATAACCCTACTTGACATAGATGGCCTCGTAATATGACGTTTTTCAGGCGTTACCGTTAACTGACACTTGTCACCACAGACCTGCCGGTCTAGCTGTTGCAAGCAGCTCTGGTGTGGGTTTGTCAAACCCAATATAGATCAATACACAACTATCACGTTCTCCCTATAAGAGACTCTGGTTACAATTTAGAGGACTTTTTGACTTTGTTACTTTGGAAGTAACCCGAAGCGAATGACTCACAAGTTTATTCATTAACCGATTTACATGAACTAAACTAAAAACCTTTGATAAATCAGTTTGAAAAGTAAATGATACATAAACTATACCTATTATAGCTTATTCAAACGTTTGTAATGTATAAGAACTCTTTATGAAAACACCTTAGTGTTACGAATTCATAAACTATGTTCATCATAGCTTAATATATGTGTTCTAAATAAATGAAAAATCTTATCATGAATGGCTAAATTTCAATTTATAATGATAAACTAACAAGGAAACACATTCAATATTTAGAACTTATTGTTGTACACTTTGCTCAACATAATACAAAGTGTTATGAATGCTATCAGTTGTTAACTAGTTTTTGAACTTTCATCACTGTTTTAGAAAAATCATAGAAAAATCATACGAAGTTGAAAACTGAATCCGTAAATTCTGAGAGTTCATAAAATGGGTCTAGTTTATCCATAATTTTAATTATGATTTTTAGAAGTCTTTAACTTGTGTTAAAATGTTCATGTTCACAGACTGGTCCGGATTTGTTCTTGAAATGATAGGCTGTTTTGTAAAAATCACCATAAATCATACAAAAATCGTATGGAGATGTGCAAGTAGTCATTTTAGAGCTAAGAACTGAAACTACGTACAACTAATACAGTTTTGAAAACTAAAATGTTGAAGTTGAACACAACAGTTTGTTAATGGAGTCCAACTTTTCTGATGAAAGCTATTGGAAATGTTTTGTTATGTTCTTGGTGTTTTAACTTGTATTCTCCCCCTTAAAACTTAAGAAAACATGATAATAGAGGGGTATGAACTGACCTTGAGTGATTTCAGTATATGGATAATGGAGAAAAGAAGTTTTCAACTCAAGAACACTTGAAGATGCCTTGAAGATTCTCGAGAATCTAACATCAAAGTGATGGAGTTTGTGTAAGCAATCGATGATCGGATTAGAATGAAGTGTAATTATCACAAGGAGGGTGAATTTTACTTACCAAGAGTATAACAAAGCTTGATGATCAGCCCTGCAGTCTCAAAATAGAGAGAATAAGTTTGAGAGAAAAGTGTTTGATCTTTTTTTGGAAAAATGAGAGAATGAATGAAGTGTGAGGAGAGAGGATGGATGCTCCATCTCTAAGAACGTGGGGAGGGCTGGTAATGAGTGAAAAGAATATTTAAGTGACCTAGGTAAGGTGGGAAGGTGTGGGTGGTCATAGAGTGGGTGTGGGGGTTGTTGCTTGTGTCATAAGGTAAAGCAAAGTCAACACTCCACCTCAATTATTCACCCACTAGATTTTATTTCTTAAATAAAGATTTTCATAAAAATATGTTTCAATTGTGATTATTTAGGGCCGTATATGTTAAAATATGATTTTTGGAGAAAATCCCACGTTAAAATCACGAAAAACGAGCTTAAAATGTTAATAATATTGAAAATGGGTGAAAAGTGTCAAAATCCGAAGCCTGGCTTGGAGGTTTGGCTTCTGATGCTTGGAACCAAAAGTAGAAGAGAAGGACCGAGAGGGGAGAAGGAACCGAGAGTGTGATAAGGTGAATAGCAGCGAGGATCGGTCGGAAGAGGGGAACCGAGAGTGAGGTTCGGCCCGAGACTTTGCCCCTTCCCAAATTCGGTCCGAGAGGCTTCGCCTCTTTCCTAGATTCGGTCCAAGAGGCTTTTCCTCTTCCTAGATTCGGTCTGAGAGGCTTTTAGGTCTCGTTTTCGGTTCTTATTGGTTTCGGCTTCTAGGTTTCGGTCTCGGTCTCGGCCTCTAAGAGGATTTTCGGCTCCTTAAGGCTGTTTTTCGCGTTTTTACCTCGTTTCAAGCCGTTTTCGACCCAGTTAAGGGTCGGGATGGCCCGAATGATTATAAATAGTTACGGGAAATTTTGAGAGAGATTTGGGGGAAATTCAAAATAGAGAGCGATGGAGTGAAAACGATTGAGAGAGGTTTCGTTTGTGATATTTTTGAGTGTCCGGCTTCGCACCACAAGGTCTGTAACCCCGTTAAGCCATGATTTAGTGTCGTACAAACTCCCGATGAGTGTGAAATGGTGTGTTCTCACTTTGGTTCTATGTTTAGCATTGTTAAGGCTACGAAAAATTAAACACACAAATTTTCCAAATGATGTTTTATCATTGAAATTGCGCATTGAATAGCAATTATATAACATGAACCCTAATATACAGGGGTTAATCGAGTTGATCAGTTTGACTTGTCGGCTTTAACTTGACTCGAAATTGATGATTGTCGCATCATCCCTCCGTTAGAGGGAATTTCGTCCTGAAATTTAAATTCTGACTGGGACTTCAATGGTTTGAGAAGAGATGCGGGTATTTTTGTTTCATTTGATCTTTGCGTTCTAAGGTGAACTCAGGTCCCATTTCGCGTTCCAACAAACCTTCACAATGGGAATACGACTTTGTTTCGTTCTCTTGATCTCCCGATCCATGATCTCGACTGGTTCTTCCATGAAGTGGAGGTTTTCGTTAACTTCGACTTCGTCGAGTGGTATTACGAGTGTCTCGTCTGACAGACACTTCTTTAGGTTCGATATGTGAAATGTGGGATGTACCTGATCGAGTTCTTGACATAATCGAAGATTATATGTCACTGGTTCAATCCTGGCAAGGATCTCGAATGGACCGATGTACCTTGGATTTAGTTTTCCTCGCTTGCCGAACCGTATTATTCCTTTCCAAGGGGAAAATTTTAGTAGTACTCGATCAACGACCTGGAATTCCAAAGGTTTGCGTCGCATATCCACGTAACTCTTTTGCCGGTCTCGGGATGCCTTCAGCATTTCCCGAATTCGAACAATCTTTTCTGTGGGTTCCCTTATGATTTCAGGACCAGTGAGGGTGTTGTTAGGGACTTGCCCCCTAGCTAACTGTGTATCCCCCACTTCGGCCCAACACAGGGGTGATCTGCACTTGCGACCATAGAGAGCTTCGAATGGAGCGACCTTAGTGCAAGTGTGATAGCTATTATTATAGGAGAATTTGATCAGCGGTAAGTAGGTATCCCATGCTTTACCAAAGTCTATCACACAGGCTCTCAAGATGTCTTCCAATGTCTAGATGGTTCTCTCGCTTTGTCCGTCGGTTTTTGGATGGTAGGCCGTACTCATGTCAAGCCTAGTTCCCAAAGATTTCTTTAAGGACTGCTAGAACCGCGGGGTGAATCTACTATCTCGGTCAGAGATAACAGATATTGGTAGACAATGCAGTCGCACAATATCTTTGATGTACGTCCTGGTTAACTTCTCCATCTTGTCAATTTCTTTTATCGGCAGGAAGTGCGCAGACTTGGTCAATCTGTCTACGATAACCCATATGATATCAAGCCCAACTTATGTCTTACGCAGCTTGGTTATGAAGTCCATGGTTATCTGCTCCCACTTCCACTCGGGTATATACGGCTGTTGAAGTAGTCTTGATGGCTTATGATATTCTACATTGACCTTGGCGCAAGTCAGGCACTTGCTCACATAAGTAGCAATTTTAGCCTTCATGTTTGGCCACCAGTATAAATTTTTTAGGTCTAGATACATCTTATCTGACCCAGGATGGATGGACTATCGAGTCTTGTGTGCTTCATTCATGACAACGTCTCGGAACCCACCGAACTTTGGTGTCCAGATTCAGTTCATGAGATAACGAGCTCCATCATCCTTGACTTCCAAGTTCTTATCCATTCCTCTTAATGCCTCGTTTGCCACGTTTTCTAGTTTCAAGACTTCTAGCTGAGCATGGATGGTTATGGTTAAAGATTTTACTCGGCGGACCGAATATTCCATCCTGCTTAGGGCATCGGCCACTACATTGGCCTTGCCCGGGTGGTAGCGAATTCCACATTCGTAGTCGTTCAACAACTCTACCCATCTTCTTTTTTGCATGTTAAGTTCTTTTTGGTTGAGAATATGCTGAAGACTTTTGTGATCAGTGAAAATAGTGCACTTTGTGTCGTAGAGGTAGTGCCTCCAGATCTTTAGGCCGAACAATACTGCTCCCAGCTCAAGGTCGTAGGTAGTATAATTAACTTCGTGTGTCTTAAGTTGCCTTGATGAGTAAGCGATGACTTTCCCTCTCTGCATGAGAACGCATCTGAGGCCTTGTTTTGAGGCATCACAATATACCACGAAGTCATCGGTTCGTTTTGGAAGAGACAAAACCGGTGCACTGCATAGGGCTTGTTTTAACATTTGGAAAGCGGCTTCTAGGTTATCTTCCCAATTGAATACCACACCTTTCTGAGTCTAGGTGGTGAGTGATTTGGCAATCTTGGAGAAGTTTTGTATGAACCTTCAGTAGTAGCCGGCGAGCCCTAAAAATTGTCGAACTTCTGTTGGTGTTGTACGCGCTGACCAGTTTTCGATAGCTTTAATTTTGGAGGGATCCACGTGTATACCCTTTTCGCTGACCACATGGCTAAGAAAATTCACTTCTCTAATCTAGAATTTGCACTTAGAGAATTTGGCATAAAGCTTCTCTGCCCTTAGTGTTTCCAATATTAGCCGGAGATGTTGACGGTGCTCTTCATCGCTTCGGGAGTAGATTAAAATATCGTCGATGAATACGATCACAAATTTGTCTAAGTAGGGTCGGCACACTCGATTCATCAGGTCCATGAATACCGCCGATGCATTTGTTAATCCAAAGGGCATTACCACAAATTCGTAGTGCCCATAGCGAGTTCTGAACGCAGTCTTGGGAATATCCTCTTCTTGAACTAGTAGTTGATGATAACCCAACCTTGGGTCGATTTTTGAAAAGTTGCTTGCTCCTTGTAGTTGGTCGAAGAGGTCGTTGATTCGGGGTAGGGGATATCGGTTCTTGATAGTGAGTTTGTTTAGCTCCTGATAGTCTATGCACATACGAAAAGATCCGTCCTTCTTCTTTACAAACATGACCAGTGCTCCCCAAGGTGAGAAGCTTGGTCTGATGAACCCTTTGCTCCACAGTTCATTCAACTAGTTGGACAGTTCTTGCATTTCCGTCGGTGCTAGGCGGTATGCAGATTTGGCGACGGGGGTAGCTCCGGGAATTAAGTCGATTCGGAATTCGACTTGTCGTGCGAGGGGCACACCTGGAAGATCTTCAGGGAACAGATCAGGGTAGTTGCACACCTCGGGAATGTCTTTGATGTCCTTCACCTCTTGTTTCGTATCTACTACGTGGGCTAAGAATGTGTGGTATTCCTTTTGGAGATACTTTTGGGCCTTAACGCAAGAGATGATTTGCAAATTTGAACTGGGTTTATCGCCATAGATGAAGAGGGTTTCGCCATTTGGCAGATTAAGGCGAACGACCCTTTCGTAACATAGAATGTTGGCACGATGGGAACTTAACCAATCCATACTGATGATTATGTTGAAACATTTTATTGTGATCGGCATCAAGTCTATTTTAAATGTGTGGTTACCTAGAGTGAGGGTACACCCTGAGTACATATCATTAGTGCGTTCTTCCTTTCCATTTGCCATTTCTACTATGTATGTATCTTTTAATGGATGAGGGGTTCGTTTAAGTAATTGTTTGAATTGGTGGCTCACAAAACTCCTCTTTGCTCCACTATCAAATAGTACGCATGCATATGTGTTATTGAGGAGAAAATTACCAGTAACCACTGAGGGATCCTTGACTGCTTCTCCATGCCCTAAAGCTAGGACTCTACCTGCACCTCCTACATTGGTGTCTCGTGCTTTTGGGCAATTTCTTTTGAAGTGCCCCACCTCTTCACAGTCGTAACGGGTTTGACTTGCTTCGGTGTTGGCGGTTGGGGCGACTTGCATGGCAGATTGGGCTGGTATTTTACAGAATCAAGCAGTGTTCCCCTTTCTGTTGCAATTACTGCAGTGCATTTCCCAACATGAACCGGTATGGTGGAAGTTGCACTTGGGAAGAGTTCCCGCATATTGCTTTGGTGGCGCTGGAGCGGTAGCAGTAGTGGCTGTATGAACAACAACAGTCTGTTGCTTCTTGGCGGGGTCCTACGTTGGTTGTTTCTTTTTATTATTCTAGAACTTCCTCTGTTTGTTCCCTCCTTTTGTTTTGTCAGTGGTGGCGATCACGGTACCACGGCTAGCCCGTTGATCGATAAGCTACTGTGCCAATTCCTTGGCACTTTTATAGGTAGTGGGTTTCGAGGCCAGTACACTATCTTGAATATGGGATGACAACCCCCAGAGATATCGCTCCACCTCCTTCTCCTCTGGGGTGACCATTGTTGGATAGAGGAGTGCTAGGTCATTGAAACGGGCAGTATAAGTTTCAAGATCGGTGCCCGACATTCTGAGGTTCCAGACTTCTTCTTCGAGTTTTTGTATTTCACCCCTCGGGCAATACTCCTTTAAAATCAACGCTTTTAAGTCTTCCCAGCTTATAGATTTAGCCACTGCAGGAGTAAGTGACTTAACTCAGCCATTCCACCAAGTAAGATCTTTTCCGCTGAAAGTGAATACCACATACTTGACCTTGCTCGCTTCGGGACAAGCACAGATTTCGAAGACTGCTTCGGTCCTTTTGAACCATTGCATTAGCGTGATGACGCCCCCGCTTCCATTGAAAGAATCGGTTTTTCCATTCGTGAAGTCTTTGTAAGAACACTCCTTCGTACACCCCGTGCTACCCCATGATTTGAATTAATATTCCCGGATCCAGAACCACCAGAACCATTTGTACCCATTTGCGACATTGTTGCCGCCACGGCTGCTGTTACTGCAGCCTGAAACATCATAGGATCAAATTGCGGAGGTGGTGGTGGAGGGGTCGGTGTTGCGTTGCCGTATGGTCTTGGTCTTTTCCTTGGTAGCATGGTTCTGTTATAAATTTAAAAAAAATGACTAGTTAGTAAGACTTAAATAGTAATAACGAGTCAAGTGTTACTTGTTTCATCTCATCTGTACTTTTATCCCAACTTTATTGTATTTGCAAGCTATTTGTGTTATCGAGTTATGAAGTCCAGTGCCAAACATTCAATAAAATAAAATGCATGCCAAATTCATTGATAAACTTTTAGTGCATAATGTTTTAGAGAAAATTCGACCTTATAAGGGTCTACATTACATTAATGCAAAAGATAGTTTTGACAGCACAAAAACCCTTCGAATAGTGCAATCACTTGATCGCAGGGTCAACTTACATACAAAAGAGTAGCACCAACGCGTACTCATAAACTTATACTACGAAGATGTGAGAATAGTAATGAGTTCTAATCACGACGATCCTTCCCTGATGGAGCCTGGATGATGTCGATGTGCCCTATAGTTCTGTCAATCTCCGTTAACCTGCGACTATTCTCACCTTGAGCGCCATGTATCTTTCCCGATACTCCCTTGCTTCTACTCGACCAACGAGAAGGTCCTGAATGAGTTGGTCTC
Organism: Lactuca saligna; assembly: GCF_052625555.1. NCBI lineage: Eukaryota > Viridiplantae > Streptophyta > Magnoliopsida > Asterales > Asteraceae > Lactuca > Lactuca saligna. The sequence continues at coordinate 149,344,048 of NC_136417.1, forward strand.
TGTAGTGGGAGTCTCGTTCCAGGTCTCTGGTGCGAGCAGTGGTAGACTCTATGATGGCACTTAGCTCTCGGACCTGATCGGTCGTCATCCTACCGCGATCATCCATAATCGATATCTGTCAAGTCATGACTGGGAGGGCTCTATCAGCCGGTCCTGTGTGGCTGAGTTCGTAGTAACCACATTGGTTGCCATATGGTGACCGCTGGCGCTGTTTTCGGCTCCACCTTTCGATTGTTGTTTCCCAACGGGGATCGGGCCCGTTGTGCCCAAAGCGGTTTGCAGGCACCGTTGCGATTTTAGGGAGGTTGAAGACTTCTGGTTCTTCTTCACTTTCATCCTCATCTATTTCTATTTCGACGTGTTCTTCTTCCTCTTCTTTTTCTTCGGGATCTTCTTCGATTGGTTCTTCGGGCTCTTCTTCAATCCAGCCGGCATTTTCCTGATTGGGAAAGTATGGGTCTCCTGGTAGGTGAAATCCTGCTATGATGTCTGCACGAGAAATGGGGGGGGGGTAAGAAGCACATAATGGATATTAATAATACTGCGCTATAGCAACATACAAATACTCCTATAGTATTTTAAATGTTTAGATTTGGTTCTAAGAGCGTTCATTGTAGAGTGGTGTTAGGTTATTAGACTTGTTGCCCATTACAACTATCCCCCAGTATGTGTAAGTCACTTCTTGGACGGATATAGTTGATCAGGCTATATCCTTCCCAGAAATGATTATAGATGCTAAGGCATACTCGCAGTGTTCAACTCCTTTTCTTTCACTTTATGTTCTCTGTAGATATGACACTACACGAGCATGTAATGTATGTATGTACACTTTAACAAGAAAACTATTTATTTTCTAAAAGTATATTCAATTGAGAAATATTTAAAATCAGGGACTTTTATTCCCAAATGTGTTTATAGTTTGTATATCTTATGAGGTTTGATATACTTAATTCACTATAAATCGTGCTCTGATACCAATCTTGTTGGGTTTTGAGCAATCTAACACTTCCTAAGTGTGCATGCAACCCTACTAAACCTTTGATCTATGTTTCTTCTAAAGTACATGCAAATAATAACTTCCAAGGTTTCTTCCTAACTAGCATAGCATAAGGATTATGAATCATAAAACTACTAGTAGAAATACATACCTTTTGATGATGGTTGATTGTTTGGAGTTTGAGAGCCAAGCACCAATAGTGTGAATGCCTCAAATGGAATCACAAATCACCACAAATGTTTGGAAAACTTTGAGAGAGTAGTATACTTTCTTGTGGAATCGGCCACCACTAAGTCTCACACAACTAGAGTCACATTTCTTACATCATATGCTTCTTTATATAGTGTGCATGGTTAGGGTGAAACCCTAATAACCCATGTCTGTTCCTTTCCAAGGATCCATGGGTTAAAAGCTCCATGGATCATCCATGGACTTCCATATTAGCTTAGCCCATTAACAAATGAGTATTAGCCCACACTATATAAAATATAATAGCCCATAATTTAATCAGTCTTCTTTTTAATCTCTAAATTAATTCATAATTAATTTAAGACTAAAACTAATTAAATAACATGACTTCATATTAATATATTATAACTTATAATATATTAATAAATCGTAAGTATACAATTCTCATAAAATTATCCATAAATCGTTTGGGTGAAGTGCAACCCAAATGGACCATGTCGGGTCGGGTCAAGTATGTACCAAATAAGTTATGAACTTAGACACCTTATCCAACAGACTCCCACTTGGATAAGTCTAATAACTATATTTGCGTATGTTACTTCAGGAACCAACCAACAATCGTAGGTCCCGAAAACTCTGTTGAACTATGAAGTGCCACTTTAGATAAGTGATCATATAATCCTCTGTTCTCATGATATCAGTCAGACAAATACATGGAACAACGTCGTACTTATAGTCCTGCAGTTTGTTTCCCGATTTTCAATTTGTTTGACAAAGAACTTAATCGAACACATCAATTTAGTTCTGACCGGCCGGTACATAGGTCACATCAAAATCATCGAGGGGCCCAGATATCGCTTCTATTTCTAGAAGGAACAGATAAACTTCGACTCATACACTTGTTCTACTACTTGTTGAATTGTACACAAAGGCACGTTTTATAACATCAAGTTACTGATGCGTTTACGTGCAATCAATGCACAACCAACTCATAGGTAACAACTCATATCTCTAGGTTTGAATATTTATATGATATTACCGTCTCACGATCACTCGAGATAAATTCCATGAAGTGATACAAGTGAGCGTGGGTTTATTCCAATACTCATAACTTATGAGCACTCATGAATGTTGTAGCAACCATTTCTATGAATAAACACATTTAGCCATCTACAAACTCGATTCATGATAGTCTTGATTCATACCTACTTCCAACATATGAACTAATGTGGAGTGTTTAAATAACTTAGTCATTCGGAAAGAATAACCTTGCTATTTTGGAAGTCAAAACATGTAAAGTGAAACACAATAATAATCGAATCCAATATGGTCTCAGAACCCTTTTGAATATAAATAGAACCACCTTTTATTTATCACCATATTGATTACACATTAGTCATTGTATAATGTTTCAAAAAATCAACTTAAGACTTGAATAAAAACAACAGTCGTCCCATGCTCCTGGCGTGTACACTTTGTTTTTCTAAACAATGGTTATGCCATACTCCAAGTATGCACACTATGTTTGTCTATGATCCTTACATTGTGATGTAGATCAATTGAACATGATTCCAATGATACTCATTTCACAATACCAAATCCTTATTGTAAATATGAGAATCCCCGATTCCTATCATTTACCAAAAAATCTGTTAGACTTTAAACTTTTATGCAATGTTCCTCTTGTAATGATTATTCACAAAGTCACCAAAACCTTGTCACCAGTCATTACAGAGTATTCCAAAGAAGTTCAACTTCTATGGAACGGAAGTCTCATATTCAAAGTACATTGCTTTGAACATCCTTCTTGCATTAAGGTTTTCTAATCTTACATAGATTGAATAACTTCCACCTATAGAGACATTTACATAGTCTCATTTTGACTATCACTTCCGAACAAGAGTTACTTCTTTTCAGAACATGTCAATACGGTCCTTTCCGACAACTTACATCATACTTCCAACTTTCCCTGAGCAACCAATCTTTGGCGAACCTCAGATTTGTCCTCAACAATTGCTTAATCACTTTAGTCATATCCAGTTCTAGACTTTTCCCTTCTCAATGCCTTAAGCATTTGGAAAATTTAGAAAAGATGAATATTATAGCACATGCGATCGATCCTATATCCGAAGCATATGGGACACCATTCATGATGTTTGACATAAAGACATGATGCTAGACCAGTCTTTTGCTACAATATTTTTTATTTGCCATGTTTTCAAAATTTAACTATGAAGAGGGATGTCGTAATCATAATCGAGTTTTGAAAACGCAATATATATAGAATTTCTTTAAGTTGAACCATTCCAACATATATTCATATATATATTCTTTACTAAAGATGATTAAAATCTCAATCTAAGCTATAGAATTGAAATGAAGTATAATTTCCTCTCCCTTAATTATAGCAAAACAACTTTTCAACCCCTGCAACTTCACGAATTGAAACTTTGTTTTCTATAATTAACATTGCTAACTTGCAACACTAAACGTAATAATCATGCTCCCACTAACATGATGTTTATCAGCATAACACTTATGCTCCCACTAGCTCTGACATATTTCCAGAAATCTTGTGGACTTCTGAAATTTAGATTCATACACCCTTTCTTAGATAGCTCAGATGTGAGTCTAAACAATTTTAAGAATTATGAAAAGGGATACCGTAATCATAGTCATAATTTTTTAGACCGTTGCCATTTCTCACAAGTCCATGTTAGTGTGCCGGTGAACCACACGCGCTCCACTAACGACTTTTGAAAATGCAAATAACACAATTGATATCTACGTAAAATCTACTTAATGAAAGCGTTTCCTCACCATCATTTTCATGAATCGGAGAGAAATCTTATGACACTTAGATTTTATAGTGTATGAGTTCGTATCCACGTGAATTTGTGAAAACCATAATCACAAGATAAGGTTAGTAACAAATTCAGCCTTACATGGATTAAACTTGTTCAATCTTAGTTTCTTGTCACCTTGGTAGCACAAGGCCCACCAATGCTTCCAAGTTGAACTCTGATAACTCACATGCCAATTCAACTTATTTGAAGTAGGTACATAAATAAGAATTATGTCAACATGATAGGTTGAAAACCTTAAGTCGTGTGCTAGTGATAAATTGTAGGTTTTACTCTTCATTAAATCTTGAAACTCTTTCAGGATCTTTAAGGCTCCCACTGTCCCCTTGACATATAAGTTTCCCCAGTCAAGAACCATTCCCTGACAAACAAATATTCAAGGGATAGTGTGCATTCTTATCAAGACTAACACTTCACACAATTGGTCTTAGTTGGTCTTTGCCTCATCCAAAACATCACAACTTACCAATCTCAAATGTACAAGAGTAGAAAACATTTTACTCTTACATTTGACTAGTGTTAATAAATCTTCCTTTATGTCACTCAAGGTTACAATCTTGGAGTATGACTTTAAGAATTGTTTTGGAACGAAGTATGACTCATCTTCTTGATTTTAACCAATCCAACAATTCATGACCTCTCTTCTTAGCCATAACAATGACTAAGACGTCCTTAGAGTATGAATTTGTGATATGGTTTCATAATCATTAAGATGATCATGAAATATGATACTAAAGTACTCTCCCATCCTTTCATATTGAGAAACTTTTATCTTTCTACCTAATTTGATTCTTCTCATTTGTTTTGTCATACATTGTAACCTTTCCAATGTTACATAATTATACTTAACCTTATAAGTATAATCATATTTACTAATCTTTAGTAAATCATGACAAATCAATCTTTGTGGTGGACCTTGACCAGCGCACACCCAGTGTACCTAATTCCTTAGTCCTTCAATTGACTTACATATACATGTGATCAAAGAATTAGTCTTAATTTTCAAAGATGAAAATTCTCATTCATCATACAATACAACTTGTATGATTCCAAGTTTCTGTCCAATTGAAACCTGGGTGATGAAAAACTTTCTTCATTTGGTAAATTCAGAAACTACCACAAATGAAAGAATCAAATCCACTTTCCAATCACTTTGGTAATATCAACTTTCACACTATGATGTTGAGGGACGCCATCTTCAAGAGATTTGGGAAGATCATAGCTGTCTAAACCAGACATCTATAATGGAAGAAAATCAAGTTAGTTGATTCAAAATCCTTAATATGACACCCAATATGAAATATTAAGGCTAGGACCCAACACAATATTTTATAATTTGGAAGAGGGATGCCGTAATCCAAGTTATAAAATATTTGAAGGTAGGCGAATGACGATTCACCAATTTCCACCATGAAAAACGAAATAATTTATTAGGTTTTAATTGGATTTGAAATTCCTAGATCTTTTGAGATCCATTGAACTTTTCAATGACATGTTTCAATCTCGAGTCTGCCCTCTCAAATTTTGTGACTGGGATGCCGAGAATCACAAAATTGTTGGATTAATGTCTAAGTCCATAACTATAATTGGTAAAACTTGACCCGACCCGGCATGGTCCATTTGGGTTGCATGGCATCATGCTCTTGGATAGACTAAAATGAGAGAAATAACACTTAAGGTTTATTAATATATTATAAGTTCTAATATATTAATAAGGTTATTTAATTAGTATTGATCAAGAATTAATTTGGAATTAATTAAGTGATTAAAAGGAGACTAATTAAATATATGGGTTGATTGTGTAAATCATTCATTCTTATATATGTGGGCTTGTGATCCAAGATTCCTTATGTTGGACTAAGTCCATGGGGTGACCCATGGATGCTCCATGGAGGTTAAAATCCATGGAGCATAAGGAATGGGTAAAGTCACGAGTTACATGGTGTAACCCTAATAGCCACCTTATAAACGAATCCCATGGCTCAAGAAATCGTACACTATGTGTGAGGGTGAGGGAAAAACGATTTCATGAAATGTTCTAATTTCTCTCTGAGTTATTCCAATTGCTTATGGTGTTGTGTGAACCATTTGAGGTGTCACACTTGGGGCACTAGGCACTCAAGCTTCATGAAGACAAGCACCAACAAAAGGTATGTTATTCTAACTTGTGTTATTCAAAGTTTTGTATGCTAGAATAGTACAATACCTTGGAAAGTTGATATTTGCATGTATAATAGAGAAAACATAGATCCAAGGTATTTAGGGTTGCATGTACACTTAGGAGTGTTAGATTGCTCAAAACCCAACAATGGTATCAGAGCCAAGGCTTGTTTTCTTGTTGTACTTGCTTAAACTGCTTAAAGATCGACTTTTGGTGCTGTCTGCCCAGCAGACTCACCGAGTACATGAAGGGACTCGACGAGTCCAAGGCAAAATGCATCCAACTCGCCGAGTTTGTTCATGCACACGACGAGTTGGACCCCCAGACAACATATTTTCGAGTTTTGGCGCTGGAATTGGTCTAGAATAATTACCTTTGACTGTTTTGGGCTTATAAAACTTGTTTTGAATGTGGTAAGGATTATGTTAAACCAATTTCAATGCTATAATAAAAGTTTCAAGTTTATATGTGTTCATGTTATTCTTGAAAATTGTTGATTATGAATAATCATGCTTATGAGTTTTGCTAGATCATAGGAATTGTGTGCAAATTGTTTGTTGATATAATTCATGATCTTGTTGAAAATTGTATGGAGTTCAAAACTTGTCCTCAAGTTATGAATTTTCAATAATTTTATGTTTCCTTGATTTATGAGTTAGTTTAGATTGATAATGAAAAATTATGTTTTAGTTGTTTTCAATCCATATTAGTCTAAAAGAAGTTCATAAAATATGTTTTTGTAACTTGTCTTCAAGTTATGTGAAAAGTCATATTTATGAATATTAAAAACTCATAAAAGTTTTGTAGGTTACATAAAATGTAAGATTTTTTTCCATTAAATACTTTAATGACTCCATAACTTGTCCTCAAGTTATGGATGTTGAAGAGACACTTCTTTAAAGTGTTTTTAAAGAATAAGGGGTTACATTAAAATGAACAATCTTCATTTTAATGAACCATTAAACTCATAAGCTATGATTTAAAGAGTCTTGAAATAGTTTCAAAACTTTCCCTCAAGTTTTGGAATTTGAAAAGTTACTCGTCATGTATACTTTAATTCCAAATTGAACATTGAATTTTTAAAAGGTTTAAAATTCAACCCTTATACTATTATTATAATTTTAATTATATAGATATGTATAAGAGGAAGTCAATCTTACCGTTAGTAGGCCTCATTCACGAAGCCGGTCTATAAGGGGGGTATAAGGTTACTGCCTATAAAATGGCAGTTTAATGGGTGTCCACTCTCACCCACCGCTTCCTTGACTGGTGGAGGGTCGTTAGTCGAACGGGTAGGATACGACTTTAAATATTCATTAAAAGTATAATGAAAAATACTAAGTAACTAAACACTTATAAATTCCCAATCTTAGTTACTTAGGAAAATGTGAAAAGGTGCTAGCCCATAAAATTACACTGTGTACCTTACCAAGTCGTTAGTGGAGCGTGTGTGGTTAACCAACACACTAATATGGACTAGTAAGAGTGGCAAAGGGTAACTTGACTTTATTATAGATCGGTGGAGCGTGTGTGGTTAACTGGCACATCGATTAGGTAATATTGTTAAGGGTACCAAGTCAATTTGTATGGTTATTCACACCTTGTTTGTGATCCTCGGCATCCCAGTCATAAATTTGAAAGGGCACAATCGAGATTCAAACATGTCATTGAAAAGTTCAATGTATCTCAAAAGATCTAGGAGTTTCAAAACCAATAAAACCTAATAATAAAATATTTCGTTTTCATGGTGGAAATTGGTAAATCATCATTTGCCTACCTTTCACTATTTTATTACTTGGATTACAGCATCCTTCTTCCAGTTATAAATAGGTTATTGGGTCCTAGCCTTAATACTTCATATTGGGTGTTGTATTAAGGACTTTAAATCAACTAACTTGAATTTCTCCCATTATAGATGTCTAGTTTAGACAGCTATGTTCTTCCTAAATCTTTAGGAACAAGCTTCCTAATGAAGGTGATATCCCAAATGGCAATGAAGGTGAAAGATCAATCCCTTTGTTGGGTATTTGTGGGACCAGAAATCATACTTCACTTAATCCACCTCCTCCAATAAATCTCCCTATCCCACAAGTTTTAAGACTTGATAAGTTCTAAGTCACTCAATCCCTATTGGCAAGCAAAGTTTATATGTACTTAGATCTTGGGGATTAAGCCACATATTGACAAGTGGGGAGAGTCGGGTGTCGAAGTCTCGAGGTAGCTGGCTGCTGACTTGGTTCTTCAGTCATTCCCTGATGACAGGTCGCGACAAGACCCTTAATGATCTTACCTATTTGCTCGATGATGCTAAATCAGCAATGATTTGGAGCATTAGTAAAGCAAATTGGATTGGAAGATCTACTTTCCAAACCTATTTGGACATTGAAAATGGTAACATTGGAGGTCCAGGAAAAACTTTCTCTTCCCAATGGAAAGGGATCGGCCATAGTCAACTCGGTTGACCAAATGGTAAAGAGAAAGGTTAAGTCTTTGATAGTTCCATGTACGTTTCCAAAGAGTCCATATGATTCTGTTGCCAAAGGAAAGATTTTGGTTGCGAAGCTGCTAAATTTACCTGAAACATCTTAAGGATGGTAAAGTCAATAGGTTTGACTATACTTCAGGTAAAGTCCATTGTCCAACTCTATTAAGTTTCTATTCTGAGCTTCTTATTGCATAATGTGACGAGTTCACATGTTGATGTTTTAAGAATCAAAGAAAAAGTGAAGAAACTTGAAGGAAGTATATGCTGATTCTGATCGCGAAGATGAATTTTGATCGTATGGTTCGGTGATCAGAATTTTGAGCTGTTACTTAAGAGTTCTGATATATTGCTTAGGAATAAATAACAACAAGTTTTCCATATCGATTGTAAGGATAAATTTTTCTGCAAAGTTTTAAAATAAAAGAAAAATGTTTTTGATTTTATTTATTTTAAGTATCCTTACAATGGCATTTGTGAAAAATCGTTGATTATATGTTTCCATTGATAAGCAATATAGGAAATGGATTTGATTCTTTCATTTGTGGTAGTGTCATAGTTTACCAAATAAGGACAGATTCTCATTACCCAAGTTTCAGTTGGATAGAAACTTGGAATCATGCAAGTTGTATTGTGTGATGAATGAGAATTTTCATCTTTGGTAAATTAAGACTAATTCCTTGTTCACATTCGCATGTGAGTCAAGTGAAGGACTAAAAGATTGGGTACACTTGGTTGTGTGTTGGTCAGGTACACCACAAAGGTTGATAAGATTTACTAAAGTTTAGTAAATATGATTATGCTTACAAGTTTAAGTGTAATTTTGAAACATTGGAAAAGTTTCAATGTATGGCAGAATGAAAAAGAAGAATCAAATAAGGCAGAAAGATAAAAGTTTCTCCAATATAAAGAGATGGGAGAGTACTTGTGTATTTGGTGTTATGATTATCTTAGTGATTATGAAGCCATGTCACAATTGATCCTCTGGGGACACCTTAGTTCATTTTGTTTGACTAAGGAGAGGAATCGTGAATTGTTGAAATGGTTAGATCAAAAGATAAATTATACTTCGTTCCAAAATTAAATCTTAGAGTCATACTCCAAGATTAAGCCTTGAGTGACATAATCTTAAGAAAGGTTTATGACACTTGTTAAATGTAGAGTAAAATGTGTTCTTACTCTTGTACATTTGAAATTGGTATGTTGTGATGTTTTGGATAAAACAAAGACCAACTAAGACCAATTGTGAGAAGTGTTTAACTTGATAAGAATCTGTACTAACTCTTGAATATTCATTTTTGTCAAGGAATGGTTCTTTACAAAGAGAATCTTATATGTGAAGAGGTCAGTGGGAGCCTTAAAAGGATCTTAAGATAGATTCTAGAACTAATCAAGAGTTTTGTTAATCACTAGACCACGACTTGAGGTATGTAACCTATCGTGTTGACATATTCTGTGCCCATTCCAGTTAAAGTTGGTTTTGCATTGGAGTTCTAAGAGTTCTCAACTAGTTGCATAACAACTTGGAAGCAATGGCAGGCCCTTGAGCTGCCAGGTGGCAAGAAATTAGATTGAGTTCAGTCCATATGAGTTTGGATTTGTCATTATCACTGTCTTGTGACTATGGTTTTGACAATTTACATGGATAAGAACACATACACCATTAAATCTAAGTGTCATAAGGTTTCTCTCCTATTCATGAAAATGATAGTGAGGAAACTCTTTCACTAAGTAGATTTAAGTGGATAGCAAGTGTGAAGTTTGCATTCTCATGTCGTTAGTGGAGTGTGCATGGTTAACCGGCACACTAACTAATGAGAATGGCAAACGTTTATACTCACATGTGAGCTATCTAAGGAAAGGTTTAGACTCCAGGTGTATGATTTGATAAAGTCTTATCAAGGCAATCTAGTATCAGAAATCTGACTGATTTCTAGGTACATGTCAAAGCTAGTGGGAGCATAAAAGTGTTATGCTAGTTAGATAATAATCATTATGCTAGTGGGAGCATGATGATTATGTTGGAAGTTAGCAATGTTAATTATAGAAAACAAAAAATGTTTCAACTCGCTTTGAAAAAGTTGTTTTACTATAATTAAGGGAGAGAAATTTATACTTCATTTCAATTCTACAAGCTTAGATTGAGATTTTAATCAACTTTAGTCAAGAATATATATGAATGTTATGTTGAAATGGTTCAACATAAGGAATTTCTATATATGTTGCTTTTTCAAAATTCGATTATGATTACGGCATCCCTCTGTTGGATAAGGTGTCTAAGTCCATAACTTATTTGGTATATACTTGACCCGACCGGCATGGTCCATTTGGGTTGCATTTCATCCAAACTATTCATGGATAATTTTATGAGAGTTATACACATATTATTATTAATATATTATAAGTTATAATATATTAATATGAAGTCATGTTATTTAATTATTCTTAGTCTTAAATTAATTATGAATTAATTTAGAGATTAAAAGGAAGACTAATTAGATTGTGGGCTATTGATTTTTATACGGTGTGGGCTAACACCCATCTGTTAATGGGCTAGGCTTGTATGGAAGTCCATGGATGATCCATGGAGCTTTTAACCCATGGATCCTTGGAAAAGTAAAGGTCATGGGTTATTAGGGTCTCACCCTAATCATGTACACTATATAAGCATGCTTATGTTGCATGAAATAGCCACTAGTGTGTGTGTTTGTGTGTGGCCGAAAATTGTAGTGTGTATACACTCTCTCAAAGTTTTCCAAGAGTTTGTGGTGATTTGTGATTCCATTTGACGCATTCACACTATTGGTGCCTGGCCCTCAAACTCCTTAAGAATCAAACTCATCAAAAAGGTATGTAATCTCTTCTAACTCTTTTATGTTTAAAAGTACCCCATGCCATGTTAGATAGGTTATGAACCTTGGAAAATTATTATTTTGCATGTATTTAGACAAACATGGATCCAAGGTTTATTACGGTTGTATGCACACTTAGGAAGTGTTAGATTGCTCAAAACCCAACAGTGGTATCAAAGCCTAGGCTTGCTTGTTTGATACTTGATGCAAAATAGTGAAAAAAGTTGAAATCTTTGTTGTCTGCATTATGGACTCGCCGAGTCCATGGGGGGACTCGACGAGTCCAAGGCAAAATTCAACCTACTCGCCGAGTAGGTTCGTGCACTCGGCGAGTAGAAGGTTCAGAATGCAGATTTTCGACATTTGCTGCTGGAAATGGACTAGAAACTTTACCCCAAACTGTTTTGATGTTTTAAAACTTATTTTGGTTGGTGTAATGGTTGTTCTAATCCATTTACAATAGCATGTATCAAAATTTCATGCTTTGTATGTGTTCATATTAATTTTGAAACATTGATAATCATGTTCATGTTCTTATGAATTTAGAAGATGATAGGAATTATTTGTTGAATTGTTTAGGATTAATTCTTGATCATTTATGTGTTTTAATGGAGTCCATAATTTGTCCTCAAGTTATGGATATCCAAAGGTCACATTTCTTTAACACACATTAAAAACACATAAGTTACATAAAATGAAGAGTCTTCATTTTTATGAACCTTTAATTCATAAGTTATGAAATGAAAAGTTTTGAAGAGTTACAAAACTTGTCCTCACGTTTTGGAATTTGGAAAAGTTTCACACACTTTAATAAACTTTAATTCCAACACTTAGAATTTTAAAAGTTAAAATTCAACACTTATACTATTTATAACATTAATGGTTAATTATATATATATATATATATATATATATATATATATATATATATATATATATATATATATATGTATGTATAAGAACAAGTTGTTTTACCGTTAGTAGGCCTCATTCATGAAGCCGGTCTATAGGGTGGGTATAAGGTTGTTGCCTATAAAATGGCGACTTAATGGGTGTATACTCTCACCCACCGCTTGCTTGACTTGTGGAGGGTCGTTAGCCGAACGGGTAAGACAAAGACTTATAAATTCTCATTGAGTATGATGAATATTAGAAAGTAACTAAATCTTTTATTTAATTCCCAATCTTAGTTACTTTAGGAAAAATGTGAACATGGTGCTAATCCATGGAATTCACACTTTGTACCTTACCAAGTCGTTGGTGGAGCGGGTGTGGTTAACCGGCACACTAACTTGGACTAGTAAGGATCACGAAGGGTGACTTAATGTTTGTCATAGATCAATGGAGCGTGTGTGGTTAACCGGCACATTGATTAGGTGATAATATTAAGGGTACCAAGTGAATTGGCAAGGTTATTGACGCCTTGTTTTGTGATCCTCGGCATCCCAATCACAAAACTTGAAGGGCACAATCGAGATTGAAACATGCCATTGAAAAGTTCAATGAATCTCAAAAGAATCTAGGAATTTCAAATCCAATTAAAACCTAATAAATCATTTCGTTTTCGTGGTGGAAATTGGTGAATCGTCATTCACCTACCTTTCAAATATATTATTACTTAGATTACGGCATCCCTCTTCTATGTATAATATATTGTGATTGGATCCTAGCCTTAATATTACATTTGGGTGTCTTATGAAGGACTCTATATATCTAATCTAAACTTACTTTCTTCTTTCAGATGTCTTCCAACACTAATGCTTCGGGCTCTAACCCAACTGGTTCTTTCTCTCTCATGAATCTTTGTGGGAGAGTCATCTTTGATGGTTCCAACCTCATGGACAGGATAAGGAACATCAGGATGGTAACTCGTTATGAGGACAAGGAATATGTCCTCGATAAGGAGTTAAAAGAGCTTGATGAGTCTACTGCTACTCCTGAGGAGATCGTTGAATTCAGGACACATGAGAGAGATGCTACTAAGGTGGCATGCATCATGATGGCCACGATGACAGCCAAGCTCCAAAAGTCCTATGATGACTTCTACCCTTTTGAGATGCACCAAGACCTGATGGAAAGGTACCATCAGAGTGCTCATCAAGAGCGGTATGAAATAATCTCCTCCATAATAACAACCCGCATGAAGGACGGTGAATCCATCACGGGCCACATGCAAAAGATTCAAAGGTATGTGGACCGCTTGCTGAAGCTGAACGTGAACTTCCCTGAGGAGTTGGCAATTGACATCATTTTGCACTCCTTACCTTCTTGTTATGACCATTTTCGTATGACATGTCATATGAAAAAGGAGGAAGTTACCCTTAGCAAGCTTCAAGGACACTTGAAGACCGCTGAAACCGGTCTTAAGGGCAAGTCGGTTGTTACCTCTACTACTCCTACTCGAACATCTACCCCTGTTTTGTCTATCGGGCAACGCAAAGGGAAAAAAAGGAAGCACCCTTTGAAGGGTACCAAGAGAAAGTCTCTTGAAGGCTCCTCATCAAGGACCAAGAGCGGTTCTGCCACTCCTTCTGCCATTTCCAAGGATGCTGATTTGCTACTATTGCCAGGACAAGGGGCACTGGAAGCGAAACTGCTCAAAATACTTGCAGGATCTGAAGGATGGGAAAGTGAAACCCATCCACGCAGGTATTTACACAACATTGTCTAATAACTCACCATATTCTAACTCTTGGGTTCTTGATACAGGATGTGGTATTTACATATGTTCTGATTTGCAGGGCCTAAGAAGAAGTGAGGATGTGGAGCACGGGAAGATAAACTTGATCATGGGGAATAAGAAGGCTTCACCTGTTTCCAAGATTGGAGTTTATACTTTGTTACTGAATAGTGGGTTAAAATTAGATTTGAATAAATGTGTGTACTCGTTTGAAATGGCGAGGAATATTATTTCCTTTCATGCTTTGTACAAACAAGGTTTTACCTTTTCGTTTGATAATGAATGTGGTGGTATTAATGCTTTCTTTAAAAATGTGTTTTATTTTAAAGCATTACCTTGTGATGGTGTGGATGAAACTGTGTCGATTGTAGACAACTTAGGAAATAATGTGTTGTATATTGATTCTTCCACTAGCCTAGATGAAGCATCATTGTGGCATTGTCGTCATGGACATGTAAAAAAGAAACGCATAGGCCAACTCCAAAAGAGTGGAGTCTTGGAATCATTCGACCTTAAATCGGATGATAGCTGTGAATCTTGTCTAGTTGGAAAGATGACAAAATCACCCTTCACTGGAACTTGTGAAAGGGGTGAGGGTTTGTTGAACTTAATACATACAGATGTATGTGGACCTTTCAAAACCGCCACAAGGGGTGCTAATCGGTATTATGTGACTTTTATTGATGATTTTAGTAGATATGGATATGTCTACTTAATCAAACATAAGTCAGAAACCTTTGAAAGGTTTAAGGAATTCAAACAGGAAGTAGAAAATCAATTGGGCAGGAACATTAAGATGCTTCGATCCGATCGAGGTGGTGAGTATCTTAGTACCAAGTTCCTTGACTATCTTAAGGAGTGTGGGATTGTCTCACAATTGACTCCTCCCAGGACACCACATCTAAATGGTGTAGCTGAGAGGCGTAATCGAACCTTGTTAGACATGGTTCGCTCCATGATGAGTCGAGTTTCGCTACCAATCTCTTTTTGGGGGTATGCCTTAGAGACTGCCACCCATATCCTCAATCTAGTCCCTACAAAGAAGGTTACCAAAACACCTCATGAGATGTGGACTGGGAAGGTTCCCAATTTGGACCACATCAAAATTTGGGGCTGCGAAGCTTTTGTGAGGCGTGAAACTCATGATAAGCTTGAACCCCGGAGCGAAAGGTGTATTTTCAACGGCTACCCACAGAAATCCTTCGGTTACCTCTTCTACAGACCCAGTGAGAATGTGGTCTTTGTAGCATGAAGAGGGGTCTTTCATGAGAAAGAATTTATAACCCAAAGAGACAGTGGGAGGCAAATTGATCTTGAAGAAATTCAAGAATCAATTGGTGAAGGAACCTCAGACACTAGCAATCAACCTGAGGAGGAAACTCCTGTTGATCCAGCTGACGAGTCTGTACCTCCGAGGCGTTCCACACGGGTTAGGAACACACCTGCGTTTTATTATGGCTTTCATATTACTACGGAAGGTGATATGTTTATCAGTGATAGTACACTGGTAAATTTGGATGAACCTAGCAGTATTAAGGAAGCCATGGCAGGCCCGGAGTCTACTAAGTGGAAGGAGGCTATGGACAGCGAGATACAGTCCATGTATGACAATCAAGTTTGGCACTTGGTTGACAATGTACCAGGCCGTAAAACAGTCGGGTGCAAATAGATCTTCAAGACGAAGACCGACATAGAAGGAAAAGTGCAGACTTATAAGGCTTGACTGGTTGCGAAGGGTTTTACTCAGACTCAGTGTATTGATTATGACGAAACCTTCTCGTCGTTAGCAAAGATTAAGTCTATTAGGGCTATGCTAGCCATTGCTACATTTCATGATTATGAAATATGGCAATTGGATGTCAAAACCGCTTTTCTTAATGGAAACTTGGCTGAGGATGTGTACATGAATCAGCCAGAGGGTTCTGTCAGTGCAGAGTACCCTAATAGAGTATGCAAGCTTGAGAAATCCATTTATGGATTAAAACAAGCATCTCGTAGCTGGAATCTTTGTTTCGATGAGAAGGTCAAAGAGTTTGGCTTCTCGAGAAGTGAAGATGAGTCTTGCGTGTATGTCAGAGCTAGTGGGAGTATAGTTAGCTTCTTGGTACTGTATGTAGATGACATACTACTTATAGGAAATGACATCCCAACCTTGTAGGAGGTTAAGTCCTAGCTTGGGAAGTGCTTTGCTATGAAGGACCTAGGGGAAGCTACCTATATCCTAGGGATAAGGATATTAAGAGAAAGGAGTAAAAGACTAATTGGACTTAGTCAGAGTACCTACTTGGATAAGGTGTTGAAAAGGTTCAACATGCAGAATTCCAAGAAAGGAGATTTACCGATCCAAAGCAACACCAAGTTGAGTAAGACTCAGAGTCCGAGTACAGAGGTAGAGATAGTTGAGATGAGCCAATTACCGTATGCTTCCACTGTTGTCTCGATCTTGTATGCTATGACTTGTACCCGCCCTGATGTGGCCTATGCTTTGAGCATGGTCAGCAGGTATCAGGGGAACCCTGGTAAAGCTCATTGGACTGCGGTAAAGAACATTCTCAAGTACCTGCGGAGGACTAAGGATTGGATCCTTACCCTTGGTGGGAGTGATGACTTGAGAGTATTAGGGTATAGTGATCCTAGTTTTCAGACTGATAGGGATAACTTTCGCTCTCAGTCGGGCTGGGTCTTTACCTTAAATGGAGGGGCAATCTCTTGGAAGAGTTCCATGTAGGAGACGGTGGCTGATTCGACTTGTGAATAAGAGTATATAGCAGCAAGTGAAGCAGCGAAGGAGGCAATATGGCTGAAGAACTTCATCGGAGACCTTGGAGTTGTGCCAGCTATTAAGGAGCCTATGGAAATTTTCTGTGACAACAATAGTGCGGTTGCTTTAGCTAAAGAACCGAGAGATCATGGGAGATCCCGACACATTGACAGAAAATATCACTTCATAAGACACAAGATAGAAGAAGGAATCCTCGTGGCAAAGAGGATATCGTCAGATGAGAACCCTGCGGATCCCCTTAGAAAGGGACTGACGAGGGCTAAGGATTTTCAGCATGCGAGGCGCATCGAGCTGAGGGATGATATTAGTTTTACAAATTAGATAGATTCTCTGAAACTTGTAAAATGTAATCGACATTTGATGATGAATAAAATTGTGATTTATTTATGATTAAGGAGTTGCTATCATTATCAATTATTTACAATTGTTTCAGCTTTGCATGTTTTGACTTTCAGAATAATTAATTTATGCAAACCTCCACAATCGGTCATACGTTGGAAGTAGGTATGAATCAAGATTGTCATGAATTGGGTTTGTAGATGGCTGAAGGTGTTTAGACATGGCAATGGTTGCTACAACGTTCATGAGTACTCATAAGTTATGAGTATTGGAATAAACCCACGCTCACTTGTATCACTTCATGGAATTTATCTCGAGTGATCGTGAGACGATAATATCATATAAATCTTCAAACCTAGAGATATGAGTTGTTACCTATGAGTTGGTTGTGCATTGATTGCACGTAAACGCATCAGTAACTTGATGTTATAAAATGTGCCTTTGTGTACAATTCAACAAGTAGTAGAACAAGTATATGAGTCGAAGTTTATCTGTTCCTTCTAGAAATAGAAGCGATATATGGGCCCCTCGATGATTTTGTGTTGAACCATGTACCGGGCCCGGTCAGAATTAAATTGATGTGTTCAGTTGAGTTCTTTGTCAAACAAATCGGAAATCGAGAAACAACTGCCAAGCAATAAGCAAGACATAGTTCCAAGTGTTTGTCCGGCTGATATCATGAGAACAGAGGATTGTATGATCACTTATCTTAAAATGGCGCTTCATAGTTCAACAGAGTTTTCGAGAGCTACGATTGCTTGTTGGTTCCTGAAGTATTAGGCAAATACGGTTATTAGACTTATCCAAGTGTGAGTCTGTTGGATAAGGTGTCTAAGTGCATAACTTATTTGGTATATACTTGACCCGACCAGCATGGTCCATTTGGGTTGCATTTCATCCAAACTATTTATGGATAATTTTATGAGAGTTATACACATATAATTATTAATATATTATAAGTTATAATATATTAATATGAAGTCATGTTATTTAATTAGTCTTAGTCTTAAATTAATTATGAATTAATTTAGAGATTAAAAGGGAGACTAATTAGATTGTGGGCTATTGATTTTTATATGGTGTGGGCTAACACCCATATATTAATGGGCTAGGCTTGTATGGAAGTCCATGGATGATCCATGGAGCTTTTAACCCATGGATCCTTGGAAAAGGAACAGTCATGGGTTATTAGGGTTTCACCCTAATCATGTAAACTATATAAGCATGCTTATGTTGCATGAAATAGCCACTAGTGTGTGTGTTTGTGTGTGGCTGAAAATTGTAGTGTGTATACACTCTCTCAAAGTTTTGCAAGAGTTTGTGGTGATTTTTTATTCCATTTGAGGCTTTCACACTATTGGTGCTTGGCCCTCAAACTCCTTAAGAATCAAACTCATCAAAAAGGTATGTAATCTCTTCGGACTCTTTTATGTTTAAAAGTACCCCATGCCATGTTAGATAGGTTATAAACCTTGGAAAATTATTATTTTGCATGTATTTAGACAAACATAGATCCAAGGTTTATTAGGGTTGCATGCACACTTAGGAAGTGTTAGATTGCTCAAAACCCAACACCCTCTTCATAGTTCGAATTATGAGAACATGGCAAATAAAAATATTATAGCATGAATCATATCCCATATGCTTCGGATATAGGATCGATTGCATGTGTTATAATATTCATCCATTCTAAATTTTCCTAATGCTTAGGGCGTTAATAAGGGAAAAGGGATTAGAACTGGATATGACTAAGATGATTAAGCAATTGTCGAGAACAATTTGGGGTTTTCCAAAGTTTGGTTACTCATGGACAATTGGAAGTATAGAGTAAGGATCTTATTGACATATTTTGGAAAGAGGCAACTCTTGTTCAAAAGTGATGGTCAAGATGGGAATATGGAATTGTTTCCATAGGTGGAAGTTATTCTTTGAATCTATGCAAAGAAAGATGTTGAAAGGAATGTACTTTGAATTTGAGACTTCATCTCCATGGAATTGCTTTCCATTGGAATACTTTGTAATGTTTGTTGCCAAGTCTTTGTGACTTGTGTGAATATCATTACAAGAGGATCATTGCATAGATTACGGTAAATGACAAGAACTTGGTATTCTTACATTTACAATAAGGATTGGGATTGTGAAATGTGAATCATAGAAGTCATGTTCAATTGATATACATTTCACAAAGAGATCTCCATATGTAAACATAGTGTGCATACTTGGAGTATGACATAGCTATTGTTTAGAGAAACATAGTATGCATGCTTGGAGCATGGCATCACTACTGTTTCAATTCAAGTATTAAGTTGATTAATCGAAACATGAATAATGAGTGATCAATATGGTGCTTAGATAAAAATTATTTTATTTACCCTCAAAGTGTTGAGGCCATATAGGACTAGTATTATTTTGTGTTTCACTTTGAATGTTTTGACTTCCAGAATAACTAGGTCATTCTCCCGAATGACCAAGTTATTCAAACCATCCACAGTCCGTCATATGTTGGAAGTAGATATGAATCAAGACTGTCGTGAATTTGGCTTGTATGATTTGTCTAAAGTGCTTTAGACAATGCAATAGTTGCTACAAAATTCATGAGTACTCATAAGGGCTGAGTATTGGATTCAACCCACGCTCATTTGGATTCTCTTCATGGAGTTTATCACGAGTGAATTATGAGATGATAATATCTTATATTCTTCAAACCTATAGATATGAGTTGTTGACTATGCGTTGGTTATACATTGATTGCACGTAAACGCATTGGTAACTCGATGTTATAAAACGTGCCTTTGTGTATGATTCAACAAATAGTTAGTACAAGCATATGAGTCAAAGTTTATCCATTCCTTTTACCTTCGGGATAAAAGCAATATCTTTTGGCCCCTCGATGATTTGATGATGATAAATGGAAGTGCTCGGCCGGGCCAGGACATATTTGATTTGTTCAATTAGTCAGTCGTCATAAATCAGAAATCGGGAAACAACAAATGGATAGAGAGAATGATTATAATCCATGTCTCAGTCCATATGATATCTAGAATGGAGGAATATATGATCCCTTATCTAATGGACAAGTCATTGACGAAGGTCAGAGTTCATCTACAAGGTCAGAGTTCGACAGAAGCTTTTGAGAGCTACGATTGCCAGTCGAGTTTTGAAGTCAAACATGCAATAATAGTTTTAGAGTTATCTAAGTGGGAGACTATTGGATTCATGTCTAAGTCCATAACTATAATTGGTAAAACTTGACCTGACCCGGCATGGTCCATTTGGGTTGCATGGCATCATGCACTTGGATAGACTAAAATGAGAGAAATAACACTTAAGGTTTATTAATATATTATAAGTTCTAATATATTAATAAGGTTAATTAATTAGTATTGATCAAGAATTAATTTGGAATTAATTAAGTGATCAAAAGTAGACTAATTAAATATATGGGTTGATTGTGTAAATCATTCATTCTTATATATGTGGGCTTATGATCCAAGATTCCTTATGTTGGACTAAGTCCATGGGGTGACCCATGGATGCTCCATGGAGGTTAAAATCCATGGAGCATAAGGAATGTGTAAAGTCACGAGTTACATGGTGTAACCCTAATAGCCACCATATAAAAGAATCCCATGGCTCAAGAAATCGTACACTATGTGTGAGGGTGAGGGAAAAACGGTTTCATGAAATGTTCTAATTTCTCTCTAAGTTATTCCAAGTGCTTATGGTGTTGTGTGAACCATTTGAGGTGTCACACTTGGGGCACTAGGCACTCAAGCTTCATGAAGACAAGCACCAACAAAAGGTATGTTATTCTAACTTGTGTTATTCAAAGTTTTGTATGCTAGAATAGTAAAATACCTTGGAAAGTTGATATTTGCATGTATAATATAGAAAACATAGATCCAAGGTATTTAGGGTTTCATGTACACTTAGGAGTGTTAGATTGCTCAAAACCCAACAAAAACAAGGTGTGAATAACCATACCAATTCACTTGGTACCCTTAATATTATCACATAATCAATGTACAAGTTAACCACACACGCTCCATTGATCTATGACAAACATAAAGTCACCCTTCGTCATCCTTACTAGTCCAAGTTAGTGTGCCGGTTAACCACACACGCTCCACCAACGACTTGGTAAGGTACAAAGTGTGAATTTCATGGGCTAGCACCAAATTCACATTTTTCCTAAAGTAACTAAGATTGGGAATTAAATAAAACATTTAGTTACTTTATAATATTCATCATACTTAATGATAATTTATAAGTCCCTGTCTTACCCGTTCGGGTAACGACCCTCCACCAGTCAAGCAAGCGGTGGGTGAGAGTGGACACCCATTAAGTTGTCATTTTACAGGCAACAACCATATACCCACCTTATAGACCGGCTTCGTGAATGAGGCCTACTAACGGTAAAACGACTTGTTCTTATACATACATATATATATATATATATATATATATATATATATATATATATATATATATATATATATATATATATATATATAACCATTAATCTTATAATAGTATAAGGGTAAAATTTAAATTTTAAAACTTCTAGGGTATGGAATTAAAGTTTGTGTGAGACTTTAAACAATTCATAAACTTTTGGATATTCATAACTTATGAGTTTTAATTAAGTGTTTAATACTTTTAATGAAGAGTCTCTTGGAAATCCATAACTTGAGGACAAGTGATGAAGTCCATAAAAGCATTTATTAGAAAAACTCTTTAAAAGTGTAACTTATGACTTCTTAAAAACACATTTAAAAGGAAAAAACTTTTGGAATTCCATAACTTGAGGAAAAATTAAGAATTCCATTAAAACACATTAAGATCAAGAATCAACTAACAAACAATTTGCAAATAATTCCTATGATCTAACAAAACTCATATGAACATGAACATCCACATCAACAATTTAAAGAATCATATGAACACATATAAACTTGAAATTTTGATTATAACTTTGAAATTGGTCCACCATCATCATTACCACATCAAAAACAGTTTTTATGAGTCCAAATCAGTTTAAGGTAATGATTCTAGACCAATTCCAACACCAAAACTCGAAAATCTGCACTCAGGCCTGCTAACTCGTCGAGTGCATGAACTGACTCGAAGAGTTGGTTGAATCTACACATGGACTCGGCGAGTACCACGAATAGACTCGGCGAGTCTGCTGTGCAGAATGCAGTTTTTCGACATTTTTCAGCAATTCCCATCAAGTATTCAAGAAAACAAGCCTAGGCTCTGATACTACTGTTAGGTTTTGAGCAATCTAACACTTCCTAAGTGTTCATGCAACCCTACTAAACCTTGGATCTATGTTTTCTTCTAAAATACATGCAAATAATAACTTCCAAGGTTTCTTCCTAACTAGCATAGCATAAGGCTTATGAATCATAAAACTACTAGTAGAAATACATACCTTTTGATGATGGTTGATTGTTTGGAGTTTGAGAGCCAAGCACCAATAGTGTGAATGCCTCAAATGGAATCACAAATCACCACAAACGTTTGGAAAACTTTGAGAGAGTAGTATACTTTCTTGTGGAATCGGCCACCACTAAGTCTCACACAAATAGAGTCACATTTCTTGCATCATATGCTTCTTTATATAGTGTGCATGGTTAGGGTGAAACCCTAATAACCTATGTATTTTCCATTCAAAGGATACATGGGTTAAAAGCTCCATGGATCATCCATGGACTTCCATATTAGCTTAGCCCATTAACAAATGAGTATTAGCCCACACTATATAAAATATAATAACCCATAATTTAATCAGTCTTCTTTTTAATCTCTAAACTAATTCATAATTAATTTAAGACTAAAACTAATTAAATAACATGACTTCATATTAATATATTATAACTTATAATATATTAATAAATCGTAAGTATACAATTCTCATAAAATTATCCATAAATCGTTTGGGTGAAGTGCAACCCAAATGGACCATGCCGGGTCGCGTCAAGTATGTACCAAATAAGTTATGGACTTAGACACCTTATCTAACAAATCTGTCACACCCCCAAACAAAGGATGACGGAAATGTCTGGGGGTGGAGGACTTCATGTATAGTATCCTAACAAAAATGGCAATAGTGATGAAAGTAAACACAACCAACATATATATAATTCAAAGAGTTACATCATTGTATGAATTACATGTTTCAAAATCAATTACAATATGTTGACAAAATATGAAATGTTCGACGCCTTAGTGTCCCATCCTCAAAAGCACTTGGTTATCTGTTTAGTGATTTCCTGAGAATACAAGTTGTTTGCAAAAGTGACAACACAAAGGTTGGTGAGTTCATAAGCTTTTGATAGTAAGAGTTTGAAAATTTATCTTTGTAATGAGTTGTATGTTACCAAGAAAAATCCAATATTTTCCTTATAAAAGTTATGTGATCCGAAATACTAGGACCGAAAATGAACAAGTATTTTCCATACTTAATGATAAAAGTTGTTTCAAAATCGACATAAAAACCTTTCTGATGTGAAGGCGTACAAGTAATTTTCCATACTCTATGTAATTTCTGTGAGCTAAATCGACATAACTCGCTAATTTAAAAGTAAAACCCGCAAATCTTATGATTTGTTAATACCACATGTGAGCTATTATAACCATACTTGACATAGACGGCCTCGTAATACGATGTTCTTCAAGCGTCTCCGTTAAATGACACTTGTCACCACAGACCTACCGGTGTAGCTGTTGCAAGCAGCTCTGGTGTGGGTTTGTCAAACCCAATATAGATCTATACACAACTATCACGTTCTCCCTACAAGAGACTCTGGTTACAATTTACAGGACTTTTTGACTTTGTTACTTTGGAAGTAAACCGAAACAAATGACTCACAAATTTATTCATTAACAGATTTACGTGAACTAAACTGAAAACCTTTGATAAATCAGTTTGAAAAGTAAATGATACATAAACTATACCTATTATAGCTTATCCAAACGTTTGTAATGTATAAGAACTCTTTTATGAAAACACCTTAGTGTTAGGAATTCACAAACTATGTTCATCATAGCTTAATATATGTGTTCTAAATGAATGAAAAATCTTATCATGAATGTCTAAATTTCAGTTTATAATAGTAAACTAACAAGGAAACACATTCAATATTTAGAACTGATTGTTGTACACTTTGCTCAACATAATACAAAGTGTTATGAAAGAAATAAGTTGTTAACTAGTTTTTGAACTTTCAGTACTGTTTTAGAAAAATCATACGAAGTCGAAAACTGAATCCGTAAATTTTGAGAGTTCATAAATGGGTCTAGTTTATCCATAATTTTTATTATGATTTTTAGAAGTCTTTAACTTGTGGTAAAATGTTCATGTTCACAGACTGGTACGGATTTGTACTTGAAATGATAGGCTGTTTTGTAAAAATCACCATAAATCATAAATATTATGGAGATGTGCAAGTAGTCATTTTAGAGCTAAGAACTGGAACTACTTGCATCTAAAACAGTTTTGAAAACTAAAATGTTTAAGTTGACCAAAACAGTCCGTTAATGGAGTCCAACTTTTCTGATGAAAGTTGTTGGAAATGTTTAGTTATGTTCTGGGTGTTTTAACTTGTATTCTCCCCCTTAAAACTTAAGAAAACATGATAATAGAGGGGTATGAACTCGCCTTGAGTGATTTCAGTAGATGGATAATGGAGAAAAGAAGTTTTCAACTCAAGAACACTTGAAGATGCCTTGGAGATTCTCGAGAATCTAACATCAAAGTGATGGAGTTTATGTAATCAATCGATGATTGGATTAGAATGAAGTGTAATAATCACACAGAGGTTGAATTTTAATTACCAAGAGTATAATAAAGCTTGATGATCAGCCTTGGAGTCTTGAAATAGAGAGAACAAGTTTGAGAGAAAAGTGTTTGATCTTTTGTTGGAAAAATGAGAGAATGAATGAAGTGTGAGGAGAGAGGATGGATGCTCCATCTCTAAGAACGTGGGGAGGTCTGGTAATTGAGTGAAAAGGACATTGAAGTGACCTAGGTAAGGTGGGGAGGTGTGGCTGGTTATAGAGTGGGTGTGGGGGTGGTTGCTTGTGTCATAAGGTAAAGCAAAGTTAACACTCCACCTCAATTATTCACCCACTAGATTTTATTTCTTAAATAAAGATTTTCATAAAAATTTGTTTAAATTGTGATTATTTAGGGCCTTATATGTTAAAATATGATTTTTGGAGAAAATCACGCGTTAAAATCACGAAAAACGAGCTTAAAATGTTAATAATATTGAAAATGGGTGAAAAGTCTCAAAAATCCGAAGCCTGGACCGGAGGTTCGGCTTTTGATGCTTGGAACCGAAAGTAGAAGAGAAGGAACGAGAGGGGAGAAGGAACCAAGAATGGGAGAAGGTGAATAGCAGCAAGGCTCGGTCGGAAGAGGGGAACCGAGAGTGAGGTTCGGCCCGAGACATCGCCTCTTCCCAGATTCGGTCCGAGAGGCTTCCAGGTCTCGGTTTTGGTTCTTCTTGGCTTCGGCTTCCAAGTCTCGGCCTCCAAGAGGTTTCAGTCTCTAAGAGGAGTTTCGGATTCTCAAGGCTGTTTTTCGCGTTTTTACCTCATTTCAAGTTGTTTTCGACCCGGTTAGGGGTCGGGATGGCCCGTGAGAGATTTGGAAGAGATTTGGAAGAGATTCAAAATAGAGAGATAGAGTGAAAACGATTGAGAGGGGTTTCGTTTGTGATATTTTTGAGTGTTCGGCTTCGCACCGTAAGGTCTGTAAACCTTGTTAAGCAATGATTTAGTGTCGCACACACTCCCGATGAGTGTGAAATGGCATGTTAACACTTTGGTTCTATGTTTAGCATTGTTAAGGCTACGAAAAATTAAACACACAAATTTTCCAAATGATGTTTTCTCATTAAAATTGCGCATTGAATAGTAATTATATAACGTGAACCCTAATATATAAGGGTTAATCGAGTTGATCGGTTTGACTTGTTGGCTTTGAATTGACTCAAAATTGACGATTGTCACAACATATTAGTCATAAATTCAATCACATGTGCTTTATAACTGGCAAAACAAAGGATTTCATATTTTAAACTGTATTACTAAACAAGCTGTTTCAAACCATTTTATAAATTGTTATCAAGTCGTCAATACTTCTTCAAATAGTTAAACTCTTCAAATACATTTCAAAACTTCTTTTAAACTAATACACTGCCAAATCATGTTTATATATGTATAGTTATATAAGTAAGACTGAAAGGACTTAGGACTGATAACTCACTTTATTTCCAGTTCCTTGTTTGGTTGTGGACTTAGCGTATCAGGTTGTTAGTCTGAGTGTCGTTTAAATTTTAGTTATATATTATGTATATCTGTATAGATATAAAGGATTTTACTCTAGTTCAACACCTTTGGGTAGCAAAGGTGTACAAACATATATAGTCATTCAACTAATACTACTAGTAAACTATAATAGGTATAGTTTAGGAGAACACTATAACATAGAACACTATAACAGAGAACACTATAATAGAGAACACTAGACAGAGAACACTATAACAGAGAACCGTATACATGGTATACTATTAGAGAATACTATTACTATAAAATATATACTATAAACAAGATTTAGGTTAACATAATATAAGATACTACCTCATGACGCAACAACCAATTTTTTGCATCACGTTTTATAACCAGAGTCTCCTGGAGGGAGAATATGAATTTGTGTATAGATCTATACTAGATTGACTATCCTACACCTTGTTGTTCGCTACAGTGGGACTTGCAAGTCTACGGGTGACAAATGTCATATATTTTCGACATCTTACTTCGTCCTGTTACATTTAGTTGATTTAGTATGGTTATAACCTTATCACATTATACCTTAAATAAACTATTGGTTTAAGGTAGTTATTACTACAGTAGTTAATACTTACAACACCGTAGTTCATACAGATTTTCCCATTATATTCAAATTGTGATCTTCTCACATAACCGGTAATATAAACTATATTTTGGTAATGATAGTCAAACTTGGGAAAGATACTCACTTTTACAAAGATCGAACATACAAAACAGTCTGGTCTTGGTAGAATACTACTTTTCGTACTTGTAGAAAATATAGGATATTCTAGGAGATTTCAAACATATACAAACTTTTACATCAAACATTTACAAACACTTTCGGCAGATTTATACAAACATTGTCACTAAATACTTATGATCTCACCTGCTTAAATGCTGACCTACGCTTTTAAAATAACTTGTATTCTCAGGTCGACAGTAGCAGATACTGATGATCAGGTTTTGAGAAGACGGATCATACTCTAGACTTGTCTTTATTTTGTTACATATTTTGGTGTCTTATAAACTTTACAGAACACATTTGTATTAACTTATACTATTCATGCAATGGATGATGTTGTTGCTTTTTTACTATATTGCATTGTTATGATACTGTATATGACGTTATCCACCCCAGAATGTTTCCGTCGATCCGGTTTTGGGGTGTGACAGATTGGTATTAGAGCTTTGTTTATATTGAATCGAGTATATCAACCGATAAAAGATATACAAACTATAAACACATTGAAATTAAAACACTCTAACCAAGAGTTATACTTTTAAATACTAAAATATTTAACTAAAGTATACATACGTACATACATACTACATATTAGTGTCATACTAGAACATAACAAAAGTAATTAGATGTTGGATACTATAGTCAAACCTGGGTAGTTATGAATTCGTATCTGAAATCAATATATCAACTATATTTACTTGAGATACGTTGAGCATGTGTTTAGGAGTGATCGTTGGGTTGCGACAGGCCTAAAACTTACCAAACTATACCTACACTACATACCAAAGAGCAAAACATAAAGTAAAATACTATAGGAGTATTTTAGACATGATTCATTCAAAGAACAAAATTCACGAAAACAGGAAGTTTTTGTTGATAGCTCTATGAGTACCTAGTTCATGCATCATAGTTATATATTGTTAAATTTCATAGAGTGAGAATGTAGGATCCATGCTTTATTTCATTTTCCTTGTTTGGATGTGGACTTAGAGTAGGATTACATATTCAAAGGTCTAT
The DNA here is from genome assembly GCF_052625555.1 of Lactuca saligna. Classification (NCBI taxonomy): domain Eukaryota; kingdom Viridiplantae; phylum Streptophyta; class Magnoliopsida; order Asterales; family Asteraceae; genus Lactuca; species Lactuca saligna. The sequence goes on from NC_136417.1 coordinate 149,372,498, forward strand.
TATACCCAAGTGATATATAACTGGTATACACTATGTTCTCATAGAAGGAAACAGTAAGAGTCATATTAGGATTATCAGTAAGTTTCCCTTAAAGAAACTTTTATTTGTTTATCACTTTAATTTAAAATTGTTAATTAAATTTCTTATCCTTATTTCTCGTCTAGATAAACAGTTGGATTCCATCTCCCTGGTAATCCGTACTATCCTAATCAAGTGAATGCCGGTTGGCTCGAAGCTGAAGATGAACCTGCAATTCAATTAGACAAAGACTTTGCTGATGACTTTCCCGAAGACGACGATTCTAGATTAGAAGCTCTCAATACACCACAGGTTCCTCAAAATCCTAACCCTCGTCAAGACTTTAATGGCCCGACGCCTCTGTGGGCCACTACACTAGATAGGTGGAGGAATGGACAAGGTGAAAACTACCCCTTTCGAGGAGACTGAAGCTTTGACAACCTAGAAGCCGGACAGTCAATAGATGGAGCACTCCCTGTGCCGATTCGTCATGTTGCTCGTAACGCCGAACAGGGAAGGGCTACCATCAATCGCATGATACAAAGCGAAACTACTGCTGGAGTCGGTGTTGTTCGTCTTCGTAATCTGGAAGACCGACATGACGCGACAAGAGAACGTACCAACTTCTTGCAGAGAGAACTGACAGGGTCCCAAGCTGAAGTTCAAGAACTACGAGATCATCTAAGGATGCAAGACAGGCGTTTGTGCGAACTGGAATGCCTATTGTCTAACTCCAGGGCAAGATCTAGCAGGAAGTAGACTATGCTATACTCTATCTTTTGGATATAAGTTAGATCTATGTTTAGGTGCTAGTATAATTTTCCTTTTATGTTAAGACCTCGAACTTTAAGTCTATCATGTCTTTGTGCTGTCAAAATTTTCTCTTATTTTGGTATGATGTAAGACCTACTTCTAGGTCAATTTTCCGAACTTATGACATCTTAATACCATCATTATTGACAGTTACCTAAAGCTTCTGGGAAAGTCTTTATCCAAATGCTTTCATTATTCTACTGCTAGAACTCTATCAAACTCACACTCTCATCTATTTGTTGAACTCTGGTGATTTAGTTCATGAATCACTTTCATTGACTTTCTTATTAAATTCTTATCATATTCTTCATATTTGTAAACTTATAGTTGAAAGATGCCTCCTCGCAAATCAACAAGGAACAATCCTCAGATCATTCCAACTCAAACACCAACACATCCTCCTACCCAATTTGATGCAACAACTCTTAATGCTATAGTGGTTGTGGTTGTTGCGACAGCTATGGCCCAATATCATAATAACAATACCAGCACAAGTGGAACTGTTATACCTGACACTCAAAGTGAGGTTATCGTACGCTCGAGATAGTGTAACTATAAAGACTTTATTAACTGCAAACCAACGATGTTCAATGACAGTGGTGGAATCATTGATCTGTCGTAATGGTTCGAAAAGATGGAGTCGATCTTTGAGATCTGCTCGTGTACTAAGGGTTGCAAGGTAAAATTTGCGGCTTGCACCTTCTCAGATAGGGCCGTAATGTTGTAGAACAGCCTCGTTAAGTTACTTACACTGATAGTGTCAAATACAATGGGTTGGGCAGCTCTCAAGGAGCTAATGATTGAAGAGTACTACCTGATTGGTGAAGTTCAGAAAATGGAATAGGAACTTTGGGGCCTATCCATAAAGGGCTCCGACATAGTTGCCTATACTGCTAGGTTTAGAGATCTGGTGGCTTTGTGTCCTAGTATGGTCCCTATTGAGGGAAAGAAGATAAAGAGGTATATTTGGGGGCTAGTTTCTCCATTATAGGGGAATGTATTATCTTCAAACCCCACAACTTTTGACAGTGCCAAACAATTGGCACAGCGAATTGTTGATCATGGGGTCTGCACCCCATCGACAACAACAACCCTAGCAATTCCAAAGCCCTCCCAACCTGCTGAAAACAAACAAAAGTTTTGGGATAACAAGAAGAATAAAGTGGCGCAAAACTCTGCTAAGAAGCAACAGGTCATAGCCGTTCATGCTGCGATAACACCTAATGTTGTTGCGCCATTGAAACAATATTCTAGCGACTTGCCTAAGTGCAACAAATGCAACTTCCACCATATCGGTCCCTACCGGGAAATGCACTGCACTAACTGCAACAGGAAAAGGGCACACTGCCTGTTTCTGCAAGGCGCCGATAAGGCCGTTAAATCAAGTCCCAGGTGTTGTAGTGGGCCAGGCTTGCTACGGTTGTGGCGAGGTGGGTCATTACAAGAGGAAATGCCCGAAGAGAGGAAATGCAGGTGGAATGGGAAGGATTCTGGCTATCGTTCATGAGGAAGCCCTAGTCGATCCTACTGTGGTGACTGGTACGTTTCTCCTCGAAAACTCATATGCATGCATATTGTTCAATTGTGGTGCTGAGAGGAGTTTCATAAATCGAACATTTAAACATCTATTTTCAAAACCACCACAAACACTAGAAGAAAATTTCACAGTAGAAATGGCTAACGGGAAAATGGAGAGCACTAATTGCATATACAAAGGGTGTACTCTTACATTAGATAACTGTTCATTTCAAATCGACCTTATGTCGGTCTCAATTAAAAGTTTCAACGTCATAATCGACATTAATTGGTTGAGTCTTCATCGCGCCGACATCTTGTGCTTTGAGAAAGCAGTTCGTATTAACCTCCCTAACAGCGAAACTCTAGTTATCTACGACGACAAATCAAGTACAACCTTCGCATCATCTCGAGTATTCAAGCTCAAAAATGCTTAAGAAAGGAATATCATGCATTCCTTGCTTACATTGTCAATACAAGACAAGAAGTGAAAGACATTCAGAACATCCCCGAAGTATGCAACTTTCCCGACGTTTTTCCAGAAGAACTACCAGGATTACCACCGAAGCGTCAAGTCGAATTCCGAATCAACTTAATTCCAGGAGCTACCCCAGTAGCTAAATCTCCCTATCGTCTAGATCCATCTGAGATGCAGGAACTTTTCAGTCAGCTTAACGAACTTCTCAGAAAAGGATTTATTAAACCAAGTTTCTTGCCATGGGGAGTACCGGTCTTGTTCGTGAAGAAGAAAGACGGATCGTTCCGTATGTGCATCGACTACATAAAACTGAACAAACTCACCATCAAAAACCATTACCCTCTGCCTTGCATCGACAATTTATTCGATCAGCTACAAGGAGCAAACTACTTTTCAAAAATTAATTTACGATTTGGGTACCATCAATTACGAGTGCTAGAGGAAGATGTTCCAAAGACAGCCTTCCGAACTCGATATGGACACTATGAGTTCGTAGTGATAGCCTTCGGATTGACAAATGCACCGACAGTATTCATGGACTTGATGAATTAGGTGTGCAAACCTCACCTGGATAAGTTTGTGATTGTATTCATCGATGACATACTTATCTACTCTCGTAGTAAGGAGGATAACAATCAACACTTGCATCAAATTCTAGAAACCCTTCGAACAAAGAAACTTTACACGAAGTTCTCTAAATGTGAATTTTGGATTCGAAGAGTCGAATTTTTGGGACACGTAATTAGCGAAGAGGGTATTCACGTGGACCCATCCAAAATCAAATCCATTGAAAACTGGTCAGCACCAAAGACGCCTACCGAAATTCGTCAATTTCTAGGTCTCGTGGGCTACTATCAAAGGTTTATTAAAAACTTCTCAAGAATCACGAAACCACTTACAACACTGACCCAGAAAGGTGTGGCCTTTAACTGGGAAGAGAAACAAGAGAAGGTTTTCCAAACATTGAAACAAGCCTTGTGCACCGCTCCAATATTATCCCTCCCAGAGGGGATAGAAGACTTTGTTATCTATTGTGATGCATCCAACGAAGGGCTTGGTTGTGTTCTCATGCAAAGAGGAAAGGTTATTGTCTATACCTCACACTAGCTTAAGACACATGAAGTAAATTACACCACACATGATCTTCAGTTAGGAGTAGTGGTTTTTGCTCTGAAGATCTAGAGACACTACCTGTATGGTACAAAAAGCACTATCTTTACAGATCACACGAGCCTTCAATACATCTTTGACCAAAAGGAGCTCAATATGAGACAAAGACGATGGGTCAAGCTACTCAATGATTACGAATGAGAAATTTGTTATCACCCTAGTAAAGCCAATGTGGTAGTTGACGCCCTGAGTCGAAAAGAATATTCTGGTCGTAGAGTCAAATCATTGACAATGACTATGCATTCACACTTGTCCAAAAAAATTAAGGAGGCTCAACTTGAAGCCTTGAAACCTGAAAATATGGCTAGTGAAACCTTTCGAGGATTGGATAAGAACTTAGAAGGAAAGGATGACGGGGCCTTATACCTCATGGACCGGATCTGGACACCAAAACATGGTGGTTTTAGATACGTGGTCATGATCGAGGCGCACAACACAAGATAGTCTATTCACCCAGGTTCAAATAAGATGTATCTGGATCTCAAGAAACTATATTGGTGGCCTAATATAAAAGAAGATATTGCTACCTTCGTAAGTAAATGCCTTACTTGCACAAAGGTCAAGGTTGAATACCAAAAACCCTCCGGTCTTCTACAACAACCGAATATACATGAATGGAAATGGGAGCGGATCAATATGGATTTTGTAACCAAGTTTCCCAAGACAATGGGTGGACTTGATACCATTTGGGTCATCGTCGATAGGTTTACCAAATCCACTCATTTCTTTCCAATCAAAGAGACAAAGAAGATAGAGAAACTGACCAGAACATACCATATAGAAATAGTGCGACTTCATGGTGTACCTATATCTATTATCTCCGATAGAGACAGTAGATTCACTTCAAGGTTCTGGCAGTCATTATAGAAAGCACTGGGAACTAGGCTGGACATGACTACAACTTATCACCCACAAACCGACGGACAAAGTGAGAGAACTATTCAAACTTTGGAAGATATGCTACGAGCCTGCGTGATTGACTTTGGAAAGGCATGGGACACATGATCTTCGGTCTCTAAAGGCTGCTCCATTTGAAGCCTTCTATGGCCGAAACTGCAGACCCCCTGTGTTGGGTTGAGGTGGGTGACACACAGTTATCTAAAGGACAAATTCCTGAAAGCACTCACACAGGTTTGGAAATCATTTGGGAAACGACATAGAAGATCATGCAGTTTCGTGAATGATTAAAAGCCTCTAGAGACCGACAGAAAAGCTATGCTGACAAAAGAAGGAAACCTTTGGAATTCCAGGTTGGAGACTGTGTTTTATTGAAAGTCTCACCCTGGAAGGGCTTGATACACTTTGGAAAGTGTGGAAAGCTAAATCTAAGATACATAGGGCCTTTTGAGATTCTTGCTAGAATTGGCCCTGTAGCTTACAAACTCAATCTACTTAGTGAACTCAGTAACGTACATCCTACTTTCCACGTATTGAACTTGAAAAAGTGTCTGTCCAACGAGACTCTTGTAATCCTACTAGGCGAGATCGAAATCAATGAGAGCCTCAACTTCGTGAAAGAACCAGTAGAGATCATGGACCGAGAGGTCAAGAAAACAAAACAAAGTCGTATCCCGATAGTGAAGGTTCGCTGGAATGCCAAGCAAGGACCGGAATTCACTTGGGAGCGGGAGGATCAAATGAAATTGAATTATCCTCATCTTTTTACTTAGTTATTTGTAACTACTTCTTTGCTTAAAACTCTAATTTCGGGATGAGATTCTCTCTAACGGGGGGATGATGTGACAACCCAAAATTTTGAATCTTATATAGTAATCAATTCAATCAAGGTTAGACTCATTTTTGCAATCTTTAGCACTGTTTGGAGTCTATTCGAGTGTTCTAAACCTAGTACATAAAAGGAATCAATATTTAGATGAACCGGTTCAAGTTCCAAACCACCTAACCGACCATAAACCTCCTCAAAAGGAGTTTTTGGTCAAGACCTTAGACTTTTCGATCAAGGTGACCAAAAACCCCATCGTACATATATATTTCATGATCATTTGGATCATTCTTTCCTTTTCAAAGCTAGAAACATCCATTCTCTCTCAAGTATCATCGAGTTCTTCACTTTGATCTTCAAAATTGTAAGAATTATTTCCATTTGATTTGTTGTTACAAAGCTTTATCTAGTACAAGCCTTTGATTTCATCCGTGAATCATCTCTTTTGGGTTAGATCTTCAAGAACACCAAGAACGCACACTAGTGTTTTGGTCCGAAAACACCCTTCTTTGCTTCCATATTGTAAGTATATATCTCCTATACTTGTTATCTAGTAAGGATACTTGATTGAGGGCCTTGAAAATATCCATTTCTCAAGAACAATAGGTGTTTTCGGTCAAGTGCATCTCCCTTGACCGAAAACCCTAAGGAAAGGTTCCTTTAAGACCTTAAACTCACATAAGGCTTTGGATGAAACTTAGAACCCCTATACATACTTGAAAGCCCTTGAAAATCACCTTATGCACCAAATATCATGAGTTTTCGGTCTTAACCTCATGGACCAAAAACCCTAATAACCGAAAACCAATTCGACCAAGAACCATTTGGACCGAAAATATCATTAGGACCGAAAGCTCCTAGGAACATACCACTTAGACCAAAAGCTCCATTTGGTAACGATACACTCATTTTATGTAATCATTTCTGATAGTAACACTTCCATAAGAGTGTTTTCTAGTCTATGAGAGTCTTACCCTTCTAAATTAGTTGTATAAACTCTAATTGCATGCATATATGTGTCTTTATATGCTAAATAGGATCCATGTGTGCTCAATTCTTCACTTGACACTTAGCATCCTTTTTCTGATCTTACATTCGCCTCACTCATTTTAGGTGAGTTCATACCCCTACAATCAACCTTTTAAACTGTTTTAAATGCATTTAGGGGGGGGGGGGGGGGAATACAAGTAGAAAACATACTAGTCATAAATTCAATCACATGTGATTTATAACTGGCAAAACAAAGGATTTCATACTTTAAATTGTATTACTAAACAAGCTGTTTCAAACCATTTTATAAATTGTTATCAAGTCGTCAATACTTCTTCAAATAGTTAAACTCTTCAAATACATTTCAAAACTTCTTTTAAACTAATACACTATCAAATCATGTCTATATATGTATAGTTATTTAAGTAAGACTGAAAGGACTTAGGACTGATAACTCACTTTATTTCCTGTTCCTTGTTTGGTTGTGGACTTAGGCTATCGGGTTGTTAGTCCGAGTTTCGTTTGAATCTTAGTTATTTATTATGTATATATGTATAGATATAAAGGTTTTTACTCCAGTTCAGCACCTTTGGGTAGCAAAGGTGTACAAACATATACAACCATTCAACTAATATTACTAGTAAACTATAATAGGTATAGTTTAAGAGAACACTATAACAGAGAACACTAGACAGAGAACACTATACATGGAATACTATACAGAGAATACTATTACTATAACAAGTATACTATAAACAAGATTTAGGTTAACATAATGTGAGATACTACTTCATGATGCAACAACCAATTTGTTGCATCACGTTTTATAACTAGAGTCTCCTGGAAGGAGAATGTCAGTTTGTGTATAGATCTATACTGGACTGACTATCCTACACCTTGTTGTTCACTACAGTGGTACTTGCAAGTCTACGGTAACAAATGTCATATATTTTCGACGTCTTACATCGTTGTGTTACATTCAATCGATTTAGTATGGTTATAACCTTATCACATTATACCCTAAATAAGCTATTGGTTTAAAGTAGTTATTACTACAGTAGTTAATACTTACAATACCTTAGTTCATACATATTTTCCCTTCATATTCAAATTGTGATCTTATCACATAACCGTTAATATAAACTATATTTTGGTAATGATAGTCAAACTTGGGAAAGATACTCACTTTTACAAAGAACGAACATATAAAACAGTCGGGTCTTGGTAGAAGAATACTTTTCATACTAGAAGAAAATATAGGATTTTCTAGGAGATTTCATACATATACAAACTTTTACATCAAACATTTACAAACAAGTTCAGCAGATTTATACAAGCATTGACACTAAATACTTATGATCTCACCAGCTTAAATGCCGATCTACGTTTTCAAAATAACTTGTATTCTTAGGTCAAAAGTAGCCACGTACTGATGATCAGGTTTTGCGAAGACGGATCATACTTAAGACTCGTCTTTATTTTGTTACATATTTTGGTGTCTTATAAACTTTACAGAACACACTTGTATTAACTTATACTATTAATTCAATGGATGATGTTGTTTCTTGTTTACTATATTGCATTGCTATGATAATGTAGATGACGTCATCCACCCCAAAACATTTCTATCATTCTGGTTTTGGGGTGTGACAAATTTCCATCATCATGGAGAATGCAAGGAGATGCATTGCACAAGTTGCAATAGAAGGGGTCATACAACAAGATACTGTAGAATTCAGCCTCCACAGAACCAACAGGCAAACAACAACAACAACAACAACAACAACAACAATAACAACCACAACAACAAAAACATCAACAAAAATGTTGGGGCTAGTCGCAACCTACTATGGGTGTGGAAGAGTTGGTCACTTTAGAAGCAATTTCACCAACGCTAACAATGAGAGAGCTAGAGGATTAGGAAGGGTACTGACCTTGAATTGAGCTGAAGCAATCCAAGACCCGACGATTATTACTGGTACGTTCCTACTCAAAAACACTTATGCATGTATCATATTCAATAGTAGGATGGAACAAAATTTCGTTAGTAACAAGTTCAAACAATTACTAAATCAACAACCCCAGAAGCTTAACAAAGCCCTTATGGTGGAAAAGGGCTAATGGGAAAGTTGAATCAACTAAATATATCAATGTAGGGTGCACATTAACACTAAACAAACCACTCTTTCTAAATAAATTTGATGCCAATAAATATTCGGAGTTTTGATGTGCGCATCATCATGGATTGATTAAGCCCCCATCATGTTGATATTATGTGCTGCGAGAATTCCGTTCGCCTTCAACTTCCCAATCAGGAAACCCTGATAATCTATGGAGATAAACCCAATGCCAATCTTCATCTTATCTCTTGCATCAAGGCACAGAAGTGCCTACACAAGAAGAACTACTCATTCCTCACTCATGCGCTGGATAAGACCAAAGAAGAAGTAAGCGTTCAAGATATCCTAGTGGCATGCGACATCCCGAATGTATTTCTTGAAGACCTTCCGGGAATAGCCCCAGAGAGACAAGTCGAGTTTCGAATCGACCTTGTACTAGGAGTAACTCCAATTGCTAAATTCCCCTATAGGTTGGCTCCCACAGAGATGCAGGAATTATCAAGCCAACTAAGCGAACTCCTGGATGAAGGATTTATCATGCCAAGTTGTTCGCCATGGGGTGCTCCGGTTCTTTTTGTTAAGAAGAAAGATGGATCCTTCAGGATGTGCATCGATTATAAGGAATTAGATGAGCTCAACATCAAGAATCGGTACCCACACCCACGAATCGATGATCTATTTGACCTACTACAAAGGGCTAGTTATTTTTCAAAAATAGACCTGAGTTCCGGATATCATCAACTCCAAGTCCGGGAGGAGGACATTCCAACGACCGCCTTCTGAACTCAATATGGTCATTACGAATTTGTCGTGATTCCCATCGGTCTAAAGAATGCCCCCACCGCATTTATAGACCTCATAAATCGAGTCTGCCACCCATTCCTTAATAACTTTGTAATCGTCTTCATCGATGAAAATCTCGTATACTCTCGGATCAAAGAAGAACATAGTCAACACCTCCATCAAATCTTAAAATCCCTAAGAGTCGAGAGATTATATGTGAAGCTCTCCAAATGCGAGTTTTGGGTCCGCAGTGTAAAACTTTTAGGTCATGTAGTCTGCAAGGAATGGATTCAGGTAGATCCTTCCAAGGTCAAAGTTGTTGAAGGCTGGGCAATCCCGAAAAAACCAACAAAATTCCGTCAATTTTTGGGTCCCTAAACTTGGGAGATTCAGAGAGGTAGTCATGAACGAAGCCCACACGATAAAATACTCCATATATTCGGGATTAGATAAGATGTATCTGTTGTGTTATGAGCATTCTAACACTCCTAAGTGTACATGCAACCCTAAATACCTTGGATCTATGTTTTCTCTATTATACATGCAAATAAGAACTTCCAAGGTATTATCCTAATCTAGCATACAAATCAATGAATGTAACAAGATAGAATACAAACCTTTTGATGTAGCTTGATGTCTTCAAGCTTTAAGAGCTTAGCCCCAATAGTGTGGAAGCCTCAAGTGGAATCACAAATCACCAAAACACCTTGGAAGACTTTAGAGAATATGAATACTTGGTTCTCTCTAGTGAAATTGGCTAGCCCTTCTTGGTGTACCACACTAGTGCCAATTTTACCAACCAAGGACATCTTTATATAGTGTGGAGGATTAGGGTTAAACCCTAATACCCATTACCTTTCATTTCCTAGGATCCATGGGTTAAACACTCCATGGACTATCCATGAAAGCTTAGCCCAACCTAAATGAACTTGGCCCATTCCATATATATAAGAGTCCATATTTAATTAGTTCCTTTTGATCACTTAATTAATTATAAATTAATTCTTGATCAATACTAATTAAATAATATGATTCCATAATAATATATTAGAACTTATAATATATTAATATGTAATCATAAACATACTATTCTCAAAAGATTATCCATATAAATTGTGTCGGTGAAGTGCAACCCAAATGACCATGTCGGGTCGGGTCAAGTACATACCAAATATAGTTATGGACTTAGACATTAATCCAACAGTCTCCCACTTGGATAAGTCTAAAACTATTATTGCGTATGACTTCAAACCTAACTGGCAATCGTAGCTCTTAAAGCCGATGTCGAACTCTGATCTTATCAACGAACTTGTCCATTAGATAAGGGATCATATATTCCTCCATTCTAGATATCATATGGACTGAGACATGGATTATAATCATTCTCTCTATCCATTTGTTGTTTCATGATTTCTGATTTATGATGACTGACTAATTGAACAAATCAAATTAGTCCTGGCCCGGCCGAGCACTTCCATTTCTCATCATCAAATCATCGAGGGGCCCACAGATATCACTTTTATCCCGAAGGTAAAAGGAATGGATAAACTTTGACTCATATGGCTTGTTCTACTACTTGTTGAATCATACACAAAGACACGTTTTATAGCACCGAGTTACCAAATGCGGTTTCGTGCAATCAATGTACTATCAACTCATAGTAACAACTCATATATCTAGGTTTGAAGAATATAAGATATTATCGTCTCATGATCACTTGTGATAAAATCCAATGAGCGCGGGTTGAATCCAATACTCAGAACTTATGAGCACTCATGAGTGTTGTAGCCTTTTGTCCAACACCTTAGATGTAACAACCCGAAATTTCCGCGTCTTTTAAAAGTAACTTTTTCATAAATCAACTCGCGCAACCGATCGTCGTTCCGATTTCCGATCTCCGATTTCTGATTTCTCCAATTAGTTAAGTCATTAATTAGTACACATTTAAAATGACTTAATGGGTGTCTTAATACATTTAGAAATCAATTTAACACCCAACTTTAGTGATCGGAATATTTCTAGAAATTACCGTATCGGGTTACGGTAACTCAATCGGGTACGACCAAAAACCCAGTCTAACGCCAGTATCGGGGTAAAATTCCACCGTGTCCAAAACTTGAACACTATATAAACGTGTTTAAGACTTCATTTGAAGCCTTTTGGCAAGTTTCTCACTAAACTCTTACAACCTCTCTCCTCAAGCTAGAATTAAGGTCCAAATCACAAGTTTAAGGCTTCAAATCTTTAAGGTAACCTCCCTAACATGTTATTCAACACCTTTAGCCTTCAAATTGATGAAATAATTGAGTTTTAGGTCCAAGAACATGAGTTTACGGCCAAGGAACAAGCTTGGGCCGTAAACTCCATTTAATGGGGTTTTAAGCCCTTAAACTCCTTCCTAAACTCAATTGGACTTTAGATATGGCTATGGGACTTCAAGATATGGACTTAGGACATTTAAAACTATGATTTTGAGCCATTTAAAGGAGTTTACGGCCAAGGCATAAGCTTAGGCCGTAAACTCAAGTAAAAGGGGTTTTTCATGCCCTAAGACCCTTCCAAATCACTCCTATGGCTTAGATATGAATTGTAGGACCATGGTTTTAGCATTTGGACACTTGAAACATGAATTTTGTGGGACTTATGTGAGTTTACGGCCAAGGATAGTGCTTGGGCCGTAAACTCCCCAAAATGTGACATAAACCCAATTCTAAAGTGTTAGAAAGCCATCCAACACCACCAAAAGACTTGGAATAAATCAAGGGACCAACCAAAAATGCTTTAAGGGTCTAAAACACATCATTTGTGGGACTTATAAGGGTTTACGGCCAAGGCTTGTTCTTGGGCCGTAAACTCCAAAACTTTTGGTGTTAGAATGCAAACTAAACACCCCTAAAGCCTTTAGATGAATTTTAGAAGCCCTTCTATGCAAGTTTTAGACCTTGAAACACTTTGTATGACCCTACATTAGAGTTTACGGCCATGAGGAGGGTCTCATGGGCCATAAACTCCATAACACCCCTCAAATGTCACATAAAAATCATACTAGGTCTTGGAATAATCTTATGAATCACATGTGATTGGTTTTAACAACATTTGACACCCATTTCATGAAGATTAAGGAGTTTACGGCCAGGAGCCTATACTGGGCCGTAAACTCCCATAAAATAAGCATTTTGATGATTTGAATTCAGTCCAAGTGTTCCAATACAATTTAGAAAATCCATTCTAGCAACCTCTAGGTCCATTTGAGCCCTTAAACCCTCAAAACCACACCAACATGAGTTTACGGCCGTAAACTCATGTGTGAGTGTGTTTCAGGGTTGTAAACTCATTTAAATGTTTACTTATGGAGAGTAAACTCATGTCCCAAGTCCCTAGTGCCATTACAAGTCCGAAGATGTCACCCGGGTAACTCCAAACGCTCGTTATGAGGTGTTTAACCTCATTGGAGTGTAACGTTCCATATAATTAGTGAATGTATCTCTAATTGTATATATATGGACATTATATCATTTTACATAGGGTCATCGCGAGTAATCAAACCCCGAACCGACGTCTAGCATTCACAACCGACGCATTTCCGAGTCCGGTGAGTTCATACCCCTACCCTTTTTCACTGTTTTCACTGTTTTCAGGGGGAAACACAAGCAAAGTACAAGGAAATTCTTGTACTCAAAACATGTTTTCAAATGTGTATTTCACATTTCGTATGCTTTTATAACTGATTACCACAACTGATAACAGATCGAACATGCAGATCACGTAACATATATTTGTGAAATAAGTCATTAAACTAGTATGTTTTACATATATTTCACAAATGGTTTTCCACATTTTATCAGTTAAAAGCATGACATTAAAACATTTGAATATAATACCTGTACACTGTTTTGTCCTCGGTAACACTCCACGCACATACGCGAGTGGAGGACTTTCATATTATTACTAGTAAATTTGTTATTCCGGTACGATTGGAGACACGTCCTCGGAGAACACTCCACCTGGATTACGCGAGTGGAGGACTACACCCATAACCAGAATCTCTGGTATTTAGAGAGCGTGACTTGAGTGTATAGATCTATACGGGGCTGACTACCCCACACCTGGCTGCTACCTACAGTCGAACCGAAATGGTTCAAGGGTGACGAAAGTCATAGGTATGTGGACGACTTATTGCCACATGTGGACTACTTATTGCCACAGGTTTCAGTCTATTGTATGGTTATGGAACTCGCAATTAGGATAACAGAGATTTACTTACAGTAATAATGGATTACTTTATACATCGTTTACATCGTTTACATCTTTTACATCTTTTACTTACTATAACTAACATGCAGGAAGGTACGGGACCTTCCTGGGGAAAACATGGAATCTAATCACGATTACATCTTTTACATCTTTCACATCGTTTACATAAGATACATACATGCAGGAAAGCATGGGGCTTTCCTGGGTAATACTTACATAACTAGAAAGAGTCACAGAATGGATAACATTACATCTTTTACAATTTGTAACATACAATAAGGAAAGTACGGGACTTTCCTGGTAACACATGATAAGTAAACAGAACAGTTTAATCAGTCAGATAACCAACTATACATTTTCACATGAGTAAACATGTTTTCCATGTACAAACTTACTATACTTTTCATTTGTGAAACAATAACCAACTTTTAAGAAAATACGGGATTTTCTTGGTGTACATAACATTTCAGAAACAGAAAGGAAACCGATACATTTCCGTAAAACAAAACCGCTTATGAACTCACCAGCTTTATGCTGATTTTCAAACCGCTTGTGTTCTCAGGTCAGCGTTAGAACAGGTACCCGAAGATCATTTTGCATGAAGACGGTGTACATGAAGACCCGTTACATTTTTTCTATATATATTATGTATCACAACTGTACAAACTTTACTTTTGAAACAACTGTAAAACTGTTATTATGTAATGTAATGCTTTTTTTACTTTACTTACTATGTACATTGGATTTGATACTCAACACGGTAGTCAACCCCGGAAATGTATTCCGCCTTCGGTTTTCGGGGTGTGACAGATTGGTATCAGAGCCCTTGTTTATAATGAATAAAGTATACCAAACTTTACATGGTATAAAACTATAAACACTAAAGGGCTTAAGTGCTCTGAATTAAAAGTATCTTCAAAATATAAGTATTTTCAAAAGTATACAAGTATACCGAACCTTCGCCATCCGTAACCACAAGTAGAACGGAACATAAGTAAATGGGTGTTGTGTACTACGGTTAAACCTGGGCAGTTATGTAGTCGTGTCTAGGGTCAATATAGCCTGGCCAACTATATTCATTCGAGACACGGCCAACATGTGCTTAGGAGTGACTGTGGTATGTGACATGCCTAAAACTTACCCTAATATCCCAAACATCGAATCATTGTCGTAAACAACTCATGAAATACTATGGGAGTATTTCTCGACCTCGATCCTCTGTAATAATCCTCATTCGAGTAGTTCTCTGTGATCACTCTTAGCGATAAATTATCTGTTCGATAACTCTTTCCTGCTTTATCGCTTACTCGAATCATGTAACTGTCATATCTATCGATACAATGTAGAGGACTTACCATCCTCTTTTCCTTGATCTTATTAGATCAAGATTCCTCCCCGAAGGAGACCTAGCTCAAAGAACAACGACAATCCTTCTTCGCCGCCACCTCCTCCCCAGTTTGACCTAGCATCAGTTCAGACAATGATGACAGCTGCAATGGTAGCAGCTATGTCACAAATGAACCCTAGTGGTTCGGGTGGTGGTACTCAATCTCAAAACCCTGAGGGTAGCCAGGGACACCAAAGAGGGGGTTCCTATAAGGATTTCATGAATGCGAAACCAACATCCTTTAATGGCGCTGGAGGTGTCATTTCTTTATCTCGATGGTTCGAGAAGATTGAGTCCATCTTTGAAATCTGTGCTTGTGCGGAATCCGATAAAGTCAAATTTGCAGCCTGTACCTTCGCGGATAAAGCTTTGACTTGGTGGAATGGCCGAGTCAAATCTCTGACCTTACCCGTAGCCAATGCTATGGGCTGGGAAGCCATGAAGGAACTTCTCATTGCCGAATACTGCCCCCGTGGTGAAATGCAGAAATTAGAGCACGAGCTCTGGAACCTGAAGATGAAAGGTTCCGACATTGCTGCATATACTTCCCGATTTGATGATCTCGCACTTCTCTGCCCGGGGTTAGTCACTCCTGAAAACAAAAAGATCGAAAGGTTCGTTTGGGGATTATCTCAACCAATAAAGAGTCATGTTCTGGCTGCTCGTCCGGATACCTATGATAGTGCCAAGACCTTAGCACAAATTCTGATTGATCACAACGACGATGTCAAGGAAATCACTACCACTTCTGAGCCGACTCAAAGGAGCGGTGAAAAGAGGAAATTCTGGAAAAAGAAGAAAGGTCAATCTTCTCAAGGATCATCTAAGAAACAACAGACAGTAGCAGTCCATGCTGCTACTGCTACTCCTGTTGTTGCTGTTTCTGCCATGGGATCCACAGCCTCAACTCCTACCAGTAAATATGTTGGTAACCTCCCTCTGTGTGACAAGTGTAAATACCATCATCATCCTGGTCCCTGTCGAGAATTGTCTTGCACCAACTGTGGTAAGAAAGGGCACACAGTTCGGTACTGCAGAACCCTTACTCAATTAGCTAACCAATCATCGGGAGTAGGTGTTAGTCAAGCCTGCTACAACTGTGGTGAAGTCGGGCACTTTAAAAGGGATTGTCCCAAGAAGTCAACTGCTGGTAACACTGGAAGGGTTCTGACCATGGGAAGGGAGGAAGCAGTTGCCGATCCCACTGTTGTTTCGGGTACGTTCCTTCTCGACAACTCATATGCTAGTATTCTTTTCGATTCGGGTGCTGAAAGGAGTTTTGTTAGTCATGCATTCAAACATAATCTAAAACATAATCCACAACCACTAACTGAAACGTTTACCGTCGAGATGGCTAACGGTGAGAAAGAAAGCGTTAATGATGTATTAATAGGTTGTATGCTTACCCTAAATGATCACTCATTTCCTATAGATCTCATGCCAGTTTCCATTAAGAGTTTTGATGTTATCATTGGCATGGATTGGTTGAGTCCCAATCATGCTGATATTCTTTGTTACGAAAATCCATCCGTCTCAATCTTCCTTCGAATCAAACTCTCGTAATCTATGGCGATAAACCCAATTCCAATCTTCGTATCATTTCTTGCATCAAAGCTTAAAAGCTCCTACGAAAGGAGTATGTTGCATTCTTAGCTCATGTGATCAATGAAAAACAAGAAGTTAGAGACCTCGTGAGCATTCCCGAAGTTTGTAACTTTCCCGATGTGTTTCCCGAAGAACTTCCAGGGATTCCTCCCGAACGTCAAGTCGAGTTCCGTATTGACCTAATTCATGGAGCTACTCCCGTAGCAAAATCCCCGTATCGCTTAGCTCCCGCAGAAATGCAGGAGTTATCCAGTCAACTCAATGAGTTGCTCAATAAAGGATTTATTAGACCGAGTTCCTCACCCTGGGGAGCTCCGATTCTGTTTGTCAAAAAGAAAGATGGATCCTTTCGGATGTGTATCGACTATCGTGAGCTGAACAAGTTAACCGTTAAGAACCGATATCCTCTTCCAAGAATAGACGACCTCTTCGATCAACTCCAGGGAGCCAGTTACTTCTCTAAGATAGACCTTCGGTCGGGGTACCATCAATTACGAGTCCAGGAGAATGATGTTCCCAAGACAGCTTTTAGGACTCGGTATGGACACTACGAGTTTGTAGTGATGCCCTTCGGTCTAACCAATGCACCGGCTGTGTTCATGGACCTGATGAACCGGGTATGCCGTCCCTTCCTAGACAAATTCGTTATCGTATTCATTGATGACATCCTCGTATACTCCCGAAACGAAGAAGACCACAAACAACACTTGAGACTAGTGTTGGAAACCCTTAGATCCGAAAAGCTTTACGCAAAATTTTCCAAATGTGAATTCTGGTTACGGAAGGTAACTTTCCTCGGTCATGTAGTAAGCGAGGAGGGTATTCATGTAGATCCTTCCAAGATTAAAGCGATAGAGAGTTGGTCGGCACCGAAAACACCCATGGAAATTCGTCAATTCTTGGGTCTAGCCGGCTACTATCGACGATTCATTCAGAACTTTTCCAAAATCGCCAAACCGTTAATCACTCTAACACAGAAAGGTGTACCCTTTTGTTGGAGTGATAAGCAAGAAACTGCATTCCAAACGTTGAAGAGGGCCTTATGCAGCGCGCCTGTTCTGTCTCTGCCTGAAGGGACAGAGGACTTCATTGTCTACTGCGATGCGTCTAATCAAGGCTTAGGCTGTGTGCTTATGCAAAGAGGAAAGGTGATTGCCTATGCCTCTAGACAGCTGAAAACACACGAAGTCAACTATACCACACACGACTTGGAGCTAGGAGCAGTAGTCTTCGCGTTGAAGATTTGGAGACATTATCTCTACGGAACCAAGTGCACAATCTTCACTGATCACAAGAGTCTGCAGCACATCTTTAATCAAAAAGACTTAAACATGAGACAACGGCGATGGGTAGAATTACTCAGTGACTATGAGTGTGAAATCCGTTACCACCCCGGCAAGGCCAATGTGGTAGCAGATGCCCTTAGCCGAAAGGATAGTACAAGCCACAAAGTGAAGAACCAGACGATGACCATCCATTCCAACTTACCTACGCAAATCCGAGAAGCTCAGTATGCAGCCCTCAAACCTGAAAACGTGTCAGATGAAACCTTGAGAGGAATGGAAAAGAAACTTGAGATCAGAGGTGACGGAGTTCACTGTTTCATGAATCGAATCTGGATTCCCAAATCCGGTGGATTCAGGGAAATAGTCATGGAGGAAGCACATAGAACCAAATACTCTGTTCACCCAGGTTCGGACAAGATGTATCTGGATCTCAAGAAACAATACTGGTGGCCAAACATGAAAGCTGATATAGCTACATTCGTGGGCAAGTGTCTGACTTGCGCCAAGGTCAAAGTTGAACATCAGAAGCCATCAGGTCTGCTTCAACAACCCGAAATTCCCGAGTGGAAATGGGAGATGATTACTATGGATTTCATCACCAAACTACCCAAGTGTTCTAGTGGGTACGACACCATTTGGGTAATTGTCGATCGTTTGACAAAATCCGCTCACTTCATCCCAATTAAAGAATCATACAAGATGGAGAAACTCGCACGAATCTACATCCAGGAAGTAGTAATCAAACCCCGAACCGACGTCTAGCATTCACAACCGACGCATTTCCGAGTCCGGTGAGTTCATACCCCTACCCTTTTTCACTGTTTTCACTGTTTTCAGGGGGAAACACAAGCAAAGTACAAGGAAATTCTTGTACTCAAAACATGTTTTCAAATGTGTATTTCACATTTCGTATGCTTTTATAACTGATTACCACAACTGATAACAGATCGAACATGCAGATCACGTAACATATATTTGTGAAATAAGTCTTTAAACTAGTATGTTTTACATATATTTCACAAATGGTTTTCCACATTTTATCAGTTAAAAGCATGACATTAAAACATTTGAATATAATACCTGTACACTGTTTTGTCCTCGGTAACACTCCACGCACATACGCGAGTGGAGGACTTTCATATTATTACTAGTAAATTTGTTATTCCGGTACGATTGGAGACACGTCCTCGGAGAACACTCCACCTGGATTACGCGAGTGGAGGACTACACCCATAACCAGAATCTCTGGTATTTAGAGAGCGTTACTTGAGTGTATAGATCTATACGGGGCTGACTACCCCACACCTGGCTGCTAGCTACAGTCGAACCGAAATTGTTCAAGGGTGACGAAAGTCATAGGTATGTGGACGACTTATTGCCACATGTGGACTACTTATTGCCACAGGTTTCAGTCTATTGTATGGTTATGGAACTCGCAATTAGGATAACAGAGATTTACTTACAGTAATAATGGATTACTTTATACATCGTTTACATCGTTTACATCTTTTACATCTTTTACTTACTATAACTAACATGCAGGAAGGTACGGGACCTTCCTGGGGAAAACATGGAATCTAATCATGATTACATCTTTTACATCTTTCACATCGTTTACATAAGATACATACATGCAGGAAAGCATGGGGCTTTCCTGGGTAATACTTACATAACTAGAAAGAGTCACAGAATGGATAACATTACATCTTTTACAATTTGTAACATACAATAAGGAAAGTACGGGACTTTCCTGGTAACACATGATAAGTAAACAGAACAGTTTAATCAGTCAGATAACCAACTATACATTTTCACATGAGTAAACATGTTTTCCGTGTACAAACTTACTATACTTTTCATTTGTGAAACAATAACCAACTTTTAAGAAAATACGGGATTTTCTTGGTGTACATAACATTTCAGAAACAGAAAGGAAACCGATACATTTCCGTAAAACAAAACCGCTTATGAACTCACCAGCTTTATGCTGATTTTCAAACCGCTTGTGTTCTCAGGTCAGCATTAGAAAAGGTACCCGAAGATCATTTTGCATGAAGACGGTGTACATGAAGACCCGTTACATTTTGTCTATATATATTATGTATCACAACTGTACAAACTTTACTTTTGAAACAACTGTAAAACTGTTATTATGTAATGTAATGCTTGTTTTACTTTACTTACTATGTACATTGGATTTGATACTTAACACGGTAGTCAACCCCGGAAATGTATTCCGCCTTCGGTTTTCGGGGTGTGACATTAGACCTCTACAAGCCAACCCATGACAGTCTTAATTCATATCTACTTCCAACATATGACCGACTGTGGATGGTTTGAATAACTTAGTCATTCCGGAAGAATAACCTAGTTTATTCGGGACGTCAAAACATGCAAAGTGAAACACAATAATAATTGATTTCAATATGGTTTCAAAACCTATGAACATAAATAAAACACCTTTTATTTATCACCATATGATTACACATTATTCATTCTATACTGTTTCAGCTATCAACTTTATTCTTGAATTTAAAACAATAGTTGTCCCATGCTCCAAGCACGTACACTATGTTTTCTAAACACTAGTCATGCCACACAGCAAGTATGCATACTATGTTTGTCTATGATCTTTACTTTGTGAATTAGATCAATTGAACATAACTTCAATGATTCTCTTTTCACACTCTCAAATCCTTACTGCAAATGCAAGAATTCCAAATTCATTCCATTTACTGAAATTTGTTAGATTCTAAACTTATATGCATTGATCCTCTTGTAATGATTATGCATAAATTCAAAAAGACTTGGCAACAATCATTACAGTGTATTCCAAAGGAGATCAACTCCTTGGAAACATCCTTCTTGCATTAAGTTTCCTTAATCTTACACAGATTGAAATTTCTGACTTTTAAACATTTCCAGATTCATTTTGACTATCACTTCTGAACAAGAGTTGCCTCCTTACAGATTATGTCAATATGGTCCTTCCAGAATTATCACTATACTTCCAACTGTCCTTGAGCAACCAATATTTGGTAAAACCTTAGATTGTCCTCGAAAATTGTTTAATCCTTTTAGTCATATCTAGTTCTAAACCTTTTCCCTTCTTAATGCCCCAGGCATTTGGAAATTTTTTAGAAAGGATGAATATAGCACATGTAATCGATCCTATATCCGAAGCATATGGGACACGATTCATGATGTCTCACATAAAGACTAAACCAGTCTTTTGCTATAACATTTCCATTTCTATTTGCCAAGTTCTCATAATTCAGATTATAAAAAGGGATGCCGTAATCATAATCGAATTTAAGAACACAAATAATGGACACATATATAGAATTTCCTTATGTTGAGCCATTCCAACATGAAATTCATATATATATATATATATATATATATATATATATATATATATATATATATATATATATATATATATCCTTGACTAAATGATTAAAACTTCATGATCTAAGCTTATAGATTTGAGATGAAGTATAATTTCCTCTCCCTTAATTATAGCAAAACAACTTTTCCCAATTGAAACCTTTTGTTTTCTATAAATAACATTGCTAACTTGCAATACTTATCACATTTATCATTCTCACACTAACATGATGATTATTAGCATAACACTTATGCTCCCACTAGCTTTGACATGTACTCAGAAATCAGCTGACTTTCTTACCAAAGTTCAGATTTCTGATACCAGATTGTTTTGATAAAACTTTATCAAAATCATACACCTTCACTTAGATAGCACATTTGTGTGTCTAAACAATTATGAAGAGTGATGCCGTAATCATAATGGTTAGACCTTTTTGCCACTTCTCACAAGTCCAGGTTAGTGTGCCGGTAAACCACACACGCTCCACTAACGACTTTTGAGAATACAAATATCACAATTGCTATCTAGCTAAAATCTACTTAGTGAAAGTGTTTCCTCACCATCATTTTCATGAATCGAAGAGAAACCTTATGACACTTAGATTTAATGGTGTATGTGTTCTTATCCATGTGAATCATCAAAACCATAGTCACTAGACAAGGATAGTGACAAATCCAAACTCATATGGACTGAACTCAATCTTAACTTCTTGCCACCTGGCAGCTCAAGGGCCTGCCATTGCTTCCAAGTTGTTGTGCAACACATTGAGAACTCTAAGAACTCATATGCAAAGCCAACTTTAACTGGAATGGGCACAAAATATGTCAACACGATAGGTTATAAACCTCAAGTCATGTGCTAGTGAAGAACTTCAGGTTCTATTCTTGATTAGTTCTTGAGACTTTCAAGAGCTTTAAGACTCCCACTGTCCTCTTGACCAATAAGACTCCTTTGTCAAACATCCAAGAGATAGTGTGGATTCTAACCAAGACAAACACTTTACACAATTAGCCTAAGTTGGTCTTTGTTTATCCAAAACATCACAACTTACCAATTTCAAATGTACAAGAGTAGAAAACTTTTACTCTTACATTTGACAAGTGTTTTAAACCTTCTTTGAGACATGTCACTCAAGTTACAATCTTGGAGTATGACTCTAAGAATTGTTTTTGGAACGAAGTATGAATCATCTTCTTGATTTAACCACTTCAACAATTCATAGTTCCTCTTCTTAGCTATAAGAAAGCACTTAGAGGATGAATTGTGATAAGGTCTCTAAATCATTAAGATGATCATAAAAACTGATACGAAAGTACTCTCCCATCTTTTCAGATTTGAGAAACTTCTATCCTTCTGCCTAATTTGATTCTTCTTATTCGCTCTGCCTTACATTGGAACCTTTTTCCAATGTCTCAGAATTACACTTAAGCTTGTAAGTATAACCATATTTACTGAACTTTAGTAAATTATGACGAATAATCTTATTGATCTTTTGTGGTGGACTTGACCAATGCATAAGAATGTGTACTCGACCCCTTAGTCCTTTACTTGACTCACACATCCATGCGAACAAGTAATTAGTCTTAATTTTCCAATATTTGAAAGTTCTCATTCATCATGCTATACAACTTGCATGATTCCAAATTCCGGTCCAATTGAGACTTGGGTGATGAGAATCTTTCCTTATTTGGTAAATTTAGACATTACCACAAATGAAGGAATCAATTTCATATTTCCACTCTTGCTATTAATGGAATCATATGAGCAACAATTTTTCCTCAAATGCCATTGTAAGGATATTTTAAAATAAATAAAATCAAAAATTTTCTTTTATTTTAAAACTATGCGGAAAAACTTATCCTTACAATCCATATGAAAACTTGTTGTTATCTATTCTTAAGCAATATCTCATAACCCCTAAGAAGTAGCTCAAGAATCCGATCTTCAAACTACGCGATAGAAATCCATCTATGCGATCAGATTCAACATATTCTTTCTTTAAGTTTCTTCACTTTTCTTTGATTCTTAAAACATTACCATGTGACCCAGTCACATCATGTATCAGAAATAACATAATAGAAACTTAACAGAGTTAGATAGTGGACTTTACCTGAAGTAGAGTCAAACTTGTTGACTTTAACCTCCTTAGGTAAATTTGGCAGCTTCGCACCCAATGCCCCTTCCTTTGGAAATATAAACATATGGACCCTTTGGTAATGGTACACGGGACTATCACAGACTTAGCTTTTCTCTTTACCATTTGGTCAACCGAGTTGACTATGGCCGATCCCTTTCCATTGGGAAGAGAATGCTTTTTTGGATTGTTGGGTTATGAGCATTCTAACACTCCTAAGTGTACATGCAACCCTAAATACCTTGGATCTATGTTTTCTCTATTATACATGCAAATATGAACATCCAAGGTATTATCCTAATCTAGCATACAAAACTATCAATATAACAAGATAGAATACATACCTCTTTGATGGTGCTTGTCTTCATGAAGCTTGAGTGCTTAGTGCCCCAACTGTGACACCTCAAATGGTTCACACAACACCATATACACTTGGAATAACTTAGAGAGAAATTAGAACACTTCATGAAATCGTCTAGCCCTCATACACACACATAGTCACGATTTCTTGAGCCATGGGTTTCTTTTATATGGTGGCTATTAGGGTTACACCATGTAACTCATGACTTTACCCATTCCTTATGCTCCATGGATTTTAACCTCCATGGAGTATCCATGGGTCACCCCATGGACTTAGTCTAACATAAGGAATCTTGGATCACAAGCCCACATATATAAGAATGAATGATTTACACAATCAACCCATATATTTAATTAGTCTCCTTTTGATCACTTAATTAATTCTAAATTAATTCTTGATCAATACTAATTAAATAACCTTATTAATATATTAGAACTTATAATATATTAACAAACCTTAAGTGTTATTTCTCTCATTTTAGTCTATCCAAGTGCATGATGCCATGCAACCCAAATGGACCATGCCGGGTCGGGTCAAGTCTTACCAATTATAGTTATGGACTTAGACATTAATCCAACAGTCTCCCACTTGGATAAGTCTAAAACTATTACTGCGTATGACTTCAGGAACCAACTGGCAATCGTAGCTCTCAAAAGCTTCTGTCGAACTCTGACCTTGTAGATGAACTCTGATCTTGTCAATGACTTGTCCATTAGATAAGGGATCATATATTCCTCCATTCTAGATATCATATGGACTGAGACATGGATTATAATCATTCTCTCTGTCCATTTGTTGTTTCCCGATTTCCGATTTATGACGACTGACTAATTGAGCAAATCAAATCAGTCCTGGCCCGGCCGAGCACTTCCATTTGTCATCATCAAATCATCGAGGGGCCCACAGATATCGCTTTTATCCCGAAGGTAAAATGAATGGATAAACTTCGACTCATATGGCTTGTTCTACTACTTGTTGAATCATACACAAAGACACGTTTTATAACATCGAGTTACCAATGCGTTTCGTGTAATCAATGTACTATCAACTGATAGTAACAACTCATATCTCTAGGTTTGAAGAATATAAGATATTATCGTCTCATGATCACTCGTGATAAAATCCATGAAGTGATTCCAATGAGCGCGGGTTGAATCCAATACTCAGAACTTATGAGCACTCATGAGTGTTGTAGCCCTTTGTCCAACAACTTAGACCTCTACAAGACAACCCATGACAGTCTTAATTCATATCTACTTCCAACATATGACTGACTGTGGATGGTTTGAATAACTTAGTCATTCCGGAAGAATAACCTAGTTTATTCGGGAAGTCAAAACATGCAAAGTGAAACACAATAATAATTGAATCCAATATGGTCTCAGAGCTTATGAACATAAATAAAACACTTTTTATTTATCACCATATGATTACACATTATTTATTGTATATTGTTTCAGCTATCAACATTATTCTTGAATTTAAAACAATAGTTGTCCCATGCTCCAAGCATGCACACTATGTTTTCTAAACACTAGTCATGCCATACACCAAGTATGCATAATATGTTTGTCTATGATCTTTATTTTGTGAACTAGATCAAATGAACATAACTTCAATGATTCTCTTTTCACACTCCCAAATCCTTACTGCAAATGCAAGAATTCCAAATTCATGTCATTTACTGAAATCTGTTAGATTCTAAACTTATATGCATTGATCCTCTTGTAACGATTATGCACAAATTCACAAAGACTTGGCAACAATCATTACAGAGTATTCCAAAGGAGATCAACTCCTTGGAAACATCCTTCTTGCATTAAGTTTCCTTAATCTTACACAGATTGAAAATTCTAACTTTGAAACATTTCCAGATTCCATTTCGACTATCACTTCTGAACAAGAGTTGCCTCCTTACAGATTATGTCAATATTGTCCTTCCGGAATTATCACTATACTTCCAACTGTCCTTGAGCAACCAATCTTTGGTAAACCTTAGATTGTCCTCAACAATTGTTTAATCCTTTTAGTCATATCCAGTTCTAAACCTTTTCCCTCCTTAATGCCCCAGGCATTTGGAAAATTTTAGAAAGGATGAATATAGCACATGTAATCGACCCTATATCCGAAGGATATGGGACACGATTCATGATGTCTCACATAAAGACTAAACCAGTCTTTTGCTATAACATTTCCATTTCTATTTGCCAAGTTCTCATAATTCATATTATGAAAAGGGATGCCGTAATCATAATCGAATTTTAGAACGCAAATAATGGACCCATATACAGAATTTCCTTATGTTGAGCCATTCCAACATGAAATTCATATATATCCTTGACTAAATGATTAAACCTCACGATCTAAGCTTATAGATTTGAGATGAAGTATAATTTCCTCTCCCTTAATTATAGCAAAACAACTTTTTCCCAGTTGAAACCTTTTGTTTTCTATAATTAACATTGCTAGCTTGCAATACTTATCGTAATTATCATGCTCCCACTAACATGATGATTATTAGCATAATACTTATGCTCCCACTAGCTTTGACATGTACTCAGAAAGCTCGACTTCTAGAAATCAATACTTTATTGACTTTCTGACCAAAGTTCAGATTTCTGATACTAGATTGTTTTGATAAAACTTTATCAAAATCATACACCTTCCCTTAGATAGCGCACTTGTGTGTCTAAACAATTATGAAGAGGGATGCCGTAATCATAATGGTTAGACCTTTTTGCCACTTCTCACAAGTCCAGGTTAGTGTGCCGGTAAACCACACACGCTCCACTAACGACTTTGAGAATGCAAATATCACAATTGCTATCTAACTAAAATCTACTTAGTGAAAGTGTTTCCTCACCATCATTTTCATGAATCAGAGAGAAACCTTATGACACTTAGATTTAATGGTGTATGTGTTCTTATCCATGTGAATTGTCAAAATCATAGTCACAAGACAAGGATAATGACAAATCCAAACTCATATGGACTGAACTCAATCTTAATTTCTTGCCACCTGGTAGCTCAAGGGCCTACCATTGCTTCCAAGTTGTTGTGCAACACATTGAGAACTCTAAGAACTCATATGCAAAGTCAACTTTAACTGGAATGGGCACAGAATATGTCAACACGATAGGTTATAAACCTTAAGTCGTGTGCTAGTGAAGAACTTTAGGTTTCATTCTTGATTAGTTCTTGAGACTTTCAAGACCTTTAAGACTCCCACTGTCCTCTTGACATATAAGACTCTCTTGTCAGATATTCAAGAGATAGTGTGGATTCTAATCAAGACAAACACTTCACACAATTGGCCGAAGTTGGTCTTTGTTTTATCCAAAACATCACAACTTACCAATTTCAAATGTACAAGAGTAGAAAACTTTTACTCTTACATTTGTCAAGTGTTTTAAACCTTCTTTAAGACATGTCACTCAAATTACAATCTTGGAGTATGACTCTAAGACTTGTATTGAAACGAAGTATGACTCATCTTCTTGATTTAACCATTTCAACAATTCAAGATCCCTTCTTCTTAGTCATAAGAATGCACTAAGACTTCCTTAGAGAACTAATTTTGATATGGTTTCTTAATCATTAAGATGATCCCAAAACTGATACTAAAGTACTCTCCCATCTTTTCAGATTTGAGAAACTTTTATCCTTTTGCCTAACTTGATTCTCCTTATTCGCTCTGCCTTGCATTGGAACATTTTCCAATTTCTCAGAGTTACACTTAAGCTTGTAAGTATAATCATATTTACTGAGCTTTAGTAAACTATGATGAATAGCCTTATATCTTTTGTGGTGGACTTAATCAGTGCACATGACTATGTACTCGATCCCTTAGTCCATTACTTGACTCACACATCCATGTGAACAAATAATTAGTCTTAATTTTTCCAATACTTGAAAGTTCTCATCCATCATGTTATACAACTTGCATGATTCCAAGTCCCGATCCAATTGGGACTTTGGATGATGAAAATCTTTCCTTATTTGGTAAATTTAGACATTACCACAAATGAAGGAATCAATTTCATACTTCCACTCTTGCTATTAATGGAATCATATAAGCAACAATTTTTCCTCAAATGCCATTGTAAGGATATTTTTAAAATAAATAAAATCAAAATTTTCTTTTATTTTAAAAACTATGCGGAAAAACTTATCCTTACAATCCATATAAAAACTTGTTGTTATCTATTCCTTAGCAATATCTCATAACTCCTAAGAAGTAGCTCAAGAATCCGATTTTCAAACTACGCGATAGAAATCCATCTATGCGATCAGATTCAGCATATTCTTTCTTTAAGTTCCTTTACTTTTCTTTGATTCTTAAAACATTACCATGTGACCTAGTCACATCATGTATCAGGAATCTCAGAATAGAAACTTAACAGAGTTAGATAGTGGACTTTACCTGAAGTAGAGTCAAACTTATTGACTTTAACATCCTTAGGTAAACTTGGCAGCTTTGCAACCAATGCCCCTTCCTTTGGCAATATAAACATATGGACCCTTTGATAATGGTACACGAGACTATCACAGACTTAGACTTTTCTCTTTACCATTTGGTCAACCGAGTTGACTATGGTCGATCCCTTTCCATTGGGAAGAGAATGTTTTTCTGGATTTCCTGTGTCACTATTGTCAATGTCCATAAAGTTTCAGGAAGTTGATCTTAACAATAGATAAGATCATTAAGGGTCTTGTCATAGTCTGTTTCATAGGTGTTCCAAAGGAACTCACTATGTGACTTAGAAAGTGTTTGAACCACCAACTTTCTCAAGACTTTGACACCCAACTCTCCCGGCTTGTCAATATGTGACTACATCTCCAAGATGTGATCACACCTAGACCTTGTCTTGCCAATAGGGTTCGAGTGACCTTAAATTTTTTCAAGAACTTGTGGGTTAGGGAGAATAATTGGAGGAGGTGAAAGAAGTATGATATCCATGAGACATCATCTTCATTTAGGAAAGCTTGTTTCAAGAGATTTGGGAAGATCATAAATGTCTAAACCAAACATGTTATGGGAGATATTCAAGATAGTTGATCTTAAAGTCCTTAATATGACACCCAATATGAAATATTAAGGCTAGGACCCAACAAACTATTTTATAACTTAGACGAGGTATGCCGTAATCCAAGCTATAAAACAATTTGAAGGTAGGTGAATGACGATTCACCAATTTCCACCAAGATAAACGAAATGTATTATTAGGTTTAATTGGATTTGAAATTCCTAGATCTTTTGAGATTCATTGAACTGTTCAATGGCATGTTTCAATCTCGAGTGTGCCCTTCAGGTTTTGTGACTGGGATGCCGAGGATCACAAAACAAGGTGTGAAGTAACCATGCAAATTACTTGGTACCCTTAAGTGTTTACCCCTCAATCGATGTGCCGGTTAACCACACACGCTCCATCGATACTATGATAAACATTAAGTTACCCTTTGCCTACCTTGTTAAATACGAGTTAGTGTGCCGGTTAACCACACACGCTCCACTAACCGACTTAAAAAAAGTGCAAAGTGTAATTTCATGGATTAGCACCTTATTCACATTTTCCTAAGTAACTAAGATTGGGAATTATTAAGAGTTTAGTTACTTAGTATTTATCATTAATACTTTTAATGAAAGGAGAAGTATAGTCCTGTCAAACCCGTTCGGCTAACGACCCTCCACCAGTCAAGCAAGCGGTGGGTGAGAGTGGACACCCATTAAGTTGCCATTTTATAGGCAACAACCTTATACCCACCTTATAGACCGGCTTCGTGAATGAGGCGTACTAGCGGTAAGACCGACTTTACTCTTATACATATATATATTATTAACTTATAATATTATAAAGTATAAGGGTTGAATTTTAACTCTTAAAATTCTAAAGGCTAACTTGGAATTAATGTATTCATAAGAGAAAACTTTACAAATTCGAAAACTTGAGGGCAAGTTTTGAAACTATTCAAAACTAATTAATTCCATAACTTATGTGTTTAAAGTAGTTTTAATCCAAAAACTCTTCAAGTTCCATAACTTGAGGACAAGTTATGCAAGACTTTAAACTAATAAAAGAATTAACTTTTCTTTATTTTATAACTTATGGAATTAATTAAGGTTACACTTTTTTTTTATTTAATGAAGAGACTCTTGGTCCTCCATAACTTGAGGACAAATTATGGAGTCATAACTCCAATTAATTAGAACTAGACTCTTCATTTTGTAACCTTTGCCAACTTTTATGAGTTTTATGAAACTTAAATGTGACTTTTCATATAACTTGAGGACAAGTTACAAAAAACACATTTTAGAATCAACTCTTAGATTAATTTGGATTGAAAACAACTATTTCACTCAACTTTTCTATTAATCTAAGCAACTCATAAGAACAAGATAATTCAAATCAAACTTTTTCATGTAATTAGTCTAACCCTTAAACTAATACAAAACATGAATCTATTGACAATTATCTTTGAAATTGGATTACCATGAACATTACCACACCAAAAAATAACTTTATAAGTTCAAAACAACTTAGGGTAATGTTCCTAGTCCATTTCTAGCCAAAAACCTCAAAAATATGCTGTCTAGGGGTCCAACTCGTCGAATGCATGAACCAACTCGGCGAGTTGGATCGATTTGATCACTTTTTAGGCATGGAATCGCCGATTCCCTTGATGGACTCGCTGAGTCCCTTGATGGACTCGCCGAGTCTGATGATCAGACAACAACAATTTCGATTTTTTAAGCAGTTTTGCAAGTATAACAAGAAAACAAGTCTAGGCTCTGATACCACTGTTGGGTTATGAGCATTCTAACACTCCTAAGTGTACATGCAACCCTAAATACCTTGGATCTATGTTTTCTCTATTATACATGCAAATAAGAACTTCCAAGGTATTATCCTAATCTAGCATACAAATCAATGAATGTAACAAGATAGAATATATACCTTTTGATGTAGCTTGATGTCTTCAAGCTTTAAGAGCTTAGCCCCAATAGTGTGGAAGCCTCAAGTGGAATCACAAATCACCAAAACACCTTGGAAGACTTTAGAGAATATGGATACTTGGTTCTCTCTAGTGAAATTGGCTAGCCCTTCTTTATGTACCACACTAGTGCCAATTTCACCAACCAAGGACATCTTTATATAGTGTGGAGGATTAGGGTTAAACCCTAATACCCATGACCTTTAATTTCCTAGGATCCATGGGTTAAACACTCCATGGACTATCCATGAAAGCTTAGCCCAACCTAAATGAACTTGGCCCATTCCATATATATAAGAGTCCATATTTAATTAGTTCCTTTTGATCACTTAATTAATTATAAATTAATTCTTGATCAATACTAATTAAATAATATGATTCCATAATAATATATTAATATGTAATCATAAACATACTATTCTCAAAAGATTATCCATATAAATTGTATCAGTGAAGTGCAACCCAAATGGACCATGCCGGGTCGGGTCAAGTACATACCAAATATAGTTATGGACTTAGACATTAATCCAACAGTATCTGGATATTAAGCAGCATTATTGGTGGCCCAATTATAAAGGAAGAGATATCCACTTACGTGGGCAAGTGCCTCACTTGCGCCAAGGTGAAAGTGTAATACCAATACCCCTCAGAAATTATTACAACAACCTGAAGTTGCCGAGTGGAAATGGGAAAGGATCACTATGGACTTGTAACCAAATTTCCTAAGATGGCAGATGGTTTGAATACGATTTGGGTGATAGTCAATAGGCTAACTAAATCCACTCATTTTCTGCCAATAAAAGAATCTTGCAAGATAGAAAGATTGACCCGAATCTACATCAAAGAGATCGTGAGATTTCATGAAGTGCTAGTGACTATTATCTCAGATCGAGATAGCAGATTTACTTTACAATTTGATAGTCACTTCAAAAGGCTTTGGGAACAGAACTAGACATGAGTACTGCCTACCAACCTCAAATGGATGGCCAGAGCGAGCGAACCATTCAAATGCTTGAAGACATGCTTCGAGCATGTATTATTGATTTTGGCAAAGCATGGGATACTCACTTGCCTTTGATTGAATACTCATAAAACAACAGTTATCACACGAGCATTAAGGTTGCTCCTTTTGAGGTATTATATGTTCGCATATGCAGATCGCCTCTATGTTGGGCTGAAGTAAGTGACACCCCGTTAGTAAAAGGGAAATCACCAGAAAACACTCTTACATGGCCAAAAAATATTCACAAGACAACAAAGAAGAGAATCCAAATTAGAGCCCGACTTCAAGAATCGAGAGACCGACAGAAGAGCTACGTTGACAATCAACAAAAGCCTTTGGAATTCCAAGATAGAGATCGGGTGCTATAGAAAGTCTCTCCCTGGAAAGGGATGACTTGTTTTGGGAAATGGGGGAAATTAAACTTGTGATACATTCCAGTGGCTTATAGGCTACAGCTACCTGCGAAGCTCAGCAATGTCTACCACGTGTTCCATGTTTCGAACTTGAAAAAGTGCTTATTCGATGAAAATCTTGTCATTCCTTTAGAGGTGATCGAAATCAATAAGAATCTTTTGTTCGTTGAAGAACTAATCAGAATAATGGATAGGGAACTGAAGTGTACAAAACAAATTTGCATTCTGATTGTGAAAGTTCAATGGAACGCTAAGCGTGGACCTGAATTCACATGGGAACGTGAAGACCAAATGAAGCAGAAGTACACTCACCTGTTCTCTCATTCATGATCCTATCTTTCTAAAGAATTTCGGGACAAAATTCCCTCTAACAGGGGGATGATGTAACAACTAGCATTTTTGCTAGGAAATTCTATACTAATGTAAACACCATCTATTGTGATGCATGTAATCCTTATTTGATATTATGCACTACGCTCATTCTATTAAAACAAACTTAATCAAGGTTTACAAGTAAAGTTCAAAACTCTATACAAAGTGTTGGGTTTTGAGCAATCTAACACTTCCTAGGTGTGCATGCAACACTAATAAACCTTGGATCTATGTTTGTCTAAATACATGCAAAATAATAATTTTTCCAAGGTTTATAACCTATCTAACATGGCATGGGGAACATTTCAACATAAAGAGTTAGAAGAGACTACATAACTTTTTGATGAGTTTGGTTCTTGAGGAGTTTGAGGGCCAAGCACCAATAGTGTGAATGCCTCAAATGGAATCACAAAACACAACAAACGCTTGGAAAACTTTTAGAGAGTATATACACTTGTATATTTTGGCCACACACAAGCTCACACACACTAGTTCACTAGTTACACTTAGGCCCCATTTCATGCTCCATAAGCATGCTTATATAGTGTGCATGGTTAGGGTGAAACCCTAATAACCCATGTCTTTTCCTTTCCAAGGATCCATGGGTTAAAAGCTCCATGGATCATCCATGGATTTCCATATAAGCCTAGCCTATTAACAAATGAGTGTTAGCCCACACCATATAAAACCAATAGCCCATAATCTAATTAGTCTTCCTTTTAATCTCTAAATTAATTCATAATTAATTTAAGACTAAAACTAATTAAATAACATAATCTCATATTAATATATTATAACTTATAATATATTAATAAACATATGTGTATAACTCTCATAAAATTATCCATAAATAGTTTGGATGAGATGCAACCCAAATGGACCATGTCGGGTCGGGTCAAGTATATACCAAATAAGTTATGGACTTAGACACCTTATCCAACAGACTCCCACTTGGATAAGTCTAATAACTGTATTTGCGTATGTTACTTCAGGAACCAACCAGGAATCGTAGCTCTCGAAAACTCCGCTGAACTATGAAGACTCTGTTGAACTATGAAGCGCCATTTTAGATAAGTGATCATATAATCCTCTGTCCTCATGATATCAACCGGACAAATACATTGAACAATGTCGTACTTATTGTCCAGCAGTTTGTTTCCCGATTTCCGATTTGTTTGACAAAGAACATAATCGAACACATCAATTTAGTTCTGACCGGACGGTACATAGGTCACAACAAAATCATCAAGGGGCCCAGATATCGCTTCTATTTCTAGAAGGAACAGATAAACTTCGACTCATATACTTGTTCTACTACTTGTTGAATTGTACACAAAGGCACGTTTTATAACATCAAGTTACTGATGCGTTTACGTGCAATCAATGCACAACCAACTCATAGGTAACAACTCATATCTCTAGGTTTGAAGATTTATATGATATTACCGTCTCACGATCACTCGAGATAAATTCCATGAAGTGATACAAGTGAGCGTGGGTTTATTCCAATACTCATAACTTATGAGCACTCATGAATGTTGTAGCAACCATTGCATTGACTAAACCCATTTAGCCATCTACAAACCCGATTCATGACAGTCTTGATTCATACCTACTTCCAACATATGAACGACTATGGAGTGTTTAAATAACTTAGTCATTCGAAAGAATAACTTAGCTATTTTGGAAGTCAAAACATGCAAAGTGAAACACAATAATAATCAAATCCAATATGGTCTCAGAACCCTTTTGAATATAAATAAAACCACTTTTTATTTATCACCATATTGATTACACATTATCCAATGTTTCAAATAATCAACTTAAGACTTGAATAAAAACAACACTCGTCCCATGCTCCTAGCATGTACACTTTGTTTTCTAAACAATAGTTATGCCATACCCCAAGTATGCACACTATGTTTGTCTATGATCCTTACATTGTGATGTAGATCAATTGAACATGATTCCATTGATACTCATTTCACAATCCCAAATCCTTATTGTAAATGTGAGAATCCCCGATTCCTATCATTTACCAAAAAACCGTTTAGTTTTTAAACTTTTATGCAATGTTCCTCTTGTAATGATTATTCACAAAGTCACCAAAACCTTGTCACCAGTCATTACAGAGTATTCCAAAGAAGGTCAACTTCTATGGAACGGAGGTCTCATATTCAAAGTACATTGCTTTGAACATCCTTCTTGCATTAAGGTTTTCTAATCTTGCATAGATTGAATAACTTCCACCTATGGAGACATTTCCATAGTCCCATTTTGACTATCACTTCTGAACAAGAGTTACTTCTTTTTAGAACATGTCAATACGGTCCTTTCCGACAACTTACATTATACTTCCAACTTTCCCTGAGCAACCAATCTTTGGCGAACCTCAGATTGTCCTCGACAATTGCTTAATCACTTTAGTCATATCCAGTTCTAGACTTTTCCCTTCTCAATGCCTTAAGCATTTGGAAAATTTAGAAAGGATGAATATTATAGCACATGAAATCGATTCTATATCCAAAGCATATGGGACACGATTCATGATGTTTGACATAAAGACATGATACTAGACCAGTCTTTTGCTACAATATTTTTTATTTGCCATGTTTTAAAAATTTAACTATGAAGAGGGATGCCGTAATCATAATCGAATTTTGAAAACGCAATATATATAGAATTTCTTCAAGTTGAACCATTCAGACACAAAATTCATATATATGTCCTTGACTAAAGATGATTAAAATCTCAATCTAAGCTTCTAGATTTGAAATGAAGTATAATTTTCTCTCCCTTAATTATAGCAAAACAACTTTTCAACCCCTGCAACTTCACGAATTGAAACTTTGTTTCCTATAATTAACATTGCTAGCTTGCAATACTAATCATAATAATCATGCTCCCACTAACATGATGATTATTAGCATAACACTTATGCTCCCACTAGCTCTGACATATTTCCAGAAATCTGTTGGACTTCTGAAATTTAGATTCATACACCCTTCCGTAGATAGCTCACCTGTGTGTCTAAGCAATTTCAAGAACTATGAAAAGGGATGCCGTAATCATAGTCTCAATTTCTTAGACCTTTGCCATTTCTCACAAGTCCATGTTAGTGTGCCGGTTAACCACACACACTCCACTAACGACTTTTGAAAATGCAAATAACACAATTGATATCTACGTAAAATCTATTTAGTGAAAGCGTTTCCTCACCATCATTTTCATGAATCGGAGAGAAACCTTATGACACTTAGATTTTATAGTGTATGAGTTCCTATCCATGTGAATTTGTCAAAACCAAAATCACAAGATAAGGTTAGTGATAATTTCAGCCTTACATGGATTAAACTTGTTCAATCTTAGTTTCTTGTCACCTTGGAAGCACAAGGCCCACCAATGCTTCCAAGTTGAACTCTGATAATTCTCATGCAAATTCAACTTATTTGAAGTAGGTGCAGAAATAAGAATTATGTCAACACGATAGGTTGCAAACCTTAAGTCGTGTGCTAGTGATAAATTACAGGTTTTACTCTTGATTAAATCTTGAAACTCTTTCAGGATCTTTAAGGCTCCCACTATCCCCTTGAAATATAAGTTTCCCCAGTCAAGAACCATTCCTTGACAAAACAAATATTCAAGGGATAGTGCGGATTCTTATCAAGACTAACACTTTACACAATTGGTCTTAGTTGGTCTTTGTCTCATCCAAGACATCACAACTTACCAATCTCAAATGTACAAGAGTAGAAAACATTTTACTCTTACATTTGACTATTGTTAATAAATCGTCCTTTATGTCACTCAAGGTTACAATCTTGGAGTATGACTCTAAGAATTGTTTTGGAACGAAGTATGACTCATCTTCTTGATTTTAACCAATCCAACAATTCATGACCTGTGATAACCCGAAATTTTCATTTGTACGAACATCATCTATTCAATAGAAGCTAGTCCAATTTCTGTAAATTTCAGACTTGTCCGAACAAGTTTGTGTACATTAGGGTTTATGTTTCTGGACATATCCGGAGAATGGATGCTCCTATGATCGTGAAACTTGAACATTTTAAGTTTCACAATGTTATAGTCCGACTTCCGGAATAAAAATATTTTCTGTCAAAATATTCCAGGACTATAAATAGTTTTCTGAATTAAATTAATTCATTATTCACAATTCCAAATAGAGAAAAGCCATATTCTCTCTGACGGATCTTCGGGTTTTCATCCCAGATTGTGAGTTTACTTTTCTAAATGTGTTTCAATACTTGTTTAATGCTTATTAACAACAATAACATGTTTAGATTTCAAGATCCGGGAGTTTACCGCCCAAGAACGTTCTTGGGGAGTAAACTCCAAAATGGAACTTTAATGCTTTCTAGACCCATCCACGTGTTAGAGGACTTATCAATGACATTGTGTATGATCTTTATAGCCAAGGAATCATCCAAGAAACATAAGTTCTAGGAGTTTACGGCCAAGGAACTCCCTTGGGCCGTAAACCCCTTTTCAAGGGCTTAAATGCCCTAAAACTTTCCCCAAATGCTTAAGGACTTTAACTACTAGTACTTGTGCTTGTTTAGAACATCAAAAGCTCATCAAAATCACAAGTTAGTAGGAGTTTACGGCCAAGAACTCCTCTTGGGCCGTAAACCCCTTTTTGTGGGACAAAAATCATTCCAAGCAACCCTTAAGCCTTTAGACAATTTACCTTGCACCTTTGGGACTAGAATGGAGAGTAGAACACATAAAAACCACTCCTTGAAAGGAGTTTACGGCCAAGGAACATATCTTGGGCCGTAAACTCCAAGTGAAGGCACCAAAGTGTGCCTCTTGTCCCCATAAGCCTTAGATAAATTCATGAAAGCAATCCTTGTTGTTTAAGTGCTTCAAATCAATTAAAATCCAATAGTTTACGGCCATAAACTCTAGGGTGAATGCTTTTAGGCCGTAAACTCCCATATGGAGTGTTCTAGAGCCTTAAACTACTTCATATGTTATTCCAACAAAGCTAGGAGTGAGCTAGGACCAAGATAGCACCATAAAACACCCAAAACCAACCTTTGAGGAGTTCACGGCCATAAACCCATGAGTTTACGGCCGTAAACTCCAAGATGTGGGGTTTGTTGGGTGGTAAACTCCTATACAAGGCCATTTGATGTTTCAAACCCTTTTGCATTGTCCCGTAACAACTTAGATGCAACCATTTGAACCTTAAACACTCATAAGAGTGCTTACATGTTCCCAATTGTATTAACTTACTTTGTTAAGTTATTATGTGGCTAATTAGTTATATATATATGCTTATTATATGATAACTAGGCTCGTATGTGTGAACAAGTCTCCGTTTGACACTTAGCACGGTACCCGATACCTCAATTCAAGCGACTCACCACATGTGAGTTCATACCCCTTGAATCAACCTTTGAAATGATTTTAAATGTTTTAAACACTTTATGGGGGGGGGGATACAAGTCAAATACTTATAGTTATTGCTTCAATCACACGTGATTGCCTTTAATCACATGTGATTAATAACTAGGAAAAACAACGATTTTTACCAATGTTCAAACTGTTTATCAAACTGTTTCACTTCAAACGTTTTACAAACTCTTTTTACTTATCAAATGCTTTTATTAAGCTTTGTTCTACTTCTTATAAATTGCATGCCCATATACGTATAGATGTATAAATAATGTTTAAAAGGCTTAGGAAAGCCACCTATCCTATTTCCTTTTCCTCGATTTGGATGTGGTCTGGTGGAGTTTCGGGTGACCATCCGAAGGTCGTTTCAACATTAATTATATATAATATATACATGTATAGACATAAAAGTACTTCCATACTCATATTTATCAGTACATCAATAGTTAGTTACCATCGGGGTAACACAGTACAATACATATACATATACTAGAAACAATACATATACAACGATACTAGAAACAATACATATACAATGATACTAGAAACAATACATATACATATACTAGAAACAATACATGTACAATGATGCTAGAAACAATACATATACATATACTAGAAACAATACATGTACAATGATGCTAGAAACAATACATATACATATACTTGAAAGAGAAACAGTACATATACATGAATACTTTATTATTGTGATTTAAATCGGAGCATGACTTAACTGTCATGGCTCGAGTTGTAGCCAGAATTCTCTTGAAGGGAGAGCGTGAGTTTGCGTATAGATCTATACTGGATTGACAATCCTACACCTTGCTGCTAGCTACAGCCGGACCTGCAGGTCTGCGGGTGCCAAACGTCATTCCGTTATTACGACCATTCATTTGTCGTTGTTACTAGTCAATAGTATGGTGCAATTTATCACGTAATGCCTTAATATAAATCCGGTTTAAGGTAGTTAGTACCGCAGTAGTCTTATAATACAAAGGCTACAGTACTACATCAATTTACCCATTACATATTTTAGTGATAACCTCACTTAAACGTTTATGTACAAACTATATTTTGTTAAATGATAGTTACATTTGGGAAATTACACACTTTTACATCAAACGAACATACAAAAAAGACAAGCCTTGGTAGAAGGCTTCTTTAATAGAAAATATAGGTTTTTCTGAGAGATTCAAACTTTTACAAACAATTACAAACTTTTACATACATTTTACAAACTTATACTTGATACAGATTCAAACATTTTTGAAGGACAACTTCTGACACTAAAATACTTATGAACTCACCAGCTTAATGCTGATAAACTCTTTCAAAATAACTTGTATTCTCAGGTCGTCAGTAGACAGGTACCGAGGCCAGCTTTTGAGAAGATGGAGCGCATTCAAGACTCATCTTATTATTTTGATATACGTTATTTTTGGTGTCTAC
Source organism: Lactuca saligna (assembly GCF_052625555.1). NCBI lineage: Eukaryota > Viridiplantae > Streptophyta > Magnoliopsida > Asterales > Asteraceae > Lactuca > Lactuca saligna. The sequence goes on from NC_136417.1 coordinate 149,412,180, forward strand.
AATGTACAGAACACACTTGTATTAAAATTATATATTTAATGCAATGGATGATGTTGTTTGCTTATTTACATTTACTGTGTTGTGATACTTACATGACGTCCTCCGCCCCAGAACGTTTCCGCCGTTCTTGGTTTTGGGGTGTGACAGATTGGTATCATAGCATTGTTTATAGTGAATCAAGTATATCAACCCATAAAAGATATACTAAACTATAAACCCATTTGGGATTAAAACACTCTGACCAAGAGTCTATACTTAAAATACTAAAATATTTAATTAATTATACTAGTCTACATTCATACTAAAACCAGTGTCACAACGACAAGAACAAAAGTATTACGATTGTTAAATATCACAGGTAAGCTCGGGGATATATGGTCAGCCCTGGGAATGGCATAGCCTGATCAACTATGCTGGTCCGAGGAGTGATTAGCATATGCCCTAGAATGGTTGTGATGTGTTAACAAGTCTAAAAAAACTTACCAACAATACCACAAGAAGATTCAATAGAACTTAAACTTAAAATACTATAGGTGTATTTTGTACTACCAACTACTTGTATACTATATCTTTGTACCTCGCTTCTCGTGTAGATTTAGATGGCTGGATTCCATCACGGCGACCCGTACGTTCCAAATGAAGGTAACGCAGGATGGCTCGAAGCAGAGTCTGACGATGAACACCCAATTCCATTGGATGATCATCAAGCTGAAGGCTTCTCAGATGGATCAGACTCTGAGCCGGAACTCAACAACCTACCTCTAGTAGGTCAAACCCCGAACAACAACCCTCGACCAGCTTTTCTAGGTCCCACTCCCTTGTGGGTAGATAACTTGAATCGCTGGAGTGACGAACAGGGTCAACCCTTACCATACTTTGGGGACCGAACCTTTTACAACGTCAGCGATGGTGGCTCTGCTGACCGAGCTCTACCTGTCCTTATCCGTAGGATATCTCGTAATGTCGAGCAAGGTCGAGCAGCCATCGACCGAGTCATGGAGATTGATGCCAACTCTGGTGTCAACACAGTCCGCATTCGCCGTCTCGAAGAAGATATGGAACGGACCCGGAGAACTAATGAAACTCTGCAGCAACGTCTGGTTGCCTCTGAAGCTGAGGTCATGGAACTTCGAGCTCGTTAAAGAGCTCATGAACGACACCTTCAAGAGGTGGTACGTCAAATGAGAGACCTCAGGGTTCTCCCGAGGAATACTCATCGCCGTTAGATGATGTCTAGTACATCATTATCTTTTGGGTTAAGGATTAGTCTTTTAACATCTGTGCTCTAAGTAGCACTTATCTGTAAAATATTCCTAACTTTCAGTACTCTAACTAGGAATCTAGGAACTGTCAAACTTTCTGTATGGTATGATGTAAGACCTACTGTTAGGTCAATTTTCATTGAACTCGTTACATCAGTAATACTAGTATTATTTGACAACTACCTACTCTGTGGGATAAATCTTTGCATTTGGGTTTTCTTACACATCATTCTGAATATGAACACAAACACTCATTCAATTGTTGGGCTATGGTCAGTTAGTCCATGTGTCATTCGCACATTTCTTACAAATTGATTCTTACCACTTTTCTCATCTTTATAAACTTATAGTTGAAAGATGCCTCCTCGTAAATCTCCCAGGGCTAGGAATAATCCTGTGCCTCCACCGCCTCCTCCACCTGCAGCCATCGATACTGCCGCTCTGAACGCTGCCGTAGCTGCAGCAGTGGCAACTGCCATGGCTCAGTATCACTCATCGGATGCTAGCAGAGGTGGAACCCCGGTTAACTCCATTCCGGTGGAAACTCCTGTGCGCTCGAGAGAGTGCTCTTACAAGGATTTCACCAACTGTAAGCCGAAACCTTTCCATGGGACCGGCGGGGTCATTGCCCTTTCGCAATGGTTTGAGAAGACTGAATCAGTCTTCGAAATCTGTTCTTGCCCTGCTGCGTGCAAAGTCAAATATGCCGCATGCACCTTCGAAGGGAAGGCACTGACGTGGTGGAACAGCCACGTTAAATCTCTAACTCTCATCGTGGCCAACGATATAGGCTGGGATACGATGAAAGACCTCATGATTGAGGAATACTGCCCGAGGGGCGAGATCCAAAAACTGGAACAGGAACTTTGGAGCCTGACCATGAAGGGCACCAACATTATCGCTTACACTGCCCGGTTTAGCGAACTGGTGGCCCTCTGCCCGAATATGGTTCCCACTGAAGGGAAGAAGATTGAAAGGTACATATGGGGGCTAGTTCATCCGTATCAGGGGAATGTCCTATCATCAAACCCCGCTACCTTCGACAGTGCCAAACGACTGGCACAGCGACTCATTGACCATGGTGTCAAAACCCCTACAACCACAACAACCCTAGCCATCTCAGAACCATCCAAACCCGCTGACACCAAGCGGAAGTTCTGGGATGACAAGAAGAGGCAGCGAGCTGCCAAGAAGCAGCAAACTGTGGCTGTACATGCCGCAGTAACCCCTGCTGCTACTGCACCGACGAAGCAGTATGTTGGAAGTTTGCCGAAGTGCAACAAATGCAACTTCAACCACAACGGCCCCTGCCGTGAAATGCAATGCTCTAACTGCAACAGGAAAGGACACACCGTCCGTTTCTGTAAATTTCCGGCGCAACCAATCACACAAGTCCCTGGCTCTGGCGCGAGCCCAACTTGTTATGGATGTGGCGAAACAGGCCACTATAAGAGGGACTGCCCTAAAGCGAGGAATACTGGAGGAGCAGGGAGGGTACTAGCTATAGGCCATGGGGAAGCAGTCGCTGACCCGACAGTGGTGACTGGTACGTTCCTCCTCGATAACTCCTATGCATGCATTCTGTTCGATAGTGGAGCGGAGCGAAGCTTCGTAAACCACAAATTTGCTCGCATGCTTAAACCACAACCACACGCACTTAAAGAACAATTCACAGTAGAAATGGCTAACGGCAAATCAGAAAACACCAGTAGCATATACTTAGGGTGTATCCTAACCCTAGATAACCATACATTCCCAATCGACCTCATGCCGGTCTCAATAAAAAGTTTCGACGTCATCATCGGCATGGATTGGTTGAGTCTACATCGCGCTGACATCATGTGCTTCGAGAAAGCAATCCGACTAAACCTTCCGTCTAACGAAACTCTTATAGTCTACGGCGAAAAACCTGGTGCGAGTCTTCGCATTATATCAAGTATTCAAGCACAGAAATATCTACGCAAGGAATACCACGCATTCCTTGCTCACATCGTCGACACGAACCTCGAAACGAAAGAACTCAAGAACATTCCAGTAGTGAGTGACTTTCCCGAAATTTTCCCATAAGAACTACCTGGATTACCTCCGCAACGACAGGTCGAATTCCGTATCGACTTAGTCCCAGGAGCTACCCCAGTAGCCAAGTCTCCCTACCGATTAGCACCAGCAGAGATGCAGGAATTATCTGGTCAACTTAACGAACTACTCAACAAGGGCTTCATCAGACCAAGCTTCTCACCTTGGGGAGCGCCGGTCTTGTTTGTTAAGAAGAAAGACGGATCATTCCGTATGTGTATCGACTACAGGGAACTCAACAAACTGACGGTCAAAAATCGTTACCCTCTACCTCGCATAGGCGATTTATTTGACCAACTGCAAGGGGCGAACTATTTTTCTAAAATTGATCTAAGATCCGGATATCACCAGTTACGAGTGCTAGAGGAGGACGTTCCAAAGACAACCTTCCGAACTCGTTATGGACACTACGAGTTCGTGGTGATGCCATTCGGATTGACCAATGCGCCAGCAGTTTTCATGGACCTGATGAACAGAGTATGCCGACCTTACTTGGATCAGTTCGTCATCGTTTTCATTGACGACATCCTGATCTACTCCCGGAGTAAGGAAGAGCATGGCGATCACCTCCGACTAGTTTTAGGAACTTTGCGAACGGAGAAACTTTATGCGAAGTTCTCGAAATGTGAATTTTGGATCCGAAGAGTCGAATTCTTAGGACACGTGGTAAGCGAAGAGGGAATCCACGTGGACCCCTCCAAAATTAAAGCCATTGAGAACTGGTCAGCACCGAAAACGCCGACAGAAATTCGTCAATTTTTAGGTCTTGCTGGCTACTACCGCAGATTCATTCAGAACTTCTCCCGAATAGCGAAACCTCTTACAACCCTGACCCAGAAAGGCATGGCCTTTGACTGGGAAGAGAAACAAGAGAGAGCGTTCCAAACGCTCAAACGAGCCTTGTGCACCGCGCCAATACTATCTCTCCCCAAAGGGATAGAAGACTTCGTAGTCTATTGCGATGCATCGAACCAAGGGCTCGGGTGTGTTCTGATGCAACGAGGTAAGGTCATCGCCTACGCCTCCCGACAGTTGAAGACACACGAAGTTAACTATACAACACACGATCTTGAACTGGGAGTAGTAGTGTTTGCTCTGAAGATCTAGAGACATTACTTGTATGGAACGAAGAGCACTATCTTTACCGACCACAAGAGTCTACAACACATATTCGATCAGAAGGAGCTCAACATGAGGCAACGACGGTGGGTCGAGCTACTCAGTGATTACGAATGCGATATTCGTTATCATCCGGGTAAAGCCAACGTAGTAGCAGACGCCCTGAGTCGGAAAGAATATTCTGGTCGCAAGGTCAAGTCACTATCAATAACCATCCATTCACACTTGTCTAACCAAATTCAGGCGGCCCAACTTGAAGCCATGAAACCTGAAAATGTGACGGGTGAATCCCTTAGAGGAATGGATAAGAACTTAGAAGCCAAGGGTGACGGAGCCTTATACTTCATGAATCGGATTTGGACACCGAAACACGGTGGTTTCCGAGACCTAGTCATGACCGAGGCGCACAACACTCGGTATTCCGTCCACCCAGGTTCAGATAAGATGTATCTGGATCTTAAAAAGCTATACTGGTGGCCTAATATGAAAGCAGAGATTGCTACCTTCGTAAGTAAATGCCTTACTTGCGCAAAGGTAAAGGTCGAATACCAGAAGCCCTCTGGTTTACTGCAACAACCAGAAATTCCAGAATGGAAGTGGGAGCGGATCACTATAGATTTCATAACCAAGTTGCCCAAGACAACGGGTGGACTTGATACCATATGGGTCATCGTTGATAGATTGACCAAGTCTGCACACTTCCTACCTATCAAAGAAACCGACAAAATGGAGAAACTTACGAGAACATACATTAGGGAAGTCGTACGATTACATGGTGTACCTATATCCATTATCTCCGATCGAGATAGTAGGTTCACCTCAAGATTTTGGCAATCACTACAACATTCCCTAGGAACAAGGCTGGACATGAGCACAGCCTACCATCCACAGACTGACGGACAGAGTGAGAGAACAATCCAGACTTTAGAAGATATGTTGCGTGCTTGTGTAATTGACTTTGGAAAAGCATGGGATACTCATTTACCCCTCGTCGAATTTTCCTACAACAACAGTTATCACACGAGCATAAAAGCAGCACCATTTGAAGCTCTCTACGGCCGAAAGTGCAGATCCCCTCTGTGCTGGGCTGAGGTGGGTGATACCCAATTAGCGAGAGGGCAAGCTTCCGACAGTACTCTCACTGGTCTGGAAATCATTCGGGAAACGACAGAGAAGATCGTTCAGATTCGTGAACGATTGAAAGCCTCTAGAGACCGACAAAAGAGCTACGCTGATAAACGCAGAAAACCTTTGGAATTTCAGGTGGGAGACCGAGTCCTTCTCAAAGTCTCACCCTGGAAGGGCTTGATACGCTTCGGTAAGCGTGGGAAGCTTAATCCTAGGTACATAGGACCTTTCGAGATTCTCGCAAGAGTCGGCCCCGTAGCTTACAAACTTGATCTACCCGACACACTTCGTAACATACATTCTACATTCTACGTATCTAACTTGAAAAAGTGTCTGTCCGACGAGACTCTCGTAATCCCACTCGACGAAATCGAGATCAACGAGAGCCTCAACTTCGTGGAAGAACCTGTAGAGATCATGGACCGTGAGGTCAAGCAGACGAAGCAAAGCCGTATCCCTATCGTGAAGGTTCGCTGGAACGCCAAGCGAGGACCAGAATTCACTTGGGAACGCGAGGATCAGATGAAACTGAAACATCCTCATCTCTTCGCTTAGTTATTTGTAACTTCTTATTTTCTTAAATTCTAATTTTGGGACGAAATTCCTTCTAACGGGGGGATGATGTGACAACCCGAAATTTTCATTTGTACGAACATCATCTATTCAATAGAAGCTAGTCCAATTTCTGTAAATTTCAAACTTGTCCGAACAAGTTTGTGTACATTAGGGTTTACGTTTCTGGACATATCCGGAGAATGGATGCTCCTATGATCGTGAAACTTGAACATTTTAAGTTTCACAATGTTATAGTCCGACTTCCGGAATAAAAATATTTTCTGTCAAAATATTCCAGGACTATAAATAGTTTTCTGAATTAAATTAATTCATTATTCACAATTCCAAAAAGAGAAAAGCCGTATTCTCTCTGACGGATCTTCGGGTTTTCATCCCAGATTGTGAGTTTACTTTTCTAAATGTGTTTCAATACTTGTTTAATGCTTATTAACAACAATAACATGTTTAGATTTCAAGATCCGAGAGTTTACCACCCAAGAACGTTCTTGGGGAGTAAACTCCAAAATGGAACTTTAATGCTTTCTAGACCCATCCACGTGTTAGAGGACTTATCAATGACATTGTGTATGATCTTTATAGCCTAGGAATCATCCAAGAAACATAAGTTCTAGGAGTTTACGGCCAAGGAACTCCCTTGGGCCGTAAACCCCTTTTCAAGGGCTTAAATGCCCTAAAACTTTCCCCAAATGCTTAAGGACTTCAACTACTAGTACTTGTGCTTGTTTAGAACATCAAAAGCTCATCAAAATCACAAGTTAGTAGGAGTTTACGGCCAAGAACTCCTCTTGGGCCGTAAACCCCTTTTTGTGGGACAAAAATCATTCCAAGCAACCCTTAAGCCTTTAGACAATTTACCTTGCACCTTTGGGACTAGAATGGAGAGTAGAACACATAAAAACCACTCCTTGAAAGGAGTTTACGGCCAAGGAACATATCTTGGGCCATAAACTCCAAGTGAAGGCACCAAAGTGTGCCTCTTGTCCCCATAAGCCTTAGATAAATTCATGAAAGCAATCCTTGTTGTTTAAGTGCTTCAAATCAATTAAAATCCAAGAGTTTACGGATGTAAACTCTAGGGTGAATGCTTTTAGGCCGTAAACTCCCATATGGAGTGTTCTAGAGCCTTAAACTACTTCATATGTTATTCCAACAAAGCTAGGAGTGAGCTAGGACCAAGATAGCACCATAAAACACCCAAAACCAACCTTTGAGGAGTTCACGGCCATAAACCCATGAGTTTACGGCCGTAAACTCCAAGATGTGGGGTTTGTTGGGTGGTAAACTCCTATACAAGGCCATTTGAAGTTTCAAACCCTTTTGCCTTCTCCCGTAACAACTTAGATGCAACCATTTGAACCTTAAACACTCATAAGAGTGCTTACATGTTCCTAATTGTATTAACTTACTTTGTTAAGTTATTATGTGGCTAATTAGTTATATATATATATATATATATATATATATATATATATATATATATATATATATATATATATATATGCTTATTATATGATAACTAGGCTCGTACGTGTGAACAAGTCTCCGTTTGGCACTTAGCACGGTACCCGATACCTCAATTCAAGCGACTCACCACATGTGAGTTCATACCCCTTGAATCAACCTTTGAAATGATTTTAAATGTTTTAAACACTTTATGGGGGGGATACAAGTCAAATACTTATAGTTATTGCTTCAATCACACGTGATTGCCTTTAATCACATGTGATTAATAACTAGGAAAAACAACGATTTTTACCAATGTTCAAACTGTTTATCAAACTGTTTCACTTCAAACGTTTTACAAACTCTTTTTACTTATCAAATGCTTTTATTAATCTTTGTTCTACTTCTTATAAATTGCATGCCCATATACGTATAGATGTATAAATAATGTTTAAAAGGCTTAGGAAAGCCACCTATCCTATTTCCTTTTCCTCGATTTGGATGTGGTCTGGTGGAGCTTCGGGTGACCATCCGAAGGTCGTTTCAACATTAATTATATATAATATATACATGTATAGACATAAAAGTACTTCCATACTCATATTTATCAGTACATCAATAGTTAGTTACCATCGGGGTAACACAGTACAACACATATACATATACTAGAAACAATACATATACAACGATACTAGAAACAATACATATACAATGATACTAGAAACAATACATATACATATACTAGAAACAATACATGTACAATGATGCTAGAAACAATACATATACATATACTAGAAACAATACATGTACAATGATGCTAGAAACAATACATATACATATACTAGAAAGAGAAACAGTACATATACATGAATACTTTATTATTGTGATTTAAATCGGAGCATGACTTAACTGTCATGGCTCGAGTTGTAGCCAGAATTCTCTTGAAGGGAGAGCGTGAGTTTGCGTATAGATCTATACTGGATTGACAATCCTACACCTTGCTGCTAGCTACAGCCAGACCTGCAGGTCTGCAGGTGCCAAACGTCATTCTGTTATTACGACCATTCATTTGTCGTTGTTACTAGTCAATAGTATGGTGCAATTTATCACGTAATGCCTTAATATAAATCCGGTTTAAGGTAGTTAGTACCGCAGTAGTCTTATAATACAAAGGCTACAGTACTACATCAATTTACCCATTACATATTTTAGTGATAACCTCACTTAAACGTTTATGTACAAACTATATTTTGTTAAATGATAGTTACATTTGGGAAATTACACACTTTTACATCAAACGAACATACAAAACAGTCAAGCCTTGGTAGAAGGCTTCTTTAATAGAAAATATAGGTTTTTCTGAGAGATTCAAACTTTTACAAACAATTACAAACTTTTACATACATTTTACAAACTTATACTTGATACAGATTCAAACATTTTTGAAGGACAACTTCTGACACTAAAATACTTACGAACTCACCAGCTTAATGCTGATAAACTCTTTCAAAATAACTTTTATTCTCAGGTCGTCAGTAGACAGGTACCGAGGCCAGCTTTTGAGAAGATGGAGCGCATTCAAGACTCATCTTATTATTTTGATATACGTTATTTTTGGTGTCTACAATGTACAGAACACACTTATATTAAAATTATATATTTAATGCAATGGATGATGTTGTTTGCTTATTTACATTTACTGTGTTGTGATACTTACATGACGTCCTCCGCCCCAGAACGTTTCCGCCGTTCTTGGTTTTGGGGTGTGACATGACCTCTCTTCTTAGCCATAACAATGCACTAAGACGTCCTTAGAGTATGAATTTGTGATATGGTTTCATAATCATTAAGATGATCATGAAATATGATACTAAAGTACTCTCCCATCCTTTCAGATTTGAGAAACTTTTATCTTTCTGCCTAATTTGATTCTTCTCATTTTTTTTGTCATACATTGTAACCTTTCCAATGTTACAAAATTATACTTAACCTTATAAGTATAATCATATTCACTAATCTTTAGTAAATCATGACAAATCAATCTTTGTGGTGGACCTTGACCAGCGCACACCCAGTGTACCTAATTCCTTAGTCCTTCAATTGACTCACATATACATGTGATGAAAGAATTAGTGTCAATTTTCAAAGATGAAAATTCTCATTCATCATACAATACAACTTGTATGATTCCAAGTTTCTGTCCAATTGAAACTTGGGTGATGAAAAACTTTCTTCATATGGTAAATTCAGACACTACCACAAATGAAAGAATCAAATCCAATTTCCAATATTGCTATTACTGGAAACATATAAGCAACAATTTCCACAGATGCCATTGTAAGGATATTTTTAAAATAAATAAAATTAAAACCCTTTTTTTTATTTTATTTTAAAACTTTGCGGAAAAACTTATCCTTACAATCCACATGAAAACCTTGTTGTTATCTATTCACAAGCAATATATTATAACTCTTAAGCAACAGCTCAAAATTCTGATTACCGAACCATGCGATCGAAACCCACCTTCGCAATCAGAATCAACATATACTTACTTTAAGCTTCCTATCCTTTCTTTGATTCTAAAAAAAAACATCAACATGTGACCCATTCACATTATGTAATAAGAATCTCCAAATAGAAACTTAATAGAGTTAGTCAGTGGACTTTAACTGAAGTAGAGTCAAACTTTTTGACTTGATCAATCTTATGATCTTTCAGGCAAATATGGCAGCTTCGCAATCAGTGTCCCTCCCTTTGGTAATAAAACATATAGACCCTTTGGTAATGGCACATGAGACTATCTCAGACTGAGCCTTTCTCTTTACCATTTGGTCAACCGAGTTGATTATGGCCGATCCCTTTCCATTGGGAAGAGAAATTCTTTTCTAGATATCCAATGCTACCGTTGCCAATGTCCATTTAAGGTTTGGGAAGTTGATCTTCTAATAAAATTTTCTTTACTAGTGTTCCAAATCATTGCTGATTCCGCACCACCAAGTAAATAGATAAGATCATTAAGGGTCATGTCATAGTCTGTCTCATAGTAGTCCCAAAGAGACTCACTATGTTACTAAGAAAGTGATTGAACATCCAACTTTCACAAGACTTTGACACCCAACTCTCCCGGCTTGTCAATATGTGACTTTATCTCCAAGATGTGAGCACACATAGACTATGCTTGCCAAAAGGGATTGAATGACTTTAAACTTTTCAAGAACTTATGGGTGAGGGAGAATAATTGGAGGAGGTGGAGGAAGTGAAGCATGATGTTGAGGAACATCATCTTTTTAAGAGATTTGTGAAGATCATAGTTGTCTGAACTCGACATCTATAATGGGAGAAAATCAAGTTAGTTGATTCAAAGTCCTTAATATAACACCCAATATGAAATATTAAGGCTAGGACCCAACACAATATTTTATAATTTGGAAGAGGGATGTCGTAATCCAAGCTATAAAATATTTGAAGGTAGGCGAATGACGATTCACCAATTTCCACCATGAAAAACGAAATAATTTATTAGGTTTTAATTGGATTTGAAATTCCTAGATCTTTTGAGATTCATTGAACTTTTCAATGGCATGTTTCAATCTTGAGTGTGCCCTCTCAAATTTTGTGACTGGGATGCCGAGGATCACAAAACAAGGTGTGAATAACCATATCAATTCACTTGGTACCCTTAATACTATCACCTAATCAATGTGCCGGTTAACCACACACGCTCCATTGATCTATGACAAACATTAACTCACCCTTCGTGATCCTTACTAGTCCAAGTTAGTGTGCCGGTTACCCACACACGCTCCACCAATGACTTGGTAAGGTACAAAGTGTGAATTCCATGAGCTAGCACCAAATTCACATTTTTCCTAAAGTAACTAAGATTGGGAATTAAATAAAAAAATATTTAGTTACTTTATAATAATCGTTATACTTTTAATGAGAATTTAAAGTCATTGTCCTACCCGTTCGGCTAACGACCCTCCACCGATCAAGCAAGCGATGGGTGAGAGTGTACACCCATTAAGTCGCCATTTTATAGGCAACAACCTTATACCCACCTTATAGACCGGCTTCGTAAATGAGGCCTACTAACAGTAAAACGACTTGTTCTTATACATATATATATATATATATATATATATATATATATATATATAATTAACCATTAATGTTATAAATAGTATAAGTGTTGAATTTTAACCTTTAAAATTCTAAGTGTTGGAATTAAAGTTTATTAAAGTGTGTGAAACTTTTCCATATTCCAAAACTTGAGGGCAAGTTTTGAACAATTCATAAACTTTTGGATATTCATAACTTATGAGTTTTAATTAAGTGTTTTAAAGCTTTTAATGAAGAGTCTCTTGGAAATCCATAACTTGAGGACAAGTTATGGAGTCCATAAAACATTTATGGGAAAAACTCTTCAAGAAAAAGTAACCTACAACTTCCTAAAAAAAACATTTAAAAGAAAAAACTTTTGGAATTCCATAACTTGAGGACAAAATATGAATTCCATTAAAACAAATTAAGATCAAGAATTAACTAACAAACAATTTGCAAATAATTCCTATGATCTAACAAAACTCATATGAACATGAACATCCACATCAACAATTTCAAGAATCATATGAACACATATAAAATTGAAATTTTGATTATAACTTTGAAATTGGTCCACCATCATCATTAGCACATCAAAAACAGGTTTTATGACTCCAAAACAATTTAAGGTAATGATTCTAGACCAATTCCAGCACCAAAACTCGAAGATATGCTATCTGGGGGTCCAACTCGTCGAGTGCATGAACCAACTCGCCGAGTTGGATGAGTTTTGCCTTGGACTCGTCGAGTCCCTTCATGGACTCGGCGAGTCAGCTGTACAGACAGCATAAAATCTTCGATTTTCAGCAATTTGCATCAAGTATTCAAACAAGCAAGCCTAGGCTCTGATACCACTGTTGGGTTTTGAGCAATCTAACACTTCCTAAGTGTGCATGCAACCCTAATAAACCTTGGATCTATGTTTGTCTAAATACATGCAAAATAATAATTTTTCCAAGGTTTATAACCTATCTAACATGGCATGGGGAACATTTCAACATAAAGAGTTAGAAGAGATTACATAATTTTTTGATGAGTTTGGTTCTTGAGGAGTTTGAGGGCCAAGCACCAATAGTGTGAATGCCTCAAATGGAATCACAAAACACCACAAACTCTTGGAAAACTTTGAGAGAGTATATACACTTGTATATTTCGGCCACACACAAGCTCACACACATTAGTTCACTAGTTACACTTAGGCCCCATTTCATGCTCCATAAGCATGCTTATATAGTGTGCATGGTTAGGGTGAAACCCTAATAACCCATGTCTTCTCCTTTCCAAGGATCCATGGGTTAAAAGCTCCATGGATCATCCATGGACTTCCATATAAGCCTAGACCATTAACAAATGAGTGTTAGCCCACACCATATAAAACCAATAGCCCATAATCTAATTAGTCTTCCTTTTAATCTCTAAATTAATTCATAATTAATTTAAGACTAAAACTAATTAAATAACATAATCTCATATTAATATATTATAACTTATAATATATTAATAAACATATGTGTATAACTCTCATAAAATTATCCATAAATAGTTTGGATGAGATGCAACCCAAATGGACCATGCCGGGTCGGGTCAAGTATATACCAAATAAGTTATGGACTTAGACACCTTATCCAACACAAAGTATTACAAATAGTAAATTATGAGTTCAATACCCTAAAAATCCCGATTCAAGTTTATTATGAACTAGGATTTTCTTATTGGGTCCAATGCGACCAATAAGCCTTCAATTTGACTATTTTGGGCCTAGGAACCCTAATTGGACCCACATTCATGAAACTTTAGCATTTTGGGCCATATGGACCTAAAATGATCTAATTTATCTCTAATATGCCTTGTTGGGCCATAAACGATTTCGTTCACCCTAATGGGCTAAAAATGTTAATTGCGTTTCATAAAATTTAAACCAAGCCAAGAATGGGCGCAAACTATTTCATCTTCATTCCTCTTAGCCCATTCTAGGCCCAACACATATTTATGTTAAAAAAAAGGGATGAAGAAATTAAGTAATTAAAAAGTTGACTCCTATGTATTATTTAGAGGTAATCCATGTATTACCCCTCATATTTCCATGATAAACCCTACCTTTAATGACCAAAAATCAATTTTCTCCCTCTCTTCTTACCGCTCTCAGCCAAACCCTCTTACCACCTCCATTTTCTTTCAAAAAATTCAGAAGAAATCTCTCAAGAACTCTTCCTCCTTGTTTATTTTTCGAGATTTTGGGTGTGTTTCATGATGATTATTCATCAAGGTCATCATCCTTGGTAAGATCTTACCAACCTAAGTTGATTTATTTCATTTTTAAATTCAAATCACTCCTCTTACCACCTTGTTTTTGTGGATCATGCTTCTTATATCCATCTAAGTTCCAAAGTCTCCTCAAGAAGCTTGCTAGGTTCGAAATGCTCTCACGTCTTCATCAAACCAAGAACAACAAAGCAAGGTTAGTACATACCCCCTTTATTTTTGGTTTTATATGATTTTTAGGGGAGAATACAAGTAGCTATTTGATAGATTTAAGTGTTATGCATGTTTATGTGTATTTTTCTATATTATGTGTTGTCATTTTGTGATCAAAATCCATATATCTTGAAAACTCTACCAAAAATCTATGATATATGTAATCTAAAACACTTTATACAACATATCATGAAGATACAAGTGTTAACCATGTTAAAATTGTTGAAAAACTAAACAACATTTTGAAAAGGGCAATTTTTGACAAAGAAACAAAAAGTTGAAACCTTTGTGTCATTTTCGGTTTTACAAGGACCAAAGGAGTCATAATTTCATAAAAATGGGTCTTTATGATAATCATATAATCCAAAGGGCCAAAGTTATAAAATTTTGCATAATGGGCCTTGATTTGGGTGATTACGGTTTCTTGGGCCTAAAATGTAAAAATCTTGAATTTTAAGGGTGAAATTGTCATTTTATACAAAAATGGGCTAAAAATGTAAATCTATGGATTTATGGGCTGAAAATACTACTTCTATTGAAATTGGGCCTAAAATGTTTTTTCTAAAAAATTTGGGCCGAAAATCCCATTCCTTTTAACAATTGGGCCAATAATGTTAGTTTTAAAAAGATTAGGCTGAAATTATCATATATATCAAAATTGGGCTGAAAATGTAAAATATTATAAAAATGGATCGAAAATATCAATATATTTATATTTGGGCCAAAAATTTCAATTTATAAATATGGGCCAAAATTGTCATTTTTATTTGAATTAAGCCCATAAATGTAAACTTTTATGTACTATGGGACTCAAATTGTCAATCTTACAAACATGTCACTATTACAAAAATCAGTCTTTCTACATTATTTTGGTGAACTCTCAAACAAAAACGTCATTATAGTAAATGTGGACCATTTTCACCGCTTTAGTAAAACGTTCAAACTAAAATGGGCAATGTCTTAACGAAAAACATAATACAATGATTTTGATGAAATGTGTAATCGAGTATGAGATTCAAAATCAGAGTAATTCAAGTAATGAACACAAGATGTAAATAATTATGTTTTAGCTTAAGTACTTCCAAGAACTCAGAGTACAAAATTAGACAAAGACGTGGGAAAAACTCTATCTAACTCTAAGTTCCACTCCTATTTATAGGAGGCTGGAAGTACAAAAAAATAGTAAGGACTGAGCATTAAGTTTCGACTAAACTGTTCCTTAGTAAATACATACAAAACTCACCTAATAAGCGAATACAAAGACTTCGACTTTTTACAACATTTTCGACTCTACAATCCCCCCGTTTGTAAACAAGTCGAAATCTTCAGTTCGTGATAAATATAACAACAAAATGCATCATTCTACGAATTTCCATATACCATGTCATTATTTTGTTCAACTCCACCTTGTCTCCATCATTGTTTCATTTGCAACTATTCATATTAACCATGAAGTTCGTATAGTGTGCAATTGTGTATCTCTCTACTTCATTCGTTTGAAACAAAAACCTCTTAGGTTTATTCTTCTTATCTCTCCCAGAAAATACCATATCAAAAGGTTTCAAACAAATTTATCCATCTGAAAACTTCTTTAACTCAGCCTGAAATTTCCACCTTCACTTTTCTTCCCATTGTCGTAGCTAACTCCATGTCTGTTAAGGCTAGACAATCATAATAATTGTCTATGAAAATCTTGATATGAGAAAGAACCAGCCTTAATATATCATTTCCTGTCGCTTGGAGCCACAAACTTCTGGATGTCTTGATCAAGAATAGTTACTTTCTAAGTAAGGAACTTACGAGTTAAGAATGAAGTTTTAGCAGGCTTCATCACAATTCCTTTTAGTTCTCCAATCAACTCCTTCAGTTTCTCAAACTGATCTTTGTCATCCTTTGCTTTTGCTTCATCTTTCGGAACTGTTGATTGAAAAGTATAAATGAAGTTTGTGACAGCCCCAACAATTATGTCAACTTTGGCTTGCAATGATGAATAATTGTTATTCACATCACTGATTGCTTTTGCAACTTCATTTTTCATCTCGTCCAGTTTCAAATTCACATCCTCCCTAACCTTCATCACGTCTTGTACAAAAAGAAGATGTCTTTATTTTTCGACGTTTTGAAGTTCTTTCACCTCATTGTTAAACATATCTCCTTGAGCTTTAACACGAAGCTCATTGTTTTTGTCAAGTGTATCCATCTGTCTTTGTAATCGAAGCTCTACTGCCTTGAGCATGACATCAACCTCTATTCCTGAAACCGAATTCTTGGCTGCAGAATTGGCTTGGGATTGTAGAATAGTGTTGATTTTTTCAGTTCAACACTTTGAATTGCTTTCCCGACATAAGCATATGATTAGGAATATCCTCATCTTCCAAATAATAATGGAGATCTTCAAATGTTCCTCCGAAACCTCCTCCATCCATTTCATCATCGGAATTATGCTTGGGTGGATCGGTGGATTGTGATTAGATTTGTTCAAACGTTGGTGAAGTGGTAATGGTTTGTGTGATTGGTGGTTGAGTAACGAAAATAGGTAGAGAAGTGTCTACAGTCGAAGTAACTGTATATGTGGAAATTGGTAATGAAGTGATTATGGGAATAGGTTGTGAAGAATCAACACGCATGTTAACATTTGCACCCGTATTAGATACATTTGCACGGATGTTTGAAATTGGAAACTCCTCAGAAACTGATTCGGTTACCACAATTTCGAGTGGAATACTGGTGGTTGGTGGTTCGACAGTTATTGTGGGTTGAATTACGAAAGTACTATGGGAGATGATACCTTCAGTGTAGTGGATCCCAAGGGAGTGTCAGGTACTATCTCATTGTCGGATGATTCGTCATGAACAATAAGTTTTCGCTTCTTCGTCTATTGAGAGATGTGTTTGGCCACTTCTTGAGCTATTCGTTTCTTGGACGATGGAGAAACTGGTGCGGGAATCTCACGAACCTTGACCCCCTTTCGGTTTAATTGAGCTTTTCGGGCAAGTGGAAATGAATCTTCAGACATAGTTCTTTTCTGAGAAAGTTTCCCCAGTCTCTTTAACACGCCACTTTCTCCTTTGGCTTTTCAACTATCTTCTCAGCCTTCTCCTTTTCATCGTCTTTCTTCTTCTTTGGAGATTTGGATTTGGGATTTTTCAAGCTTTCAGCCTTAACATCCTCAACATTCTTCTTTGTCCTCTTAGACTTCTTAGTCTTTTTCGAAGCATCATCCGGTAACAATACCCCAACAATCACATTGGGATTGACAGTTTCAAGTAATTGGCCAACATAGGGTGTGTAGGATCAATTTTCTTTAACATAGCATCTGGGATTCTGCCAATGACTGGAAACTCATTAACATCATCCTCCACAGTCTTAGGAAAATGGTACTTATGACAACCCGAAATTTTCATGTTCAATAGATCAATTCTATCAAATTTAGACTCATTTTGCTATCTTGTAGCACTGTTTAGGGTCTATTAGAGTGTTCAAAACGTAATACAATCAAGGTATGAGCCTAGAAATGGGTTAACTCGATGCATATCAATCAAAATCGGGCCAAACACTCCAACACATGGAGTGTGCGGCCATACACATGAGTGAGCGGCCACACACCCATTTCAGCCACACTCCTTCATATAAATAGAACACTTAGCCAATTTTGATCGCTTTTCCACTCCTTCAAGGCTAGAACTTGAGATTCTCTCAAGTATCATCCAAATATTCATCTTGATTTTCATAAAAGTAAGTAATACTTCCCTTTGATTTTTTGATGCAAGACCTTAACTAGCCTTTCCCTTTGATTTGATCCATGAAAACATCCATTTTGAGTCAAAAACACCAAGAACACCAAGAACACACACTAAGTTTTGGACCATAATCACCCTTTTCAAGCCTCTACAACGTGTATACACTTATCACAACTAGGTATATGCTTAGACCACTTGAAATTATACATGAACAACATCATTTCATATGATCTTCAAGTGTGTGCGGCCGCACACACCATGGTGGCCGCACACACCCTTTTTAGGTCCCAAAATGGCAACAAACTTCATTTAAGGCTAAGGAATGAAGAATCAAACCTTCCTAGATGTCCCTTATATCTTAAAATCACATTTTGGCACATTCCATAAGGATTGTTTGGCCGCACACAATTCTTGGCCGCACACACACATTTGTTGTGCATTTTGACCATACACTCCCTTGTATTGTCTTATACCACTCATATACAATTGTATATGGTTGTAACACTTCATAATAAGTGTTCACTAGTCCCTGAGGTGGATCCAAATCAATAATTAGTTGTTACATACGCTAATTGTATAAATATATATGTCATTATATGGGTAATAGGATTTGCTTGTGCTCAAGTCTTCAATTGAAACTCAACTTCCTATATTGATCTTACATTCGACTTACTCACAGACAAGTGAGTTCATACCCCTTAATCTATCCTTTTAAATGATTTAAAATTCTTTTATGGGGGGGATACAAGTAAGAAACATGTAGTTATAGAATCAATCACATGTGATTTATTACTGTTTTTCAAAACAATGGATTTCATATACTTCAAACTATGTTTCAAACAAAGGATTTGCATTACTTTAAACTATATTATCAAAACAAACTGCTTTTAAATCATTTTATAAATTGACATCAAGACATCAATATTTATTATTAAACTCTTCAAATATTTTACAAAACTTCTTTCAAACTTATATATTGTGAAATGCATGTCTATATATGTTTAGTTATGTAAGTAATGTTTAAAGGACTTAGGACTGATAACTCTCTTTATTTCCTTTTACTTGTTTGGATGTGGCTCTAGGGTATTGATTATTTGTCTGTATTAATTATATATTATGTATACATATGTGGACATAAAAGTTCTATTAATTTAGTTCAGTACTCATATACATTAATTACTAGTAAACTATAATAGGTATAGTTTAGGAGAATACTATCATATACGAGTACATATACAGAGAATACTATACATAGAATACTATTACTATAACAAGTATGCCATAACAAGATTCAAGGATAACATAATGTGAGATAGTACTTCATGACATATCGACCATTTCGTTGTGTCACGTTTTGTAACCAGAATCTCCTGGAGGGAGAGCGTCAGTTTGTGTATAGATCTATACTGGATTGACTATCCTACACCTTTGTTGTTCACTACAGTGGGACTTGCAAGTCTACGGGTGCCAAATGTCATTTCTTCCAACGTCTTTCATCATCGTGTTATAGTCGGTTTAGCATGGTAACAACCACATCACATTTTACCTTATTTAACCATTGTTTTTGAGGTAGTTATTACTACAGTGATTAATACAAATAATACTGCAGTACACACTTACAGTTTTCCCATTATATTCAAATTTTGATTTTCTCACAGAAAGGGTAATATAAAACTATATTTTGGTAATAGTAGTCAACGTAGGAAAGATACTCTTTTACAAAGAACAAACATACAAAACAGTCGGGTCTTGGTAGAAGACTACTTTTATTATACTAGTAGAAAATATAGGATTTTCTAGGGTTTTCAAACATATACATTAAACATTTACAAACATATACATTGAACATTTACAAACATATAGATTGAACATATACAAACATTTGCATCAAACTTATACAACCATTGACACTAAATACTTATGAACTCACCTGCTTAAATGTTGATCTGCACTTTCAAAATAACTTGTATTCTCAGGTCATTAGTAGACAGGTACCGATGGCAGGTTTTGAGAAGACGGAGTAGTCAAGACTCGTCTTTTATTTTGATTATTCATTTTTGGTGTCTTATTACTATGAAAGAACACACATGTATTAAACTTTACTATTAATGCAACGAATGATGTTGTTGCTTGTTTACTACTTTGCATTGTTATGATATTGTACATGATGTCCTCCGCCCCCGAACGTTTCTACCGTTCAGGTTTTGGGGTGTGATAGATTGGTATCAGAGCATTGTTTATAGTGAATCGAGTGTATCAACCCATAAAATATATACAAACTATACACACAATGGGATTAAAATACTCTGACCAAGAGTTTATACTTTTGAAGTACTAAAATACTTAACTAAAAGTATACAAATCTACATACCTACATACTTACTATAGAGCAGTGTCATACTACAACGTAACAAAAGTATTTAAGTATTGGACACAACAGTCAAACATAGGCAGTTATGTAATCATATCTCGGATCAATATAGCCTGATCAACTATATTCATTTAAGATATGTTGAACATGTGCTTAGGAGTGATAATGGTGTTGCAACAAACCTAAAACTTACCAAATCATATATATGCATATACATATTCATATACATATACATCTTCAAGTACAGAAGAACATGAGAGCAAAACATTAAGTAAAATACTATAGGAGTATTTTAAATACTCTTCATTCAAGAACAACACTTCATAAGAACAAAAGGTTGTTGCTGATAGTTCTATGAGTACTTAGTGCATACAACATGGTTATATATAATTAGGTTTCATAGACTCGGAATATGTGGTCTAAGCTTTATTTCCTTTTCCTTGTTTGGATGTGGACTTAGAGTAGCATCACTTATTCGAAGGACTATTCGACTCAAGTAGTATATAATTGGTATGCACTATGTTCTCATAGAAGGAACCAGTAATAGTAATATTAGAATTACCAGTAAGTTTCTATTATAGAAACTTTTAATTGTTTATCGCTTTATTTTAGGATTGTAAATAATTCCTTACCTTTATTTCCCGTCTAGATAAATGGCTGGATTTCATCTCCCTGGTGATCGATACTTCCCGAATCATGGAAATGTTGGTTGGCTCGAAGTTGAACCAGAAGAACCTGTAATTCCACTTGATGATGAACTTGTTGAAGATTCCTCAGAGGATCTCGACTCCAAACCAAAAGTCGAGGAGTTACCTTTAGAAGCCCCAATCCCAATTCAGAACCCTCGCCCTGCTTTTCTTGGCCCGACGCCTCTGTGGGGAATAGCGATTGATATGTGGTGCAATGAACAAGGGCAGAATCACCCCTATCAAGGAGAGCGAAGCTTCTATAACCTAGAAGCAGGAGGGTCAGCTGATAGAGCACTTCCCGTGTCGGTTCACCGTATTGCTTGAAATACCGAATAGGGAAGAGCTACCAATGATCGCATGATGCAGATTGAAGCTAATGTAGGAGCCGATGCTGTTCGTATTCGCAATCTGGAAGCCCAACATAGTGCGACGAGAGATCGTAACAACTTCCTACAAGGAGAACTAGCGACATTCCAAGCCGAAGTTCAAACTTTGCATGATCGTCTGTTAACACAGGATATGCATTTGCATGAACTAGAACGTCGTCTGTCTAAATCCAAAGAATGATCTAGCAAGAAGTAGACTGTGTTCTACTCTATCTTTTGGATATAAATTAGGTCTGTGTATAGACGCTAGTATTCATTTCTTGCTTATGTAAAAACCTTGAACTTCCAGTCTTTTAGGTCTTTGTACTATCAAAGTTTTCCCACATTTGATATGATGTAAGAACTACTCTTAGGTCAATCTTTCCCAAACTCATTACATCTTAAATATCAATATTATTGGCACTTAACAATCTCTTGTGTAAAATCTTTGTTCAAATACTTTCATTTTTCTATCACTAGAACTCTATGGAACTCATACTCTCATTAAGTTGTTGAACTATGGAGATTTAGTTCATGGGACTCATTCATTAACATCACTATTGGATTCTTATCATTGTGTTCACATTTTAAACATATAGTTGAAAGATGCCTCCTCGTAGGTCAACAAGGCGCAATCCTCCGATTGTTCCAATTCAAACACCACCTCCTTCACAAATCGATATGACATCTCTTAATGCTGCAGTGGCTACAACTGTTGCAACAGCCATGGCTCAATATCACGCAACTGGTAATGCTAGTGGAGGTGGAACACCTATTCATACCACTCAAAGTGAGGTCATCGTGCCCTCGCAAGAATACTCTTATAAAGACTTCACCAACTGTAAACCCCGAATCTTCAATGGAGTCAGTGGAGTCATTGCCCTCTCACAATGGTTCGAGAAGACATAATCTGTCTATGAAATCTGTTCATGTACCGAGGAATATAAAGTCAAGTTTTCTGCCTGCACCTTCGGTGATAGATCCCTGGCATGGTGGAATAGCCATGTCAAGTCACTAACCTTAATAGTGGCAAATGCTATGGGATGGGAAGCTCTTAAGGAGCTTATGATCGAGGAATACTTCCCTAGAGGCGAAATTCAAAAGCTGGAACATGAACTCTGGAGCTTGACCATTAAAGGCTCCAACATAGTGCCTTACACTGCCAGATTTAGTGATCTGGTGGCACTATGTCCGAACATGGTTCCTACTGAAGGGAAGAAGGTCGAATGGTACATTTGGGGGCTAGTTCCTCCATTTCAGGGGAATGCCCTAGCTTCAAACCCACTACTTTCGATAGTGCCAAGTGATTGACACAACGACTCATTGACCACGGAGTCCCTACCCCGACAACAACAACAACCTTGGCTACCGTAGAACCCTCCAAAGTCGCTGACAACAAGCGGAAGTTCT
The DNA here is from genome assembly GCF_052625555.1 of Lactuca saligna. Lineage (NCBI taxonomy): Eukaryota > Viridiplantae > Streptophyta > Magnoliopsida > Asterales > Asteraceae > Lactuca > Lactuca saligna. Next base: position 149,434,938 of record NC_136417.1, read on the forward strand.
GGGATAACAAGAAGGGTAAATCAGCGCAGAACTTTGCGAAGAAACAACAAGCCGTGGCTGTTCATGCCGCGATTGCACCTGCGGCTACTGCACCAAGGAAGCCATATACTAGGAATCTACCCAAGTGCAACAAATGCACTTTCCACCACAATGGTGCCTTCTGGGAAATGCAGCACGTAAACTGCAATAGAAATGGACACACCATCCATTTTTGCAAGTCACCAGCGAGGCCAATTAACCAAATCCCCGACAATGTTGTGGGCCAAGCTTGCTACGGTTGTAGCAAGGCTGGTCATTTTAAAATAGACTACCCGAAAGCAGGAAATGTCGGTGGAGTGGGAAGAATTCTGGCTATAGGCCACGAGGAAGCCGTAGGTGATCCTATGATAGTTACTGGTATGTTTCTCCTCGATAATTCATATGCATGCATACTCTTTGATAGTGGAGCAGAGAGAAGTTTCGTGAATCAGAGGTTTGCTCACTTACTTAAATAAAAACCACGTATACTAGAAGAATCATTCACCGTTGAGATGGAAAACGGACAAAGAAAAAGCGCTAATTGTATATACTTATGTTGTACTTTAACTCTAGATGGTCATTCTTTCCCAATCGACCTCATGCCGGTCCAAATTAAAAGTTTCGACGTCATAGTCGGCATGGATTGCTTGAGTCTTTTTCGTGCCGACATCATGTGCTTTGAGAAAGCGGTTTGTCTCAATCTCCCTAACAATGAATCCCTCGTTATCTACGACGACAAATCAAGTACGAACCTTCACATCATTTCATGCGTCCAAGCTCAGAAGTGTTTACGAAAGGAATATCATTCATTCCTTGCTCACATCATCGACACAAGCGAAGAAGTGAAAGAAATTGAGAACATTCCAGAAGTACGCGACTTGCCAGACATCTTTCCAGAAGAACTACCGGGATTACCACCACAGCGTAAAGTCGAGTTCAAAATCGACTAAGTGCTAGGGGCTACCCCAGTAGCCAAATCATGTTGTCGTCTCGCACCAGCAGAGACGCAGGAACTCTCCAGTCAGCTTAAGGAACTTCTCAGAAAGAGATTCATTAGGCCAAGCTTCTCACCTTGGGGAGCACTGGTCTTGTTCGTAAAGAAGAATGATGAATCGTTCCGTATGTGCATTGACTACAGAGAACTAAACAAGCTTACTATAAAGAATAGTTACCATCTACCACACATTGACGACTTGTTTGATTAACTTCAAGGAGCAAACTAATTCACGAAGATAGATCTAAAATCCGGATATCACCAATTATGAGTGCTAGACGAGGATGTCCCCAAGACAGGCTTTCGAACTCGTTATGGGAACTACGAGTTTGTAGTGATGCCATTCGAATTAACCAATACACCAGCTTTATTCATGGATCTAATGAATAGGGTGTGCCATCCTTACTTGGATAAGTTCGTCATCGTCTTCATCGTTGACATACTTATCTACTCCCAAAGTAATGAGGAACATAGTCAACATCTACAAAAAGTCTTAGAAACATTACGATCGGAGAAGCTCTATGCGAAGTTCTCTAAGTTCGAGTTTTGGATTCGAAGAGTCGAATTCTTGGGTCACGTCATTAGTGAAGAGGGAATTCACGTGGTCTAACACCCTGTTCTTGATTATTTTGTGATTTAAGGCCCATGTGCCTTAATCCAAGTATGAGAAGGTTTTGAGGTGTTGAAAGAGAAAGGTTATTCCATTTCGGGATGTGATTGAGGTAGGTTTTGTGATAAAAGAGTCGGTTTGTGCTTTAGAGCCCAAATGTATTTTTAAGGCGCTGGTTCGGGCTTCTCATGAATTTTGGATCTGAGTTCGAGTAGGATTCAGGAGGAATAAAGTTGATAGAAGTGCGGGGCATCTCGTTAGCTTTCCGTGGATATAAAGATCGTCGGAAACAGACTTATAACGAAGAAGTTATGACCTTCAGAAGTTTTATGGTTTCAGGCTTAGCCGAGTACGCTGGCCGTAATTTTGAGTACGTTGGGCGTAATTTAGAGTATGCTAGGCGTACTGACCAGGGAGGGTCGCGAATGTTCTTCAGAGTATGCTGGGCGTACCATATGAACGTTGGGCATACGCCAAACAGACCTGAACACTATTTTAAGGTCTTGGACCCTATTTAAGGTCCTTATCTCATAACCTAACCCTAACACCTTCAGCCTCCATCCTTCTAAACCCTAGAAATCGACCCTAAGCCTCCATTTGAGTGATTCTTGAGCATTTTGGTGACTTAGTGAGTTTTTGGTGCATATTATGGAAGAAGGAGTTTCTTGTTGAAACATTGCTTGGCTTGGAGCTTGTGGATCCAAGCCCTAATCATGTTGATCTAGCTCCAGAAAGCATAAAGTTTGAATCTTGGTGGTTTTCTCATATGGATCTTTCTCTATCTCATTTTTTTTATCGATGTTACATAATTGATGGATTGTTGAATCTTTCTGCTGACTCATTTTTTATCGATTTTACATAATTGATGGGTGGTAATCCGATGACTATTTAATAGAGGTTTTAGGGTTGAGAAAACAGGTAAGTTGGATACCAATAACTACCATAATTTCTCTGCTTCCCTTGTTATATCATGGATGGATTCATAGTGTCTACATCTATGTAACGTCCGGATTTCCAGGTACCATATTTAAATTGTTTATTTTGAGTTATGAGGAGGGACTTGACGAGTTGACGGCTGGACTCGTCGAGTAGGATTGTGATTTGCTGACTGGATTAATGAACGGACTCGACGAGTCGATGGGTTGACTCGACGAGTTCACGCTGTGGACAGAAACCCTAAATCTTCGGGCATGTGCCTTATTTAAAGGCCCGTCTGGCCTTCATTTGTGGCCACTTACACCCTAGAGAAACCCTAAAGAACGGAGAGAGCTTAGAGAGAATGGGAAAGGCTAACTCATCATCCTTTTGGTGTGTTCTTGTAAGAAGAAGTGGGAAAGTCCAAGCTAGATCGATTGTGGAGCTTGGATCTATGATATTTAGCCTAAGATTCGCTTCTGAAGGTACAAACCCTTTCCCATTTCACGTATTTCATAAATTACTTGAATCTAGGGTTTCTTTGCATCACTTTGGGTGGGAATATGAAGCATGTGATGTCCCAAGGTCGAGTACGTGTTGGATCTAGACCATTAGAGGTCCAAAGAGTCCCAACCTTCCAGCTTTATGCTGATCCATGAGAGTTTTGAGAGTAGGTTTCTATTTTGAGGGTTATTTCTCCATTTATGGCTATATTTGTGTTGCATGAACATAAAGTTTGAACCTTTATGTGACTTTTGGGTGCTAGAAGGTCAGATCTATAGGTTGGAGAAACAGATACGACCTCAGAAGGTCATTTGAGTGTTGCCATGGAGGGAACTTGCCGAGTCCATAAGGGGACTCGCCGAGTCGAGTCGGGTTGCATTGCTATTCGTTACCAGTGGTAAGCCGTCGAGTGAAGGGTTAACTTGACGAGCCAAGTGAGGTAATAGGAGGATTCAGAAGACACGCATGGACTCGCCGAGTCACCCAGGTGCACTCGACGAGTCTGGTCAAAGTTGGACTGTTGACTGGAGTTGGCTTCAGTTAACCTTAGGGTTTTGGCCAACTGATTAAAGAGAGGTTAGGGAGGGGGTAGAATGGTCTTCTACCCATTATTTAGAGAGGAGAACATGAGTGGGTATTGATTAGAGATTTTATCATTTTGATATGAGGAGGCTAGGATGGGATATCGAGCACGAGATTTTATCCGACTTCATACGAGGCGAGTCTTCTCACTATACATTACCTAGAGTGGTATCTATGTGTAGACCGGAGGGTCTTTTGTGCTATGTGTATGTTTGAGATTATGTGCATTGTGATATATGTATGCTATGTGATTGTATAGACCTGACCGGAGGGTCCAACGATATAGAACGGACCGAAGGGTCCAACGATACAGACTGGGCCGAAGTGTCCAATGAGCTATGACCAGACCAGAGGGTCCAACGAGATACGAGACTAGAGGGTCCCGCTGAGACACATCGATCGGATGCTCGTACTGTACCCTCGAGTGGCATATGTGTTGTATGTGGTATTTTGGGGAACTCACAAAGCTTTTATGCTTACCGTGTTATGTGATATGTGTTTCATGTACTAGCGATGATCGCGGGAAGGCGCCGTCATGATTTGTACACACTGGCAGGATATTATGTTTTTGAGATTCTAGGATATGTTTTATTGTGATCACATCTGATAAACATGAGATTTTGCGAATGTTATATTGATAGGTGCATTTTATGCACCTATTTTGCTTGTTTATTTCCGTCTTTTTATAGCATTCTGCTTCATAATTCTTGCATTTAGTTGATTATTTGGGCAATTGCATATTTCATTAAGAATGTCTGGTACTTCACTATTTTTGATTTATTTTGCAGGAATTATGGAGCATGGAACGTGGAGCTTGGATGCATGGATGCATAAGCTTGGATTCTTGGAGCTTAGGAGCATGCAGAGAATATGAACCGGTCATTCCATGGACGAAAGCATGAAGACATAACCCAAGGCATTGTTGCGTTATCATCATAGAAAAGGACTATGTTTGAAATGCAGTTCTTGTCAAACTGACACAGGTCATGTTTGTCCTTTTATCATCTCATATTTGAGCAACATGGCTCGTGGTGAAGCTAGATTGAAGATGGAGTCAACAGTGAAGACTTTTTGGAATTTTAGCAAAAAGCATGGGCCACGCCAAAAACACATTGTCAAGACAAATGGCCATGCCAAAAACACATGGGCAAAAGGCATGGCCATGCCAAAAAAAATGGTTTTGGGAGCAGTTTCTGGCGATCTAGGGCAATTTTGGGAGATTTCATAAAGATTTTGAGAAGACCTAATGTAACAACCCGTAATTTATTCCGTCACAATAAACCGTTCCCGGTAAATAAAACCGTTCGTATTCAAATTTTTCTGTTAACCTTAGAGTTAAATTAAATTAATCGCGACTTTTAATTCAGTTTCATAAGTGTCGGGATACGTTAAAAACATTAAAATATTTTTCCATAATTATTTAGAAAATTATTAGTTTCATTTAAGTCGTGATTACGGCAATTTATCGGGTACGACCAAAAGCACCATCTAACGGCAGTATCGGGTAGAATTCCACTGGGCCATAAACTCAACCCCTATATAAAGGAGTGAGTGACATCATTTTGAAGCTTTTTCTCTCTCTCTAAATACTTTCTCTCACTACTCTCTCTCTCTAGAACTCGAAATTCATCCAAAAACCCCATTTCAAGCTTCAATTTGGTAAGTACTTCATCCTAGCTTGTTGTTTAACTTGTTTGGCATGCAAATTCATGTTTGAAACTTTCAAAAACACCCAAGAACAAGTGTTTACGGTCTAGGGACCCTCCCAAAATCATGAACACCCCTTGAGAGGGTTTTGAAGCCCTAAAACCCCTCCAAACCCATTCTAGTGCTTAGATATGGCTTAGAAACTTGCATGCATGAACTTAGGACCCCAAATTCGTACCATTTGAGTATTGGACATGAGTTTACGGTCCAAGAACATGTTAGGACCGTAAAACCACATTCATGGACCATAAACTCCTTTTAAAGTGTCAAAATGCCCCTAAACACTTACAAATGCTTCCATGATGCTTCCATGAGAGTGTAGAACCTTATAATCCTTCAAGTGATGCACCAAAACATATGTAAATGGATCAAACTTGAGTTTACTGTCCATGAACATTCTTAGACCGTAAACTCATATCCTTGGACAATAAATTCATCTTCTTGGACCATAAACTCTTCAAATGGGTGTTAAAGTGCCTTTAACACCTTGTATGGCTTGGAATTGAACCTAGAACCCTGTATGCTTAACCTTCCACCAAAAAAACGCATGATTCATGGATAAACATGAGTTTAAGGTAGTAAAATCATGTGTTTAAGGTAGTAAACTCCCCAAGATCATCTTCATAAACCGTAAAATCCTATTCCAAGGCCCTTTCAAGTCCAAATCACTTCCTAAGCCATAGAATCAACCCTAGAACTTTCCTTTGTGCATTGTAAGACCATTTAGCATCCAAGAACATACCATCCATGAGTTTACGGCCGTAAACTCATGGTAATATGGTCATAGAACCGTAAACCCTCTTATGAGTTTACTCTTGAGGAGTAAACTCCATATCCGAGCCTTATACGTCCCTAGATGTCACCCGGGTCACTCTAAACACTTGATTAGAAGTGTTTTCGCGTCTTGGAGTGTATAATCATATCTAATTAGTGATTTAAAGTCTAATTAGATACATTTGCATATCATTTCATATTACATAGGAACCTCACGCGTTATCAAGCCCCGAACCGATACTTAGCATCCAATCTGACACGCTTCTCGACCGGTGAGTTCATACCCCTACCCTTTTTCAATGGGTTTTAAATGTTTTCAGGGGGAATACAAGCAAAAGTACAAGGATATCTTGTACTTAAATTCATTATTTCATTTTAAATGGTTTCATAATCCTCACACTTTTAAGAACTGAAAACTTACTAATAAACTATTTTAACTCGCAGAGTTGTTTGTTCAAACCGATTTTCAATTCTTATTATATACTGTTATGTTGTATACTTTACAATTGATTGTTCACACTTATATTGATTGAGATTATAAATCATATGTAAAGTTTGTAATAAAATACCTTAGGCACCAGTATAAAAGACAGACACCATTAGAAAACATAAATCAATCATAATGTCCTTAATAACACACCTAGGCTCGAGTGTAAAGGACAGACACCTTTAGAATACATAAACCATTGTAATGTCCTTAATAAAACTCCTAGGCTTGAGTGTAAAGGACATGATCCATTAGAACTTAGATAGTCATAGATACTACTTCCCTAGGCACGAGAAGTAAAGGGAAATCTTAAACATTGGAGACACGTCCTCTGTAACACTTCGTTGGCTCGAGAGAGTGGAAGACTACCCCTGTAACCAGAATCTACGAACGTAGGAGAGCGTGGCTTGAGTGTATAGATCTATACGGGGGTGACAATCCCACACCTGGCTGCTACCTACAGCCGAACCGAAAGGTTCAAGGGTGACGAAAGTCATAGAAAGGATACTGGCCACGACCCGAGTCATATCTAGTCTGAAATATGGTTAAGGACTCGCAATCAAGATTATTAACACTTTACATTTATTTATTAGTTTTATCTACGTAATAAAACTAATGTACATTTTAGGATAATCGGAATTTCAGGAGACTTCACACACATACACACATTTAGGAAAACATGGGGTTTTCCTGGGGAGAACATTGAACATAATCAGAATCGGTAACAGTTCACACACAGACATATTCAGGAAAACATGGGGTTTTCCTGGGGATAACATTGAACATAATCAGAATCGGTAACAGTTCACACACACATTCAGGAAAACATGGGGTTTTCCTGGGGATAACATTGAACATAATCGGAATCGGTAACAGTTCACACACACACACATTCAGGAAAACATGGGGTGTTCCTGGCGATAACATTGAACACAATCAGAATCGGTAACAGTTCACACACACATACATTCAGGAAAACATGGGGTTTTCCTGGGGATAACATTGAACATAATCGGAGTCGGTAATAGGTCGCACACACAGAAAGTAGTACGTAACCATAAAAGTGTAACAAGTTAGATAACTAAACTTTACAATTCACAAGAACAATTATGATTTCAGTGTACATCTTTTACATTACAATTTGGAATTGGTAAACTTTACTCTTAAGCAAATATGGGATTTTTCTTGGTTAACCACTTTTTTAGGAAACTAAAGGAACTCGTTCTTTTCATAAAACAAACCGCTTATGAACTCACCAGCTTTATGCTGATTTTCAAACCGCTTGTATTCTCAGGTCCATATTAGATAGGTACCCGACGATCTCTTTTGGTGAAGACGGAGTGTGTAGAAGACTCGTCTTTCTTTTGTTTAAACTATGTATCTATGAAACATGTAGTATTTTACTTTTCAACTGATGTAATGAAATATATGTAATGTAATGTTTTGTGTTTTACTTTGCTTACTATGTACATTGGTTATGATATCCCCATGAAGTCACCTCCACCCCGAGACGTTTCCGCCTTCGGTTTCGGTGTGTGACAGATTGGTATCAGAGCCCTTGTTTATAGTGAACTGAGTATACCAAACCTTACATGGTATAAGACTATAAACATTAAGGGGCCTAAGTGCTCTGAACTAAAAGTATACTTCAAAATATAAGTATTTTCAAAAACATACAAGTATACCTAACCGCCGAGATCCGTAACTACAAGTAGAACAAAACATAAGTAAATGGGTGTTGTATACTACGGTTAAACCTGGGCAGTTATGTAGTCGTGTCTATGGTCAATATAGCCTGATCAACTATATTCATTCGAGACACGGCCAACATGTGCCTGGGAGTGACTGTGGTGTTCAGCATGCCTAAAACTTACCCAACTATCCCAAACAACGAATCGTCGTCGCAGTGAATCATGAAATACTATGGGAGTATTTCTAGATCCAACTTTGTCGTAGAAAATTCTTGTTCAAGCGTTGTCCTTCGATCATTCCTTTAGCGATAGTTTATCTGCCTTGATAATTCATTCCTGCCCTATCGCTTAATAAAGTTATATGTCTATCATAAAGAGATATCCCTGTTTTCATATCTCTTGAATTAATGTAGAGGACATATCATCCTCTTTTTCCTAATTACTTTAGATCGAAATGTATTCGAAGGAAGGATCCAATTCAAGTAACAACAGTCCTCCGTCGCCACCTCCTCCATTCGATCCAATAATGACCCAGTTGGCTATGTCTGCCGCAGTGGCTGCCATAGTGACATATTTGCTCTCTAACAGATTCAGTGGACCAGGAAGTATCACCAACCCCCAAAACCAGGAAAATGTTCAGGAGCATCAGAACGAGCATAAAAAGAGTAAGAAGGCTTTCTGGAAAAAGCGAAAGGGTCAGAGTTCACAAGGACCATCCAAGAGGCATGAAGCTATGGCAGTTCAAGCTGCCGGTACTCCTGTTGGTGTGTCTACAGTTCAAGCTACCGCTACTCCAGTAGTTGCGCCTACAGCTCAAGCACCTATCACTGGGTATGCTGGCAATCACCCTTGGTGCAACAGGTGCAGTTATCACCACCGTATCCCTGGGCCATGTCGTGAGTTAATCTGCAAACGATGTGGCAAAAAGGGCCACTCCGCTCGAACCTACAGAACACCAGTTCGTCTAATCAATCAAGCTTATGGATCGAGTACTGTTCGAGCCTGCTATGGTTGTGGAAAGATCAGGAATTTCAAGCGAAACTGCCCAAAAGCAGCAACCACTAACAACGTTAGCAACACCGAGATAGTTTTAGCTGTGAAGCAAGAGGAGGCAGCCGCTGATCCCACCACCGCCGCAGGTATATTTCTTATAGACAATTCTTATGCTCACATTCTTTTCGAATCTAGTGTAAAAAAATGTTTTATTAGTCATTCATTCAATTATCTTCGTAAACATAGTCCTCGTCTAATTACCGAAACATTTGCCATCAAAATGGTTACCAGTGAGAATGAGTGCACTAATGACTTATCCTTAAGCTATATCCCTACATTGAGTAATCATTATTTCCTCATTGATCTGATGTTATTTTCAATAAAGAACTTTGATGTTATCTTCAGCATGTATCAGTTGAGTCCTGATCATACTGATACACTTTGTTACGAAAAAACTATTCATCTCAATTTCCTCTCTGACCGAACCCGCATGATATATGATGTCAAACCTAGCCCACATCTTCACATCATTTTCTATATCAAAGCTCGAAAAACTTATGCAAAAAGGAGTATCAGGTATTCCTAGTCCATGCAATCACCGAGAAACAAGAAGTTAAAGACCTCTAGAGCGTCCCCGAAAACTGTAGTATTCCTGAAAAGCTCCCGAGAATTCCTCCCAAATGCCAAATTGAGTCTTGTATCAATCTAATCCCTAGAACTACTTTCGCAGCCAAATCTCCGTACCATTTTGCCCCAGCAGAAATGCATGAGTTATCCGGTCGACTTAATGAGTTGACAGCCAAAACCGATATCCTCTTTCCCGAGTAGATGACTTCTTCGATAGAATTCAGGAGCTAGCTACTCCTCAAAGATAGACCCTAGGTCGAGACATCATTAGCTATGAGTTTGCGAGGATAATGTTTCCAAGATAGTATTCAGGATTCGATATGATCACTAAGAGTTCGTATTGATATCCTTCGGTCAAACCATTTTCCCTTAGTCATGTAGTAAGCGATGAAGACATACACGTGGATTCTCGTAAGGTCGAAGCAATAGAGAATTGGTCGGCACCAAAGATACCCATAGAAAACCTGTCAATTCTTGGGTTTCCCCGGCTATTATTGCCTACCTATTTAGAAATTCTTCCAGAATCACCAAACCCTTAACCACTCCGACACGGAAAGGTGTACCCTTTTGTTGGAGTAAAAAGTGCAGATTTGCTTGTGTTAGGTCAAGGTAGAAGAAACGTAGCTAGCCCAGAGTCAATTCCCTAGTAGTACCCACACTTGTTCTGAAACCATCCGCGAAACCATCAAGAAGGTCATCTAGACCCGAGAACAATTGAAAACTTCACTACATCGATAGAAGAATTTTGTCAACGTACAATGGAAACCTCTAGAATTTCAGGCTGGAGATCGCGTCCTATTAAATGGTCTCGCCCTGGGAAGACATGACACACTATGGAAAGCACATAAAGCTTAACTAGTGGTACATTAGACCCTTCGAGATCCTCAATAGGATCAACCCCGTAGCCTTCAAACTCCGAGTACGTTCAAAACTTAGCAACATCCATCCTGTCTTCCATGTCCCGAATCTTTAGAAGTGCCTATCCAGTGAAACCTTAGTAATCTCTCTTGGACAAAGCTACGTCCCGTTAGTGAAGGTTCGCTAGAATTCCAAGCGAGAACCTGAATTCACTTGAGAGCGCGAACACCCGATACAGCAGACACATCCACATCCTTTTCCATAACTTGTATCTTAATTCTTGAATTTCGGGACGAAATTCCCTCTAATGGGGGGATAATGTAACAACCCGTAATTTATTCCGTCATTATAAACCGTTCACGGTAAATAAAACCGTTCGTATTCAAATTTTTCCGTTAACCATAGAGTTAAATTAAATTAATCGCGACTTTTAATTTGGTTTCATAAGTGTCGGGATGCGTTAAAAACATTAAAATATTTTTCCATAATTATTTGGAAAATTATTAGTTTCATTTATGTCGTGATTACGACAATTTATCGGGTACGACCAAAAGCACCGTCTAACGGCAGTATCGGGTAGAATTCCACCGGGCCATAAACTCAACCCCTATATAAAGGAGTGAGTGACATCACTTTGAAGCTTTTTCTCTCTCTCTAAAAACTTTCTCTCACTACTCTCTCTCTAGAACTCGAAATTCATCCAAAAACCCCATTTCAAGCTTCAATTTGGTAAGTACTTCATCCTAGCTTGTTGTTTAACTTGTTTGGCATGCAAATTCATGTTTGAAACTTTCAAAAACACCCAAGAACAAGTGTTTACGGTCTAGGGACCCTCCCAAAACCATGAACACCCCTTGAGAGGGTTTTGAAGCCCTAAACCCCTCCAAACCCATTCTAGTGCTTAGATATGGCTTAGAAACTTCCATGCATGAACTTAGGACCCCAAATTCGTACCATTTGAGTATTGGACACGAGTTTACGGTCCAAGAACATGTTAGGACCTTAAACCCACATTCATGGACCATAAACTCCTTTTAAAGTGACAAAATGCACCTAAACACTTCCAAATGCTTCCATGATGCTTCCATGAGAGTGTAGCACCTTATAATCCTTCAAGTGATGCACCAAAACATATGTAAATGGATCAAATTTGAGTTTATGGTCCAACAACATTCTTAGACCACTAACTCATATCCTTGGAGCATAAATTCATCTTCTTGGACCATAAACTCTTCAAATGGGTGTTAAAGTGCCTTTAACACCTTGTATGGCTTAGAATTGAACCTAGAAGCTTGTATGCTTAAGCTTCAACCACAAAATCGCATGATTCATGGATATACATGAGTTTAAGGTAGTAAAATCATGTGTTTAAGGTAGTAAACTCCCCAAGAGCATCTTCATAAACCGTAAACTCCTTTTCCAAGGCTTTTTCAAGTCCAAATCACTTCCTAAGCCATAGAATCAACCCTAGAACGTTCCTTTGTGCATTTTAAGACCATTTAGCATCAAAGAACACACCATCCATGATTTTACGGCCGTAAACTCATGGTAATATGGTCATAGAACGGTAAACCCTCTTATGAGTTTACTCTTGAGGAGTAAACTCCATATCCGAGCCTTATACGTCCCAAGATGTCACCCGGGTCACTCCAAACACTTGATTTGAAGTGTTTTCGCATCTTGGAGTGTATAATCATATCTAATTAGTGATTTAAAGTCTAATTAGATACATTTGCATATCATTTCATATTACATAGGAACCTCACGCGTTATCAAGCCCCGAACCGATACTTAGCATCCAATCTGACACGCTTCTCGACCGGTGAGTTCATACCCCTACCCTTTTTCAATGGTTTTTAAATTTTTTCAGGGGGGGAATACAAGCAAAAGTACAAGGATATATTGTACTTAAATTCATTATTTCATTTTAAATGGTTTCATAATCCTCACACTTTTATGAATTGAAAACTTACTAATAAATTGTTTTAACTCGCAGAGTTGTTTGTTCAAACCGATTTTCAATTCTTATTATATATTGTTATGTTGTATACTTTACATTTGATTGTTCACACTTATATTGATTGAGATTATAAATCATATGTAAAGTCTGTAATAAAATATCTTAGGCACGAGTATAAAAGACAGACACCATTAGAAAACATAAATCAAGCGTAATGTCCTCAATAACACACCTAGGCTCGAGTGTAAAGGACAGAAACCTTTAGAATACATAAAACATTGTAATGTCCTTAATAAAACACCTAGGCTCGAGTGTAAAGGACATGATCCATTAGAACTTAGATAGTCATAGATACTACTTCCCTAGGCACGAGAAGTAAAGGGAAATCTTAAAGATTGGAGACACGTCCTCTGTAATACTTCCTTGGCTCGAGAGAGTGGAGGACTACCCCTGTAACCAAAATCTCCGAACGTAGGAGAGCGTGGCTTGAGTGTATAGATCTATACGGGACTGACAATCCCGCACCTGGCTGCTAGCTACAGCCGAACCGAAAGGTTCAAGGGTGACGAAAGTCATAGAAAGGATACTGGCCACGACCCGAGTCATATCTAGTCTGAAGTATGGTTAAGGACTCGCAATCAAGATTATTAACACTTTACATTTATTTATTGGTTTTATGTACGTAATAAAACTAATGTACATATTAGGATAATCGAACTTTCAGGAGACTTCACACACACACACATTCAGGAAAACATGGGGTTTTCCTGGGGATAACATTGAACATAATCAGAATCGGTAACTGTTCACACACACACACATTCAGGAAAACATGGGGTTTTCCTGGGGATAACATTGAACATAATCAGAATCGGTAATGGTTCACACACACACGTTCAGGAAAACATGGGGTTTTCCTGGGGATAACATTGAACATAATCGGAATCGGTAATAGTTTGCACACACAGAAAGTAGTATGTAACCACAAAAGTGTAACAAGTTAGATAACTAAACTTTACAATTCACAAGAACAATTATGATTTCAATGGACATCTTTTACATTACAATTTGGAATTGGTAAACCTTACTCTTAAGAAAATGTGGGATTTTTCTTGGTTAACCACTTTTTCAGGAAACTAAAGGAACTCGTTCTTTTCATAAAACAAACTGCTTATGAACTCACCAGCTTTATGCTGATTTTCAAACTGCTTGTATTCTCTGGTCCGTATTAGACAGGTACCCGACGATCTCTTTTGGTGAATACGGAGTGCGTAGAAGACTCGTCTTTCTTTTTTTTAAACTATGTATCTATGGAACATGTACTATTTTACTTTTCAACTGATGTAATGAAATCTATGTAATGTAATGTTTTGTGTTTTACTTTGCTTACTATGTACATTGGTTATGATATCCCCATGAAGTCACCTCCACCCCGAGACGTTTCCGCCTTTGGTTTCGGGGTGTGACACCTAATCATTGCAAGCACTTTTCATTTCATTTTAATAAGAATTAAACATTGCAATTCCATATTTATTCTTGTTTGATTTGTTCTTAGACATGTGTGGCTATGAAACCCTAGTTTCTAGTTCTTGTTCAAAACATGTTGATTGCTTGACTTGAAGCATATGATTTGATGTTCGATTTGTGATTCAATTCTAGTGATTATGTTTTTGTTTAAACTAGAATCCTTGAATTTGATTTGTGTTTGATTGGCCACTTTCATGAATTGAATTTATGTGAAGTTAATTAACATTTAGGGCACCTAATCGTTCTATTAAGTTAATAATTGGTAACAAGCAATAAGATTTCTGATTGTAAAACATATATCACATGTTTTCATACATCCGAGCGTATGAGAAGAAATGAATATTGTTGGGAAGCTTGTACAAAACTTAATGCAGTTTTTCAATACAATCTAAGAGCGTGTTTAGGTTTAATTAGTAAAGCTAGGTCTAGCCAAAGAGCATGTTTTGGTTAGATAATTTGGCATGCGAGAGGTATTAGAGCGTGTTAATATCTTTCAGTACCAACTTAGAATAGAAATCACAAATTGCATCAAGTCATGCTCAGGTTAAATGACAACATTGAGAACTAGAACTGAAAGCACTTTTACAACTTGTTTACAAATCTATTTCATTTTCTACATGTTTCAAAGCCGATTGTTATTTTTTTTATTTGACTTTTGCAAACAAAACCCCCATTTGTGACCAAAGTACCTTGTGAAAAAAGGTATAGACTTTTGTCCCGTGTGTTTGTGGTTCGACCCTTTGCGTTGTGCTACTTTTTAGTGCATTAAAGTTGTGTATTTTGGAGTATATCGTACCCCTATTATTTGTTGGTTCTAACACACCTAACAAATTGGCGCCGTTTCCGGGGACACGGTGTTACTAATTGCTTATACCAAGATTTTTGTGAGCAGGTACATCTCTATAAAAAAAACAAAAAAAAAAGTGTGGCTCGGGAATGAATACTCCTTACATTGAAGACCAACTTTCTAAGATAGCCCATATAGTTATGATGATTGAAAGTGACCAAAGTGTGCATCCCATATCTATTCCTTGTGATTTTTGCACTTAGAATGGACATTACACCAACATGTGTCCATATTTACAAGGGGGATGGGAGGAAATGCAGGAAAGGGGAAGCTACTACTGGCCAAAGCAATGGAGTCATGATCAACTTGAACATGATCAATGGTGGGAAAACAACAAAGCTTGGGGAAATAACCAATTCCAAAACCCATACCAAGCTTGCGGAAATGACCAATACCAACTAACTCCACAGTTCCAAGAACCATATCCTCCACCTCCCGAACAAACTGAAACTTCGAGCATATCTTTGGAAGACATTGTGAAAAGCATTGCCACTACTACCCAAATCTTCCAAGAAAAAACCAGAGCTAGCCTCAAAATCCTAGAGAAACAAATTGCACAACTTACTCAATCTTTGAGTATATTGGAAACTCAAGGAAAATTACAATCGCAAACCAAAGTGGACCCAAAGCATACCATTTCTTCCATCACCTTGAACGATGGGAAATTTTTTTAAAAGCCCAAGATTGCAGTTTGAAGATGGGGAAGAGGATGAAGAAGTAGAAGTGGAAAAGGTTATCGAGGAAGAAGTGGAAAAGGTTATCGAGGAAGAAGTGGAAATTGAGAAGGCTTACATAGAAGTTGTAGAAGATGTGTTGGAGGTTGACGAAAGAGAAGTTGAGCCACCCACTACCAATGAGAAAATCCTTTCATTGGTAAACCAAACATTAGATCCGAAAACGATAAATCTGTCGAACCCTTCAAAGGATATATATCCTGAGAAGGAAGTGACCCAATCGGTCATCAAATCAACCACACTATCAAAGAGAGAAGAGTTGATTACCTTATTGGACAAGTACATGAAAGTGGTCAGTTGGATGATTGTTATTATCAAGGGTCTAAGTCCAATATGGTTCCCAAGCAAAAAGAAAGTTAGGTACAAGATATGTGTCAAATTTGAAGAAATAGTAAGAAGTTCAATGAGTTGGAAAGCCCCAATATTCAAAGAATAACATATTTCAAGGGCCAAGTTGAGCCAAAGACTTGAAACAAGGGCGACTAACTGAGAGGCAACTCGGGGAGTACTTTCTTTCCATTCTTCTTTTATTTACTTTATTTTGTTGTGTGGCAATGTTTTTGAGTCTTTTAGATTTCAAAAAAAAACTATCTAAAAGACTAAGAGGGAGTCAGGTGTTCAAAAAAAAAATATTTTTGTGAGGTTAATAGTATAAGAAAAAAATTACGTGAGTTTTGAGGTTAACGGAAATGAAAAGCATGGGCATGTGAAATTGGCATGGGCAAGACTCAAAAACACATGGCATAATATTATGACCATGCGTGGCCGACGAGATTTTTCATTGAAAAAAAACATTCACACAGGCCATGCTAAAAACACACAGACTAAGAATAGACCATGCATTTCAACTTTTAATGATTTTCATAAAAACACACGGGCAACATCCAAAATGCACGGGAAGAAGTCAAAAACGCACGGCCTGATTTTAGACCATGTGTGGCTATCACAAGTTTCAAAGGAAAAAATAAATTAGCACGGGCTATCTCTAAAAACGCATGGGTCATGCAAAAAAACCATGGCCTAACAATAGACCATGCTAAAAAATGCACTGGCAAGGACAAAAACGCATGGGTTGAAATCACCCATGCCTTTTGATCGCAACTTTTCAAACAAAAAAAAAGAGCACGACCTTAAAAAAAATTGCATGGGCACATCTCAAAACTCACAGCCCATGCATTTTTGATTTACCTCTACCTCGTGCTCAATTCTCTATAATTCTCTATCCCTCATGATCGTGCGCTTCTTCTCCCTTCTCAATCAGTCCTTGGCCGAACCTCAAAACCCTAGTCTAGGGTTCGATTTTTTCTTCAATTAATACTAGATTAAGGCAAAAAGGTATGTTGTGATCGGTTCCTAACTCCATCTCACTCATCATCTAGGTTGAATACTTCCATTATTGGGTACAAATTGAATTTTTTTTCATAAACCCTAGTGTAACACCCAAAGTTTTAAAAGCCAAGAAAGGAATGAAATCCCAAATTTTAAGTGTCGACTCGGCGAGTCCAAGGAGTGAGTCGGCGAGTCTGAGCGGGATCCGGGTCAAGGTGTAAGTGGCCAACTCGGCGAGTCGGCCAAGTGGACTCGGCGAGTCTGGTATGTGCGAGGAAAACCCTAAATCCAGAACTTTGAGCGCTATTTAAGCTTCTTATGCTCTCCAATTGGGTTCCTTAGAGCCTCCCTTGTTCAGAAAACAAAGCCTAAGCCTCCATTATTGTGCATTCAAGCTTCCAAACCATTTTTGGGTGATTTGAAGGAAGAAGAAGGAGGGGAAAGCAATGAAGCTTCAAGGATTTGCTTCAGATCTGGAGTTTGTGGAACCTTTCTGATGTATTGAAGGTATTAAGTCATTTCCTTCCCTTAGATCTATTTTGGTTGTGAGTTTTGGGCTTTTAAGCCATGATTAGCCACCCTTATGGGTTAGAAGCCGGATCTGGAGTTGCTACTTCAGATCCAAGTGTGTTATGGTCTGGAGAAGCATAAAGTATCAGCCATTATGTCGATTTTGAAGCCCCTTGGCCTTAAACCCTAGTTTATGGCATATTTTGCCTAGATCTCCTTCTCTACACGTAAAGTTTGAAACTTTACGTGTGGAATAGGCTTGGGAAGGGTAGATCTACAGTTTGGAGTCCATGCATGAATCAAAAGTCCTCTGCATGTAAGGAGAACTGAAGGGACTCGACGAGTCCTTTGAGTAGACTCGGCGAGTAGCATGAAGTTGTGGAGAAACTCGACAAGTGGGATGAACAACTCGTCGAGTCATATGAAGATTGCTTTGTACTCAGCGAGTCTGTTCTTGGACTCGGCGAGTCAGGTCGCGAAACCCCAAACCCTTCGAGTTGAGACTCGAATCAGTGAGTCGGGTGGAGACTCAGTGAGTTGGACAGGTCAGGACTCAGAAATCAGTAGACTCGGCAAGTCATGGACTGACTCGGCGAGTCGAGTCGCGAATGGAGGGAATCGGATCATTTTGAACTCGGCGAGTCAGTAGGGTGACTCGGCGAGTAGGGTTGACTTTAACCAGCACCTTGACTTTGGACCAGGGTTGACTTGGTTGTCTTTTGGGGGTCAGATAGACTCAGTGTTGCATTGATATTGGTAGTTCGGGGAGCAAGGCGAGCAGGAGTTCCGTGAGTTGTCGGGCAGCAGCTAGTGAGACCATCAGCAAGTTCAACCAGTGCAGGTGAGTTTCCCTTTGTGTGAATGGGTCTAAGGCCACAATGTCGGCCCATGTAGTGATGAGTAGAAGATCCGGGGGTTAGCCCTAGGCACAGTATGCTAGTATTATTCTCAGGACAAGGTCCAGTAATAGCGGGCGGGTGCCCAAGGAATTGTTTATATGATAGTTTATACTTGTTGTCTGTGTGATACATGTATGTGCCTGGTAGGGAGGTGAGTGTGGGTGAGGTCCCATATCTCACCAATAGCAGAGTGTGGATGGGTTCCATATCTCATTAGAGGCAGAATAGGGGCGAGGCCCAAATTAGAACAGGAGCGAAAGTGGGCTAGGCCCGTACCTCACTACCATTAGGAGCGTGGGCGGGGTCCCATAACTCATCAGTAGCAGGACATGGGCGAGGCCCAAGATAGGCGAGGTCTTAGGACAGAACCAGTTGCATGTGTTAGTTATGTGTTGTGAAATGTTTATGTGTTACTAATTGTTGGAGGGTGAGGCCCTGTGACAGGCGAGGCCTAAGTAAAACAGATCTGTATTCGAGCGGGGCTCGAAGCCAGGCGGGGCCTAGAGCGGCGGGGCCGTTGTAGCGGGCGAGGACCGAGGTAGGGGGCGAGGCCCAAGATAGTGGGCGTGGCCCAATATGTGCAGTATGTGGTTATGCATGGTATGTGGTAGGGTAGGGAACTCACTGAGCTTCATGCTTACGGTTTTCAGTTTTGGTTTCAGGTACTTCCGGTAGCGGAGGGAAGAGCTCGGGGTGATCGCATGGCACACACCATAGATTAGACAGCCTAGGATTGTTTACTCTGATAATGAACATGTGTTTTGAAAACTTCTACTCATATTATGTTTTGGAATGATGACTTTACTTTAAGTACTGATTTATTAAAAGAAATTTTTTTGGTCTTAAATTTTGGGTCGTTACAAGTTGGTATCAGAGCCTTGGTTTGAGGGATTCGGACATGCTCTCGGGTGTGTCTGAAATCAAACTGAGGAATTGGTAAGGAAATTTTCAAAATGGAAAGACAGTTTTGTAAAAAGAGTTTTGAGAAAGAAAATGGTTTTAGAAAAGTAAAAAGAATTCAGAAAGAAAAGAATTTTGAAAAGAGAAAAGAGGTGTGGTGCATGCAATCAACCGAGCTCAAGTAAGAACCCCAAAATACCCATACAAGTTTATTGTTTGGTTATCAGTTAATAGAACATCATGCTAGATTAGGACTAAGGATCTAGGGAGGATGCCTTATGTGCCTGTTATATGTGCTTTTGATCTGCATGATAGTGCTGAATAGTCAGTAGTAGGATAGCCTGATTAGGTTATGCTTCAGTTTATGAGTTGTGTTGCATGCTAGTTCAGATTCTTGCTATGTGGATATGATTTCTTGAGTATGTTATGGTTAGATTTTCCCTTGTCTGAATGCTGCTTGCTTTGTGCATTGTGGGATTCTAAGTGATGGGAGTTAGCCATTAGGTGGATACGTCACGTCACATGTGATCAGGGTTGAATAATCTCAGAGTGTTGGATTTGGTCCTATTGTGCAGCTCTTGTTTGAGTCCAACCGTTGTAGGAACGAGTCTTTTACTTGAAGGATTATCTGAGCCTCGTCACATGTGATGGTATCCAGGTGATGGCTAATTGGCATTGCGCGGAGGCCTTCAGCAGCTGAGGACTAGCTTCAGTTAAGTCAAAGGTTTCCCTAGGGTAAGCCTAGGATGAGGTAGTGCTGGGAGCAGTAGTAGTAAAAAAGGGACCTGGTGGAGTCAAAGCAGTTCCTGAGGAAAGTACGGATAGATGTGGAAGGTAGTATGGGCCCGTACTACTGAAAGCAGAGGATCCGTACTCGATTCGGGAAAGCCCGAGACAAGACCGGGAACCTAGTAGTGAGTATGTTTGGTCTCGCAGCAGTGAGGAGTATTCTGATAATGGTTATGTTATATGTTTCAGTATGGTGACATTGCAAGAGGGACCAGTGGGTGGATCAGGCGCCAAAGAGGGATTGGGCTCGGGTTTAGGGGCCGAGCAGCTCGAGGAGCGGATGAGAGAGTTGATATAAGCCGAGGTGACGCGCAGTATTCTAGCTCAGACTCCTGTGATCTTTGGCACGGTCAAGGAGGGTATATTGGAGATTTTGGATGAGAGGTTGGGAGCCTTCCGTACTGAGATGATGACCTTGCTGGGAGCGCGTACCTTGACATTTCGGGAGTTCAGGGTTTGCGGGGCACCAGATTATCATGGGGCTAGGGACCCCATCGCTAACAGTAGATGGTTGGCTAATATTGCCAACGCATTCCGTACGAGCCGGTGTCCTGAGGAGGACAAGGTCAGACTCGCTTCCTGTCGTCTGAAGGACAAAGCGAGGGATTGGTGGGAAGAGATTGGTCATGCTTTGGGTGATGACGCCGCATTGGACGCGATGACTTGGAGTGTTTTCTCATCTATGTTCAGAGCGGAGTTTTCGCCGATTATTGAGGTGCAGCAGTTGGCCCGGGAGTTTCAGGATTTGACGCAGACTACTGAGACTGTGGCGGAGATCACCGCCAAAATCAGAGAGAGAGCCCTTCTTGACCCGCAGTATGTCGCGGATGAGGAGATGAAGAAGGCACGATATCACGAGATGCTGAGGGATGACATCAGGGAGTTTGTGAGCAGGTCCGGTTGTAAGACACTGGAAGATATGATTTCTCGGGCCAGGGAGAGGGAAATTGATTTGGAGCAGATCCGGAAGAGGATGTCGGATGAGGTTCAGGTAGCCGCTAGTTCGGGCTAAAGGCCCAAGGGATCGAAGTCGAGATCGAGGGATTATCAGGACCGCAGTCGATGCGGAAGGTGTGGCAGGACGCACGGGGGCGCGTGTAGGAGTGGTAGTGGTGGTGAGTCTGGCTGTTTTAGGTGCGGTCGGACTGGTCATTTTAGCAGAGATTGTACTGCTACCATCACTCAGGGATCAGACTTGATATGTTTTCACTGCAATCAGCGGCGCAACAAGACGGCCCAGTGCCCCAGTTTGCTTCCAGCAGGACAGGTGATGGCACCTGCCCCTGCAACTTTGAGGATCACAGATGGGCGTCAGGGCCGTGCGGAGGCGCCTGCAGTTGGAGGCAGGGCT
This sequence comes from Lactuca saligna, assembly GCF_052625555.1. Taxonomy (NCBI): domain Eukaryota; kingdom Viridiplantae; phylum Streptophyta; class Magnoliopsida; order Asterales; family Asteraceae; genus Lactuca; species Lactuca saligna. The sequence goes on from NC_136417.1 coordinate 149,456,544, forward strand.
TTTCAGATGGTTACTTTGGAGACACGAGCAGCGCCGGACGTTGCAGGTATGTGACTTCTGTTTTCAGTTCTTTTATTTTGTGCATGATTATATTGTTATGGTTCTGCATCATTATCTGTATGAGTATTTTATTTTTGAGCGGATTGACTATGATCGAGTTATATTCCATCTGCATACCTTGGATATTGGTTAGTAATTAAGGGATGGGTTGTATCGAAGAAGGTCACTTAGAGTGCAGTATCTGTAGCATGTCTTGGAGAGACTCGGTATGTCTCGCTAGTTCGGAGCCGTATAAGTTTTAGAATGGTCAGGTTAGACCCTTAGCTATGGTAAGCTTGGGATTCCTCAGCGGATTGATTATCGTAGCAAGGATTGGGATTTCTCTTCATTGAGCATCGAGGTGTAAGCAGGATCAAAGTGGGGGAGAATCCTCCGAGTGTATAAGGGTAAGGGCACGCAAATCCAGATCAGGTATATGATTCTGAGAAGGAAAGGAGGTAGTTCAGCTTTTGACGGATCGAGTAGTTCAGGGTTGGGAGTTTGAGAACTTCCCATCAGTGCGTGCATGTAAAGGATAATGGTGGGTATGTGGTTCGGATTCAGGTTAAAGGGTCGCATGTAGGACTCGTGTGAGTCGGAATGGAGATCTTGAGGTCAAATAGCAGGGGGTGTTTTCGTGTTAGCAGTCAGTAGAGGAAAGTGATGTAAGACTACGAGGCAGCCATAGCATTCACTAGCAGTCAGTGGTGGAAGTGTTGTCAGACTACGGGGCAGCTGTAGCATTTTGCAGTAGCTTTGTTGGCGGAGTCGGGGTGAGGCCCTTATCTCCTAGCATTCAGATAGGAATCGGGAATGGGGAATGGATGAGAATGGTATGGAGTTTCCTGTATAGCCATTGAGAGATGAGACCTTGAAAGAGGTCGCTCTAGGATATAGTCGGGTGAGACCTGTGGGCGAGGCCCGTATGAGAATAGCAGTATAGGTGAGACCTGAGAGCAGGGTTGCTCAGTAGTATGGTTGGGTGGGACCCGTGCGCGAGGCCCGTGAGTTTTAGCAGCGCAGGTAGGACCTGGTAAGGATCTTAGTGTCTAGATAGGGGGGTCGGGGATCCCAGAAAATCGTAGTGCCAACCTGGTAGAATAGATTGAGAAGTATAGGTGGTGGGAGTTTCTTCGAATGTCGCTAGGAGCGACTAGTGGATTGTGTTGGGTCAGCAATCGGTGAAAGTCGGTAATACAGATAAGGAATAGTAGAATCTCTAGTCAGTAGTGGTGCGGGGATGCAGAGTATGGTGGAATTCAGTTAGTCGGTCGAGGGTTGCTCAGCACCAAATGGTAGTAGAAAGAACGCCAAGTGGATACTGGCAATGATGACCCGTTCTGAGTAGCGGGAGTAATAGAGTGGGTGAATACAGGGTCTTCACGGTGGCAGGGGAGATAGATGGTTATGGAGCGTTGCCTTGGGAAGGCAAGGAAATCACGTAAGGAAAGAAGGGGTGAACCCCTATGTTGCAGTACCCGGAGAGTACCAGAAAGATTGTCGGTTGAGTAAGTCGTGTTTCCAGGATGTTCAGGGTAAGGATGCATCCGAAACTAGTATCTGTAAGGATTGGCATTGGTTTGAATGACTGACCGGAAGGCCAACGAAGTTAGGCAGCAGGTGTTAGAACGAGTGTTGGAGTATTGGAGGCAGGTCGCAGGCGGTGGATCATAGCAAACTTCAAGGACGAAGTTTAGTTTAAGTGGGGGAGAGTTGTAACACCCAAAGTTTTAAAAGCCAAGAAAGGAATGAAATCCAAAATTTTAAGGGTCGACTCGGCGAGTCCAAGGAGTGACTCGGCGAGTCCAAGCGGGATCCGGGCAAGGTGTAAGTGGCCAACTCGGCGAGTCGGCCAAGTAGACTCGGCGAGTATGGTCTGTGCGAGGAAAACCGTAAATCCAGAACTTTGAGCGCTATTTAAGCTTCTTATTCTCTCCATTAAGGTTCCTTAGAGCCTCCCTTGTTCAGAAAACGAAGCCTAAGCCTCCATTATTGTGCATTCAAGCTTCCAAACCATTTTTGGGTGATTTGAAGGAAGAAGAAGGAGGGGAAAGCACTGAAGCTTCAAGGATTTGCTTCAGATCTGGAGTTTGTGGAACCTTTCTGAAGTATTGAAGGTATAAAGTCATTTCCTTCCCTTAGATCTATTTTGGTTGTGAGTTTTGGGCTTTTTAAGCCATGATTAGCCACCCTTATGGGTTACAAGCCGGATCTGGAGTTGCTACTTCAGATCCAAGTGTGTTATGGTCTGGAGAAGCATAAAGTATCAGCCATTAAGTCGATTTTGAAGCCCCTTGGACTTAAACCCTAGTTTATGGCATATTTTGCCTAGATCTCCTTCTCTACACGTAAATTTTGCAACTTTACGTGTGGAATAGGCTTGGGAAGGGTAGATCTACAGTTTGGAGTCCATGCATGACTCAAAAGTCCTCTGCATGTAAGGAGAACTGAAGGGACTTGGCAAGTCCTTTGAGTAGACTCGGCGAGTAGCATGAAGTTGTGGAGAAACTCGACAAGTGGGATGAACAACTCGTCGAGTCATATGAAGATTTCTTTGTACTCGGCGAGTCTGTTCTTGAACTCGGCAAGTCAGGTCGCGAAATCCCAAACCCTTCAAGTTGAGACTCGAATCAGTGAGTCGGGTGGAGACTCAGATCATGGACTGACTCAGCGAGTCGAGTCGCGAATGGAGGGAATCGGATCATTTTGAACTCGGCAAGTCAGTAGGGTGACTCGGTGAGTAGGGTTGACCTGGAAGGTTGACTTTAACCAGCACCTTGACTTTGGACCAGGGTTGACTTGGTTGTCTTTTGAGGGTCAGATAGACTCAGTGTTGCATTGATATTGGTAGTTCGGGGAGCAAGGGGAACAAGAGTTCCGTGAGTTGTCGGGCAGCAGCTAGTGAGACCATCAGCAAGTTCAACCAGTGCAGGTGAGTTTCCCTTTGTGTGAATGGTTCTAAGGCCACAATGCTGGCCCATGTAGTTATGAGTAGAAGACCCGGGGGTTAGCCCTAGGCACATTATGCTAGTATTATTTTCAGGACGAGGTCCAGTAATAGCGGGCGGATGCTCAAGGAATTGTTTATATGATAGTTTATACTTGTTGTCTGTGTGATACATGTATGTGCCTGGTAGGGAGGTGAGTGTGGGCGAGGTCCCGTATCTCACCAATAGCAGAGTGTGGATGGGGTTCCATATCTCATTAGTAGTAGAATAGGGGCGAGGCCCAAATTAGAACAGGAGCGAGAGTGGGCTAGGCCCGTACCTCACTACCATTAGGAGCGTGGGCAGGGTCGCATGACTCATCAGTAGCAGGACATGGGCGAGGCCCAGGATAGGCGAGGACTTAGGACAGAACCAGTTGCATGTGTTAGTTATGTGTTGTGAAATGTTTATGTGTTATTAATTGTTGGTGGGCGACACCTTGTGAGAGGCGAGGCCTAAGTAAAACAGATATGTATCCAAGCGGGGCTCGAAGCCAGGCGGGGCCTGGAGCGGCGGGGCCGTTGTAGCGGGCGAGACCCGAGGTAGGGGCGAGGCCCAACATAGTGGGCGTGGCCCAGTATGTGCAGTATGTGGTTATACATGGTATGTGGTAGGGTGGGAAACTCACTAAGCTTCGTGCTTACGGTTTTCAGTTTTGGTTTCAGGTACTTCCGGTAGCGGAGGGAAGAGCTCGGGGTGATCGCATGGTACACACCATAGATTAGACAGCTTGGGAATGTTTACTCTGATAATGAACATGTGTTTTGAAAACTTATACTCATATTATGTTTTGGAGTGATGACTTTACTTTAAGTAATGATTTATTAAAAGAAATATTTTTGGTCTTAAATTTTGGGTCGTTACACCTAGTTCTTGATTTGTAAAGTTTGAATTGATTCTTGTATTGGCTTTCAAAATTCTTACATAGGGTTTGAAGAACAAGCTTGGGAAGGAATCTTGGAAGCTTTCATCCAATGGGGCATTCCACCATTGAAGAGTTCAAGCTTTCTTGTGGTTAAAGATAAAGTGAAAAAGTCAATCACACATCACAAATTCAAGCATATGAATGGTACATTCCTTCCATATCTCAAGTTTGATGCATGAATCCTAAGATTGTTTGACTAGAATTGTTCAGAATTCATTTATATGCTCTATATAGTTATACATTCGTGGTCAGTAGGTTGCCATACCTTCTCCGAGCATCGAGGACGATGCTAAATCTTAAGCTTGCATAATGGTCTTTGTACATTAGGTTCTAGTTTCCACATGCATTTCATAAAAAAAAAACAAAAAACAACAACAAAAAAAATAATAATAACAATAATAAATAAATTTTTTTCATGCATTCATTTAAAAAAAAATCAATCTAAAGGAACCTAATCTTCTTGAATCAGTTGAAGTGGTAAATTAGTCGTGGCTTGAGATTAAAACTTGTTCATTTTTCATTAAAAATCTTGAAGCAACCTAATCTCACACGAACACGTCTCCCGAAGCTACTCGTGCAAAACAAAAAATGATAAGGTTATCAACACAGAAGCATAAAGACAGATATAGTTTAGCCCTTGGAACACACGACCGGTCATATGAGTAGTAAGCGCTCACTCATATCCAAACTTAAAATTCAAAAGAGCCATAAAATGAATATAAAATTTTAGTGACTCAAATTCCCCAATGCTCTAAAAAGTCTTTTCTACCTATTCCTGTCTAAATACCCTGCTTGGGGACATTGTTTCCATCTATACTTACGGGTCTTTGCGCGTTTACATCAGTCCCCTAAAAGAGTCAACACGAAATATATATGGAAATAAGCATGGCAAACAAAAAAATAAAATAAAAAATTTAAAAAAAAATTATTAAGTTAATATGTGACCTTTGGGACTTGAATCAGTAAACCCCGAGGGGTGCTCTACACCTAATTGCCTAAAGTTGTATTGTTTGGGACTGATTGAGTTGAAAGTTCGCTACACGGGTTCCATAGAAAGTCATGAACTTAATAAAAACATAAAAAATAATATAAATATGTTTAGATATTCAAATAGAGCTAATCTATGGCCTTTGAGGTTCGGGCAAGTAAACCCGAGGGATTTCTTTAAATCTAGCACACCAAGGCCATCTAATCTGGATGTGTTGGTTGGAAGCCCGCTACATGGATTTCAAAGAAAGTCATGAGCTTTATTTGTAGGAAAATATAATTAGATAGTTTGTATATATTTATGTTTATAGTTTAATCGAATAATATGTTTAGAAAAAATGCTTGGCCACCAAACGATTCCCTTGGACTGAACTGGCTGTAAACTACTTTGACTGTTGTAAGTGGTTTGAAACGTGTAACCAATTTGGGTGACTATTAGGGAGTTTTTAGAAAATATTTTTTAGAAAAAGATTGTTGTTAGTCAAAAAATAGCTGGAGTCGGTCATTCTCATGCATTGTAGAATGAAAATGATTGAGCATATTTTGCATCACATGTTTTCACAAGAGTAAGACCACAATTTGTTCCATGTGCTAACCCAATACCTGTAAAAGTGAACAAGTGTTGTAACTTTATATTTTGTTGAGTTATGTTAGGGAATGGCTAGAAAACCTTGTCTTACATGTTATATATCTTTGTGGGGTTAATTTCAAGTTATCTTAAGGCCCGACAGGTACACCTTCGACTGTATGACATAATGAGGTTAATTGGATTGAATATGTTCGTTTTGTTTTGATTATTGTATTAATGTTTGAAATATATACATATACATATATATATATATATATATATATTTGTACATATGTAATATTCATTAGTTTTTCTTTTATTTCATGCATTCACTCTTAATTCCATTTAGTCCTTTTCATTCCATCCACTCTTTTCATCTTAGTTTCTTTTTAGTCACCTATCGTCTTCTCTAGGTAGATTCTCAATTTTGTTCTTTCTTGAGGACAATAAAGGTCTAAGCTTGGGGAGGTTTGATAGGTGCATTTTACGCACCTATTTTGCATGTTTATTTCCATCTTTTTATAGCATTCTACTTCATAATTCTTGCATTTAGTTGATTATTATGGAAATTGCATATTTCATTCAGAATGTCTGGTACTTCACTATTTTTGATTTATTTTGTAGGAATTATAGAGCATGGAACGTGGAGCTTGGATACATGGATGCATGGAGCTTGGATTCTTGGAGCTTTGGAGCATGCAGAGAATATGAATCGGTCATTCCATCGAGGAAAGTATGAAGACATAACCTGAGGCATTGTTGCGTTATCATAATAGAAAAGGACTACATTTGAAATGCGGTTCTTGTCACACTGACACAGGTCGTGTTTGTCCTTTATCATCTCATATTTGAGAAACATGACTCATTGTGAAGCTAGATTGAAGATGGAGTCAACAGTGAAGACTTTTTGGAATTTTAGCAAAAAGCATGGGCCATGCCAAAAACACATGGTCAAGACAAATGGCCATGCCAAAAACACATGGGCAAAAGGCATGGCCATGCCAAAAACGCATTGCCTCATGCCATGCACGTGAACTTTAATAAAAGACAGGAGAAGACGTCATTTGAAAAAAAAAACGGTTTTGGGAGTAGTTTCTGGCGATGTATGCCAATTTTGGGGGATTTCACAAAGCTTTTGAGAAGACCTCATCATTGCAAGCACTTTTGCTTTCATTTTAGTAAGAACTAAACATTGCAAGTCCATCTGTATTCTTGTTTGATTTGTTCTTAGCCATGTGTGGCTAAGAGACCCTAGTTTCTAGTTCTTGTTCAAAACATGTTGATTGCTTGAATTGAAGCATATGATTTGATGTTCTATTTGTGATTATATTCTAGTGATTATGTTTTTGTTTAAACTAGAATCCTTGAATTTGATTTGTGTTTGATTAGCCACTTTCATGAATTGAATTATTGTGCAGTTAATTAACTTTTAGGGAACCTAATCGTTCTATTGAGTTAATAATTGGTAACAAGCAATAAGTTTTCTTATTGTAAAACATATATCACATGTTTCATACTTCCGAGCGTATGAGAAGAAATGAACATTGTTGGGAAGCTTGTACAAAACTTAATGCAGTTTTTCAATGCAATCTAAGAGCGTGTTTAGGTTGAATTAGTAAAGCTAGGTCTAGCCAAAGAGCATGTTTTGGTTATATAATTTGGCAAGCGAGAGGTATTAGAGAGTGTTAGTATCTTTCAGTACCAACTTAGAATAGCAATCACACATTACGTCAAGTCATAATCAGGTTAAATGACAACATTGAGAACTAGAACTGGAAGCACTTTTACAACTTGTTTACAAATCTATTTCATTTTCTGCATGTTTCAAAGTTGATTGCTATTGTTTTTATTTGACATTTGCAAAAAAAAAACCCCATTTGTGATCAAAGTACCTTGTGCAAAAAGGTATAGACTTTTGTCCCGTGTCTCTGTGGTTCGACCCTGCTTGCCTTGTACTACTTTTTAGTGCATTAAAGTTGTGTATTTTGGAGTATATCATACCCCTATTATTTGTTGGGTTTGACACACCAAACATATATGAGTTTTATTGTGTTTGAAAAATGAAAATTTGTTTTTTTAAAATTCACGTCGTTACAAGTTGGTATTAGAGCTTTGGTTTGAGGGATTCAGATGCACCTTTGGGTGTAAATGGACTCAAATTGAGGATTTGAGAAATTTTCACAATAAAACAATTTTTCTAAAAGAGTAAAAGGTTTTGAGACGAGCAGAACAAATCAGTGTGTACGATCAGCCAGTGCCCGAACGGTGATTTCCCAAAATACCCTTACGTTATGTGTTATGAGATATTATGCATGCTAGAGTAGGCTAGGTATTCATATTTATGACTAGAGTGGCCTGATTTGTGATGCCTTAGCCTAGGAGTTGCTGCTATCTGTGATGCACTTTCGAGTATGTGCTAAGTGAGAGTGTCCAGCAGGAATACTTGTAGAGAGGGATTTGATTAGAGGAGTAATCTAGGAGAGATACCTAGATGAGCATTTGTGGAGCCTATGAAGAGAGTAGCTAGATACCCACAAGGGGTAGAGTTGCATAGTTCGGTGATATCTTTTTAGTATGAGTAAAGCAAGTGGAGTTATCACCCTAGAGTGGGTTTTACGTGTTTATTCGATGCCCAAATATTGCTTGGTTCGTGCTTTGTGGAATTCCCGATGATAGGAGCCATCTACCAAGTGAATGTGATGATATTCAGGAGGTAAATGACTGGCATCATAAGGAGTTTCTCAGCAGCTGATAGCAGAGAAGTGTGAGAACCTAGGAAGAGCCTGGGATGTGACCGTAGTGAGATGAGTACACTCACAGAGTAGAGCATTTCGTTGGGGAGCAAGCACGCATGTTGGGATTGGCTATTCAGAAGGTTGATCAGCTACTTAGGGAATCTGGGATGGTCAGTGTAGAGAGTATGGGTAGATGTGGCAGCTAGTATGGGCCCGTACTACTAAAAACAGAGGACCCATACCCGATGCAGGGAGTATTCTGGAGGATCTAAGTAGCAGATCATAAGGTGATGTCATGGTTCGAGTACCATGATAAGTAGTAGATCGAGAGGTGATGTCATGGTTTGAGTACCATGATCAGTAGTAGATCGAGAGGTGATGTTATGGTTCAAGTACCATGATAAGTAGCAGATCGAGAATTGACATCATGGTTCGAGTACCATGATTTGAGGCAGATTGAGAAGATAGGACATGGCTCGAGTACGATGATTCATAGTAGATTAAGAGGAGATAACATGGTACGGGTACCATGATTCATAGTGGATCGAGAGGTGGCCACATGGTTTGAGTACCAACACATGCGGCAGTTAGTGTTTCTAGTTTTAATGGTTATTTCTTGGTGATTGTCTAGATGGAGATCAGATGTGAAAGAGTTTGGAGCCAAAAGGCCACGATGAACAAGTTTTAGTGGAGCATCCCTAGAGAGGTAAATCGAGTTAGCACCGAGGTATTGTTGGTGATATGCCAGTTGGAGTTGCAAGACATAGGGATGAGTAGGGATGGTGTGTTATGGAAGAATACGGCCTGGACTGGGTGATCGACCGATAGTGGAGATGTCACTTTCTGTGACCTAAGTAGTGCTAATTCCGTTTCCTGTGGGACACGTAAGAGGTGTTGAGATTTCGGTTCCTGAGTTTGGGGGTGAGACCTGTGGGATTGCACTGAGGGTGATCTTCAATCAAAGTATACCATAGTCGGTCTGCCGCGAGGTAAAGATATAGCTTTATCAGGTCGTCAGTGGGGACTGAGATGGTCAAGGACCAGGATACACCCTATTAAGTATAGTAGGGCATGTGTTAGATTCAGTGTCGGATGATCAAGAGGGGTATATCAGGGTAGTGGCTCATATTGTCTTGGATGGGTATCGAGAGTGGTAATGTGGGTTCTACTCCTATCATGATAGACATGATGGAGCATGGGTTAAGGAGTCAAGAATGAGGAGGATGATAGTTCACTATTTCCTGATCAGGGTTGATACTGGAAAGTTGGGAAGTCCGGTGATAGAATGTGTAAGATTTTGACTGACTGGAGGCAGTCATGATGGGAAGTTCTGAGGATTTCATCTGAGATTCGGGGTATTGGAAGTTGCTTGATCTCTGTTAGGGAGATCATCGAGCCTTGTGTAGCACCTTCCAAGAGTAGGTGTGATGTTTCTAGTGGAAACAGTTTGTGGGATAGATTGTTGGTATGCTAATTGGTGATGGTTCGAACCCTAAGTGGGGGAGAACCGGGTATTTTATTGAGGGGATTAGATATTTTTTCGAGAGAGGTTAAAGATCTAGATATAGAGACCTGCGGTGCGGATTCACGAGTCTAGGGTTATTGGTGATCGAGGCTAGGTGTAGAGAGAGATAATGCATGTGGCATGTGTTGAGAAAGGATGAGTGAATTGGAAGATTCTTCGTGGCCTGTGCTTCTTAAGGTTAACATATGTCGAGTTCGAGTGCGATCGGGTTGCTGGATTGTAGATCCAATAGCTGAGATTTTCAAGTGATGGTATAGATTGTAATCTATACCCCTGGAAGGGCAGCCATTGATTTGTCAACCAATTTCAGGGTCGAGATGAATAGTTCCGTATGATTAGTGACCAGTAGAAGGGGAGTTTCGGGTTCTCGAAAACATGTTTTGATCCATTATCGATGCCTTGATGTTTCAAGTTTGGAGATGGAATACTCTGAGGGTTCAAGTGGTGCGAGAGGAAGGTCGGTTGAGAAGTTCCGAAAGAGCAATGTGGTATCCAAGCATGGGGTCGTGAGTATGAGATCAGTGGATGGGGCAAAACATTGTGAGATTCCGTGTTGGTGTACCAAAGTATCCGGTGGGAGCACATCGACTAATTGATGTTAAATGAGATTATTAAAGAATGAGGATTGCAATGAAAAAAGGAGTTGTCGTGTCGATTGTCGTCAGGAGCAGTGACACTTACTTTTGGATGGGTATGTGTGTACCTATCTATGTTGGGCTTTGGAACATGGGTTAATGGATGTAGGGTGTGGCGCCGACTTGAAGATGGGACCATGGGTGGCAAGAGAAAGCGCGGTAAGGCTGCAGGGAGTTGCAGCATGCATGAGTTAGCAAAGGGATGTACTGATATTTCGGGGAGCCGTAGTACTCACTAGTCAGCATGAGGGTGTTGTGATACTGCAGGGAGCTGCAATACTCACTAATCAGCGAGAGGGTGTTGTGATACTACGGGGAGCCGTAGTACTCACTAATCAACGAGAGGGTGTTGTGATACTGTGGGGAACCGTAGTACTCACTAGTCAGCAAGAGGGTGTTGTGATACTGCGGGGAGCCATGGTACTCACTAGATAGCAAAAAGGTGTTGCGATACTGTGGGGAGCCGTAGTATTCACTAGTCAGTAAGAGGGTGTCATGGTGCAGCAGGGAGCTGCGTTATTCGTTAATCAGAGCATGACGCATGAGAGTTCTTAGGCTTGAGTAGCCTTATTGGGATGAGTATTCAGGAGCCTAGGGCTAGATCAGGAGAGAGACGGAGGACTCTATATTTGTCGGGAATCGTTATACTATGATTTGAGTTGTGGTTGTCGCAACCCAATGGAATTGGAGAAGAGGTATACATGTGGGTTGCGGGTCATGAGCCGTGAGTTGAGTGCTTCATTGGATCGAGTGGTTCCAACTCTGAGTCAAACCAAACACTCGAGTCTGATTTTGCCTCTTGTGGTACGTTGGGTAGGCGAAATGAGATTCCGGATTCTGAGGTGGATTCCATGTTGAGGGAAATTGTTTATCATATGTTGTCTTAGACCTTTGTAGCTTAGTACTTGGGTATGGGAGGTACTGCGAGATGCACAGAACTATGAGCAGTAGACGACAGAGGTCGGGGTTGAGTAGATCTTCAGTTGGGAGTGTAGCATTCGCTTGAGGTGAAGTGAACTTCATGACTTGTGTGTCACACCGAACCGAGATAGTTGTATTGATAAGGAAGTCAGTGAGAATTTTTGGTACATGCAATGGGTAACCTTTGGAGGTTCAACTACTAGATTGGGAGATGACCTGGTGCTCAGTCTTGAAAGGGATGTTGAGAAGGGAGCTGAGGTTTTTGTAGTTAGATGTCGGGGGATGCTTATGAACAAGCATGATCATTTTTTCATGCCTGAGGTTAGGATGTTGAGGGTCGGCTACTCAGAAGGATTATGATTGCAGTACAGTGGATGGGTCCCTGGTGTGATATAATCCTTTTAATTCCTTGGTATATGATATGGACTTGTTTTATCAGTCCCCACTAGAGAATCCGAGGGGCAGTGAGTTATCGGGGTTTGTTTTTCGAGGAGCGAATAACATGATGAAATCTTAAGAGGCAGGTCCGGATGTGTGTCAGGCTATTAGAGTTCCCTGATTCTTGAGAGTCAGAAGGGGTAGCATAGTGGTAGATGGGTCTGTTCTTTTTCCAGGAAGGAGTTCCTGTTTGGATTCAGGTACCCAGAGAGGAGGATAGCTATGTGGTATAAGATCCTTTTGATAGTGTTGTTTTGTTTTTTATTAGATGTTTATGTTGATGAGGAGCAATTTCGAGGGTGGAATCTAATTTAAGTGGGGCAGAATTATAACATCCGGATTTCCAGGTACAATATTTAAATTGTTTATTTTGAGTTATAAGGAGGGACTCGACGACTTGATGCATGGACTCATCGAGTAGGATCACGATTTGCTAACTAGATTAACGAACGGACTCGACGAGTCGATGGGTGGACTCGACGAGTCCGTGCTATCGACAAAAACTCTAAATCTCCAGGCCTGTACTCTATTTAAAGGTCCTTATGGCCTTTATTTGCAGCCACTTACACCCTAGAGAAACCATAGAGAACTGAGAGATCTTAGAGAGCAAGGGAAAGGCTAACTCATCATCCTCTTGGTGTGTTCTTGCAAGAAGGAGTGGGAAAGTCCAAGCTAGATCGATTGTGGAGCTTGGATCTGTGATACTCAACCTGAGATTCGCTTCTGAAGGTACAAACCCTTTACATCTGAAGGTACAAACCCTTTCCCATTTCATGTATTTCATAGATTACTTGAATCTAGGGTTTCTTTGCATGATTTTGGGTGGGAATATGAAGCACGTGATGTCCCAAGGTGGTGTAGATGTTGGATCTGGACCATTAGAGGTCCAAAGAGTCCCAACCTTCCAGCTTTATGCTGATCCATGAGAGTTTTGAGAGTAGGTTTCTATTTTGAGGGTTATTTCTCCATTTATGGCTATATTTGTGTTGCATGAATGTAAAGTTTGAACCTTTATGTGACTTTTGGGTGCTAGAAGGTCAGATCTATAGGTTCGAGAAACAAATCTGGCCTCAGAAGTTCATTTGAGTGTTGCCATGGAGGGAACTCGTTGAGTCTATAAGGGGACTCAAGGAGTCGAGTCGGGTTGCCCCGCGATTCGTGACCAGTGGTAACCCGTCGAGTGAAGGGTTGACTCGACGACCCGAGTGAAGCTATAGGATGATTCAAAAGACACGCAGTACTCGCTGAGTTACCCAGGTGCACTCGACGAGTCTGGTCAAAGTTGGACCGTTGACTGGAGTTGACTTCAGTTGACCTTAGGGTTTTGGCCAACTGATTCAAGAGAGGTCAGGGATGGGTAGAATGGTCTTCTACCCATTCTTTAGAGAGGATAACATGAGAGGGTATTGATTAGAGATGTTATCATTTTGATAGGAGGAGGCTAGGACGGGATATCGAGCACAAGAGTTTATCCGACTTCATACGAGGTGAGTCTTCTCACTATACATTACTTAAAATGGTATCTATGTATAGACCGTAGGGTATTATGTTCTATGTGTATGTATGAGATTATGTGAATTGTGATATATGTATGCTATGTGATTGTATTGTCCGGACCAAAGGGTTCAACGATATAGACTGGACCGAAGGGTGCAACGATACAAACTGGGCCAAAGGGTCCAACGAGCTATGACCGCACCAAAGGGTCCAACGAGCTACAGGACTAGAGGGTCTCGCTGAGACACATCGACTGGAGAGTCGTACTGTAGCCTCGAGTGGCGTATGTGTTGCATGTGTTATTTTGGGGAACTCACTAAGCATTTATACGTACCGTGTGATGTGATATGTGTTTCAGGTACTAGCGAGAATCGCGGGAAGGCACCGACATGATTTGTACACACTGGCAGGATATTATGTTTTTGAGATTCTGGGATATGTTTTATTGTGATGACATCTGATAAACATGAGATTTTGAGAATGTTATATGAGTTTTATTATGTTTGAAAAATGAAAAATTGTTTTTCTAAAATCCGCGTCGTTACAATCAAAGTAGAAATTTCAAAAGTCATATATAGAGTTTGCAGGTAATTGTTTGTCACTTAATATCGATTGTTAAAGAATTGGTATTTTAGGTTTTCATTGATGAAATATATTTGCTTGATTTAAAGTGGCTCGTTAAAAAGGAATAGAGTTTCAAGAATTTACATATGAAATCAATTGCAACATCTACCTTCAACTTAGGTTTTTTTCTATTTTTTTTATTAAATAGGTTTTCATATCATTCATAATTTAATTATGATCGTACAATGAATGAGATGGAAATGGGCAACAAGCCGCGCCGCTAAGCCTTTTTTAATAGTAAAGCTAATTCTTTTAAGGACTACATGTTGGATTAATGTCTAAGTCCATAACTATAATTGGTAAGACTTGACCCGACCCGGCATGGTCCATTTGGGTTGCATGGCATCATGCACTTGGATAGACTATAATGAGAGAAATAAGACACTTATGGTTATTAATATATTATAAGTTCTAGTATATTAATAATAATAATAATAAGATTATCTAATTAGTATTGATCAAGAATTAATCTAGGATTAATTAAGTGATCAAAAGAAGACTAATTAAATATATGGGTTGATTGTGTAAATCATCCATACTTGTATAGTGGGCTAATGCTCCATGGATTATCTAGTTGGGCCAAAACCCATATGATGCTCCTTGGATGCTCCATGGTGTATTTGAACCCATGGATCCAAGGAAATGGAAAGTCATGACAATTAGGGTTTGCCCTAATTGTAACACTATATAAAGATCTTATTCTTGACAAAATCGGTCATTAGATTATTCTAGAGAGGGCTAGCCGATTTTATGAAGTGTAGAATCCTTTCAAGTTATTCCAAGTGTATTTGGTGTTGTGTGAACCATTTGAGGTGTCACACTTGGGGCACTAGGCACTCAAGCTTCATGAAGACATTCTACATCAAAGAGGTATGTATTCTATCTTGTTATATTGATGTTTTTGTATGCTAGATTAGGATAATACCTTGGATATTCATATTTGCATGTATAATAGAGAAAACATAGATCCAAGGTATTTAGGGTTGCATGTACACTTAGGTGTGTTAGAATGCTCATAACCCAACAGTGGTATCAGAGCCTAGGCTTGTTTTCTTGTTATACTTGCAATAGAAGCTGAAAAATCGAAATTGATGCTGTCAGCCCAGCAGACTCGCCGAGTCCATGAAGGGACTCGACGAGTCCAAGGCAAAATGCATCCAACTCGCCGAGTTTTGTTCATGCACTCGACGAGTTGGACCCCAGACAACATATCTTCGAGGTTTTTGGCTAGAAATGGACTAGGAACATTACCCTAAGTTGTTTTGAACTTATAAACTTGTTTTTTAATGAGGTAATGTTCATGCTAATCCATTTTCAAAGATAATTGTCAATAGATTCATGTTTTGTATTAGTTTAAAGGTTAGACTAATTACATGAAAAAAATTTGATTTGAATTATCTTGTTCTTATGAGTTGCTTAGATTAATAGAAAAGTTGAGTGAAAAAATTGTTTTCAATCCATTTTAATCTAAGAGTTGAGTATAAAATGTGTTTGTGTAACTTATCCTCAAGTTACATGAAGAGTCACATTAAAGACTCATAAAACTCATAAAGTTGGCAAAGGTTACAAAAAATGAAGAGTCTCTTCATTAAATAAATATTAAAAAAAATAATGTAACCTTAATTAATTTCATAAGTTATAAAATAAAGAAAAAGTTAATTCTTTATTAGTTTAAAGTCTTCCATAATTTGTCCTCAAGTTATGGAACTTGAAGAGTTTTTGGATTAAAACTACTTTAAACATATAAGTTATGGAATTAATTAGTTTTGAATAGTTTCAAAACTTGCCCTCAAGTTTTGGAATTTGCAAAGTTTTCTCTTATGAATACTTTAATTCCAAGTTAGCCCTTAGAATTTTAAAAGTTAAAATTCAACCCTTATACTTTATAATATTAAAAGTTAATAATATATATATGTATAAGAGTAAAGTCAGTCTTACCGCTAGTACGCCTCATTCACGAAGCCGGTCTATAAGGTGGGTATAAGGTTGTTGCCTATAAAATGGCAACTTAATGGGTGTCTACTCTCACCCACCGCTTGCTTGACTGGTGGAGGGTCGTTAGCCGAACGGGTTTGACATGACTATAATTCTCCCTTCATTAAAAGTATTAATGATAAAAACTAAGTAACTAAACTCTTATAAATACCCAATCTTAGTTACTTAGGAAAATGTGAATAAGGTGCTAATCCATGAAATTACACTTTGCACTTTGTTTAAGTCGGTTAGTGGAGCGTGTGTGGTTAACCGGCACACTAACTCGTATTTAACAAGGTAGGCAGAGGGTAACTTAATGTTTATCATAGTATCGATGGAGCGTGTGTGGTTAACCGGCACATCGATTGAGGGGTAAACACTTAAGGGTACCAAGTAATTTGCATGGTTACTTCACACCTTGTTTTGTGATCCTTGGCATCCCAGTCACAAAACCTGAAGGGCACACTCGAGATTGAAACATGCCATTGAACAGTTCAATGAATCTCAAAAGATCTAGGAGTTTCAAATCCAATTAAAACCTAATAATACATTTCGTTTATCTTGGTGGAAATTGGTGAATCGTCATTCACCTACCTTCAAATTGTTTTATAGCTTGGATTACGGCATACCTCTTCTAAGTTATAAAATAGTTTGTTGGGTCCTAGCCTTAATATTTCATATTGGGTGTCATATTAAGGACTTTAGATCAACTATCTTGAATATCTCCCAAAACATGTCTGTTTTAGACATTTATGATCTTCCCAAATCTCTTGAAACAAGCTTTCTTAAATGAAGATGATATCCCATGGAAATCATACTTCTTTCACCTCCTCCAATTATTCTCTCTACCCCACAAGTTCTTTAAAAGTTTAAAGTCACTCGAGCCCTATTGGCAAGTAAAGGTCTTGGTGTGGTCACATCTTGGAGATGTAGTCACATATTGACAAGCCGGGAGACTTGGGTGTCAAAGTCTTGAGAAAGTTGGTGGTTCAATCACTTTCTAAGTCACATAGTGAGTTCCTTTGGGACACCTATGAAATAGACTATGACAAGACCCTTAATGATCTTATCTATTGTTAAGATCAACTTCCTGAAACTTTATGGACATTGACAATGGTGACACTGGAAATACAGAAAAAGCATTCTCTTCCCAATGGAAAGGGATCGGCCATAGTCAACTCGGTTGAACAAATGGTAAAGAGAAAAACTAAGTCTGTAATAGTCCTGTGTACCATTATCAAAGGGTCCATATGTTTATATTGCCAAAGTAAGGGTCATTAGTTGCGAAGCTGCCTAATTTACCTAAGGATGTTAAAGTCAATAAGATTGACTCTACTTCAGGTAAAAGTCCACTAATCTAACTCTGTTAAGTTTCTATTTTCAGATTCCTGATACATGATGTGACTGGGTCACATGGTAATGTTTTAAGAATCAAAGAAAAGTAAAGGAACTTAAAGAAAGAATATGCTGAATCTGATCGCGTAGATGGATTTCTATCGCGTAGTTTGAAAATCGGATTCTTGAGCTACTTCTTAGGAGTTATGAGATATTGCTTAGGAATAGATAACAACAAGTTTTCATATGGATTGTAAGGATAAGTTTTTCCGCATAGTTTTAAAATAAAAGAAAATTTTTGATTTTAAAATATCCTTACAATGGCATTTGAAAAAAAAAATTTGCTTATATGATTCCATTAATAGCAAGAGTGGAAATATGAAATTGATTCCTTCATTTGTGGTAATGTCTAAATTTACCAAATAAGGAAAGAATATCATCATCCAAAGTCTCAATTGGACCGGGACTTGGAATCATGCAAGTTGTATAGCATGATGAATGAGAACTTTCAAGTATTGGAAAAATTAAGACTAATTACTTATTCACATGGATGTGTGAATCAAGTAATGGACTAAGGAATCGAGTACATAGTCAAGTGCACTGATTAAGTCCACCACAAAAGATATAAGGCTATTCGTCATATTTTACTAGAGTTCAGTAAATATGATTATACTTACAAGCTTAAGTGTAACTCTGAGACATTGGAAAAGGTTCCAATGTAAGGCAGAGCGAATAAGAAGAATCAAATTAGGCAGAAGGATAAAAGTTTCTCAAATCTGAAAAGATGGGAGAGTACTTTAGTATCAGTTTTGTGATCATCTTAATGATTAAGAAACCATATCAAAATTAGTTCTCTAAGGAAGTCTTAGTTCATTCTTATGACTAAGAAGAAGGGATCTTGAATTGTTGAAATGGTTAAATCAAGAAGATGAGTCATACTTCGTTCCAATACAAGTCTTAGAGTCATACTCCAAGATTGTAATTTGAGTGACATGTCTTAAAGAAGGTTTAAAACACTTGACTAATGTAAGAGTAAAAGTTTTCTACTCTTGTACATTTGAAATTGGTAAGTTGTGATGTTTTGGATAAAACAAAGACCAACTTAGGCCAATTGTGTGAAGTGTTTGTCTTGATTAGAATCCACACTATCTCTTGGATGTTTGACAAGGAAGTCTTATAGGTCAAGAGGACAGTGGGAGTCTTAAAGGTCTTGAAATTATCAAGAACTAATCAAGAATGAAACCTGAAGTTCTTCACTAGCACACAACTTGAGGTTTATAACCTATCGTGTTGACATATTCTGTGCCCATTCTAGTTAAAGTTGGCTTTGCATATGAGTTCTTAGAGTTCTCAATGTGTTGCACAACAACTTGGAAGCAATGGTAGGCCCTTGAGCTACCAGGTGGCAAGAAATTAAGATTGAGTTCAGTCCATATGAGTTTGGATTTGTCATTATCCTTGTCTTGTGACTATGGTTTTGACAATTCACATGGATAAGAACACATACACCATTAAATCTAATTGTCATAAAGTTTCTCTCCAATTCATGAAAATGATGGTGAGGAAACACTTTCACTAAGTAGAATTTAGCTAGATAGCAAATGTGATATTTTGCATTCTCAAAGTCGTTAGTGGAGCGTGTGTGGTTTACCAGCACACTAACCTGGATTTGTGAGAAGTAGCAAAAAGGTCTAACCATTATGATTACGGCATCCCTCTTCATAATTGTTTAGACACACAAGTGTGCTATCTAAGGGAAGGTGTATGTTTTTTGATAAAGTCTTATCAAAACAATCTAGTATCAGAAATCTGAACTTTGGTAAGAAAGTCAATAAAGTATTGATTTCTAGAAGTCGAGCTTTCTGAGTACATGTCAAAGCTAGTGGGAGCATAATTGTTATGCTAATGATCATCATGTTAGTGGGAGCATGATAATTATGATAAAGATTGCAAGTTAGCAATGTTAATTATAGAAAACAAAAGGTTTCAATTGGGAAAAAGTTGTTTTGCTATAATTAAGGGTGAGGAAATTATACTTCATCTCAAATCTATAAGCTTAGATCATGAGGCTTTAATCATTTAGTCAAGAATATATATGAATTTCATGTTGGAATGGCTCAACATAAGGAAATTCTGTATATGGGTCCATTATTTGCGTTCTAAAATTCGATTATGATTACGGCATCCCTTTTCATAATCTGAATTATGAGAACTTGGAAAACAGAAATGGAAATGTTATAGCAAAATACTGGTTTAGTCTTTATGTGAGACATCATGAATCATGTCCCATATGCTTCGGATATAGGGTCGATTACATGTGCTATATTCATCCTTTCTAAAATTTTCCAAATGCCTAGGGCATTAAGAAGGGAAAAGGTTTAGAACTGGATATGACTAAAAGGATTAAACAATTGTCGAGGATAATCTAAGGTTTACCAAAGATTGGTTGCTCAAGGACAGTTGGAAGTATAGTGATAATTCTAGAAGGACCATATTGACATAATCTGTAAGGAGGCAACTCTTGTTCAGAAGTGATAGTCAAAATGGAATCTGGAAATGTTTCAAAGTTAGATTTTTCAATCTGTGTAAGATTAAGGAAACTTAATGCAAGAAGGATGATTCCAAGGAGTTGATCTCCTTTGTAATACTCTGTAATGATTGTTGCCAAGTCTTTGTGAATTTGTGCATAATCGTTACAAGAGGATCAATGCATATAAGTTTAGAATCTAACAGATTTCAGTAAATGGCATGAATTTGGAATTCTTGCATTTGCAGTAAGGATTTGGGAGAAGAATCATTGAAGTTATGTTCAATTGATCTAGTTCACAAAGTAAAGATCATAGACAAACATAGTATGCATACTTGGTGTATGGCATGACTAGTGTTTAGAAAAACATAGTGTACATGCTTGGAGCATGGGACAACTATTGTTTTAAATTCAAGAATAAAGTTGATAGCTGAAATAGTATACAATAAATAATGTGTAATCATATGGTGATAAATAAAAGGTGTTTTATTTTTGTTCATAGGTTTTGATACCATATTGGATTCAATTATTATTGTGTTTTCATTTTGCATGTTTTGACTTCCAGAATAAACTAGGTTATTCTTCCGGAATGACTAAGTTATTCAAACCATCCACAGTCGGTCATATGTTGGAAGTAGATATGAATTAAGACTGTCATGGGTTGGCTTGTAGAGGTCTAAGATGTTGGACAAAGGGCTACAACACTCATGAGTGCTCATAAGTTCTGAGTATTGGATTCAACCCGCGCTCATTGGAATCACTTCATGGATATTATCACGAGTGATCATGAGACGATAGTATCTTATATTCTTCAAACCTAGAGATATGAGTTGTTACTATGAGTTGATAGTACATTGATTACACGAAACGCATTGGTAACTCGATGTTATAAAACGTGTCTTTGTGTATGATTCAACAAGTAGTAGAACAAGCCATATGAGTCGAAGTTTATCCATTCCTTTTACCTTCGGGATAAAAGCGATATCTGTGGGCCCCTCGATGATTTGATGATGAAAAATGGAAGTGCTCGGTCGGGCCAGGACTGATTTGATTTGTTCAATTAGTCAGTCGTCATAAATCGGAAATCGGGAAACAACAAATGGACAGAGAGAATGATTATAATCCATGTCTCAGTCCATATGATATCTAGAATGGAGGAATATATGATCCCTTATCTAATGGACAAGTCATTGACAAGATCAGAGTTTATCTACAAGGTCAGAGTTCGACAGAAGCTTTTGAGAGCTACGATTGCCAGTTGGTTCCTGAAGTCATACGCAAAAATAGTTTTAGACTTATCCAAGTGGGAGACTGTTGGATTAATGTCTAAGTCCATAACTATAATTGGTAAGACTTGACCCGACCCGGCATGGTCCATTTGGGTTGCATGGCATCATGCACTTGGATAGACTATAATGAGAAAAATAAGACACTTATGGTTATTAATATATTATAAGTTCTAGTATATTAATAATAAGAATAATAAGATTATTTAATTAGTATTGATCAAGAATTAATCTAGGATTAATTAAGTGATCAAAAGAGACTAATTAAATATATGGGTTGATTGTGTAAATCATCCATACTTGTATAGTGGGCTAATGCTCCATGGATTATCTAGTTGGGCCAAAACCCATATGATGCTCCTTGGATGCTCCATGGTGTATTTGAACCCATGGATCCAAGGAAATGGAAAGTCATGACAATTAGGGTTTGCCCTAATTGTAACACTATATAAAGATCTTATTCTTGACAAAATCGGTCATTAGATTATTCTAGAGAGGGCTAGCCGATTTTATGAAGTGTAGAATCCTTTCAAGTTATTCCAAGTGTATTTGGTGTTGTGTGAACCATTTGAGGTGTCACACTTGGGGCACTAGGCACTCAAGCTTCATGAAGACATTCTACATCAAAGAGGTATGTATTCTATCTTGTTATATTGATGTTTTTGTATGCTAGATTAGGATAATACCTTGGATATTCATATTTGCATGTATAATAGAGAAAACATAGATCCAAGGTATTTAGGGTTGCATGTACACTTAGGTGTGTTAGAATGCTCATAACCCAACACTACATCCAAAGATCTAGGGGATATAACATTACGATGCATGATTCGTTGTACTCTTCTAAGAAGCTCTACCGTATCCGGTGCAAGGAAACCAACCGTATCAAACGCAAATGGTATGAACACGTGTTGATTTTCCATGCACGATTTCTCATGTTTGCTGACTTTGCCTATAACTGCTTTTAAAGTAGCCTGTCCCGCCATGAAACCCCCAGCCCGCAGACCCATGAGAGGGGATACTCCTATAAGATCCATACATGCGTGTTTCCCTCCGACCCATCCGAAAATCAAAATGTCAGCTAGTCTAAGGGTTAACCTTCCTTCTGTTGGGTCAGTCAAGAAATTAACAAGTGCCTCTTTCTTAGCGGAAACCCCGACACGCTTAAATATGTCAAACAAAACATCCATAAGCATATTGTGTCGGTATTTGAACCTCGGGAGTTCTTTATAGTGAACTGCATGCTCTCCAAAAGAGTCCAAACATGCCTTGCGACACAGTGCACATATCTCGTCAGTTGGGAATATGGGAATCATGAGTCGATATTTGAGGATAGTACGATATCCACGGGAGACATGTGTTGGCCAAGCCTATCTATTAGTTTGCAATTTTTGTTTGCAGGCATCAACAAATAGTTTCCGGGTAACATGTAAGATAATAAGGAGGATGCCATGGACTTCTTTTATTCTTAATATTTGTTCATTACAACTCGACAATGTGACATTGGCTCCGAGGTTTGTAAAAAACAAATCAAATAATGCAATTTAAGCCATGCAAGCACAATAGGGCTATCGTTATAGAGTTAGGGTTGATTGAAAACATTCTCTTACAAAGATTAATATTGTTGTTGTGGTTCTATTCGAGTCATCCAGACAATAGTTTTTTTCTAAATTATGATAGCGTTCTTGTAATTGAGATTGGGTTAATCCAATGATTTTAGAGGGATTGCAATTAGAAGGGAATAATTGAGGGGTATTGCTTACTATTTATGTAAGGAAGAAAGTGAATTTATGCTATGGATTCATTTTTAAAGTCCCTAATTTCACCAATCTCGACCCGTCCACTTCCAGTTATTTTTCATTTTATTCTAGTTCACCACTTGGAATCGACATGATGGGGACTAGAACATAATGTGTTTTGTATGTTGAAGGTAGTAGCTCTGAATGTGTCTTGTGCCAATTCCTTTCAGCCACCTCCTCTAATTTGTCCAATATGAAATTATACATTTTTTGTAGGTATGTATTCTATGAATACTTCAACATGTATCTAAATTGGGTTACCTAGGGTGAGATAGGCAAACATACTTGATGCTTACTCAACCATAATTAAGGGGTCAACATTAACAAGATATTCTCATACTATTAGTTCTTTTATTGATGAAATCGGTGAAAAGAGGTTTACTTTTTTTTATTTTCTGGGTAACCTCCAGTCTTTATTATCACCACCCCACCTCTTGTATCTTTGATGCAGATGCAGGTTAAGCGCATATACATTCTTTCAAATTTCAAAAAGTCAGCGTGTCAACTCCCCCCCCCCCCCTTTCAATTTTAGAATGTTGATTTAATTTTTCCATCAAGTGGGTAGTTTGAATTTGTATTCATTTGCAATTTTTGTTCATTATTTGCTACAATTCACCACAGTACTTGGCCCTTCTAAAAATTCCAAACTTTTTACTTTCACATATAAAAGTTGAAAATGGGTTCTACACTTTGTGTTTTCGTGGACTCATCACACACATATATAAACATGTATGTAAAAAATGGTTTTGTATGAAGGGTTTAATGACTGAATCAGACAAGGTATTTGATAAAATGCTTGAGAGAGGGAAGATCTCATGATCAATAATTTTTATAAGGACCCATCTAATTGATGTAATTTGTTGGAAGTGATTGATAACAATGATTTTATGGAATATGTTGGTTAATTCATGTTTAATGGTGGTAGGAAAAAAACTTGGAAGTACCCAAGAGGCCAAGACTAAAGAAATATATATAAAAATTTGAGTGACTATCACATCGACTATGCTTTTGGACAGACTAAACAAAGGACACATATGGTCATTCCATGACGTCATCTAAAATATCAACATAACAGATGCCTAAGCATGAATGGTTGAAATGCAGAACGTGTGTATGTACATACAAACACTAACGAAGGCAACTAGGCAAGTGAGTTTGATATTGGATTACTATGAATCAAGATCAGCTATTTTTGCATATAAATATAGTTTGATATTGGGTTTTGGGGGTTAGATAATTAATGTAATCGACCATATAGGTAACCATTGTAATTCTTGATTCAATCAAAATTTATGTATTTACCAAATCTCTTGATTTCATTTATAAGGATGTCCAACCAAAATATCTTGAATTTCTTGAACTTAGAAACATTTTGTTGGTTGACCCAACACCTAAAAATTGTGATAGGAAATCAAGGTCATTCTTCTTATGACTCGATGGTAGGTCAGCGTGGTCTTTTATATCTTATGGTGTTGCCAAAGAAATTTGCCATATACATGTAAATTATGGCAAGCAGATCCTTTTTATCAGCACATTTTTGGAACAAGTGTATGAATACTTTATCGAGTTAGTGTCACGATTTGTACTCCTAAATTATCATTAAATGTGTAATCGGTCTCGATTCTTTAACTTGGCAATAGTGAACTTACTCTTTCTTGAATTACTGAAAGTAGTTGGCTACTTAGATTCAACGCTACATTAGATTTGTACATAACTAGTAATGCAAGAACATACAAGAGTCTCACGATCTCTCAAAAAAGTTCTCCCCTTTCGAGATACTAATTTTGAATTCTTTCTATGTTCTTTGGTGAATTTGTAGTTGAGGAATCATATATGTTCCTGATCAATTGGTTCAAAATATTCACTCAATGCATGGGTTGTGAGTCTTACATTGGTGGAAAAGTTATCCGGTTTCCACATATTATATAATGCTTCCATTTAAATCATTTTTTGAGCTTGTCTCCTTAAATTTCAAAATTTGTGTATGCCCCTACAATCTATTAGAATCTTCAGTATTTTAAAAATGTTAACCATGGAGTTTAAAGAAGTCATATAAATAAATGATTCTAAGCGCATCAAAAACTTGGTTTCTATCTTCTTTGAGTTACCATGTTCGTTGACAGATATAGGTCAAAAATAGGGATTTAATTTCTTCTTTTGTGGTGGGATGTTAAGTCCACCAAGCAAATTGAACCCTTTGTTTGGAAATAAAACATCATATAATGGTAAAAAGGGGTATCGATCCTCGGGGAAATGGTTGTATTCAATCACCGATGCAATCTAATAGAACTAGTTTAAATAAACTAACAAACTATAATTAAACTAAAAGGGGGGTATTTGATTTTTTGAAAACTAAAAGACTTGAATAACTAAAAAGCTTGCAATTAAGCAAGATGATGAGATGCTCAAATATTGGAGAGAATTGGTCAACCAAGGCTATTCAACACAATGGACATTTGTGTATTTATCATTAGGATTCAGTATGAAGCTTATCATTCATCCCAAATTGGTTATAGAAATCATGAAGCATGATATGCCAAGATTCCTCATAGGTAGTATGGAGGTTGGGGAAGCCCACAACATACCTTCATAATCCAATAAGTTGATTAGCCTTAATTGAAGTAATTGAACCCAATAAGTTGATTAGCCTTAAGAATGAAGGAATCCCTAATTCCTAGAGGATGCCAATGCTTACGCATCCATAAAGGAGTTATGATCCATAAACTAGAGATTATTTCTACCATCATAAAGCCCTTGTTCTAAGTAAATTCAATGATTCAATGCAAAACCAAATAAATAAACCAACAATAGTTCATTCAAGTACCAAACTCATGATCAAAGAATTAAACAAGCATAAGAAATATGAACTAGAATCATAAACATAAGATAACTGATAATCAAGCATGAATCCTTCAAACCCCACAATTATCCAAGGGTTTTCAGCCAAAGTTAAACAAAATAGAGAAATTAGCCACTCATGGAGACAAAATCACAATCACAAAAGTCTAATTGCATCAAGAAACTACCAATTACTTAGGAAGATGAAATGAATTAGTATCAAACTCCAAAATCCCCTTCTCTGGTCTCTAATGGTGGAAAATTGATGTGTAACTGAATCATCCAACCCCCCAAGGTACATGGTAAACAAAATGACCAAAATGCCCAAAAGTGTGCGGTTGTGCAGGTACCCGCACAAGGGTTGCGCGGCTCGGAATCCACCCTCGCAAGTATTGCTAGAATGATATTGGTCCATTCTTCTCCACTACACACCTCACTACCCAAGATTCCCTTGGTCCCCTCCATGACTCACATGATTTGAAATTGGACAATCACCTTCAAGCTTTAAATATGGATAGTCCATGCCCAAAATAAGAATCCATGACCCATCTTCAGAAGTCCACATCATCCAAATCTTCAGCTTTTTAAGCCCAAATTTCCTTTGATGGATCCGTAAAGCCCAATAATGCATCGAAAAGCCCATCAAGCCCAACTCCTGTGAAACCGCAACCTCAATATGCTCTAAAACCCTGCAAAATATCTCATGCAAAATAAAAAGTCCCGGATATGATCCATGATAAAGAAAATAAATAAAATTCAATGCAATACTAATAAAAAAGAGATAAAAATACTAAAACAAAATAATAAAAATAAGGAAATAAAATAAGTTATCAAATCACCCCAAGTTTAAACCTAACTTGTCCTCAAGTTTGAACAAGACTAAAATGAGCTCGGGATGAGCAAAACTAAAAAGGAAAAGAAAAATACCATAGAACTTTATCAACATAAGTCAACATGGTCAGAATTAGTCTTTCGTGGACCCTACACATCTTCAAAATGTTCCGCGCTTTAGAGCCATAAGCACATTCTTAACCACTTGATGGGCGAATAGGTCACGGCTGGATGTAGTCGCGGTGTGCAAGACAAAGGAAACAGAGGATGTGCCCAGTGGGGGCACTTTAAATTGCCAATGCAGACCATAATGCGTGAAGGAAAATATGATTCCTACATTTATCAGGCTAAAGTGTATAATAATGAAATAGAGTTTTGCAGCATGGCCTCCGAGCAAGCATCCCGTTTCAGAGGCTTCTCCCTTGTACTGTCCTTCACAACCTACCGTCTCGTTGTCATAAATTTTTCTCACCAAAATCAAAAATAAAATAAAATAAGAAAAAAAATTCTACGTAACCTAACAACTTAAAGCTTCAATCTTGATCTTATGTTATTTTGGTCTTCAGTCCCCTTGCTACTCGATCTTCTGTATTCTTATTTCTCTCCTTTTTTTTGTGGAAAGTCTTGAACTTGGATTCTTGTACTTCTTTTTGTATTGCTCTTTTTCTTCATTTTTCTTCTTTGTTTTTGCTTTTCCAATTTCTTCACTTTTTTGTGTTTTCTTCTTGTCTTTCTTCTTGGAAGGTCTAAGGAATTTCACCATGCACATAGCACTCCAATAGTGAAGATGGAGTAATAGATAGAGGCTTAACATGAAAACCTATTGACCATTGAGACTGTGTCAAGATCTACTAAAAAGGGTGGGGAATGACTCAAAAATAGGTGTTATCGAAAAAACTTGGTCCCAAAAGATGTGAATTGGGGGACCCACTTCAAAGTTCATGAAACACCTCAATGCAAGGTGTGATAAACAAAATCTATCTAACTAAAAGGTGGTGAGAATCTAACTAAGTAAGGCTCGGACGAGACTCAGGAGTACTAAGGGGCACTCCCCCTAAAACCAAGATGCGAGTCTTCAATGTCTTAAATGTCTTCAAAATACCATACCGGGCTAGTATTTGCTCGCACACATTGGTTTGACCAACAACATCCCTCCGCACCTAGACCCAATCAAGCTACTTGAATCTAACCCCCACACAAGCGGTCTCAAAGTGGTCTCTGAGGCTCAAAGTGTGTACCATATATCAAATACAAGGAATTCCATATCAAGACCCGGGACCAACCTATGATTCAATACTTATGACTCGACGCTATGGTACCTGTAGGGATGAGAAGATAAGATAGAACAAAAATGCATGAACTTAAACTAGAAGCATCTAAAAAGTTTGAAAATTAGAAAAGAAAGAAACAAAATATGCAATAGTTTTGAAATTTTTATGCAATTTTTATGAATGACCTAAATGACTTACTCTAAATGCAACTATATACAACCTAAATGCAATAAAAATAAAAGATAAGAAATACCTCACCCTATGCTTAAAATTAAGCATTTTCCTCAATGCGTAGGATGAGAGTAAGGAAGGATCATATCGGGATCAAGGTGGAGGATGCCAAAGATCCTCCATTTAGTTGTTGGTGCGAGCTTTCTGCTCCTCGATGCGTTGAATGGCTGTTGTATTCCGGTTGCCATGGAGGCACAAGACAGCAAGATGATGGTATGTATCAAGAGGAAACTTGGGTCCCGACTCGTTGTTTTGTTGATAGGAATGATACTCATGATGTGGCTAAGAGTGTGCTCCCGAAGGTTGATCATAAAAGGGTGTTGGAAATTTTTGGATTGGGAGGTCAGAATGGTCTTTGGCCTCAAATGGACTATCAGCATGGGCATTGTCGACCTGCATTTCATCATCGTCGCCTGCATCATCATCATCATGTAAATCTTCAGGCAAGAACCAAGTTTCGGGGTTGCTGGTGGAAAAGGCGGATATTCTGATATTAGGTAAGGTATAAACTAGTTCTTTTTCATGGTTGAGCCAGGAGTAATGGCTATTACACACAGGTAACAATAATTCCATCCGGGTGAGAGCTAAGCAGTCGAGGAGGTAGAGAGGTCGGTCATCCACTGGCACATACTCAGACTCGGGAAATTGTAGGCCCACACCCAAACCAATTAGGGTAATGAGACTTCCAATGCAAATGTCGTCAGTGATCTTCAAATGTATGTTGTCACATTTATCCAAGAAAAAGGTGGCGAAACTGGGGCAAGACTAACGGCGGCTAGTCATGCAAGAGAGGAAATATAGCTCGAATGTGTTTATTTGTCCCGGCTCATGATGACCAAAGATGGAAGTTGAAAGAACCAGTGGGCTATTCTATAACAAGGACGGATGATGTAAGGATCTTTTTGGCGACTTGGATTGAAGTTTGGAAGACTAGTGATCTGAGTCCAAAACTATACTTTGGGCACGCTCTTGAATTGAGTCAATTGATAACTACAGATATCGGTGTTGTGTCTATCGTGTGTTCCCAGGACAGTGTTAAGGGTGTCGTATGTGAGTTGGTGCTGCTGACCCTGGAGTCTAAAGGTGAGCACCCACACCGTGTCATCCTGTGCATAAGTGGAAAGGAACTCAAGTGTAAGGTGCTTGTATGTGCGCACAGAAAGAGCTAGGTAATCATGCCAACCTATGTTAAAGAACATTTGTTGCAAGAAATTGCCAAGGCCAAGGTTAATCATGGATTCGCGATGGTAAAATTTGGTGGCTCGGACTGCACATTTTTGGAGGTTGGACTTGAATTTCTTGATTTGTGCACTAGTGAGGACTAAGTTATCATCACGATCAACATGCTCGGTTGACACCTTTTTGGATGATCGCGATAATAGAGCCTCACGGGAAGTACCATGAGACGCATGAATGGTTTTGTTCTTTCACATCATACTTGTAAATATAACCTAGCAAAGACAAAAACTTTGGCAAAATTATCCCTCACACTCACCTCGCACCAATCCAATCAATCCAACAAAAAGAAAAATATAAATCGGGCAACTACTCCAAACTTGCAATTTTGCACAATTCAAGGCAATGTAATCCAATCAATTCAAAGAAAATCAATCCTAATTAACCTAATGCATAACATAAGTCTATTCAAATTGGATACCAAAAGCAATAAAAATTAAAAGGATTGTACCAAATTCGAGTGTCGAATCCCAAAAAGAAAACCGCTAAAACCGCACCCCAAGATTGAATTTGACCCCCAAGTTGCGGTGGCCGGTGACGGCAGACGGTGGCCGATAGCGGAGTTAGGGTTTCCTGGCGAGTTGATTTTCCCAAATTAACTGTAGATCGGCGTGTACGGGTGTATTTTGTGAAGAATGCTCCAAGAAAAATTGGAATTTGAAGGAAGGTGGTGGTGGTACTGAGCTTTTATGCTTTTCGGTGGAGAGGTGGTGGCGGTGTTGCTGAGTACTGGTGGTAAAAGGGTGTAGGGTGGTCTGAAATGGGTGGGGGCGAGGCAGGTGGAATGTACTAGCGATAACAACATTGGAGGAGGGTTGGGTGGTTGGAGTGCGATTTCTGGCAACGAAAGGAGGGGCGAAATCGGAGCTGTGGGCTACTATCGGTTGTAGAGGAAGGAGGTTAGCAACGGTCGACAGGTGATGGCGAGGTTGGCAGTGCAAACCGGTAGCGGAAGCAGCAGCAGCGTCATCTTTGTTGGTAGCAGCTAGGTTGGGGACGATGGATGAGAGTCACAAGGGGTAGGGCTTAGAGGTGGGGTGAGGTCCGGCAGATTAAGGGGTGATAAGGGTGGGTCGGGTATGAAAAATGAATCAGGTAATCGAGTGAGGAAGGATCGGGTATGGGTCAGGTTATCGGATGGGGAAAGTTCCGATGTGGCTGATGGGTTGGTTGCGCAATGAGGATAGAGCTTTGTTCTTGGCCGTGCAAGAGCTGCGAGGGTAGGAAGCAGGTCACGCAAGTGGTTGCGAGGGTAGGAATCAGGTCGCGTAGAACCTACGCAGGTGGGGGATCAGCCGCGTGCATACATCAGAATGCATCCCATGTGGGGGTAATTTGGACTCGGATTTTGCACGGCTGGGGCTGGGTCGCGCAACGTTTGCGCGGGTACTAACGCAAATTACATATTTTTGGAACTTTTTGCAAACTTTACCAAGATCATTGATAAACTTCAAGATGCTTATTTTTTTTGACCAACTTCAAGCTTAGAAACACCAAAACTTCAAGCGGAGGTTATTTATTTACAACGCATTTATTTAACGTGTTTGCCAAGACGTAGCCCCGCTTCTGTCAACCTCCGTAAATCGGAGTTTCCAATGTTACGTTGTCGAATTCTCCCGTATCAAAACCTTCATAAAATGGTTTCAAGCGGTGCCCATTCACTTTAAATATTTGATTTGTTTCCGAATTCTTCATTTCAACCGCATCGTGATCAAACACTTTTATAACAATAAAAGGTTCGTGCCATCGAGATCGCAACTTTCCCGGGAATAGCTTTAAGCGTGAATGATAAATAAGAACTTTTTGGCCCGGAATAAAATGCTTTCAAGTGCTGTTCTTGTTGTGAAATGCTTTTGTCTTGTTTTTGTAGATGCTTGCATTTTTCATAAGATTCATTCCTCAACTCTTCGATTTCTTGAAGTTGCATCTTTCGATGCTTCCGGTTTCTTCAATATTGAAATTACACTTTCTAACCGCCCAATATGCCTTTTCTTCTAATTCCACCAGTAAATGACAAGAGTTTCAATAGACGAGGCGGAATGGAGACATGTCAATTAGAGTTTTATAGACGGTCCAATACGCCCACAATGCATCTTCTAACTTCAAGCTCCAATCTTTTCGTGTATTTTTGACCGCTTTTTTAACAATTTGTTTGACTTCTCTATTTGATACTTCGGCTTGGCTGTTTGTTTGTGGATGGTAGGCGGTTGAAGTCCGATGTGTGACACGATATCTCTTCATCATAGCTTCCATCATTTTGTTACAAAAATGAGTGCCCCTATCACTCACCAAGGCTCTTGGTACACCATATCTTGCAAAAATATTTGACTTCAAGAAGTCAATTACAGTTTTAGAATCATCATGCCTTGTAGCCTTTGTTTCCAACCACTTTGATACGTAGTCAATCACCAAGAGTATATAAGTATAACCGAAAGAGACGGGGAATAGGACCATGAAATTGATTCCCCATACATCAAAGATCTCACAAATGAGTATAGGGCTTTGAATCATTTTGTTCTTCATGGATAAGGTTCCCATTCTTTGACATATATCACAACTCTTGCAAAATAAATAGGTATATCTTGACATTGTTGGCCAATAGAGTCCACATTCTAGCACCTTTCGCATGGTTTTGTTTTGACCAAAATGTCCTCCGCATGCATACTCATGGAAAAACTTCAAGATTGATTCGACCTCATTTTGGTGAACACGCCTCCGTATTAGTTGATCTGGACAATGTTTCCAAACATAAGGGTCATCCCACACGTAGTATTTGGAATCACTCTTCAGCTTGGCCTTTTGGTACTTGGTAAATATGTGTGGAATTTATTTAGTAAACAAGTAATTGACAATATTTGCATACCATGGAATGGTTTGTATGACATCAATTTTGGCTTTATCAACTTCAATTCCCTTTTTGGAGATGATGTGTCCCAAGATGATGCCTTGATTGACCATGAAGTGACACTTCTCAAAGTTTAACACCAACTTCTTCTCAATGCATCTTTTCAAAATATTCTTAAGGTTATCCAAGCATTCATCAAACGAATTGCCATATACGGTGAAGCCATCCATGAACACCTCAATTATATTCTCTACATGCTCGGAGAAGATGCTCACCATGCATCGTTGGAATGTGGCGGGGGCATTGCATAATCCAAATGGCATACACTTGTAGTAAAACGTGCCAAAAGGGCATGTAAAGGCCTTCTTGTCTTGATCTTTCAGGGCAACGTGTATTTGATGAAAACCCGAGTATCTATCGTGGCAAAAATAATGCGACTTGTTCGCCAATCGCTCGAGCATTTGGTTAATGAAAGGAAGGGGAAAATTATCTTTTTATGTGCTTGAATTCAACTTTCTGTAATCAATGCACACCCTCCATCCATTTTGAACTCGAGTGGGTACCATTACTCCCTTGTTATTTTCAACAGCTGTGATTCCTGTTTTCTTGGGAACCACTTGAACCAAACTAACCCATTTGGAGTCAGAAATGGGGTAAATCACATCCACATCAAGGAACTTGATTATCTCTTTCTTGACAACTTCCATCATAGGATGATTTAACCGTCTTTGAGCTTCCCTCCTAGGCTTACAATCATCATCCATGAGGATCTTGTGAATGCATACATTAGTACTTATCCCCTTAATGCCCGTTATTGTCCATCCGATGGCCTCTTTATGATGTCACACCCCCAAACCAGAATAGCAGAATTGTTCGAGGGCGGATGACTTCATGTAGTATCGTAACAAGTGAATACATAGTAAAGAAAGTAAAACAACTATCATATATGTAATTCAAAATTTAGATTGTTGAATGATGACAAAATGAGTTTTAAACTAACGCCTTAGCGTCACTTCTCCAAAATTCTGATGTTTACCTGTATTAATGAATCCCTGCGAAATACAAGAAGTTTCGAAAGAGTGTCAACAATTAAATTGGTGAATTCATAAGTAGTTAATGTCAATGTTTGTATAAAATTTGAATGAACTTACTTGTATATGTTTGAATGAAGATGTTTGTATATGTTTGAAAACTCCTAAAAAATCCTATATTTCCTTCTAGTATAAAAGTAGTCTTCTACCAAGACCCGACTATTTTGAATGTTTGCTTTTAGATATTTAATATTTTCCATAAGTGTGTGGTAGTTTGAAAGTTCCAAAACTGTAATGCAATAGTGTTTTTCATGCCTATAATAGTAGATTTATGTATGTATAAAATCACTAAGTCATTTAATAACCCTGTAAATCAACATGCTTTTAATACTCCATGTAAGTTTTATAACCATGCTATTAACCCAGACTGCCTGTAACAACGTTCTTCAGGCATTGGAATGTTATGACGTTTCTCACCCCAGACCTGCCGGTCTAACTGTATTAAATAGTTTAGGTGCGGGATTGTCAATCCCGTATAGATCTATACACAAGTATCACAATCTCTGTACAAGATTTTATGTTTTATAATACAAGACTTTAACTGCATACTTGAAAGTACATGAAGTTGAATGCCTCACAAAACATAGTATCAAATAGATTAACGTATGAAAAGTCCATTTGTTCTTGTATATGAAAGTATTTCTTTAATATAGTACTTATAGTATCTAAAATCTCA
Source organism: Lactuca saligna (assembly GCF_052625555.1). NCBI lineage: Eukaryota > Viridiplantae > Streptophyta > Magnoliopsida > Asterales > Asteraceae > Lactuca > Lactuca saligna. The sequence continues at coordinate 149,490,365 of NC_136417.1, forward strand.
TGATTTCCTTATAAACTATACCTATTATAGTTTTTCCAAAAGTGTGTTTCATTTGTATAGTAAACCCTGACGTAGTGTCATCTTTGTATGTATAGTATAACACTTGTAATAGTATTATTGAACATTTATACTCATAATGTAAATAAATCATTTGATATTTATGTAACATGTTTTCATTCTGAAAAGATGAGATGTTATTATAATGGGTGTTGCATGTGAACGGTTTCATATAATAGATGTAAATCACATATGATTTGTTATATAAAGAAAAGTATAGTAAAAGTTTAATGTTTTCCACATGAGAGTAATCGTGTGTTTACTTGTATTTCCCCCCTTAAAAGTGTATAAAAGCATTTACAAATCATTTGAAAACGTAGTTATAGGGGTATGAACTCACTTGATAGATTGAAGAAGGTGAAACGAAAACCAAGCAAAACTTTGACTTGTGAAAGTTGAATTTCTCGGGATTCTCAAGAATCTCGAGAGTGTAAAACCTTCCTTCAGAATTTGGATATGAAAACTGGGGCTTCAGGATGGCTTCATGGGTTTAAAAGCAAAGCTTCAGCACGAGAAAGAGATGAAATGAGCAAAAATGGCCGGCACCCTCGCATCCTATTTATAGGGGTGTGATAGGCTTCTTACACTGGGCGTACTTCGGAATTACGCGGGGCATAATGCCCTCGAAGCTCTTACACTAGGCGCACGAAGTTACGTGGGGCATAGCGCACGTCACTGCTTACGTACTTTGGATGGGAAGGCTTCAGTCCGATGGGACGAGGTTCCTATCCTCGGTTACGCGGGGCGTAGTTTGGTTTTTCAAACTTCTAAATTGCGTAACTTTCGCGTACAATATCTGTTTTTTGCGTTCTTTATATCCTCGCATAGGTGAGACTATACTCTACAACTTTCATTTAGGCTCCGTCGGCTAGTTTTGAATTTATTTGTAATTATATATTTTTAGTAGGTCGGGACACGAAAAGTCCGTTAAAAATCCATAACTTCTTCATCCGATGTCCGTTTTCATCGGACTTTTTACCGTTGTGATACTATTGACGAGATCTTCGATTCTCATTTAGATTGTTTCGGCCAAAAATCACTCGATCTCTATTTCAAGTTTTTAGTTGTCTACTGCTATCCCGAAACTTAGAAAATCATAACTTCCTCATACGCAGTCAGATTTTGACGTTCTTTTTATGCACGTCTATGGTTTATTATAATCTATGACTTTCGTTTAAATACCTAAGGCTGAAAGTATTATATTGAAATTTCACTTTTTACGTTGTCAGTGTTTTACCGGTTTTGACACGAATTTCCGATTGGTCATAACTTCTTTGTTATAACTCATATTTTAGTGTTCTTTATATTTCTGAAAACCTTGACACAATATCTAACATTATAAGCAACCCAATAGAGACTCTTGAACATTTTATTTTTGATGCTATTTTTCATTATACCAAAATAGATTACAATCTTTGACCTTTTTAGGTCATTACATTGATCCAAAATATCGGGTTATCACATCATCCCCCCGTTAGAGGGAATTTCGTACCAAAATTTAATGCAAGATAAGTATTTGTAAATTAGGGAAAGAGATGCGGATACTTTTGTTTCATCTGATCTTCGCGTTCCCAAGTGTATTTAGGTCCCCGCTTTGCATTCCAGCGGACCTTCACAATGGGTATGCGACTTTGTTTTATTCTTTTAATTTCCCTATCCATGACCTGAATTGGTTCCTCTATAAAGTGGTTCCTCGATTTCGTCTAGAGGGACGACGAGGGTCTCATATGACAAACATTTCTTCAAGTTTGACACATGAAAGGTAGGATGTACGTTATTGAGTTCCTGCGGTAAACGAAGCTTGTATGCTACCGGGCCGATCCTTGCAAGGATCTCGAATGGTCCAATATACCTTGGGTTTAATTTCCCACATTTTCCGAAATGTATTAACCATTTCCAGGGCGATACCTTCAATAGCACTCGGTCCCTAACCTGAAATTCCAAGGGCTTCCGTCCTTTTTCCGCATAACTCTTTTGTCTATCTCTCGAATCCTTTAATCATTCCCGAATTTGGACGATCTTCTCAGTTGTTTCTCTTATAATTTCCAGGCCTATGAGAGCGATGTCGGGTACTTGTCCTTTGGCTAGTTGTGTGTCACCCACTTCAGCCCAACACAGTGGTGATCTACACTTGCGACCATAGAAGGCTTCGAATGGAACAACTTTAATGCTGGATTGATAGCTATTGCTATACGAGAATTCAACTAGTGGTAAATGGGTATCCCATGCTTTACCAAAATTGATTACACAAGCCCTCAACATATCTTCCAAGGTTTGTATGGTCCTCTCACTTTGACCATCGAGTTGTGGATGGTAAGTGGTACTCATGTCTAGTCTCATTCCTAGAGATTTTTGCAGGGATTGCCAGAACCGCGAGGTGAACCTATTATCTCTGTCGTAGATAATGGATATTGGTACACCATGTAGTTGTACAATCTATCGGATGTATGTTCGAGCTAGCTTCTCCATCTTATCGGTTTCCTTTATTGGTAGGAAATGCAAGGATTTTGTTAATCTGTCGATGATCACCCAGATGGTGTCGAGTCCATCCATTGTCTTGGGTAATTTGGTTATGAAATCCATGATTATCCACTCTCACTTCCACTTGGGTTTTTCAGGTTGTTGTAGTAATCCCGAGGGCTTTTGGTACTCTACCTTGACATTGGCGCAAGTCAGACACTTTCCCACATAGGTAGCGATCTCTGCTTTCATGTTCGACCACCAATATAGTTTCTTGAGGTCCAGATACATCTTTTATGAACCTGGATGCACAGAGTATCGAGTTTTATGAGCTTCGTTCATGAAAACATCTCTGAATCCACCAAACATCGGTGTCCAGATCCGATCCACGAAGTAGCGAACTCCGTCACTCTTGACTTCAAGATTCTTATCCATTCCTCTTAAGGCTTCATCCATCACATTCTTTGTTTTCAAGGCTTCCCTCTGAGCTTCCTTGATTTGTGTGGAAACATGTGAATGGATCATCATGGTTAAGGATCTTACTCGGCGATCTGAGTATTCCTTTCGACTAAGAGCATCAGTTACCACATTCGCTTTTCCTGGATGATAATGAATTTCACATTCGTAGTCATTCAACAGTTCAACCCATCGTCTTTGTCTCATGTTGAGTTCTTTTTGGTTGAGAATGTGCTGAAGGCTCTTATGATCGGTGAAGATTGTGCATTCCGTGCCATAGAGATAGTGTCTCCAGATCTTTAGAGCGAAAACGACTGCTCCTAATTCAAGATCATGTGTAGTGTAGTTGACCTCGTGCGTCTTGAGTTGTCTCGAGCCGTAAGTGATAACCTTTCTTGTTTCATTATAACGCATCCAAGACCTTGATTAGATGTATCACAGTCGACCACGAAGTCTTCTGTTCCTTCTGGAAAGGACAATATAGGTGCGTTGCATAGTACTTTCTTCAGTGTTTGTACTGCAGCGTCTTGTCTTTCTTCCCAATTGAAAGTTACACCCTTTTGGGTCAAGGTGGTAAGTGGTTTAGCAACCTTCGAGAAGTTTTGTATAAATCTTTGGTAATAGCCAGCAAGGCCCAAGAATTGTCGAATTTCTGTTGGGGTTCTTGGAGCTGACTAGTTCTCAATTGACTTGATTTTGGAAGGATCCATGTGTATCCCGTCTTTGCTAACCACATGACCTAGGAAATCTACTTTCCAAATCCAAAATTCTCACTTTGAGAATTTTACGTATAACTTCTCTTTTCTTAGCGTTTCCAAAATTTGTCAGAGGTATTGGCTATGTTCCTCGTTAATCTTCGAATAGATGAGTATATCGTCTATGAATACGATCATAAATTTATCCAGGAATGAACGATACACTTGGATCATTAAGTCCATGAACACCGCCGACACATTTGTTAATCCCAAAGGGCATAACTACAAACTCGTACTGTCCATAGCGAGTTCGAAAGGCTGTTTTGGGAACATCTCCCTCCAAGACTCACAGCTGATGATACCCGGATCTCAAATCGATCTTTGAGAAATAACTCGCTCCTTGAAGTTTGTCGAACAAGTTGTCAATGCATGGTAAGGGATATCGGTTCTTGATAGTGAGCTTGTTGAGTTCCCGATAATCGATGCACATGCGGAAAGATCCATCCTTCTTCTTTACGAACATGACTGGTGCTCCCCAAGGTGAGAAGCTTGGCCTGATGAATCCTTTGCTGAGTAGTTAGTTTAATTTGTTGGATATTTCCTAAATCTCAGCTAGGGCTAGACGATATGGTGACTTTGCTACTGGGGTAGCTCCGGGAATTAAATTGATTCTGAACATGACTTGTCGTTCTGGTGGAACTCCTGGAAGATCTTCAAGGAAGACATCGGGAAAGTTGCAGACTTATGGAATGTCTTTGATATCTTTCATTTCTTTTACCTTATCCACCATGTGGGCTAAGAAGGTGTGGTACTCTTTACGCAGGTATTTCCGGGCTTTGACGCAAGAGATGATCTGTAAATTGGTACCGGGTTTGTCATCATAAATGACAAGAGTTTTTCCGTTTGGCAGTGTCACACCCCGCTAAAGCGGAAACACAAGGCGTGCCAATATAAAGGGTTTCATAGCAAAAGTTAAAAGACAACACCAACCATAGTATTAAAAATCATTATAAATTTACAAAGGGTTTGAACAAATTTTAAAAGAAATTACAATATAAATTGAAATACAACACATGCGAATGCTCCTAACAGTGAAGTGTCCTTAAGTGCCACTTACTCGATGATTCTTGAAAAATCATGTAAAACGAGCGTCAACTATAAATATAGTTGGTGAGTACTCACAAGTTTAAAAATAATATTGGTTTCATGAATCGAAATCAAAATTTTGATATAAGTTTCCATAGATAAAAATATATTGCTAAAATGAGTAAATAAGTTTGTGTAAACAATGTTCGTTGTCATCATGAGAAATAAAGTATGTTGCCCAAAAGAGATGCAACGTTCATATCCTCATGGGAAATAAAGTTTGTTACTAAAATGAGTAATCAATTTTCATTGTTACAATGAGCAACAAGTTTGTTACTATAAGAAGTGTCACACCCCCAAACCAGAACGGCGGAAACGTTCGAGGGCGTATGACTTCATGTGGTAACGTAACAAATGAATACATAGTAAAGAAAGCAATACAACCATCAAATATATAATTGAAAGTTTACATTGTTTAAAAGTGTACATGTTCAAAATCAATTACATAATGATGTCAAAATATAAAATTAAACTGGCGTCGCAGCGTCCCTTCTTCAAAATCTGTTTGTTACTTGTAATTACTGAATCCCTGGGACATACAAGTAGTTTTGAAAGAGTAGATCAGCATTTAAGCTGGTGAGTTTCACAAGTATTTAATGACAATGTTTGTATGAAATGAAATGTTTTTGTTCTTTGTTTGCATGTTCCTAGAAAATCCTATATTTTCTACTAGTATAATTGTAACCTTCTTTCATGACAATTGCTTGTTTCTAGTAATGTATGTAAGTATAAAGATTTCAATTTGTCCGAAAAACTCAGTAAATCATTGTGTTTTTAATACCCCATGTGAGTTTTATAACCATGCTATTGACAAGGAATGCCTATACACAACGTTCTTCAGGCGTTGGAATGTTCTGACGTTTGTCACCCATAAAGGTGGACTGTAGCTAACAGTCAGGGCGCGGGTTGTCAAGCCCGTATAGATCTATACACAAACACCATGCTCCCCCTCCAAGGGATTCTGGTATATAATACAGGACTTGAAATGTGTACTCAAACGTACGTGAAGTTAATGTCTCACAAAACTTAGTATAAAACAGATTTACGTGTGAAAATGTTCGTTAGTTATTGTATATGAAAGTAGCTTATCTCAATAGTATTTCCATGTATGTAAAGTTTGTAGTATTCTCGTGAAACTATACCTATTATAGTTTCCTAAAAGTGTGTTTCATTTGTTAAATAAACCCGAAGTGAAAATGTTCACTTGTTATGAAAAGTGTAGTTTTTGTAATGCCAAAACCGACACAACGAATGTAATATAAGCAAAGTATCTGATTTATATACATACCTAAATCGTTTCTCATTTCAAAAGATAAAATGTTGTCGTGTTATACTTTGCATATAAAATATTTCCTTTGATAGTTTCAAATCACATATGATTCCTTTGATAAAACGCGTAAAGTGAAAGTTTATATAACACCCGATAATAGACGAGTGTTTTACTTGTATTCCCCCCCCCCCCCCCCTTAAAAGCATGTAAAAGTACTCATAAAACATTAAAACCGTGAATTATAGGGGTATGAACTCACTTGTAAGATCGGAGGTTGCGAGATGAAAAAACGGACAGAGTTTCGGCTTGCGAAAATGGATTTCCTCGGGATTCTCGGGAACCTCAGGTGCACGAATGACCTTCGGGACTCGAGCAAAGTGATCAGGGCTTCGGGGTAGTGCGGGAACGGAAATTGAGGCAATATCATGAGAGAAATGAGAGAGATGGGGTGAATTTCCCGGACCCCTCGCATCTCTATTTATAGGAAGCTGAGAGGCCTCGTTACGCGGGGCGTACGCACGTACATCATGTGTGACCGAGTCCTCGACTGCGTCGGAGCTCGGATGGGACGGGATGGTGGTTCGCACAGGCGCGACGTGGACGATCCGAGGCCAAGGCCTTCGCGTACGCGGGGCGTACGGGGTTACGCGGCGCGTAACTCGGATGAGTACGCTGACTCCCCTTTCGGATAATACCGGATTTTTGATTTAAATAAATATATAATTTATTTAATAAACTTCAAAAATTCATATCTTCTTCATACGAACTCCGTTTTCGACGTTCTTTATATCCCTGCAAAGGTGAGACCATACTCTACAACTTTCGTTTAGATTTCGTCGGCAAATTCCGAAATTATTTTTATTATTTATTTTTAAAAGGTCGCGGTAAGAAAATTTCTTTAGAAATTCATAACTCCTTTATCTGACGTCGGTTTTTGCCAGACTTTTTACCGCTAAAATACCATTGATGAGACATTCGATTCTCGTTTAGGTCATTCTGGCCAAAAGTCACTCGATCTCTGATTCGAGTTTTTAGTCATCTGCCGTTAATCCGAACTTGAAAAATTCCTAACTTTCTTATACGAAGTCGGATTCGAGCGTTCTTTTTACGTTCGATCATGGTTTAATGACATCTATCATAAAAGGTAATTTAATTGATGATTTTTGGACATTTTATTTTCGAAGTAAATTTTATTACAACTAACGTGGTTACAATACTTGACTTTTTAGGTCGTTTACATGTAGTTGAAATATCGGGTTGTCACATCATCCCCCTGTTAGAGGGAATTTCGTCCCGAAATTTAAAGCAAGAAAGATACAAGTGAATCAGAGAAAAAGATGCGGTACTTTTGTTTCATCTGATCCTCGTGTTCCCATGTGAATTCAGGTCCTCGCTTGGCGTTCCAGCGGACTTTCACGATGGGTATGCGACTTTGTTTTGTTTGTTTGACCTCTCGGTCCATGATTTCTACTGGTTCTTCCACGAAGTTGAGGCTCTCGTTGATCTCAATCTCGTCGAGTGGTATAACAAGAGTCTCATCGGACAGACACTTTTTTAAATTCGATACGTGGAAGGTTGAGTGTATGTTACTAAGTTCACGTGGTAGATTAAGTTCGTAAGCTACAGAGCCGATTCTGGCGAGAATCTCGAAAGGCCCTATCTACCTCGGGTTTAGCTTTCCACGCTTTCCAAAGTGTATCAAGCCTTTCCATGGCGAGACCTTCAATAGGACTCGGTCTCCTACTTGGAATTCCAAAGGTTTTCTCCGTTGATCAGCATAGCTTTTTTGTCGGTCTCTAGATGCTTTCAGCCGTTCCCGAATCTGAACGATCTTCTCTGTTGTTTCTCGTATGATTTCCGGACCGGTAAGAGTACTTTCAGTATCTTGTCCTTTAGCTAATTGTGTGTCGCCAACTTCGGTCCAGCACAGAGGGGATCTACACTTGCGGCCATAGAGGGCTTCGAATGGAGCAGCCTTTATGCTCGTATGATAACTATTGTTGTATGAGAATTCGACAAGAGGTAAGTGGATATCCCATGCCTTTCCAAAGTTAATCACACAAGCTCTCAGCATATCCTCCAAAGTTTGTATCGTTCTCTCACTTTGCCCGTCTGTTTGTGGATGGTAGGCTGTACTCATGTCCAATCTAGTCCCTAGGGAACTTTGTAGTGATTGCCAGAACCTTGATGTAAATCTACTATCTCTATCGGAGATAATGGACATTGGAACCCCATGTAATCGTACTACTTCCCTTATGTAAGTTCTTGTAAGCCTTTCCATCTTGCCAGTCTCCTTGATTGGCAGAAAATACGCGGATTTGGTTAACATGTCGACGATGACCCATATGGTATCAAGTCCACCCGTTGTCTTGGGTAACTTGGTTATGAAATCCATAGTGATTCGTTCCCATTTCCATTCCGGTATCTCTGGTTGTTGTAGTAATCCTGAAGGTTTCTGGTATTCGACCTTAACCTTAGCGCAAGTAAGACATTTACTTACAAAGGTAGCAATCTCTGCTTTCATGTTAGGCCACCAGTACAGTTTCTTAAGATCCAAATACATTTTATCTAAACCTGGGTGAACGGAATACATCGTGTTGTGCGCTTCAGTCATAACCACATCCCTGAAACCACCATATCTTGGGGTCCAGATGCGGTCCATGAGATAATAGGCTCCGCCACCCTTGACTTCTAGATTCTTTTCCATTCCTCTCAAGGATTCACCCGTCACATGCTCGGGTTGTCAAGCTTCTAGTTGAGCCTCTTTGATTTGTGTGGATAAGTGGGAATGGATGGTCATATTAAGAGATTTGACTCTCCGACCAGTGTATTCTTTTCGACTGAGGGCGTCAGCTACTACATTGGCCTTGCCAGGATGATAACGAATCTCGCATTCGTAATCATTGAGCAACTCGACCCATCGTCGTTTTCGCATGTTAAGCTCATTCTGATCGAAAATGTGTTGAAGGCTCTTGTGGTCGGTGTAAATAGTACTCTTTGTTCTGTACAGGTAGTGTCTCCAGATCTTCAAAGCAAATACCACTGCTCCCAACTCTAGATCGTGTGTCGTATAGTTTACTTTGTGGGTTTTAAGCTGACGGGAGGCATAAGCAATAACCTTCCCTCATTGCATAAGAACACAACCAAGCCCTTGATTCGATGCATCGCAATACACCACAAAATCCTCTATCCCTTCGGGGAGGGATAGTATTGGTGCGGTGGATAAGGCTTGCTTCAGAGTTTGGAACGCCTTTTCTTGTTTTGTTTCCCAGTCAAAGACCACGCCTTTCTGGGTTAACGTAGTAAGAGGTTTCGCGATGCTAGAGAAGTTCTTTATGAATCGGCAATAGTAACCAGCTAGACCTAGAAATTGACGAATCTCAGTGGGTGTCTTTCGTGCCGACCATTTCTCAATGGCCTTAATTTTCGAGGGGTCCACGTGTATCCCTTTTTCTCTAACAACGTAGCCCAAGAATTCAACTCTTCAAATCCAAAATTCACATTTAGAGAACTTCGCATAGAGCTTCTCTGATCGTAGTGTTTCTAAGACCTTCTGTAGGTGTTGACTATGTTTTTCCTTACTTCGGGAGTAGATAAGTATATCATCAATGAATACAATGACAAATTGATCCACGTAAGGTCGACACACTCTATTCATTAGATCATGAATACTGCCGGTGCATTCGTTAATCCGAACGACATTACTACAAATTCGTAGTGTCCATAACGGGTTCGGAAGGCTGTCTTGGGAACGTCTTCTTCTAGCACTCATAATTGGTGATATCTGGATCGTAGATCTATCTTTGAGAAGTAGCTCGCTCCTTGAAGTTGATCAAATAGGTCGTCAATGCGGAGTAGATGGTAACGATTCTTGACTGTGAGTTTGTTCAGCTCTCGGTAGTCGATGCACATCCGGAACGATCCGTCTTTCTTCTTTACAAACAAGACCGGTGCTCCCCAAGGTGAGAAACATGGTCTGATGAATCCTTTTTGGTGTAGTTCATTAAGCTGACTGGAAAGTTCTTGCATCTCTGTTGGTGCCAGACGATAAGGCGATTTTGCTACAGGGGTAGCCCCTGGAATTAAGTCAATTCTGAACTCGACTTGGCGTTGTGGTGGTAATCCCGGTAGTTCTTCTGGGAATATATCAGGGAAATCCAGTACCTCCGGGATGTCGTTTATATCTTTTACTTCTTGACTCGTATCGACGATATGTGCGAGAAATGCCTGATAATCCTTCCGCAAACACTTTCGAGCTTTGATGCACGAAATAATGCGAAGGTTTGTACTTGATTTGTCGCCGTAGATCACTATTGTTTCATGGTTAGGAAGATTTAGCCGAACGGCTTTTCCAAAACACATGATGTCGGCGCGAAGAGGGCTTAACCAATCCATGCCAACTATAACATCGAAACTTTTTATGTGGACTGGCATAAGATTAATTGGGAAAGAGTGACCGTCTAAAGTTAATGTACAACCCATGTATATGCAATTAGTGTTTTCCGTTTTCCCATTTGCCATTTCTATAGTGAATGATTCTCCTAACATGATAGGTTTACGTGTAAGTAAGTGAATAAAGTTTTGGCTCACAAAGCTTCTCTCCGCTCCGCTATCGAATAGGATGCATGCATATGAATTATTGAGAAGAAATGTACCAGTAACTACTGTAGGATCAACTATGGCTTCCTCTTGGCCAATAGCTAATACCCGTCCCACTCCGCCGGTATTTGCTGCCTTTGGGCAGTTTCTTTTGTAGTGGCCCACCTCGCCACAACCGTAGCATGCTTGGCCTACACCAGCACCGAGAACTTGAGTGATCGATTTTGCAGGGGCCTTGCAGAAACGGGCAGTGTGCCCCTTTCTATTGCAGTTGGAGCACTGCATTTCCCGACATGGTCCGTGGTGGTGGTAGTTTCACTTGGTGCACTTTGGGAGGTTGCCTACATAAGGCTTTGTTGGGTAGGGACTTGTAGGAATGGTAGTAGGTACCGTCGCAGTGTTCACGATAACCAGTTGTTGTTTCTTCGAGGATTCTTGGGAAGATCCACACTTCCCCTTATTCCACCCTCTCTTCCTGTTGTTGTTATTATTGTTTCCCTTGTGTGGTTCCGGTGCAGAAGTTGATGAGTGCTGATGATTTCTGTAATCAATGAGCGATTGTGCCAGCTCTTTGGCACTTTCAAAGGTGTCAGGTTTGGAAGCTAACACGCTTGACTGAATTTGGGGCGACAGTCCCCAAATGTATCGCTCTATCTTCTTGCTCTCGGGAGCAATCATATCCGGACAAAGGATTGCCAGCTCGCAGAATCTATTGGTATAAGTTGATATGTCGGTACCAATAATTCCTAGAGTCCAAAGTTCGTGCTCGAGTTTTTGAATCTCTCCTCGTGGATAGTACTCCCTCATCAACATGATTTTCAAGCTCTCCCAGCTTATCGAGTTTGGCACTATCAGGGTAAGTACCTTAACGTGGCCATTCCACCAAGTTAAAGCCCTATCAGTAAAGGTGTAAGTTGCAAACTTGACCTTGCTGTGCTCGGGGCAGGAGCAGATTTCAAACACTGATTCCGTTCTTTGAATCCATTGCCTTAAGACCATCACACCACCCATTCCATTAAACATCCGGGGCTTAGCATTCGTGAAGTCTTTGTAGGTGCACTCTCGGGGTTGTTCATGACTATCGCCATGGTTGGAAGGATGCATGCCAATTCCTGAACCCCTAGTAACCGGAGTATTGATCTGTGACATGGCAGCTGTCACAGTGGTAGTGACTGCTGCCTGGAACATGACAGCATCAAATTGAGGAGGTGGAGGTGGTGGTGGTATTGGTGTTTCGTTGTTAGGGTTACGTCTAGTATTCCTGCGTGGCGGCATCTTTAACTATACGTTTAAAAGATGATGATATGGATAAGAATAAGTGAATAATGAATGTGTCTCATGAACCAAATTGCTATAGTTCAACAATAGATGATAGTATGAGTTTTACAAAATAGAAGAGTGAAGGTTATTCGTAAATCCGAATATGTGAACAAGCGTATTGTTTTTCCATAGTATATTAAAGATTGAATGCGATACTCAACGTAGTAGTAATAGCGTGCGAATTATATTAATATAATAGATGATACAATGATCACGAAAGTTTGACCCTTAAACGGGTCTCCGATTACATGAATTTAAAGGAATTAAAAAATTTTAGCCGAAGTCCTATCTTATAACAAAATTTGAGGTTTTCACAGGTACTACTTGCGACGTGTGTTGCGCTTGGAGCTCGATTCTGCATCTGATTGCTTCGACTCCATAAGACGCCTATCAAAGGCGGCTTGTTGTTCCCTCAATTCTGTGAAGGCTGCATTCGCTTGTGCTTGGAATGCTTCGGCGCGGAGGTGGATGTCGTTCTGCAACATATCCAGGCGGTGGATATCGGCCGTGTGGACTTGTACTTCCACGTTGACCTCTCGGATTCGGTTTGCTTGAACCCCCGATTAGTAGGACTGGTTGGCCAGTTTACCTACCATTGCTGGAAGTGCTCGGTCGGCTGAACCTCTGTCCCTGATGTCGTATAAGTCTCGACACATTCCGTAGGGAGAGCGTATCGCCTGTTGTTGGCTCCAGTGGACGAGGTGACTTCCCCAAACGGGAGTCGGTCCTAGAAAGTTCCTCCTAATGGGTGGAGGGTTGACTATTTCCGGTTCCGAGTCTGTCCCGGAGTCGTCCCCTCCATCCAACTCAATGGGCTCTTCGTCCTCCTCCGGATCCTCTTCAATCCATCCTTCGTTGCCTTGTTGTGGGTAGTAGGGGTCTCCATGCGGGTGAAATCCAGCCATTTGACTATACGAGAATAGGGTTATAAGATTTGAACAAAACTTGAGACATGTAATACTAATTAATCTAGTGTATGCACCAAATACTCCTATAGTATTTAATTTATACGTTAGATACTAGTGTCTATTTTGTTAAGTTTTGACTTGTTGCTCACTACGATCATTCCTTGACATACGTTAGTCAAATTTCGGATAAACATAGTTGATCAGGCTATATTCGTCCCAAATTTGATTACATATCTCGAGAACTAATCGTAGTGTCCAACTTGTCCTAATACTTTTTGTATAGTTCTTATCATAAAAATGTGTCATTGTATGCATGTATTTCGGATTTTTATAACCTAAAATAATCTATTTATGTGAAATAAGGATTTTAGGTACAAAAACTTTTGTCAGAGACTTTGAGTCCCTAAGCATTTATAGTTTGTATATCTTATGAGGTTCGATATACTTAGTTCACTATAAACATTGCTCTGATACCAATCTGTCAAACCCCCAAACCGGAACGGCGGAAACGTTCGGGGGCGTATGACTTCATGTGGTAACGTAACAAATGAATACATAGTAAAGAAAGCAATACAACCATCATATATATAATTGAAAGTTTACATTGTTTAAAAGTGTACATGTTCAAAATCAATTACATAATGATGTCAAAATATGAAATTAAACTGGCGCCGCAGCGTCCCTTCTTCAAAAGCTGTTTGTTACCTGTAGTTACTGAATCCCTGGGACATACAAGTAGTTTTGAAAGAGTAGATCAGCATTTAAGCTGGTGAGTTTCATATGTATTTAATGACAATGTTTGTATGAAATGAAATGTTTTTGTTCTTTGTTTGCATGTTCCTAGAAAATCCTATATTTTCTACTAGTATAATTGTAACCTTCTTTCATGACAATTGCTTGTTTCTAGTAAATGTATGTAAGTATAAAGATTTCAATTTGTCCGAAAAACTCCGTAAATCATTGTGTTTTTAATACCCCATGTGAGTTTTATAACCATGCTATTGACAAGGAATGCTTATACACAACGTTCTTCAGGCGTTGGAATGTTCTGACGTTTATCACCCATAAAGGTGGACTGTAGCTAACAGTCAGGGCGTGGGTTGTCAAGCCCGTATAGATCTATACACAAACACCATGCTCCCCCTCTAAGGGATTCTGGTATATAATACAGGACTTGAAATGTGTACTCGAACGTATGTGAAGTTAATGTCTCACAAAACTTAGTATAAAACAGATTTACGTGTGAAAATGTTCATTAGTTATTGTATATGAAAGTAGCTTATCTCAATAGTATTTCCATGTATGTAAAGTTTGTAGTATTCTCGTGAAACTATACCTATTATAGTTTCCTAAAAGTGTGTTTCATTTGTTAAATAAACCCGTAGTGAAAATGTTCACTTGTTATGAAAAGTGTAGTTTTTGTAATGCCAAAACCGACACAACGAATGTAATATAAGCAAAGTATCTGATTTATATAGATACCTAAATCGTTTCTCATTTCAAAAGATAAAATTTTGTCGTGTTATACTTTGCATATAAAAGATTTCCTTTGATAGTTTCAAATCACATATGATTCCTTTGATAAAACGCGTAAAGTGAAAGTTTATATAACACCCGATAATAGCCGAGTGTTTTACTTGTATTCCCCACCCCCCCCCCCCCCTTAAAAGCATGTAAAAGTACTCATAAAACATTAAAACCATGAATTATAGGGGTATGAACTCACTTGTAAGATCGGAGGTTGCGAGATGAAAAAACGGACAGAGTTTCGGCTTGCGAAAATGGATTTCCTCGGGATTCTCGGGAACCTCGGGGGCACGAATGACCTTCGGGACTCGAGCAAAGTGATCGGGGCTTCGGGGTAGTGCGGGAACGGAAATTGAGGCAATATCATGAGAGAAATGAGAGAGATGGGGTGAATTTCCCGGAACCCTCGCATCTCTATTTATAGGAGACTGAAAGGCCTCGTTACGCGGGGCGTACGCACGTACGCTGGGCATACGCGTACGTCATGCGTGACCGAGTCCTCGACTGCCTCGGAGCTCGGATGGGATGGGATGGTGGTTCGCACAGGCGCGACGTGGACGATCCGAGGCCAAGGCCTTCGCGTACGCGGGGCGTATGGGGTTACGCGGCGCGTAACTCGGATGAGTACGCTGACTCCCCCTTCGGATAATACCGGATTTTTGATTTAAATAAATATATAATTTATTTAATAAACTTCAAAAATTCATATCTTCTTCATACGAACTCCGTTTTCGATGTTCTTTATATCCCTGCAAAGGGGAGACCATACTCTACAACTTTCGTTTAGATTCCATCGGCAAATTCCGAAATTATTTTTATTATTTATTTTTAAAAGGTCGCGGTAAGAAAATTTCTTTAGAAATTTATAACTCCTTTATCTGACGTCGGTTTTTGCCAGACTTTTTACCGCTAAAATACCATTGATAAGACCTTCGATTCTCGTTTAGGTCATTCCGGCCAAAAGTCGCTCGATCTCTGATTCGAGTTTTTAGTCGTCTGCCGTTAATCCGAACTTGAAAAATTCCTAACTTTCTTATACAAAGTCGGATTCGAGTGTTCTTTTTACGTTCGATCATGGTTTAATGACATCTATCATAAAAGGTAATTTAATTGATGATTTTTGGACATTTTATTTTCGAAGTAAATTTTATTACAACTAACGTGGTTACAATACTTGACTTTTTAGGTCGTTTACATGTAGTTGAAATATCCGGTTGTCACAAGAAGCAACCAAGTTTGTTGCTAAAACAAGTAAATAAGTATTTAGTAACAAAAGTTCGTTGTTATAATGAGATACAAAGTTTGTTGCTAAAATAAGAAACAAAGTTGATTGCTATAATTGATAAACGAGTTTATTGCCATAATAAATAACAAGTTGGTATGTGTATGAGCAAACAATGAGTTCTCAACCAAGCCTATGACTGAAGCCCTATCAAGATCTATGCTTATCGTTCCATATATTATATGGTATCATGCACTCCAACAATCGGGCGAGTGAGGAGTTGTCAAATCCTAATAGCGCTATCCATACTGACCATTGGCTTAAAGTGTTATTGGTTAGAGAAAAGTGTAAGGGAAGGCCTTAAGATGATAAGTTCTCACGTTCCGTGTTGCATAGACATACATAGAGAGATATAGTAATAAAATAGCAATCATGTTTGATACAAATCAATTTAAATACAACGAAGAAATAATAGTTTTTCGGGACATGCTTTTTCACCCAAAAACATAAAAACTAAAAATAGGGGAGTGCGTGAATACTCAAAATATGCAAAATATAGTAATCAAGTTTATATGAGTCAACTAAATATAACGAACATAAATAGATTAGGGCATGCTTTTCCACCCAAAAACATAAAAACCGAAAATAGAGGAGTGCGTGAATACTCATAATATGCATTGAGATGATGCAAATAGTGCCTTCAACTATGATGCACTTGTACCACTATCGATTCCCACACGATGTTACACACTAATGAGTTTCTAATACAAAAGCTAACACTAGTATACTTACTACTACAATAGAATTATGCCAATAATGTGTCAAAATTTAATATTGATAAGTTACAAACATTTTCTGTGAAAATTAAATTTCAATTAATCAATTGTTATATAACAATTTAAGTGTAAATTCTCACTATTTAAATGTTAATATTTAACATTTTAAGATGTGTTCTAATGATTAAATATACAAAAACTAAATCAATTTAGTTCTAAAATTTCCCAAAATTTGCATTTCAGTTTTAATTGAAGTCAAAGACCTCAAGATAAATTTTCTTGAATTTTTTTATTTCTCTAACTATTTTTCTCCATTTTAGTTTTTTTTTTTTTGAATAACCATAAAATCATGAAAAATACCATACAATTAATAAAAAATTACAAAACTTCAGATTTTGGTTCTAACTATATTAAAAGACTTTTAGATAAACTTTCATGGATTATAGATATGCATAACCATTTTTCATATATTTAATTCCCTAAATTGATAAAAATTCATGAAAAATAGCAATGAGTTAAGAAAATTCCCCAAACTTTTTATAATACTACCATTACACACACTTAAGCTGGAAAAAATATAAAAATGGATTTCCAAACCATTTAACCCAATTTGATTTTTGAGCATTTATTCTTTTGACCAGGTAAGAAATTACCAAGTTTGTGATTGTTCTTCCTTACTATTTAAGGCGAATATGTAACCTCTTACAATGTACTTTCATTGATAAATCTGTAATAGCAACCTATTTTCATATTTACATGTTTGAACATTATGCGTTGAAACTTCTACCAAAATATCCACATATTGAGGTTAATATATGCAATTTTTATTGTCGTTTTTTGTACATGTGTAAATTCAAAAAAAAAATAGCAATGCACTTTAGCCATTCTACCATCATAGACGTACTTTTTTTAACGTATAATAACAATGCACTTGTATTTGTTTACCAGTGATAGCATTGTTGTTACATTTTTTCAATCAATAGAATCAGTATGGAAAAACTGTTTACGACTATTTGTTGCATTTTGCCTCATGTAAAATTCAATAAAGAGCATTTCAAATTGTTTTAGGGATTGTTTCTCACTTGATCTTATGGTTTTTTCAGGAGTTACCAAAAATACCCTTCACAGACCGTGCTTAGCATGGGCCTTAAACATACCTAGTGTGTGTGTGTATATATATATATATATATATATATATATATATATATATATATATATATATATAGAGAGAGAGAGAGAGAGAGAGAGAGAGAGATATGATGTGTGTGAGTTATAGGAGGTATATGGGATGAGATAAGGTCATTAAGGTGGGGTTACATTCTTTTTTCTTATTTGTTTAATTTTCAATTAGAAAAAAAAACAAAAAGAATTAGAAGAATAGAAAATGAAAATACCAAAGGGCAAATTTGTCAATTGAGATATTGAAAAAAAAGTTTGGACCAAAACCGTAATATAAACCTTATTTTGGACCTATAATGCTGGTTTAAAACGTTTTGGATCAAAATGATAATTTTTGGGTAAACATAATTACCAATTTTGAATTTTATCTTAATTTTCAAAAGATTTTTATTCCTCAGGGACTAAAACATTACTTTAAAATCTTACTGACTTGATTTGCAATAACCCTTCTATCACAGGACTTGTGTGAAATATTTCCTTTTGTCCAACGCGTAATCACTTTAAAAAAACATTGTCGGTCTGTCTGATGAGTATTTGATTCTTTTCTCAGATCTATATTGTACTTCCGTCTTCCGAGCTTTCGCTAATGGTTTTTCATCAGATCTATTTAATGGTTTTTCATCAGATCTATTTTGTTTGTAAACCAAATTTCCACTTCTGATCTGGAATTATTCATTACGTTTCTTTTGGGTTGAACAAACCTCCTTTTTTCACTTCTGAATTCCAAATTTTTGATTAATCGAAGATTATCAGGTAATGATTCCGACTTTCATTTCTGATCTGGGTTTATATGGCAGCCTTCATTATATCAAGTTCTCCATTGACATCAATTATGGTTGGTGTCCGAACAAAATATGTGCCATATAGAGAGAGCCATGGCATGCAGGGTTTCATCCATGGCAGATTAATAACCCCCAAGGAGGATGGTGATTCTAAAAAGAAGATATAGGAGACAACTTAGAGGTGGAAAAGATCAGATGCACTTGTCATATAGATCAGTGCTTCATATAGAGGTTTCTATAGGAGGCTACCACCAAAAAAGATGTTTCTTTTATATCGCTGTAGAAGATTATACAATTTCTACCAAAGATTTGTGTATTCTTATTGTTTTTTCAGTTGCTTATAATCCATTTTGAATGGATTACTTATATGCAGCAAATGCCAATGTTTCCAACTTTGTATTTGTGAATCTTTCCTAGATCACAACTACCATCTTTGGAAGATTGCCTCATGAAGAGTTACAATATGACATGCATGGTGTCTGCAATATTTATCTTTAATAGGAAAAATATGACAACTTTGTCAAAGGTTGGATTTTTGGTTCGATTCAATACAACATTCTTGTCAAAGGTTGGATCTTCGGTTCAGTTGTTTTTCACAAAACATTACGATAATATGTCATTGGTTGTTAAAGTTTGATCTTCAGTTCGGTTAGTATTCACGAAAACATACAACAATCTGTCAAAGGTTGGATCTTCGGTTCAATTAGAGTTCCAATTAGTTTTTATGAAACAATATAATAGTCTTGTTAAAGGTTAGGCAAATATGTAAAAGGTTGGATCTTTGGTTCAAATAGTTTTCAAGAAACAATATAACAATCTTGTCAAAGGTTGAATTTCAGTTCGGTTTGTTTTCATGAAACAATGTAATAGTATTTTTGAAGGTTAGATCTTAATTTGATGAAGGTTAGATCTTTGATTCAATTAGTTTGCATTTGCTTCATGCAACTGGACTCAATGGAACTAAACAAGCTTAATGGGAAAATGAATGTATGAAGCAAAACATCATCTTCTTAATCATATTTGTAGTTCAGTTCTCACCTCATAATTGTTTCCTTAGTCTTGTTTTTAAAGGTTCTCATATCTTGTTATCGAGATTGACTGTGAGAAATTTATGAAACCAAAACTGCATTATTTTAACAAAACCCAGCTAAAAAATCTGGTTTCTACAGCAGCTTCATAACATTTATTTGCAATTATATGATGGTTATTTTGTACCTTTAGTTTTATCTTTTAAAGACTCTTGTATTGTTTTATTTGCTGATAGTAGTGAATTTGAAGAGAACTATAAGTCCATGATTCTTATTTCTTAGTTTTGTGTCGAAAGGTTTTCCATACAAAGTTTGGTGTGTTCTTGTATTTGTTTGTCTTTTGGAATCTGATTTGGGGCTGATTATATTTGTGTTAGAAAACCAAATTAATTTGCATCCTAAGTGGTTCATCCGCATTTCATATATTTTTGTTAATGGATCAATAACTAATGGAATCTTAGGTAAATAAAAGTTACTAGGATTCATCAGGGCCGGCTCTAGGGGAGTTCAAGGTGTGCGGTCGAACAGGGCCCCGAAAAAATAGGGCCCGAATTTTAGCCGTATTATTTATTTTATATTTAAATAAATAACAAAGTATTTAGTATTTGACATGTAACATATCTGGTTCACTTGGTAAACGGGTGCCTTGTCAACCATGTAGCCCGGGTTCGATTCCTCCTTTTCTTTACAAAGTACTTTTTTTTAACATTGTTTTTGTGGCTTTTTTTTCCAACACAAATAATTAATTTACCTTGCATCCTATCTTCAATCATAAGCTTGTATTGAATAAAATAATGTAAAAAGTTACATGACAATAAGAATTTGTGCATTTTATTAGTTTTTTACTACAAAATGAAATGTTAAATTTTACATTTTATTGAGATTTTTAATAACAATATATGGTGAAACGATATTTATGCCAATTTATTGAAAAAGGAAAAAAAGAAAAATAAATAAATAAATCGATGTATATGGAAGAACAGGGTCGGCCAAAAGAAGGTGCGAGGTGTGCGACCACACGACATGGGCCCAAATGTTTTTACATATTAGGAAATTTCCGTTGTTGACAATGTATTGTTAATCCATCAAATAGCTTATGTCAGGATTTTGTTGTTAATTATCTTCTTTAATTATTTGTACATAGTAGTTGTTCCGTGTTTAAATCTACAAACTGATATAATTAACGACGGTAATAATATATATATATATATATATATATATATATATATATATATATATATATATATATATATATATATATACGGCCCATTATTATTTTTTGTACAGGGCCTTCAAAATCAATGGGCCGGCCCTGGGATTCATTAATAACAATAAAGAACTGTCTTTAGATCAAGGAATTTGTGATATTTTGTTACCATACACATAAGTATCTAACAAGAGTCAATATATTGCACGCCAAGAACCAAAACCACTTTGTCTCAATTATGTGCGATAGTAGCAGCCATCTACCACCCATGACTTTTGGTGCTTTTTTTTTTTAAAAAAAATTTATATATTTTGTTTTTATATTGTCTATAAATAAAGATCATAAATCATAAAAAGATAATATACCATTTGTGAACGACTAATGGATCCATCATGGTTGTCAAAATCGCGATCCTGATCGTAGGATCGTACGATCCTACAATCCTATGTATGAAAAACGATCCGGATCGTAAAAGAATCGTATTTTGGGTAGGATCGCAGGTAGGATCGTAAGATCGTAGGTAGGATCGTAGGATCGAGATCCGATCCGATCCTACCTTCCTTTAAATTTTTTTTTCAAATGAATTTTTTTTTACCATTTTATGTTTTTTACCCTTTACCAATCTACTATTTATCATTTTTATTGTGACTTATGACTAATATTTTAAAGTTTTTATAACTTTTGAATGAAAAATTAAATGTTTGAAATATTTTTTATGATTAATATTATAAATTAAAATTATATTCTATTTTGTGGGATCTTAGGATCTCGATCTCGATCTTACGATTCCGATTTTGCAAACCCAAAAATGATCCTAGGTAGGATCCCGATCTTGACAACCTTGGGATCCATTACCAAAAAAAAGTATGATTATTGGGGAACGGGTAGTTTTTTCCGAGAAGAAAAAAAAGCTATATAATGGGAATTACCATACAACGTTTAATATTGCACTTTTCCGTTTTCATAGCAACTCTATTACATTATCAAATTTATTCGACCGTCTTCTTTATTTTCTCATTCTGGCTTGAAAATAAGAGATTCATGATTCCTAAAACCCAAACAATTGATTAGTTGGGTCATCGGTTATACTTCAGAGTTCAATCCTAAGTTTTTCATAAAAAAGTTTGGTCGGGCCGGTGTTATCAAATACCAACCAAAGCTTGGCTAATAGAAATTGATTGGTAAACAATATTGGTTTTGGAAGGGTTTGGTATTTTTCAATCTTTCTTAAAATCGTCTTTGGTAAGATTGGTCCGGTCTTGGATGGACTTTTTTCGATCTTGGTCTAGTCTCGGTTGATTCGGTCCTGTAGAAATCACTATTGTTGTGTTAAGCTTCTGAATTTTGAGATTTATGAAGAAATTACTACAGATTTGTCAGTAACATGCAATGGGCCTCGCCCAACACACTCATCAGACCCTCCCTGCCATCGGGTCCCACTTGGTATTCATACAAACACATAAAACACATGCAATAGTCACACGGACAACTAGCATACAAATGACAATAGTCCATGGGCCGGCATTGGTGCCTTCGACCCACCAAACACCCGGAGGAGGCTTACCTCACAGTCAGATGAAATAGCTGCAATCACACGCTTCTCCAAATATTAATTCCACCGATCACCTTTACCATAAATAATAACCAAAACTCAGACAACAACTCAACATACCCAAAATACCCTTAGGTCAACTTAGTCAAAATCATGGTCAAGTTAAAAGTCAAAAATTTAAAAGGTCAAAAGTCTGTCAAGTAGCGTACTCAGCTTGTACGCTTAGCGTACTCAAGATCCACCATCGAGCCTCTCATCGCGTACATCAATGTATGCCCAGCGTATGCTTGCTAACTTCACTTCTTCTTTTTTAAGAGCTTATTCCATCAAGTCTTTTCGACCAAAAGTAGATCTAGTCTCGAAATAACATCTTAAGTCATAAAGTCTCCAACTTTATGACTTTGAATGGCTAGTAACTGCTCAATACCAAAAACCCTAACTTCTTAACCCATTAAGACATCCTAGAACATGCATGGATGAAAACTAGGGACAAAGATTACATTTTTATGGTTCCTAATAACTTCATAATGGATAAATTTTCCAACTTTATCAATTAAAATGCTCCAAACAACCAAGATCTAGTCTTTAAGACTCATAGGGACCAAAAGTGTATATTTTTCTACTTTTTCTACTAAGTCCAAGTCTCATACCTTTAGATATGAATCAATATGATGTTTAGATGGATAAAGTTTCCAACTTTATCCATAACAAGGTCACAAACTTTCAAGATCTAAACTTTATGCACTAAAGTGACCAAAAGCTCATAACACCAAAGGCTAGCTAGATCTAGCAAATACATCATCAAGATTCAAGCTTTATACCTCTAGAAGAAATATCAAGGTGAGCAAAGTCTGGATCTACAAGCTCCTTTGCAACCAACACTTCTACGATAAGCTCCTTATTCTACAAAATGCACCAAGAACACTCCAAAGCACCTAAAACATCTTTTTCCTCATAAGGCTTAAACATGGGTTGGGGTTTTAAGGGAGGGTGATAGAGAGGTGAAGGTTGAGAATGTAATGGGTTTGGGGAAGTTAAGGAGCTTAAATAAGGCTCAAACCACAAAAATAGGGTTTGGGCACTGATCGTGTACGCTCATAATACTCTTGGTACGCCTAGCGTACTTAGGGATGCCCTAGTACGCCCAACGTACTTCCTCGTACGCCCAGTGTACCCGGCTTAACCCAAAACTGTCCTAACTTCAAACAATCGTAACTTCATCGATGCAACTCTGATTTCGATGATCTTTATATCCACGGAAAGGTGATGAGGAGCTTTACAACCCTATCTAATTACTATTGACTTAAAACACATTGAAATACAATCTTTAATTCATAAAAGAACTCTAAAACACTACTTTTCCTATCTAATTACTATTGAATTAAAACAAATTGAACTAAAATCTTTAATTCATAAAAGAACTCTAAAACACTATCTAATTACTATTGACTAAAAACACATGGCATTTGGAGTGATGAGAATATCCCAGTAACCATCTTCAGGAGGTTCAACATATGTTAACACTGGCATGTAGTCTTCATCAAGAAGCCTGTGGGTTGGATTAACCCATGAGTTGATTAGGGTTTCATCCATGGTGGTGTCAAACCCGTGTTCTCTCCATATCATCCCCACAAACTTGGCTGCTTTCCAGTCAATTTTTCTTTGTTTTGTTTCAGGAGAGTCGTTGGAATGTTCTGATGAGATGGTTGGCTCGATGTGGCAAAATTGAGGTGGGATTTCTTGATGAGGAGAATCATGTTGTTCAGCCTGAATCTGTTGTTGCTCGGAGGAGATCTTGGAGGAAATGGCACCGAAGTAGGAGTTTTTGTTTGATGAGTATTCAAGATTAGAGATTCATGAGTCTCGATCCTTGGCAAAACAGATGCAAAATGAGATGGACCGAAGTTTAGAGTAGGGATTGCTGATTGGGATTGTTGGAGCTGCATTTCTGAATGTTCAATTCCCCCTTTTAAGGAAGTAACTTGTTGCTCCTTTAACCATTGACGAATGCCATCAATCTTAGTGAAGTCATTATTGAATTGAGACTTAAGAAGATCAGATAATTACTAATTCTCGGAGATCTGTGTGTTAAACAATAGTTGATGGATGTCTTTTGTAAGCTTCGGAATTTCTTGACCATAAAGGCTTGCAGTCGAAGGTGGTTGATCGTGGATTGAAGCACCGCAATGGTTGATTCGTAGGCTTTGTGAGTTTCCTCAACAAGCTTCTTGGATTGAATAGGCTGGTCAGCAATCAAAGATTGAAGCTCGGTTTTGATTGTAGTGACTTCCTGAATGAGACGTTCAGTAGTTGCTAGAAACTCTTTATGGTATGCGGTTATGTTGTTATCCTGGGCTCGAATACCCATTTCAACTTTGAGTGATATTCTTTCAGCAGCCATATGTTCCCTTGTCTCTAAACGTTCAAGTCTCTCAGTAATAGACTGTGGACCAGCAGCTTCTGTTTGTTATGGGGTTGTAACTCGGGCTAAGATCTTATCAACTTTCTCCTGAAGACTCAAAAACTCCTTGCGAGTGATGGCCATTTTCTTCTTTTTCTTCATCTCCTTTGGTTTGGGCATGGAGTTTTGAGAATCATTGGAGTCTTCATCATCAAACACCATCATAAAGTCATCTGATTGAGTTGGTTGATTTACTTTAGTAATATCCAAATCATCTATACCAAAGGTTGGTCTGGAGCAAACTTCTATTGTGTATCGTCTTCATTGGATTCATGGATTTCGACAGTTGGAGGGGGCTTGGAAGGTCCTGAACCACCTTGAAGATCCTGAGCTTTCTAGATTGTTTTGGCCATGGAGGTCATCCAGTCTTGAAGTTTGAGGATAGTGGCAACAATGTTGGCGTCATTGATCGCATCCGCCCAGTATTAAACAACTGTTTGAATTTCTTGCTCCTTCTATTATTGTTGTTTGGTTTGTTAATCCTTGCGGGTCTGGAATGCCCTTCGAAAAGCTTCATAGTTTTTGACTTCGTATTCAGTATTAGGTTGATACTGAAAGCAAGATTCATCAGAATCATATCCGTCAAATCCTTGATGTCGTACCGGGGTGTCCCCCGGGTTCATGGATCCTTGCACATTTGTGCTCACCATGCCTAAATCACCTGATTGTAATGTAAGTAGAGTAGGATTTCCTGAGCTTCCTTGGTCTCGTTGACCCGTAGTCAAATATGGCCTCGGCTCAATTCTGGCTAGGGCTGAAGAAGTGCCCTGCGGTTGGGAAGGTGTATCAAGTGTTTGGGTGATTGTAAGAAGTATGGAGTGCAACTCCTGTGGTTCAAAGAAGTGAAGATTGGAATCCCTGTAGAACTTAGGGTGTTTTGAGCCAATTAGATCCTCTTGGGATTCAACTGGGGTCGAGTATCCATTATCAGATGAAACAGACACACCTTTTGTGTCTGAGTAGCTGGAGAGGGTTATAGCAAATAGGTCTGCAGGCACCCCAAGGACTACCGAAGTCTTTTGAGAGACTTCAGTATTTGTCCATTCATGCATTTGGCTAGGGCTTGGTTTGGTCCTTTGTCTCTTGTAAACAAGTGTTGGTCCAGAGTCATTATTTGATTCTTCTTCAATGTTGACAGGGGGCTTTGAGGATGAGCAAGAGCTTCATCCAAGGACACAACAACTTTGCGTTTCATGGAGGATTCATCTTTCTTTGACTTGTTGTGGGGGGCTTTATTTGATGACACTAGCTTCTTTAACCTTCGGGCTAGTGATTGACTTGACTGAGTAGTAGTAGTTAGGACTGCGGTACTCACTTGACCATGTGGTTCTGTGGAGGCTAATATGGACTAAATGGGTAGAGGCAGGGTAGAAAGGTATGGATCAATACCTTCCGTAGCCTCTATATGATCTGTGACTTCTTTGGTTTTAAGTCCAACAGATATCAGGACGTGTATGGGCAAGCGTCTCAGTGGTCTAAAAATAGATTGGTCCTTCAAAAGTGTGTACCTTTTAAGATCACGAGTGACAAAAATATTGATGTCATTTCCCATGCTGAGTCTTGCATCGCGGTGGAGGTGTGAGATGCATAAAGACTAGAAACGTCTGAATATGAGCTCAATTGGGGATACCCTTGGATTCTCCATTGGAATGTACTGAAGAAAGTCATCCCATAATATCTACCCGTAGTTAACGTCATTCCCTGTAAAGATGCTCCACACCAGTTCAAGTTGCTTGACACCCATGTTGTCTGTGCCTCCGGTTCTTCCAGATAGACTCTGGATGAGGAAGTGATAGGCAAATTGACAGAACGTAGGCAGTTGGTTTTTCTTGAATTCCCCAATGCCTTTGAGTTTCTTCTGATAGACCATCTGGTAGAGAGTTGAGATGATGTCGTTCATGCTTGGAGTGTAAAATCTTGTGGAGGGAAGAACATGAAGATTTATTGCATTTAGGAATTTCTTTAGTCAAGATGACTAAAGAATCATCAACCAAGTTCAGATGAACTTCTTGCCGATTGTTGATTAGGTGAAACGCCGAGAATGCACACTTGAAGAGGGTTGAGAGTGGAACAACATCAGTGAACAGCTCAAAAGCTCCAATCAGGGGGTGAGAGGATATGAACTTGATCACCAGGCGAATGGATTCGTTGTAAGATGGATGATCTTTAAATATTGCCCTAAAATTGCTCGAAGCAATAGCAATTGATTACGATTGATTTCTCTTAGTGGATTCAAAACCAGTGGGTTGCACTGCTCTCGATGCTTTGGATTGCTTCTTCGATACACCAGACTTCACCATTTTGAAAATATTTGAAGAACTTACTGAAAATTTGTTAGGTCCGATTCCGGATCTAAAACTGATAATCAAACAAACATGAATCAAGAATAACACGGTAAGATGAATGAATTGAGCTTGCACACGATTAAACACTAGAAATCGTTAGGTACAATTCAAGACTGGCAGTAAACTTCTAGAGCATGCAACCCCAAAATGACCAGCTACTACGCTATTTATACCCAACTAGACCGCAAATGGAGTTTGCGGCCGTAAACACGTTTACGGTCGTAAACATGTTTAAGGTAGTAAACACCACAAAGTATAAACTAACATAAAGTGAAATTACAGACACAAAATCAACAACAATCACATGCTAAGCCTAGCCCAAACCATTTTCATGGCCCTTCAATCTCCCCCTTGGTTTGGAGCAGGCTTGGATTTAGTCTTTGTTAACAACCAGCACATCGCATCTCCCCATAGCTCCATTCCATATTTTCTTGTCAATAATTTTAGCCACCATCCTTGTATATTCCTTTGCAGCAGGCTCAAACAGCTCATCAGCAACAACAATTTGACAACTTGCAAGCTGATGAATGTCTCGTTCACCAAACTTAAGTAGATCCCTTTTGTCATACAAGCGAATACAATCTTCCTTGAGCTTGATAATAGCAGCATCTGATGTTTCATCATACACCCAATGAAGCATAGAGTGTAGAGATCCATCAGGACAATTTTGAGGAACATGTATGTGTTTGACTTGAGCAGTGGCTGGCCACATTACTGCCCAGATAGGCTCGCTAGTTTCTTTATCCAAAACATGCTTGTGAACTGCAACAAAGGACTCTGCATTTTTTATTGATGGAAATCCTTTAGCGACTTGATCTTCCAAAAATGATTTGAATTGACTGGCCTTGGAATTCTTTGAAGGCTTAGAGAATGGAGCTTTAGATATCTCAATGAGATCAACCTTAGTAAAGGAGTTGAAATCATGAGCATCCTTGTACAGTTCTTTATTCTCACTCTTCCTTCGAACCATGAACATATCTAGTGTATCATGAAATCCCCATGAAATAATTCCTGACCTATCACCATATACGTCTCTAAAGGTTTGAGTGCTTAGGTCAGTGAAGGTTACTTGTGGCCTATCCCAAGGAGATTTATGATCCACACTTCTTTTAAAGAGCCATTTATTCTTATCAATCGACTTATCGGCAACTTTCTTTCGTTTAGCTCCTTTTGCCTTTGCAGCTCTGTAATCCTGTTCTGGATCCACTTCAAAACGATCTACAATTATCCTGGATCTGATTGGTTGAGAAGAAATGGGAGCATCATCGTTTGGAGCATTTGGAACCGGGGAATCGACATGCGGTTCATCAACAGTTGTCTTGAAATCATCACCAAACCTATCCTCAAGCTTCCTTTGTAACTCCATGAAATTTGCAGCTAGACGACCATATTGCACCTGAAGATCAGAAATTTGATTTATCTTCAGAGCATCTTCTTCTTTAAGTTCAGCCATTTAAATGTTGAGCTCGTTATTCTCGGAATGAAGTTCTGCAACTTTGATTATCAACTCAATATTCCTCTGATCAAGTTCAACATTTTTCTGTTTGAGAGCATCAATCTGGATTTGGAGTGAAGGGGAGCGATCTCTTGTGTTGTCACCTCCAATAAAGATTCCCTTGCCACGAGAAGGTGGTGTTGAGAATTGTTCCTCAGCTAACAGATGAGCTAGCTTGACTGATGCATTGTCTTTGTTTAGTACTGGAGGTAAGAGATCCGCTTGAATTGAGGAGCCACCAACTTCAAATATAGTGTTGGGACCTTCACTTGTGGGTTCGGCTGAGACAATAGCTGGTGTGATTATTGGAGGACCTGTAGCACTTTGTGTTGTAGAACTTCGATTTGCAAGTCTCAGAACGAGTCTTCTTCATTTTGTCGGAGGAGGAGTGGCTTGAATGGTGGTAAGATCTTCTTCCATTGGCGTGGATGTAGGTAACCAGTATCAAGAGGAGGAATTCCTGACACTATCACCATAGGAATTGCTATTTCTGCCTATGGATTGGAAGTGGATGGAGCTGTCACAAAAATTTCTTCTTCTACCCTCGTCTCAGCAGTTACATGAGCTACTACATCGACATTGTCAAGCAAGTTGTCGAGGTTTACATCACACAAAAACACATCATTATTATCAAAGTTTAATGGGATATCATATCTTTCAAAATCCGTGACATCAACATTCTCATTTTCTTTGTCATCTTTTCTCAAGTCCTCATTGTAAGTACTCTGAACTTGAACAGACTGCAATTCTTGTTCATCATCGACTTGAGTTTTGAGGGCTGGAGTTTCATCATCCTCGTGATCTGAAACAGTGATGATGCCTACAGAGGATACTTTTTATGATGAAGTTGGCTCAGATAAAGTCTTCTCAGAAGATCCGTGCGACTTAGAAGACTCATTGATCTCTGTAAATTATCCAACCTTCACCAAGGGATGCAGACCTCGAAACACCACTTTACCTTTTTGATTCTGTTTAATAAGACCAACTGTATGAGGACCTAATGACTTTGTGTCCATCTTATCACCGAATTTAACCATGTCATGAAACTGATCATCAATGAAGGTTTGAATGAATCTGGGGTACATTAGAAATGCATCTCTGTTTCCTCGAGTCAGTGCACCAATGTTCACAAGAAACTCATCAAAGATATACTTTGAGAAGTTGAATTTGTTGCCAGCTGCCTTGGATACAATCGCTCATGTGTTTCTGATTGAGATCTCATCCGCTCCCGATCTCCTTCCTGACACACAACTAATGAACACGTGAGCCAAGAAGCGCCAGTAAGGAGGTAGAAGCTTTTTCACAGTTGGAGGATAAGAACCCTCGTATCCCATTCTCTCAAGAATCCTTGGAATTTCTTCAGCTTTAGCTTCAGTTGGATAATCGGACTCATCGAGGATCATCAGAGTGCTTCTGATGTATTGTTCTGAAATTCTGATTTTGTAATTTTGCACCACAGCTTCAATGATCGTTTCTTTATTCTTCTCGGTTACTTTGACTGTTTTCCAGAATTCTTGAATACGGTTTTCATAGATTACAGGATTTACTGTGATCGCATAAGCCAGGCAACACTCTCGAAGACGGTACATCATGGACATGAATTCTTTGTGAGCTACTAGTGGATCATCCAACATAATTGCAATGTTGTGCATCTAAGCTGTCTTAAGATATGCCATTATCTGCACTTAAACGATCCAAGTAAGAAAACATATTTTATGGTCAAACTAGGTTAACGGACCGTAAACTAAGTTTACGGTCAAACTAGGTCAATGGACCATAAACTAAGTTTACGGTCAAACTAGGTTAATGGACCATAAACTAAGTTTACGGTCAATGAAGCAAAACGAGTTTACAGTTTATGAAGCAAAACGAGTTTACGGTTTATGAAGCAAAACGAGTTTACAGTTTATGAAGCAAAACGAGTTTACGATCTATGAGTTTACTCCTTATGAGTTTACGGTCTATGAGTTTACTCCTTATGAACATTCAAAAACCGTAAACTCCGACAACCTTAAAACTCAAATTATTCCATGATTCTAAGTCGATTTGAACAAAAATTACAAGTTCAGAGTCGGAATCTACATACCTTTGACGTGGACTAGACAATTTTGAGAAAACTCACACTTTGCTTTTCGAAGATTAGAGAGAAAAATGTTGTTTACGGTTTTTGAATAAAAGAGGCGGTAAAGAGAGTTTACCGCAGTAAACTCCCATATATATACTCCTTTGACTTTTTCAAAACCGCATACACTGTTAGATTGCCAGTCCAAATTCCAAACAAAAATTTCAAAAATAAAACCTTTTGAGGATAAAAATAAAAATAAAAATTTAATAGTAAAGTAAAAATAAAAATAAAAAATTTGCTAATTTTAACAAATAATAATAAAAATTTGTGTATTAGTGAAAAAATAAAATAAAAATAAAAAATAAAAAATAAAAATAAAAATTCTAACTAAAAAATCTTTATCCACTTGAGATACTAGGATCAAAGTTGTTAGACAATCTTTATCCACTTGTCGGTACCTTCCATATTCACATCTTTGTCTGGTCGATCGTCGGTATTGTTGTCTACTTAAACACAAAAAATTGTGACAGATTTAGGACACACTACTTGTTACAAGACAAAGTGAACATATGTTCCTAAAAATTATATCTGATCCTAATTCCTTAGATACTATATCTTAAGGACCATTCATCTGACGACGACCAGGGATATTGTTGTCCACCTAAATTGAGTAGCGAGATCTATAGACAATCTGTATGAGTTCAATTTTAAGTGTACTGGAACATGTTTCCCGCTTCCAGATATGCCCCGGAAATCAAGGACTTCCAGAGTACTCCTTACATCGGATGAGCAGACCATCATTAGGAGAGAAGACAGATTAAGAGCATTATCATTTATGGTGCATATGCTGTGTACCAGGTCGGATGGTTAGTCACGCAAAGGAGACAGCATATGGCTAACAGATAAGAGGAATTTCATATGTATATATATATATATATATATATATATATATATATATATATATATATATATATATAATATGCAGAGAGATAGATTTGCATATGTTACAGTCCAGGTCAGATCTCTTCCAATCACGCAGAGGAGGTAACATATGACTAACAGAAAGAAAGAAAGAAAATGATTTTCTACATACCTAATTTATCGGAATTTACCAGTTGCCCCATCAATACTAGAATTAAGGACATAATCCGCACATGGAGGAAAAGTTAAACCACGGTTCCAAGTACGGGTTCAATTAATGTGACGAGTACATTCCCATATATATCTCCCTGCTCAACCTATTCGAGCGTCGTATTTTCAGGCTAAAGGGATCTAACTAGGTCAAGATTTGTCAAGTCTATAAATTTCCTAAGTTCAACTTTTCCTAGTCATATCCATTTTAAAATTTTTCGTGCCTACCGACGCATCAAGTCAGAGCATAGACCCTTCAACTTTGGGTACGTTACGCAGACTCAGGTTGCATGTTATCACTTGATAATATCACTTCCCAGAACGTCTCCTGCAAGCACATTCCATTACAAAACTATATGTATATTTTTTTTTGATTTTTCTGATTTTCTAATGTTTTTGGATTTTTGAAAATTTTCTAATTTTTGTTTTGTTTTTATTCCCCCCCCCCCCCCTAAATTTGTGCATATGAGAGAAACGAAAGTAAATGCGCAAATTTAAACTATCCTAAAAACAAAAATTAATCCTCAAAATGAATCATTTTAAAAAATCCCACAAGCACATCGAATCGAGCTTTGTTAAACAGCTTAGTGAACAAATCCGCCACATTGCTAGCGGTGGGAACCTGTTCTAGCCGGATGAGCGAGCGCTCATAACAATCTCTGATAAAATGAATTTTGATGTCAATGTGCTTGGTTTTGGAATGTTGGACAAGATTTTTAGTTATTTGTATAGCGGCCTCATTATCACAATGAATTGGGGTTTCTAGATAGTTCAGACCGTAATCCAACAGCTGATGTTGGATCCAAATAACTTGAGAACAGCACGCCGAGGCAACAATGTATTCCGCTTCTGTTGTAGAAGTAGATATCATATGTTGTTTCTTGCATTACCACAATACCAGTCTATCACCAAGGAACTGACACCCTCCTGATGTTGATTTCCTGTCAAGCTCACAGCGTCCATAATTACTGTCAGCAAAAGCATATAAATTATACTCAGAATTTTTCGGATACCAAAGACCCAGTTTTGGACTGCCTTTGATAAACCGAAAGATTCTTTTGACAGCAATAAGATGTGAAAGTTTAGGATTAGCCTGATAGCGAGCACATTGACACACTGCAAACATGATGTCGAGATGACTTGCAGTGAGATACATCAAGGAACCGATCATCGATCTGTAGTGAGTTTGATCTACGGATTCACCGTCAATATCTGGAGTCAGCAGGGGTCTTTCAGCCATGGGATTTGAAGCAAGTTTCGCGTCTGAAAATCCAAACTTCTCAAGAATATCTTCAACATACTTTGCTTGATGTAGCAGGATTCCGGTTGAATTTTGATTGACCCGAAGCCCTAAAAAGATGGTCATTTCACCTAGAGAACTCATCTCAAATCTCTTCTTCATGACACTTTCGAACTCTTTGCAAAGCTTTGGACATGTGGACCCGAAGATGATGTCGTCAACATAGATCTGCACCAGTATCTGATTTATCACCCACATGCTTGATGAATAAAGTTTGATCAATAGTACCGCGAGAATAGCCATGTTCGAGCAAGTGCTTTGTTAGGGTTGCATACCATGCTCGAGGAGCTTGATGTAACCCATACAATGCCTTGTCCAACTTGTAGACATGATTAGGGAACTTTGAGTCAACAAACCTAGGGGGTTGATCAAAATAAATTTCTTCCTTCACCTTGCCGTACAGGAAGGCAGTCTTGACATCCATCTGGTAGACCGTGAAATTCTTATAGGAAGCATACGTGAGGAAGATTCGAATAGCCTCCAGACGAGCCACGGGAGCATACACCTTAGCATAATCAAGACCCTCGATTTATCGAAACCCTCGGACCACCAATCGCGCTTTATTTCGTACGATTACACTAGAATCATCTTGCTTATTACGATAGACACAACACGTGTCAAGAGACCGTTTGCCTTTTGGTAACTCAACCAGTTTCCAGACCCCCAGTTTTTCAAAACGTATTTAGCTCTTCATGCGTCGCGTCTACCCAGCTGGGATCATTTAGAGCCATTTCAATATTTTTGGGCTCAACTTGAGATATAAAGCAAGAGTAAAGACATTCATTAACGTCTCCAGTCTGACTTCTGGTTTTAACTCCATCACCTAGCCGGCCAATGACATTTTCGATCGGATGATCGCGCTGAATTCGGGAAGGTATGTCTTGGCTGATCTCATTGATAGAAACAGGAAGAGTGTCAATATTGAAACCTCCATCATCTTCTGGTTGAGTCCGATTAGAAGACTTTGCTACAAATTCATTTGCAATTTCTTCAGGAAAGAGGAGTTCCATAAATGTTGTATTGACAGCGGAAGCATATCTAGACATGAACTCTCTTTCGATGGGTGTTAGAGGTGTAGCATCAGCATTAAGAGTTTCAGTTGGAATCTCAGCCACTGGACTAGTCGGTTGTACAGATGACTCCCCCTCAGATTGAGCAGAGAACTCCCCCTCGAGTGGAGCAGAGGATTCCCTTTCAACCGTTGGGAGTCTGTAAACAACCTCTTCATCTTCCTCTTCAATCACAGGAACATTCTTCAAACCGGAGGAAGATCCACTTGAATTATTCAAAGACACGTTTAGAGATCTGAATAGGGATGTGTAATCAAATAACCAGTCGGGACCCACTCTAGCAACAGTTTCATTCTCCTCCAGCCAGCGCACGTCATAAGATTCAGTGATCTGTTTAGTCCTTTTGTTGTAGACCCTATATGCGGTGCGCGCAACATACCCTACAAAGTAACAGTCGTCAGATTTGGCATTAAATTTAGGGTTGAAATCTAAGTGAAGAAGGGTACAAGGACAACCAAATACACGGAAATGGCTTACGGAAGGCTTGTGTCCATAAAGAATCTCGTATGGTGTCTTCATCTGTGCTTTGTTGATTAGAACATGATTCTGCACGTAGCAAGCAATGTTAATCGCCTCGGCCCAAAAGAAGACATGTAGCTTGGAGTCACAAAGCATTGTCCTTGCAGCGTCTTTCAATGTTCTGTTCCTCCATTCAGCAACACCATTTTGTTGAGGCGTGTGAGCAGAACTACATTGATGCACTATCCCCTTTTCTGTGCAAAAATGGTCAAGAATCGAATTCTTGAATTCAGTTCCATTATCAATGCGAAGCACCTTCACTTGATTGTTAGTCTGCTTTTCAATCATCACCACGAACTTTTTTATCAGATCAGCAACCCCCATTTTGTTGGATAAGAAGAAGACTGACGTAAATCTAGAAAAATCATCAATCACAACAAAGACAGTACGAGCTTCTGTTGATGCTCAGGACGTTGACCGGACCAAATAAGTCCATATGCAATAGTTGAAGGAATTGATTGATTGAGCTGATTTGCTTGGGCAAGTGTGGTTTCCGATGATGTTTGCCTTGAGCGTAGGAAACACACTTTTCAAACGTGATAAAGTCTCTGACAGGAAGGCCTCAGACTATCTCATTTTTCGCAAGACGATTCAGGTTTTTCGCATTTGCATGACCAAGTCTTCGACACCATAACATTGCATTGTGTATGGAAACCTTTTAGAATAAACAAGTGACTTGTTCATGTAGGTTACTGTTCATATCAATGATGTAGGTGTTCCCATCCCGTTTTAATTTGACTAGAATCCATTCTTCTGGGATGACGATGCCAGGCTTGAGAATCATACACTCTTTATCAGTAAAATGCGTTGAGTAGCCTTTGTCACATATCTAAGAAACGTTCAACAAACTATGCTTTAATTCGGGTGCAAAGTTGACATTTTCAAAGCTCAACACTCCATTTGTAATAGTTCCGCGCTGTGTGATCTTTCCACCGTCTCCGCCCGCAAAGGAAAGATGACCCCCATTAAAAGATTGAATTTCACTAAGCTGGGAGATGTCTCCAGTCATATGTCGGGAACTGCCGCTATCGACGTACCAAGGAAGGACGATATTCCTCCGCACCTACCCCTGCAAAATGAACGTAATCATTTAGACTTAGGAACCCAGGTCATCACTGTCCTGGGTTTTCTTTTTCAAATTTTCCTGATTTAGATTTTAAAATTTTCAAATTAGGATCTTCATTTCTAGTCACTTCAGAGGGAGGTAACAATGAACTTGAACGAGATTTGGGCGTCCATTGAAGTTTAGGTTTTACAACATTCTCTGATGATTTTGAAATAGACTTCACATGAGTTTGCATAGACCTTCTGGATTTTTTTACCAAAATTAGTAGAACATCTAGAATTGCTTTTTGATGAAACCGATCTTGGCTGAGCCTTGTTCAATTTTAACAAATTGTTTTGAGTTTTGTTAGTAAAAAACTTTTTATTTTTTTGAAAAACAACCCCCTTTCTGTTCTTACTATCTTTCTTATCCTTACTTCGAGAGCGAGTTCTTGAGGATTTTCTAGTTAAAGACCTTCCTCGAGACTCATTCTCCCCTCTTGGTGACAGATAGTTTACAAAGATCCTATTTCGACAATTTCTAGCTATGTGACCACCAACACCACAATTAAAACAAATCTGTTTTGAATTTGTATTGCATTTTTCATATTTATTTTCTTTACAGACACTCTTACTCTTCTTAGAAGAACATGCATGAGAATTTGATTGAGAAATAAGAGAGGGTGCCTCATTTGATTTGACTTGTGGAGTTGATGATTCCTCATGAGAATCACAAGCATCAGAATTACCAAACAACTCATCAAACATATCGAAAAAATTAAATTCAACAATATCCGATGATGGGCTAACACAAGAAGCTTTTTCAATCTTAACATCAGAAACACACTCAAATTTGTTCACAATAGAAAAATCAGAATTAAAAACTAAAATAGATTCTCCAGCTTCACACTTGGCCTGATCTAAGGGTGTATCAGCAGAGGAAGTAGAAACATTAGTACTTTCAATGTTAATAAAGCCTCTTGAAACAAAACCAACAGGTTTTCCATATCGAAGATGTGGCTCCCTATCAGTTTCGTCCTGTGTCAAAGGGATTGATGTGTAGTTATGATTAAAAGGAGGAGGAACACAATCATACCCTAAACCCTTGTTTTGATTTTCTTTAAATTTCAATTGGGATTCATACAAAGACTCAACTGTTTTACTAGAAGCAGAATAATTTTTGAAACTCACATCTGTTTTTCCACTTTTAATTTTTAACTCATCAAGTTCTTTGGTCACAACATCAAGTTGTCTCTTAGTACAATCATAAATTTCACACTTTTCACTGAATTATGATTGAAGTTTTCTAAAATCTTTTGTTTTGGCTTCTAGTTGGGCCTTAAGTGGTTTATGTCCCTTCCTAAGTTGATAACCCTTATATTTAAGATCCTCTACTTGTCTACGTAAGGTTTGAATTTAATTGCGGAGAAGTGTAACATATTATTTGCAAGCAATAGAACAAGATGGTAGATTTACCTCGTGTTTCTTGGGCTCGGAAGAGGTGGAAACCATTATGGAAAATTGCAGTTCCATCATCTGTGCCTCGGGGTCAGTATCATTGTTCTTTGAAGCAGCATCATCAATTTGAGCTAGATGAGCATTTTTTGACCCTGTAATGTTTAAAGCTTGAATTTGATCCTCCCAATCAAATGATTGAACAACCATAGCTTTTTCTCCATTGGTTGTAGCTCCTGCATGATTGTTTCCCACTGCAACCATCTGTCGGTTGTTGTTGACTCTACGATCTGGCTTCGGGCAGTCATGAGCAAAGTAACCCAGCTCGTGGCAGTTAAAACATCTCAGCATACTTTTGTTGAATCCCACCTTTTTGTCAGCATTCATAGCCCAGTTGTTTTTCCCTGTTTTCTTGGCGAATTGTTTGGCTCTAAAGACAACCATGGAAATCTGCCAAGTAATGTCCATTTCCTCCACATCTTCAGGATGTATCTGGTCCAAGTCAGCAAAGGATAGCTGGGGTGGAAGATCTCCCGCTACAAAGGCATTGTAGCAATTAACTAGCCCAGTGGCTAGAGCAAGATTTTCATCAGATTCTTTGGTGTTTGAAGAGGAGACTTTGGCCGACATATTAGGAGCAGGAACAGTTTGTGGAAATAGTACACTTGAAGTTTGATGTTGAGGGATGGATATTGCAGCATTGAGGGTTTAAATCTGAGGTTGTTGAACTGTGAAAGCTTGACCTGAGGAAGTCATGAAGGATGATAGTGCTGCATTATTGGATGAAACACCAAGGTTTGCAGTAGAATATGAATTCATGTGGTTGATTTCTCTTTGTTTGTAATCAATGTCACAGGCCTTGATGACTGCCATGATTTCTGCAAGAGTGAGACGGTTTACGTCCTTGGTTTTCTTAATTAAAGCAACATTTATATCCCATGATCGAGGAAGTGAATTGAGAAGTTTCTTGTTGATTTC
The DNA here is from genome assembly GCF_052625555.1 of Lactuca saligna. NCBI lineage: Eukaryota > Viridiplantae > Streptophyta > Magnoliopsida > Asterales > Asteraceae > Lactuca > Lactuca saligna. The sequence goes on from NC_136417.1 coordinate 149,528,412, forward strand.
TGACTTGGACAAATAAATTCCTGAAATGTTCATGTCAATTGTGAGAGCGGTGAACCTTTGCAATTGAGCCTCAAGGGTTTCTCATGGAATGTAGTTAAACATGTTAAATTTTTGTCTTAACATGTCCTGCCGACTTTCTTTCATATCTTCATTGCCCTCGTACTCCTCAATAAGAGCTTCCCATAGAGCTTTAGTAGAAGTGTATTCACGAAAACCTTGAGCAATATCAGGAGATAATGCCATGGTTAGAGTAGCCAATGCTCTTTCCTGTTCTTCAACCAGTTCAAACTCTTCATCAGTGTATTTTTCAATGGATTTGTTAATCAACTGACCTCCAACTCTCATCGTGACTCTGACAGGACCTCTAAGAATACTTCTCCAGATCTTAAAATCTTTCATATTTATGTATTTCTCGATTCTGTATTTCCACTCGGGAAAACCTTCAGCAGACATCAATCTCGGAATGCGTGTAGTAGTGCCCATAACAGCATCAAGTTCCTGAAAATGAGTTTGAGAATCCATTTGAAATTTAAAGTGATTTAACAGTTCCAAAAGAGTTTACGGTTGAGGTTAGTTGAAATGATTGCGACCGTAAACAGAGTTTACGGTATAGGATTTATGGTTTAGATGTTTATGGTTTTGGGTTTACTGTTTTATGGGTTTACGGTTTTTGGGTTTACTGTTTTATGGGTTTACGGTTTTTGGGTTTACTGTTCTTCAAACTTGTTTACGGTGTATGAGTTTTTAGAGATTACGGTTCTTAAATGGATAGTAAACAATGTTTACGGTTGATAGTAAACTCTTAATTATCCTTTAAAATCCGTATTTTCCAGCCGAAAATAGTTGCTCCAATGCCTAGAACGCAGAATCTAATGATCAAACGGTGAGAATAACGGCTTGAACACAAAATCTCGATCAGATGAGTTTGATATCAGTTTACCGCTCTGATACCAATTGTTAGGTCCGACTCTGAATCTAAAACTGATAATCAAACAAACATGAATAAAGAATAACACGGTAAGATGAATGAATTGAGCTTGCACACGATTAAACACTAGAAATCGTCAAGTACAACTCAAGACTGGCAGTAAACTTCTAGAGCATCCAACCCCAAAATGACCAGCTACTATGCTATTTATACCCAACTGGACCGCAAACGAAGTTTGCGACCGTAAACACGTTTACGGCCGTAAACGTGTTTAAGGTAGTAAACACCACAAAGTACAAACTAACATAAAGTGAAATTTAAGACACAAAATCAACAACAATCACATGCTAAGCCTAGCCCAAACCATTTTCATGGCCCTTCAAAACTTTTGAGTGCAGGAAGATGAATAAGATGAGGATGTCTAAGAGTTCAGAAAGCGTAAAGCTTTCTGGGGAGGGAAAAAGGGTTTATATAGTTTCGGATCTCAAACATTTATTGAATTTACCTTATCTACAGCTATTAATGGTAAAAACCCTTGGGTTTTAACCATTATCAGCCACAAATAAAATAGCTTAAAAGAAATTATTATTATTATTATTATTATTATTATTATTATTATTATTATTTGAAAGACCCTGTACAATGGTTTGGTCTAGGCATAGTCGTAGATAGCAGTAGATATGTAATTGTTTGTGTTTTGCTTTGTGTTTACGGTCAGAATGGGTTTACGGCCGTAAACACCTTACGGTCACTAGTCAGGTCTTTAAATAGCGAGTTATGTCAGTCTTTGTGGGTTGTTGATGCTCTCGTATACTTCCAAGTTGTATCAGACGTTTTATAGCATTAAAGCATATGCAAGCTTGGCCTTTTTGCTCTATATTTGTTTATTAATTCGTGTTTGCATCTGTTATTATCTTTGATCATTGGTAGATCTATTTTTCGGGACTTTACAATTGATATCAGAGCTATTCCAGTGTCAAAGGAGTTCAACAGCTGCATTTTCAACTAAATCGACATTCACAACAGTATAGAGGGATTTATTTTAGTCGAAATCAAAGTTTCTAGAAGTTTACGGCCTAAGTTTACGGCCGTAAACTCCTCTTCACGGACCCAACTAAATTCTTCGAAAACGATAGTTTTTCATTGACCGTAAACTAAAGCATTCACGAAAAATTGATTTTCTGTTAATTGAAATTTACACCATTATTTTTCGGAGATTAAATCAACAAGTATACTTGGACCGTAAACTCGAGTTTACGGCCTAAGGTTTACGGCTTAAGAGTTTACAGCTAAGTCAGTTAATTTCATAAATTGAAATTAATTCATGAGTTAAATTTTACAATAATTTTTGACCGTAAACTCCAGTTTACGGCATAAAACAGTTTACGGCCGTTGAGTTTACGGCCTAAGCTTACATAAAAAAAAATAAAAAAAAATATAAATAAATAAATAAATTTACAGCCTTAAAATTTTCTAGTAATAATTTTCTTTTAAATATGGATACACAAAATTCAACTCAATACCAAGAGCTTGATGCTGTGATGGGTACAACCACGCGAATTCCAAGACTCATGTCTGCTGATGGTTTCCCCGAGTGGAAATATAGAATTGAAAAGTATATAAAGATGAAGGACGTTAAGATTTGGAAATGTGTTTTAAGCGATCCAGTCATAATCACCACTGTAATTGGGGGCAAGGTGGTCGACAAGAAAGTCGAAAACTACACGGATGAAGACTTTGAGAGTACAGAAGAACAAGAAAAAGCATTAGCCATCTTGACTATGGCCTTATCGCCAGACATTGCTCAAGGATTCAGAGAGTATACTTCTGCCAAAGCTCTGTGGGAAGCTCTCATTGAAGTATATGAGGGAAATGAAGACATGCGGGAAAGTCGCCAAGATATGCTGAAACAACGCTTCAATATGTTTAATTATGTTCCTGGAGAGACTCTCGAAGCTCAACTACAACGATTTACAACTCTCAACACTGAGATGACTGTGGCAGGGATTTTCTATACAAAGTCAGAAATTAATAAGAAGCTATTAAATGCACTCCCAAAATCTTGGGACATGAATGTAGCAGTAATCAAGAAGACTAAGGATCTTAATCGCCTTTCCCTAGCTGAAGTGATGGCTGTCATCAAAGCGTGTGATATTGATGACAAGCAGCGAGAGATCAATCATGTGAACTCCTACTCAGCTGCCAATCTTGGCATTTCAGCTAATAATGCTCTCTCTTCTTTCTCCTATACTTCTGCAGGTTCATCTTCCTCTGCACCGGTCATTCCTTACCCACAAGGCCAGCCTATTACATCTACCCAAAATGTTTCATCTTCTAATGTGGCTTCTTCACCAAAGGGAAAGGAGGGTGATGAAAACCTTGTCTTTGCAGCAGGGCTTGTAAATTGCTACAATGCTCTTGTAGCTGGGGAACTTCCTCCTCAATTGTCATTTGCAAATCTTGATCAAATCCACCCAGAGGACGTTGAGGAAATGGACATCACATGGCAAATTGCCATGGCTGTATTTATGGAAAAACAGTTTGCCAAAAAGACAGGGAAGAATAATTGGGGAATGAGTGCTGACAAGAAGGTTGGATTCAACAAAGGAAAGCTTAGATGTTTCAATTGCCACGAGCCAGGGCATTTTGCTCGTGATTGCCCACACCCTGATAGGAGGGTTAATAATAACAGAACAATGGTTACAGTTGGAAATAATCGAAGCAGTGGTCAAGCAAACAATGAAAAGGCTATGGTTGCACAATCATTTGACTGGGATGATCAAATACAAGCTTTAAATTTGTTTGGACCAGAAAATGCTCACTTAGCACAAGTGAGGGATGACGCTCAAGAAAGGACTGCAGCTGCTGAACACAACATGATGAAACTACAATTTGGCTTGATGGTATCCTCCTCCCATGAACCTAATTCATCCAAGGTAAGTCTTCCATCATGCTCTAAGGCTTGTATAGATTATGTGAAAACTTTACAGAATAAAATTGAGACATTAAGTGATGAAGTAGAAAATCTTAGGATTCTTCGTGAACTAAATGATAAATTAATAAGAGACGTAGAAGACCTTAGATATGAAGGGTACCGACTTCGAAAAGGACAAAAACCACTTAAAGCTCAACTAGAATAAAAAATTAAAGACTTTAGGAGACTCCAGGAAGACTACAGCAACAAACGTGAAAATTACGATTATGTAGTCAAACAAAATGCTGAGCTTGTAGCTGAAGTTGAATCCTTGAAAGGAAAATTTGAGACCGCCAAACTTGATGTCAGAAAATATGATTTTTCAAGTGAGGTGGTTGCAAATATGATAGACCAAAGTATGCAGTTTAAAAGAAATCAATCAAAAGGTCTAGGGTATAATCATGTACCTCCTCCTTTCAATCATTCATACGTGTCCAAGCCCTTGTCCAAAGAAGAGATTGCCAATGAATCATTTATGATTTATGGCAAGCCCTCCGGTTTTGTTTCAGGAGGATTTATTAATGTTGAAAGTACTAACATTTCTACTTCTCCTGCAGATCAATCCTTGAATCAGTCAAAGCACAAAGTTGAAGGATGTGTTTCTGAAAACAAAATCGAGTCCAAACCTGAAGCTTTTATTTTAAATAAAGACAATTCTTTGTTAAATGTTTTAAGTGACAATTTTTCTTGTGGTGTTTTTAATTATCCTGATACAGTAGCTGCTACCTCTGATACAGTTTTGAATGTTTCTAATATGTCTGATAAATATTTGAACAGTTTGGTTGACAATTTAAACGTTTGTGATAAAAATGTTGAAATACCACTAATCTCACAACCCTCACTTGCCTCACAACTTGATAATATTGCATGTTTTTGTGAGACAAGCAAGGGTGTTTGTGGGGAAAACAAATCTGACAAATGCAGCACAAGTTCTAACGATAACAATCAGATTTGTTTTAATTGTGGCACTAAGGGTCATATTGCTAGAAATTGTCTTAATCGAATGTTTGTGAGTTATAATCTTCCAAGAGGAGAGAACGAATTCAGAGGAAGATCCTTAACTAGAAATTCCTCTAGAAGTCGCTCTCGAAATGATTATTGGGTAGATAAAAGAAATAGAAAAAGGGATATTTTTCACAGTCATAAAAGGTTTTTTAATCACCTTGTCCTGAACAGTCTGCCAAAAAGGAGCATAGCCATGCAAAGGTCAAGCTCATCCCAAAGGAATAATGGATCTTCAACCAATTCTGGTAAAAGTAACACATGCTTTAAGCAGATCGTCAGACATAAAATGAAAAAGTTGACTGAACTTTTCAAAAAACCTAATTATGAATGGAAACCCATATCTACTCCCAATACATCATCTGTATCCTCAAAGAAATTCATATGCAATAAATCTGAAAAGTCATCGGGATCACCCAGGAAGATCATGACCTGGGTGCCCAAATCTAATTAAACCTGCACATTTTGCAGGGGCAGTTGCGGGGAAATGTCGTCAGACCATGGTTTGTCGACAGCGGCTGTTCCCGGCACATGACAGGAGACATCACTCAATTGAGCAACATTCAATCATTTAATGGGGGATACGTCTATTTTACGGGTGGAGATGGAGGAAAAATTACACAAAAGGGCACAGTATCAAATGGAGTTTTGAGTTTTGAAAATGTGAATTTCGCTCCAGAGCTAAAACACAGCCTGCTAAGTGTTTTGCAGATCTGTGACAAGGGCTATTCTATGCATTTCACTGACAAGGAATGCATGATCTTAAAGCCAGGTTTTGTCATCCCTGAAGAATGGATACTCGTAAAGTCAAAAAGGGATGGAAATGCTTATATTATCGATATAAATAGCAATCTCCCAAAGCAAGTTACTTGTTTGTTCTCAAAGATCTCTGAGCAAACTGCAATGTTATGGCACCGAAGATTAGGTCACGCCAACGCCAAAAATCTCAATCGTCTTGCAAAGAATGATATGGTCCGTGGATTACCTGTCAAAGACTTTATCACGTTTGAGAAATGTGTGTCCTGTGCTCAAGGAAAGCATCATCGAAAGCCACATTTACCGAAGCAAATTAACTCAATAAGTCAGGTTCTACAACTTCTTCACATGGACCTATTTGGTCCAGTGAATGTGCTAAGCATCAATAGGAGTTCCTACTGTCTAGTTGTGATTGATGATTTTTCTCGTTTTACGTGGGTTTTCTTTCTATCCAACAAAGCTGGCGTCGCTGAATTGATCAAGAGGTTCATCATACTTGTTGAGAATCAGACCAATCATAGGGTGAAGGCTCTTCGCACTGATAATGGAACGAAATTCAAGAATTCTGTTCTCAATCACTTCTGCTCTGAGAAGGGGATCCTACGTCAATTTAGTTCCGCTCACACACCTCAACAAAATGGTGTTGCTGAGAGGCGAAACAGAACACTTAAGGATGCTGCAAGGACGATGTTGTGTGACTCCAAGCTCCCAGTTTTCTTTTGGGCAGAGGCAATAAACACTGCCTGTTATGTTCAGAATCGAGTACTCATCAACAAAGCTCAAATGAAAACTCCATATGAAATTTACTATGGTCACAAACCGTCAGTTAGTCATTTTCGAGTATTTGGCTGTCCTTGCACCCTTCTTCACCTAGATGCCAATCCGAAGTTTAATACCAAAGCTGATGACTGCTATTTTGTTGGGTATGCTGCACGTACCGCTTATAGAGTCTACAACAAGAAAACCAAACAGATTGTGGAATCCTATGATGTGCGTTGGTTGGAAGAGAATGAGACAGACGCAAGAGTGGGTCCGGACTGGTTATTTGATTACACGTCACTTTTCAAATCCTTAAACGTGTGTTCAAATGATGTCTCAAGAACTTATTCGCATTTGAAGAGTCCCTCTGAAGATGAAGTCGAAGAAGTTGTATACAAACCTGTATCTAAACCTTCCAATTCACTGAAAGGAAAGTCTAAAGCTTCAACCGAATAGAGGTCCTCCGACTCGCACAAGGGAGAATCTTCTGCTCCATTTGAGGGGGAGTCTTCTGCTTCATCTGAGGGGGAGCCGTCTGCTGAAATTGAAGGGGAGTCTTCTGCAACATCTTTCGATAAGTCTTCTGCTACTTCTCAAGGGATGCCGTTATTGGAACATGACAGTCCTCAATCAGACCACATTGATTCTTTGGATGCTGAATCAAGACCTCTCACATCATTAGAGAAAGAGTTCATTCCAAATGATGCTTCCGCTGTCTCTTCAACCCTGATGGAATTACTCTTTCCTGACCTTATTGCAGATGAGTATGTTGCAGAACCATCTAGTACTACTCAACAAGCAAATGAAGGAGGTCTTAACATTCACACTCTACCTGTCTCCATCAATGACATCAGTCAAGAAATACCCTCTAGGATTCAACGAGATCATCCGCTCGAGAACATTATCGGCCAGCTAGATAGTGGTGTTAAAACTAGAAGTCAAAGTGGAGACGTGAATACATGTCTGTATTCTTGTTTTATCTCTCAAATTGAGCCCAAGAATGTAGAAATGGCTCTAAATGAACCTAGCTGGGTGGATGCGATGCATGAAGAATTGCATCAGTTTGAAAAACTAGGTGTTTGGAAGTTAGTTGAGTTACCAAAGGGCAAAAAGTCTCTTGACACACGGTGGGTCTATCGTAACAAGCAGGATGATTCAGGGATCATTGTGCGAAACAAGGCCAGACTGGTAGTTCGCGGGTTTCGACAAGTCGAGGGTCTTGACTACACTGAGGTTTATGCTCCTGTAGCTCGCTTGGAGGCCATTCGTATCTTCTTGGCGTACGCTTCGTATATGAACTTCACTGTTTTTCAAATGGATGTCAAGACTGCCTTCTTGTATGGCAAGGTGAAGGAAGAAATCTACGTTGATCAACCTCCAGGGTTTGTCGACCCAAAGTTTCCTAATCATGTCTACAAGTTGGATAAAGCGTTGTATGGGCTGCATCAAGCTCCTAGAGCATGGTATGCAACTCTAACAAAGAATTTGCTCGAACATGGCTATAAACGTGGTACTATCGATCAAACATTGTTTATAAAGCATGTCGACAAGTGCCAGATACTTGTTCAAATATACGTCGACGACATAATCTTTGGATCCACAAGCCAACAACTTTGCAAGGAGTTCGAAAGTGTAATGAAGAAAAGATTTGAAATGAGTTCTTTGGGAGAAATGACCATGTTTTTGGGGCTTCAGGTTAAACAGAATTCAACCGGCATCCTTCTTCATCAGGCCAAGTATGTGGATGATGTTCTTGAGAAGTTCGCACTTCATGATGCTAAATCTGCCTCAACACCGATGGCTGAACGACCCCTCCTGACTCCAGATCCAGAAGGCGAACCCGTAGATCAAACTCTTTATCAATCGATGATCGGATCCTTAATGTATCTTACTGCAAGTCGACCAGACATTATGTTCGCAGTTTGTCAATGCGCACGCTATCAGGCTAATCCTAAACTCTCTCATCTTATTGTTGTTAAAAGAATTTTTCGATATATCAAAGGAAGCCCTAAATTGGGTCTTTGGTATCCGAAGAATTCTGAATTTAATCTTTATGCTTTTACTGATAGTAATTATGGAGGTTGTGAGCTTGACAGGAAATCAACTTCAGGAGGATGTCAATACCTAGGTGACAGACTAGTTTCATGGCAATGCAAGAAGCAGCACACTGTCTCGACCTCGACAGCAGAGGCGGAATATGTGGTAGCATCAGCTTGTTGTTCTCAAGTTATTTGGATCCAACATCAGCTGTTGGACTACGGTTTGAATTACTCAGAAACCCCTGTCTATTGTGATAATGAGGCTGCCATACAAATTGCTAAGAACCCAGTCCAACACTCTAAAACCAAGCACATCGATATTAAAATTCACTTTATTAGAGACTGTTATGAACGATCCTTAATTCGAATTGAACAAGTCCACACTGATAACAGTGTGGCTGACTTGTTCACAAAACCTTTTAACAAAGCTCGTTTTGATGTGCTTGTGGGATTTCTGAAAATGATACGTTTTGAGGATTATTTTTTTTTCTTTTCCTTTTCCTTTTCCTTTGTTTGGTTTTATTTTTTATTTTATTTATTTATTTGTTACTTTACTTTTTACTTTTATTATTTATTTTTGGTCTTCTTAGTTTATTTTCAAATTTTACTAAGTTTGTCTTCAATTTTTGTTAGGTTTGTTTAAATTTGCGCACTTTTCTTTTGTTTAAATTCTCAACCATGCACAAATTTAGGGGGAGAAAGAAAATCCAAAAACAACAAAAATCACAAAATTCCAAAAATAGTGTCATTTCAGTAAAAAAATCCAAATTAGTGTCATTTCAATTCTGAAATTTAAAATTTTTTTGTTAGCAGCCTTCGTTGTAAGTATTGTGATGGGAAATGATATTAATAAGTGATAAAGGACGACCTGAATCGACGTAACGTACCTAAGTTGAATCGTTTACGATCTGTGCTCGATGTGCTGGTAGGCGCGAAAGTTTTTTTTTTTAAAAAAAAGGGGGGGGGACTTGACTAGGAAAGTTGAACCTAATGAATTTAAGGACTCGACAAATTTTGAACTAGTTAGATCCGTTTAATCTGACATCACGATGCTCGGATAAGTTGAGCAGGGAGATAAACATGAGAATCTACTCGTCACATTAATTGAACCCGTACTTGGAACCGTGGCTTAACTTTTCCTCGATGTGCGGATTCTGTCCTTAATTCCGGTTGGATGGGGCGACTGGTAAATTCCGATAAATTAGGTCTGTAGAAAATCATTTTCTTTCTTTCTTTCTGTTAGTCATATGTTGTCTCCTTTGCGCGACTTCTAATCCAACCTGGTACACAACATATGCAACTCCATTTCTCTGTAGGAAATATATATGTGCTTGAAATATATGTGTGAACTGTATGTGTGAAAAAAAAAAAAAAACTTCTCATCTGTTAGCCATATGCTGTCTCCTTTGCGCGACTTCTAATCCGACCTGGTACACAGCATATGCAACCTTCTTCTTCTCAACCCCTCTGAAGTAGGTAGAAATAGAATTCTGTATCCCTTCTCTCTCTGAATGATTGTCTGCTCACCCGGTGTAAGGAGTACTCTGGAAGTTCTTGATGGCTGGGGCATATCAGGAAGCGGGAAACACGTACCAGTACACCTAAAATTGAACTCATACAGATTGTCTGTAGATCTCGCTGCTCAATTTAGGTGGACAACAATATCCCTGGTTGTAGTCAATTAAATGGTCATAAGGTAATTTCACGTAAGATTTAGGAGTTATAATAATTACCAGAAATTTACAATCAGGTATATGCCCGAATCATGTCATTGGTAAAAGGTCCAAAAATGTCACAAATCCTTCGCGCTTAAGTGGACCACAATACTGGCAATCGGTCAGACGAAGATGTGAAGATAAGGGTACCGACAAGTAGAATAAGGTCGTCCAATAACTTTGATCTAAGCATCACAAAAGAAGTGGTAGTTAAAGTGGTTCTTAATTTATTTGACGTTGATTTTTTATTCTATTTTTTTACTTTTATTTTTTATTTTACTTTTATTTTTACTTTTATTTTTATTTTTATTTTTTATTTAATTTTAAATTTTCTTCAACTTCAAATTTTTTTAAATTAAATTAATCCTCAAAAAGTTTTTTTAATTAATTGGAGAAAAATTAGAAAGACTGGGTAGCTATCAGGCAGAAGGGTAAGAAAGGTGGAAAGGTAAAAAGGTAAAAAGGGGGAGTTCACAGCCGGAATCCTCCCACTCAACAGTTTCCGGCCGCAAACCACTCCCAAAAAGCTCTCAAGGTGTTAGAAATTTTTCCTTCGATTTTCAGAAAAACGAGTATATCATCGTGAAGGTAGCATCGTGTAGATCTCGAATATATATTTTGTTTCACGGAATCACATCGCATTGTGTTTAAAATTAAATAAACTCAAGTCGAGGAGTTTACAGCTGTAAGCTAAGGCCGTAAACTCTGAAACTTGATGATTTGGGTTCGAAACTATTTTATTATGATGCTATTTCTCGTTATGATCACGACTGAGTGCTTTTCGTTCGTCATTTCAAAGAGAAAGATCAATTTTAAGTTTTGTTTTCGGTGTAGACATTCATAGGCCGTAAACTCCCAGTTTACGGCCCGTGAATTCGAGTGTAATCATTCTGGATTGTTTGAAATATCTCTATGATAATTGTGCATCGTGTTTTCGAAGTAATTTCTAGACCGTAAACTAGAGTTTACGGCCCAAGAACATTTGTCGATTTAAGTTGTTATTTTGACTGGGTAACGATTGCATGCTTTCCTCGCTTAAACCGTGAACCAAAGGTTCCTTAGGCCGTAAACTAGAGTTTACGGCCCAAGAACCAAAATTGTCAAAAGGTTAATTTTTTTGTAAACATACATCATTAATAAATAATTTTTATTTTGATCAAATTTTATTGTCATACTTTTGGTCAAAATAAGTTTTATTATTGGTGTCGGTTTCTTACAACTGTGTTTGAGTGCAGGAAAATGGCAAATCTCAAGTTTGCAGACATGCACAATCTGTCGTTCATTCCGATATGCTTTCAATGGTTCACAGGTTGCGTGAATGTTGTGTTGCATCAGCATTGACAGTCAATCCGGTGATCTATCAGAACATCGTTCGTGAGTTTTGGGAGACGGCAAGGACGCAGATAGATGATGATGGAAATTTCACGGTCGCGGCGAAGGTGCAAGGACGAGATATTGTAATCGATGAAAGTTTTGTTCGTAACGCGTTGCTGATTGATGATCAACCTAACTATCCGACGGAAATTGGCATAGAAGATGTTCAGAGAATACTACGACGGATAAGTTATGAAGGAACCTACCCGCCAATGTTGAAAAAGCTGCTTCATCCGTATTGGAGATTTCTGGCTCATGTGTTCGTAAGTTGCATATCCGGTAGAAGGAGTGGGGCTGATGAAATTTCTCAACGCACAACTGGTGCATTGGTATCTTTGGCCTCTGGAATTCATTTCAATTTCTCAAAGTTCATCCTAGAGGAATTTGTCATAAACATCCGGGCTTCTACAAGGGATACCTTTCTCCAATATCCCCGCTTCATTCAAGTGTTTGTCGAGATGCAGTTTCCTGAGGTTAGAAAGGAGGGAGACACCTTGGATATGAAGTCTTTGGGTCCACACACTGTGGGACTCATTAAGCAAAACCGAAGAGGAAAAGTTGTCTTTCGAGGGCGTTATCCATTGGAAAAATTCGGAAAGTTTACAGAATTGGATGAGACGCCAGTGTCATACGAATCATCAGAACCGACTTCTTCTGAGAAAACGTCTACTGGGGGTTCGACTCCAGCAAACATTGTGATAGATGTGACTGAAGATGATGAAGATTCACCAACTCAGAGAGATCAAAGTGATTCTAGTCATGAACATGAGTCGAATGAAAGACAGGATGAAAGGGAAATAGGTACTGGTGATGATAGACATGACTCATTTGAAGATCTTGATCTTACGGGGTTTGATGATGATGATATTGCGGCTTCTTTAGCTAGTAGTGCTAATGTTGTGTCCAATGAGATATTTGATACGATTTTTCAAAATGTCGATGATAGTGTTTTGCCGTCAACTGAGATGAAAAAATCGAGCGAAACTCTTACTCCAACTTCTGAGCAGATGGTGTCAACTTCAATCCCAATGGAGGTAGTTGTGGGATGTTCCCCTCCCGTGTTTATTTCTCCTACATCTGAACCATTTGTTAGTATAATACCTCCACAGGCTGACCAACCTCAATCTAAGAGGAGAAGACTTGATGAAAGACAATCCGAGTTAATTACTAGTTTGGTCAGTGGTCTTCCTACACCACCAATTACTACTGCTACTACACGACTTTCCGCAACAAAGATGTTTGCAACTGGACCTAGTTCAGTTTTTGATGTTGGTGGCCCTTCAGCTCCGCCTGGTTTTCTTGTTCCGAGATTTGATAGGGATGCCGCTTCTGAGAGACTAGCTTTGCATATGGCAAAAGAACAGCTTCGTTCGCCTAGTCCTCAAGGAAAGAACATTTCTATGAGTGAAGGGGGTGCTCCTGATGATGATTCATCTGTTGATAGTTTACGAAAGGAGATCTCTGTATTAAGTCAGAAGAACATAGAGCTTGACATTCAAGTAGCTGAACTTCGTGCCCAGAACATTGAGCTTCGTACTCAAGTGTCTAAACTTCAGTCAGATAGAACTTATCTTGGCAGACAACTCGCAGAAGTTAAAAGGGATAGGAAAGTAAAAAATAAGCAGATTTCTGATCTTCAAGAACATTTCAATCTGCTGACTTCAAGCTACTTCGAATTGAAAAGGAAACTGGAGGATGATTTTGGTGAGAAGTATAAAACAAGCGTAGAAGAACAAAGAATAAATTTACATGTGCAAGCGTATCCAGTAGATGTGCCAGCTGGTCAATCTTCTGGTTCTGCTGAACGTATTGGAGCTGTTCCTCCTATGGCTTCTCATATTCAAGAGATCATTCGGAAAAATCAAGAAGATGATACTGAAAGGGGGCAGTTATTATTCAAGCGAAATGTCACTCAAAGCAGTTTTAAAGGGGAATCTTTGATCACTGTCACTGATCTTGAAGTTGTTCGGTTCAGAGATACTTTTGGAGATCGGTCAGGTGTAGCTGCTTGGGGATTTCATGATCCTCTTCGACTTTGGATTATTATTCGCAAGAGTGGTAATTCATAGTTGTATAAGGATGTTCGTGCTTTTAGTTCATTAACAAGGGTTGATCTTGCGGAGTTATCACAAGCTCCTTTTATCAATCTATTAAACAATCCTCAGGTTTCGCAGTTCAAATTCTTTCTAGATGAGCAAGTAAAGAAGGGATTTCCTATAATGCCAACTGCTGAGTCAGTCATTCGGGAACATCCAGATGTGTTTGAAGCCTCTTCTGATAAACCTCTACAGTTGGTTATGTGGCCACCCACGACTCAAGTTAAACAATTTCCTATTATTCAAAGTTATAAAGATGGATCGCTCGGATCTATGGAGTGCTGGGTTTATGATGAGAGTACTTGTGGTGCAGTCATTAAGCTCAAAAATGGGTGCATACGGTTGTATGATCGAAGAGACCTACTGCAGTTCAGGAAATGGGATATTCATTATCCAAGCAATTTTCAGATTAAAGTGGTTGAAGATATCTATGAGCAAGGAGCCAAGGCGTATACCAGGATGGTTGCTGAAATTTTGAGCAAGAAGATGTGGAATGGTGCTATGGGCCAGATGGATGTCATGCTGGTAAAGAAAGGAATGGGGCCGAGCTAGTCCAAACCAAAGGGGAGATTGAAAGACCCTGTACAATGGTTTGGTCTAGGCATAGTCGTAGATAGCAGTATATATGTAATTGTTTGTGTTTTGCTTTGTGTTTACGGTCAGAATGGGTTTACGGCCGTAAACTCTTTAGGGCCGTAAACACCTTACGGTCACTAGTCAGGTCTTTAAATAGCGAGTTGTGTTAGTCTTTGTGGGTTGTTGATGCTCTCGTATACTTCCAAGTTGTATCAGACGTTTTATAGCATTAAAGCGTATGCAAGCTTGGCCTTTTTGCTCTATATTTGTTTATTAATTCATGTTTGCATCTGTTATTATCTTTGATCATTGGTAGATCTATTTTTCGGGACTTTACATTATTATTGTTATTATTATTATTGGGCTTTTAAAAATGGGACATTTAATGAAATGTCAGGCCCATTATCACACGTTTGGAGAACGTGTGGTGAGGGGCGATAATCCGTTGAATAAAGGTGGAATTTGGAATGAATTAGATGTCTTGAGTCAAGGAGATTTGAATGTTTAGGGAAAGAGATTTCATAAAAGATTTATTTTATGAGAAACATGTTTAATTGTCATTTAAACTAAAATAGGTTTGACACAAAAAGGAACTTTAGAAGAGAACTGAAACGTTGTATGCTACAAAAGGAATGTTTGAATTTAATATGAAAGAATTTCTATTTAATGAGGATCATTAAATAGCACACAAGATTCCAGGGAATTTATGAAGTTGCTGAGAATTCATTAAAAGTGACTGCGGATGGACACACCATTGCGGATTGATTCTTCATTGTGGTGGATGGTAATTGTGACTGCGGTAGTAGGAACTGAGGAGCACTTGACAAAAGATCAAAAATAACAAACAATAAGGATCCAATAAATATAAGTATGATATATGGTTGCGGTATACAGAGTACACTGAAACCATGTATGATAGATATATTAGACTAGGACTGCAACGGTGACTAGAGGTGGTCTGCGGTACCTATCAATTCAAGAAGAAGTGTGCATCCAGATTCATCATCCCTAAAATTTGTAGAAAACTGTTGAGTTTTGTTGCATCAAGTACTTTTGTAAACACATCCGCAATCTCTTCGTGAGATGGGACAAAAATCAGTTCAATGTTACCTTTGAGTATGTGGTCCTTGATGAAATGGTACTAAAGTTCAATGTGTTTCATCTTCGAATGGTGAATAGGATGTGAGAAATCGCTATAGCACTCTTTGAATCACAATAAATCGGTATCTGCAACATTCTGTATCCGTAGTCCACCAGCTGGGTTTTCATCCATAGGACTTAAGAACAGCAACTCGTTGCGGCCACATACTCGACTTCTGCGATAGACAGAGAAACACAATTTTGTTTCCTTGAAGACCAACTAACCAGTCTTCCTCCAAGAAATTGACAACCACCTGAGGTGCTTTTTCTATCCAATTTGCATCTGGCGTGATCCACATCTGTAAAGGATTGAAGGTTGAAATCGTTCCATGTGGGATACCATTGGCCGAGAGCTTTGCTTCCTTTCAAGTATTTGAAGATCTGTTTGACTGCGATTAAGTGCGATATTTTGGGGTCAGCTTGGTACCTAGCACTTACGCTTGTTGCAAAGACTATATACATTCTGATTGCAGTGAGGTACTTCAAAGCACTAATCATTCATCTATGAAGGATAAACATAAATCTTATATCCTAAGGCAATAGGAACGTTGGTTGAGGAACAATTATCCATTACGTATTTCTTCAGCAGTTCAGAGGTATATTTTTCTTGATGAATGAATATCCCTTGACGGGCTTGTTTCACTTGGAGTCCTAGAAAGAAGTTAATCTCTCTATTCATGCTCATTTGGAACTTCTTGGTCACGAGTAATGCAAATTCATCCACCATACCTTGATCTGTTGACCCGAATATGATATCATCCACATAGATTTGAATAAGCATAAGGTGATTACCATTTGCCTTTCGAAACAATGTGGGGTCAATCACTCATCTTTTATATTCTGACATGACAAGAAACTCAGGGAGAATCTCATACCATGCTCTCAATGCTTGCTTAAGACCATAGACTGCTTTCTCAAGCTTGAAATAGTAATCTGGGAACTCTAAACTTTCAAAGTCTGGAGCTTGTTGCAAGTAAACTTCTTCTTTCAATTCACCATTCAGGAAAGCGCTTTTTACATCCATTTGATGTACTTTGATATTTTTGTGTGTTGCATACGCTAAGAAGATGTGTATTGCTTCTAGCCTGCCTACGAGGGCATATATTTCATCATAATCAACACCTTCTAGTTAACTATACCTCTTGGCAACTAATCTTGTCTTGTTTCCAACGACCGCACCTAATTCATCGAGTTTGTTTTTGTACACTCATCTTGTTCCAACAATTATGTGACCTTTTGGCTTCGGAACGAGTTTCCACACTTTTTTTCTTTCAAATTATGCTAACTCTTCTTGCATATCATAGATCCAGTCAGGCTCCAGAAGGGATTCCTTGATGGATCAGGGTTCGACTACGGACATAAAGGTTGTATAGTGGTAGTGGTCTGTAATATCATGCTAAGATCGAGTTTGTACGCCTGTAGATGGGTTTCCGATAATTTTACCAGGAGGATGTTCTTTTTTCCAAACATATGGACGCAGTAATTGATGATCAACAGCTGCAGTGGAAGGAACATCGACAATATCAGAGGATTCTATGGTAGGAGTAGTGTGACAACCCGACACTTTTACATTGTGAAATCGATCCATATATCTATAATTCATGTGAATTTAGCATCTTTTAGCAAAATGTTGGGTCCGTGCGAGTGTTTTAGGCTTAATATATCATAGATGTAAGCCATAGGAAGGGTGTTGCATCGCAAAATCCAGACAAACACACGAAGAGAGGTGTGTGCGGCCAGCCCGCCGCACACCCAACCGCAAACCCCTTCCAGACTCACACCCGACCCTATATATAGTAGAGGACCCCTTTCCATTCACTTTTGGTTGCACTCTCTTCCTCTCTCTACTTTCTCCCTCTAAAAACATCACCCAAGAACACTTAGAAGGCCTCCAAAATGTGAAGAACATTATCTTTCAGCTTGTTATAGAGGTAAAACACTTGAATCCAAGCCAAAACTCATAGTGTTCTTCATGTTCTTCACTCCATGAAGGAGTGCAGCCGCTCACCTTCATTAGGTGGCCGCACACATTCAAAACACCCTCCAAAGTGAGAGTATGGCCACACAATCGACACATAGGACTCCAACAAGGATCGTACGGCCGCACACACACCCTGTACGACCGTACACTCTAGTGTGCAGCCTCACACACAAGTCTGGCCGCATTCCCCAGCCACGCACTCACTTTTATGGTTATACACCCACCCTAATACTCATATTTGGCCTTAAACTTGCATAGATCATTGAGTATAGAACACATGACAATTAGTCCTAGTGATTCCAAGCCCTTAGGGTGATTTCCCATCATTTTTTAGTCATGAAACACCCTAGCTCTAACACACACACACACACACACACATATATATATATATATATATATATATATATATATGTCACCATATGATTAATAGGGGCTACTTGAGTTCAGAGCATCCGTTGACACTCGACACACATATTGATAGCACACTTGAACCCTACGTCAAATAGTGAATTCATACCCCTTAATTAACCTTTCAAATTTTTTTAATTGTTTTTATGTGGGGGGGGGGGGGAATACAAGTTGAATCCCAATATATTGCAGAATCAATCACACGTGATTTAAGACTTACTATCAAAAGGATTTTTCATTTTTAAAGTATTTCGTCAGGGAAGTTATTTCAAATGTTTATCAACCTCATTTTCTCGAATCAATTGTCTCAAAAACTGATTTTCAATGTTTTCAAACCTTAAATTATTTCCAAATCATATCTACACTAATATATTTATATAAATATGTATTGAAGGACTTAGAACTGATAACTGACCTTATTTCCTGTTGTTGTTTGATTGTGGACTTAGGGTATTAGGTTGTCTGTCCGACTGTCGTTTAATATTTAGTTATATATCTTGTATATTTGTGTTAGATATAAAATTTTTCACTCTAATTCGATACTCCTACATATCGAAGACACTTGATTAAGTACTCTAGTTAACTATAATAGGTATAGTTAAGAATTACCGTTCAGTACCGACGTTATTATGATACACATTAGGGTCAGTGCAATTACAAGACTATATGTACAATACATTATGTCAAAAGAACGCTATATACTATACTATACTAAGGTAACACTATCCACTGCATGAAGAAACACTATAAACTACATCAAGAGAACATTACCTAGTTCACTAAGTGAGTACTATATACTATATGAGAGAAAATACTACAATGGGATGTGACACACTATGTCTCTATACGACACTTTCCTATGAAACTGTTGGGTAACCATCGCTTCCTGGAAGGAGAGCAACCACTATGTGTATAGATCTATACGGGATAGATTTTCCCCCATCCCGACTGCTAGCTACAGTCCGAGCCTTTTGGCCCAGGGATGACAAACACTACTACACTATTGGTGACCTGGAGGGTCGGCCGTTGTACTACTATCACTATGTATGATTTCATATGAGCTCACATTCAAACTTTAATTAACACACAACCCGAGGTGCATACAAAATTAATACTATCCGGAGTTTACATTCATTATTACATTTAACCGGCAGGGGTGCTGCTGGGGTGAAACTCTATTCTTTCTCTATAATGAACGAGTTTGAAATTATACTTTCATTACTAATATTTTCACGAAAAGACTATTACCTTTACAAAGAAACGAACTTACAAATAAGCTAGTTTTGGTAAAACACTACTTTTTCTGGAAAATATGGGATATTCTATGAATCAAACAACTTTCAAATTTTGATAACAGCCAATTCACTACAAGATTATAAACACTTTTATACAAGCAATGACTCTAAATACTTATGAACTCACCAGCTTTATGCTGATACTCGTTTTCAAAACAACTTGTATTCTATGGTCAACAATAAACAGGTACTGATACAACTTTTGGGAAGATGGAGCACATATAAGACTCATCTTTTATTTTGATTATACTTTTGGTGTCTATTGTACAGAACACACATGTATTACAATCGTTATATTGATGAAATGGATGTTGTTGCTTGTTTTTACTATTATTCATTGTTATGATACTGTACACGACGTCCTCCACCCTAGAACGTATTCCGCCATTCTTGGTTTTGGGGTGTGACAGATTGGTATCAGAGCATTGTTTATAGTGAATCAAGTATATCAGCCCAGAAAAGGATATACGAACTATAAACACTTTGGGACTAAAACACTCTGACCAAGAATATATACTTTTAATACTAAAATATTTAACTAAGTATATATATATATATATATATATATATATATATATATATATAGGGGAGGGTTCATGCGAAAATGCAAATAATTTGCGAAAACGCGAAAACAAGAAAACCATATGATATTATGTCACCTCAACATTATATTTTGGAAAATAATTCATCCAAACTTTGAAATACATGATGATAATCGATGATAGATGATGGACTATTTCATATTAGCAAAGTATGATTTTTAACATTTTTATTATGAAAACATGAATTTAAAAATGATTAAGGACGTGAAAAAAATATAATTATAAAAACCGTCTTTAAATCTATATTATCATAACACCATCTAATGTAAACTTACTATCTTTAATTTATTGCTAATAAAATTATTTTTTTATAGTACATGTATCTAATTTTCATAAGATAAAAGCTGTTTTCGCGTTTTCGCAGGATATTTATATTTTCGCATGAACTTACTTCTATATATATATATATATATATATATATATATATATATATATATATATATATATATATATATATATATATATACACACACACATCCACGAATACAAAAGGGTCAGTATCATACTAGAACAGAACAAAAGTATTAAGATTGTTGAGCATCACAGTTAGGCTTAGAGAGATATAGTCACATCTGGGTGGATGTAGCCTGATCAACTACATCTTTCTAGGAGTGACTAGCATGTGCCTAAGAGTGGTTGTGGTGCTGCAACAAGTCTAAAACTTACCAACACTACCACAAGAACTCTAACACGAGAATGCTATAAGAGTATTCTGCATCTCTATAATTTACATATGTGAGAACTAAAAGCATCATTATTAGGAGAGTAATAGTTGCTAAGTGGATACGCTACGATTACATGTGACTAAGACGTCTTAGACTTAGAATTTGTGATCTTTGCTTTACATCTTGTTCCTTGTTTGGTTGTGGATTTAGAGTTAGGGTTGCTTATTCGAAGGTCTATCTTGTTTCGGTCACATGTAATTAGTATGCACTATGCAAGTATTGGTCTGACTAATAATGATTCTAATATAAGTATCTTAGATCAGTACGTCTATTAACTATCCTTTCCTTTTTCTCAAATAGATACCATGGCCGGATTTCATCATGGTGACCCATACTTCCCAAATCACGGCAATGCAGGATGGCTTGAAGAAGAGCCCGATGAGGAACATCCAATCCCTTTGGATGACTACCAAGCAGAAGGCTTCTTGGATGGGTCTAACTCTAAACCCGAAGTCAACAACCTACCCCCTGTGGCTCCAGTCCCAAACCCTAACCCCCTCCAGGCCTTCCACGGCCCGACGCCTGCATGGGTGGAATGCATAGAAACGTGGGGTGAGGAGCAAAATCAACCCATCCCCTTCAATGGAGACCAAAGATTTTACAACAAAAGCGAAGGAGGATTAGCGGACAGAGTCTTACCTATCCTGGTCTGAAGAGTTTCCTGCAATGAAATTCAAGGCAGGACAGCCCTCCAACGTATCGTAGAGGTTGATACAAATGGAGGACTGCACTCCCTTTGCACCAGCCGCCTGGAGCATGCTAATGAGAGGTGTGCAGTAGGCCACGAGCCCTTGCTACGGGCATTAGCCGAGACCCGGGTTGAAGTCATAGAACTCCGACTTCACCAGAGGGTCTACGAGCGACACCTCCTCGACATGGAATGCCAACTGGCCGATCTTCGAGTTTGCCCGAGAAACATCCGCCGCTGCTGATAAAAGATGACCAGCGCATCTTTTCTTTTGACTTAGGGATAGCCTTTAGCATCTACGTTTGAATGAAACACTTGTCTATATAATATTCTCATCCTTCAGTATGTTATGTAGTCATCTAGACTGTCAATCATTTTCTCCCTTATGGTTTGATGTAAGGTTGTTAGGCCATTTTTCTAGAACATATTTACATCAGTAATACCATTAATATTGACAGTTATCTAACCTATTGGGAAAAGTCTATACTCTTATGTCTCCCTGCTCAGTATATGACTTTGTCTGACAACTTGTATATGGTGATTTAATTCATACAACACTCTCATCATACTTACAATTGTTTCACACTATTGTCGCCACCCTTATAAATTTTCAGCAAAAGATGCCTCCCCGTAAGCGCCCAAACAGAGGCAGACCTGCGGCTCAAACACCTCCACCACCACCCCCTCCACAGTTCGATCCGGTGATGTTTCAAACGGGTGTAACCGCAACGGTGACTGCAGCCCTGGCTCAAATAAATTCCGATGATGCAAGTGGTGATGGAATGGGCAGCAATTCTAGACATGGTGAAGATCATTAACGGAGACAGGGATGCACCTATAAGGATTTCATGAACTGCAAACCAAACTTCTTCAATGGGACCGGAGGAATCCTTGCATTATCTCAGTGGTTTGAAAGAACAGAGGTCGTCTTCGAGATGTGCTTGTGCCCCGTGGAAAGCAAGATTAAATTTGTTGCTTGCACATTCACCGAAAGGGCCTTGACATGGTGGAATAGCCATGTTAACTCACTCTCCCTGGTAACAGCCAACGCCATGGGCTGGGATACACAGAAGGACCTATTGATGAGAGAGTACTGCCCTAGGGGCGAAGTTCAGAAACTCGAAGAGGAACTATGGAACCTCAAAATGAAGGGGACCGACATAGTAGCTTATACTGCCAGGTTCTGCGACCTGGTAGCTATATATCCTAACATGATCCCTTCTGAAAGCAAGAAGATTGAGCGATACATCTGGGGTTTAGTGCCCCCGTATCGACGGAACGTTTTAGCATCACACCCTACGACCTTTGACAGCGCCAAGGAATTGGCTCAAAGGTTGATTGATCATGAAGTTCCTTCCACCCCATCAACAACTACAACGGTTTCCACTGCACCAACCACGTCATCCGACAACAAGAGGAAATGGTGGGACCGAAAGAAGAGCAAGTCAACTCAATCATCCTCCAAAAACCAGCAGACGGTGGCTATCCATGTTGCCACCACTCCTGCTGCCCCTTCACCGGCCAAAACCTATGCTAGAAACCTACCCAAGTGCATAAAGTGTTCTTTCCATCATCACGGCCCCTGTCGTGAAATGCACTGCACTAACTGCAACCAGAAGGGTCATACCATCTGGTTTTGTAGATCTCAACCCAAACCCATCAGCCAAGTTCCCAGTACCGGAGTGAGTCAAGCCTGTTATGGCTGTGGAGAGGTCGAACACTTCAAACGAAACTGCCTGAAAGCTTGGAATGTGGGAGGAACAGGAAGACTACTTGCTATTGGTCACAATGAAGCGGTGGCAGACCCCACAGTAGTCACGGGTACGTTCCTTCTTGATAACTCTTATGCTTGTATCCTCTTCGATAGTGGAGCAGAAAGAAGTTTCGTAAACCAAAACTTTAAGCACTTACTTAAACAATCCTCACAACCGTTAAAAGAAACCTTCGTCGTAGAGATAGCTAACGGAAAGACAGAAAGTTCTAACGAGATCTACATAGGTTGTACCCTCACGCTAGATGATCGTTCATTTCCTATCGACCTCATACCAGTATCGATCAAGATTTTTGACGTCATCGTGGCCATGGACTGGTTGAGTCCCCATCGTGCTGATATCATGTGCTTCGATAAAGCCATCTGTCTAAATCTACCAAATAACGAAACTCTGTTAATATACGGAGACAAACCCAGTATGAGTCTTCGCATCATTTCTAGTATTCAAGCCCATAAGTACTTGCATAAAGAATATCGTGCGTTTCTTGCACACGTTGTCGACACGGGCCGGAAAATGAAAGATCTAAATGATTTCCCTGTAGTATGCGACTTTCCTGACGTCTTCCCCGAGGAGTTACCAGGTTTACCCCCGCAACACCAAGTCGAGTTCCAGATCCACTTAATTCCAGGAGCTACCCCTGTGCCCAAATCACCCTATCGTCTAGCACATGCGGAGATGCAAGAACTGTCATGTCAACTAAATGAGCTGCTAAACAAGGCCTTTATAAGACCGAGTTTCTCACCCTGGGGAGCACCGGTCTTGTTCGTAAAGAAGAAAGACGGATCGTTCCGTATGTGCATCGATTATAGAGAACTCAACAAACTGACGGCTCAAAATCATTACCCTCTTCCTCGTATAGACGATCTCTTTGACCAACTGAAAGGGGCGAGATACTTCTCCAAGATTGATCTAAGTTCTGGATACCAGCAGTTGCGAGTGCTCGAGGAGGATGTTCCCAAAACCGCCTTCCGAACTCATTACGGGCACTACGAGTTCGTAGTGATGCCATTCGGACTGACCAACGCGCCCGCAGTGTTCATGGACTTAATGAATAGGGTTTGTCGTCCTTAATTGGATCATTTCGTCATCGTCTTTATTGATGACATACTAGTTTACTCTTGAAGTGAGGAGGAGCATAGCGAGCACCTACGACGAGTGCTGGAAACCCTATGATCAGAGAAGCTATACGTGAAATTCTCTAAGTGCGAATTTTGGATCCGAAAGGTTGAATTCTTAGGACACGTGGTTAGTGAAGAAGGAATCCATGTGAACCCATCTAAGATTAAATCTATTGAGAACTGGTCAGCACCGAAGATGCCTACAGAAATTCGTCAATTTCTAGGTCTCGCTAACTTCTATCGCAGGTTCATTCAGAACTTCTCCCGGATCGCGAAACCTCTTGCAACATTAACCCAGAAGGGTGTGACCTTTGACTGGGGAGAGAAACAGGAGAAGGCATTCCAAACCTTGAAACGAGCCTTATGTACTGTGCCGATTCTATCCCTTCCTGAGGGAACAGATGACTTTGTGGTTTACTGCGATGCATCCAATCAGGGGCTAGGTTGTGTTCTGATGCAACGAGGTAAGGTCATCACCTACGCTTCAAGAAAACTAAAGACACACGAAGTCAACTACACCACACACGATCTCGAATTAGGAGCGGTTGTGTTCGCTCTAAAGATATAGAGACACTATATGTACGGTACAAAGAGCACGATATACACCGATCACAAAAGCCTCCAACACATACTTAACCAGAAAGAGCTCAATATGAGACAACGACGATGGGTCAAATTATGCAATGATTACGAATGCGAAGTTCGATATCACCCGGGTAAAGCCAATGTAGTAGTAGACGCCCTGAGTCGGAAAGAACATTCTGATCGAAAGGTTAAATCACTGACAATTACTATCCATTCTCACTTATCCGCGCAAATCCGTGAAGCCCAGATGGAAGCTCTAAAAATAGAAAACATCATAAACAAAACTTTGAGGGGAATGGATAAGAATCTTGAGATCCAAGGATACGGGGTTTATCGTTTCATGGGCCGGATCTGGATCGCAAAGATCGGTGGTTACAGAGAAGTTGTCATGAACAAAGCTCACAAGACTAAGTACTCCATTCACCCAGGTTCGGAAAAAATGTACCTAGATCTCAAGGAGTTATATTGGTGATCAAAAACATGAAAGCCGAGATCGCTACCTTCGTGGGCAAGTACCTAACTTGTGCAAGGGTGAAGGTCGAATATCAGAAACCCGCGGGTCTGCTCTACCAACCCGAGATACCTGAGTGGAAATAGGAGATGATTTCTATGGATTTCATTACCAAATTACCCAAATCTCTGAGTGGGAATGATACCATTTGGTTAATTGTCGATCGATTGACGAAATCCGCCCATTTCCTGCCAATCAAAGAAACTTTCAAGATGGAAAAACTTACACGAATCTACATCCAAGAGATTGTTCGATTGCATGGTGTTCCTATATCTATTATCTCCGATAGGGATAGTAGGTTCACTTCAAGATTCTGGAAATCACTGCAAAGCGCCCTAGGAACGAGGTTGTACATGAGTACAGCCTACAATCCACAGACTGACGGGCAATGTGAAAGGACTATCCAAACTCTGGATGTCATGATGCGAGCCTATGTAATCGACTTTGGTAAGGCTTGGGATACCCACTTACCCCTGGTCGAGTTTTCCTACAACAACAGTTACCACACGAGCATCAAGGAATCTCCATTTGAAGCCCTCTACGGCCGAAAGTACAGATCCCCTCTGTGCTGGGCTGAGGTGGGTGACACCCAGTTAGCTAAAGGATGGATACCTGACAGCACTCTCATAGGTCCGGAGATCATTCGAGAAACGACCGAGAAGATCGTTCAGATTCGTGAAAGATTAAAAGCCGCTAGAGACCGACAGAAAAGCTACGCAGACAAACGAAGAAAACCCTTGGAGTTCTAGGTGGGAGATCGAGTCCTTCTGAAAGTCTCACCCTGGAAAGGCACGATACGCTTTAGGAAGCATGGAAAGCTAAATCCAAGATACATAGGGCCTTTCAAAATTCTCGCTAGAATCGGCCCCGTGCCTTACAAACTCAATCTACCTCGTGAGCTTAGTAACATACATCCTACATTCCACGTCTCAAACTTGAAAAAGTGACAATCCAACGAGACTCTTGTAATCCCACTCGACAAGATCGAGATCAATGAGAGCCCCAATTTCGTGGAAGAACCGGTGGAGATTATGGATCAAGAGGTCAAACGAACGAAACAAAGCCACATCCCTATAGTGAAGGTTCATTGGAATGCCAAACGAGGACCACAGTTCCCTTGGGAGCGTGAAGATCAAATGAAACTTAAATACCCCCATCTTTTTACTTAGTTATTTATAATAACTTAACTACGTAAAACTCTAAATTTCGGGAGAAAATTTCCCTAACGAGGGGAGAATGTGACAACCCGACACTTTTACATTGTGAAATCGATCCATATATGTATAATTTACGTGAATTTTGCATCTTTTAGCAAAATGTTGGGTCCGTGCGAGTGTTTTAGGCTTAGTATATCATAGATGTGGGCCATAGGAAGGGTTAGGAAGGGTGTTGCATAGCAAAATCCAGCCAAACACACCAAGAGATATATTATGTATGATATATGGTTGCGGTATACAGAGTATGATATATGTATGATATACGGTTGCGGTATACAGAGTATGATATATGGTTGCGGTATACTCAAGAACACTTGACAAAAGATCAAAAATAACAAACAATAAGGACCTAATAAATATAAGTATGATATATGGTTGCGGTATACAGAGTACACTGAAACCATGTATGATAGATATATTAGACTAGGATTGCAATGGTGACTAGAGGTGGTCTGCGGTACCTATCAATTCAAGAAGAAGTGTGGACCCAGATTCATCATCCCTTAAATTTGTAGAAAACTGTTGAGTTTTGTTGCATCAAGTACTTTTGTAAACACATCCACAATCTCTTCGTGAGATGGGACAAAAATCAGTTCAATGTTACCTTTGAGTATGTGGTCCTTGATGAAATGGTACTGAAGTTCAATGTGTTTCATCTTCGAATGGTGAATAGGATGTGAGAAATCGCTATAGCACTCTATGAATCACAATAAATCGGTATCCGCAACATTTTGTATCCATTGTCCATCAGTTGGGTTTTCATCCATAGGACTTAAGAACAGCAGCTCGCTGCGGCAACATACTCGACTTCTGCGATAGACAGAGAAACATAATTTTGTTTCCTTCAAGACCAGCTAACCAATCTTCCTCCAAGAAATTAACAACCACCTGAGGTGCTTTTTCTATCCAATATGCATCTGGCGTGATCCACATCTGTAAAGGATTGAAGGTTGAAATCGTTCCATGTGGGATACCATTGGCTGAGAGCTTTGCTTCCTTTCAAGTATTTGAAGATCTGTTTGACTACGGTTAAGTGCGATATTTTGGGGTCAGCTTGGTACCTAGCACATAAGCTTGTTGCAAAGACTATATACATTCTACTTGCAGTGAGGTACTTCAAAGCACTAATCATTCATCTATGAAGGATAAACATAAATCTTATATCCGAAGGCAATAGGAACGTTGGTTGAGGAACAATTATCCGTCACGTATTTCTTCAGCAGTTCAAAGGTATATTTTTCTTGATGAATGAATATCTTTGACGGGCTTGTTTCACTTGGAGTCCTAGAAAGCAGTTAATCTCTCTATTCATGCTCATTTGGAACTTCTTGGTCACGAGCAATGCAAATTCATCCACCATACCTTGATCTGTTGACCCGAATATGATATCATCCACATAGATTTGAATAAGCATAAGGTGATTACCATTTTCCTTTCGAAACAATGTGGGGTCAATCACTAATCTTTTATATTCAAACATCACAAGAAACTCAGAGAGAATCTCATACCATGCTCTCAATGCTTGCTTAAGACCATAGACTGTTTTCTCAAGCTTGAAACAGTAATCTGGGAACTCTAAACTTTCAAAGCCTGGAGCTTGTTGCAAGTAAACTTCTTCTTTCAATTCACCATTCAGGAAAGCGCTTTTTACATCCATTTGATGTACTTTGATATTTTTGTGTGTTGCATACGCTAAGAAGATGTGTATTGCTTCTAGCATGGCTACGAGGGCATATATTTCATCATAATAAACACCTTCTAGTTGACTGTACCCCTTGGCAACTAATCTTGTCTTGTTTCCAACGACCGCACCTAATTCATCGAGTTTGTTTTTGCACACCCATCTTGTTCCAACAATTGTGTGACCCTTTGGCTTCGGAACGAGTTTCCACACTTTGTTTCTTTCAAATTATGCTAACTCTTCTTGCATATCAGAGATCCAGTCAGGCTCCAGAAGGGATTCCATGATGGATCAGGGTTCGACTCCAGACATAAAGGTTGTATAGTGGTAGTGGTTCGTAAGATGATGCTAAGTTTGAGTTTGTACGCCTATAAATGGGTTTCCGATAATTTGACCAGGAGGATGTTCTTTTGTCCAAACATCTGGACGCAGTAATTGATGATCAACAGCTGTAGTGGAAGGAACATCGACGATATCAGAGGATTCTGTGGTAGGAGAAGTGTGACAACCTGACACTTTTACATTGTGAAATTAATCCAAATATCTATAATTCACGTGAATTTAGCATCTTTTAGCAAAATGTTGGGTCCGCGCCAGTGTTTTAGGCTTAGTATATCATAGTTGTGGGCTATAGGAAGGGTTAGGAAGGGTGTTGCATTGCAAAATCCATCCAAAACACCAAGAGAGGTGTGTGCGGCCATCCAGCTGCACACCCAACCGCAAACCCCCTCTAGCCTCACACCCGACCCTATATATTGTAGAGGACCCCTTTCCATTCACTTTTGGCTGCACTCTCTTCCTCTCTCTACTTTCGCTCTCTAAAAACATCACCCGAGAACACTTAGAAGGCCTCCAAAACGTGAAGAACATCATCTTTCAGCTTGTTATAGAGGTACAACACTTGAATCCAAGCCCAAAACTCATAGTGTTCTTTGTGTTCTTCAGTCCTTGAAGGAGTGCAGCCGCACACCTTCATCAGGTGGCCGCACACATTTAAAACACCCTCCAAAGTGAGAGTATGGCCACACAATCGACACATAGGACTCAAACAAGGAGTGTACGCCCGCACACCCCTGTGTACGACCACACACACACCCTGTACGGCCGTACACTCTAGTGTGCAGCCTCACACACAAGTCTGGCCGCATTCCGCAGCCACACACTCAGTTTTATGGTTATACACCCACCCTAATACTCATATTTGGACTTAAACTTGCATAGATCATTGAGTATAGAACACAGGACACTTAGTCCTAGTGATTCCAAGCCCTTAGGATGATTTACCATCATATTTTTAGTCATGAAACACCCTAGCTCTAACATATATATATATATATATATATATATGTGTGTGTGTGTGTGTGTGTGTGTGTGTCACCATATGATTAATAAGGGCTACTTGCGTTCAGAGCATCCGTTGACACTCGACACTCATATCGATAACACACTTGAACCCTACGTCAAACAGTGAGTTCATACCCCTTAATTAACCTTTCAAATTTTTTTAATTGTTTTTATGGGGGGGAATACAAGTTGAATTCCAATATATTGCAGAATCAATCACACATGATTTAAGACATACTATCAAAAGGATTTTTCATTTTTAAGGTATTTTTTCAGTAAAATTATTTCAAATGTTTATCAACCTCCTTTTCTCGAATCAATTGTCTCAAAAACTGATTTTCAATGTTTTCAAACCTTAAATTATTTCCAAATCATATGTACACTAATATATTTATATAAATAAGTATTGAAGGACTTAGAACTGATAACTGACCTTATTTCATGTTGTTGTTTGATTGTGGACTTAGGGTATTAGGTTATCTATCCGATTGTTGTTTAATATTTAGTTATATATCTTGTATATTTGTGTTAGATATAAAAGTTTTCACTCTAATTCGATACTCCTACATATCAAAGACACTTAATTAAGTACTCTAGTTAACTATAATAGGTATAGTTAAGAATTACCGTTCACTACCGACATTATTATGATACACATTAGGGCATGTGCAATTACAAGACTATATGTACAATACACTATGTGAAAAGAACGCTATATACTATACTATACTAAGGTAACACTATCAACTACACGAAGAAACACTATAAACTACATCAACAGAACATTACCTAGTTCACTAAGTGAGTACTATATACTATACGAGAGAAAATACTACAATGGGATGCAATGCACTATTTCTCTATACGACACTTTGCTATGCAACTGTCGTTTAACCATCGCTTCCTGGAAGGAGAGTGACCACTATGTGTATAGATCTATACGGGACGGATTTTCCCCCATCCCGACTGCTAGCTACAGTCCGAGCCTTTTGGCCTAGGGATGACAAACACTACTACACTATTGGTGACCTGGAGGGTCGGCCGCTGTAGTACTATCACTCTGTATGATTTCATACGAGCTCACATTCAAACTTTAATTAAACACACATCCCAAGGTGCATAAAAAATTAATAATATCCGGAGTTTACATTCACTATTACATTTAACCGGCAGGGGTGCTGCTGGGGTGAAATTCTATTCTTTCTCTATAATGAACGAGTTTGAAATTATATTTTCATTACTGATATTTTCACAAGAAGAATGTTACCTTTACAAAGAAATGAACTTACAAATAACCTAGTTTTGGTAAAATACTACTTTTGCTGGAAAATATGGAATATTCTATGAATCAAATAACTTTCAAATTTTGATAACAGCCAATTCACTACAAGATTATAAACACTTTATACAAGCAACGACACTAAGTACTTATGAACTCACTAGCTTTATGTTGATACTCGTTTTCAAAATAACTTGTATTCTCAGGTCAACAATAAACAAGTACTAATGCAACTTTTGGGAAGATGGAGCACGTATAAGACTTATCTTTTATTTTGATTATACTTTTGGTGTCTATTGTATAGAATGCACATGTATTACAATCGTTATATTAATGAAATGGATGTTGTTTCTTGTTTTTACTATTATGCATTGTTATGATACTATACATGACATCCTCCACCCCAAAACGTATTCTACCATTCTCGGTTTTGGGGTGTGACAAGAAGGCAGTTGCCCCTCGACTTGTGAGCAACCTACAGAAGTGTCTTGAACATGGACTAGAGGATTTGGATCAGAATGAGGTTCCCCTTGGATTGTGGATAGGAGTCCCTCTTGAACCAAATATGCCCCCCTGGAATATATAACTTGTGATAACCATTGGATCAGTTCTTGTGTTAGTATTTTCTTCTTCATCGGAGTCTGAGGAAGCATTTGATGGATTCGAGACTCTTCGGGTGGAAACCGGAGCTGCGTCTTTAAGCATTGGAACCTTGATGGTTTTCGTAAGAACCGGAGTAGTGATTTCCCCCTCAACCGGCGAGGTGGAAGTTCCCTGAGACAAGTCATCAGATATGGAAGGTCCAAAAACTTCTGTTTGTTGTTGTTGAGCTTTCGGAGACACAAGAATTTCGGACAGTTGAGCAGTCTCTATGGGGTCGAAGAGATCGTCATAGTTAACTTCAACTATGTTGAGAGTACCCGAAGAGGTTGAGATACCGCTTTTTAAAATTGATTTTGTTACACTTGAAGGAGTAGTGTTGGAGACGTAATAGTCATCAAATTTGACATCTAAACTTTCAACTATTAGTCACGTGCATCTGATAAGAACTCTGTATGCCACTTTGTTTGTTGAGTAGCCAAGAAATATGCCTTCATCTGACTTCGGTGAAAAATTGTTAAGGTGATCCTTGTTGTTGACCACAAAGCATCTACACTCGAATACGTGAAAAAAATCATACATTCGATTGTCGATTGTTGAGGCCCTCATAAGGTGTTTTGTTGAGACACTTGCAGACAATGCTTCGGTTATAAACAAAGCATGTCATTTCCACTGCTTTGGCCCAGAAGTATAGAGGAAAGTTTGTAAAGTTTAACATGGACCTTGTGGCTTCTACCAGAGTACGATTCCTTCGCTCTAGTACTCTATTTTGCTGCAGTGTGTAAGGAGTAGAGAAGTTGTGACTGATACCTTTAGAAACCAAGAAACTATCCAAAAGTTGATTATTGAACTCGGTTCCATTGTTACTTTGGATTCTGTGAAATGGTAGCTTGATTTAGAGTTCAATTTCTTTGATGAAGTTTATCAGGATCTGCGGTGTTTCAGATTTGAGTATTAGGAAGAAGACCCATGTGAAACGAGTAAAGTCATCTAGTATAACCAGTATGTACTTCTTATGATGGAGACTGGCTACGGTAGATGGACCGCAAAGATCAATATGCAGCAGCTCTAGTGGTTTAGAAATTGATGAATCTATAACTAGTGGGTGACCTCCCTTTGATTATTTTCCAGACTCACAAGCAAGGCAGAGTGTTTCATTGTTATACTTCATAATTAAGAGGCCTCAGACGACTTCTTCTATGACAAGATTGTTGATGTATCGAAAGTTTAGATGAGCTAGCTTGCGATGCCACAACCAGCTAAATTCGAATACAGCTTTGGACAGAAAACATAGTTATGGTTTCCCGATGATCAATGAGACATCCAAAGGGTACATGGTTCCTTTGGATTTGGTCAAACAGATGCTTCTATATCTTCATATGATGTAGCAGTATTCATTATCAAACTCAATTCGATGACATGCTTTGCATAGTTGGCCTACACTTACGAGATTGTGTTTGAGGCCTTCTATGTAAGCAACCTTTTGTATTGAGAAGTTCCATATTGTTAATACACTATAACCTCGAATGATACTGTTTGCGCTGTTGCCAAAGGTGACATGTCCTCCATTACAGATAGACATGAACTCCCGAAGGTATTCTAACCTTCTGGTCATGTGCAAGGAGCAGGAACTATCGATCAGCAACTCCTATTCTTGTTCCTCCTTGCACAATGCCTGAGAATTACACGGTTAGTTTGGGAACCCAAATAAATTTGGCACCCGGGGTTACAAGTGAATTCTTCCTAGATGCATGAATAAGGATTGCGGGGATATGTTTTATATCAAGTTTAAGACCTAGACCTGGGTGTTTTGAGGTCTTTTGAGAATTACGAGGTTTCTGAAAGTTACGAGGTTTTGAATGACTACGAGGTTTTGGAGGATTATGAGATTTTGGAGGATTACGAGGTTAGACTTGATTTGGCCTTTTTTTATGCTAAAATCCAAAGGTAAGATTTTTCTCATTTAGCCAGACACCGTACCTGGTCAGTAGTCTAGAGGGTGTGATGTGAGGGTTGTGACCAGTCCGAGAATGAGATTAGACTGATTTGCCCTTGGGATTTGAAAATTTTTGGGCATTGGACTTCCTCCTAGGTTTTGATCTTTTGTCAAACTGACGTGACTTTAAAAGTGTAGGAGTTTGAAAAATTCCTTTCCATTTAGGGTCATCTGATGAATAGTTTTGAAAACGAAATTTGTGAAAAGATTTGACATTCTTTTGGGACTTGTCAGAAGATTTTGAAAAAGCTTTTGGAACTGTACATTCCTTTTTTTCTGTTTTCTCAATTTGAGTGTTTTTTGAAGATAGATTTTAAACATGTTTTTCAGGCACCTTTTTCTTTGAGATTTTGGATTTGTTTTTTGAAAGAGGTTCCTGCTTTTTCCTACGAGATTTGAATTCCTCTTTGAAAGCTTGTTTTACCTAAGTTTTTGGAGAATCGCACTCTGAAGCGTTTAACTGTGGTTTGTTGGAAAACTTAGATTGTTTTTGAAAACGTAGACTGGAGTCATCTGAACAAGAGGATTCTGGACTTTGAGATCATTGACCGGATTCAAAGTTTTCTATGGGTAATTCATGATGAATTGGTTGAATGGTCACAATGCTCTTGACTGTGGTATGTAGTAAAGAGGATTGAACTACATTAGAGTAAGTCAGGGATTTTTCTTTGGAAGGCAATTGAGTTGACTGTTGTTTGAGACTGCAGTGAAAGGGACTGCGGTTTGTAGACAAGTGCGAACAGTTCTCAAGAAATTTGGGACCTTCCATAAGGATTTCTTCATCACAAACTGAATAGGCCTAAGTCGTGGAATGAATTATGCCATTGATGGGATTTTGATTAGATGGATGATCCGAGGTTTCAGGAAAAATTTCCTCGATGACACAATTAGTGCTTAGGTTATGAGGTCTACCGAAGTGGGCACTAATATCTTCGAGAAATATTTTGTCATTCACTGGGAAGTAAAACTCTCGGTCAGGAGGGACATAGGGACAGTCCTTGTTAAATCGGGGTGATCAGTCCTTTTCGGTGGAGTAATCATTAGACCAACCCCAATTGTACGTATTGTCTACGGTTCCATTATTAACAAGATTTTCAATAGCTTCGCTATCAGTAAACAATTTTTCGATTAATAAATTCAAATGAACAATTTCTTTTTGTGCTTAATCCCTCTGATCTAAAGTTGTTCCTAATGGGTTTCACATAACATTCTTGAATCCTTTTCTAACACTAAATCTCTTTCTAACATGGCCACCTTGAGTTTTTTTGTCTTCTAGACATCCTCTTACATGGAACATTTCATGGGATGCTATGTTCTTCTCATCTAGGGCCTTTTTATAGTCTGAAAGGACGGCATCACAGGTGTCATTAAGGTTGTCTAAGAAGGGTTGACAATCATGCATGTTATAAAGAAGAGTTTGAATCATAAGTTTTACATGTTCGACTATGCTCATAGTTTCGTCTTTGGCCCATGAAGCAATAGTTCTTTTCCAGCTTTATCGAACCATCTTCATCAGCAGTTTCCAGCATGCAAATTTTACCCTTGCCCTTGATGTTGAAGTCTTCATCCTCATCCTATGACGACCATACTTGATGATCTCTTTTCACCTAGGCCACATATACCCTTCCCTTTTCATTTTCATCCATATCGTGTGCCATTCGTAGATAAAAGGCTTTTCCCTTTACTACATTTGATTTACAGTCCTTATCAAAATGATTCTCTTTGTTGGACTTGTGAAAAATGATAACATCTTCTTTAACTTCGGTCAGGGGACTGGAGTCAGTTCGTTTAGCAGCTTGCGGTATCTCCTTGGCTTGATGAGAGTTCAGAGGTTACAAAAATTGGCGAGGGTGTTTTGGATACCGAGAGTGATTGTTTTGAGGTTTGAAGTTTCTGTTAAAGGGAGGCTTAGTAAACTGCTGATTTTTGCGAAAGGAGATTGGAGGTAACCGATTGAACTGCTGACTTACAAGAGAAATAGCATTATGGAATTCCTTTTCATCATCATACTATGTGTTAGCTTCGTAAGACTATGGTGGGTTTTCATAGGAGAAAGAGTAAGGTTGAGGAGTTATGTTTTGTGGATTCTGGGCTATGAGAGCAAGTGACCCTCCGAAGTCAGCAGAATCTTTGGGCACGGTTGATTCTTGTGCTTGTAGTTCTCCATACAGTTTAAAAACAGAGAGTGAGTGAATCTTCTTGTCACCTTGGACTATCATCTTTGCGGTAGTCCAGTGTTTCCCCAAACCATTAAGAAACTGAAGACTGGTTTCATGGTTGTTGCAGACAGTGCTAACATTTGACAATTTGGTAACAATGAGGGTGAATCTTTTGAAGGAGTTCTCAAGGCTTTCACTTGCATGAGCTTTGAGGTTATTGAACTCATTGAGTGCGGTGGTGAGCTTCTTATCTTGTTCCTACTACGAACCTTCATACATATTTTTTAGAACTTCCTATATCTCTTTGGCTGATTTACAATTGATGATAATGTTGAAGTTGTCAATAGAAACTCCGCAAGATATTTCATAAAAGGCAATTGCATCATTTTCCATTTTATCGAGATCGTCCTTAGTGGGACGATTCATGGCAGGTTGATCTCCTCTAAGTCTAGCTTGAGCATCGTCAGCTTGAACTGGAGTAAGAATAGCGACATGAGGACCTTCTTCTACAGATCTCCACACATCTCATCCAAGTCTTCTTGGGTATCTCTCCATCCTCTGGGACCAGTGATGATACTCATTTTCCACTAGTATTGAAGCTCTATTCGAACCTCTAACAATATTGGAAACGTTTAGAGATAATGCTTGTGCCATATTTCATTGTTTTGATTTTTTTTTATTTTTTTAAGAAAAATGAGTTTTAGTGGTATAGAAGGCTTTTCAAAATCAGAGTTTTGTTCAAAAAGCAACCACTTTGGCTCTAATACCAATTTTTGAGAGAAAAACTTTTGAGAAACACACTTGAACAAACGTTAGAACAAGTTATAATGCAGAATAACTTTCACTCAAAGGAGCATATAACTCAACAATAATAAGAAATTAGAGTTAGAAAGTTAGATAATTAGATGTGGAAATGTAAAGACAAAAATGTAAGGAAATATAAATGACAACAAGTATTATATCAAGTAAACACTAAGCTGATTCATAACAAGGATTGAATTCAAACCAAGTTAGTAAGTGTGATCAACTTAAAGTGATTAAGTCAAGAGTGACTTGCTCTGAAGGAGAGATTACGATCTTAAGATTAGAATTTAAGTTTTGTAAGATCTTGTGAATAAGAGAGTGATGAGAGAAGATGTAAGATATAAGATGTAAGAGAGATATATATTGCAACTGAAGTAGAAGTCTCTATTTATAGAGTTTCAATAACATTACAGGAGAATAAATAAAGACTATAATTTAAAAAGAAGTGTCCATGTAAGGCACACTGGACAATACATAGTAAGTACATAAGTTAAAACACTAAGTCTTTGTTCTGGTATGAAGGTTGCGGATGGTGTCAACACTTCCCGTTGCAGTAGTGAGGGAGACTTCGGATTGAGGTTCCAGAGGGTCACTTTCTTGATTCAACAATATTTTTCATGAATTTATATTTATCTAGAGAATTAAATGTAGTTAAAATGGCTACACATTTCTATAATCCATGAAAATTTATCTAGAACTGTTTTGATATAGTTAGAACCAAAATCAAAAGTTTGGTAATTTTTATTAAATATTTAGTATTTTTCATGGTTTTATGATTATTCAAGAAATTAAAATGGTGAAAAATAGCTAGACAAATAAAAAAATGCAAGAAAACTTATGTTAAGGTCATTGATTTCAATTAAAACTGAAATGCAATGTTTGGAACTAAATCGACTTAGTTTTTTAATATTTAATCATTGGAACACCTCATAAAATGTTAAATTTTAAGATTTCAATAATGGGAAATCCCACTTGAATTAGTTATACAACAAATTGATTCAAAGAAATCTAAATTTCATAAAAAAATGTTTGTAAATTAACAAAATTTTAAATTTTGACACAATATTAGCATAATTCTATTGTAATAGTAAATATACTAGCGTTAGATTTCGATTAGAGACTCACTAGCATGTACCATTATTATAGGAATCGGTAGTGGTACAAGTGGAATGTAGTTCAAGGCATTATTTTCATCATTCCAATGCATTGTGAGTATTCACACCTTTCCTTATTTTCGGTTTTTAAATGTTTTGGGGTGGAAAAGCATGTCTTAAACTATTTATGTTCGTTGTAATATTTTGACTCGTATCAAACTTGGTTGCTATATTTTGTTTGTATGTGTATGTTACTTTAATTAATGATGAGAGTAATGTAGTTAAGTCCCTAGAAACATTTAACACAACACATTAACTCTTTGAGCCAATGGTTATTATGGATAGTACTATCAGGAGGTAGACAACTCCTCACTCGCACGATTCGCTTCAGTACATTTTACCATTTTATTCTCTATGTTTGTAATACACATAATAGTCAATATGTCATGATTCGGTCCTTAGGCTTGGGTTGTGAACTCATGAATGGAAACTTAATACACATACGAATCTTACATCATATTCTTGTATACTCACTTTAGCAATGAAACTTGTATACTCATTTTAGCAACGAAACACGTATACTCATTTTAGCAACAAACTTGTTTACTCATTTTAGAAATGAACTTTATCTCCCTTGAAAATATGAACATTGCATCTCGTTTTGGCAACGTAATTTATTTCTCATGATGACAACGAACTTTGCTTATGCAAACTTATTTACTCCTTTTAGCAATGTACTTTTATTTAAGAAATTTCTATCAAAACTTGATTACAATTCATGAAACCAATATTATTTTTAACTTGTGAACTCACCAACTATTTTTACAGTTGACGCTCTGTTTACATGCTTTTTCAGGAATCACCTAGTAAGAGGCACGTTGAGACACAACATTTGTAGGAGCATTTGCATATGTTGTTCTATTTTAATACGTTATAATTACTTTTATAACTTATTCAAACTTATTGTAATTTGTAAAGTTTTTAATACTATGGTTGGTGTTGTCTTTTAACTTTTGCTATGAGACCATTGATGGGTTATGAGCAAAACAACAATTCTATGGTGTTCATGCATACCCTAATTGCTTGGATCTAGTTTTTCTAATTGTACATGCATAATTGTCCAAGACTAGCAATATCCTAATCTAGCATACAAAAAAAAATTTAAACATCTAATGCACTTGTTAGAATGTTACCTTGATTGTGATTGAAGATCTTGAAGCTTTGAGAACTTTAGCACCCCAAGTGTTGTGCCTCTAATGAATCACAAACACCAAAAGCAATTGGATGAAGCAAGAGAGAGAGAGAGAGAGAGAGAGGGAGAGAGAGGAGAAGGAAATTTTGTCTACAAGACTCTAGGGTTAAGGTCTAGTCGATTTCCCATGCCCAAGGGGTGTTTATATAGGTCTGAGAATTAGGGTTTCAGTCAAATTCCTTATCTGGTTACTTAGCCACCAAGTATGCAATAAGAGTATTCTGGAACACCCCCTTTGGAGGAATTCTTAATCGTTTAACCCATGGAATTTGTCCACTCTATCTCTAGGGTTTCCTCACTCTACTTTGCAACTATCACATAATTACAAGTTCAGTCCCTTAATTTAATTAACCTCTTTTAACCACAAAATTAATTCTTAATTAATTATTGATCAATGTTAATTAAATAAATATGATTTCTTCTTTAGTATATTATTCTTATAATATATTAATAAACCATAATAACCTCTTTCTCTATAATTCATCCAGTCAAGTTGCTTTGGTGAAGGCAACCCAAAAGGACCGTGCTAAAACTGGGTCAATTACATAGCAATTATAGTTATTGACTTAGATACTAATCTAACAGTTTCCCACTTGGATAAGTCCAATAACTATAAATGCAAGTACGACTTCAGGATCCAGTTAGCAATCACAGTTCTAAAAACCTGTTGTCAACTCTAATCTTATCAGTAACCTTTGCTTTAGATAAGGGATCATATAATCCTCCGTTCTCAAGATATCCTGCGGACAATTACATGGAACTTATTGTCTAACAGTTTTTTTATCAATATCTGATCTGTTTGACATAGAACTTAATCTAACACATCAACTTAGTACTGACCGGGCCTGACACATAAGTCAAACCAAATCATCGAGGGGCCCAATATATCGCTTTTACCCTCTTAGGATAAAAGGAACAGATAAACTTTGACTCATATTCATTTACCATTTACTCATCAAATCATTCACAACAATGTGTTTTATAACATCAAGTTACTGATGCGTTTACGCATTATCAATGCACAACTAACTTTCAAACAATAAACCATATATCTCGGTTTCAAGATTATATGATGTTATCATCTCACAATCACTTGAGATAAATTCCATGAAGTGATTCATGTGAGCATGGGTTTATTCCAACACTCAAATCTTATTCATAATCACTCATGAACGTTACAACAAAGTTTTGCTATGTCTAATACACTTTAGAAAATCTACAAGCCAATTCATGACAGTCTTCTTTCATACCTACTTCCAAAGTATGAGCGACTGTAGATTGTTCGAATAAGCTTATTATTCAGGAAGTCAAAACATGCAAAGTGAAACAATAGGTAAATGATTAACACAAGAAAGTAACTATACTTATAAATAATACTCCTTTATTTAATCATCAAATGTTAATGAAAATTGATCTATTACACATTTTGAAACTATCTAATCTAAACTAATATCTTCCATCAGCCCAATGCTCATAGTGTACTCCAAGTGCTTAACCCTACTCAGTCCCTTCGTAAGGGGATCTGTTGGGTTATCTTCTGATGATACCCTCTTCACTACGAGGAGTCCCTCTTCTACCCGATGTCTAATGAAGGGATATTTCTTGTCGATATGCATGGATCTACCATGATCTTTTGGTTCCTTGGTTAAGGCAACCGCACATTCATTATCACAGAAATTTTCCATAGGCTCCTTTATAGCTAGTACAACTCCAAGGTCTCCCATGAAGTTCTTCAACCATATTTCCTCCTTCAACACTTCGCTCGCTGTTATGTACTCTGATTCGCACATTGAATCAACTATGGTTTCCTACTTGGAACTTTTCCAAGTCACTACTCCTCCATTCAGGGTAAAGACCCAACCCAACTGAGAGCAGTAGCTGTCTCAATCAGTCTGAAAACTAGCATCACTATACCCTCATACCCTTAAGTCATCACTCCCACCGAGGACTAGAAACCATTCCTTGGTCCTTCGAAGGTACTTAAGCATATTCTTGACTATGTTCCAATGCTCTCTACCAGGGATCCCTTGATATCTGCTAATCATGCTCAAAGCAAAGGCCACATCAAGGCGTGTACAGGTCATAGCATATATGATTGAGCCAACTACAGAAGCATAAGGTACTCGACTAATTTCTGCTATCTCGACCTCGATATTTGGACTTTGAGTCTTACTCAACTTGGTATTGCTTTGGATTGGTAACTCCCCTTTCTTGGAATTCTCCATACTAAAACGTTTTAGTATCTTGTCCAAGTAAGTATTTTGACTAAGTCCTATTAATCTTTTATTCCTGTTTCTTACTATCCTTATTCCCAAAATGTATGCAGCCTCTCCGAGGTCCTTCATAGTGAAACGCTTCCCAAGCCAGGACTTGACCTCCTGCAGGGTTGGTATGTTGTTTCCTATGAGTAGTATATCATTGACATACAATACGAGGAAGCTAACTTTACTCCCACTGGCTTTGACATACACACAAGACTCATCCTCACTTCGTAAAACTCTTTGACTTTCTCGTCGAAACACAGATTGCATTTGCAAGATGCTTGTTTTAATCCATAAATGGATTTCTCAAGCTTGCACACTCTATTAGGATGCTTCACATCGAAAAAAAACCCTATGGTTGAATCATGTAAACATCCGCAACCAATTTCCCATTAAGGAAAGCGGTTTCGACGTTGTCACATCCTCATTTTCATAGCTAGAAAAGACCGATTTTGTTTATGCTTTATAAAAATCAGAGTACCTCTTTTAATAAAAATGTTGCGAAATTTGTTCACAGTAAAACATGATAAATATGTTATCAAAGCATTTCAAAGAAAAGTATATTTATTCATTTTAAAACATTTGGGATGTCATCATCAATATAGAAACATAAGCATGAACAAAACTTACATTCATTATCACTAGTGATTTATATCTCCTGAATCTCTCAGTGTAATGTTGTGACAACCGTCAATTTCCAATCAAGTCAAAGTCAACTGGTCAAACCGGTCAACTCATCCAACCTGTGTATACTAGGGTTCACTTTATGTAATTACTGTACAACTCACTATTTTAATAAGAAATCATGACTTGAAAAGTTTGTATTTTTTTATATTTCTTAAACCCTAATCAGGGTAAGTGAGGTAGCAAAGCGATAAAACACTATTACATACCCTTTCGGGGGTGTGTA
This sequence comes from Lactuca saligna, assembly GCF_052625555.1. Classification (NCBI taxonomy): domain Eukaryota; kingdom Viridiplantae; phylum Streptophyta; class Magnoliopsida; order Asterales; family Asteraceae; genus Lactuca; species Lactuca saligna. Next base: position 149,570,053 of record NC_136417.1, read on the forward strand.
AGACTCTTAAACATGGCTAAATGGGGTTGCGGACCTTGCGTTGCAAAGCTAAGCACTCAAAAGGTCACAAACTAAGTCTCTCTCAATCCCTCACTATCAATCTCTATCTCTCCGAAATCTCTCCAAGTATGTGAAATCTCTCCTAAATATCTCCAAGTATGTGAAACCTCTCTCAAATCTCTTCAAGTATGTGAAACCTCTCCCAAATCTCTTTAAGTATGTGAAATCTCTCCCAAATCTCTCCAAGTATGAGAAATCTCTCCCAAATCTCTCTCAACTTTTATAGTCATCCGGGACATCCCGACCCTTAACTTGTTCAAAAATCACTCGAAAACGGAAGTTTCTGCAAAAACAGCTCTTACGAGTCGAGCCTCTTAGGAGCCGAACACCCCTGAAACGAACCCTCCTTAATCGAGAAGTAGCCGAAGCCGTGCCTCCCTAACTAGCCGAGACCGAACCTCGCAGGGAGCACCGGGACCGAACCTCACATCAGCCGAAACACTAGGAACTGAACCAAGCTTTTCAGAGCTGAACCTCGCCTTCGCTTCCTTTTTCGAGTTCGGTTCCTCGCCTGCAAATGTACCCAACCGAACCTCACTCTCGGTTTTCACCTCCTAGCCGAACCTCTCTCTCGGTTCCCCTCCTACGACCGAGCCCTCCCTTCGGCTCCCTTCTACTTTCAGTTCTAATCATAAGGGACTGAACCTCCTGCCCTAATCTCGGATTTTCACATATTTTCCTGGTTTTTTACTATTTTCACGTTTTAAGCCAGTTTTTTGTGATTTTAACGTGGGATTTTCACCCAAACTCGTATTTAAGCATAATAAACCCTAAATATTCATATTTTAATTATATTTTAGGGAAAATCCTTGCCTAATAATAAAATCTAGTGGGTAAGATTTATGGGTGGAGTGCTGACTTTACCTTAGTGTGTACGACAAGCAACCTCCCATACACACTCCTTGACCATCCCCAGTCACTATTCCACCACACCTAGGCAATCATTATCCTATTCCCATCACTTTCTTCCAGCCATACACTTGAACAAAAGGTAGAAACATTATCTCTCCTCTCTCATTTCTCTCATTTTCCACCAAAGAACAAACACCTCTCTCTCTCTCTCTCTCAAATTCGAGATTCAAGGGTTGATCATCAAGTTTTCTTCTACTTTTGGGTAAGTATTATCATCCTCCATATGATTATTTCACTTCCTTCTACTCAAATCATGGATATCTTACACAAACATCATCACATTTGTGGTAGATGTTCGAATCTTCAAGGCATCTTCTAAGTGTTCTTGAGTAGAACACTTCTTTTCTTCAATATACACCCATTAAGAACACTCAAGGTGAGTGCATACCCCTATATTTTCATGTTTTCTGAAGTTTTAAGGGGGGGGATACAAGTTAAAATACCAAGAACATAACTAAACTCACCCAACAACTTTCATCAGAAACGTTTAACTCCATTCACGGACTGTTTTGGTCAACTTAAACATTTTAGTTTTCAAAACAGTATTATCCGAAAATAGTTCAGGTTTATACATTTAAAATGACTACTTGAACATGTCCATATGATTTTTCTACAATTTATGGTGCTTTTTACAAAACCGCCTATCACTGTAGCTACAAATTCGGACCAGTCTGTGAATATGGACATTTTCACACATGTTAGAGACATCTAAAAATTATAATAAATTTTATGAACAAACAAGACACATTTTGTAAACTCGCAGAGTTTATGGACTCAGTTTTTGGCTTGGTATGATTTTTCTATGATTTTTCCAAAACAGTGCCGAAATGTTAAAAACAAGTTAACAGCGTACAACTTTCATCACACTTTGAAACATGTTGAGCAAAGTGTTAATCTTTGTTGATTTCATATTTTACCTGTGTTTTCCGTTGTGGTATAATTAGATAATAGAAAATACTCAATGATTGGTAAGACTCCTTTGTCATTACAAATAATACAAGATAATGCATGATAAACATAATTATGTTTTTGCTATACATTCGACTCACATAAAATGTGGTTCATTTGCATCACAAACGTTTTGGATAAACTATAATAGGTATAGTTTATGTTACATATACATTACAAACAGTTATGTTAAACTATAATAGGTATATTTTATGTTACATATACATTAGAAACAGCTATGTTAAACTATAATAGCTATAGTTTATGTATCAATTACATTTCAAGCTCATTACCAAAGGTTTTCAGTTCAATTCACGTAAATCTGTTAATGAATAAATTTGTGAGACATTTGCTTCGCGTTACATCCAAAGTAAAGAAATCAAAAGTCTTGTAGATTGTAACCAGAGTCTCTTGTAGGGAGAATGTGATAGTTGTGTATAGATCTATATTGGGTTTGACAAACCCACACCTGAGCTGCATGCAACAGCTAGACCGGCAGGTATCAGTTGACAGGTGTCGTTTAACTTGCGACGCCTAAAGAACGTCGTATTTTGAGGCCATCTAAGTCACAATATGGTTGTAATAACTCACATGGGGTATTAACAAAACATAAGGTTTACGGGTTCTACTTCTAAATTTAACGAGTTTTATATCGATTCAAACTTGCATAAATTTCTTTAAGTATGGTAAAATACTTGTATACTTCGGTCTTGACTTTTAAGACTACAATGCATTACATAAGGAAAATATTGGATTTTTCTCAAACAAACATCACTTTTACATGAAGAGGATTTTAGTATCACTTTCAAAAGCTTATGAACTCACCAACTTAATTGTTGACACTTTTTTTTAAAAAAAACTACTTGGATTCTCACACAGGTAATCGGCCGCTTTTGAGGATGGAACGCTAAGGTGTCAAACGTTTCATTTCTCTTTGTCAACATAATGTAATTGATTTGGAAACATGTAAACATATACTATGATTTAACTTTTTCAATTATATTTATGTTGGTTGTCTATACTTTGAGCACTATTGTAATTATTGTTATGATACTACACATGAAGTCCTCCACCCCCGAATGTTTCCGCCATCCTTGGTTTGGGGGTGTGACAGATTGGTATCAGAGAAATGATTATAGTGCACTAAGTATATTGAACCATATAAGATATACAAACCATAAACGCATTGGGACTAAAAGACTCTGATTAAACACTTTTAAATGACGATACTTTTAGAAAATAAGTTGTTTCTTGTTAAAAGTATAAGTACATGCATACATGCTCGCGTAGTGTCATAACTAGGAAGAACATAAAATAAAAGAGGAGTTGTGCATTACGAGTATGCCTCGGGATATGTGGCCAAGTCTGGGATGGATATAGCCTAATCAATTGTATCTGTCCAAGAAGTGACTTGCATGTATCGGGGGATAGTTGTAGTGGGCAACAAATCTAACAACCTAACATTCACCCTATAATGAATGAGCTAAAAACCAAACATAACATTTGAAACTACTATGGGAGTATTTTGTAACTTCATAACTCGACATTTTAGGTTTATTTCATATCTCTTACACCTCTATTCTCGTACAAACAACATGGTAGGATTTCATCTACCTAGACACCCTTACTTCCCTAATGAGGGAAACGCTGGATGGCTCGAGGCAGAACCCGAGGAAATGATCGAGGAGGATCCTGAAGAAGACCCTGAAGAGGTTGACGAAGAAGAAGAACCCGAGGAAAAAGATGAAATGGAAGACGAAGAAGAAGAATCCGAAGAGGAAAAAGAAGAAGAGGAACCAGAGGAGGAAGTCATCAACCCTCCTTACATCCCAGGGTTCTTGCAAACCGTTTCAGCTACAACGGGCATGAGCCCCATTGGGCAAAAGTGATCGAGAGGTGGAGTCAAAAACAACGCCAACGATCACCATATGGCGATCAACGGGGTTACTACGACCTCAGCCACGGGGGACCGGCTGGCAGAGCCCTCCCCTGTTGGGTTTTAGTATACTACAACATCCTATGGTGCACATACAACATACAAATATTATATACTTCGGTAACAAAAATAGATAGAATACATACCTTTTTTTGATGTAACTTGTCTTCATGAAGCTTGAATGCCTAGTGCCCCAAGTGTGAACTCTTGGAATAACCTTGAGAATAAGGATACCTTGGTTGTCTCTAGTGGAATCGGCCTTGACCTTTTGTGTACACACACTAGTGCCTATTTCACCAACTAAGGACATCTTTATATAGTGTGGAGACTAGGGTCAAACCCATGACCTTTCATTTCATATGATCCATGGGTTAAACACTTCATGGACTATCCATGAAAGCTTAGCCCAACCTAAATGAACTTGGATACAATACCAATAATTTAGCTCTAATAATTTAGCTCAAATAGCACCCGGGTCTATGCACGGGTTAAAATACCAATAATTTAGCTCAAATAGCACCCGGGTTCTGTCATAAAGTTTTAAGGACAAACCGTTTGTACCCGGGTCTTCCTTAATAATTGAAAACTCACGAAATTTCTAAGTATGATAAATCTCTCTCAACTTTTTATAGTCATCCGGGGCATCCCGACCTTTAACTTGGTCATAAATCACTCGAAAATGGAAGTTTACGCGAAAAACAACTTTAAGGAGCCGAACTCCCCTAAACCGAACCCTCATAAACCGAGAAGCAGCCGAAGTCAAGCCTCCCTAATCATCCGATACCGAACCTCACAAGGAGCACCGAAACCGAACCTCGCATCAGCCGAAACCCTGGGAACCGAACCTAGCTTGTAAAAGCCGATCATGTCAGAGCCGAACCTCGCCTTCGCTTCCTTTTTTCAAGTTCGGTTCCTCACCTGCAAATGTACCCAACCGAACCCCACTATCGGTTCTCACCTCCCAGCCGAACCTCTCTCTCGGTTCCCCTCCTAAGACCGAGCCCTCCCTTCGGCTCCCTCCTACTTTCAGATTTTCGCATATTTTCCCGGTTTTTGACCATTTTCACGTTTTAAGCCCGTTTTTCGTGATTTTAATACTGGATTTTCACCCAAACTCGTATTTTAACATAATAAACCTTAAATATTCATATTATAATTTTATTTTGTGGAAAATCCTTTCCTAAGAATAAAATCTAGTGGGTAAGATTTATGGGTGGAGTGTTGACTTTACCTTAGTGTGTAACACAAGCAACCTCCCATACACACTCCTTGACCAACCCCAATCACTATTCCACCATACCTAGGCAATCATTGTCCTCTTCCAATCACTTTCTTCCAGCCATACACTTGAACAAAAGGTTGAATCATTATCTTTCCTCTCTCATTTTCCACCAGAGAACAAACACCTCTCTCTGTCTCACTTCTATCTCTCTCTCTCTCTCAAATTCGAGATTCAAGGGCCGATCATAAAGTTTTCTTCTACTTTTGGGTAAGTATTATCATCCTGCATATGATTATTTCACTTCCTTCTACTCAAATCATGGATATCTTACACAAACATCATCACATTTGTGGTAGATCTTCGAATCTTCAAGGCATCTTCTAAGTGTTCTTGAGTAGAACACTTCTTTTCTTCAATATCCACCCATTAAGAACACTCAAGGTGAGTTCATACCCTATATTTTCATGTTTTCTCAAGTTTTAGGGGGGGGGATACAAGTTAAAACACCAAGAACATAACTAAACTCATCCAACAGCTTTCATTAGAAACGTTTAACTCCATTCATGGACTGTTTTGGTCAACTTAAATATTTGCACATGTCCATACGATTTTCCTACAATTTATGGTGATTTTTAGAAAACTGCCTATCACTGTAGCTAAGAATTCGGACCAATCTGTGAATATGGACATTTTCACACAAGTTAGAGACATATACAAATAGTAATAAAATTTATGAACAAACTAGACACATTTTCTAAACTCTCATAGTTTACAGGTTCAGTTTTTGACTTGGTATGATTTTTCTATGATTTTTCCAAAACAATGCCGAAATGTTAAAAACAAGTTAACAACTTACAACTTTCATCATACTTTGTAACATGTTGAGCAAAGTGTTAATCTTTAATGATTTCATATTTTACCTGTGTTTTCCGTTGTGGTATAATTATATAATAGAAAATACTCACTGATTGGTAAGAGTCCTTTGTTATTACAAATAATACAAGATAATGCAAGATAAACATAATTATGTTTTTGCTATACATTTGACTCACATAAAATGGGGTTCATTTGCATTACAAATGTTTTGGATAAACTATTATAGGTATAGTTTATGTTACATATACATTACAAACAGTTATGTTAAACTATAATAGGTATAGTTTATGTTACATATACATTAGAAACAGTTATGTTAAACTATAAAGGTAGAGTTTATGTATCAATTACATTTCAAGCTCATTACCAAAGGTTTTCAGTTCAGTTCACGTAAATTTGTTAATGAATAAATTTGTGAGACATTCGCTTCGCGTTACATCCAAAGTAACAAAAGTCTTGTAGATTGTAACCAGAGTCTCTTGTAGGGAGAACATGATAGTTGTGTATAGATCTATATTGGGTCTGACAAACCCACACCTGAGCTGCATGCAACAGCTAGACCGGCAGGTTTGGGGTGACAAGTGTCATTTAACTTGTGATGCTTGAAGAACGTCGTATTACGAGGTCGTCTAAGTCACAGTATGGTTATAATAACTCACATGGGGTATTAACAAAACATAATATTTACGGGTTCTACTTCTAAATTTAACGAGTTTTATGTCGATTCAAACTTGCATAAATTCTTTAAGTATGGTAAAATACTTGTATACTTCGGTTGTGACTTTTAAGACTACAATGCATTACATAAGGAAAATATTGGATTTTTCTCGAAGAAACATCACTTTTACGTGAAGAGGATTTCCGTATCACTTTCAAAAGCTTATGAACTCACCAAATTAATTGTTGACACTTTTTTTTTAAAACTACTTGTATTCTTACGGAATAAATAAATAGGTAATCGGCCGCTTTTGAGGATGGAACGCTAAGGAAACGTTTCCTTTCTTTTTGTCAACATAATGTAATTGATTTGGAAACATGTAAACATATACTATGATGTAACCTTTTCAATTATATTTATGTTGGTTCTCTATACATTGAGCACTATTGTAATTGTTGTTATGATACTACACATGAAGTCCTCCACCACCGGATGTTTCCGCCATCCTTGGTTTGGGGGTGTGACAAATGTGACTTCATATCAACACCTGTGATATAAATAAACTGAGTGGGTCAGGTTGGAAAACCTGGTGAGTACATAGGGTTTTCAACCCACAATAATATAATTATTATGTTTAAACATCAAACAATCAACCCAATTACCCATCCCCATTATCTTCCTTACTCTTAAGGATCTATCCTAAGAATAAACTATTCCTCATTCATTCATTCCTAAGGATCATCCTAAGGAATCGACATGGAGTCCATCGTTTCCATGGTTTACACAACATACACTAAGTATGCATAGTTGCCTAGGTTTAGGCACCAAGTCTGCATGTTCGCCAGGGTTTAGGCATCAAGTCTGCATGATCTCCAAGGTTTAGGCACTAAGTCTGCATAGTCATCAGGGTTTAGGCATCAAGTTTGCATGATCGCCAAGGTTTAGGCGCTAAGTCTGCATAGTCACCAGGGTTTAGGCATCAAGTCTACATGATCGCCAAGGTTTAGAGTACACCGGGTGAACACATCGTTCACAACACCTATAGTTTGCGAGCCTGCTAGTGTTCCAATGGACTGTCCAGAATAGTCTGTGGTTGTCATCCATACTCCGCTAGATGATAGGGCCAGCATTTGGGAACAAGGCTACTCACATTGTCCACGTCTCACCCTTACCTCATGGTTTATATCACCTCTCAACTCATCATCCAACTCTTATTTCATCTACCTATGTTTTACCCAACATATTATGTAGATATAAATACATATACAGTTTAAAGCATATAAAACTTGTATAAATTCGTTCATCTAACATAGATAGCAATTATACAGATAATATGCACACATAGCACGTAGTTTATATAAAATAATTCATATCTATGTGTAAGATGAAAGGGACCATGCACTCACTTGATATGGTGTTGACTCAATACTCGGACAACGCTTCGTTTACTTTAAAATAATTTCCTTTGATGAAACCTAGTATTATTACCACTAGATTTTAGTCTCATATTTATTGTGATGAATTATTAGTCTTATTATTATATAAGCATTTAAACAATACTTTCCAACCACTATGAACATACAGGGGCCGGACATAAAACACCGGAGGGGAGGACCATTTTGGCATATAGCACTTCTTAAATCCAACAACCCTATGCATCCCTTTAAACCAGATTCCCCGTACTGCGAGTAGTTAAAAAGATATTATAACGACACTTACATAATAATAGCTCAAATATTTATTATAAGTTCATAATAACAATACTAATTTTAAATATAAGCTATATTAAAATAGGGTAAGCATAACTTACTTAAAAGGGGTTTTAGCTAGGAGTCAGGCTTTGCAGGGGCATAACTTCGTCACTGAATCTTTCTAAGAAAGATTCGTGCAACGCCTCAATGCTCACCTTACTATACTAAAACTACAAAAAGAGAAGTTGAATCACGAGGGACTGAAATACTCGGGGGATAAGAAGAGAAAGACTCTTGAATCAAGAGAATGGTGCAAGAAATATGAGAGCCCAAGCCTCTTATTTATAGTAATTGAATTTACAAAAACCACCCTCCATAATTACTTAATGAGCTTATAGTTATATAAATGACTAAACACCCATTCGTAATACTATTTTAAATAGATTTAATGATATTTGTACTAAACTAATGTCGAAAGTACACAACACTAGTCTTATAATAACAGCATCGTCGCTACCTTTCTAATGATATATACATTTTTATATGTGTGTGTACGTATATACGATTTATACTTTATTTTAATACTGAAATATGCTATTAGAATTTGTAACTCATTCATACGAACTCCATTTTTGATGTTCTTTATATCCACACATTGGTATTTACGAGTACTACAACTTTCATTTAGACGCCGTCAGCTAATTCTCAGTCTATATCAGATTTACAAAACTGTATCGAATTTATCTCGCTCGAAGAGTAGGGACCAATTTTCATCCATATCTTTAACATGTGAGCTCTACCATCGACATTCTTTATATCCGCGTATAGGTAAAAACAAGATCTAAAACTTTCATTTAGACTTCGTCAGCTAATTCTCAATCGATGTTAAATTTAATAGTAGGAGGAGATTATATTGTTAAATGTTCGTGTAAAATTCATAAATTCTACATACGGACTCCATCCCTCATCTTGGTCATGATCATTGAAGTGATGATATCGTACCTCTCCTGCGTGACACATTGGTGGTACCTGTCTAGTGAATCCTAGTAGGGATAGAAGTTCTCGTAGGACTTTTGGAGTTCGGCAGTCATGGTCGCGAGCATGATGCAATGGACTTTTGTAGCATCACACTCATGAGCCTCAAAGGCACCGATCTCCTCAGGAGTAGCAGCGTTGACATCTACTTCTTTCAGCTCCTTTTTGAGGGCATACTCCTTGTCCTCGTAGCGAGTAACCATTCGTATGTTGCGGATCCAATCATTAAAATTGTTCCCATCAAAGATTACCCTCCCACACAAATTCATGAGTGAGACTGAGTCGGAAGCGTTGTTGTTAGGGTTAGACATCTAAAACAGAAAAGAGAGAAAGTTTGATTAGAAAAGAATCCCCAATTAAACACCCAAATCAGAAATTAGGGCTAGGATCCAACAACATTATTCACAATTTAGAAGAGGGATGTCGTAATCTAAAGAACAAATAATTTGAAGGTAAGTGAATAATGATTCACTAATTTCCACCACGAAAAACAAAAGGAATTAAGTTTTAGATGTTTTGAAACTCCTAGATCTTTTGAGATTCATTGAACTTTTCAATGGCATGTATGCACTTCAAGTTTGTGACTGGGATACCGAGGATCACAAACAAGGTGTGAATAACCATGCAAATGTACTTGGTGCCCTGGATGTTACAGTCACCTACTCAATGTGCCAGTTAGTCACACACACTGCATTGATCTATGATAAACATCGAGTCACCCATTGCCACCTTTGCTAGACCCAAATTAGTGTGCCGGTTAACCACATATGCTCTATTAACGTCTTGGCTAGGGTAAAAAGTATAATTTCATGGAACAACATCATTTTCACAGTTTTCCTAAAGTAACTAAGATTGGGAATTTTTAGAAAAATATTTAGTTACTTTATTAACCATTATAGTCTTAATGAGGAATTAGTTCCCCTATCCAACCCGTTCGGCTAACGAACCTCCACCAATCAAGGAAGTTGTGGGTAAGAGTGGACAGTCATTAAACGGCCATTTTATAGGCCATCAACTTATACCCCCCTTATAGATTGACTTCGTGAATGAGGCCTACTAACAGTAAGACTAGCTTTATGTTATATATATATATATATATATATATATATATATATATATATATATATATATATATATATAATTATTAATCTTATAATATTATAATAATATAAGAGTTGAATTTTAAACTTGTAAAACTCTAGGGTTTGGAATTTAAATATTTCAAAATTAAAACTTTTTAATTAAAAACTTAAATCCCAAAACTTGAGGGCAAGTTTTGAAACTTTTCAAAACATCTTTTAGATCAAATTTGAAAATAATTAAATAATCATATTATTAATATATCACATAATTTGACCTTCATTTTTTTCATACAAGATAATTCAAATCATTTTACAAATAATCAATTTTTATCTTATAAAATAAGTAATTATCTTAAATTGACAATTATCCATTAATTTAATTTGGATATCAATTACCATAACAAAAAATTTGATTTTTAATTTAAAAAAAAAAAAACAAATTATGGTAATTATCCAAAGCAAATCAAGGCAACAAATTTGGAATTCAGCAAACAGTTGTGCTCATGTTGTGACCTTCCTGGTCACATCTTGAGTTTGGTATAATTCAGAAAAAGGGATTTTTTTAACAGATATGAACAATAAACTTTGCATCAAATACATTAGAATAAACATCCTAGCTCTAATACCATTGATGGGTTATGAGCAAAACAACAATCTTATGGTGTTCATGCAAACTCTAATTGCTTGGATCTAGTTTTCCTAATTGTACATGCATAATTGTCTAAGACTAGCAAAACCCTAATCTAGCATAAAACAAAACAATTGAAACATCTAATGCACTATTTAGAAGGTTACCTTGATTGTTGATTGAAGATCTTGAAGTTTTGAAAACTTTAGCACCCTAAATGTTGTGCCTCTAATGAATCACAAACACCAAAAGCAATTGGATGAAGCAGGAGAGGGAGAGATAGAGTGAGAGAGAGAGGGGGAGGACAAATCAGCTACAAGACTTTAAGGTTAAGTTCTAGCCGATTTCCCATGCACAAGGGTTCTTTATATATGTGTGACAATTAGGGTTTCAGTTAAATTCCTTATCTGGTTACTTAGCCACCAAGTAGCCCATAAGAATATTCTGGAACACCCCCTTTGGAAGAATTCTTAAGCCATTAACCCAAGGAATTGGTCCACCCTATCTCTAGGGTTTCCTCACCTTACTTTGCAACTATCACATAATTACAAGTTCAGTCCCCTTAATTCAATTAACCTTTTTTGACCACAAAATTAATTCTTAATTAATTCTTGACCAATGTTAATTAAATAAATATGATTTCTCGTTTAATATATTATTTTTATAATATATTAGTAAACTATAATAACCTCTTTCTCTATAATTCATCAAGTCAAGTTGCTTTGGTAAACGCAACTCAAAATGATCATTCTACAACCGTGTCAAGTACATACCAAATATATTTGTGAACTTAAACACTAATTCAACAATCATTTGTACTGCCACGCCCTATGTTCCCGGTTTAGCGGGGTGTAACAATAACTATTAATCTTATTTATTTTAATATTATCTATATCTGAATCATCATATGATTCTTTATTTATAGTATTAATATGTAATTTACTCATTTGTTCTTGAATAATATCTAACATATAATCATAATTTTTTGGTTTATAACAATTTTGGTGATGGTTGAATAGTAGCATTTTTTTTCTTTGTCTTTTTTCTATATTATCATACCTTTTTGATTATTTTTAATGAGTAAATTTATATTTTCTATTTTTTGTGTAAATCCATTAATTTTTCTCCTAATACTATAGAATATTAATTATCGAAATTTAGTTGTTGTATCATACTATTAGTATGATTTATATCTATTGTAGAAATCTTTCCATCAAAACGTTTTTAATAGGCTGAAAATTTTATAATAATATTATTATTTGTAATTGTAAAAGGGATTTGAGGTGTAAATATACTTGTTATTATTTTGTCACCGAATAAAGTATAATCTCTTTCTATGTTGTGAATATTATGTAGAAAAGTATAAATAAACCAAGGAACAAAATGTATAATTTGATTTATAAAGGATAAATGTTCATAAAATTTATTTTGAATTTCTTGTGGTTCCTCTTTAAAATATTGCTCAAATAACCATTCTTTAAAAAAATTCCATTTAGTTGAATATACGCATCACAAATAATTTTTCTTTGCTTAGAACAAGGCTAAAATCTATTTTTTCTTTTAATCCATTATACTGTAAATTTCATTTCTGAGGGAGTAGATGCCTCCGCCTCATACACAATATCATCATGTATATTCAAATTATTTACTTTTCTAATATCAATAGAGCACGAGTAGAAGGGACTTCTACCTTATAAACTGTTGTGGTGATAGATATGAATGTGAAGATCTTACAAATCTTGTTCATGTTATTAGGTCGTCTTCATATTCTAAATTTGTTTTTTTATTGAACTCAATAGTAACTACACCATCAGAAGTTTGTATAATACTTTCTATATTATTATTTACTAAAGGTATGGGTGGTATATTATTTTCTAAAATCCAGTGTTGAGGAAATTTTATTTCATCCTAATTTATAGCTTTTCTAGTTGTAAATTTTAACATATCAAAATTACTTTCTATTAAAATTATTTCATTTATAGGTTTATTAATTTTTTTAGATCTAGGATTCATAGTTCTAGTGGTTTTAAATATATACGATAATATATGCATATTACTTCTAGGATTTATTTCTTGCATCTCTAAGGACTGCTAACAAGCTTTTGAGTAATCCTTGTATTGTTAATGGTTTAAAAGCAATTTGCACTGAATCAATATATAAATAATTATAAATATATTTATATCTATTAATATCTTGTAGAGTTATTAACTGAACTGTCATATCATCTTCATTCATAGTAAAATTTTCTTCAATAGTTTTAAAAGTTTGAATGAAACATACTGTAGTGACATAAAAACATGGTTTGGCATGCGGAATTAAAGCTTACACAATTGAACATGGTGATTTGGGTGTTTAAGAGATATATTGAATGTATATGGTGTTACAGAAAGGATCTAGATCTAGACTACATAATTAACACACACTTACACACTTACTTCTACATCTCGCAAGCACACCTCTACAAGTGGACAAACCCACCTTATATAGAGGTGTTTACATGTCTCTCTCTCACTCTCTATCTCTCATGTGTCATAAGGCTAATACTCCACATGCAAGTGGGTCTACACAAGTCAAACATTTACAAAGTCATGAATGAATAACTTTGCACCCCAACATTCTCCCCCTCAAAGTTAGGAATGAATGACCCACTTCAAATCTTCCAAAATCAAGCACTACGTGGTTCGAGCCTCAAAGGTGACACATGTCGAAACAAACTTCAATCTTCAATTCTTCCATGATTCTTCAATTTGGGCTCTAGGATGTGAGACCATACAATCCGAGCAGCAACGAATGATCAAGAGTATTCCAAACTCCAAATAATCACCCAAAGTTGCGCATAAAAACACACCCCAAAAATCTTCAATAATTCCAAACCCATTTCAAACACATCACTTCCGAACATCCAATTGCATCATCTCGTAGCTTCAAAACTCCAAGATCAATTCGGTCTTCAAATCCGCGTAATATGAAAAATTCAAGTTCGAATTTCCATATAAAAATTTCTCCCCCTTTTTATAATCGAAATTTAATTATAAAATTCCAAAGGAAAAAGAACGTGCTCTATTCGGAATTTTTCATGTTAAAACTACCCCTTAACATGTGGCATAAACTTTGTGCTTCAATCCGGAAAATCCAAAAAATATTGAATTTTTAGCTTCGTTCACAGATTGCCTTTGACAAAATTTCTCAACAATGGGTAGAAATTGTCAATTTCAAAATTCTGCAGTGACCTGTTGCGCTAAAAAGAGCCAAATATGCGAAACACACTCCCGTTTGCGAAACTGGGTAAAATGTGTAAATTCGCACAAACTGCAGGGATCAGATTTGAAAAATCTGCAATTTCATCATTTTATGACCCCATTTGCGAAATTGGACCATTTGTTTTATTTCATGAAAAGATCAGGGACCAAATGAGAAACTGTTAGCCTTCTTCCCCAATTCGCATTTTTCTGTAAATTCTTTGTGTTCTTCCCCAAATCACAGACTTCGCATCTTAATGTTTCGCATGTTTAACTCACCAATTGCGAATCATAAATGAGATGAATTCGCATTTTGACCCCAAAACAAAACTCCAAATGCGAAATCAATGTTAGCTCTTTAACCAAATGCGAATGAAACACTTTTCTATCAACCTCAAATGCGAACCCGATTTTGGTCTCAAATGCGAAATCATTTTGGAAACGCAGATGCGAACACATGTTTTGATTCATCCATATGCGAACCAAAAAAATCATCAACCACACACTTGTCTCACCAAATGCGAACTCAAAATTGATTATCACATATATATGAACTCAATCCATAGATGCGAACACAACACAGATCTTCGACTCCAAACGTGCGAAACCAACCCATCAACATCGATTCCTATAAATCCTTCGCAATATCGACTCCCAGTAAACCCAAAGTCACAAAGTCTTCTTTTACAGATCATCAACTCCAAACATTCGATCATTCGCCCCACTTCCAAAATCACCGGTTTTTGCTTTTTGTTCAAGAACACAAAATCAATAATCAAAATCGATTACCAATTCCATCTTAACTTCGCATCGATGACTCTTGTATTGACTTTGCTTTTCATTTACCACAAGATGTTTAATTTCAAAATCACATTCAAGATGCAAATATGAACAACTTACAGTGCTCAACATCTCGTTCATGAACCCAACCAATTGCGAAATTAAATTCCAAATCGAGTAAGAATTCAACATTCATAGCCTTTGTTCAACTTGTATCAACTGATTTCAGCATACAAGTCACCGATTCATCGCTTGAATCACGAATTTGACTTTTGTGTTGGATTTGACTTTTCGAAATTATCAGTCAACAAACATGAAATTGATGATTCTCACATACAATTTCGGATCAAAACAAGATTCTCCAATTGTTCTAACAATGTTCTTCACAAAAATTTGGAAGATCTGGATCAATTTCATCAAACTCAAAAGCTCATTGTCGACTTCTTGATTCAGATTTGAACAAACTCGTTTTTAAGATAGAACACATAATTCAAAAACGATTCAAAAAGCTATTTGAACAATCAAAACAAGCATCAATCGATTATTCAGAATGATGAAATTGGAGCACGGAACAATAACCACGATGAAAGTCAAGAACGTACAACTCCTTTATGCATATGATAAAAATCGACTCAATCAGTGAATATTAGAAATTGATGGAATCACTTCCTGGGCTAAATCACGAAATTAGATCACAAAACAAATATGGACTCCAAATAATGAACAGTAACCGATCAAGATTTTGGGCTCAAAGTTATGGATCATTATCAATCATTGATTGGGCTTCGAATATATAAACGATACATATCGAAATTGAGCAACAAAAGTGAATTTCGATTGTTAATTTTTGTTTTGGATTCAAATGAAAAATTACAAATTAAGAATTGAATCAAACAAACGAATATGAGAATGGATCGGAATTTGATAAAAAAAAAATTATTGGATCAAAACAAATGGGTTTTTCAACAAAAATTTAGATCCAACGAGTTAAATGATCACAAATAAAAGACGCAACGCACGAATTCAATGATTACGAGAGATCATAGAGAGAGACTCACCAAAATTGATCAAATTGCGACAAAAATTGCCAAACCGAGAATCGTTCTTCAAAAATCATCTTGATCTTGAAGACCTGCTCTGATACCACTTGTAGTGACATAAGAATATGGTTTGGCATGCGGAATTAAAGCTTGCACAATTGAACATGGTGATTTGGGTGTTTAAGAGATATATTGAATGTATATGGTGTTACAAAAAGGATCTAGATCTAGACTACATAATTAACACACACTTACACACTCACTTCTACATCTCTCAAGCACACCTCTACAAGTGGACAAACCCACCTTATATAGAGGTGTTTACATGTCTCTTTCTCACTCTCTATCTCTCATGTATCATAAGGCTAATACTCCACATGCAAGTGGGTCTACACAAGTCAAACATTTACAAAGTCATGAATGAATAACTTTGCACCCCAACACATACTTCTTCAAAGGTTCCTAATTCATATATAAATTTAGGATTGAGATTAGGAATAGTCCATTTATTATGAAGATCTAAATTCATTGGTACTTCATATTCTTCTATTAGTTGATTTTTAAACAATTGTTTATTATTATTTTTGAATCTACAAAATATATTCATAAACAGCAAGATGAATAATATCACATAGTATTCCATGTCTTTGACACCATAATTTAGTAGGACCATAATGGGATATGAGCATAGGGTTTTCATTTTTGAAAATTAAATTTGAAAACAAAAGAGTGTATTCAGGTTAAACATTTTATATCATCATCATTATTATTATCATTGATATTATATTTTAGTTTGGTATCAGAGCTAGAATTATGAGTTTTTCTAGTCTAGAAATGTGTAAAAAAGAATTTAACTTTTTGTTTTTGTAATGCAATAAAAAAAGCTAAAAAAACTTCTTTCTTTAATAGAAATGGATTTTAATACATCTATTCCTGATAGTAATACATATAGTAGATAATAGTATAAATTCACAACAAAAACAAATAAAAGTTCCTGAACATAAAATAACAAAATTAATCTATTAAATATGTCTCCAGAAATAGAAAATTTGTTAACAATTATTAATAATGAAGAAAACTAATCCGGATATATTTTCGATGCCCTTATTAATAAAAACAATATTAATAAAGATGCTATACGGAAAACAGATTTTACATTATAAGAAAAACATACTTTTAAATATAAATCCATAAAAAATTTCTATTCTAGAAAAAATGATATATTATGGTAAATTTTAGGAAAAGAACCTATACTTATAGAATCAACTCAATTAAATATCATCATACCTATAATAAATAAACAATAAATTAGAAATTGTTTATATAATATTCAAGAAATAGATAGGATACAAATAGCATATATTCATATATCAACAATTTAAGTCATTTTAAAAAGTACTTTTAATGATTTAGATACTCCATTAGAATTAGAAATAAGAGACGATTGTATAATAAATGATCAAGAAATTATTATTGCATAAGGAAAATAGAATTTAATCGAACGAAAAATAAAATTTAATATTAATATTCAATTAGGATTAAATCTTAAAGATAAACTATGCTAAAATGTAATCATCCGTTTACTATTACATATCAGATAAACTATGCGTTAACAAATTCACATTATAGTATTACATGCAAAACAGAAGATCAAATTTATATTGATAAACTATTTACGCCTCTATTATCCCTTGAATCTCCAAAAACAACAAATAATAGAATATTTAATGAAGCTAATTTTCAACCAATAATAACTACTCCTCTAATAAAAGGAAATCCAATTATAGAACCCCACCAATTTCAACTATAATAGGCAGATATTCTATCTCACAAGCTCAACCCTCAACTTCCTCTAAAAATAAAGATTAAAAATTAGAAGATATTAAAGAAATGATTAGATCTTTAAGTGTACGAATGTGACAGAATCATCTATTCATTCTTCGAAACATTTTAAAATACTTGAATGTTCATATCAAAGTTTAAAACCATGTATACCAGATAAAGAAATAATTATAGAAATACCACAAAATTTATCAAAAGGAACATCATACAATATCAGTCTTAGTTTTGAAGAAGAATACCGGTAGGAGATAAATTAAATATAATTAGTAAATAACTAAACAATATTATAGAAATAGAAAGTTTACTATTGCTCAAACAAATTCCTAAACTATTACAAAATACAACTCAACAGAAAAAATAACTTGAAAAATATCTAAAAATAAATAAAGAAAAACCACTTACTATTAAACCACCTTTAACATGGTAAAAGGAAAAAATAAAAAATATTTATGAGAATTAAAACTCAAGTATACTGTAACTTCGATAATAATTATGAAGTTAATTTACTTAAAAAATTATGGAAAGATTTAGACATGTCAACAAAACACTTAAAATGGAAGGAATATTCCGAAGTAAAAGAATTACTATATACAAATCTAAACCGTACTACATAGCAACTAGTTAAAATTGAAAAACTAAGAATTGAAATTAATTATTTAAAACTCATACTAACTAGGAAAGAATCCTACTTTGCGGGGATGGAAACGTCAAAGAAGATGGACAAAACGGGAATATTTACAATAACAATATCTTACAATAAGTTTATTTTCATTTCTATTTCACTAGTTCCCCTTTGCAAATGGGACAAAGTTCTTCAACCATTTCTTGATACACTCAACATGAAAACCATGGCCACAAGCTTTTAACACCCCAATATCATCCATATTCGCATAATCTTCCTGAAAATTTTAAGCCAAATCAACTAAATATATATAATTTTTTTAACATTTAAATGTAAAAATGGAATTCGTACAAGGCAAATGACGCATGTGGCTTCATCTCGTATTTGATCTGAATAACAATAAATGGATTCTTGAATGTATTTTTCTTAAAATCTATAACTAAAATATGTAAAATGGATTGTTGAAATGTGTTTAAAGCTTAAAGTCTTCCCAATGGTAGTTTTCTAACATGTAAGAGTTATCAATATGTTTAAAAATTCAAACAAAATAGTTTTAGAATAACTTCAAAAAACTTCCTAAAAGCAAAATTTATTCCATCCTAGACCTTATTACCATATGCATGTATGCTTTCAACTTCATCTTACTCGTTTTTTCAAACTGACCATTTGTTGCAAATAAGCAGAGACATATAATTTATTTATTTGCAATTTTAGCATGACTAAAAGATATTTGACAACGAAAGACAATAAGTGCATTACTTTTATATATACACACAAACATTTAATTGCATTAGATTTCACACACATAATAAAACCTTACCTAAGAGCGTTCCAAATTTTTCCCTATTTTGAAAGCCTTCACTTTTTGAGCTAAATCCTTATAGTTACCCATTCTTTAACTTCTCTTTGGTTTCCAATCTTTAATTATTGTTACTATGGACAATAATACCCTCTCAAGTATGTATTTTACATTACTTTCAATGTCGAGATTCATCTTCCCCATTTCTTTTATAGATACACACAAAAATTTAATTGCATTAGATATCACACACATAATAGAACCTTACGAAAGACCGTTCCAAAATTTTCCCCATTTTGAAAACCTTCACTTTTTGAGTTGAATCCTTATAGTTACCCCATCCTTTAACTTCTCCTTGGTTTCTAATCTTTCATTATTGCTACTATGGACAATAACACCCTCTCGAGTATGTATTTTACATTACTTTCGATGTCGAGATTCATCTTCCCCATTTAAAAATGAAAGAAACTGAATGCATTACTTTTATATATACACACAAACATTTAATTACATTAGATTTCACACACATAATAGAACCTTACCAAAGACCGTTCCATAATTTTCCCCATTTTGAAAGCCTTCACTTTTTGAGCTGAATCCTTATAGTTACCCCAACCTTTAACTTCTCATTGGTTTCTAATCTTTCATTATTGCTACTATGGACAATAATACCCTCTCAAGTATGTATTTGACATTACTTTCAATATCAAGATTCATCTTCCCCATTTGACAACGAAAGAAAATAAATGCATTACTTTTTATATATACACACAAACATTTAATTGCATTAGATTTCACACGCATAATAGAACCTTACCAAAGATCGTTCCAAAATTTTCCCCATTTTGAAAGCCTTCACTTTTTGAGTTGAATCCTTATAGTTACCCCATCCTTTAACTTCTCCAATCTTTCATTATTTGATAACGAAAGACAATAAACGCATTACTTTTATATATACACACAAACATTTAATTGCATTAGGTTTCACACACATTATAGAACCTTACCAAAGACCGTTCCAGATTTTTCCTCATTTTTAAAGCCTTCACTTTTTGAGTTGAATCCTTATATTTACCCCCATCCTTTAACTTCTCCTTGGTTTCTAATCTTTCATTATTGCTACTATGGACAATAATACCCTCTCGAGTATGTATTTTACATTACTTTCAATGTCGAGATTCATCTTCCCCATTTGACAACGAAAGAAAAATGATGCATTACTTTTATATATACACACAAACATTTAATTGCATTAGATTTCACACACATAATAGAACCTTACCAAAGACCGTTCCAAAATTTTCCCCATTTTGAAAGCCTTCACTTTTTGAGCTGAATCCTTATAGTTACTCCATCCTTTAAATTCTTCAATCTTTCATTATTTAACAACGAAAGACAATAAATGCATTACTTTTATATATACACACAAACATTTAATTGCATTAGGTTTCAGACACATAACAGAACCTTACCAAAGACCGTTCCAGATTTTTCCTCATTCGAAAAGCCTTCACTTTTTGAGTTGAATCCTTATAGTTACCCCATCCTTTAACTTCTCCTTGGTTTCTAATCTTTCATTATTGCTACTATGGACAATAATACCCTCTTGACTATGTATTTTACATTACTTTCAATGTCGAGATTCATCTTCCCCATTTGACAACGAAAGAAAATAAATGCATTACCTTTATATATACACACAAACATTTAATTGCATTAGATTTCACACACATAATAGAACCTTACCAAAGATCTTTCCAAAATTTTCCCGATTTTGAAAGCCTTCACTTTTGAGTTGAATCCTGATAGTTACCCCATCCTTTAACTTCTCCAATCTTTCATTATTTGACAACGAAAGACAATAAATGCATTACTTTTATATATACACAAACGTTTAATTGCATTAGGTTTCACACACATAATAGAACCTTACCAACAACCGTCCAGATTTTTCCTCATTTTGAAAGCCTTCACTTTTTGAGCTGGATCCTTATAGTTACCCCATCCTTTAACTTCTCCTTGGTTTCTAATCTTTCATTATTGCTACTATGGACAATAATATCCTCTCGAGTATGTATTTTACATTACTTTCAATGTCGAAATTCATCTTCCCCATTTGACAAAGAAAGAAAATAAATGCATTACTTTCATATATACACACAAACATTTAATTGCATTAGATTTCACACACATAATAGAACCTTACCAAAGACCATTCCAAAATTTTCCCCATTTTGAAAGCCTTCACTTTTTGAGCTGAATCCTTATAGTTACCCCATCCTTTAACTTCTCCAATCTATCATTATTTGACAACGAAAGACAATAAATGCATTACTTTTATATATACACACAAACATTTAATTGCATTAGGTTTCACACACATAATAGAACCTTACCAAAGACCATTCCAGATTTTTCCTCATTTTGAAAGCCTTCACTTTTTGAGCAGAATCCTTATAGTTACCTCATCCTTTAACTTCTCTTTGGTTTCCAATCTTTCATTATTGTTACTCTGGACAATAATACCCTCTGAAGTATGTATTTTACATTACTTTCGATGTCGAGATTCATCTTCCCCATTTCTTATACGTCCGATGATTTTCAATCGTTTTTGTTCTCACATGCAACCAACAGATCTTCTTTACATCTGAAATTTACTTTACAACTTTACACGTTTCTTTAAATGTATATTTAAATAAAAAAAGTCAAAAAAAGAACCTAATCAACTTTGAATAGACCTTCAAATTTATTATGTGTACCAGTTTTATTTAATGACTTCTTTAAAAATCTCTTGTGCTACTGCAAAACAATCATCAAGTAGAGGAAATCAAATCTAAAATCCAATAATACAAAATATCATTATTTAGTAATCATTAATCATTACTTTAAATCAAAGAAACATAAACATGAAAAATGAAAAATGAATGAATAGTTGAATAGTAACTTGAGATGGAAACTCTGACTTGGAAGCTTTTGGTTCAATGTTATAACCATCGGGTCTACCAACTTTGAAGATTCCATACGTCAGTCTGAGATCAAAACCAAACAGAAACAATATCATTCCTTTAGAAATATTTGGAATAATCTCTAAATTTTCTATTAGACGGGACCGGTTTTGTAATTTTTTGTTGTTGGAAGTATAAACACAACACTTGATACATGCTCTTCTTATAGGTCTATTTTTAATGTTTGCCCAAGTGTATAGATTTTCCCCTGAACATTAAAGAGGTCTTTCCTCTCCTACCAAAGTTCCTAATAACCAGAATGATAAAGTTGTGAGATTCATCACATAATCATTACTACAGATGAAGAAAATGCATTCTCAAAGCAATAAAAAAATGTACCGTGAAGAAATGGAAAAAGGATAAAATAAAGTAATCAATAAAACCATCAATTGTGAACATATTTAACTGTCCCAAGTTAAAGATGCATCATGCAGCTAATAGACACGTCACCTAAGTTTTGGATAGATTTACCCCTACAATAATTGATTTTGTGTGTATTACGGTTGGGGTAATGACAAACCTCATGTTGTGCATATGTGTCTCAGAATCGAACATATGAGTGAGTTGAATATTGGCATCCAAATCAAACTGAAATGGATAAGTAATCAAACAGATAAGAACCTGCAATTAAAAAATGTATTGTGAAGAAATGGAAAAAGGATAAAATAAAGTAATCAATAAAACCATCAAAGGCACCGAGCCGTCAACATTGCTTGGGTCGAGTAAATTAGGGCTTAATGGGCAGAATCACTTCTTCGGTTGTACTTTCTTCGGGATCAGTAAAGCAGGTTTAACGATGGGTTTTGGATGTAGAGCTTCATATACTTCTTCAATGTATGGTGATTCTTCTTCGGGTAGTGGTGGTGGTTCGGGATCTTCATCAAGATACTCTTCATCCACGGGCCGATGTATACAAATTACCGGTGATGGGTACACAGTCGGTGAAGGGTACACCGATGCATTTCGTATTGGCTTAAAGGTAAAGTGGGGTGGAAGGAATGAAGGCACGAGGAGAAGGGTAATGCTGGTGATGCACGTCTAGAAGGTATTGATTTTTTCAGGTGGTGGAGGAAATGTGGGAATGACAGGAAGATAACACGTAGTCTAGGCCACAATTAGTGTCAAAAGATATAACACGTACTAAGTCTCTATGCTAAGGAAACAACTTTGAGATCCAATATAAAAAATTTAATTAGACAAACAACAAAGCATAAAAAGAAAAAAAAAATGCATCCAATCATATGAAAGTTCTGTTCACCAAGGACTTGTAAATTAGTATGTATATAAATAAATCTTAATACTGCAATTAACTTTATTTCACATACTCTATTAATTTGCTAAGTGAGTTCAAAAGTATATATTAATTGTTCCAAAGATAATAGGCTTTGGATTAATAATCTAAAAAGACATTGGAAAACGAATTTAAACATATCTAAAAATATTGAACATTTAGAAAATACTCTATTATATGAAGAAAACTATCATTAACGTTACAACCACAAAGTGATGAGTATATTTATCAAATAAAAAAGATCTCATGATTAACAGAAGGAATTAAGATATATAAAAAAAAATCACAAAATCGTAATTTAGAAACAATAAATAATATTTCAACTATTCTAACAAACAAAACTTCTTAAAATGGAAAGTTTACAAGAAAAAGTAGAAACATTAGCTAAATTATTCGTTGTATTAGAAATCTCATTTTGAAATCCAGGATAACAAAATAAATAAAGATATAGAAAACAATATGGACAATGATGGTGAGGTAGTATATCATTTTTCATCTGATGATGAAAATCCCTACTCCAATCCATATAAAAATTCATATAATAACTTCGAACTAAAAAGAAAACAATCATACGTCGAAGATGATTATCAAAGTCAATTTTTTAATGACCACCTTATTGGAATAATTTTTTTTTATATCGCCAAGGAATTGTTAACAATAAGCACAATAAATGAGAAAAAGTATCACCTCAATATGTGCCGAAATTATTTACGTTCCGAACAAATTAAGATATTTTTTTTATTGATTGTGATCAAAATTCCGAATCCAAAATACAAGAATGGAGTAAAAAATGGGAATACAAATCCAACTAACTAATAAATTACGAAATTTACATCCAAAGAGTTTTCGTAATTATATTATTCATAAAACACAAGGAAATGCATATCGTTTCCTTTCATCTCTCGATGACAATGAAACAATGATGATAGCTACTATCGATGCTATGGAAACATTTAAAAATATACTAAATCGTCTTATTCAAGAATTTATAGGAAAACAAATAGAAAATAAAGGATACCAAGAAGCCTTTCAAATAGAATCATTATGATATTTAACCAATTTACGAATTTGTAACATATGCTATTTAAACCCCTTTATATGCGAATATTTTAAACTTTACTACAATCTAGATCCAGGAAGAAAATAGCATTAGATATATTTTATCGAAAACTACCATCATTATTAAGTCAAAGTGTACTAAAAGATTTTGAAGAAGCTTTATAATAAAATAAAATAACAGATTCTTTATGAGCACAAATTAGTATACTAAAAACATGGATGCAGAAGAAATGTTTAAAACAAAAAACAAAACAAGATGAAAAAATTAATTTATGTTGTGAAAACCTTTCTAATAAAGTTAATCAATATGGTTGTAAAAACAGTAAGCGACAACGATATAAAAAGAAGATTTGGAAAAAACAAACCTATAATCCTAAATATAAACGATATTACAAACAGGGTGTACGGAAATATTTTCTTAATAGAAAACAGTATAAGCAAAAATATAAACCTAAAGCAAATTATTGTCCACCTAAAAATAAAAATTGTAAATATTGGATATGTTAAGAAGAATGATATAAAGCTTTTGAATGCCCAAAAAAGAATAAAAATGAATGAGAAACTAATTTATTAAAAATTGCTTATGATCTAGGATATGAAAACTACAATATAAAGATGGAAGTACTTCGAATGAAGCCCTTAGCTTTATAGCACTATTTTTTCTTTGGATGACATAGTTACTTTTATTATTATTATTATTATTATTATTATTATTATTATTATACCATTTGTAAGAACTAGACCACTAAAATCGTTTAGTCTTTGGGATGGACGTATCCATTTTTTGTGGTGGGTTAGAGGCCATCTCATCGGTGAAATGATTCAGACCACGGCGAGGTACCGCGACACCAAAGATCAAGAGCGATTTACTCTCTCTCTCTCACACACACACACATACTCTCTCTCTCTCTCTCTAACACCCCCCCCCCCCCCCCCCCCCGACCATTGAAATCGGTAATAATTTTAATTCTTTTATAATCCTTTTAACACTACAAATACAAACCTTGACCTTTTTAAAATCCACAACTTTCTACAATTTCATTCCATCTTTCTTGTATTTCGTTCATTTTCTCTAGAATTTAATTCTCATTTCATCCGGTTCCATTTTAAATGGATTCTCATGGAAAATCCAAACAATACACTTCTAGCCAAAGATAAAACCGGCGAAACAAACCGTTTATCAAGATTTTCCATTTTTCGTACCGAAAACCCAATCAAGCCAAATGTCATCTCCAATTCAAATCAGGCGCATAAGAAAACTGTGAAAGCATAGGAGCTCGGGCCCCTTCGGGTGGGCTAACTGTTTCGATGAAAGTTGATTTGTCGTGACGGGATCTCTAAGGATGGGTTGAGTTTGGTTTTTATAGTTTAGTTGAAAGGAAATGAAATTCTAAAATATGCTATTTTTATGAACAAGGTAAAGTAAAGTATAAATTTTAAATAAAAATTATGGTTGGTTTATCGATTTACACTATTGAGCATCTTCCTGGCCTTTGAAATATAGGATGCATTGAAGGTATTGAAGTGTTGTATAGGTAGTGATTCCATTGAAGCTTCATGTGGAAAAAAAAGTGTGACATGTTTTTGGCTAATAAAGTTTAATTTTTTAGTTTACTTTGTTTTATTTTAGCTTCTATTCTAAGTTGTTTTTATGTCATCTAAGTTTTTCCCTTTTGTTTATAATGCTTATTCTTCTTATTAATTGAGGGCAAGTAAGGTTTAGAGATAATGATTTGATAGGGTAAGATATTTTCTGAAATGTACACATTTAATCCTTATTCTTTTTTTCTTGTAAAATAAACTCTTATACTTTAATAATATGTACATATTAGGTCATTTTCACCGGATTCTACATGTTTTGCTGACGTGGAGGGTTTATTTTACAAAAAAAAAAAATAAGGACTAAATGTGTACATTTCAAAAAGTATCTTATCGTATCAAGTCATTTTCCATTTCTTTTATTTTGTTGAAATGAAATACCCAGGTGGCATCCACATATCCACAACGAGATTTTTATAACTTTTATTCATCATGAAAAAGAGGGAGAACCCCGATCTCCGGCGACTCCTTTGTGTGTTCCTACACATCACTGGTAGCAAGGAGGAATGATGGCAAAAACAACAAAGTCGAAGGAGGAGGCAGGAGGAAGTAGAGATGGTGATTGGTGGTGAGGAGCTGCTCTGGTAGCCCCCTCGTCGATTCATTCTTCTTTTTCTGGCAACATATCTCAAAGATGGAGGCAAAGAGAGACAGATCGGAGAAACACAACAGGTAAAGGGTGTTTGGTTGTTGTTGTTCGGCCGGAAGGAAAAGAGACGAGAAAGAGAAGGGTCGCCACCCTTTTCTTGTTGCTGGAAGGTCACCCACCTCCAATGACTAAGCTAATTAATTGCTATTTAGTGTCACTTGTGCTTCCACATCAGCAAAACTTGTATAATCCGGTGAAAATGACATAATGTGTACATATTAATAAAGTATAACGGTTTATTTTACAAAAAAAAATGGACTAAATGTATACAATTCAAAAAGTATCTTACCCTATCAAATCATTTTCCCTAAAAGAAATTTTGTATATGTCCGGTATACCGGGTATAGCCGGTCACAAGGATTGCATTGTTACAAAAAATAAAGTATAAGGGTTTATTTTACCAGAAAAAAAAAGAATAAGGATTAAATGTGTACATTTCAAAAAATATCTTACCCTATCAAGTCATTTTCCCTAAGGTTTAAGCTTTGGGAGATTCGTTAGATGTCATTTTATGCATCTTTTATATTAGTTTTTGTTACTGTTTTGTTCCATATTTTATGCTTTTATATTTGTACGTATTACTATAAATAATGATCAGCTCATGTTTTTCACCAAAATTCTCGTACTGCTTATATTTTTATTTCGTTTTCATTTATTTTTAAGGGAACAACAGTCTAGAAGCTTTTGGAAGCAGCTTGTATGCATTATAGGAGCTTATTGGAGTTGGAAATTGAAAATTAATGTTGGAGAATGATCAAAGTTGTAACATTGTCGTTTCATGGTAGGCATTAATTATAAAAATATGTATCTAGGTCAATCGATGATTGTAATCATTTATGAATAAATAAAAAAGAACTATTCGAACATATGTGTTTATATATTGTCCGTGGAAAATAGACATATATATATTATGTGTATATAATATATTTTTGTAAAAACGTATGTTAAAACTTAATAAATATGGCTAAAATAAACATTAAAATAAAATCTCAATTAGGATAAATGATCTAAACAAAAGTCGAAGTAATCGTCAATACATACTCACCGGTATAAAAGAACGTCAAAATCTGACTTCGTATGAAGAAGTTATGATTGTTTGAAGTTTCGACTGCAAACAGTACAGCAGTGTACAACACAAAAATCGTAATGAAAATCGGTTGATTGTTAGCTGAAACAATCTAAATGAAATTTGTAGTACTCTTCAATAGGAGACCAACGATATAATGAACGTCGAAAATGGAGCTCGTACGAAAAAGTTACAAATTTCGCAACGTTATTTAGAGTCTAAACCTTAAATTGGTTTTGTTCTTATGGCAACGATGTAATCTTGTGATCATGTTTTATTCAACTTCCATCTGCTCTATCATCTTTGCAAAACCGCTACTTTTTTTTTTTTTGCTAAATGCCTACAGCCCACTAATGGATTGTTTCAATCGTCTTTACAATCCTATCATCTTGTATTCATGTTTTTTAGCTGTTATATTCTTTGGTGGCGCTTTTTTGGGATTTAACAAATTGAGTTTGAAAAGGTTTGAGTTAAGTTATTTTAGATTGTGCAAGTTATATATTTTATTTGGTGTGTGTTTTGAGTGGATGTAAACTTATAAATTTCTATGGTTGATGTTCAGATATCGGTACTTAATACACTCATTTTCTTGAAGTGTCTATTTCTTACTAGTG
Source organism: Lactuca saligna (assembly GCF_052625555.1). Classification (NCBI taxonomy): domain Eukaryota; kingdom Viridiplantae; phylum Streptophyta; class Magnoliopsida; order Asterales; family Asteraceae; genus Lactuca; species Lactuca saligna. The sequence continues at coordinate 149,598,707 of NC_136417.1, forward strand.
TCCATTTGATTTCGTAATAGAATATGTTTGATAAATTTTACATTTATTACCTGTTACGTATTTTATAATAAACATTGTTAAATCAAGTTTACATACACAGATGTGACTGTAATGTTACTCAAATTTCAAACTACTCAAATTTATGAGCAACAAGTAACCATTAATATGAGCAGAGGAAGGATTAGACTCAAGAACTACGCCAGATAAGTAAAAACCAAACAAACATCTCCAGGGGTAAATTCATCCAACCATGGCATTATGGTAAAAACGATGTCAGATCGGTAGCTAAAAAACAATTCAATCCCCAAGAAAATAAGATATATGCATGGAATCAAAACTAAAGACAAAAATAAAAAAAATCCAACCAAAGTTCTGCACTATAAGAGGACCACTGACCTCATGATTTTGAAAAACAATGTACACCTCATATCAAGCCAAAAATAAATAACAAACCAACTATATTAATTAATCTATTAGTCAACTTGTAGAAAAAAACCTCACATGATGTTGAAATGGATCCAAACAAGACTAACAAAATGGTGTATGTGAACAATGAGACATCATCCAAAACCACAAATATAATCAACTTAAGTTTTGTTTTATAAATTGCTTTCCAAGGTAATGTAATAGTTTCTCCAAACAACAAATACTAAGTTTGTGAAATTTGAAGTGAAATATTGTAAAATAGATTCTGTTTCATAAATAGATATCTATATAATTTATTAAAAACTACATGGATTCATTTTAAAGAAAAAAAAATTAAACATTTGAAAAGTTGAATTTAAAAAAGAAATTAAAAAATCTTGAATTATTAAAGTAAAATTGTTTGTTTTTCTTTTAAATTAAAAAAATAATTTAGATAATAACATAAACCTTTAATTTAGAAAATTTGAAATTAAAATGAATTCAATTAATGAAATTGATATTGATTTATTATTACATTTATTGTAATTATTACACTTAAATATTATGTGGAAATTAATAAAATGAAAAAAAAAAAACACAAAATGTCAAGTGAAAAAAATAAATAATTGAAAATAACCACAAAATGATATGTAGACAAAAATCAATTAGAGTGCGATATGTGGCAAAAATTCAAATAACATATATGACTTACAAACTCCGCTGTTAAATAAAATAGTTTACAAACCCAGCTTGCAAATCTAGAGATTTGACTTGCAAACTCCGCTGAGTGACTTGCAAACTTTGCTGATTGACTTGCAAACTCCACTGAATGCAAGAAAATCAGCAACTCCCGGTTTTATTGTAGCTGAAAGAAGCTCTTGAAGTGGAAGATAGATTCATTGTGCTTACAGATTCAGCTCCACGGTAGTCCGGTCTACCTTATCTTTAGAATCACCAGTCTCCTTAGCGGTTTTAAATACGTCATGGATGAGACCATGCATATCATGGCTCTCTCCATCACACGTCATCATTTCTGGCCACCAGTCATAATTGGTTTCAATCAAAAGCTTTATAGAAATAAACACTGCATCATTACGTGGTAATTGTGAGTAAATTGCAATTCAAAAAAAAAAAAAAAAAAAAAAAAAGCTAAGAGAAACAATAGATGTGATGAAAATGAGTGTAATAAATAAGCAAAGATAGTTATCTACGTACATCTGAAAAGTATTGCTGCAGAATCGATTGAGGTAGCCATTAGAGGGGGGAAGCTCATGAACTCAATAGATCATTAGATCTTATGATTACTGATCTATCTATACTCGTTGCATTTATATAAGCAAACTGATGCAAGTGGGTGCATATAATTTATTATTTCTGTCGTATTCTTTTAGTGCTCGCATGTGACCACCAACAACTTTATCTCCGATCGAGATATCGTTTTTACTTGGTAATAATACAAGAGCAAACCCTAGATATTCACGCTTCAGCAATCGACTCCACCCTAAAGCCCAAAACCGATGAAACTCGTGAATTTCAATTTAACCATTTATTATAAAATCTTTAGGTTGTTAATGTGATTATGTTTTTTTATGTATATTTTTCTATTTTTAATCTTTTAGATGATATGGACAATTAATTTTTATGGTTAGTATTAATATCTAGTTTTTTATTTATCAAAAAATATTAATTTCAGTTGTTGGTCTAAATTGATAATTAAGCATATATGGATTAAAAGTTAAAGTTTTTAGGCAAAACAGTAAAAGGAATTAGCGGTCAAAGTATTCATGATAGGTAATTTAATAATAAAAAGAAAAATATCAATAATTCCTTAAAATGTTGAAGTTGTAATTTAAAAATATTGCACAATACCCTTTTTTTTAGTTTACAAAATTTTGCTACCATTGTTTAAAAAATATGATTTTAATAATAAATACTTAAAAAAGCTTGAAGTTGCGTAAAAAAATGAAATAGAACATGTCTAGAATAGGTTGGGATTTTTTTTTTTTAGGATTAAATAACCTAAATTTATGTTAATTCAACTAGTGACATTTCACTTTTAATGTTGCATACAACACACATGTTGATAGACCCTTAATTTGTAACTAGACATCTCATCATTAATTTATTTAGTATAATATTTAATAATTAACTTATCATTATCTTATACTTTTAAAATAATGATTAATTTTCTTTTTATTTATTGTATTTAATAACTGTTTATTAGTTTTCTCAAAATAGAATAAATATTATATATGCTTTTGAATTTTATAATAAGCAAGCTTTTTTTTATTTCTATTATTTAATATAATTTTTTTTATTTCAATTATTTAATATAATTTTATTATTTGTGCATGTTTTTAAATAAATTATTTAATATTTTTTTTAACATTTTGTTCATTTTCAAGTTATACAACACACAAAATTGAACAAGTTTTGAAAAAATTAATATATTTATCCCATTAAAACCTGGTTGTTTTTCAAAACGAAAAAAAATTCACATCGCAAAATTCAATTAAATTACGAATTACAATTAGATTGATAATGATTAGATAGACAAAAATATCATCAAAAAATATATTAGAACAAAACGCTAAAAAAATTATTCAAGAAAAACTTCGAAAAAAATATAAACGGATAAAATGTCAAAAAAAACATTAACATTTTTTCGAACAAAACGTAAATAAAAAAAACTTTACGTTGCAAAATTGAGTTAAATAACGATGGTTACAGTTGTCATGAATAGACAACCAAAACTTTAAAAAATATTAAGAAATCTATTCAAACAAAAGAATAAAAAATTTATTTGAAAAAAAAAAAAAGTTAAAAAGAATGTAAAAGAATAAAACATTATAAAAACATTAAAAACTTTATTCGAAGAAAAAGTTACAAAAAATAAAACGGAAAAAAAAAAAATAACCTCACAAAATTGAATTAAATTAAGATTATATATATATATATATATATATATATATAATATATATATATATATATATATATATATATATATATATATATATATATATATATATATATATATATATATATATATATATATATATATATATATATATATATATGGGAAAAATGAATATACCCTTAAGGGTATATAAGCTATACCCAAACCCACTATAATTAGTTGTTTCATTTCATATATTCATTATAATGTTATTAAACTTCAACCTTAACTTGATTTACTTTGAAGATTTTCGAAATTTCATGATTGTTTTTCTCTTATATCACTTTTTTTTGCCGAAATAGGTTATATATATTAGAGTTGAAAATGAAAATTATGTAAGAGGAAGATAAATGTGAAATTTATAAAAATCTTAGAAGTAAATCAAGTTAGAAGTTGAATTATAAGAACATTGGACAATTATAATGTATACATATGATACAAACAACATAGTATGGTGACTTTGGGTACCTAAGTTTATATACCCTTAAGGGTATATTCACTTTTCTATATATATATATATATATATATATATATATATATATATATATATATATATATATATATATATATATATATATATATATATATATATATATATATATATATATATAGGTTCAGGTTCATTTGAGACCATTCTAATTTTGTGAGACCGTGAGACCAAATCTAAAAATAATTTTAAAATGCAAAATAAATGGAAAAATCCAAAAATTCTTTTTTTAAATATTATTTTCGGAACTTGAATTAACTAAAAAAAATATAAAAAAATAAAATAAAATAAAAAAAATTCCTTTTTTTTTTTTTTGAAAAATACGTGAAATATTCTAAATAGAATATTACACTGACATATTCTAAAAAATAATTTTAAAATGCAAAATAAATGGAAAAATCTAAAAATTCTTTTTTTAAATATTATTTTCGGAACTTGAATTAACTAAAAAAAATAAATAATAAATAAAAAAAAATAAGAAAAAATTCTATTTTTTTTGAAAAATACGTGAAATATTCTAAATAGAATATTACACTGTACATATTCTAAAAATAATTTTAAAATGCAAAATAAATAGAAAAATCAAAAAATTCTTTTTTTAAATATTATTTTCGGAACATGAATTAACTAAAAAAAATTAAAAAATAAAAAAAATAAAAAATGCGTCTCACGGTCTCACAAAATATAGGTGATCTCAAATGAACATAGCCCTATATATATATATATATATATATATATATATATATATATATATATATATATATATATATATATATATATATATATATATATATATAAACACTAAAAACAATAAAAATATATTAAAATAAAGCATTAAAAAAATTAAAAATATTCAAACGAAATGCTAAAAAGAATGTAAACAAATAAAATTAATTTTTATTTAATGATTATAGTTACTAGTTTATAACCCGTAGGAACCACGGGTTATAATTATAATTAATTTTTCTTAATAAAATTTTATAATTATTAATCAATTATTTTAAATAAATTATTAATTAAGATATATATCAAAATTTTAAAGTTATTATAAATTCAAATTTAACATATAATTAGAAAATATAAATTTGAATTTTGAAATGAGTTGTCTAGTATATATACATGATATAATATTACTGAAGAGTTGTATTAGAATAACACTTAACAAAAAGAGATTAAAACTATATATATATATATATATATATATATATATATATATATATATATATATATATATATATATATATATAATCAAGTAAAAAAATCCTAAAAACCATTTTTTATGAATACATTAATTAGAAAATAACTAAGAAAAGCATTTATGTGTAAATTAATTGATTATGAGATACATTAATTACCATGGTTGATATTTTGTAAAAAAATCTAATATAAAAACATGAAAATAAAAATATACTCCATGTATTCAGTTTGAATATTAGATGTATAAAAAAAAAAAGTTGTGACTTTCATTTACCAAATAAGCAATTGATTTTCACTTATATCCACCCCCCTTTCTCTCAACACACCTAATTTAACTTTTGCCCTAAAATCATCGGTGACAGAGAAAATTCTTCCACCACTGGCTACCTTTGCTCCAGCTAAAATACACACCAAGTATAATCCGATTTTAATTGCTCATTCTGAAGTTTGATCGGAGTTATGGAGTATTGGATGTTGGATGACAACATGAATGAAGGTAACACAACATTAAATGATGTTGATTTTTTGTTTTTTGAACATAACATGATTATGTTTGTCTAGAAACTTACCTGTTTGATTCGCAGATGATTATTGTTGAAGATGATACACAAGTGGGAATTTGTTGAAAAGTAAAGATTAAAGCTCTTTTTCAGTGGAAGCAAGAATCGGGTATGTGTGATTATATATTTCTAATTTGAATTCTGAAAATGATAAATAATAGGCTAATATTTAGGCAAAGTATAAATCGGATTAATATGATTAAATAAGAGATTGATTTTATTTGATTTAATTTCCAAATGAGTATCACATAAACTTTGGTAGGTGTGTGATAGATCTTGTGCACATATTTTAGACCCATCGATGTATATGAGTTCAAATTCGCCAAAACGTTTGTTGTGGATGCCATTTCCCGTTCTCTTAGTTAGACTTTGACTCCCACTTAGGTTTAGTTGTCTGCTGTTGTGGAATCTAAAAGATTGGATTCCGACATAACCAGAATTCATGGGTTAACTTGTTGTACAAATGGGTGAAATTCAGTTGCATTCTTTTTTAATAAAAGACCAAAATACCTATGTTCTATATATCTAAATGAATAATTACGTATAAAGATTGATTTCAATGTACTTTGGTCTTTTAACTCCTTTCAAGTGATTTGTTTGGTTGCAGTTGTTGAATAGATATATGGGAGGACTTCGATCCCATTCTTTGTTGGAATAAAGGTTTTTCTACCAATAAGTTTGGAGAAAGTCCTACCAAGGGTTCAATCCCAAGAGAAAGAGGAGTTACGTCAAGAAGAATCAACTCCTTAACATCACCTCTCAGAATTCCACCTTGAATTATTTCTCCCATGGCAACTGCTTCATCAGGATTCACTCATTTACGTGGAGTCTTCCTAAATATTTCAGTAACAACCTCCTAATCTTTAGGGACACGTGTCATTCCGACCGCCAGAAGAACTTCATCAACCTCTTTTGTTGTGATTCCAACATCCTTCACAAGTTTTAGCATCAGATGCATCAGTTGTGATGAATGGATGGTTGATGTATGTTTGGTTGTAGAAGAGAGCTCAATCATGGCTTTCTCAGCTGCTTCCCTTAGTATTTCAAAGGCACGACAGTCTTCTGACATGTCAATTCCTTATGTTCTTTTAAACTCACTCACAATAAACTCCAGCGTTATGTTTTGAAAGTTCTCTCTTACAAGGAATGTGTCCCCAATCATTGTTTAACCAATATGAAAGTAACGGTTTCAATTTTGGCCCCCGATCTTGTTCAAAATTATATTTTTGGTCCGTAATAGTTTAGTCTTGCAATTTTAGTCCCAGAGTCTTGAAGTTGAAAACTATCTTAAAAGAGTAACCTAATTTGGGTAGGATGATAACACCGAGTGTAAAGTTAACAAAAAAAAAATTGTTGTATAACATTCTATTTAACACATAGGTTTATAACATGACTTTTGTGTATTTGTAGGTTTTCTCATCTGGATGGAATCCAGATGGCTTGCTACAATCACCTTAATATTATTAAATTTGTTTACAGAGGTCTAGCAGCTTGAAAGTGGATATGATTTCAAGTAAGTGGTCTTATTTTTCCTGCATATTAGGAATTTATGTTTCTTTTTCTTTTATTTCTAAATTAGGATAAAATTGATAAAAAAAACACATTTCCTTATTTTGAATAGTTGTGGATAAAATTACAATAAACAAATGATAGAAATAGATGGAGTAAAAAATAAATAAATTGAAACAGGAAGAACGAAACAGTAAGAAAGTGGAAGAAAAAGATTAAATACCTGATGTTTGAACTTGCTTTTTAGCAGATTCCAAGAAATAGGAAGAAGAAAGTATGAAGAGTTTAAGTATCGCAACGTATGCAGGTATATATTTGTATAATTATGTCCTAAAATGTTAAGAATGTTACAAATATTGAGAGATAATGGAATTACATAAAATGGCAAGATACTTTTAGAGTATGTTGCCATTTAATGTTATTACTTGATCTTTTGTAGAAATTGTCCTTATAGTCTATATTTCTGTATTAATATTTTGAACTTAACCATTTGTATAAAAGCTTTAAAAACCAACAATATACTACAAAATATTTACGTAGATGACAGTAATGTACATATAAAGTTTTTTTTATGTATCCAAACATATGTCGTGAATATTTTAATAAAAAAATAGTGTCATAGATTGACCTCTATGATTATCGTTTCAGAAAAAAGAGAGGATGGAAGTGAAGAGTTTTGTATATTAAACATAATGGATTGAAATGTATGAATGTAGATGCAGAAATGCGGAAGAATTATACCCTGAAAGATTTGAAGACACCAGTGAAGAAAACAATTTTAGGGATAGATATTTGTACGTATTTATAGGTATAATGATAAAGTAATTGAAATTTCAATAGCTGATTTTTAGGGATATCATATCTCTATATCTCTATAATTTTGAATGTATAAAAGGAAAACATAAATTGAATGTTTTAAATGCAGATAAATTGTGGAGTATTAAAACTGATTTGATGATTTGTTGGAGTTAATATGATAATTTCAAATTTTGAAGCAAAAAATGGATGGGAAAAGAAGGCAAATTGTATTTGTGGTAGTGAATCGTGGAATTACAGAGGTTTAAGAGGGGGAAATTGGAGTATCAATAGCTGCTTTTTAGGGATATCATATTTGTATTCTCTATATTTCAATGCAGGTAACTTTGGAGCATTAAACTGATTTACTGATTTGTAGGACCTGATTTATGAAATAAAATTGCAGTTGTGGTATTTAGACCTTGAATTTAGGAAGCTTAAGAGGCAGACACACAGCAGTTAAAGAACTTGACAAATGGTAGTAGGAGATTCAATCTATTTATTTATTAGAAAGGAAGATTTAAGAAAAACAAAGTAATCATTAAGGGTCCATTAAAAGTTTAAAAGAAATCCATATATATATATATATATATATATATATATATATATATATATATATATATATATATATATATATATATATATATATATATATAATCTTTTAAACCAAATTCTCATCATTGTCTAACTTATAACGAATCTAATAACACCTTAATTTCTCAAATAGAGAAGGTAATCAAATACATCCTAACATCATCTTTGATAGTAATAAAATAAATAATAAATAAAGTAAATCCTAGGAATTTTACATCTTTATGGAACTCCAATGTTGTCTTGGTTGGAATAATGTCTAAGACTGCAACTATTTTAGGCAAGTATTTGACCCGATTGTGCATGGTCGTTTTGGGTTGCCTTCACCATAGCAACTTGACAGGGTGATTTATTATGAGAGAATAAATATTATTAATATATTATGAGAATAATATAAGGAATAATAATATTATTATTTGATTAATATAAGTCATAAATTAATTAGGTATTAATTTGGTGACTTAAAGAGATTAATTAAATAAGAGGGTATAAACTGTCAATTGTTTGATAGTTACACTTTGGGCTGTAAATTCTTCATGGATAGGGTTGGACGATTTCTAGGGCTTGGGATAAGCCACAAATCGTCCAAGGGCTTATCTTGGAAAGCATTTGGATTGCTTTGAGTAAAAGTTATCCAGTGAGGGTTTACGGATGAAACCCTAGGAGCCTTACAAGTATAAATAGATCTCTTGGGGTGGGGAAATCGACACCTGTGTCTTTGGAAGAACCCTGGCTGATTTTTGTCCTCTCTCCTCTTTCTCAAATCATCCTCCTTGCTAGTTGGTGTTTGTAAGCCATTAGAAGAGTGACATTTGTGACTCTAGAGCTCCAAGAACAAGAAGATCAAACAAGTGTTTCAAGGTAAACTTCTAACTTTGATTTTGTATTGTTCTTATACCTTATTAGCCATTATAAGTCTTGGATTCAATGCATGTTTAATTAGAGAAACCTAGATCCAAGCATTAGGGTTTGCATGTGCACATAGGAATGTTCATATGGCCAAAACCCATCAGCGGTATCAGAGACTAGATTGGTTTCTATTAAATTGATGCATGGTTGTTTGTTTCTTGCTTGTAGAATTTGAATTTTGTGGATCTGAGTGTTGAACTCGACAAGTCCCATAGTGGACTCGGCGAGTTGCCTTGACTCGGCGAGTCCAATTGGGTACTCGACGAGTCCGAATGTCAGGAAGAGCAAAACTCGGGATTTTTTGATATTTATCTTATGGAAACTTGCCTTTATCATATTAGATCAACCTAAATCCGATTTTTTGATATATATGACTATATGCTTGATCTAATTGAAGATGTTTATCAATTAATAAAATATTTAATTTCCTTATGTGATAATTATTAATTATTTTAATTAAATTGATAAATTGTTTTGCAAGAAATAATTAAATAAATCAAATATGGATAATTATGTGATTAAATGTTAATTTAGATTATTTGTTATTTGATCCTCTATGTTTTTAAAAGTTTAAAACCTACCCTCAAGTTTTGAAATTTATGTTTTGTGATTCCAAGTTTAATTTGGACAATTTAAATTTCAAACCCGAGAATTTTATAAGTTTAAAATTCAACCCTATACTAATATAATATTACAAGATTAATATATATATATATATATATATATATATATATATATATATATATATATATATAACTAAAATACTAGTCTTACCGTTAGTAGGCCTCATTCACGAAGCCGGTCTGTAAGGTGGATATACGGTTGCTGCCTATAAAATGGCGCTTAATGGGTGTACACTCACACCCACCGCTTGCTTGATCGGTGGAGGGTCGTTAGCCAAATGGGTAGGATAGGGCAACCTCATCTCCTCATTAAAAGTATAATATGAAATACAAAGTAACTACATGTTTTTTCAAAATTCCCAATCCTAGTTACTTTAGGAAAAGTGAATTGATGCAATCCCATGAAATTACACTTTGCACCCTTGCTAAGAACTTAGTGGAGCGTGTTTGGTTTACCAGCACACTAATTGGTTCTAAGCGAAGGATGGCAAAGGGTGATTCATTGTTTATCATAGTTCGATGGAGCATGTGTGGTTTACCGGCACGTCGAATAGGTGATCGTTACAATGAAGACACCATGTGAATTTGCATGGTAATTCACACCCGCTTTATGATCCTTGGTATCCCAGTCACAAACGAGAGGGGCATATCGAGATTTAAACATGCCATTGAAAAGTTTCAATGAATCTCATTCAAACCTAGGAATTCTCAATACATTTAGAACTTAAAGTTATGTTTTCATGGTGTAGAATTAGTGAATCGTCATTCACTTACCTTCAAATTGTTTGCATGTTAGATTACGACATCCCTTTTCTAATATGCAAATATTATTGTTGGATTCTAGCCCTAATTTTTCTTATTGGGTGATTATTAGGGATCCAAATTCTAATCTAACTTTTTCCTTTCTATTTATAGATGTCAAACGCAAACAACGCTGCTGCAAGCTCGTTCACATTAATGAGCCTTTGCCAAAAGGTTACTTTCGATGGAACGAACTTTAGCAAATGGATAAGATAGATTTGCACGATTGCTCGCTACGAGGACAAGGAGTATGTCCTCGATGAGAAGCTTGAGAAGATCAATCTTGAAATCGCTACTCCGGTTGAGATCACCGCTTTTGAAACTCATGAACGTGATGCAACGAAGGTTCATTGCATCATGATAGCCACTATGAAATCTGAATTCCAAAAGTCGTACGAGGACATGTATCCGTACGAAATGCACCAAGACTTGTTGGAGAGATACCACCAAAACGCGAGACAAGAGCGTTACGAGATTTTCACTAACATGATTTCCGCTAAGATGGGTCATGGAGAATCTCTTACCGTGCACCTGCAAAAGATGCAAAGGTATGTCGATCGTCTTCGTAAGTTGAATGTTGACTTTGGGGAAGACTTGGCGATCGACATGGTGCTTCACTCTTTGCTTCCGTGTTACAATCAATTTAGGATGACCTATCACATGAGCAAGGAATAGGTCACCCTAAGTAAGCTCCAAGGTCTCCTTAGGGTTGCTGAGAGCAATCTCAAGGAAAAGTTCGTTGCACCTACTCCCAATCCACCCGTTGCTCCTGTTTTGGCCATTGGGCAAGGAAGAGGAAGGCTCCGTCTAAGAGCCACCACAAGAGAAAGTCCCAAGATGGTTCCTCTTCTAGTGGGACAAAAGTTGATCCCGCTAAGCCTACTTCTAACCTAAAGGAGGCAGAGTGCCACCATTGCCACAAAATAGGGCATTGGAAGAGAAGCTGCCCAAATTACCTGCAAGCTATCAAGGAAGGAAAGATCAAGCCGTATTTCACAGATATATACACAATTAAATCTAATGATTCATCTCATGCTATTTCTTGGGTCCTCGATACCGGGTGTGGTTACCACATTTGTTCTGAATTGCAGGGACTAAGAAGAAATAGGGATGTGGAGCATGGAAGAATAAATCTAATCATGGGGAATAGAAGATCGTCGCCTGTGACCAAGATTTGAGTGTATTCTCTAGTGCTTAGGAATGGTTTATGTTTAGATTTAAACAATTGTTGCTATTTGCCAGAAATGGCTAGAAACATTATTTCATTTCATGGTTTGTTTAGACAAGGTTTTAGATTTTCTTTTAATAATGAGAATGGTTCTATTTTGGCTTATCTAAATGGTGTCTTTTATTTTGAAGCAATACCGTGTAATGGAATTTATGAAACTGTTATGATTGTTGATAACTTAGGAAATGATGTTTTATGCATGGATTCTTCCTATAGTATGGATAAGGCATCCTTGTGGCATTATCGTCTTGGACATGTCAACAAGAAACTCATAGCCCAACTCCAAAAGGATGGAGTGTTGGAGTCATTCGACCTTAGGGAAGATGACACATGCGAGTCTTGTTTACTTGGAAAGATGACTAAGTCACCCTTCGCTGGCACGTGCGAAAGGGGGGAGGGTCTATTGGACCTCATACATACCGATGTGTGTGGACCGTTTAGATCTACCACAAAGGATGGAAACCGCTTCTACGTGACTTTTACTGATAACTATAGTAGATATGGGTATATCTACTTAATCAAGAAAAAGTCAGAAAATTTTGAAAAGTTCAAAGAGTTCAAGAATGAAGTGGAGAATCAATTGGGTAGGAAAATCAAGATGCTTCGATCCGATTAAGGAGGAGAGTACCTAAGTCTTGAATTCCACGATTATCTCAAGGAGTGTGGAATAGTTTCACAATTGACACCACCTAGGATACCGCAGTTGAATGGTGTGGCAGAAAGGCGTAATCGAACCTTGTTGGACATGGTTCACTCTATGATGAGTTGTGCTGCGCTATCTATCTCTTTTTGGGGGTATGCCTTAGAGACTGTCGCCCATATCCTTAACCGAGTACCTACTAAGAAGGTTGTCAAAATGTGGATGGGGAAAGCTCCTTCGTTAGCACATATCAAGGTTTGGGGTTGCGAGGCTTTCGTAAGACGAGATACTCACGACAAGCTCGAACCTCGTAGTGAGCGATGTATTTTCATCGGCTACCCGCAGAAATCCTTTAGATATCTCTTCTATAGACCGAAGGACAATGTTGTCTTTGTTGCGAGGAGAGGAGTTTTCCGAGGACGAGAACTCATAGGCCAAGGAGACAGTGGGAGGAAAATCGAGCTTGAAGAGATTAAAGAGCTGATAGATGAAGGAACCTCTACCGCTGGCACTCAACCCGAGGAGGAAACTCTGGTTGAACCGATTGACGTATCATTACCTCTTAGACATTTCGAAAGAGTTAGAGTTCAACCCCAGTTGTATGTATTTCATATTACTACCGAAGGGGACACATATATTAGTGATAGTACACTAATAAACCTTGATGAACCTAATAGCTAAAAGGAAGCCATGGCAGGCCCGAAGTCTAAAAAATGGAAAGAAGCAATGGATAGCGAGATCCAATCCATGTATGATAACCAAGTTTGGAATTTGGTTGATAATGTGCATGGACGTAAGACCGTTGGGTGCAAATGGATCTTCAAGAAGAAGACCGACGTGGATGGAAAAGTACACACGTTTAAGGCGCGATTGGTTGCGAAGGACTTTACTCAAACTCTCAGAGTTGACTATGATGAGACCTTCTCACCAGTTGAGAAGATAAAGTCTATTAGAGGGATGCTAGCTATTGCTGCATTTCATGATTATGAGATTTGGCAAATGGATGTCAAGACCGCTTTCCTTAACGGGAAGTTGGCTGAGGATGTTTACATGGCTCAGCCGGAGGGGTTTGTGGATCCGAAGCATCCGAATAGAGTGTGTAAGCTTGAGAAGTCCATTTATGGACTTAAGCAAGCGTCTCGCAGATGGAATCTTTGCTTCGATGAGAAAGTCAAAGAGTTTGGATTTGTACGAAGCGAAGATGAATCGTGTGTATATGTCAAAGCCAGTGGGAGTATAGTAAGCTTCCTCATTCTATATGTCGATGACATATTACTCATAGGAAATGACATCCCGACTATGCAGGAGGTTAAGTCCTGGCTCGGGAAGTGCTTCACTATGAAGGACCTCGGAGAGGCTTCCTATATTCTGGGAATAAGGATAGTGAGAGAACGAAGTAAGAGACTAATAGGACTTAGTCAGAACACTTACTTAGAGAAGGTACTAAAACGTTTTAGTATGGAAAACTCAAAGAAGGGAGAATTACCGATACAAAGTAATGCCAAGTTGAGTAAGACTCAAAGTCCAAGTACCGAAGCCGAGATAGCTGAAATGAGCAGAGTTCCATACGCTTCCGTAGTTGGCTCAATCATGTACGCTATGACTTGTAATCGCCCTGATGTAGCCTTTGCTTTGAGCATGGTTAGTAGATATCAAGGGAACCATGGTAGAGCTCATTGGATTGCGGTGAAGAATATCCTTAAGTACCTTCGGAGGATGAAGGAATGGTTTTTAGTCCTCGGAGGGAGTGATGACTTGAAGGTGCGAGGGTATAGTGACGCCAGCTTTCAAACCGACAGGGACAACTACCGTTCGCCGTCGGGATGGGTCTTTACCCTGAATGGAGGAGCAGTAATTTGGAAAAGTTCCAAGCAAGAAATCGTAGTTGATTCAACATGCAAATCAGAGTACATCGCAGCGAGCGAAGCATCGAAAAAGGCAATATGGTTAAAGAACTTCATTGGTGATCTTGGAGTCATACCTACCATAAAGGAGCCCATGGAGATTTTCTGTGATAATGATGGAGCGGTTGCCTTGACCAAGGAATCGAGGGATCATGGTAGATCTCAACATATCGACATAAAATATCATTTTATCAGACATCGTGTAGAAGAAGGACAACTCGTAGTGAAGAGGATATCATCAGAAGATAACCCAGCAGATCCACTTACGAAGGGATTGAGCAGGGTTAAGCACTTGCAGCATGCTAGGAGCATTGGGCTGAAGGATGATATTAGTATAGATTAGATAGTTTTAGAAACGTATAGTAGATAAATGTAATTAACATTTGATGATTAAGTAAAAGAGTATTATTTATAAGTAAAGTTACTGTCCAATGTTAATCATTTAACTATTGTTTCACTTTGCATGTTTTGACTTCCAGAATAATTGAGTTTATTAAGAATAATCGAATTATTCAAATTGTCCACAATCGTTCATATGTTGGAAGTAGATATGAATGAAGATTGTCATTAATTGGTGTGTAGATTGTCTAAATGGTATTAGACATAGAAAAAGATTGCTGCAATGTTCATGAGTGCTTATGAACTGGTTTTGAGCATTGGAACAAACCCGCGCTTGCTGGAATCACCTTATGGAATGTGATATAAAAGGTGATCGCAAGACGATAATATCATATAGTCTTAAAACCTAGATATATGGTTTGTTATTTGTTAATTGATTGTACATTGATAATGCGAAAACGCATCAGTAACTTGGTGTTATAAAACGCATTGTTGTGTATAGTTGATTAATGAATAAGTAAATGCATATAAGTCGAAGTTTATCTGTAACTTTTATCCTAAGAGGGTAAAAGCGATATCTCGGCTGCTCGATGATTTGATTTGACTTATGTGCCGGGCCCGGTCATAACTGAATTGATGTGTTCGATTAAGTTCTATGTCAAATAAATCGGAGATCGAGAAACCAAATGCTAAACTAATTATTCCATAGAATTGTCAGCATGATATCTAACAGAGGACTGTACGATCCCTTATCTAAAGGACAACATTGATTAGATCAAAGTTTGATAGCGTCTTTGAGAGCTACGATTGCAAACCGGATTGTACTTGTGTATATAGTTACTAGACTTATCCAAGTGGGAGACTGTTGGAATAGTGTCTACGGCAGCAACTATTTTAGGCAAGTATTTGACCCGATTGTGCATGGTCCTTTTGGGTTGCCTTCACCATAGCAACTTGACAGGGTGATTTATTATGAGAGAATAAATATTATTAATATATTATGAGAATAATATAAGGAATAATAATATTATTATTTGATTAATATAAGTCATAAATTAATTAGGAATTAATTTGGTGACTTAAAGAGATTAATTAAATAAGAGGGTATAAACTGTCAATTGTTTGATAGTTACACTTTGGGCTGTAAATCCTTCATGGATAGGGTTGGACGATTTATAGGGCTTGGGATAAGCCACAAATCGTCCAAAGGCTTATCTTGGAAAGGATTTGGATTGTTTTGAGTAAAAGTTATCCAATTAGGGTTTAAGGGTGAAACCCTAGGAGCCTTACAAGTATAAATAGACCTCTTGGGGTGGGGAAATCAGCACCTGTGTCTTTGGAAGAACCCTGGCCGATTTTTGTCCTCTCTCCTCTTTCTCAGATTATCCTCCTTGCTAGTTGGTGTTTGTAATCCATTAGAAGAGTGACATTTGTGACTCTAGAGCTCCAAGAACAAGAAGATCAAACAAGTGTTTCAAGGTAAACTTCTAACTCTGATTTTGTATTGTTCTTATACCTTATTAGCCATTAGAAGTCTTGGATTCAATGCATGTTAAATTAGAGAAACCTAGATCCAAGCATTAGGGTTTGCATGTGCACATAGGAATGTTCATATGGCCAAAACCCATCAGTCTTCATGTTCGAGCATTCTTTTTTTCTTTTACGCCGTCGCTTACAATAAAATTTTATGAGTTGTGCACATTTAAAGTTTTGACATGGTAAACCTAATGTATAATGTGTTTGTGTTACATATAGATGTTTATCGGTATAAAACTAAATAGTTTATCATAGATCCCACTACAAATCATATGGCAGTACTAGTACATATCATCAGATGCCACTATTTAAGAAAATGTTTAAATATCCAGAGAAAAAATCCATTAACTTTGACATTGACTTTTTAGCCTTAGAACCCTTGAAATGAGATTATTCGTTCTTTGTTGTTGTTTTTTGTTTTAATTGATTTTGTAGGTTCCAATAAAATATAATGATTACCATCATTGCTAACTTAAAAATAAATCAACTTCTGGCATTCTCACTAGGTAATTACTTTCTCCAAGGTCATTAAATGTTTTGGTAATATTTATAATAATAGCAGAGTCTGTTTGGGTTGGCCTCATAACCCAAATAACATAAGAAATGAAGATAACTAAGTTGTTAATTTATTTAGGAATTAATAAATTAATTAGAAATTATTTTGGTAATTAATTAAAAGGTATTAATTAATTAAAGAGCTTGAATATTAAATAATTATGTGAGATATTAATTGTAATATTCCAGAAGCTTCTCGAAAGTTTTTAGGGGATGGCTTTGAAGGTTCTTTGAATATGGATATCATAGGTTTGAATAAGATAAGGATTAACCCTATAGTTTGATTTTTTTGAGAATTTTATATGTGGCCTCTATAAATAGACTGTTAAAGGTCAAACCCTAAAGTTGGTTATTCTCCTATTAATTATCCACTTATCTCTTCTTTCTCCTAGATATACTAAATTCATAACCTAGGGTTAGTAAATTTTGCATAAACCCCTAAACTAGGGTGTCTTCCTTTTGCTTTTGGAGTTGTTGGTCTGACCTCATTGGTGGGGTGCTACATTAGATCCATCATTCATAGCAATGAACTGGCTGTCACAAGATCACAATTAAGCAATCAAGAGATTAGTAATTCCTTATTTTGTTGATTTTTAAAGTATTTTTGCTAAAACTAGTAAAACCTAGATTCTAGGGTGCATGTACACTTAGGTAAATCTTATGATTGTTTCGGCTACTTTACATAGTGTATCTGATTCTTAAGAATCTCAGCAGTGGTAATAGAGCCTAATAGGTTTTAGTTTTAGCACAACCTTTGTAAAAATTGAAAAATAAAAGAAACCTATTAATCGCGTATTCGATCCTAAGTTTTAGTTTATATCACAAACTTTGTAAAAATTGAAAAACAAACCTCGTCATGGGCGTATTTTCAGATTTTGGGTTTTTGACTGATTTCAAAATTTTAGGGATAAACTGTGACAACCAGAAATCTCTATTTGAAAGTCAACTCAATCAATCAAAAGTCATACTTGCTTCTACTATTTGTTAACGTGTTTAGAGGCAGTTTGAGAGTCTCTAATCCAAGTGCACTCAAGGGTTGAATGTTGGGAAGCATTATCTTGGAATCAGTAGTTTGCACTCGAGCCTGGAAAACCTTCAAAGGTGGTTCACGGATGCAAACTAGGTTCACAGTCGTGAACCCATGCTTGGGTCATGAACCACCCTCCATATATATGGGATTCACTCATTTTCTCCTCACTTCTCCAAGCTCCAGCCGTGAACATCTCCATTCTCACTACAAGAAAAAAGGCCTTTTACGACGCGTAAAATACGACGCTCATTGATCTATGTTACGCAAAGGAGAGTGACATTAGAAAAATGTCATCTCTTCAAAAAATTTAAGGATAGAAGACACGCATTATTGCGCGCCCTTAAATTAGTCTCTAAAAAAAAAACACAGAGGGCACCTATAATAAAATGCGCGTCGTCTAAGGATGTCGCTTTATAATTTTTAATGGAACGCGCGTTCCATCCTTTAACAGTAGGGGGAAATGAAATTCTGAAAAAATTAAAAATCCCGCCTTCCTTTTTTTTCTCCTTTCCCTCTTGCCCTGGACGCTCCTTCCTTCCCCCTCCCGACATTGACTGCTGCTTACTTCTTCCCTCACTTCTACCTACTGGAACCACCATATCTCCCACTCAATGTTGAAATTGTTAGAAAAATCCCTAATTATACTCTCAAGTCTAAATACAGAAAAAATACAAGATGGTGAAGAAGTAGCAGTAGAAAAAGCCCTAATCGGAGGTGGTCCTGTTCTTCATTGTTTCTTCGATGTTGAAATTGTTAGAAAAAGCCCTAATCGGAGGTGGTCCTGTTCTTCCTCCCACCACGATTCCCAGCTTTTGTTCGCCGGAACACCGATTCCACCGTGGTTTCTGATCCACGTTGACCAGTCGTCCCAGTCTTCAACGATTTTCTGCGATTCAAATCCGGATGGGTTGAAAAGAAAAGGGGCGAACAGCCACGACACGACTAGGAACCACATTGAGATGGTTAGGTGGCTCTGTATGTGGCGCCGCCGTGGAGAATTGTGCGACCGAAATAGTGAAGTTTGGTGCCAAGAGAGAAGGTGAAGAAGACAGCGGAGAGCTGGAGGTTCATGATTATTAGGTCACCGAGTGCAGTTCTGAGGCCTCTTTCGAGTCCGATCTCCATAATCATCGGTAACGCCATTAAAAGAACAAGTTGAACTACAGATTGAGAAGCCATGGCTGCTTTCAAAGGTTTATCTCCTTGCATCTTTGCTGATTTCATACTCGCTTTTTCTAATCCACTTAAACAGAGATATAATCTCCCGTATAAGAACGCATACACAGTAAGCATCACCATCTGAAACATAAGATAATTTGTCATTTTCTTTAGACTTTAAACTGTTAGACACACACACACACACACACACACACATATATATATATATATATATATATATATATATATATATATACAGATATTAATTAATTTACCATTGAGCTAACGTCGTCCTAGTTCTTAGATGGTGTTTGTGTGTGCATAGACACACACGAATGTGGAGTCTCCAAAGCTGTTGATATCATAGACAACATCATAAAGGATCCTTCAAGGGCACAATTGCTAAAGTTTTTCATGTCTGATGGAGAACTTTCAAAAGAACTTGATGACAGATTTGGCTCTTAGTGTGGGGATATTTTGGTCTTGATTGTTATTAGAACTTTTTAACTTTTAACTTTTATGATTTAGTAATGATTTATTCCTATTTTTATTTTGTAACAGGCTTCGGTTCCCACGAACGAATCTGATAATGATTGACCAGGTTCAACAAAGTCAAACGTTCATATTTTGATAGAGGTAAATACCAGAATACAAAATGAAACCAAAAAACAATAATTTATAAAATGAAAATGATCCTGTATTTACAAAACCAATAACAATCGATACATCAATATGTACAACAACTTACATTACAATGAACCCGTATCGTTAACCATTCAAAATTGACATTGAAGAAACAATGAAAAGTTTTTACCTTTTGTTACTTTTCTAACTCGGTTTAAGCAAAAATTCACCTTTTTTTTTTACTGGGATTGCAGCTGTGTACTTACAGTGGGCAGGAACATTTTACCAAAGAAAAGAAGGAAGAATGATTTCAAGAGGAATTGGAATTGTGATCATCTGCGACTAATGTGGGTATTTGACCTTGATTGACAAAGTCAATCTTGTTTAATCTCAAACAGCAAAGAATTTTCTCGGGTAATTCTTCTGGTTTTTGAGCATGTATGTTTTTTTTAACAAGAAAAAATATTAGGGAGGGAAAAAGTTGTAATAGTTTGAAAGTACATCAACAATTCATGATTAGATTTAGATTACTTGAATTGTTAAGCCGAGATTCATAATCCCGTGTTTTAGACGTTCACGAAATGCATCCAATCCTTTTCTTGCTATGTAACTAAATCGATGAATATCAAGGTGAATTTCAAAGTAATTTGATCCCTTAAAGAAGTTGTGTTGGGGGCGTGAGAACATGGCTCCATATAATCAACAGAGTGAAGGGGACAAAAATATTAGTACTACTACTCCTCCTGTTGTTGCTGCATAAAGCAAACCAAATCTGAAAAAGATTCAAATGATGTCTAAAACAACAGGTGAAGATAATATTCAAAGCATAAAAACTTATGTTACTGAATTAAAAGAACGTGTGTCAAAGTTACAATACCAAAAACAGCTACTTGTCTGCCAGGTTAGTTACAATTTAGAAAGAAAGTAAGTTTTTACTAAAATTCCGAAAATGCCCTTTGTAAAATTATTGTTTTGGTTTGAACAGGCATTCGAGGTAGAGGAAGCAAACGATGGTGGTGGTGGTGGGGCCTCTGATGAGATGGATTTTGTGGAGGAAATGGAATATCCTATCATGCCACGTCACCTTGTGTTATGTCAGGTACCTATGGAACAAGCTTGTACTCCTCGAATAATAGTATTGCAATCACTCATATTACCATAAATTTCAATCCTATAGACTTACAATGCAATTTCGTTCTAGGTATAATTCCATCAATGATATACAACCAATAAAACTACTTTTGTCAAACACATATATGTACACTACACTAACGGCACACCTGTTGGATTAGGGTCTGATATGTGTTCTACAGGTGTATAATCGTACTGCCATCCCACTGGATTCATCCCCGTTGCTTTCTTTCTTTTTACATTTGGCAATGTTGGCTATCTACGTGTCATTTCCTACAAAATATCCGTTTGTGATAATAATTTAAAAATAAAATAAAAATAAAAAAACTCTTTTGTAAAAATCTATGGGCCGAATAAGAAAGAGTGCATTTTAATTGATTCATCAATTAACTTTTTTTTATAAGGTGTAAGTTAATTATCGTTCGATATAATCGACTTTGATCGATAAAAGTTGAAATGCAATAAATATGATCAAGGTTTTCTAGAGATAATGCATAATTAAAAGGTTCCCTAAATAATGTACTGATGAAACGTGGCTTTCGCATGTCGGCATACTTTTTTGTTTGACTTGATGGGCTTTCTTGGTTAACCACTTAATCTGGACAGCTTAGTGTATCAAAACACCAATCCTTCCCCTACTTGCCCTTAATATTTTTTCCACCAACTTCTCTCATGTTAAAATTGATGATGATTATGAAATCTGTTTGTTGGGATGTAAGGGTAAAATGGTCATTTGGTCTTAGGGGCTGTTTTATAGTTGCTAACCATTCAGCCACTTTACCATACAAGACTTGATGGGAAAATAAAAGAAAAAAGAAACAGTCCCTGAATTATTTGTATTGATTCATGATTGATACCTTGTGTTTTCCCATTCCAGGTAACAGTTTCAAATTCGAATCCAAACATAGTAATGGTTGGATTTCGTGTCCCTGTGGGGAACACATTAGCAAACCATATACCCTCTGAGATAACAATTTTCCAAAGAGTTATAAAACTAGACGAAGGCATGAGGTCATGGTATGACATCCCATTTACAGTTGCAGAATCCCTTCTAGCTGATGAAGAAATTACAATCTCCATAGGAACAACTTTCAACAGATCAACTTTACCAAGAATATACACTTTAGAAATTTATGGTAGAGTAAAGGATGAATTTGGTTGGAAGGAAAAAATGGATGCAGTACTGGACATGGAGGCACGTGTGCTTGGTAGCAGTTCTTGGGTTTCAGGATCTGGGAAAAAACGTTGCATTGGTCAAGTTACTCCTATTGAAGAACAGGTTGTTTCAAGCCGTTTTGCCTAAATGAGAAATATATTATCAAGTACACAAGTCACTTCTCTACTTCAGTTTTTTATATTATGCTTTTACTAATTTACAATCACAGGGACAACAGATGCAAATGAGGAATCTTCACGATCACATGCCATTCTTCGTTTATAAATCTTGCAGGAAATGAAAGAGGTGCAGATACAACTGATAATGATAAGAAAACAAGGTAAAGGTTGGAATATAGAATGGAATGGAATGGAATGAGTCATTCCTTCCATTTCTTCCCTCTTTATTTTTCTCTCTCTCTTTTATTCTAATGATCAAAGTTCTTGTTTTTAATATCAGTTTCCCTGTTCTCTTTTATACTTGATGCACCTTTTATTTTCAGGCTTGGCCTGTGCGTACTCCAAGGCCTGTTGCTTTCAAGCTTGTTGCTGATACCCCTCTTCTTACTGGACAGGTAAGTTTCAAATCTTTTTGTTGTGGATTTCTTATAGTTTCTTTTTGTTGTGGATTTCTTATAGTTTACTTAGCTTCTTAAATCAAAGAGTATAAAGCTTTCCTAATGTGTTCTAATAATTAAGAAAATGGTGCTTTTTTTGAAAAATGCTTCTCAATTTATCTTATTAGGAAGAATGGAGAATTGGCTTCAAATCATATGTTTTTTTTTCCAGTAACTTCCACTTCCTTCATGGGTTTGTAACAATACTGATGGACTTTGCTATTTTGTTGTATAGTGTATTACCTTGGATATAATTTGTTTTTACAGTTTTCTCTTTTTATTTAATTTAAATTTGGATATAAGTTTGTAACACATGGGATTTATGATTGCAGCAAACAATCTTTCTTTTCTTTCCAGACATGATTAAAGGCATGTTTTTGGCTGTAGTTATTGGACCACCTGTTGTGGTTGCCATCATTTTAATAGTACATGTATTATTCTATCTCTGAGAAATTTCATTTGCCATGTCATCAAAAGTTGCCAGATGGACTATTATCTTTCATGTTTGAGTTGGTTCTCAACTTGTAGAAAAATAACATAAAATATTTTGGCATCTGAGTGTAAAAAATAATATTTGAACTCATAAGTTCCTTAATAATACTTTATTGTGTTACATGTACTTTATTACTTACTCATAATATATAATTCAATCTGATTATTGATTATGTTTGGTGAGATCATGTTCTCTGTTCTTGATGCTGCATCTGATAGGGAACCAAAAGTGAGGACTTTTTTTCCCCCTGACACTTGAAATAACAAGGTAAGGAGAGCATTCTAAACATTCTGGAAACTTTAAAAGAAGAGGGAAATAGGGTCTTGTTCAATGCTTTAGCTATGTTTTCTCTAAGGGAGATCAACTTATCAAAAGTAAGTTACTGTTTCACCCTTTTATTTAATATTTTTGTGATTGAATGAAAGTCTTAATGAAAGTAATTGACAACCCTTTCTCTGTAAATGATGTTGTGATTGTGGGAGAGGTGTTGTGTTTTTCTCTGTTGCTAGGTAACCTTCTCAACAACAACATTCTACTTAAGCAGGTGAGTAATCAAGATTAAGGGAGACTTGTAATCATGTTTGACATTCCTTTCCAGTAAGAAATAGAGTTGTATGATTATTTGTTAGTTTTATAGGAATGTATAACCCATGTTAGCAATGTATTATTTTTGTTTAACATTTGAATGATTCTTTGTATGACATTACAATTTGTGTAATTTATTTTATTTTTTGAGTATGAAATTTTATTTTATATTATGCAATGGATTGTATTTTTTGTATATGGTATTTTATTTCTATTATGAGAAATTAAATGAAAATTTAATTTAAAAATAATAAATATATAAATTTATTTTTTTTAAACATTTAAATTTACGATACGCAAAAATGTGTATCATCTTCATTTATGACATGGCCTTTCTTGACAGGGGCTTTCTTGATACGCATTGCGTGTTATTAACACGCGCGTCGTAAGGTTACGACACGCGAATGCGTGTCATCTTCCTTTATGACAGGGCCTTCCTTGATACGCATTGCGTGTCGTAAACGCGCGTCGTAATTGCGTGTCGTAAATGAGCGTCGTAAATGCGCGTCGTCTATAGACGACGCGCAAAAGCGCGTCGTCTCTCTTTATGACAGGGCCTTCCTTGACACGCATTTGTGCGTCGTCTGAGCCTTTTACGACGCGCAATGAGCGTCGTAAAAGGCCTTTTTTCTTGTAGTGTCTATCTCAATTATCTTCAACCGTGGTCACCCCTAAAGGCCACAAAACATAAGTGTTTCATCCTTTACTTGTTTATGCTTAGAAACCCCTTTGTTCTAGCCTTGATTCATCACTTTTCATCACCATCTTCAAGATCTTCAAGAGTTCACGGTGGTAAACCCTTCATAAGATCTTGGGTCGTGAACCATTGTAAAATTGTGAACCCTCCTTAGATGCAAGATTGGACTGTAAACACATCATGTGTTCTATGGTTGTGAACCCTCCCAAGATCATGAACACTCCTTGTTTGGCCGATAACTCCCTTCAATCAATCATATGTGATTGTAACACTTCATTGCAAGTGTTTCCTACTTACTAAGCTTTTTTTTACCTTAACATGTTGGTTGTTATATACACTAATTGTGTTCATATATGTGTCAGTATATGCTTAATAGGATCCGTTTGTGCTCGAGACTTCACTTGGGATACTTAGCATCCTATATAGATCTTTCATTCAAATCACTCACTACAGGTGAGTTCATACCCCTACAATCAACCTTTTACATGTTTTAAATACTTTTTTTTAGGGGGGGGGGATACAAGTTGAAACACGAAAGTATTGTGTTTGTTTATACATTTGATTACTTGCAAACAAAAGGACTTTACTGTTTTCAAACATTGTTAAACTTCACTTCAAAACCCTTTTCAAAACTACTTATAAACTCTTTTACTTTCAAAACCATATCCATATAGATATTTATGTATAAATATGCTTTAATGGACTTAGGACTAATTTTAATAAGCATGACTCCTATTCCTTATTTGGTTGTGGGCTTAGGGTAGGATTCACTAGTTTGAGTGTTGATTAACTTATAATTATACATACTAAATACTTATATGAATATTAAACCTCATTCTCAAAGTTATACTTAACTTAATTGTTTATGCTTAACAAGTGACTCTTTTCAACAAGTCAGTTACACAACAAACATACTAGTAAACTATAATAGGTATAGTTTAGAGATCATACATATACATATACAAGAACAAGAAGTAATACTATACACATACATTTACAAACAGAACATATACACTTACAAAAGGAACACACACATACATATACAAAAAACAGAAGGAACATACACAATATACATGTACATGATAACTAAAATGTGAGATACTACTTCATGACACAACAATACACTTGTTGTGTCACGTTTTGTAACCAGAGTCACCTAGAGGGAGAGCGTGAGTTTGTGTATAGATCTATATGGGATTGACAATCCCACACCTCGCTGCTAGCTATAGTAGGACCTGCAAGTCCACAGGTGAACAAATGTCATACATATTCGACGTCTGAAGAACGTCGTGTATTTACACTAGGTCGATCAAGCATGGTTATAACCCCATCACATTTTAACCTACATTAACCAACCCAATTATAAGGCAAGAAAACTATCAGTTGAGTATCATTCACTAGTACAAACATTTCATTTTCATTTCTACAAGAGAACAAACATACAAACAGTCGGGTCTTGGTAGAAGACAACATTTCATTATAAGCAGAAAATATAGGATTTTTTGGGAAAACAAACAAACCCTTTTTATGATACAAATACAAACATTACAGTGAAACAAATACAACATAATGGCACTAAACTACTTATGATCCCACCAATATCTTTATGTTGATGTTCTCTTTTTCAAAATAACTTGTATTCTCAGGAAATCAGTAAGACAGGTACACTCGTTCGACTTTTGAGAAGACGAAGCGGAATACAAGACTCGTCTTATTCTTTTGTTACATTCATTTTTGGTGATTTTTAAACTTTACAAAGAACACACTTGTATTAACCATACTATTTAATGTAATGGATGTTGTTGCTTGATTTACTATTATGCATTGTTATGATATTATATTTAACGTCCTACACCCCCGAATGTTTCCGCCAATTCAGTTTGGGGGTGTGACATAAACTTATAGTTTTCAAATATTATTTTAATTTTTTAAATCTTAATATTTGAATTTGGTAATTAATTTGAAATATTATTGGAATTCAAATTTGAATATTTAATTAATTAAATTTGAATATTTATCTTGAACTTTATTTAATAAGAGAATTAAATTAAAAAGACAAGATTATAAATTTAAAAAGTTTAAATTTAATATATGATATAATTTACTATATGTATAACAATTATATAACATGTATCCTCACATGTTACTAAAACATTATCGTTGAATCAAAGACTAGACTCATCCACTCTAATACTCTAAGAAAGGTTTCAGGAAGTCTTTGTGATTCCTAATGAGGTCGGTTTTTAAAATTCTTCGTGCTTACCACCCTTACAGCCTTTTGTATTTTAAGAGTCGAGTTACTAAAATGGTTCGAACAATTTTTTTTAAGATTAAAAGTATTAACCAAGTAATAAAATAAAACTCCCATTTTATATATGAAAAACATTAGTTATGTCTTACCCATGAAACACACGTTTTGTTTATATTCTGATGATGTTGTGTGTGTCATTAACTAACACTTCATTGTGAGAATATAAGTTAAAATGATGAGTCGCTTGGGAAATTATTTTGTTGATAGAGTGTGTGTGGTTAACCGACACGTCAATATGAAAATAAATTTATGTCGAGGGTTAAGAGGTTTTTCATGATTAATTCACCATCCATTTAGTGGTCCACAATATCCCTATCATTAAAATTGATATGAGCACAATTGAGATTGGCATTCCATTGAACTTCACTGAATCTCAAATGATCTAGGAGTTTCAAATGTTTGAAACTGGAAAGTTGCATTGCCTACCTAAATAACTTTGTTCTGTGTTTACAACATCCTTTTACACTTCGCAAAGCCAAATATGGATCTTAGCCTTGTTAATAATTCATTTACGATTAATAATTATTTTAAACATGAATTCGAACCAACTAAACTTCTCTAATCTTGTAGATGTCGAATGATAACTATAACAACAATCCTCCTTCTCCCCAGTCAAAACTATTTGGATTGGATTCACAATATAAGGATTGCCTTAATGTGGGAGGGAAAAGAGTATGTCCTTGATGATAATCTCCTTTATATGGATGAGGATTCCTCTAAAGAAGATATAATTGCTTTAAATAAACATGATGATGAATATAAAAAAGTTGCTTGCACAATGTTGGCGGTTATGTCTTCTAATCTTCAAAAGAGTTTCGAGAGTCTTGGGGTATTTGGAATAATTAAGTATCTCAAGGAAATGTTCCAAGAGCAAGCTCGACAAGAAAGGTTTGAGATCATCAAATCCTTGATGGCTTGTAAACATCAAGATGGTAATTTTGTATGTGCACAAGTTCTAAATATGAAGCCATACATTAACAGACTAGGGAATTTGGGTGTCGAATTTCCAAAGGAGTTAGCTATTGACATGATCTTGAACTCGCTTTCTAGTTTGTATCAAAAAGACCCTTCTCTTTTCCATTAGGCATGGTGGTGTTAACAAGAGGTGTTCTCATGTTAAGAGTAAAGCTAAGGTTGGAGTCTCATATTAAGGTCTTACTGGCCCAAAGGAGGTTGTTTACTTTTGCTACCACGAGAATGGTCACTCAAGACGTAGTTGGCCAAAATAACTTAAAGACATGAAGAAGAATAAAGTGAAGGGTGTTAGGATGTTGTAACAATCCAAAAATAGAGGTAAAAATTTTCGTTTTAGAAATTATCGATCCATACATCATGTCTCTCAAATTCAATAATAATACGACGTATCAAAATCATCAGACTAAAAAAAATAATCAATGCAGAATCATAAGGGGATGTTGTGAGATCATACCGAGCTTTTACCTTTCGAACCGGAAGTACCTGAAACATAAATGTGACATTGTAATCACAAATCTTAGTGAGTTCCCTAAAATACCATATATCATACTAACCAGTGGGCCCAACCTTAGGATACATTTCAACCCAACATATAATCCTAGGCCCAACCCTAGGGTACGTTTCAACCCGAATATGCAATAATGGGCCCAACCTTGGGTTTTATTTCAACCTGAACATACAATAATAGGCCCAAATCCGGGGTTTATTTCAACCTGAACATACTTGAAAGAGTCACAAAGACAACTAGCATTCTGTATAACACAGTCTAGTGGGCCGAAATTGGTACCTTCGACCCACAAGTATAGTAAGAAGACCTACCTCAATCGATAGTCGGATAAAACTCACACTCGAACTGCTGCTACAAAAGCTCCTCACACTAAACATATCAAAGAAACCCTAATTAACAATTAATGTGATAATTCATAATCCAGGGTCCATAACATTCTTCTCTCATTGTAGGGTAAAAGACCATTTTACCCTTCCATGTCCATGATCCACTCAACTTGACCCAAAATCCAATTTTGACCAAAAGTCACCATCTAGGGGTTACGCCATGCGTGTCATGCTCTACGCCCTAGATAGAGCCCTTGAATGAGAACTGGGACAAAATCAGGCTAGGTGCTATGTAGCCAAGATTACGACCCGCGTACCAGTGTTGTTTGCTAACCTTATCAATAAGTTCGTAATAATTTAAGACCAAACATCTAACTCCAAGAACCTTTTTAACATCTAGAGTGATAAAGCTCCTGACTTTATGCCTTTGCATGGCTTAATGAAGCACAAGACAAAACCCTAGTTTTATATCAATCTCTAATCACCTCAAACCCTTGCATGGGTGAAAGATAGCAACCAAGATCAAAATTTTATGACATGTGAACCTCAGAAACTACAAGAAATGACAACCTTAGGCTCTAGAGTAGCTCTTACTCTTAAGAAGCAAAATCATGGGACTAGAATCATGCAAACCATCAAGCCAACGTAGATTTAACCCAATAAATCATAAAGGTGAGAACTTCATACCTCGTGAAGTTGGAAAATGAGATGAACACCTAGGATATTCAAGCTCTAGCCACACCAATCCTCAAGGATAGACTTCTCATCCTCCAAAATGCACCAAGAACACTCAAAAAGCTCAAAACAAGCTCACAAGGTATTAGGGTTTCAAAAAGACTACTTGGGAGAGTGGAAGTTGAGCATGGGGAGACTCTCAAGAGATTAGAGCCTTTAAATAGGGCTCACAACCCCTAAAATTAGGGTTTGAACTCTACACATCTACACCCTACATAACTAACGTTACGTCTATCGTAGGGCGAGAATCCTCTGCGTGCACTTAATGAATTACAATATGCGTAGTTGCCTTTTGCGCCCTACGTAGACCCAAAATTCTCAATATATTAAACTTTAAATAACATAAGGAAATGTACCTGAGAAATGGACATTCCAACTCTCCCACAATTGAATTAGATTTCGTCCTCGAGGTATGCTGCAACAATCAATTCCAGATACTGATCTCTCATCTCCCCCCCCCTCAAGTTCCCAAGTTCACTCAGAAAACCTCCGATGCTAACACTCCACTTTCACCAAGCTCACCACTTTTTTATGCATGGTCTTTTTCTTCCTGTCAAGAATCGCAATCAATCTCTCCATATCGTCCAGGCGCTCATCCAACTGAATGTCATCCAAGGGTACCACTACTGAATCATCTGCTAAATTCTTCCGCAATTGAGAGACATGGAAATTGCTGTGGATATGACTGATCTCATCAGGTAGATCCAGCCGATATACAACATTGCCCACCCAGGGGTTAATCCTGAAGGGAACAATATGGCCTAACTTGCCCCTCTTCCGAAATTGAATGACACCTTTCCAAGGTGACACCTTCAGAAGCACAAAATCCCTCACCTAGAACTTGAGGTTTGATCATCGTCGATCAACATAACTCTCCTAGAAACTCTGCATGGTTCACAACCAACCGTACACCTGTTGAATCAACTCAGCATTCAGTACTCCCCATAACTTGATGCTCGATCTTGCCACAACAAGCTAGGATTTGACATGACCTCCCATAAAGCATATCGAAGGGTGGTTGATCAATACTGGCGTGGTAGCTATTGTTGTATGAGAAGTCGACCATTGGAAGACAAGTATCCGAACTCCCTCCAAAATCTAGCACACACACCCTGAGGATATATTTAAGCGTTTGAATTGTCCATTCACTCTGTCCATCAGTCTAGGGTGGTATGTTGTACTGAAATGCAGTTGCATACCAAAATCCTCATGACATTTCCTCTGAAACCAAGAGTTTAAGCGAACATCTCGATCCAAAACCACCAATATTGGCACTTTGTTCCGAATCACCACCTCTTAAATGTAGATGTCAACCAATTTCTTGGCATAAATGCTCTCGATAATAGGTATGAAATGAGAACTCTTGGTCAATCTATCCATAATGACCCAAATAGAATCAACCCCATGTGTTGTCCTCGACTATTTTGTGATAAAATCCATGGTGATCTCGTCCCATTTCTACATGGGAATAGGTAACAATTGCATCTTTTCGTGGGGTCTCTGATGTTCACCCTTGAATTTCCAGCAAGTCAAGCACCGCTCCATAAACCATGCTACATCCCTATTCATATTGGGCCACCAGTAATCCAACCTCAGATCTTTGTACATCTTTGTGACACATGGACAGATTGAAAACTTCCACTTATGATCCTCTTCCAGCAATGTCTATCTAACCCCACCAACAACTGGAACACGAACCATTCCACACTGAGTCAATAACCTATTACTATCCCAGATAAACAAATGGAATCTGACCCCAAATCAATCATCACTTCCTTCTAATTTTCCCTCTCCAACCCTTCTACTTGTGCCTTCTTGATCAATTCTAACAGCGGCAAGGCAAAAACCATTCTCATACATATATCTCCAAAAGGCGCACTCACTTCCTTGTGGCTCAAGTCATCGACCATGACATTGGACTTTCCAAGGTGATACAAAATCTCACAGTCATAATCCTTCACCACATCCAAACACCTCTGTTGCCTCATATTCAGATTCGACTGATCCATCAGGTATCTCAAACTCTTGTGGTGAATGTAGATAGTGCACCTAACCCCATACAAGTAATGCCTCCAAATCTTAAGGGAAAAACTATAGCCCCCAAATCCAAATCATGTGTAGGGAAATTCACCTCTTGAGACTTTAGTTGTCTCGAAGCGTAAGTAATAATGTGACCCCTCTGCATGATTACTGCTCACAACCTCGAGATAGATGTGTCACAATAAACCACATAATCCTCTGTACACTCGAGAAGAGTGAGAATCAAGGCCTCACATAATTTCTATCTCAGTGTCTCGAAAGCTACCTGCTAATCAGGCCCCCATTAGAAAGTAACATTCTTCTTCGTCAAACGGGTCAATGGTACACCGATCTTGGAGAAATCCTGGATAAATATCCGATAATAACCCACGACACCAAGAAAACTCTATATCTCATATGGTGTCCTCAGAACCACCAACATGCATCATTGCCTTAATCTTGGCTGGATTGAACAATATACCCTTCTAGTTGACAATGTGTCCCAAAAATTGCACATCGTGCAACTAGAACCCGCATTTCGAGAAGACCATAATATCATTAATAAACAGGATCACAACCAATCCGACATCTTTAAGCATACTCAGTTCATGAGATCTATGAACGATGCTGGTAAGTTGGTGAGCGTGAATGGCATCACCACAAACTCATAATGACCATAACGAGTTATGAAGGTTGTATTGGTTAAAGATGATGGATTGGTTGGTAATCAAAGTCGGCTGCCAAGTCGACAACTTTGATGCCGTTATGGTCAACCTATCGTGAAAATCTACACACTCTACCTTTGTCTTTCTAGGTATGGCTACCCTCAATTGTTAGTTATGGAAGTATTATTCATATTCGGATTGAGTTGGTAGCCGTCCTTGAATATTGGGAGTTCGGACGTCGGAGTGGTATTGTTTGGTTTTTCAGGTGTGGCTTGGATCCACGCAGAAGTCGGCATATTGGTATTTGAATTGATCCAACCAGGCTGTTATCAATGATTTTGGATAATGTTTTGAATTTTATCGAGCTAATTACGTTTTGGTGGGTTCTGTTAATTTTAATCGGGGTGTGGGATTTTGTATTGGTCATTCATGACGATGTTTCTGTTAACAGTTGAGGTTCGTCAGTTTGTTAGATATGTTGGTTATTCACCCTTTAGGTAAGGCTGTGAGGAAGAAATAATGTAGTAGATCCAAGGTTGGTTATGTGCCTCCCCTTAGGGGTGTATATTGTCGTAGTGCCTCAATTATGGTCATGAGGGGTGCATATGGACCGAGTAAGATAACATGAGAACGCTTAATTAGTACTATTGACATGGTTCTTATTTGTGTTATAGCCTTTGAATTGGAATAAGAGTACGACCGCCTATCTCATTCTCTTGTTGTGTGTAACTATGTTTTCGTTTGGTTTTACGTTGGTAATAGCCTATGTTAAAAAATGAATTGTTTGTTATAGAATAGTATGGCTATTGTGGTGTTTGGTTAGTATTGAGAGGGATGTTGATTAGGTTCCAGCAAGTCGGTGGGTTGATGGTTTTGTATCTTTAGGCCCCGGTGGTGCTCACCGTGAGTCTTCATGCTAATGGTGGAATGACAGCGAGATCGGCATAGTACCGTGAGCTTATATTTTTAGTGGCTAGAAAGTGACACGATGTATTGTTAACTAGTGATTGTATGATTCATATGGGTGGGAAGTGGTATTCATTTGACTGATGCTCTTAAGTCTCAGATTGTTAGTCTTATTGGCATGTTCGAGTGTTAGTGCATTAATTGGGAGTCGGGTGACTCAGTGACCAACCAATTTAGATTATGTGGACAATAAACATGTTTTAGGAGTATTAATTATGCATAAGAAGTATCTTGTTGAATGTTTGCATCATGAATCCCATATGCTTGTGGACCGTCTATTAGGAGCTTGGTTACCGATGTCGGGTATCGACTCTAAAATATCAAGTCACGTTGTTCGTTTCAAGTGTCTCGAGCGTTTTGTTAGATAGATGTACACCTGAGCTGATGAGGGATTTGGATTCAATGTGAGAATTCTTGAA
This sequence comes from Lactuca saligna, assembly GCF_052625555.1. Lineage (NCBI taxonomy): Eukaryota > Viridiplantae > Streptophyta > Magnoliopsida > Asterales > Asteraceae > Lactuca > Lactuca saligna. Next base: position 149,632,156 of record NC_136417.1, read on the forward strand.
TTCACCATCCTTATGCTTGTGGGGGTAGCAGGTTGGTGATGAATTATCAGGAAGTCAAGAGTATATTTAAGGTTTTTGGGCTACAGATGGGGTTTAAGTGATATTCGATCATGATGTTTGAGTAATCTTTCTGTAGGGCTTACTTAAGGTTACACAATGCGTAGCCTGGTTAGATCTCGTATTATGGAACAAGGCTCTACGCCATGCATTACTATATAGAGTATGCAACGTGTAGGTTAACGGATGTTGACATTGACTTTTAGACCCTTTGACTTTTCGTCAACTTTGAGGGGTTGAGGACTTAGAATGGACAAATGGTCTTTTCCCAAAATGGGATTTATCTTCGTATTTGGAATAGCCAAGTTGGAGTATTTACCTTAATTTATAATTAGTGTTTAGTTTGTGGATATGTTAGTGAGAGGGACTTCAGCATCGGTAGCTCGTATATGAGATCTATTCGTTTTCCGATCAAGGTGAGTTTGTTCACTATACTTGTAGGTTAAAGGAACCAATTCCGGCCCACTGGATTATGTTGTAGGATGATAGTTGTCTTTGTGGCACTTACTGGCATGCATGTATGTTCTTGTTGTCTTCATGACTCTTGCTAATATGATTGTATTCTTAGATGTAGGGTTGAAATAGAATCGTACCATTTGATAGATATTGAAGGAGTCAGAAGGGACTCAGGGGCGAAATAGACTCATTATATCTTTATGCTGATATGTATGTATGATATGTGGTATTGTGGGGAACTCTTCAAGATTTTGCTTACGGTTTATGTTTAAAATGTTTTCAGGCACATGTGGTTTCAAAAGGAAGATCCCGACTTGATCGCACTACATCCCCTGGAGAATTATTCTGCATTAAATAATTTGATATACTTTGATGTTTAAAAATACAATTTTATTGATATTTGGTTTTGGATCAATTGATTTTACGGATTTGATGTTTTAAAAACAAAAATTTTAACTCTTGTTTTGGGATGTTACAATTAGGTTTTCAAAAAGATTGATTGGGAGAGTGGAGGCTGATCATGGGGAGGCTCTCAAGAGATTAGAGACTTTAAATAGGGCTCATAACCCCTCGAATTAGGGTTTGAGCTTTGTGCTCCTACGACCTGCGTAACCAAAGTTAAACATAATGTAGAGCGAGAATCCTCCGCATGCACTTAATGAATACACCTTGCGTAATTGCTCTCTATGCCCTACGCAGACCCAAAATTCTCAATATATTAAAATCTGAATAACATACAGAAATGTACTTGATGAATGGGAATGTGACAACCCGAAATTTATTCTGTCACTATAACCTATTTCTGTTAAATTTATTTTTATTGAAATTTTCCGTTAACTTTTGGGTTAGGCAAATCAATTAAGATTTTTATTATGATTTCTTAAGTGTCGGAACCAAATAAAAACACATGATACACCCTCGATATCCCTTGAAAAGTTTTTAGTTACGACCAAGTCGGGTTACGAACATTTAATCGGGTACGACCATAAGCTCTGTTTAACATCGGTATTAGGTTGATCCCCACCTAGCCACAAACTCAAACCCTATATAAGGGATTGAGTGGTCACCATTTGAAGCTTTTTCCCACCCTCATAGCTTTCTCTCTACTCTCTCTCTACAACTCGGGTTTTGATCGAAAAACACCCCATTGAAGCTCCAAAATTGTAAGTAATCCTTCCTAGGTTGTTGTTTAGCTTAGTATCCATGAAAATTCGTGATTTAAACATCCAAATACCTCAAAATCATGTGTTTACGGTTGAGGAACACCCTCAAAACCGTAAACACCCATAAGTGGGTTTTGAAGCCCCAAAACCCTTCTAGTGCATAGCTATGACTTAGGGACTTACATGAATGAGCTTAGAACACCAAAACCATGTCATAAAGGGGGTAAACATGAGTTTACAACCCATGAACATTCATGGACCGTAAACATCTTTTCATGGTGTTAGATTGCCCTTAAACACCTCCAAAAGCTTGCTTAAGTGCCTAGAACCTTGTACCCCTTCAGGTGATGCACCAAATCATGCAAAATTGCCCCACACATGAGTTTACGGCCATTTACCCATGTGTTTATGGCAGTAAAATCACCAAGGGTCCCTCATGAACCATAAACACCATTTCCAAGGTCATTTCAAGTCCCGATCACTTCCTAAGCCCTTGAATCAACCTTAGAACCTCCCCTTGTGCAATATAAGTCCATTGAACACCCAAAAACACCTCACCCATGAATTTACGGCTGTAAACTCATGGGGGATATGGTCTTTGGGCCGTAAACACCCTAAGGGTTTACTCTTGAAGAGTAAACTCCTTATCGAGCCCATACACTCCTTAGATGCAACCCGTATCACTTCCAACACTTGAGATAAGTTGTTTTCGCGCATCGGAGTGTATTATCTTACTTAATTAGTGGTTCAATGTCTAATTAGATACAATTATGTATCTCCTCGTGTTACATAGGATACTCGCGTGTGTTCAATCCCTAAATTGACACTTAGAGTCCTACCCGGTACATCCTCGTCTGGTGAGTTCATACCCCTACACCTTTTTCCGTGTTTTTCACGTTCTCAAGGGGGGGGGGGATACAAGCAAAGTACAAGGGTACTTGTAGTCAAAATCCTTTTATTTCGTATGAAATGTTTACATGTTCAACATGCTTTTAACATAAGAAGCCGTATTATCAACCGTTTAACTTGTAGAGTTTGTTTTCGAAACTAAAACAGGGAAAACTTGTGAAACTCATTATAAAATGATATATTTTATATTTCAAAAAGGATTTCATGCCATTCATAAAACTGGATTTTCCACATTATTACTTGTAAATTCGTTATTCTTAAGATTGGAGACTTTCCTTGGTAACACTTCCCCGGATTCGAGAGTGTAGGACTAACCTTGTAACCAGAATCTCTTGGAGGGAGAACGTGACTTGTGTGTATAGATCTATACGGGGCTGACTACCCCGCACCTTGCTGCTAGCTACAGTGGGACCGACAGGTCTACAAGTGACAAAGTCATAAAATGATACTGGCGCTTGTTACCAGCCATATCTAGTTTATTGTATTGTTATAGAACTCGCAACTTTGATAATGGAGATTTACTTTTAAGTATTAATGAACCTAGTGAACTAACCTCAAAGTAATAATTGTTTTGATTACTATAGGGTATCAGTAATACCCTTAGGTATTAGTTAACAACCTACTGATTAGTTTTATATACGTGTTAAAACTAATGTACATTTCAAGGATAACCAAACTTTTAGAGAAACTTCACTTAACGATACAAGTATGGTAGATACTTGTACACTTCATTACAGATCGATAACCAACCACCAACTTTTAATGAAAATAAGGGTTTTTCCTGGGATAACATAACTTTTCATAAACAGGCTGTTTAACATATGGATAACCAAACTTCTTTTATAATAAAATATGAGATTTTCTTGGGAAACAACTTTTCGTAAACCAAAAGGAACATTTTCTTTCGCCAGAAACAAACCACTTATGAACTCACCAACTTTATGCTGATATTACTAAAACTGCTTGTATTCTCAGGTTCATGTTAGACAGGTATCCCGTTAGTTTTGGAGAAGATGGAGCATATAGAAGTCTCGTCTTTAGTTTTGTTATACTGGTGTATATATAAACATGTATTACTTTTCTTTCAAACAAATGAAAATATTCCTATGTAATGTAAGTGTTGTGTTTACTATTCTTGCTATGTACATTGGTTGTGATACTTTACATGACGTCCTCCGCCCTGGAACGTTTCCGCCATCGGTTTTGGGGTGTGACAGATTGGTATCAGAGCCCTTGTTTATAGTGAACTAAGTATACCGAACCTTACATGGTATATAACTATATACATTAAGGGGGCGAAGCACTCTGAACTAAAAGTATACTTTAAAAATATAAGTATTTTTACTCCAAGTATACAAGTATACCTACATACCAGAATCAGTAACCATGAGTAGAACAAAACATAAGTAATTGGGTGTTGGGCACTGCGGTTAAACCTGGGCAGTTATGTAGTCGTGTCTAGGGTCAATATAGCCTGATCAACTATATTCATTCGAGACGTGGCCAACATGTGCTTGGGAGTGACTGTGGTGTACAGCAGGCCTAAAACTTACCAAATATCCAAACAACAAGTCATCTTCGCAACAAACCATTAAATACTATAGGAGTATTTTTGCCAAAGCCGAATACATTGTAAAAATTCATTCCAAGTGTTGCTACTCATTCTTTCGTTAGCAATAGTTTACTTGCTTCGGTAACTCTTTCATGTTTTATCGCTTAGTAGAACACTATCTCTGCCATAACGAGATATCTCTTGTTTCATATCTCTTGATTCTATCCAGAGGACTTACCATCCTCTCTTTCCTGATCATTTTAGATCAAGATGCCTCCAAAGAAAAGACCCAGCTCAAAGAACAACAATCCTCCTCCACCACCTCCCTCTCTATTTGATCCCGCCATGTTCCAAGTAGCCATTACTACTGTTGTGGCTGCTTCCATGTCACAGATGAACCCCAGCGGTTCCGGCGGGCCAGGAGGTGGTTAGGGACACCGAAAGGAGTGTTCCTACAAAGATTTCATGAACGCGAAACCCACACCTTTCAATGGCACTGGAGGTGTTATTGCTCTGACTCGATGGTTCGAGAAAATCGAGTCTATTTTCGAAATTTGTTCCTATGTGGAAGCTAACAAGGTGAAGTTCGTCGCCTACACTTTCACCGATAAAGCCTTGACTTGGTGGAATTGCCGAGTCAAATCCATGACCTACCAGTAGCCAATGCTATAGGTTGGGAGAGCATGAAGGAGCTTCTACTTGCTGAGTACTGCCCGCGGGGCGAAATACAAAAATTGGAGCATGAACGCTGGAACCTAAAGATGAAGATTTCTGATGTTGCCTCTTACACTTCCAGGTTTGAAGACTTAGCACTCCTCTGTCCGGGACTGGTCACCCAGGAAAGTAAAAAGATTGAAAGATTCATCTGGGGGCTGACCCAGCCAACCAAGGGAAATGTTTTGGCTGTGAAGCCAAACACCTTCGACAGTGCTAAATGCCTGGAACAAACTCTAATTGATCATGGAGACGATCTCGATGAAGTGACCACCTCTCTTGAACCGGAAAAAAGGAGTGGTGAGAAAAGAAAATTATGGAAACAGAAGAAGGGTCAGTCTTTGGAGGAGCCCTCAAAGAAGCAGCAAACGGTGGCAGTCCACGCTGGTACTACCCCTGTTGCTACTCCTGCCACTCAAGCACCTACCAGTAGATATGATGGCACCCTCCCTAGGTGCGACAAGTGCAACTACCATCATCTCACTTCCACCCAATACCATGAGCTTCTCTGCAACAACTGTGGCAAAAAGGGCCACACTGCTCGAAACTGCAAAACACCAGCCCAACCAACCAATCAAGCTTCTGGAGCAGGTGTCGGTCAGGCATGCTATGGTTGCGGCAAGGTCGGTCATTACAAGAGAAACTGCCCCAAGGCAGCAACAACTGGCAACACCAGAAGAGTTCTAACTATGGGGCAAGAGGAGGCAGTCGCCGACCCCACCGTTTTCTCGGGTACGTTCCTTCTCGACAACTCTTATGCATGCATCCTTTTTGATTCTGGTGCGGAAAGAAGTTTTGTTACCCATTCATTCAAGCATCTTCTTAAACATAATCCTCAACCATTAACTGAAACGTTTACTATCGAGATGGCTAACGATGAGAAAGAAAACGCTAATGACATATTCATAGGCTGCACCCTTACCCTCAACGATCATTCTTTTCCCATCGACCTTATGCCAGTCTCCATAAAAAGCTTTGATGTTATCATTGGCATGGATTGGTTGAGCCCGAATCATGCTGATATCCTTTGTTATGAAAAAGCTATCCACCTCAATCTTCCTTCTGGTCAAATCCTCATGATCTACAACGATAAACATAGTTCCAATATTCGCATCATTTCATGCATCAAAGCCCAAAATCTTCTGCGAAAGGAGTGCCATGCATTCCTAGCCCATGTGATAAACGAGAAACAGGAAGTTAAGGACCTCGAGAGCATTCCCGAAGTCTGCAACTTTCTTGATGTCTTTCTCGAAGAGCTCCCGGGAATTCCTCCTGAACGTCAAGTTGAGTTTCGTATCGACCTAATTCTCAGAGCTACCCCTGTAGCTAAGGCTCCATATCGATTAGCGCCAGCATGGATGCAAGAGTTATCCCCTCAGCTTAATGAGCTACTCAGCAAAGGGTTCATCAGACCAAGTTCCTCACCCTGGGGAGCCCCGATATTGTTTGTAAAGAAGAAAGATGGATCCTTTTTGATGTGTATAGACTACCGCAAATTGAACAAGCTAACCGTCAAAAAAACGTTATCCTCTTCCTCGAATAGATGACATTTTCGATCAACTTCAGGGAGCCAGTTACTTCTCAAAAATAGACCTTAGATCAGGGTACCATCAGCTTCGAGTTCATGAGAGTGATGTTTCCAAGACAACATTTAGGACTTGATATGGTCACTACGTGTTCGTGGTGATGCCCTTCGGTCTAACCAACGCACCGGCATTGTTCATAGATCTGATGAACCGGGTGTGTCGCCCGTTTCTGGACAAGTTTGTTATCATATTCATTGACAACATACTTTTCTATTCTAGAAGCGAAGAAGATCACAAACAACACTTGAGATTAGTGTTGGAAACCCTAAGGACAAAGAAGTTGTACGCAAAATTCTCAAAGTGTGAATTCTGGATTTAGAGGGTAACTTTCCTTGGTCACGTGGTAAGCGAAGAGGGTATACACATGGACCCTTCAAAAATCAAAAGCGATAGAGAACTGGTCGACACCGAAGACACCCACAGAAATCCATCAATTCTTGGGCCTCGCCGGATATTATCGTAGATTTATTCAGAATTTTTCCAGAATCGCCAAACCCTTAACCACTCTGACACAGAAAGGTATACCCTTTTGTTGGACTGAAAAGCAGGACACTGCATTCCAAACATTAAAGCGAGCCTTGTGCAACACACCTATCCTGTCCCTACCCGAAGGGACGGAGGACTTTGTTGTCTACTACGATGCATCCAATCAGGGCTTAAGATGTGTGCTTATAAAGAGGGGAAAAGTTTTTGCTTATGCCTTGAGACAACTGAAAGCACACGAAACCAACGATACAACTCACGACCTGGAGTTAGGAGCAGTGGTCTTCGCACTGAAGATTTGGAGTAATTACCTTTACGGAACCAAGTGCACGATCTTCACTAACCATAAAAGCCCGCAACACATCTTCGACCAGAAAGACTTAAACATAAGTCAACGGCGATGGGTAGAGTTGCTTAGTGACTATGAGTGCGAAATTCACTACCATACCGGCAAGGACAATGTGGTGGCAGATGCCCTTAGCCGAAAGGAGAGTTCAAGCCGCAAAGTGAAGACACTGACAATGACCATCCATTCCCACTTATCCGTGCAAATCTGAGAAGCTCAGTTGGAAGCCCTAAAACTAGAGAAGATGTCGAACGAATCTCTGAGGGGAATCGATAAGAATCTTGAGATCATATGTGATGGAGTCTATTGTTTCATGGATCGAATTGATGCCTTTTATACAAACAATCATATGTGTGCATGCAACCCTAGATTTGGATCTATGTTTTCACTAGTAGATACACAACATTATGAACACATGAATAAAACCCTAAAGTAGATAGCTATTTTCGAAATTCATATATAAGGTTAGATCACATACCTCTTGTTGTTATATTGCAATAACAACTTAAATCTTCAAACCCTAAGTCTTGAAAGCAAGCACCACAAGTGTAGTGCCTCTAATGGCTCACAAACACCACAAGCAATTGGAGAGGCTATAGAGAGAGAAGGGAGGAGGTAGAAATCGGCCTAAGGATCTATTAGAAGCAAGTGGGATGATTTCTTAAGGCCTAGGGGTCTTTATATAGGGTTAAGATTAGGGTTTCAGTCCTTATCCTTATCTAGTTACTTGCCCACCAAGCAATCATAAGATAAGCCTTGATAACTGTTATCTCTTGGACCATATGGAAGATTTCAAGGATATCCAATCCCTTGAATTCGTCCAACCTTCTACAAGGATAACCATTGCCCTATTTTGTAACTATCACATTATTAAAATTCAGCCCCTCTAGTTTATTTAATTACACTTGATCACAAAATTAATTCCTATCTAATTATTGACCAATATTAATTAAACAAATATGATTTCTCCTTTAATATATTATTCTTATAACATATTAATAAATCACAATAACCTATTTCTCTATTTATTTCTCCAGTCAAGTTGCTTTGGTGAAGGAAACCCAAAAGGACCATGCACAACCGGGTCAAGTATTTACCAAATATAGTTACGGGCTTAGACACTAATCCAACAGTCTCCCACTTGGAAAAGTCTAGTAACCAGAAATGCAACATACAACTCGATTAGCAATCGTAGCTCTCAAAGATGTTGTCGAACTCTATCTTATTAGTAACCTGTCCCTTAGATAAGGGATCATACAGTCCTCTGTTTAGATATTGTGCGGACAATCTCATGGAACTAATTGTGCAACAGTTGGTTTCTCGATCTCAGATTTATTTGACATAGAACTTAATTGAACACATCAATTCAGTCCTGACCGGGCCCAACACATAAGTCAAATCAAATCATCAAGCGGCCGTGATATCGCTTTTACCCTCTTAGGATAGAAGTAACAGATAAACTTTAACTTATATGAATTTACTATATATTAATCAACTATACACAATAATGCGTTTTATGACATCAATTTACTGATGCGGTTTCGTATTATCAATGTACAACCAATTAGCAAACAATAAACCATATATCTTGGTTTTAAGACCATATGATATTATCATCTTGCGATCACTTTTGTTACATACCATAAAATGATTCCAGCAAGCGCGGGTTTATTCCAATGCTCAAAACTTGTTCATAAGCACTCATGAACATTTCAACAAACCTTTTCTATGTCTAATACCTTTTAGACACTCTACATACCATTTCATGACAATCTTCATTCATACCTACTTCCAACATATGAACGATTGTGGACCATTCGAATAATTCGATTATTCTTAATATCTCAATTATTCAGGAAGTCAAAAAATGCAAATTGAAACAATAGTTAAACAATTAACATAAGACAGTAACTTTACTTATAAATAATACTCCTTTAGTTAATCATCAAATGTCAATTATGGTTATCCTTTATGTGTTTCTAAAACTATCTAATCTAAACTAATATCATCCTTCAGCCCAATGCTCCTAGGGTGATGCAAGTGCTTAACCATACTCAGTCCCTTTGTAAGCAGATTTGCTGGGTTATCTTCTGATGATATCCTCTTAACCACGAGGTGTCCTTCTTCTACTCGATGTCTAATAAAATGATACTTTATGTCGATATGCCAAGATCTACCATGATCCCTCGGTTCCTTGGTCAAGGCAACCACTCCTTCATTATCACAGGAAATTTCCATAGGCTCCTTTATGGCAGGCACAACTCCAAGGTCACCAATGAAGTTCTTCAACCATATCGCCTCCTTTAATGCTTCACTCGCTGTAATGTACTCTGATTCGCACGTTAAATCAGCTATAGTTTCCTACTTGGAACTTTTCCAAGTCATTGCTCCTCCATTTAGGGTAAAGACCCAGCCCGACTGCGAATGGTATTTGTCTCTATTAGTCTGGAAGTTGGCGTCACTATACCCTCGCAACTTTAAGTCATCACTCCCTCCGAGGACTAAAAACCATTCCTTTGTCCTCCGAAGGTACTTAAGGATATTCTTAACTGCAATCCAATGAGCTCTGCCAGGGTTCCCTTGATATCTACTAACCATGCTCAAAGCAAAGGCCACATCAGGGTGAGTACAAGTCATAACATGCATGATCGAGCCAACTACGAAAGCGTAAGGTACTCAACTCATCTCTGCTATCTCGACTTCGGTACTCGGACTTTGAGTCTTACTCAACCTGGCATTACTCTGTATCGGTAGTTCTCCCTTCTTTGAGTTTTCCATACTAAAACGTTTTAGTACTTTATCCAAGTAAGTATTCTGACTAAGTCCTATTAGTCTCTTACTTCGTTCTCTCACTATCCTTATTCCCAAAATATAGGAAGCCTCCCTAAGGTCCTTCATAGCGAAGCACTTCCCGAGCCAGCACGTAACCTCCTACAGAGTCGGGATGTCGTTTCCTATGAGTAGTATGTCATCAACATACAAAACGAGGAAGCTAACTATACTCCCACTGGCCTTGACATATACACATGATTCATATTTGCTTTGTACAAATCCAAACTCTTTGACTTTCTCATCGAAGAAAAGATTCCATCTACGAGATGCTTGCTTAAGTCCATAAATGGAATTCTCAAGCTTGCACACTCTATTGGGATGCTTCGTATCGACAAAACCCTCTGGCTGAGCCATGTAAACATCCTCAACCAACTTCCCATTAAGGAAAGCGGTCTTGACATCCATCTGCGAAATCTCATAATCATGAAATGCAGTAATGGTTAGCATCACCCTAATAGATTTTATCTTGGCAACTAGTGAGAAGGTCTCGTCATAGTCAACTCTGGGAGTTTGAGTAAAGCCCTTTGCCACCAATCGTGCCTTGTATGTGTGCACATTCCCATCCACATCGGTCTTCTTCTTGAAGATCCGTTTGCACCCAATCGTCTTACGTCCGGGCACATTGTCAACCAAATTCCAAACTTGGTTGTAATACATGGACTGAATATCGCTATCCATCGCCTCTTTCCATTTAGCAGACTCCGGGCCTGCCATGGCTTCCTTATAGCTGTTAGGTTCATCTAGATTTACTAGTGTACTGTCACTAATATACGTGTCCCCTTCGGTAGTAATATGAAAACCATACAACTGGGGTTGAACTCTAACTCTTTCGGAACGTCTAAGAGGTAAGGATTGGTCAATCGGTTCAATCGGAGTTTCCTCCTCGGGTTGAGCGCTAGCATTAGAGGTTTCTTCATCGCTCGATTCTTGAATCTCTTCAAGATCAATTTGGCTCACACTATATCCTTGGCTTATGAGTTCTTGCTCTCAGAAAACCCCTCTTCTCGCAACGAAGACAACATTGTCACTCGGTCTATAAAAGTGATATCCAAAGGATCTCTGCGGGTAGCCGATGAAAATACATAGTTCGAGCTTGTCGTGAGTATCTCGTCTTACGAAAACTACACAACCCCAAACCTTGATATGTACCAACGAGGGAGCTTTCCCCATCCACATCTCATGAAGTGTTTTGGAAACCTTCTTTGTAGGGACTCGGTTAAGGATATGGGCGGCAGTCTCTAAGTCATACCCCCAGAATGAGATAGGTAGTGAAGCACGACTCATCATAGAACGGACCATGTCTAACAGGGTTCGATTACGCCTTTCTACCACACCATTCAACTGCAGTGTCCTAGGTGGCGTCAATTGTGAAACTATTCCACATTCCTTGAGATAGTCGTGGAACTCAAGACTTAGGTACTCTCCTCCTCGATCGGATTGAAGCATCTTGATTTTCTGACTTGTGCTTGATTAAGTAAATATACCCATATCTACTATAATCATCGGTGAAAGTCACATAGAAGCGGTTTACATCCTTTGTGGTGGATCTAAAAGGTCCATATACATCGGTATGTATGAGATCTAATAAACCCTCACCCCTCCCACACGTGCCAGTGAAGGGTGAATTGGTCATCTTTCCAAGTAAACAAGATTCGCACATGTCATCTTCCTTAAGGTCGAATGACTCAACCACTCCATCCTTTTGGAGTTGGCCTTTGCGCTTCTTGTTGACATGTCCAAGATGATAATGCCATGAACAAGCTTTATCCATACTATTAGAAGAATCCATACACAACACATCATTTCCTAGGTTATCTACAACCATAACAGTTTCATAAATTCCATTACAAGGCATTGCTTTAAAGTATAAAACACCATTTAGATAAGCATAGATAGAACCATTCTCATTATTAAACGAATATCTAAATCCTTGTCAAAACAAACCATGAAAAGAAATGATGTTTCTTGCCATATCTGGCGAGTAGCAACAATTATTTAAATCCAAACCTAATCCATTACTAAGCACTAAAGAATACACTCCAATCTTGGTAACAGGCGACAATCTTCTCTTTCCCATGATTAGATTTATTCTTCCATGCTCCACATCCCTATTTCTTCTTAGTCCCTACAAATCAGAACAAATGTGGTAACCACATCCTGTACCAAGAACCCAAGAAATAGCATGAGATGAATCATTAGATTTAATAGTGTATATACCTGCATAAGATGAATTGATCTTTCCATCCTTGATGACTTGCAGATATTCCAGGCAACTTCTCTTCTAATGCCCAATTTTGTGGCAATGATGGCACTCTGCCTCCTTTGGGTTAGGGTTGGGCTTAGCAGGATCAACCTTGGTCCCACTAGAAGAGGAACCATCTTGGGACTTTCCCTTGTGGTGGCTTTTTGATGGAGCCTTCCTCTTCTTGCCCCTTCCCTTCCCTATAGCCAAAACAGGAGCAGCGGATAGATTAGGAGTTGGTGCAACAAACTTGTCCTTTAGGTTGCTCTCAGTAGTCCTTAGGAGCCCTTGGAGTTTGCTTAGGGTGAACTCTTCCTTGTTCATGTGGTAGGTCATCCTAAATTGGTTGTTGCATGAGGGAAAGGAGTGAAGAACAATTTCAATAGCCAAATCTTCCCCAAAGTTGACATTCAACTTGCGAAGACTATCAACATACCTTTGCATCTTTTTCAAGTGCACGGTTAGAGACTCTCCACTTCCCATTTTAGCAGTGATCATATTCCTAATGATTTCATAGCGCTCTTGCCTCGCGCTTCGGTGATATCTCTCCATCAAGTCTATATGCATCTCATAGGGATACATGTCCTCATAGGACTTTTGGAATTCGGAGTTCATTGTGGCTATCATGATGTAATGAAATTTCGTTGTATCACGCTCATGGGTCTCAAAGACAGCCATTTCTTCGGGAGTAGCAGTTTTTGGATTGATCTTCTCGAGCTTCTCATCGAGAACATACTCTTTGTCCTCGTAACACGCGATATTGCGAATGTATCTTATCCATTCGCTAAAGTTCGATCCATTGAAGGTCACTTTTTTACAAAGGCTCATTAGCGTGAATGAGCTAGCAGCAGCGTTGTTTGCGTTAGAAATCTACAAATAGAAAGGACAAAGTTTGATTAGAATTGAATCCCTAATTAAACACCCAAAATGAAAAATTAGGGCTAGGATCCAACAACATTATTTACATATTAGAAAAGGGATGTCGTAATCCAACACGCAAATAAATTGGAGGTAAGTGAATGATGATTCACTAATTCTTCACCATGAAAAACATAAGCTTAAGTTTTAAATGTAATGAGAATTCCTAGATTTTCTTGGAGATTCATTGAACTTTTCAATGGCATGTTTAAATCTCGATATCCCCTCTCGTTTTTGACTGGGATGCCGAGGATCACAAAGTGGGTGTGAATAACCATGCAAATCTACATGGTGCCTTCATTGTTACAATCACCTATTTGATGTGCTGGTAAACCACAAACGCTCCATCGAACTATGAAAAACAATGAATCACCCTTTACCAGCTTTTCTTAGAACCAATTAGTGTGTCGGTAAACCACACACGCTCCACTAACTTCTTAGCAATGGTGCAAAGTGTAATTTCATGGGATTGCATCAATTTCACTTTTTGCCTAAAGTAACTAGGATTGGGAATTTGTAAAAATGTTTAGTTACTTTATATAGATTCATTATACTTATTAATGAATAGAGGATTGCCCTATCCTACCCGTTCGGCTAACAACCCTCCACCAGTCAAGCAAGCGGTGAGTGTGAGTGTACACCCATTAAGCGCCATTTTACAGACAGCAACCTTATACCCACCTTATAGACTGGCTTCGTGAATGAGGCCTACTAACGGTAAGATTAGAATTTTAATTATACATATATATATTAAGCTTGTAATAATATAATAGTATAGGGTGTATAAACATTTCAAAATACTAGGGTTTTAATATTCAATTTAAAAATTTCGAAATTTAATACCATTTAAATTAAAAAATTTAAATATTAAAACTTGATTTAATAATTATCTAAAATTAAACAATTAATTCAAATTATTACATCATAAGGGATTATTAAATCTTAAAGGATAATTACCATTTAAACAATTAACTTATCCTAATCCTTTTTATCCCTCTAAATCTCGAAAATAATGGGAGGGGATAATTCAAAATCTTTAATTACCATATTTAACTATTAAGAGATAATTACAATATATGGGATTATCTAAATCCCTAAAATTTTGGATCTTATCTTGGGGAAGGAGGCAAATCTCGAAATCTAAGTGTTTACAAACTCTAGATTTCGAAATCTTGGATTAAAAGGAAAGAATTCAAAAACCCTTTCATGATTTTCGCAAATTAGGGTTAGGAAACCCTAATCTCGAAATCTCTTGCCTCCTAAGGTTTATTGCCTATATAGCCTAATTTGTCAACTTCATACAATTGAATAATACTAATTGAAAACAAGTTAACCAAAGGCTCTGATACCACTGATGGGTTTTATACAAACAATCCTATGTGTGCATGCAACCCTAGATTTGGATCTATGTTTTCACTATTAGATACACAACATTATGAACACATGAATAAAACCCTAAAGTAGATTACTATTTTCAAAATTCATATATAAGGTTAGATCACATACCTCTTGTTGTTATATTTCAATAACAACTTAAATCTTCAAACCCTAAGTCTTAAAAGCAAGCACCACAAGTGTAGTGCCTCTAATGGCTCACAAACACCACAATCAATTAGAGAGGCTATAGAGAGAGAAGGGAGGAGGTACAAATTTGCCTAAGTATCTCTTAGAAGCAAGTGGGGTGATTTCTTAAGGCCTAGGGGTCTTTATATAGGGTTGAGATTTAGGGTTTAGTCCTTATCCTTATCTAGTTACTTAATCACCAAGCAATCATAAGATAAGCCTTGATAACTGTTATCTCTTGGACCATATGGAAGATTTCAAGGATATCCAATCCCTTGAATTCGTCCAACCTTCTACAAGGATAACCATTGCACTATTTTGTAACTATCACATAATTACAATTCAGCCCCTCTAGTTTAATTAATTACACTTGATCACAAAATTAGTTCCTAATTAATTATTGACCAATATTAATTAAACAAATATGATTTCTCCTTTAATATATTATTATTATAACATATTAATAAATCATAATGACCTCTTTCTCTGTTTATTTATCTAGTCAAGTTGCTTTGGTGAAAGCAACCCCAAAGGACCATGCACAACCGGGTCAAGTATTTACCAAATATGGTTACGGGCTTAGACACTAATCCAACACGAATCTGGACTCTAAAGTTCAGAGGTTTCAGGGAGGTTGTCATGAACAAAGCTCACAAGACCAGATACTCCGTTCACCCAGGTTTGGATAAGATGTACCTGGATCTCAAGAAGATATACTGGTGGCCAAACATGAAGGCCGAAATCGCTATCTTCGTGGGCAAGTGTCTGACTTGCGCCAAGGTGAAGGTCGAATATTAGAAACCATCGGGTCTGCTCCAGCAACCCGAGATACCTGAGTGGAAATGACAGATGATTACTATGGATTTCATCACCAAGTTACCTAGATCTCCGAGTGGGTACGATACCATTTGGGTAATTTTCGATCGTTTGACAAAATCTGCTCACTTCCTTCCGATCAAAGAAACATTCAAGATGGAAAGACTCACGCGAATCTACATTCAAGAGATAGTTTGGCTGCATGGTGTGCCTGTGTCCATTATCTCCGATCGAGATAGCTGGTTTACCTGAAGATTTTGGCAGTCCCTTCAGAAAGCTCTTGGAACTAAGCTGGATATGAGTACAGCTTATCATCCTCAAACTAATGGATAGAGTGAGAGAACAATTCAGACCTTGGAAGACATGTTGAGAGAATGTTTCATCGATTTTGGAAAATCATGGGACACCCATTTACCCTTGATCGAGTTCTCGTATAACAACAGTTACAACACCAGTATCAAGGCTGCCCCGTTCGAAGCCCTCTACGGTCGAAAGTGTAGATCCCCTCTCTGCTAGGCCGAGGTAGGGGACATGTAGCTACCTAAGGTTCGAGTCGCCGACAATACTCTCACAGGTCCTGAAATCATCCGTGGAACCACTAAAAAGATCATCTAGATCCGAGAATGACTAAAAGCTTCACAAGACAGGCAAAAGAGTTACGCCGATAAACAACAAAAACCCTTGGAATTCCAGGTTGGAGATCGTGTCCTGTTGAAGGTCTCGCCTTGGAAAGTCATGATACGCTTTGGAAAGCGCCGGAAATTGAATCCAAGGTACATAGGACCTTTCGAGATCCTCGTTAGGATCAGTCCTGTAGCCTATAAACTCCGATTACCTCAAGAGCTTAACAACATCCATCCTGTCTTCCACGGCTCTAATCTTAAAAAGTGTCTATCCGATGAACTCTCGTGATCCCTCTTGATGAGATCGAGATCAACAAAATCCTGAGCTTCGTGGAAGAACCAATCGAAATCATGGATCGAGAGATCAAACGTACGAAACAGAGTCGCATCCCGATAGTGAAGGTTCACTTGAATGCCAAGCGGGGACCCAAATTCACTTAGGAGTGCGAAGAATCAATGAAACAGAAGTATCCACATCTCTTTCCAAATCCATGATTTGTATCCTCATTCTAAATTTTGGGACGATATTTCCTCTAACGGGGGGATGATGTGACAACCTGAAATTTATTCCGTCACTGTAACCTATTTCCGTTAAATTTATTTTTATTGAAATTGTCCGTTAACTTTTGGGATAGGAAAATTAATTAAGATTTTTATTATGATTTGTTAAGTGTCAGAACGAAATAAAAACATGTGAAACACCCTCGATATCCCTTGAGAAGTTTTTAGTTACGACCAAGTTGGATGAAGAACATTTAATCGGGTACGACCATAAGCTTGGTTTAACGTCTGTATTGGGTGGATGCCCACCTGGCCACAAACTCAAACCCTATATAAGGGATTGAGTGGTCACCATTTGAAGCTTTTTCCCATCCTCATAGCTTTCTCTCTCTACTCGCTCTCTACAACTCAGGTTTTGATCGAAAAACAACCCATTCAAGCTCCAAAATCGTAACTAATCCTTCCTAGCTTGTTGCTTAGCTTAGTATCCACGCAAGTTCGTGATTAAATCATCCAAATACCTCAAACTCATGTGTTTACAGTTGAGGAACACCCTCAAAACCGTAAACACCCATAAGTGGGTTTTGAAGCCCCAAAACCCTTCTAGTACTTAGCTATGACTTAGGGACTTACATGAATGATCTTAGAACACCAAAAACATGTCATAAAGGGGTTAAACATGATTTTACAGCCCATGAACATTCATGGACCGTAAACACCTTTTCATGGTGTTAGATTGCCCTTCAACACCTCCAAAAGCTTGCTTAAGTGCCTAGAACCTTGTACGCCTTCAGGTGATGCACCAAATCATGCAAAATCGCCCCACACATGAGTTTACGGCCATAAACCGTGTGTTTATGGTAGTAAAATCACCAAGGGTCCCTCATGAACCATAAACCCCATTTCCAAGGTCATTTCAAGTCCCGATCACTTCCTAAGCCCTTGAATCAACCTTAGAACCTTCCCTTGTGCAATATAAGACCATTGAACACCCAAAAACACCCCACCCATGAGTTTAAAGCCTTAAAATCATGGGGGATATGGGCTTTGGGCCGTAAACACCCTAAGGGTTTGCTCTTGAAGGGTAAACTCCTTATTGAGCGCATACACTCCTTAGATGCAACCCGTATCACTTCCAACACTTGAGATAAGGTGTTTCGCGCATCGGAGTGTATTATATTACTTAATTAGTGGTTCAATGTCTAATTAGATACAATTATGTATCTCCTCATGTTACATAGGATACTCGCGTGTGTTCAAGCCCTAAATTGACACTTAGAGTCCTACCCGGTACATCCTCGTATGGTGAGTTCATACCCCTACACCATTTTCCGTGTTTTTCATGTTTTCAGGGGGGGGGGGGGGAATACAAGCAAAGTACAAGGGTACTTGTAGTCAAAATCCTTTTATTTCGTATGAAATGTTTACATGTTCAGCATGCTTTTAACATAGGAAACCGTATTACCAACCGTTTAACTTGTAGAGTTTGTTTTCAAAACTAAAACAGGGAAAACTTGTGAAACTCATTATAAAATGATATATTTTATATTTCAAAAAGGATTTCATGCCATTCATAAAACTGGATTTTCCACATTATTACTTGTAAATTCGTTATTCTTAAGATTGGAGACTTTCCTTGGTAACACTTCCCCGGATTCGAGAGTGTAGGACTAACCTTGTAACCAAAATCTCTTGGAGGGAGAACGTGACTTGTGTGTATAGATCTATACGGGGCTAACTACCCCGCACCTTGCTGCTAGCTACAGTGGGACCGGCAGGTCTACGGGTGACAAAGTCATAAAATGATACTGGCCCCCGTTACGAGCCATATCTAGTTTATTGTATGGTTATTGAACTCGCAACTTAGATAATGGAGATTTACTTTTAAGTATTAATGAACCTAGTGAACTAACCTCAAAGTAATAATTGTTTTGATTACTATAGGGTATCAGTAATACCCTTAGGTATTAGTTAACAACCTACTGATTAGTTTTATATATGTGTTAAAACTAATGTACATTTCAAGGATAACCAAACTTTCAGAGAAACTTCACTTAACGATACAAGTATGGTAGATACTTGTACACTTCATTACAGATCGATAACCAACCACCAACTTTTAATGAAAATAAGGGTTTTTCCTGGGATAACATAACTTTTCATAAACAGGTTGTTTAACATATGGATAACCAAATCTCTTTGATAATAAAATATGAGATTTTCTTGGGAAACAACTTTTCGTAAACCTAAAGGAACATTTTCTTTCGCCAGAAACAAACCACTTATGAACTCACCAACTTTATGCTGATATTACTAAAACTGCTTGTATTCTTAGGTTCATGTTAGACAGGTATCCCGTTAGTTTTGGAGAAGATGGAGCATATAGATGTCTCGTCTTTAGTTTTGTTATACTGGTGTATATATAAACATGTATTACTTTTCTTTCAAACAAATGTAAATATTCCTATGTAATGTAATGGTTGTGTTTAATATGCTTGCTATGTATATTGGTTGTGATACTTTACATGACGTCCTTCGCCCCGGAACATTTCCGCCATCGGTTTTGGGGTGTGACAGGGAATTACACATGTTAGGTATTTTCATGATAGAAATTCATACTATGTGAACTTCTAATTCTTGGGCTCTTTATACGAGATGTGGTACTCATATTTGCTTGGATTTGCAGGCACTAAAGGAAAGTAGAAGGCTAAAGCATGGGAGTTGAACATGATCATGGGTAACTGAGGAACTGCACATTTTACAAGGATAGGGTAATAAAAGCTCGTGTTGAATAATGAAGTGTCTTTTAGTTTATTTAATTTTTTCTACTCACCAAATATGGCACAAAACATTATTTCATTTCATGTATTCTACAAGGATGGAATTCGTTTTTCTTTTGATAATGAAAATGGTGACATTTTAGTTTATAAATATGGTTGTTTTATTTTTGAATCATAGATGTCCTTTTAATGGTGTTTATGAGAGTGTTGTTTGTGTAGGCAACACTAATAATCTGATGTTGAATTTTGGTTATTCAAATTTATTAGATAAATCATGCTTGTGGCATTGTCGTCTTAGACATGTAAAAAGAAACACATCGCCAAGCTCCAAAAGGGTGGGATCTTGGAATTGTTTTACATATAGCCGAATGATGTATGCAAGTACTGCTTACTACGCAAGATGACAAAGCCGCCTTTCTGAAGAAACTATGAATGGGGAAAGGATCTATTGGACCTAATCCACACTGATGTATGTGCACCATTCAGATCCGCCACAAGGCATGGTGAATGTTTGTGACTTTTATTGATGACTTTAATAGATATGGATATAACTACTTGATGACGCATAAGTTAGAAACTGTTGAAGTGTTCAAAAGTTTCTTGAGTCTTGAGTTAAATGATCATCTGAATGATTGTGGTTTTCTGTTAAAATTTTCTCCTCCTAAAACACCATAATTAAATGGTGTTGTTGAGAGAATAAATCAAATGCTACTTGATTTGGTTCGATCTATGATTAGTCCAACTAAGCTTCCAATAACAATAACTTTATAAGGTTATGCCCCAGAAACAACAGCTAATATATTGAACCTCCTACCAACTACAAAACTCGCTAAGATACCATACGAAATATGGAATGGCAAGCATCCCAGTATTGCACATTTGAAAATATGGGGTTGCTAGGTGAGCAATAAACTATAACCTAGATCGGATGTGTGTTACTTCATAAGCTATCCTCAAAAGTCTTTTAGATATCTTTTCTACAATGCTTATGAGAATAAAGTGTTTGTTGCTCGAAAATGCTTCTTTATCAAGAAGGAGCTCATGTCCAAAGAATCTAGTGGGAGCCCAATTGATCTTGAAGAAATACAAGTGTCAAACTAAGAATGACATGCAGTTAAAACTGGGACTAAACCCGAGGTTGATCAACCTATTGAGCGACATGAAATAGTTTTAATTCCTCGCATTCGTATATCCAATAGAGTTTATCTCCCTCTTGAGTTTTATGGCTTTCATATAGAAAATGAAGGAGACACAGTGATTAGTGATCGTACACTAACAGGTATGGATGAATCATCTTACTATGAGGAAGAGATTGAAGGCTATAAAGCTACTAAATGGAAGCAGTGTATAGAAAGTGAAATTCAATACAAGTATTATACTTAAGTTTGGAATTTGGTTGATCCTACAACTGACATTAGAACCATTGGGTACAAATGGATATTTAAGAAGACCGACGTAGATAGGAATATCTATTGAATAAGGTGTCTAAGCCAGTAACTAAATTGGTATTTTCTTGTAATTGGAACCAAAGTCCTTTTTAGGTTGCCCTCATAAGTAGAACTTGATTAAAATAAAACTGATAGAGAGATGATGATTTATTAGATTATTATATGATTAATAAAATAATTGGATATTATAAGGAAATAATTTGTTGACATATTACGTGGTTAATACATTAATAGGAAATAGAAAGTTAATTTGCTAATTTATTATGTGATTGATAAATTAATATGAAATCAGTTATTAAATAAATGATTTATTAAATTATATGATTAGTAAATTAATGTGAAATCAATAGGAATTAATTAATTATTAATCAGAATTAATCTAAAATTAGTTCAGGATTAATTGGAATTAATTAAAGATCCAAGGGTTGAATTGTAATTGTTAATAATTGAGAAATGAAAGAAAATTCTAGAACCCATATAGGTGTGAAGAAAATCAGGAGGATTTCTAGTGTTTCTAGAATCCTCCTAGATGATAATAAGGAAAGGATTTAAATTGGGATTAAACCTATTATTTTGATTATTCAAGTATTATTTTGTCCCTATGTTACCTAAACTATAAATAGGATCCCTTGGGACCTCAAATTCTGGCATTAATCATATTGTCTTCTAGTTCCAAGGTTTGGGTGTGAGCCATTAGTAGCATCATCCTTTTGGT
Organism: Lactuca saligna; assembly: GCF_052625555.1. Classification (NCBI taxonomy): domain Eukaryota; kingdom Viridiplantae; phylum Streptophyta; class Magnoliopsida; order Asterales; family Asteraceae; genus Lactuca; species Lactuca saligna. The sequence continues at coordinate 149,653,860 of NC_136417.1, forward strand.
GCTATGCTTTCCAAGACCTACAATACAAGGAAATTGATGTGATTTGTTTACTACAAAAAAAATAAAAAAGTATGTAACTCTATACTTTGTCATTTCGAATTACATTAGGGTTATTGTAGGTTTAGTTGTTCATTTCATGTTATTATCAAGGTGTATGACATAGATCTTTTATAGGATGTATGTACTTTATTAATTGTTAATTGTTTTCCGCAATGTAAGATTTTGTTTCCTATAAAACCTATTGGTGGTATTAGAGCTTAGGCTTGTCAAAGATTGATTGCACATAAGTTGAATCAAACTAAACTTGTTTCTCACAAAAACACTAATCTCACGACATGAGCAAAGTTTTTCCAGATTTCTATAATTATATTCCTAATCTGATTTATGGGTTTTTTTGGTAGTTATCCTGTATTAGTTCTGTTAGATTCTGAATTTTGAATGCCTTTTATGATAATCCATAAAACCCTAAATTTTAGGAGATATCCATAATAGATAATTTTTAATTAGATAAATTAAATTGAATTATCTGTTATGAATTTAATAATTAAATTAATAGTAATGTAATTAAAAGATAATTATAGATTCATAATATGCTTAAGTTGATTAATTAATTAAAAATTTATAATTTAATTAAAAGATAATTAAAGATTCGTAATATCCTCAAGTTGAAAGATATGAAACTAATCAAACCTTATTGGCATGTAAAAACAAAGATGGGAATTATGTGTGTGTGTGTGTACGTTCTGAAAATGAAGTCGTACATTGACGAGTTGGAAAGGATAGGCATCATGTTCCTAAAAGAGAAAGCCATTGATTTGGTTCTTTTTTTGCTTCCTAAGTCATATGGTTAGTTTGTTGAGAACTTTCATATGAGAAATCTCAATGTGGCGCTAATTGATCTGACTTATATGTTGATGGTTGCTGAAGAAGAAATGCTTAAGAACACAACTAAAGCATAAAAAATTTAGGGTTTAATTCCAAAAATTCCATGGACATTATGGAGAAAATGTTGATGGTCTAGAAAAGGTTTCTTTTCCCAATCAAAAGGGATAGGCAAAGATCAAATCGTTTGACAGTATTGTAACAATCCAAAGTACGACCCAAAATTTTTTATTTAAATAATACTCAGGTTATCAATGATTTGCAATATATCATGAAATCGTACATCATAAATCCCAAAAAGTTATAATAGATGTGTCATAACAAAAGAACTGTAACAACATAACATAGTATCTGAAATAAACTCCCAGGACAAAAGCTAAAGTTGTGGTGTGTGCAATGCCATCATCCCAAGCTCTTCCATTTGCTTGCGGAAGTACCTAAAACAAAAGCTGAAACTGTAAGCACAAAGCTTAGTGAGCTCCCCCAAACTACCACATAGCATACAATAACATATAAAGCACATACTGGGCCATGCCCACTGCATCGGACCGAAGTCCGGAAACTAACCAGGGCCTTGCCCTCTGCATCGGAGTGAAGTTTGGAAACTGAATCAGACCGAAGCTCAGAACTAACTAGGACCTTGTCACCTGCATCGGACCGAAGTCCGGAACTAACTGGGATCTTGTCCCCTGCATCAGACCAAATTCCAGAACTGACTGAATATAGCATGGCATAAACACGTATCAGCTAGTATAAACACATATACTGCAAACTGCATCGGACCGAAGTCCAGAAGTTATAACACAAAGACATGATTGAATCACAAAGACATCAAGCAATCTAACTACTGCATCGAACCGAGGTCCATAACTACTACTAACTAAATGGGACAACATTGTGGCTGTAGTCCCGTTCCTAGTGGAAGGAACTAACCTTGTAGTGCTGGCTGCTAAGATGCTAACTCTAAAATTGGCTGACTGCTGCTCTGGAACTGTCCGGCTACAAATTCCAAAAAAAAAACACTAGATCAGTCACTGGTAAATGCTCTCAGGGTAAAATGACTATTTTACCCCTGGTCAAAGTCAACTTCCAGTTGACCGGTCTCGCCGAGTCAGGGTGCAGACTCGTCGAGTCCCTTTTTTACTAACTCTGACTTTAACTTACCGAGTCCTCTTTCCCACCCACTGATTCAGCCTGAACTCACAAACTGAAGAAAGACGGGGACTCGCGACTCGACTTGTCGAGTCCGAAGAACAACTCACTGAGTCCTGTCGTGCAGATTCCATGCAATCGAATTCTAATCCATTCCAGAGCATCTAACTCGTAGATCTGAGCCCCTGGAACCATCTGAACACGTAAAGTTGCTAACTTTATGTGTAACTAAGAAGGAATGAAGCTATTTCACTCAAACACTACTTTTCTTAGGAAAACCCATCCGACTCGCCGAGTTGTTCAAACAACTCATCGAGTCTAAGGCAATCTTCATCGGACTTGCCGAGTTGCTCATCCAACTCGTCAAGTCCACAACTATCTTCATCGGACTCGCCGAGTTGCTCATCCAACTCGTCAAGTGCACGGCTATCTTCATATGACTCGTCAAGTCAAGCTTGCGACATGCCGAGTTCATTCAGTCCCTTTTCCATACATACCTAATTTGAGCCATTCAGTGGCTCCAAATCACAGATCCAAGCTTCTAGGGCATGCTTATCATGTAAAGTTGCAAACTTTACGTGCAAGCATGGCTTTAAAGGCTTCAAATGTCAAAACTAAGCTCTTAATGGGGTTCTAAGCTCAAGAAGGACCTCAATCACGATTTTGACTGAAACTTTACACTTCTAGAATACAATGAGGGTCCAGATCTAAAGTTTCCATAAAAAGGGGAGTCCATATCTCAAGTTTGAATCATAAGAGGCTCCAAAGAAGGCATAACAAGCATTTTAATGGAGGAATGCATAAGGTCAAATATTCATTACCTGAATGAGAAATAGATGGAAGCTAACTCCTATATCTCCTTTCTCTTCTATGGACCTTCTTTCATTCTTTCTCTTCCCAAGGCTTCCAAGCTAGCACAAACACACTCAAACTCAACAATGGGGCTAGGTTTTACAGGGGAAATGTTATGAGAGAGATATAGGTGAGGTTGGCGGTGCATAAGTGTGTTTAAATAGGGTGCAAACCCTTAAAATTGGGGCTTCATCCAGACAGGTGGACTCGTCGAGTCCTAACGTATGAACTCGTCGAGTAGCCAACTCAATTTGCGTGATCATCCTGTCTCTACTCGATGAGTCGGGCTACAGACTTTTCGAGTACCCCTTAATAATGAAATTACATTATTTAAATCACATACCAGTAATGAGGTGTTACAACTCTCCCCCACTTATTTTAGACTTCATCCTCGAAGTCTGCTGCTGTTGACGTATCTGAAAATAATTCTAGATAATGCTCCTTCATCTCCCCCTTGGACTCCCATGTCCACTCTGAACCCTTCCGGTGATGCCACTGCACCTTCACTAACGGAACCACCTAGTTCCTCAAAGTCTTCATATTTCGATCTAAGATCGCCACTGGTCTCTCGATATTATTCAGGATGGTATCAACTTGAATATCTTCTAAGGATACAACTGCGGACTCATCCACCAAAAACTTATTCAACTGAGAAATGTGGAAAGTGTTGTGGATCTGGCTAAGCTCTACCTGAAGATCCAACCGATAAGCAACCCGACCCACCCGGGCTGAAACTCTAAAAGGACCAATGAACCCGGGGCGCAGCTTGCCCCTCTTCTAAAATCTTATAACACCCTTCCAGGGTGATACCTTCATGAGGACCATATCGCCCACCTAAAACTCCAAATCCGAATGCCTCATGTCGGCGTAACTCTTCTGCCTACTCTACGCAGTCTGCAGTCTACTACGAACCTACTGGATCAACTATGTGATCTTGAGCACCACCTCAGTGCTCCGGATGACTCGCTAACCGACCTCACCCCAACAAATCGGGGTCCTACACTTCCTTCAATAAAGCATCTCGAAAGGAGGACGGTCAATGCTAGCGTGGTAAATGTTGTTATATGAAAATTCCGCCAGTGGAAGATACGTATCCCAACTACCACCGAAGTCTGGAACACATACCCGGAGCATGTCCTCGAGAGTCTAAATCGTCCTCTCGCTCTGCCCGTCCGTCTGGGGGTGGAAATCGATGCTAAAATGAAGATGAGTCCCCATATCATCATGGAACCGCTTCCAAAATCTAGAAGTAAAATAGACGTCTCGGTCTGATACCACTGAAACAGGCACTCCGTGCCGTGCCACTATCTCACGCACATACATGTCAACTAGCTTCTCATCTGATATGTCTCCGGGATCGGTATAAAATGCGCGCTCTTGGTCAGCCGATCCACTATTACCCAAATCTAGTCCACTCCCTGTCCGGTCCTAGAAAGCTTAGTGATAAAATCCATGGTAATGTCCTCCCATTTCCATACGGGAATGTCTAACGGTTGCATCTTGTAGTGGGGTCTCTGGTGCTCTGCCTTGACCTTCTTGTAGGTCAGGCATCTCTCCACATAGCAGGCGACATCCCGCTTCATACAGGGCCACCAATAGTCGGGTCGAAGATCTCTATACATCTTCGTCGCCCCTGGGTGGATGGAAAATCGAGACTTATGGGTCTCGTCCATCAACACCTGCCGTACTCCGCCCTAGTATGGTACCCAAACTCTCCCATGATGGGTCAACAATCCCCAACTGTCATAATAAAAAAAGCTACTCGACCCACGATCCTCTCACACTTCTGCCTCTCCTCCTTGAGGCCGTCAACCTGTGCCTCCATGATCGGCTCCAACAATGGAGTAATAACGGTCATCCTCAGACATATAGTCCTGATTGGGGCTACTTCCACCTTGCGGCTAAGGGCGTCGGCCAATACGTTGGCCTTCCCCGGGTGATAAAGGATCTCGCAATCGTAATCCTTTATTACATCTAACCACTGATGTTGTCTCATGTTAAGATTCGGTTGGTCCATGAGGTATCTCAGACTCTTGTGATCCGTGTAGATGGTACAACAGACTCCATAGAGGTATTGTCTCCAAATCTTGAGGGCGAACACCATTGCCCCCAACTCCAAATCATGCGTCGGATAGTTAGCCTCGTGAGGCTTTAACTGTCTAGAGGCGTAAGCTATCACATTCCCTCGCTGCATCAACACTGCTCCCATACCTGTGATCGAGGCATCACAGTAGACTACAAAATCATCCACTCCCTTTGGCAGGGTAAGAATCCGTGCCTCGCACAATCACTGTCTGAGGGTCTCAAATGCCACCTGCTGCTCAGGCCCCAAACGAAACACCACCAAATTCTTGGGTCAGTTGGGTGAGTGGTACTGCTATCTTGGATAAATCCTGGATGAATCTCTTGTAGTACCCTGCCAAACCTAGGAAGCTCCGAATCTCTGATGGAGACTTCGGGACCTCCCACTACATCACGACCTCGATCTTGACCGGATCCACTAAAATACCCTCCTGGTTAACGAGGTGACCAAGGAATTGCACCTCGCGCAACCAAAACTCACACTTGGAGAACTTCGCAAAAAAGTCTCTCCCTCCTCAACGTCTCCAACACTTCTCTCAAGTGCTCCTCGTGCTGCTCCTGAGTCTTAAAGTAAATCAGGATGTCATCAATGAATACTATCACAGACCGATCCAACATCGGCAGACATATGCGGTTCATGAGATCCATGAACATGGCTGGAGCCGTGGTGAGTCCAAACAGCATCACCACAAACTCATAATGACCATAATGGGTCCTAAAAGTTGTCTTCTGAACATCCTCACTCTTGACCCACATCTGATGATAACCGGAGCGCATATCAATCTTGAAAAACCAAGATGCCCCCTAAATCTGATCGAACAAGTCATCTATCCTCGGGAGTGGGTAACGGTTCTTCACCGTTACCTTTTTCAACTCCCGGTAGTCTATGCACATACGGTGCGACCAATCCATCTTTTTCATGAACAGGATCGGGCCTCCCCGAGGTGAACTACTCGATCTGATGAAACCCTTGTCTAGCCGCTCCTACAGCTACGTAGACAACTCCGGCATCTCTAGAGGAGCCAACCGATATGGTGCCTTGGCTATCGGAGCCACACCAGGAAGCAGATCAATTTTGAAGGTATCCCAGGAAATTCCTCTGGGAATACATTCGGGTACTCTCGCACCACTACTACATCATCTATTGTCGTCTTACCCTTATCCCAGGTGTCCATCACATATGCAACATAACCTGTGAAACCCTGCTGGAAGTAGCGCATCGCTCTCGCTGCTGAACAAAGAATCGGTCCGTGTTGTGGCCTCTCGCCCTGAATCACTAACTCTCCCCCACTGGGAGTGCGAACCCTCACTAGCTGCAACTCGCAATCAATCACCGCCCCGTTGAGGCTCAGCCAATCCATGCCTATTATGACCTTGTTCCCTCACAAAGGAATAGGGACCAGGTCTACCAAAAACTACTCATCGAATAATTGCAGCGAGCATGCCTTATGCACTCCCGCAACCCTGACGGTCCTATCATTGACTATCTCCACCTCGAGTGGACAATCCAGCTCCCCTAGAGCTCTGTTAAACCTCTTGCTAAGTGCAAGAGAGACAAATGATCGGGTAGCCCCCGAATCAAATAACACTATAGCTGAAATGTCGTTCACTAAGAACGAAGCTATACGCAAACATATAACATTAGAAACAATCAATAATAAATGCAGAGCTAAAAGGAGAATACATACCCGTCACCACGTCAGGAGTCGCTCGCGCCTCCTCTGCTATCATCTGAAAAGCTCTACTCTTCGCTACTGGCGCCTTGTCCAGGCCCTGACGACCGTCCGTAATCCTCAATGTAGTAGGGGCAAGTGCCGACACCTTCCCCGATGCAGCTAAGCTCGGGAACTGAGACTTTTTGTGTCCCCTCGGATTGCAATGGAAGCAAATCAGATCTGATGTTGCGGTGGCAGTGGTAGAAGCTGTACAATCTCTGCTCATATGCCCAGTCCGACCGCATTTGTAACAACCGGAACTCCCTACCTTGCATGCCCCATCGTGCAATCTCCCACATTTTCCACATCGAAAGTGGCTCTGCTGACCTCTGGACTTATGATCCGAAACCATGGGCTTCTTGCCCAAAATCCCTGTACCCAAAGCCACATTCGGCTTCCTCTTTTTCTCCATCTCAAGATCAATCTCCTTCTCTCGAGCCCTCGCAATCATATCATCCAGCATCTTACAGCTGGATCGGCTCACAAACTAGGGGATACCACTCCGCAGCATCTCATGATAACGGGCCTTCTTCATTTCGTCATCAGTTGCGTACTGAGGAACAAGAAGATCCCTCTCTCTGAACTTGGCGGTAATCTCTGCCACTGTCTCTATAGTCTGAGTAAGGTCTTGAAACTCTCCGGCTAACTGTTACACCTCAATAACCGGTGCAAACTCGGCTCTGAACCTGGTAGTAAAATCATCCCAAGTCATAGCATCAAGTGTTGCGTAATCCCCGATGACATGCCCAACTTCATCCCACCAATCTCGTGCACTGTCCTTCAGAAGACAGGATGCTAATCTGACCTTGTCCCACTCGGGACATCTGCTGGTGCGGAACACGTTGGCAACATCTGCCAACCACCTAGTACTCACAATGGGATCACGCGCCCCATGTAGTCTGGAGCTCCACAAGCCCGGAACTCCCTAAAGGTGAGTGTGTGCGACGCCACCATGGCCGCAATCTCAGCACGGAACGTACTCAACTTCTCATCCATCAACTCTAAAATACCCTCCTTGATCGAACCAAAGATTAGAGGAGTCTGCTCAAGTATCATACGGTTAACCTCTAAAGTGAAAAACTCCCTATTCTGCTCATCCAAATGCTCAGCCCCCAAGCCTGATCATGATCCCTCCCCGGCACCTGAACTGCCGCCTGCTGGTCTAGGACGTAGAACTACCATTCTGAACACACATCATGATAAACATCAGAAACACTTATATATCTCGAGGGATCGCTACTACTACAGGTTTCCTGTTCTCTCCTCGCCCTTCCTTGATTCGAGTACAGATCCTCTGCTTCCAGTAGTATGGCCCCCTACTACCTTCCACATCTATCCGTACTTTCCTCAAGAACTGCCTCGACTCCACCAAGTCACTTCTACTGCTACTGATCTCTTCTGCTCTCATCCTAGGCTCGCCCTAGGGAAATCTCTGACTCAATCAAAAGCCAATCCTCAGCTGTTGAAGGCCTCCTTGTAATGCCAATTAGTCAGCACCTGAATACACCACATGTGACGAGGCTCAGATAATCCTTCGAGTAAAAGACTCATTCTTACAACGGTTGGACTCAAACAAGAGTCGTGCAGTAGGGCCAAATCCAACACTCTGAGATTATCCAACCCTGATCACATGTGATGTGACGTATTCACCTAATGGCTAACTCCCATCACTTGGAGTCCCACAAAGCACAAAGCAAGCAGCATTCGAACATAGGAACTAATCAAGCAACTGTATTCTCATAACAAGAAACTGTGCTAGCATACAATGCTAAGTTCACAATATCATGCATAACCTAATCAGGCTATCCTACTACTGTCTACTCAATACTAGCATGCAATTCTCATAAAGTTGAAACACATATAGGAGGCACATAAGGCATCTCCCTAGATCCTTTGTCCTATTCTAGCATGTTGTTCTACTGTAACTGAAACAGATAATCATAATGTAAACTTGTATAGGTAATCTGGGAGTACTTACTTGAGCTCAGTTGATCGCATGCACTACACCCTTTTCTTGTTTTCGGAACTCTTTTCTTTTTTTAAGTCTCTTTTTCAAAAAAAAATCTTTTGAAAACATTTTTCTTTCAAAAATCTTTTACTATCTCCTTATTTTGAGTTCAGTCATACCCATAAGTGTGCTTGAATCCCTCAAACCAAGGCTCTAATACCAACTTGTTGATGGGTTTTGAGCATTCTAACACTTCCTAAGTGTACATGCAACCCTAATAAACCTTGGATCTATGTTTGTCTAAGATACATGCAAATAATTATTTTTACAAGGTTCATATTCTAACTAGCATGGCATGGGGAACATGAATCGAATAAAGCTAGTAGAAATACTTACCTTGAAGTAGTAGTTGATTGCTTGGAGTTTTAGAGCCTAGCACCAATAGTGTGAATGCCCCAAATGGAAATCACAAATCACCACAAACTTGGAACTTTGAGAGAATACTCACTACTATCTTGAAATCGGCCCTCTTGCTTTACTCACCTCAACAAGTGTCAACTAGTATGATTTCAAGAACCAAATACCCATGTCTCTTCATTTCCATGAGATCCATGGGTTAAAGCTCCATTGAGTATCCATGGAATTTTCCATGCAAGCCTAGCCCATTCCAAATAAGCATTAGCCCACACTATATAAACATAGAAGCCCATATTTAATTAGTAATATCTTTGATCTCTAAATTAATCCTAGATTAATTATAGATCAATACTAATTAAATAATATGATCTTATATTAATATATTAGAGCTTATAATATATTAATAAATCATAACTTGTACTATTCTCAAAATATTATCCATAAATTGTTCGGGTGAAGTGCAACTTAAATGGACCATGCCGGGTCGGGTCAAGTACATACCAAATATAGTTATGGACATAGACACTATATCCAACAGTCTCCCACTTGGATAAGTCTAATAACTATAGTTGCAAATGTGACTTCAGGAACCGATCAGCAATCGTAGCTCTTTAAACTCTGTTAAACTAGAATGCGCCATTTTAGATAAGTGATCATATAATCCTCTGTTCAAGATATCAGCCGGACAAATACATGGAACATTGTCTTACTTATTTTCTAGCATTTGCTTCCCGATTTCCGATTTGTTTGACATAGAACTTAACTGAACACATCAATTTAGTTCTGACCAGGCCCGATACATAGGTCACAACAAAATCATCGAGAGGCCCAGATATCGCTTCTAACCGTAGAAGGAACAGATAAACTTCGACTCTTATGTTTGTTCTACCACTCATTGAATTATACACAAAGGCATGTTTTATAACATCGAGTTACCAATGCGTTTTCGTACAATCAATGCATAATCAAATCATATGTAACAAATCATATCTCTAGGTTTGAAGACTTATATGATATTACCGTCTCACGATCAATCGAGATAAAATTCCATGAAGTGATTCCAGTGAGCGTGGGTTGTGTCCAATGCTCATAACTTATGAGCACTCATGATTGTTGTAGCCATGTCCAACACCTTAGACCTCTTCAACCAATCATGACAGTCTTGATTCATACCTACCTCCGATATATGACCGACTGTGGAGGTTTGAATAATATGGTATACCAAACATAATTATTCTGGAAGTCAAAACATGCAAAAGAAATATAGTAAACGATCGACAAGAGATAGCAACACTTTACTCATAAATAAAACACCTTTTATTCATCATCTAACGTCAATTGCACTTTACAAATTTCATAATTTATCTAACTACTAAACTTATATCATCCTTCAGCCCTATGCTCCGAGCATGCTGGAGATGCTTAACCCTACTCAGTCCCTTCGTGAGGGGATCTGTTGGGTTCTCATCCGATGATACCCTCTTTGCCATGAGGATTCCTTCTTCTATTCGATGTCTGGTGAAGTGATATTTTCTGTCAATGTGTCTGGATCTCCCATGATCTCTTGGTTCCTTGGCTAAGGTAACCACACTATTGCTATCATATAAAATCTCCATTGGCTCCTTTATAGCTGGTACAACTCCAAGGTCTCCGATGAAGTTCTTTAGCCATATAGCCTCCTTTGCCGCCTCGCTTGCTACTATATACTCTGATTCACAAGTGGAATCAGCCACTGTCTCCTGCTTGGAACTCTTCCAAGTGATTGCTCCTCCGTTTAAATTAAAGACTCAGCCCGACTGAGAGCGGAAATTATCCCTATCAGTCTGGAAGCTAGCATCACTATACCCTAAAACTCTGAAGTCATCACTCCCACCAAGGGTAAGGACCCAGTCCTTAGTCCTTCGCAGGTACTTGAGGATATTCTTTACCGCAGTCCAGTGTGCCTTGCCAGGGTTCCCCTGATACCTGCTCACCATGCTCAAAGAAAAAGCTACATCAGGTCGAGTACACGTCATAGCATACATGATCGATCCTACAGCTGAAGCATAAGGTACTCGAATCATTTCTGCTATCTCAGCCTCAGTACTAGGGCTTTGTGTCTTACTCAATTTGGCGTTACTCTGAATGGGTAACTCACCTTTCTTGGAGTTATGCATGTTGAATCTTTTGAACACCTTGTCCACATAGGTGCTTTGACTAAGTCCAATTAGTCTTTTACTCCTGTTTCTCAAAATCCTTATCCCTAGGATATAGGCATCTTCACCAAGGTCCTTCATAGCGAAACACTTCCCAAGCCAGGACTTTACTTCCTGCAAGGTTGGGATGTCATTTCCTATGAGTAGTATGTCATCCACATACAGTACCAAAAAGCTGACTATGCTCCCACTAGCCTTGATATAGACACAAGATTCAACTTCACTCCTTGAATAGCCAAATTCCTTGACTTTCTCATCAAAGCAAAGATTCCATCTGCGAGGTGCATGTTTCAATCCATAAATGGATTTCTCAAGTTTACACACTCTATTGCGGTACTCTGAACTGACAAAACCCTCTGGCTGAACCATGTAAACATCTTCAGCCAACTTTCCATTAAGGAAAGTGGTTTTGACATCCATTTGTCAAATTTCATAGTCATGAAATGCAGCAATGGCTAACAGAACCCTAATAGACTTTATCTTGGCCATTGGTGAAAAGGTTTCATCATAATCAACTCCGGGAGTTTGAGAACAACCCTTTGCTACCAGTCGTGCCTTATAAGTGTATACATTACCATCTATGTCGGTCTTCTTCTTGAAGATCTATTTGCACCCAACTACCTTACGATCAGGTACATGGTCAACCAAGCTCCAAACTTGATTGTCACACATGGACTGTATCTCGCTATCCATGGCCTCTTTCCATTTAGCAGCCTCAGGGCATGCCATGGCTTCCATGTAGCTGTTAGGATCATCCAGACCTACTAGTGTCTCATCACTAATAAGTGTCTCACCTTCTGTAGTAATATGGAAACCATAGTAATGCTCAGGTGGATTCCTAACTCTCATGGAACGCCTCAGAGGTTCGGGTTCGTCAATTGGCTCAACATGAGTTTCCTCCTCAAGTCGAGGGCTAGCATTTGAAGTTCCTTCACCACTTGACTCTTGAATTTATTCAAGATCAATTTTCCTCCCACTATCTCCTTGGCTTATAAACTCTCTCTCTCTCTCTCTCTCTCTCTCTCTCTCTCTCAAAAGACTCCTCTTCTTGCTACAAAGACCACATTATCACTAGGTCTGTAGAAGAGATAACCAAAGGATCTTTGTGGATAGCCAATGAAAATACACCTCTCGCTTTCGGGTTCTAGCTTGTCATGAGTCTCGCGTCTCACAAAAGCCTCGCAACCCCAAATCTTGAGGTGGTCTAGTTTAGGTACTTTACCAGTCTACATCTCGTGAGGAGTTTTGGAAACTTTCTTTGTAGGGACTAGATTAAGGATATGGGTGGTAGTCTCTAAGGCATACCCCCAAAATGAGATTGGTAGCGAAGCTCGACTCATCATGGAACGAACCATGTCTAACAAGGTTCGATTACGCCTCTCAGCTACACCATTCAACTGTGGTGTCCTGGGAGGTGTCCATTGTGAGACAATCCCACAATCGCTAAGATAGTCAAGGAACTCTGAACTAAGATACTCACCACCTCGATCGCATCGAAGCATCTTAATGTTCCTGCCCAATTGATTCTCGACTTCCTGTTTAAATTCCTTAAACCTTTCGAAAGTCTCTGACTTATGCTTGATTAAGTTGACATATCCATATCTACTATAATCATAAGTAAAAGTCAAATAATAATGATTAGTATCCCTTGTGGCATGTTTGAATGGTCCACACACATCCATGTGTACAAGGTCCAACAAAACTTCACCCCTCTCACACGAACCTGTGAAGGGTGACTTTGTCATTTTCCCAAGTAAGCATAATTCGCAACTATCATCTGACTTTAGGTCAAACGACTCCAAGACTCCATCCTTTTGGAGTTGTCCTATGCGTTTCTTGCTTATATGTCCAAGACGATAATGCCATAGTGATGCTTTATCCAAGTTATTATTATTAATAGAATCAATACATAATACATTATTTCCTAAGTAATCAACCACATATACTGTTTCATACACGCCATCACAAGGTAATGATTTAAAATAAAGAACATTATTAAAGAAAGCATCAATAGAACCAACTTCATTATTAAACGAAAAGGTAAACCCTTGTTTATACAATGCATGAAAGGAAATAATATTTCTTGCCATTTATGACGAATAACAACATTTATTCAAATCTAAATTTAACCCACTACTTAGCGACAAAGTATAAACTCTAATCTTGGTGATAGGTGTAACTTTCCTATTCCCCATGATTAAGTTTATCCTTCCTTGCTCCACATTCTCACTTCTTCTTAGTCCCTGCAAGTCACAACAAATGTGAATACCACAACCGGTATCAAGGACCCAAGAGTTAGAATTGGGTGAGTTATTAGAAATGATAGTGTAAATACCTGCATGGTTGGGTTTAACTTTCCCATCCTTCACATCTTGCTGGTACTTTGGGCAGTTCCGCTTCCAATGTGCCTTTTCATGGCAATAGAAGCATTCAGCCTCTTTTGGGTCAGAAGAAGGAGTGATGAAACCTTTCTTGGTTCCACTTGAAGAAGAGCCATCAAGGGTCCTGTGACATCCCCATTTTCACGGCCAGAAAAGATCGATTTTGTTTATGCTCTATAAAAATCAGAGTTCTTCTTTTAATAAAAATGTTGCGAAATTCGTTACCAGAAAAACACGATAAATACGTTATTAAAACATTTTCGAAGAAACGTATTTTATTCATTTTAAAACGTTTGGGATGTCATCGTCAATACAGGAACATAAGCATAAACAGAACTTAAATTTATTTACACTAGTGATGTACATCTCTTTAATCTCTCAGTGTAATGTGACTTCATATCAACACCTGTGATATAAATAAACTGAGTGGGTCAGGTTGGGAAACCTGGTGTGTACATAAGGTTTTCAACCCACAATAATATGATTATTATGTTTAAACAATCAAGTAATTAAACCCAATTACCCATCCCCATTATCTTTTTTACTCTTAAGCATCTACCCTAAGAATCAGCTATTTCTCGTTCATTCATTCCTAAGGATTATCCTAAGGAATCAGCACAAAGTCCATCATTGCCACGGTTTACATAACGGGCACTAAGTCTGCATAGTCGCCAGGGTTTAGGCATCAAGTCAGCATGATCACCAAGGTTTAGGCATCAAGTCTGCATGATCAACAGGGTTTAGAGTACACTGGGTGAACACGTTGTTCACAACACCTACAGGTTGCGAGCCTGCTAGTGTTCCACTGGACTATCTAGAATAGTCCGTGCTTGTCATCCATACTCTGCTGAATGATGGAGCCATCATTTGGGAAAAAGGCTTCTCGCATCGTCCACCTCTCATCCTCACCTCACAGTCTATTTCACCTCTCAACTCATCATCCAACTCATACTCCATCTATTACATCTACCCATGTCTTACCCCAACATTATCATAGATATAAAATACATATAAAGTCTAAATCATTTAAAACATGTATAAAATTGTTCATCCAGCATAGACAACAAGTATTCAGATAATATGCACACATAACACGTAATTTATATAAAATACTTCATATCTATGTGTAAGATGAAAGTAACTATGCACTCACTTGAAAAGGTGGTGATTCCGAACTCAGACAGCGCTTCACTTATTGAAAAAAATAATTTCCTTCGATGAAACCTAGTATTATTACCACTAAAGTTTAGTCTATTACTCACCGAGACTAATTAATAGTCTAGCTATTAATACTATTATATAACCGTTAAATAATACTTATATAACCCATAATAATAGCCTAATTTCTTATTATATGTTCTTAATAAAGTTAATATAATTAAATAAAAACTATATTAAAAATAGCGTAGGCGTAGCTTACTTACAACAGATTTTTTTTATAGAAAACCACGCTTTGCTTGGAGCAGCATTCCCATGCGGAAAAGCTCTTCTTCTCAGAGTCATCGAGCACTCAGGGGCTTCCGCCTTGGGCTAGGGAGGTTCCCTAGGCTTATCGGGGGGTTTCGGGGCTAGAGAGAGGTTCTAGAGAGAGAGAGAGAGAGAGAGAGTAAAGAGAAGAAAGAATGAGAAAGGTGTGAAGAAAATGAGGGTGGGAGATGTTCTATTTATAGGGTGAAAATGGCTGAACTTGGTGACTCATGTCACCATCTAGTGGCAAGACTTGGGGAGAAAGCAATGGCCAAGATTGTGCCACATCACCCATTTCGCACAGCACACTTCCGAATTATAAAATCCGTAACATTCACATACGACCTGCGTTTTTGACGTTCTTTATATCCATGCGTAGGTAAAAATATTATCTACAACTTTCATTTTGACTCCGTCGGCTAATTCTCGACCAATCTTAAATTTAACAGTACGAGGCGTTTAGACTGTTAAATAACCGCGAAGAATTCGTAACTCCTTCATACGGACTCCGTTTTCGTCTGTCTTTTTACCGTTGAGTTCCTATTAATGAGATATTCAACTCTCATTTAGGTCGCATAATCCAAAAACCGCTCGAACTAAAATTCGAGTTTCAGGTTGTACACTGCTAAGCCGAATCTTAGAAAAATCATAACTTCTTCATACGAAGTTAGATTTGGGCGTTCTTTTTATGGATTTTCTCGATTTAACATATTCTACGACTTTCGTTTAGATCACTAAGGCTAAATCTCGCTGTATCATAAATTCACTTTTTACGCTTCCCGGTGCCATGCCGGTTCCGTTGCGAAACTTCGACGGGTCATAACTTCTTCGTTATAACTCGGATTTCGG
Source organism: Lactuca saligna (assembly GCF_052625555.1). NCBI lineage: Eukaryota > Viridiplantae > Streptophyta > Magnoliopsida > Asterales > Asteraceae > Lactuca > Lactuca saligna. The sequence continues at coordinate 149,669,800 of NC_136417.1, forward strand.
CGTTCTTTATATGTACGGAAACCTTGTGACATACACTACAACTTGGTTCAAATTATTTATTCTAAATAATATTTTGTCAAAAAGTCATTTTCGACACCTATTATCTCTAAATTGACTAGCTCGGATCTACGAGCGTTACAATTATCTCCCCCTTAGGATGATTACATCCCGGAATCATCAACGAAACAGGGCATTATAGTGACTCCATACGTTATCTATTCATCCTAGGTAATAACTATAACTTCTATGTTGCTTCGAACGGGTATCTAACTCTTGGACTCCTTGATTGCAGGCGGTGCTTGGTCTTGCACCTGCTCGTTAGACTTTCAATCATGACCTTCATGTCACAAGCTCATTCTTTATCGGAGACACCTTCTTCTTCTTAGGATAAGTTAATTTGATTGCTACAATTGATCGAGGTGTCATATTCTAATGACCTATTATCGTATGTAACAACGCTTAGACTCAGGTCTCTTAGAGTCAAATTCCGGAATGAAATATGCCTTACTTCATGGTCTAATGTGATATAATCACATTTTAACATGTATCATTTCTAGCTACCAACATTTTTAACAACGAGCACGATACTTCTATTGATCGCTTTGATTTCAATCGTTTGGTTTAAGTCGGACGCTACATCAAACTTGGTTCTTTGAACCACGTAACCTGCTCATCATAGTCGGACTCAATGTGATATGACCACTAGGGTCGGGATAACAACAATTTTCTTAGTCATTACCAAAACAATGGTAACGACATACTTGAATAAAACAAAATCAATTACTAACTTCTTGGTAACCTTGTGAATTTCCCTGATCCAAGCGTGAGTCCTGTGCTTCCGGTAGTATATGCATCTACTACCTTTCACACATACTCATACTCATCCCAAGTATTGTCTTGCAGTTTTCCAAGTCACCATTCAAGAAAATCACATAACAGTTTAACACACCAGATAACAAAACGAAGATTTTATTATTTCTTGAAACTATTACATAGGTGTTCAAGTTCACCCTAGACTATGCCTCTAATAGGCTACATCATATGGTTCTATCTCTTTGGCTACCTCATAGCTTGATCTTCGGGTATGAATTCCTCATCCTTGGTTCCTCGCATTGTTTTCTGCTTCGTCGAGGATCATGTGGATTGCCCTTGGCCTTGGTGGCGTGTTTGGCTTTGCTGCCTCGTTTTTCTTTGGGCAATTCCTAGAAATATGCCCTTCTTTGTTACATCCATAGCACACCTTCTTGTTGGACGCACACTTGCTGGCGTAATGCCCTATCTTTCCACATTTGTAGCAAGTCACCTCCTCGCTACACTTCCCGTAGTGCTTCTTTTTACACTTTTCGCACCACTTGGCTTCACCTCCTCCTCCTTCGTCAATCTTTGAGAATTTCCTTTCTTTGTTGGATTTTGAAGATCATTCATGCTTCCTTTTCTCGCCAACTTCAGTTCTCTCCAGACCCTTATCTCGTATCTGGGTCTCCACATTCTTAGCAGCCCAGATGGCGGCTTTCAAAGTGGTAGTTTGCTTGACCATTGGACCGAAGTCCGCTGGTAATCCAAGGGCAAATTTGTTAACCTTGGAGAGTTCAGTTGGGATGAGGTAAGGAACAGGCTTCATTTTCTCCATAAAACTTGTAGCATACTCGATGACACTCATCCTTCCCTTCTTTAGATTCTAAAACGCGTTTTTGATCTCTAGAAGATCCTGCTCAGAGCAGTATTCCATTTTTAACTGCACCGAAAAAATCCTCCCATGACATCTTGCTCACTTCTCCTTTGGGCATCGAATTGGCTATTAGCTTCCACCAACTTAGTACTCCAGATTTCAATGAAGGAAACGCGAGAGTGGTCTTCTGCCTGTTGCTACACTCGCAACTCTCAAACATCGTCTCCATCTCAGAGATCCAGTTCATGACTTCCACCGACATCGGGCTTCCAGATAGACTCGGTAGTTTGGACGCCATGAAATCCTTGTATTTGCATCCACGTCCATCATTTCCTCTATCCTGGTGGTTTTGCCTAACTATTGGTGGGTTGGCTTGACCAACAGTCCCAATGTAGTTTCCCTCCTCAATCTGCCCTTCGTTTAACTCGGGCTGTTCAATTTGTATGGTCGCTTCCTCTCAATTTTGTTGGAGCAAACGTCTGGTTTCCTCCATTTGACGATCCAACATTGCCTGGATCATCGCTTGCACTCCGGCCATCGTTATTGGCTCAGCAGTGGCCACCACAACCGGTATTTGCTCAATCACTGGGGGTTGGTTTCGGTTCCCATTTGCATTCACGTTTCTGCTACGGGTCCTTGCCATCTTGATCTATACACCCAATAAGGTGAATCTAAATCTTTATTTAGGATTGACGTTTAAATCATCCTTATCACTCTGAAACATTTATATGCTAGTTCTAATATCGTATTCGTACGTTTAGAATCCTAAACACATAAGGTTTCCAGATCCGGTCAGCAACAGACCATAGATCCGATCAAACTATAGCATAACAAATCATTTACCACATAAAAGCAATTTAGGCATCATTCCTAAATTAAGCTAGTGCTCACACCTCACAATCATCGCTTAGCATTCTAAGTTTAAGTCTAGAAATAAATCCATATTCCTAGTTCGCGTAAACTAATGCTCTGATACCAACTGTGACATCCCCATTTTCACGGCCATAAAAGACCGATTTTGTTTCTGCTTTATAAAAATCAGAGTTCTTCTTTTAATAAAAATGTTGTGGAATTCGTTCCCAGAAAAACACGATAAATACGTTATTAAAACATTTTTGAAGACACGTATTCTATTCATTTTAAAACGTTTGGGATGTCATCGTCAATACAGGAACATAAGCATAAACAGAACTTACATTTATTTACACTAGTGATCTACATCTCTTTAATCTCTCAGTGTAATGTGACTTAATATCAACACCTGTGATATAAACAAACTGAGTGGGTCAGGTTGGGAAACCTGGTGAGTACATAGGGTTTTCAACCCACAATAATATAATTATTATGTTTAAACAATCAAGCAATTAAACCCAATTACCCATCCCTATTATCTTTTTTACTCTTAAGGATCTACCCTAAGAAACAGCTATTTCTCGTTCATTCATTCCTAAGGATTATCCTAAGGAATCGGCATAAAGTCCATCATTGCCACGATTTACACAACGGGCACTAAGTATGCATAGTCGCCAGGGTTTAGGCATCAAGTCAGCATGATCACCAAGGTTTAGGCATCAAGTGTGCATGATCACCAGGGTTTAGGCATCAAGTCTGCATGATCACCAGGGTTTAGAGTACACCGGGTGAACACGTTGTTCACAACACCTACAGGTTGCGAGCTTGCTAGTGTTCCACTAGACTGTCTAGAATAGTCCGTGGTTGCATCCATACTCTGCTGAATGACGGGGCCATCATTTGGGAAAAAGGCTTCTCACATCCTCCACCTCTCATCCTCACCTCACGGTCTATTTCACCTCTCAACTCATCATCCAACTCATACTCCATCTATTACATCTACCCATGTCTTACCCCAACATTATCGTAGATATAATATACATATACAGTCTAAATCATTTAAAACATCTAAGTCATCCAACATAGACAACAAGTATTCAGATAATATGCACACATAGCACGTAATTTATATAAAATACTTCATATCTATGTGTAAGATGAAAGTAACTATGCACTCACTTGAAAAGGTGGTGATTCCGAACTCAGACAGCGCTTCACTTCTTGAAGAAAAAAAATTCCTTCGACGAAACCTAGTATTATTACCACTAGAGTTTAGTCTATTATTCACCGAGACTAATTAATAGTCTAGCTATTATTACTATTATATAACCGTTAAATAATACTTATATAACCCATAATAATACCCTAATTTCTTATTATATGTTCTTAATAACGTTAATATAATTAAATATAAAACTATATTAAAAATAGCTTAGGCGTAGCTCACTTACAACGGGTTTTATAGAGAACCAGGCTTTGCTTGGAGCAGCATTCCCATGCGGAAAATCTCTTCTTCTCGGAGCCGTCGAGCACTCAGGGGCTTCCGCCTTGTGCTAGGGAGGTTCCCTAGGCTTTTCGAGGGGTTTCGGGGCTAGATAGAGGTTCTAGAGAGAGAGAGTAAAGAGAAGAAAGAATGAGAAAGGTGTGAAGAAAATGAGGGTGGGAGATTTTATATTTATAGGGTGAAAATGGCTGAACTTGGTGCCACATGTCACCATCTAGTGGCAAGACTTGGGGAGAAAGCAATGGCCAAGATTCTGCCACATCACCCATTTTCGCACAGCACACTTCTGACTTCTAAAATCCGTAACTTTCACATAGGACCTCCATTTTTGACGTTCTTTATATCCACGCGTAGGTAAAAATAGTATCTACAACTTTTATTATGACTCCGTTGGCTAATTCTCGACCGATCTTAAATTTAACAGTACGAGGCGTTTAGACTGTTAAACGACCGTGAAGAATTCGTAACTCCTTCATACGGACACCATTTTCGTCTGTCTTTTTACTATTGAGTTCCTATTAATGAGATCTTCAACTCTCATTTAGGTCGCATAAGCCAAAAACCGCTCGAACTAAAATTCGAGTTTCGGGCTGTACACTGCTAAGCCGAATCTTAGAAAAATCATAACTTCTTCATACGAAGTCAGATTTGGACGTTCTTTGTATGGATTTTCTCGGTTTAACATATTCTACGACTTTTGTTTAGATCACTAAGGCTAAATCTCGCTCTATCGTAAATTCACTTTTTATGCTTCCTGATGTCGTGTTGGTTCCGTCGCGAAACTTCGACGGATCATAACTTCTTCGTTATAACTCGGATTTCGGCGTTCTTTATATGTACGGAAACCTTTTGACATATAATAAAACTTGGTTCAACTTATTTATTCTAAATAATATTTTGTCGAAAAGTCATTTTCGACCCCTATTATCTCTAAATTAACTAACCCGGATCTACAGGCGTTACAGGTCCTAACCTTGGTACCCTTCGAAGAACTCTTTCTCTTCTTCCCTCTTCCTTTCCCGATTGCCAACACAGGGGTGGAGCTGGTAGGAGTAGGATTAACAATCGCCTTACCCTTAAGACCACTTTTCGCGGTCTTTAAGAGTCCTTCAAGTTTGCTGAGTGTGACCTCTTCCTTGTTCATGTGGTATGTAATGCGGAATTGATCATAACATGAAGGTAAGGAGTGCAAAATTATATCTATTGCAAGCTGCTCAGGGAAGTTCACATTTAGCTTCATCAAACGGTCCACAAATTTTTGCATTTTCTGCATGTGGCCCGTGATGGGTTCACCATCCTTCATGCGAGTTGTTATCATGGAGGAGATGATTTCAAACCTCTCTTGGCGAGCACTTTGATGGTATCTTTCCATCAAGTCTTGGTGCATCTCATAGGGGTAGAAATCTTCATAGGATTTTTGGAGATCCGCGGTCATAGTGGCCATCATGATGCATGCCACTTTGGTGGCATCCCATTCATGTACCCTAAACTCAGTGGTCTCTTGAGGAGTTGCAATTGTCTCATCAATCTCCTTAAGCTCCTTATCGAGGACATATTCTTTGTCCTCGTAGCGGGTAATCATTCGGATGTTTCTGATCCATTCATTAAATTTGGATCCATCAAAAGTGACTTTCCCACACAAGTTCATAAGAGAAAAAGAGCCATTAGGATTAGAGCCAGAAGCAGCACCGTTTGCAGACATCTGAGAAAAAGAAACATTTAGTTTAGAAATAGGAATAGTCCTTAATAAAACACCCAAATGTAGTATTAAGGCTAGGACCCAATCATAATATATTATACTTAGAAGAGGTATGCCGTGATCTAAGTAATAACATATTTTAAAGGTAGGTGAATGACGATTCACCAATTTCCACAAAAGTCGAAATATTAAAATATTTAATTTGGTTCTTAGAAACTCCTAGATTCTTTTGATATTCAATGAACTTTTCAAAGGCATGTTTCAATCTCGAGTGTGCCCTCCAAGTTTTGTGACTGGGATGTCGAGGATCACAAAACGAGGTGTGAAGTAACCATGCAAATTACTTGGTACCCTTAATAAATTACCCCTCAATCGATGTGCCGGTTAACCACACACGCTCCATCGATACTATGATAAATATTAAGTCACCCTTTACCTACCTTGTTAAGTCCAAGTTAGTGTGTCGGTTAACCACACACGCTCCACTAACGACTTAGACAAATTGTAAAGTGTAATTTTGTGGATTATCACCTTATTCACATTTTTCCTAAAGTAACTAACATTGGGAATTTAATAAGACATTTAGTTACTTTATAACATTCATCATAATTTTAATGAGAATTTATAAGTCCTTGTCGTACCCGTTTGGCTAACGACCCTCCATTAGTCAAGCAAGCGGTGGGTGAGAGTAGACACCCATTAAGTTGCCATTTTATAGGCAACAGCCTTATACCCACCTTATAGACTAGCTTCGTGAATGAGGCGTACTAGCGGTAAGACGACTTTGATCTTATACATATATATATATATATATATATATATATATATATATATATATATATATATATATATATATATATATATATATTATTAACTTATAATATTATAAGTATAAGGGTTGAATTTAAACTTTTAAAATTCTAAGGGTTGGAACTAAAGTTTTAATATGACTTTACTTGTACCAAAACTTGAGGGCAAGTTTTGTAAACTTTCAAAACTTTTCATTTCTTGTAACTTATGAGTTAAATAGAGTAATAAAATGACGACTCTTCATTTTTCTAACTCTTGTGTTCTTTTAATGGTTTTAATTCAAGTGTGACTCTTGGTTTTCCATAACTTGAGGACAAGTTATGGACTCCATTAAAACACATTATGATCAAGAATTAAACTACCACATAAGTTACAAATAATTCCTATGATCATCTAAACATCATAAGATCAAGAACATGAATATGAACACTTTCATGAATCAAAAATTACACATAAAACTTTGTAATTTTGATAACAAGTTGTTGTAAATGGATTAGCAAAGACATTACACCATCTAAAACAAGTTTTTAAGTACCAAAACAGTTTAGGGTAATGTTTCTAGTCCATTTCCATCAACTAAAGTCGAAAATCTTCACTCTGTCGCTCCTACTCATCGAGTGCATGAACCTACTCGCCAAGTAGGTTGAAGATACACATGAACTCGGCGAGTCCCCCATGGACTTGGCGAGTTCATCAGGCAGACAACAAGTTTTTCGACTTTTTCAACTATTTTGCACTAAGTATCAAACAAACAAGCCTAGGCTCTAATACCACTGATGGGTTTTGAGCATTCTAACACCTCCTAAGTGTACATGCAACCAAATAAACCTTTGATCTACGTTTGTCTAAGATACATGCAAATAATTATTTTTCCAAGGTTCATATCCTAACTAGCATAGCATGGGGAACATGAATCAAATAAAGCTAGTAGAAATACTTACCTTGTAGTAGTATTTGATTGCTTGGAGTTTTAGAGCCTAGCACCAATGGTGTGAATGCCTCAAATGGAAATCACAAATCACCACAAACTTGGAACTTTGAGAGAATAGTCACTACTATCTTGAAATCGGCCCTCTTGCTTTACTCACCTCAACAAGTGTCAACTAGTATGATTTCAAGAACCAAAGCCTCCTTTATATAGTGTGGTGGATTAGGGTTATATCCATGTAAACCCTAATACCCATATCTCTTCATTTCCGTGAGATCCATGGGTTAAAGCTCCATGGAGTATCCATGGACTTTTCCATGCAAGCCTAGCCCATTCCAAATAAGCATTAGCTCACATTATATAAATATAGAAGCTCATATTTAATTAGTAATATCTTTGATCTCTAAATTAATCCTAGATTAATTATAGATCAATATTAATTAAATAATATGATCTTATATTAATATATTAGAACTTATAATATATTAATAAATCATAACTTGTACTATTCTCAAAATATTATCCATAAATTGTTTGGGTGAAGTGCAACTCAAATGGACCATGCCGAGTCGGGTCAAGTACATACCAAATATAGTTATGGACTTAGAAACTATATCCAACACTTGTAACGACCCAAAATACGACCCAAAATTTTTTGTTTAAATAATAATAAGGTTATCAACGATTTATAATATATCATGAAATCGTACGTCATAAATACCAAAAAGTTATAATAAATGTGTCATAACAAAAGAACTATAACAACATTACATAGTATCCGAAATAAACTCCCAGGATAAAACTTGAAGTTGTGGTGTGTGTAATGCCATCATCCCGAGCTCTTCCCTTTGCTTGCGGAAGTACCTGAAACCAAAACTGAAACTGTAAGCACAAAGCATAGTGAGCTCCCCCAAACTACCACATACCATACAATAACATATAAAGCACAAATTGGCCCTTGCCCACTATATCGGACCAAAGTCCGAAAACTGCATCAGACCGAAGTCTAGAAACTAATCAGGGCCTTGCCCTCTGCATCAGACCGAAGTCGGGAAACTGCATCGGACCGAAGTCCGGAACTAACTGGGGCCTTGTCCCCTGCATCGGACCGATGTCCGGAACTGACTGTGACCTTGTCCCCTGCATCGGACCGAAGTCCGGAACTAACTGAACATAGCATGGCACAAACACATATCAGGTACCATAAACACAGTTACTGCATATTGCATCAGATCGAAGTCTAGAACATATAACACAAAGACATGCTTGAATCACAAAGACATCAAGCAATCTAACTACTGCATCAGACCGAGGTCCGGAACTACTGCTAACTAAACGGGCCAGCATTGTGGTCGTAGACCCGTTCCTAGTGGAAGGAACTGACCTCGTAGTGCTGGCTGCTGAGATGCTAACTCTAAAAGTGGCTGATTGCTGCTCCGGAATTGTCCGGCTACAAATTCCAAAAAAAAAACACTAGATCAGTTACTGGTAAATGCTCTTAGGGTAAAATGACTATTTTACCCCTAGTCAAAGTCAACTCCCTTGTCAAAGTCAATTCCTTGGTCAAAGTCAACTTCCAGTTGACCGGACTCGCCGAGTCAGGGTGCAGATTCGTCGAGTCCCTTCTTTACTAACTCTGACTAACTCACCGAGTCCTCTTTCCCACCCACTGATTCACCCTTAACTCACAAACCAAAGAAAGACGGGGACTCGTGACTCGGCTCATCGAGTCCGAAGAACAACTCGCTGAGTCCTGTCGTGCATATTCCATGCAATCGAATTCTAATCCATTCCAGAGCATCTAACTTGTAGATCTGAGCCCCTGGAACCATCTGAACACATAAAGTTGCTAACTTAACATGTAACTAAGAAGGAATGAAGTTATTTCACTCAAAAACTACTTTTCTCGGGAAAACTCATCCGACTCGCCAAGTTGTTCAAACAACTCATCGAGTATAAGGCAATCTTCATCGGACACGCCAAGTTGCTCATCCAACTCGTCGAGTCCACGACTATCTTCATATGACTCGTCGAGTCAAGCTTGCGACTCGCCGAGTCCATTCAGTCACTTTTCTATACAGACCTAATTTGAGCCATGCAGCGGCTCCAAATCACAGATCCAAGCTTCTAGGGCATGCTTATCACGTAAAGTTGCAAACTTTACGTGCATGCATGGCTTTAAAGGCTTCAAATGTCAAAACTAAGATCTTAATGGGGCTCTAAGCTCAAGAGGGACCTCAATCACGATTTTGATTGAAACTTTACACTTCTAGAATACAATGAGGGTCCAGATCTGAAGTTTCCATAAAAAGGGGAGTCCATATCTCAAGTTTGAATCATAAGAGGCTCCAAAGAAGGCATAACAATCATTTTAATGGAGGAATGCACAAGGTTAAATCTTCATTACCTGAATGAGAAACAGATGGAAGCTAACTCCTAGATCTCCTTTCTCTTCTATGGACCTTCTTTCCTTCTTTCCTTCTTTCTCTTCCCAAGGCTTCCAAGCTAGCACAAACACACTCAAACTCAATAATGGGGCTAGGGTTTACAGGGAAAATGTTCTGAGAGTCATAGAGGTGAGGTTGGGGGCGTAAATGTGTGTTTAAATAGGGTGAAAACCCTTAAAATTAGGGCTTAATCCAGACAAGCAGACTTGTCGAGTCCCAACGTATGGACTCATCAAGTAGCCAACTCAATTTGCGTGATCATCTTGTCTCTACTCGACGAGTCGGCTACAGACTCGTCGAGTACCCCTTAAGAATGAAATTACTTTGTTTAAATCACATACCATAAATGAGGCGTTACAAGTATGGTAAAGTGAAAGGCTCATTTTGAGATCATTCCTAGTGTTGATCCCAATGAGTCCATTTGTTTCTACTTTCAATTGACAGGACATTAGAAACAAAGTTGCTCAACATACCTGAAGGATCTTGAAGATGGTAAAGTCAATGCATATGACTCTACTTCAGGTACATCCGTTATCTAATCCTATAAGTTCCTATTATGTAGACTCTTAATACATAATGTGATGATCACATTTGACGGTATTGCATGATCTAAAAGAAAGAAGGAAGCTTAAACAAGTGATCTAAATCTGATTGAGAAAGATTGACTTTGGTCGCATGGTTCGATGGTCAGAATTTGGAGCTACTACTAGGGAGTTACGATAATTTAATAGATTGCCATTACTCTTTGAAGATGTCTAGAAATATAGTTTTTAATATGATGCATTGTAAGGATAATTTCCAATTTTCTTTTGGGAAATCTTCAATAAAGTCCCAAAATTTTGGTATAGTTTACATTTAAGTCGACCTAATTAATTTTTTTATGAAAATTCCTAAAAACCGACAAAAAGTTTGAAGTTTGACCTTTTTCGACAGCATATCGGTAACAAATTAATTTATGACTATATCATAAAGTAACCAAAAACATTGTGACTTTTGTGCAAACAAAAATATTAAAAATTTCTACAAACGGTGACCTTATTATTATTATTATTATTATTATTATTATTATTATTTTATTAAAAATGTAATATAAGTATACTATTTTCAAATTCGTTATTATTAATATTTTTAATAATACATATAAATACGTTTAAACAAAAAAAATATTAAAGAAAGTTTTTAAAGGTGAAGGTCAAGGTGACAATGATGCTTTAAGCAATGAAATCATGAATACCTACTTATATATTCTCACTTTGTATATGGTCATTTCACATTTGTTATTATTTTTTCAGTTCATAATATTAACACTTAACAATTTAAAAGATGTTGTCTATTGGTAAAATTGTTTATAAATAGTTTAAGATAGAAGGATTTCTCACTTTGTATATAAAATTGTTTAAAATAGAATGATTTCTTTTAAAATCTAACAAATCCACTATAAACATCTACATAAGTGGCCCATATCAAAATTCAAAAGTATTAATTACAATATCTTGTTTAATAAAAAGTAATATGACATGCTTTGCTTTATCATATTATATTGCTACGTTTCCAAAAAACCATATGAATAAAATAATGAAAAAGAGCAACAGACATGTTGGTAATTCAAATACTTACACACAAGACATACGCACATAGCACACGCTCACTATTTATAAACAATTTGAAAAATCAACAACTTCTTTTAAATTGTTAGGTGTTAATATTTTGAATTGAAAACAATAATTACAAATGTGAAATTACCATATACAAAGTGAGAATATACTAGTAGACATTCATGAGTTCAATGCTTCAGTCATTACCATCCACTCCACCTTCACCCTTCAAAAATGTTTTTAATATTTTTTTTTTCATTTAAACATATTTATATGATTTTTAACAATATTAATAACAATAAATTTAAAAAGTAGTATGCTTAATTATAATAACAATAAATTTAACAATATTAATAACAATAAATTTAAAACGCATAAAGTTAAAGTTTATATAACACACGATAATAATCGAGTGTTTTACTTGTATTCTCCACTTAAAAGCATGTAAAAGTACTCATAAAACATTTTAAAGTGTGAATTATAGGGGTATGAACTCACTTGTAAGATCGGAGGTTGCGGGATGAAAACCGGACAGAATTTCGGCTCGCGAAAGTCGATTTCCTTGGGATTCTCGGGAATCTCGGAGCATAAACGACCTTCGGAACTCGAGCAAAGTGATCGGGGCTTCGGGGTAGTACGGGTACGGAAAACGAGGCAAGATCGTAAGAGAAATGAGAGAAATGTGGTGTTTTTCCCGGAACCCTCGCATCTCTATTTATAGGGGGCTGAGAGGCCTCGGTACGCGGGGCGTACTCGTGCGTCATGCGTGACTAAGTCCTCAACTGCCTTGGCTTCGGATGGGACGGGTCGGGGTAGCACGCATAGGGGCGACGTGGACGAACCGAGGCCAAGGCCTCGCGTACGCTAGGCGTACGGGGTTACGCGGGGCATAACTCGGCCCTATCTGGTGACTCCCCTTCAGATAATACCAAGAATTTTTAAATAAATTTATATATAAATTATTTAATAAACTTCAAAAATTCATATCTTCTTCATACGAACTCCATTTTCGACATTCTTAATATCCCCGCGAAGGTGAGACCGTACTCTACAACTTTCGTTTAGATTCCGTCAACAAATTCTGAAATTATTTTTATTATTTATTTTAAAAATGTCGCGGTCAGAAAATTTCTTTAGAAATTCATAACTTCTTTATCTGACGTTGGTTTTTGCCAGACTTTTTACCGCTGAAATACCATTGTTGAGACCTTCGATTCTCGTTTAGGTCATTCCGGCCAAAAGTGGCTCGATCTCTGATTCGAGTTTTTAGCCGTCTGCCGTTAAGCTGAACTTTAAAAATTCCTAACTTTCTTATACGAAATCAGATTTGGGCGTTCTTTTTACGTACGATCATGGTTTAATGACTTCTAACATAATAGGTAATTTAATTAGTGATTTTTGGATATTTTATTTTCGAAGTTAATTTTATTACAATTAACGTGGTTACAATACTTGACTTTTAGGTCGTTTACATGTAGTTGAAATATCGGGTTGTCACAGCTTTTTGGCTTTATGTTTTTAAGAAATCCTACTTTGATTAGTAGTGGATTATATGGTTTTTCTTTAAAATCACTTAGCTTTTTAAGCTTAAGATCTCAAGAAAATAACATTCCAACTTACCATTCATTCTTGTATAAGGAAGTAACTAATAAATTTCTTCTCAAAATACTAGAATTAAAAGAATTTGCTCCACTTGATCGATCACTATGAAAGGTAACTAACGAATTTCTTCTCAAAATGTTAGAATTAAAAGAAATCATACTTTTATTTGTCCATTTGTTTAGAATCCATGTTTCCATTTGGCATTACATTGTCAACACATCGCGCAGCTGTTGAGTTGGGTCAACTATAATTCATAATTACAATATTTATAATAATTAATATTGTTATTAATTACCCATGCGTCGACACTGAAGGATTCTGCTAACATTCTTTTTTTAATACGAAAAAAAAGCAATTCATCTTTCAAATGCATTAGAATTTTTTTAAAATTTTTACTTTAAATTAATAAGTTTTCAATCTTTGAAATCTAACACTGGTTTACTAATTAGTTGTGGGTTCTTTCCATTAACTTCAAGGAACGAAAGAAATTCATCAAAAAAGCAAGCAATTCAAGATACGATTTTGCACCAGCTCTTTGGTTCGTTTGTTCGCTCCTTAAATTGGAGTCCCATGTTGAACCTCTCTCTCTCTCTCTCTCTCTCTCTCTCTCTCTCTCTCTCTCTCTCTATATATATATATATATATATATATATATATATATATATATATATATATATATATATATATATATATATATATATATATATATATATGTGTATATATACAAACACGTTAGTATACATAAATACCTACAAATATGTTTGTTATGAAATATGTGTTTGTATATATTTTTTATAAAAATGTGTTGGTATACATATTTTTTTATAAAAAAACTAATATATATATATATATATATATATATATATATATATATATATATATATATATATATATATATATATATATATATATATATATATAGAAAACATGTTTGTATGCGTAAATATATACAAATAGGTTTACTATGAAATAGGTCTTTGTGTGTGTTTGTGTGTGTGTGTCTATATATATATATATATATATATATATATATATATATATATATATATATATATATATATATATAGAGAGAGAGAGAGAGAGAGAGAGAGAGAGAGAGAAAGAGAGAGAGAGAGTGAGAGAGAGAGAGAGAAAGAGGTATGTTCAAATGAGAACATGTGAAAACATTTTTTAATTGGACTAATATAAAAGCCCCCACCCGACGTCTCTAGCCTCTTTTAAACTTTCACCACCCACTTTGACCACCAGACCATTACTAGAGTCACTGTCTGTCGTCAGAATCGTCGGACCAGCACCTGAATCAGCCAACTGTTTCCTCTCCCTTTTCTCCCGATCTTGCGGTTCCCTCCATCTCCACTCATATTCTCGTCATAAATAAGCTTTCTCCGCCTTTCCCCTTCCTAAACACCACCCTAAACCACCTCCTTCACTCAGTCGTGCAACCACCTTGTTGGTAACCACCTCCCTCTCCTTTCCTCTCTCATCTTGTCTCATCAGCCACCAGATTTGATTTCACCATATCTGAAACAAAAGGCCACAAAATCAACTCGTCGGAAAACCAAGTCATCGGAAACCACCCCCTCTCTTATCCTCTCCGATCTCATTTCACTGATCACCAAATTTGTGTGTTGGAATGAAAATGGGATCATCATACACTAATACTTCACATGGAGGTGGAGTTTTTTGTGTTGCACACCAACTATTTGATGAAAATCCTCTTAGAATTTTTTAGTAAGTAGGTGTTGATTTGACGATGACAAAAAACTTTGCAAGGACCTGTTTAAAAAAGCACTTAATTTTAGATGAATTACATTTTGCTTTCCAAAGAATGGCCAGTGGCATAACAAATCTATGTAGGTGTCTTTTATTCTTTTTGTTATTCGTTTTGTGTCAACTAGACTTGAACCAATGCTACTTTCTTTATATATATATATATATATATATATATATATATATATATATATATATATATATATATATATATATATATATATATATATATATATATATATATATATATATATATATATATATGGTGATGGATCAATAATAGAAGATAAAAATATATCAGTTTTTTTGTTGGTCTATCTTATAGAAGTTTCTCTAGTTGCTATGGAGTAGGAACTAATCTACTAAATAGCTTATGTTCACAAATAAAGAATGTTTATAAATATGCATGCATTAAGGCGCTTAGGTTAAATTGAATTTCACATCTCAATAGCATAATAAGTAACCAACATTCATATAAAAAGTGATAAACTTTAGGCTTAACCATTAAGTCCTTAATAGAACACCAAAATTGATTTAAAAAGCTATTATGATCAATTTTTCCAAATTTGTCCTCCAATTTCTAAAATTCGTGCAAGTCAATTAGAACACCTAAAATCATGAGACATATTTTTTTGGAAATCTTAGTGTGTCTAGTTTTTTTTAAATCTGAATCAAATTTCGAAATTCCAACTCCTTAAGGGGTAAAATTGGCAATCTTCTCAGGTTGGTCCATGCTGTCACATATTTCATGCATTGTCTTCAAAAAATCATAATAAATTCATTAGAACTCCAAATGCCAAAATTCAAAATCCTATAGTTAGATATGGTTCTATAGTTTCCTACATATAAAGGGACTGATGTAATTCTTACTAGATTGGTAGAGTTTTCTCCATAAGTGTTAAGTGGTCTAGAAAGTGACAACTTAAAGTTACCAAATTGTAAATTTAATATAAAATCAACCAATAATCATTAGAATGAGATATTTATATTTCTGAAAAGATAAAAGGAAGAAATTTATCAATATTATGTTATCAAAATTTAAGACTGGGTTGAAATGTAAGAAAATAGATCCCAAAAAGAGAACAACAATCAAAGAGAAAATAAGAAAATATATACATAAGTTTAATATAGTAATACAACAAAGCACAAGCTAAATAATGTTATAATTGTCGTGTAGGTTCTTGAAAAGGAAATGATCCATCTTGCTCACGCTACCTGATTTTCAAGTTCAAGGAGGTGAGCTACACTAAGTCTCCTATTATGTGTATGTAATCATATATGATTTATGTGGCTAAGATTCATTTTCACATTCTTGATTCAATAATTGTTTTTCCCACTTTAATCATATGTGATTAAATACATTTAATTAGATGTGGTCATATTTTTCTAATCACATATGATTTTATTTGGAAAAAAGGAATATTGTCTATATAAATCATATGTGATTAGATACATACAATCACATGTGATTATATACACGATAACAAATATTGAACCAAGAACACAAAAACAAATCTTTATCCAAATTAATCATATTTTATTAAATACATCTAATCACATGTGATTATATGAATCTAATCACATATGATTTATGCAGTCACAATTTATTTTCGCTTTGTCGATTCAATAGTTGTTTTCAAGTATTTTATCACATGTGATTATATGTATAATCATATGTGATTAAGTACATGAGCACAAATAGTGAATCGATAAGGCAAAAATGAATCTTGTCCACCTCAAATCATATGTGATTATATACATATAATCATATGTGATTAAATACACAAAAAACAATTATTCATCAGAACTAAAAAATAAATATTGTCTACATAAATCATATCTTATTAAATACATATAATCACATGTGATTATATGTATCCAATCATATATGATTTATATGGATACGATTCATTGTCACATTCTCGATTTAATAATTGTTCTTTGTCAACTTTAATCATATGTGATTAAATACATATAATCACATGTAATTATATGTATCTAATCACATATATTATATGGACAAAAAATAATGATGTCTATATAAATCATACGTGATTAGATACATATAATCACATATGATTATATACACGAGAACAACTGTTGAATCGAGAACACAAAGATAAATATTGTCCAAAATTATCATATGTGATTAAATGCATATAATCACATGTGATTATATGTATCTAATAACATAGAATTTATGTGGAAAATATTCATTTTCACGTTCTCAGTTCATTTGTTGTTGTTGTATATTTAATTACATGAGATTATATGTATCTAATCAGATATGATTTATACGGATAATATTCGTTTTCACATTCTTGTTTAATAGATGTTCTTGTACATTTAGTCACATATGATTTATGTATACAAGATTCATTTTTGCGTTTTCGATTCAATAGTTTTTCTTTTTCCACATTAATCATATGTGATTAAATACATACAATCATATATGATTAAATACATAAGAAAAAATATTGAATAAAAAATGCAAAAACGAATATTATCAATATATATCATATGTGATTTGATACATATAATCGTACGTGATTAAGTAAACGAGTACATCTACTGAATTGAGAAAGAAATAATGAATCTCGTCCGCATAAATCATATGTTATTAGGTACATATAATCACATGTGATTATATGTATTTAATCATATATGATTTATGTGGACAATATTCATTTTTTCATTTTTAAATCAATAGTTGGTCTTATGTATTTAATCACATACGATTTATGTGAAAAATATTTGTTTTCACGTTCTTGTTTCAATAAATCATGTGATGAAATATATATAATCACATGTAATTATATACACGATAACAACTATTGAATAAAGAACATTATAACAAATTTATGTCCACATTAATCATATGTGATTAAATACTTATAATCACATGTGATTAAATATATGAGAAAAAATATTGAAACAAAAACTCAAAAATAAATATTGTTCATATACATCATATGTGATTGGATACATATAATCACATTTGATTTTATGTATCCAATCACATATGATTAAAGTTGACAAAAAATAATTATTGAATCAATAACACAAAATGACATATGTGATTAAATATATCTAATCACATTTGATTAAGTATATCTAATCATATGTGATTATATGAATCTAATCACATGATATATATGGAAAAAAAAAAGAATATTGTCCATTTAATCATATGTGATTAAATACAAATAATCACATGTGATTAATACACATAATCACGGGTGGTGGTGGTGTGTAGTGATGTTTGGTGGTGGTAGGTGGTAGGTGGTGTTGGATTAGTGTCTAAGTCAATAACTGTAAAGCCCGGTTTCCCAGGTACATTAAATAATATTATGATTTGAATTGTGTTGAGGTGCCTCGACGAGTTGGTGCTTAGACTCGTCGAGTCAGGTCGCGAATGGGTGACGTGGAAAATGATTAGACTCGACGAGTCAGGGGAATGCACTCGCCGAGTCAGATCTGGCGAAAGAAACCCTAATTTCTCGGGTTTGGAACCTATTTAAGGACCCTTATAGCCACCATTTGTGGCTACCAGACCCTTGAGAGAAACCCTAAGAGTGCTTGAGCGTTTATGAGAGGAAAGAAGCCATTATTTGATCTTTGTGGGTTGGTTTTGCAAGAAGAAGGTGGTTCCAGCTTAGAGGAGGCCAAGAAGGTTGCATATCTGTGGATCTCGAGCAAAGAACATCATCCTTGAGATAGCATATCGATCATTTTTCTGTTTTGTTGAAGAATCCATGGATCTAGGGTTTTCTATACCCTTTATTGGGATGATTGTGGGATATATGGTCCCTTATCATGTTTAGACTTCGGATCTAGACCCATAGTGGTCCAGAAGGCTTTATCCATCTTGCTTTATGATGAGTTATGGAAGAAATGGGCTTAGGATATTGTTTTTGGGGCAAATTCTTCAAGTAGAGTTATTTAGATGATGCATGAGTATCAAGTTTGAACCTTTACGTATTTATTCAGATTGGGAAGGTCAGATCTATGTATTAGAGGAATAGATAGGACCTCAGAAGGCCATTTGAGTTCGAGCATGGAATGAACTCGTTGAGTCCATGAGCAGACTCGATGATTCTGACCGGGTTGTCCCGTAACTCACACAGTTGGTGATTCGCCGAGTTGGGGAAACGACTCGTTGAGTCAGTTGGGATTTAGGGCACTTGAGTTCACATCTGAACTCGCCGAATCAGTGCATGACTCGACGAGTTGGGTCAAAGGGTGGCCATTAACCAGCATTAACCAGAATTTGACTTGTGTTGACTTTAGTGCATTAGTCAAACTAAGTTGGGGAGGTATTAATTAGAGATGTATTTATACTATAAGAGGAAGCTAGGTCGGAAGATTGAGCACGAGCGATTATCCGACATCTTCGAGGTGAGTCTTCTCACTATGCCTTACCTGATGGGGTGATTATGTGTGACCGGAAGGTCTTATGTATATGATGAAAATGTGATGTATGTTGTATATGTGATATGTTATGATATGAGTATGATGATATGGACCGGAAGATCAACAGAGCATGGACCAGAAGGTCAACAGAGTTATGGGATGGAAATCCCCTGAAACACTTGGATCGGAAGATCCCATAGAGCTATGGCCTGGAAGGGCGTATGTGTTATACGTGGTATTTTAGGGAACTCACTAAGCATTATTGCTTACCGTTTATGTGTTATGTGTTTCAAGTACCAATGATGATCGCGGGAAGGTGCCGGCATGATCAGTACACACTTATGGTGGAGTGGTTTTGAGATTTTAGGGATTTTGATTTGCACTTATGTTATGTAAAAACAATTGATACACGTTATTGAGAATTGGGATTGGAGTATTTTTATTAATTTAAAATGAAAAATTGTTTTGAAATTTCACTGTGTTACAATAACTATTTTGATATCTACTTGACCCGATTATGAGCATGGTCCTTTTGGGTTGCCTTCACCATAGCAATATGTAGGATGAATTAATGAGAGAAAGTTTAATTATGATTTATTAATATATTATGAGAATTATATAATAAAGGAGAAATCATATAGTTTAATTAATATTAGTCAAGAATTAAATTAAGAATTAATTTTGTGGATAAAAGAGATTAATTAAACTTAGGGGACTGGAATTGTAATTATAAGATAATTGCAATTGGGCTATGGATCACCTTGGAATATAGGTTGGACGAAATCTATGGGAAGCCCATATGATTTCCGTCCAAGGCATGTTCCAGAAGGAGTCAATGGGCTATTTAGGGCTTAAGCAGTCAAATTAGGGTTTCCTTGTTAGATAACCCTAATTGCCTACCTATTTAAAGAACCCTTGAGACCCAAAAACGTAGCCAACCTTTTCAAGAGGGTTTCTGGACATTTTTGGAGTCCCCATTCTCCTTCTTCTTCATTTAGTTGCTTAGTGGTGTTTGTGACTCCATTTTAGATCTAAACCTTATTTTATGTTAATATGATTAATTATCTGCCAGATCTAGGGTTTATAGCTTTGGATATTCAATTGCATGTTCATTAGACAAACTAGATCCAAAAGTTATTAGGGTTTGCATGTACACCATAGGAATGATGTATTGCTTAAAACCCATCAGTGGTATCAGAGCCTAAGGCTGTTTGTTTGATGTATTTGATGTTATAGTTGATTATTCATGCTTAAAATCGATTTTTTTTGGGTTTCTGGGTGCTGGACTCGCCAAGTCCATATCTGAACTCGCCAAGTCCACTGGGAACTCGACGAGTCCAGTGCTGACTCGACGAGTCAGAGTCGCAGATACCTGATTTCGCGGGATTTTGACCTGTTTTGGCTGTGGATAATTACCTAAAATGTTTTCTATTAATAAAATCCGAATTTTATCAATATTTGGTGATTATCCTTGCCAAAATAGAAGATAATTGTCAAAATTTAGATAATCTTTTGTTTTATTAGATAAAGATTGATTATTTGTAATTTAGATTTGAATTATCTTGTGAAAAAGTTTCAATTTTCCCCTTTAGGTTTTATAGTTTAAATTTGAACTTAAAAGTTTTGTTTTTGAAATTTAAATAGTTAAACCCAAATGTTTTGAAAAGTTTCAAAACTTGTCCTCAAGTTTTGGAATTTAAATTTTGATTAAAAGGTTAATTTTGAAATATTTAAATTCTAAGCCCTATGTTTGAAAAAAGTTTCAAAACTTGCCCTCAAATTTTGGATTTTAAAATTTAATTAAAAGTGTTAATTTGAAATTTTAAATTCTAAAACCCAAGTAATTTGAAAAGTTCAAATTACCCCCTTTTAGTTTTATTAATTAATTAAAGTGTATAATTAAAGGAGTTTTAATAAACCCATAAATTTTGGTTTACATTTAAATTAAAAGTGTAATTTGTTAAATTAGACCACCTAGTATTTTAAAAGTGTAAAATACACCATATACTATATATAACATTAAAAGTGTAATCTTACATATATGTATGAGTAAACAGTCAGTCTTACCGTTAGTAGGCCTCATTCACGAAGCTGATCTATAAGGGGTGTTTAAGGAAATTGCCTATAAAATGGCAATTGAATGGGTATCCACTCTTACCCACCGCACTCTTGACTAGTGGAGAGTCGTTAGCCGAACGGGTAGTGTAACGCCCGTAGATCCGGGCTAGTCAATTTAGAGACAATAAGTGTCGAAAACGAATTTTCGACAAAGGATTATTTAGAATAAATAATCTTAACCAAGTTGTAGAATATGTCTCAAGGTTTCCGTACATATAAATTATGCCAAAATTCGAGTTATAACGAAGAAGTTATGACCCGTTGAAGTTTCGCGACGGAACCGACACGATACCAGGAAGCGTAAATAGTGAATTTACGATAGAGCGAGATTTAGCCTTAGCATTCTAAACAAAAGTCGTAGAATATGTTAAACTAAGAACATCAATAAAAAGAACACCCGAATCTGACTTCGTATGAAGAAGTTATGATTTTTCGAAGTTTTGGATTAGCAGTGTACAACCCGTAATTCGAATATTAGATCGAGCAGTTTTTAGCCGACACGGCCTGAACGAGAATCGAAGATCTCGTTAAGAGTAGCGTAATGAGAAAAAGATGGGAGAAAACTGATGTCGGATGAAGAAGTTATGAGGATTTAACGGACCAATCCTGTCCCGGCCTGTTAATATTATAAAATTTAAAATCGAGTCAAAATTAGCCGATGGAGTCTAAACGAAAGTTGTAGAATATGTTCCCACCTTCACGTGGATATAAAGAACGTCGAAAACGGAGCTCGTGCACAAAAGTTACGAATTTTTAAAGATTGTATTCGATTTTGCGAAATCTGATACGAAGTCGCTGACGTGGCGCTTTCCCAGTCGTCCGATGATAATCGCTGAAGTCGCCTCGGATCGCGACACGTAGCCCCCTCGCTACACCCAATGTCTGGTCTCGTACGCGCCGCGTTCGCATAGCCATGTTCGGTCTAGCTTGAGCCACGTCGCACCATCCGGAGTCTGCCACCTCACACCTTATTCGAGCCACTACGCCCAGCGTAGGTCCGAGGTACGCCCAACGTACCGAGGCCTCACAGCCTATAAAAGGGGACCGAGGGCATCTTCATTTCCTGCACCTTTCCACCTTCTTTCTCTCACTACTTTCTCTCTCTAAGTGCTATAAACCCCCCTAAGCCCTAGATAAAACCCCTAGCTCCCGAGGGAAGCCCCGAGGCTCCCGGAGTCCCGAGAAAAAGAGTGTTTCGGTTTTGAAACGCTGCTCCAAATAAGTTCCGGTTTTCGATAAAATTCGCTGTAAGTGTGCTACGTTTACGCAATTTTTAATATAGCTTTCAAATAATTATAGGAATGTCATTAGGTCCTTAAAATAATTATTTGGGCTATTATCATGAGTTATATTGAGTGTTATTAACGCTTATATAATAATAATAATAGTCATACTAATTAATTTGTCGCGGTTATCGTTAGACTAAACCATAGTGGTATTGGTACTAGGTTTTATCGAAGGAAATTGTTTTGAGAGTATCGAAGCGTTGTTTGAGTACTAAGTCACCACCTTTCAAGTGAGTGCATAGTCCCTTTCATCTTACACATAGATATGAAGTATTTTATATAAACTACGTGCTATGTGTGCATATTATCTGAATACTTGTTGTCTATGCTAGATGAACGTTTTATACATGTTTTAAATTATTTAAACTGTATATGTATTTTATATATACGAATATATTGGGTATGACATGGGTAGATGAAATAGTTGTTTGTGTGATAACACGATGGAAGACATCATTGTTGTCATTGATCCAGTCATCTAGTAGGGTATAGATGACAACCATGGACGATACTATACGGTCCAGTGGAACGATAGTTGGCTTGTAACCTATAGGCGTTTTTGAACTAGGTGCTCATTAGGTATTTTTGAACTGAGTGTGTTCACTAGGTATTTTGAACTGAGTGTGTTCACTAGGTATTTTGAACTGAGTGTGTTCCCTAGGTATCTTTGAACTGAGTGTGTTCACTAGGTATTTTGAACTGAGTGTGTTCACTAGTTACTTTTGAAATAAGTGTTTACCAGATGTTTTGGACTACGTGTTCACCGGTTATAATCTATAACCCTTGGTAACGATGGACTTCGTGCCGATTCCTTAGGATGATCCTTAGGAATAAATAAATGAGGAATATTTGATTCTTAGGCTAGACCGTTAAGAGAAAAGAAGATACGGGGGATGGGTAATTGGGTTGATTGTTTGATTGTTTTAACATAATAATTACATTATTGTGGGTTGAAAACCCTATGTACTTACCAGGTTTCCCAACCTGACCCACTCAGTTTATTTACATCACAGGTGTTGATATGAAGTCACATTACACTGAGAGATTAAAGAGATGTAGATCACTAGTGTAAATAAATGTAAGTTCTATTTATGCTTATGTTTCTGTATTGACCATGACATCCCAAACGTTTTAACATAAATAAAATACGTTTCTTCGAAAATGTTTTGATAACGTATTTATCGTATTTTTCTGGGAACAAATTCCGCAGTATTTTTATGAAAAGAAGTACTCTGATTTTTATAAAGCATAAACAAAATCTATCTTGTCTGGCCATGAAAATGGGGATGTCACAGTTGGTATCAGAGCATTAGTTTAAGCAAACTAGGAATATGGATTTAAGCAATGATTGTGAGGAGTGTGTCTACTAAAATTTAGGTAATACACCTGAATAGACACAAGCACTAGCTTATTTAGGGAAAATTTCTAACATGCTTTTATGTGCTAAATGATTTATGATATGCATTATATGATTGGATCTATGGTCTGTTGCCGACCGGATCTGGAAATTTTATGTGCTCAGGTTTCTAAACGTTTAATTACGATATTAGAACTGGCATGTAACTTTTTGGAGTAATAAGGTGGAATACGCGTCTAATTCTTCCTCTATCTATATTCTCATCTCGATACACCAAATGCTTGCTTTGGAGAATAGAATGTCATGATAAGAACTCATAGAGAATTGAGTAAGTGGAGGAAATGAAAAGGCTTATGATAGTGAAGGACACCTAGCGAAAGATATCATAAGAGTGGTATCTTGCCTTTAGAATATGTCATGCAGTACGTTTAGAGGAGTACAGTACGTCCGAAGTACACCTTCGATTGGAAGGATAATGGAATGATTGGCGTAATTCATGAAGTTGACCCATCGTATGGCATTTCCACCGGCTGAAGCAGAATTGATGATTGAAGATACGCATAGAAGAAGTCATAGTACAGTCTAGGGAAACTTTTGTGATTGTTTGGACACATTTTTATGTGTTAAAAATTGTTTTTGTGATAATAACTTGGAAAACTGCGAGACAAAATTTGGGACGAGTATGAGTAGGTGTGAATGGTAGTAGAGACCTATACTACCGGAAGCACAGGACTCACACTTTGATCAGGGAAAGTCACAAGGTTACCAAGAAACTAGTAATTGATTTTGTTTTATTCACGTATGTCGTTACCATTGTTTCGGTAATGACTAAGAAGATTATTGTTATCCCGACCCTAGTGGTCATATCACATTGATTCTGACTACGATGAGTATGTTACGTAGTTCAGAGAACCAAGTTTGATGTAGCATACGACTTAAACCAAACGATTGAAATCAAAGCGAACAATAGAAGTATCGCGCTAGTTGTTAAAGAAGTTGGTAGCTAGAAATGCTACATGTTAAAGTGTGATTATACCACATTAGAACATGAAGGAAGGCATAGTCTATTTTAGAATTTAACTCTAAGAGACCTGAGTCTAAACGTGCAACACATGATGATAGATCATAATTTGGAGTCTAACCTGAGGAAGAGAGTAGGTGCACGATTAAGTACTGCTTACAGTCAATAAGTCTAAGAGACAGACTTGAAGGAATATAGAAGTTATAATTATTACCTAGGATGAAGAGATAACGTATGGAGTCCTGTTTTGTTGATGATTCCGGGACATAATCATCCTAAGGGGGAGATAATTGTAACGCCCGTAGATCCGGGCTAGTCAATTTAGAGACAATAAGTGTCGAAAACGACTTTTCAACAAAGGATTATTTAGAATAAATAATCTTAACCAAGTTGTAGAATATGTCTCAAGGTTTCCGTACATATAAAGAACGCCGAAATTCGAGTTATAACGAAGAAGTTATGACCCGTTGAAGTTTCGCGACAGAATCGGCACGATACCGGGAAGCGTAAATAGTGAATTTACGATAGAGTGAGATTTAGCCTTAGTGTTGTGATTTGTAATCAAGTTTGAATCAATTCAAGTATGAAATCAGAAAGAGTAATTACGATGAATACGAGAGTAAATAGAATATTTGTTCAGCTGATATTATGCTTTTTAATTTACAGATTACAATGACTAAACTGTAAAAACTAAGTGAAAGAAGTCTCTTAAACACTTAGTACAGACCCCTATTTATAGGAGAACAAAAGCATAACAATACTAAGGACTAGGCATTAAGACAACACTTTAATATGCCTTAGTACAAATAATATTACATCCGAAGACCCCTTCTTACGAAGACAAAATATACTTCATAACAATCTAACTGACTCTTCGACTATTACAACATTTAAGCCCTAACAATCTCCCCCTTTGGAATCAAGGTCGAAGTTTTCAATTCGTCATTGATTGAATGGCATACATCAGCACTCTTCGGATTTCCATGTACCAAGAGGTAACTTTCTTTATCTCTTTCTTATCCCCTTCTGAGTTCCTCTTGCAGTGGTTCATACGAACAATTAAGTTCGTATATTGTGAGTTGGTATATCTCTCCACTTCGCAAGTTTGAAACAAGAACCGCTTAGCTCTTCCAGCTTTGTCTTTTCCTGCAAAAACGATTCCCAATGGCTTTAAACAAATTTCTCCATCTTCATAATTTTTCAACTCATTTTGTTTCTTCGATGGTGCCATTGGTAAAGTAATATCGATGCCTTTGACAACTGCAAGTTCGACATCAGTCTGAGCCAAGCACTCAAAGTAATTCTCCAAAAATATCTTAATGTGCTTGCACCCAAGACTAAAAACATCTGGTTCTGTGTCTTGGAGAAAAGATAATGATTTGTCTTTGAGCATCAAGGCAATGTTTATTAGATCATATGTGTTCATCAAAGGAAAGTCTGCCACTGTAAATTCTTGTAACTTCCCACTTGCTCTTGCTACAGTATACTTCAAATTTTCAAACTTCCCTTCGAATATGGCATCCCTTTTTATAGATATCACGTTCTTAATTTTCTCCGAAAACCACACTTCCTCTTGAGCCTTTGCCAATACTGCATGAAACCTTATCTTCATCTTCTTTCCCTCTTCGGTTTCCAATAATTTTGCTTCAGCCTTGAACTGTGGCATAACGAGCATCATTTCACTGACTGGAAAGTCAAGTTGACCAAAATCTATGTTCGTCACCACATAGCTCTTTTTCGGAATCTTTTCAAATGAGTAGATATAATCAAACAGAACTCTGGATTCGATGGTTTCGTAGTTATAAAATTTTGCTGGATCACCCTTATCAACATTCGAACCATCCAGAGCCCTTTGTCTCATTATGCTCTGCACCTGCCTCATTCTTTCCACCTCAGCTGCCACCTCAGCTTTCTTTCTCTTCTTTTGACTTTTCAATCAAAATTCCTTTTCCCTTGTCTTCGACATTTGACAAAACCAATTTTTTCGATGAAGAAACATCAGCTTCCTTCCCAATCACAACACCTTTTGAACTTGGTTTTGGAAGTGGAATTGTTGTGATCACACTTGAAGTGACTGGACCTGCAGAAATAATAGTTGGTTTTGTCACCACCTTCGAAGGATAAAGTTTTCCAACTACCTTAGCATCTTCAGATGTCTTCGTTTGTTCCGCAGC
This sequence comes from Lactuca saligna, assembly GCF_052625555.1. Taxonomy (NCBI): domain Eukaryota; kingdom Viridiplantae; phylum Streptophyta; class Magnoliopsida; order Asterales; family Asteraceae; genus Lactuca; species Lactuca saligna. Next base: position 149,697,045 of record NC_136417.1, read on the forward strand.
CTTTGATTTATCAATCTTTTCTCCCCCTTGCACCCCTGTGAAAGCAGGTGGGGCATCTGTAACATTTGGCAGAAGGCTTGAAATGCGAAGAACTGGAGCTAAGTTTTTGTGTAGGATGGCTTCGAAGTGGGAAAATTTCTGAGAAAGAAATTCTTGAGAAATAATTGGAGAGACAGACTTCGAAGAAAAGTCTTGGAGTTCTTTTAACAACCTGACCAACTCTCCAAAATTTTGTTCTTCTTTGGCAGAAAGAGTGGTCAGTTGAGGATTCATCTGCTCAAACAATTTAACACATTTTGCAACAGCATCACAAATAATGTCAATCTTTTGATTTGCGGACGCGTAATCTTGTTGAACAGCCTGAACCTCCTTTGTCATATCTTCACGAAGTTCTTTGATTTGCAAATTAACATCTTCGCGTACCTTCTTGACTTCTTGTACGAAGAGCACATGACGCTCCTTCGTAACAAGCTTTAGATCCTTTAAATCTTTCACAAAATCATATCTCAGAGAATTGATTTGATTCTCTGTAGAAATATCATTCTGATTAACCTTCGCAAGAACTCGACTCTCCGAATCCCTAATCAACCCTGATGCCTTCGAGATCACCCTTCCTTCCATCACCTTCATTAAGGAATCAACTTCCATGCTTGTAATTCCACCACTGCCCACATCTGCTTGAGATTACAAGATAGAATTCAATTTAGAATTCAAAATCTTAAACTGCTTCATAGTCATCAGCATGTGGTCAGGGAAATCTTCTTCAGCTTGATCAAAATGAAGAGCTTCGAATGTTCCTCCAAAGCCTTCGTTATCGGTTTCAGCATCAGCAGCCATGGTTTCATCAGTAGGTGAGGATGGATGGGGTGGATCAGTTGATTGAGTTGAGAATATGGTGGTGAATGGTTGATCCATAATAAGTTGAAATGTAGGAGAATCAGTTGTGGATGTAACCTGGGGTAGTGAACTTCTTTCAAGAGACTTCGAAACAACAGGTGAACTGGTCTTCGCTTCTTCTTGAAGTGTAATCTCTGGTGTCTCAGGAACTTGCTCAACTTCTTCAAGTCTTTGACTCTTCTTCAAAAAAAATTCTAAATCTTCAGCCCTTCGTTTTTTAGATAATGGAGACACCGGAGCTGGAATTTCCCAAACTGTGACCCCTTGATGAGATACTTGCGTTTTCTTCACCATCTGAGACTTTCGTTTTATTTTGATCCGTCGAGAAACACCCGTCTTCGAAGGAATCATTGCTGTCGATGGAGACGCTTCGATTCTTGGTGTATCAACCATTGAGGTTAAAATTTGAGATACCTCTTCGACCACCGGAATTTTCTTCTTCTTTTCTGCCTTCGCCACTTTTTCCAAAGACCCACCAGCTGTCTTCTTCGATTTCTTAGAATTTTTCCTCTCTTCGTCTTCATGTAACACCCCTGTAACAACTGTTGTGTCAATGGATTGCAAATATGACACCAAAACATTATTCGTTGGATCCACCTTCTTGAGCATCGCATCCGGAATGCGAGCTATTGATGTAAAGATAGCCGGATCATCATTTACTTCCTTCGGACTACCATACATTTGAAACACCACCTTTTCTTCGAACTCCGGAACTTCGATCTGCTCCTTGCGGTAAACATACTGTATGATCAAACTCCAATAACGAGCACAAGAAATCCCCTGCTTGGCACTCGTCTTTGAAATGCTAGTTAAGAACTCTGTCCATAATTGTTCAGAGTAATCCACTTGCAAATCATAATACAGTCCGGCAACCATTGCGTAAACCTCCATCCTTCTTTTATCAAGACCCGTGGTTCTTCCAGTAAGACATCGAAGGAAAATGCCAAACAAAAAATTCCATACCGTAGGTAATCCAGACTTCTTGAAGTCACTGATACGCGAAAATGGAGGTTGATGGCCCATCTCATTGAACATAAACACCACTTGAGAAGAAGAAACTTCATCATAAGGACCAGAATTTGGAATCCCCAAAATTTTGCAAAATAAACGCTTGGACACCCTAATACGCGTATCATTCACCATAGTGAATTCAACACAACCTGTCTCCTTGTTGTATGATGCAGTAGAACCTGCCTTTGATAACCAAGACATTGAAACAGCAAACGAATCGAACATTGCTTTAGACAAAACTGAATTCTGTAAAGGGACCACCAGCATTTGGAGTTCCATCGGATATTTTGACAGATCAGATTCCACTTGGTAGTTGGAACCCTAGATTTTCAAAATCGGAATGCTAACAACTTCTTCTGTGGTTGGAGATGATGTAGTCGCCATTGTTGAAGATAAGAACAGAAAGTGTGTGAAGAAGATGACTGTTTGAAGAAATGAGTTGTAGAGAGAATTTTGTATGACAGAGAATGTTTGATCGCATAAAGTATTATGGACTCCTGAGTTCCCCTTTTATATAGATTACCCAAATTAATTTGAAATTAAAGCGGGATGAAACTAATGTTATCCGATGTGGCACCTTGAAAATCGGATCATGACAGTAAAAGATAACCACGCTTCAAAAAGTAATTGTCCCATCTCCTTGAAAACTGGATAGACTACCAACCATCCTGAGTACACAGCCTGTCAAGTTGCCCGTTGTAGATTTCGAACCGTTAAAAGAAAAACCTTCGCATGGAAGCAGAGCTCTTTCACTTTTGGGATATAAAGCGAAGTCATTTGCCAGATTTGTGAAATCATCAGTCTGAGTTGGTTTTACTTAGAACCTCAAGGATTTCGTGTGTGCTGTGTTTCCAAAAAAAAAATTAGATGAGAAACAAATGAAAAAAAAATTTGAAAACTTGTGATGTCAAAAAAATTATTTTGACACAAAAACAGTTTAATCCCGGACAAAGATTTCTTCGAAAATTATCAAGAGAGATAATTGACAGCTTGCTTGGTTTCCCGTGAATTACAATCGATAACTTGTAGAGAAGTTTCGAAGGGTTTCTTTTATATGTCAAATGGGTGGCTTCGAAAATTTCGTTACATTTCAACCTTAACATAAGGTGATAAATTGTAAGCAAAATTAGTTGTATGACCAGTGTAGTCAGTGACAACTTGGTTGCGAATGATATGTAAAGTAACAAGGCTTTTCAAAATATACTCATACGGAAATCATATTCAAGAAAAATATTATGTTGGATCTTATTGGGAACAAACATCGTAGGTTTCGAATGCTTGATTAAGATCACTCAAAAAGATTGAATACGATTTTGAGTATAAAATGTACTGAAACAAATGTTTCGTAAGTTCTGGAACATAGTTCCTTGTCAATTCCTTGATTTGTTGGTTTTTAGGGTTTCACTACCATCACGGACTCATGATGTTAGATCATAAACACAGAGTATTGGTATGTCTAGATTGCAATTTGTTTGATCAACAATCTCTTGGACATACGTCATTGTGTGTGAATGGTGTAAAGAAGTTTAGGATGAAAAAGATTGGTTTTCGAATCGTATGTACCTCTGTTATAGATGGACCAAACAGACAGCTCTTAACTCATTTGAGAAGAGTAAGGTAGCTCTATTGACTTATGCGAATACAAGCCTTGTTGGGAAGAAATTTTCATGAGATAACTTCATTAAGGCTTTCATTTCTCACACATAGAGTCATACGAGGCTTAAGGCAACATGCAACAGCATGCTTCTAAGGACATCTGTAACATCCCGAAATATCAAGAGTAGAGTTGAAGGGCTAAAAGAGTAAATTGGGAAAGAGCGACTCGGCGAGTCCATGTGTGGACTCGGCGAGTAGAGTCGCGACTTGGTCGCGTGTTAAGTGGCCGACTCGGCGAGTCAGTGTATTGGACTCGGCGAGTAGGCGCTGAGTGGAGAAAACCCTAATTCTCGGGGTTGAGCCTTATATAAAGATCATTATGTTTCCCTCCCAGCCTCTTTATCACCCCTTGAGCCCCAGAAACCCCTAAATCACGAAGAAGCACCATTGTTGGATGGAGTGGAGCTTGGAGAATGTATTTGTGAAGGAATTTTGGTTGATTGAGGGCTTGGAGCAAGGGGCTTTGTTTGAATTCGAGTCTCATTTCAATTAGGGCATTCCTTTGAGGTAATATCTCGTTTTTTTGAGCTGCTATTTCTTAGATGCATCATTTTGGGGATGTTGGAGATCATATCTTTGGATGTATTGGAGTTTAGAGGTTAGATCTGAGGTTACTACCTCAGATCTGGAAGGGAGAATGTCTAGAGTGCATGAAAGTCCCTGTTTGTGAGTGGTGGATAGAGTCATCTTGTCCCAAATCCTAGCCCAATGTGCAAACAGCTTAGATCTCTTTGGATTCACGTAAAGTTTGCCACTTTACGTGATGGATGGGTTGTAGGAGGCTAGATCTATGTTTTGGATCAATTGCATGGCCTGGAGTGCTTCTGAATGGATTCAGAACGGTGGTACTCGGCGAGTCACATGGGTAGACTCGACGAGTTGCTTGCAGATGGCCTGGAACTCGACGAGTTGGAAGAACAACTCGGCGAGTAGGTTGAAGATAGCCTTGGACTCGACGAGTCCATTTGGACTCGGCGAGTCTTGTCGAAGAGTCCCAAATATTCTCTGGTAGAGTCGAGAATTGGTGAGTTGAGGGATGACTCGGTGAGTCGAGTGCGAGTGGACTCAGAGTTGTTGGACTCGGCGAGTCTTGGGGTGACTCGGCGAGTTAGGTCGCAGATTGAATGAAGTTCTGATTATGGGAACTCGACGAGTCACAGAGTTGACTCGACGAGTAGGGTCAGTCAGGGGTTGACTTAAACTGAGGACTTTGATTTCGACCAAGGGTTGGTCGTTGACTTTTAGGGTTTGGTCAGCGATGTGGCCTTTGGGCCAAGAGAGAGGTAAACTAGTCTTTTACCCATGAGAGGGTGTTATGAGAGGATTTATTCTAGTCTCGAGAGTTATATTCATGAGAATATTTGCTTTACGTGTTAGGCGGTGGCGAGTTTGAGATTCCAGTGTGGGGATATCTGCTTTCTGCTTGCCAGGTGAGTCTTCTCACTATACTTTACCTTGAGTAGGTAACCAGAGTTATGTGTTCAGAGTATTTGTATGCTATATGTACGTGATGTGTTGTACTGCATTATTTCTATGTGATTTATGATGTGCATGTTTATAGAGTTGGAACCGGAAGGTTCCCAGAGTTAGAGCCTGAGGGTTCACAGAGTTTGGGTGCACGGACCCATAGAGTTATAGCCTCGAGTGGCTAATATGTGTTATGTGTGGGATTTTGGGGAACTCACTAAGCTTCGTGCTTACAGTTTTTTGTGTGATGTTTTTTTCAGGTTTCTTTCAGTATCACGGGACGGCATCGGCTTGATTGTACACACCAGAGAAAGAGTCATATTTTGGAGGATCCTGGTTTTCTATGCAAGTGAAAATGGAGTCATGTTTTGTAAATCGACTATGAATGAGATTTTAAACAAGTGTTTCTAAGAATAAAATGATTATTTTAAATGAAAAATTTGTCTTGAAATTTACGGTGTTACAACATCCTAACTAATCTAAAGTATATCAAAATCATACCTTCCCATAGAAGACACACACATGAATCCTACGCATTTAAAGCTTGAGAAAACTCACAACACACATGTTAAAACCGAAGAGAACAAAACATATTTTTGGTATTTTTGAAATGTTTTTCTTAAAAAATAACAAACCAAAATAAAATCTTTTTGGATTTTTAATTTTTCAACAAAAGAAAATATTTTTGATTTTGCAGATTTTTCGGAAAAAAAAAATAAACATTAAAATTCTAACCTTAGTTAAAATGTGTACGTATGCAAAGAAGTGAATTAGAAAGATCTTCAAATCATATGAACACGAAGCATTCGAACCGTTGACTTGAACAGTATCCTCTGATTATGTACTTCAACAAGGAATAAATCTTGCGAATACGAAGCATTCGAAGCGTTGACCATGAACAGTAACCTTTGAGCACTTAACTTTTTGTAAGCAATTTGTCCTTCAGTTCACCAAAACATTCGAATCCATCAACCTTCACTTTTATCACATGTAAGTGAATTTCCATCAACCATGACCAATCCTTCCAATATATGAAGAAAAGATTTTTCATCCAATGCCTTTGTAAAAATATCTGCCAATTGTTCCGTTGTTTTCACAAAATGAACTTCAATATTTCCTTCCTTGACATGATCTTTGATAAAATGATATCTAAGATCAATGTGCTTAGTCTTCGAATGCTGCACAGGATTATGACAAATTCTTATTGCACTTTGTGAATCACAATATAAAGGAATCTTTTTCATATTAATAGCATAATCACGTAATTGACTTTGAATCCAAATTATTTGTGATGTACACACAGCAACAACAACATATTCAGCTTCAGCTGTAGATATCGAAACACATGTTTTCTTCTTCGATTGCCAACTGACCAATTTTCCATCTAGTAATTGACACCCACCAGTTGTGCTTTTGCGATCAAGACTGCACCCTCCAAGATCCGCATCTGAATAAGCTTGTACAAAGAATCTTGTATTCGAAGGATACCACAAACCAAATGAAGTAGTTCCTTTCAAATATCGAAAAATATTCTTCACCGCTGTTAAATGTGGTTCACGTGGATTCGATTCATACCTTGCACAGTTACAAACAGAAAACATAATATCAGGTCGACTTGCAGTTAAATACAATAAAGACCCAATCATGCTTCGATACAGAGTGAGATCAACAGCAGATTTATCTAATGAAGGAGTTAGCTTTATGCCCATTGCCATTGGTACTCGTAACTTTGTGCTATTCATCATGCCAAACTTTTCCAACAAATTCTTCGTATATTTCTCCTGATTAATGAAGATGCCTTCCCTGTTTTGATGAATATTCAAACCCAAAAAGTTATTAATTTTGCCCATCATACTCATTTCAAATTTGCTTTTCATTTGGTCTTCGAATTCTTTGGATAAAGTAGGGTCAGTAGAGCCAAAAATTATATCATCAACATAAATTTGAACAAGCATCAGGTGATTCCCAATTTTCTTTCGAACTAAAGTAGGATCAACTGATCCTTGTTTAAATTTAGACTGTTTCGAAAATGATGTTAAAGTTGCATACAATGCTCTTGGTGCTTGTTTTAACCCATACACAGCTTTATCTAAAATATAAACGTGATCAGGATGTTCGGTATTTATAAAACCTGGTGGTTGTTCAACATATACCGTTTCTTCGAGTTTGCCATTTAGGAATGCACATTTTACATCCATTTGATAAACATCGAAATTTTTATGAGTTGTATAAGCCAGAAAAATACGAACAGCCTCGAGTCTTGCGACAGGGGCAAATGTTTCTTTGTAATCAATTCCTTCTTGTTGAGAATATCCTTTAACAACAAGTCTAGCCTTATTTCGAATAATGTTTCCATCTTTGTCAGTTTTGTTTTTATAAATCCATTTTAGTCTAACAATTGACACGTCAACAGGTGTCGGAATTAATCTCCAAACCTTGTTTCTTTCGAATTCAGACAATCCAGCTTACATAGCAACAACCCAATTAGAGTGTTCCATTGCAACCTTAAATGTCTTTGGTTTGATTTTAGAAATAAAAACATTAAACATGCATAACTCTTGATGAATATTCAATACCTCATTTCGTGCATGAAGTTGATCCCTTGTCATTACTCCTGCTTGTGGATCACCAAGAATTTGTTCTTTTGGATGATTTCTTGTCCATTTATCCAATGGTGGATAATTAGGATCAAAATCCAAAGGTGCATCTTCGAACATAGCATCTGTTTCTTATCCATTTGTGGAACATGCATCCTCAGCATCATCGAAATGTTTTTCTTCAAGAATGGGATCCTTCTCAAGTATTGGCTCCTCTTCGTGTATTGGCTCTGCTTCGAAAAGTGGATCTTCTCCGATAATTGGATCTTCTCTGATAATTGGCTCTTCGCCGACAATTGGATCTTCTCCGATAATTTACTCCCCCTCTTCATTAACATTTGTTGACATTTTATCACTTTCGCAAGAATGCTCCCCCTCAACAAAACTGTTCGAATCCAAGTGCTCCCCCTCCACTGGACCACTAGTTAGTTCATTTGTGTCATCCTTCGAATTTTCTAATTGTTGATTATCCGGTGCATTACTCTCTGCGTCAATTGCTTGATCTGAAATACCATAAATCGATTCATAATTATCTTCATCCATTTGAATTGAATCATTATCATTCGAAGAATTTTGCAAAATAGGATGATTTGCAAATTGATGATTAGACTTTTTATGTAATGATCATCAAATGTCAAATTAAAAGTTTCTTCCACTTTGCGAGTTCGCTTATTTAACACCCTATAAGCAACAAAATTGTGTGAATATCCCAAGAAAATTCCTTCATCAGCTTTTGTTTGAAACTTCGAAAGATTATCCTTAAGATTCATTATGAAACACCTGCATCCAAAAACATGGAAAAATTTGACATTAGGTTTTCGATTATTGATGATTTCATAAGGAGTAACATTAAACCGTCTATGAATGAATGATCGATTCTGAGTAAAGCAAGCAGTTGAAACGGCTTTGGCCCAAAGGTATTGAGGTAAATTCGAATATGCCAACATTGTTCTTGCAGCTTCTCATAATGAGCGATTTCTTCTCTCAACTACACCATTTTGTTGTGGTGTATATGGAGATGAAAAATTATGCGAAATGCCTTTCTCCACCAGAAATGAATCAAGAACACGGTTTCTGAATTCAATTCCACGATCACTTTTAATTTTTCGAACATACTTCTTCAACGAAATTTCCATTTTCTTGATAAAATCAATCATCATTTGTGGAACTTCGGATTTTAACCTGAGAAAATAAACCCACGTAAATCTTGAAAAATCATCCACAATAACTAGAATGTACCTTTTCTTGTTAAGGGTAGCAACTGTCGAAGGACCACATAAATCAATATGCAAAAGTTCTAGGGGTTCAACAATCTTCGAATCTATTGTGATTGGATGACCTTGTTTGTGTTGTTTTCCTACTTCGCATGATGCACACAAACTGTCATTATCATATTTAAGAATAGATAAACCTCTTACCAGATCTTGTACAACAAGTTTGTTGATGTTTTGAAAATTCAGATGTGATAACCTCCTGTGCCACAACCACTTTGTATCGGCAGCAGCCTTCGAAAGTAAACACACAGCAGGTTTGCCAACAATTGGAACTATATCCAATGTAAACATATCACCTTTTCATTTTGATTTGAGTAAAAATTCTTTTGTCTCAACATTCGAAATGACACTTCCTTCTTCATTAAAAAGAACTTGATTGCCAGTGCCCACAACAAGTTGTGAAACACTTATCAAACTGTGTTGTAAACCTTCAACAAATGCAACTCGATTGACAGTGAAAGTGCCATTCGTTATCTTTCCATAACCCTTAACTTTGCATTTGTGATTATTGCCAAACTTAACCACTCCTCCATTTTCTAAGCTTCGAAAATCACGCAAGTTTTCCTTCTTTCCAGTCATGTGACGTGAGCAACCACTATCGATATACCACTTGTTATCATATTGCTCGTCACAAAGTACCTGCGATTATTGAGAAAATTTAGGTACCCAAGACTTGTTGGGTCCATTCATATTAGGTTTATTTTTCAATTGCAAAGTACAACCATTAACCCAATCACAAACGTTTGTTTTGAAATTGTCAAAAAATTTAACATTTTCATTCGAAGGGTCAAATATATGAGTTTTTATTTGTAACATCCCGAAATACCAAGAGTAGGGTTGACGGGCAAGAAGGGGTAAATTGGAAAAGAGGAACTCGGCGAGTCCATGGGTGTACTCGGCGAGTAGGGTCGTGAATTGGTCGCGTGTTAATTGGCCAACTCGGCGAGTCGGCGGCTGGACTCGGCGAGTTGGTGTTGGGTGAAGAAAACCCTAACCTTCGGGGTTTGCCCCCTATTTAAAGGATGTTATGCATCCTTTTCAGCCTCTATACCCCCTGAGAGTTCCAGAGAACACCCGCAAACGTAATAACTTCATTATTGAGAGGATTGAAGCTTGGAAGAAAGGGTTGTGAAGAGAAGTGGGAGGAATTCGAGGATAGCTTCAAGAGGGCTTGGAGATATGGAGTCTACATCAGTTTAGGCTCATCTTTGGGGTAAGGATCCTCTATCTTGAGCTCTTTTCCCCCTTGTTGTCTTCTTTAGGGGATTGTTTTGGGGTTTTTGGGTGCATTTCATGAGTTATTCGGGATTGGAAGATGGATCTGACGATGCTACCTCAAATCTGGAGTGGTGATGGTCCAAATCTGCATAAAGTCCCTATGTTGAGTGTTGAGTGAAGCTATCTTGTCCCAAACCTTAGCCCTAATGTTTATAATGCCTAGATCTTCATGGATTCACATAAAGTTTGCCACTTTACGTGATGGATGGGTGGTAGGAGGCTAGATCTATGCTTTGGATCAATTGCATGGCCTGGAATGCTTCTGTATGGGTTCAGACTGGTGGTACTTGGCGAATCACAAGGTCTAAGGCAAAAAGGCCTTATCCTATCAGCCGGCAGTTTCGAGGTGAGTTATCCTCACTATATCAACAGGGTCTAAGGCACCAAGGCCGGCCCTTTACTGGATTGAGATTCGGATATGGTTATTATGTTATTGTTTGATATGTCTGCATCCTGGTAGCTAGGATGGTATATGCTGGAGACCTAGTGAAGGTCAGTTTCCTGATATGTAGAGTCATGCTATGCTAGTGACCGGTTAGGTCGGTAACCTGGTTAGGATAATGATATGCTATGTGATTTGCTTGCTCGGTTTGTTGACTATGACTGTTATATGATTGTATGTTATGTGCACATGGTTGTTTGGACTGGAGATGGGTTGAGGCGGGTCTTGCTTTGTGCTGTAGTCCAAGATACCTAGGGCGGACCGGTTATTCCGAAGGCCCAGCGAGCGATCCGGATAGGCTGTAGGCCCCACGAGGGCAGACCAGACGTGCCGAGGCTCGGAGAGTGGACCAGGCCGACTGAAGGCCTGATGCGGGCAGACCAATCACACTGTAGACTCAGAGAGTGGACCAGGTGGGTTGAAGTCCCGGTGCGGGCGTACCAACCACACTGTAGACTCGAAGGACATGACTAGACTCGGAGGGTGGATCCGGTGGACTGAAGGACCGATACGGCGGACCAGTCACACAGTAGACCCGATATGCATGGCTGTTCTGTGTTCTGTTATGTTATGTATGCTTTTTATGCTATGGGACGGAAGGCAATACGTTATGGGCCGGAAGGCAATATATTTTGGACCGGAAGGTCATAGCCTGGAAGGGCGTATATGTGGTTGGTATTTTGGGGGTATCTCACTAAGCTTTCGGGCTTACAGTTGTGGTTTAATGTTTTTCAGGTTCTTCAGGAGACTGTGGCAAGGTAAAGGCGTGATCGTACCATCCCTCGCGTTTATGTTTTATGAAATGGACCTGGGAATATTCTGATATATAATGTATTGAAAACCTTTTTGTAATAATTTAATGAAATCTGATTGTTTTTGAAAAATATAAATTAGTTGGACTTTTCGGTCATTACAAGTTGGTATCAGAGCCTTGGTTTGAGTGAATTGGAGGAACACTTGTGTGACTCCAGTCTCAAATCGAGGAGGGTTTTCAAAAGAGAATTTAAAATGGTTTTCAAGATAAGTAAAGGAGGACACGGAGGTACGATCAGCCGGAGCCAGTAAGTAACCCCAAATTACCATTCATGACATTTGTTTATTTGAGCTTTAATAGAACAGCATGCTAGTGATAGGCTAGGGATCTTCAGGATTTCATGATAATGTTGTCTGTTATGTGATGCCTATTAGCCTAGGGTTCCTCTATTGAGGGTTCCAATGTTCCTCTAGGAGGGAGGATCGAGCGCTTGCTATGTATAATTGTCACTAGGGTGTTGTGGTAGTACTTCATACAAATATGGGTAGGTGTGGAAGGTAGTATGGGCCCGTACTACTAAAAGCACAGGACCCATACACGTATCAGGGAAACCATGACCTCTAGGGTTGGGTTGAGAGTTGATTCCTCGGATAGTGGGAAGTGTCTGAGATTTCTGGTGGTTTATTTTCAGTATGGAGACTTCAGGGCATACTGGGAGTGGATCCGGGTCAGGAGAGGGAGCAGGAGAGGGAGTTTCGGCTGGGTCCATACAGCCCGAGGTTGTCGGTCAGATGAGTACGCGCGATTTGGATGCGAGGATTCGTGAGATCCTGCATGATGAGGTTGCTGCATTGTTTCGGGCTGAGCTGCCGGAGTTGTTTGGGTCGATCAAGACAGCCATGGTGGAGTATTTTGATGAGCGCTATGCGGCTCTCACGGAGACGGCTGCCGTAGCGACTACAGCGGCTGTAGCGGCAGCAGGGGGAGGAGCTAGTTGAGGTTTTCAGTATCGGGACTTCGATAATTCGAAGCCTCCCACCTTCGATGGAGTTCAGGATCCGATCGTTGCTATGAGATGGTTATCAGACGTGGAGGGGTGTTTCTTCACGTGTTCATGCCCTGCTGATCAGAGGGTGAGGTGCACTCTGAACCTGTTAAGGCTCGGGGTAAAGGATTGGTGGAGGTTGACCACGGGGTCATACTCGGATGCGCAGAGGGCTGTGATTTCATGTGATCAGTTCAGAGAGATGTTCAGTACTCGCTATGTTCCACAGGTCGAGAGGGAGAGGTTGGCTCAGGAGTTCCTTGAGCTGAAGCAGGATTTGGAGTCGGTGATGGAAATCACCAGGATGTTTACTGAGAGGGTGATGTTTTTCCCTGAGTTCGCTTCGGAGCAGGCTCAGATGTCCCGATATCTGAGTATGCTAAAGAGAGACATCAGACAGTTTGTGTCCGCGCAGAGGTGTGAGACCATGCTGGAGTTGCAGGAGGCCGCCAGGCGGCGTGAGGTAGAGATTGAGTTGCAGATGCGTGAGCTGAGGCAAGCTCCGGTTCAGTCGCAGTCGGCGACGAAACGGTCTAAGACCGTTGATTCCGGGATGGGAGATCAGGGTAGCCACGTCTGTGGAAAGTTTGGAAGGGGTCATGCCGGAGTTTGTCGGTCCAGTGGTACATGCCGCAAGTGCGGAAAAGAGGGGCACTATGCGAGGGATTGTCGGCAGTCAGTGCCGGTTCGGGATTTAAAGATATGTTATCATTGCCATCAGGTTGGACACTTGAGGGTCAACTGTCCACAGCTTGCTGCAGGACCGGTGCAAGCTCCAGCACCGGCCACGTTGAGGATCACAGGTGGAGGTTAGGGTGGAGCGGAGCCCCCAAGGGCTTAGGGTCGTGCTTTTCAGCTTGCTGTTGCGGGTATGTTTCTTTCCTGTTGTTTTGATTATTTATGATTATTGTGGAGTATTGTTTATCTGCTAGTCTAGTTGGATGGTTATGGAATTGTGTTTCGGGTTTTCGTGTGGTATCCGTTGTTCCTTGAGGGTTTGGCGAGTTGTGTTCAGGATTTCTTTTTGGTATCCTTTGTTCCCTGAAGGATTGATATGGTTATGGATTAGTTCTGCGAGCTATCATTGATTACCTTTGTGAGGATTAGTGGCGGATGCAGCATTGGTTTGAATGTCGGGTAACCTCTGCAGTCTGAAGAATGGATATTTGAAGATTGGGTTCCTTTCGAGCGGGTTGTTCAATGTGGAAATATGATTTTTATGAAAGTTGTTAGCGCTGGTGAGAAACAATTTGCACGTAAGTGTTGGTTTTCTGCAAGGTTGTTTTGGGAGATCGGTGATGGCGACCGGTGGTTAATTGTCAGTGTCTTAAGTGGGGGAGAATTGGAAATTCTCCGGATGGTCGTTAGGCTTGAGAGGTTGTTTAGCCGCTTAGGGAAATTCAACGATATTTCTATCAGCCAAGAGCAGGCTCGTAGGGGTGAGTAGCAGGCCTGCAGGGCGGAATACAGACCTAGGGAATTTGATTGTGGAAGGCCGGGGAGCAGGCCGGGATCGAGTATGTACGATGGAGATAAAGTTCGGAACCCCTAGAGGGCTAGAACGGTATGCATGGGAGGATTTCCCGAAGAGATAGCTCGGAATGATGAATTCTAGTTGAGCGGTCCGGATAGACTGAAGGCCGGTAGGCGTACCAGTCAGGCCGAAGGCTCGGAGGACGGTCCAACCAGATTGGCTGAAGGTTCTAAGAGTGGTCCAGATTGGCTGAAGGCCTGGTGAGGTGGTCCAGTCATGCTGAAGACTCTGCGAGTATTGTTGGATCGGTTCGAGGATATGTATTGCGTATGTTGCAGTGTGAATGCATTGGAAGGTCTGGCCACGGGTAGTGATCTTGATTAGTGAAGATAGTGCATGGGCTTGAGAGTCCCTGCGATGAGAGTCAGAGTAGTTGTGATGAATGGATATCGGGTGCGCTTTAAAGAGATGGTGTAGCGTGGGGTGAGCACCGTAGTACTTGTCATGGTGACAAGGCGGTCGAGTGGTTTCCTTGGTAAGGAAAGAGGGAGGAATGAAATTCCGAAAGGGAGTGCAAATTCACGGAAGTGAAAGCGGTAGTGTAGGGTTATGATCGGAGTGGTCCGATGGTGGTCATTGAGCAGCATGTACGGCGGCGGTTTGGGATGACATCAGGAGGGGATGCCTGCCGGGGTTGCAGAAGGGACTTCTGAGGCTGTAAAGTCAAGAGGCTCGTAAGGGATGTAGATATTGAGTTTTGGGTTCCTAGTTTGATTTCGGGAAAGGATTTGTGTATCAGTGGTTCATCCTGAGGGATGTCTTGAGGATCGTCAGAGTGATGGGTTTCCTAACTCGAGGGTGCTAGAGCTAGTTCAGCATGTGCATGTGATTGCAAGAAGAGAACTCATGGGAGTTGCTCTGAAGAGTTGTCTTTCTGTCAGCCTGGAATGGATAGAGTTGGACTCGGATCGGGAATCCGGTGGTGCAAGATTAACTTCTAGCTCATATGGGTCGAGTAATGGTTGTGACTTGGAGCAGTAATGGATTATGGGTAATTCTCGGTTGTTGAGTGCGGTTATCGGAGGGTACAGCCGGTGCCCGGTTTGAGTCGGTGGTTAGGAAACCGTAAGAAAGGAGAAAGTGAGCTTCTGGTTTCTATGGTTGTGCCTTGAGGAAACCTGGTCCGGTTAAGGCTAGGAGGTGAGTTGTGGGTGTGTTTTTGGAGTTGAGTTGCCGTAGGCTTCGAGGACAAAGCCTAATTTAAGTGGGGGAGAATTGTAACATCCCGAAATACCAAGAGTAGAGTTGACGGGAAAGAAGGGGTAAATTGGAAAAGAGGAACTCGACGATTCCATGGGTGGACTCGGCGAGTAGGGTCTCGAATTGGTCGCATGTTAATTGGCCAACTCGGCGAGTCGGCGGTTGGACTCGGCGAGTTGGTGTTGGGTGAAGAAAACCCTAACCTTCGGGGTTTGCCCCCTATTTAAAGGATGTTATGCATCCTTTTCAGCCTTTATACCCCCTGACAGTTCCAGAGAACACCCCCAAACGTAATAACTTCATTATTGAGAGGATTGAAGCTTGGAAGAAAGGGTAGTGAAGAGAAGTGGGAAGAATTCAAGGATAGCTTCAAGAGGGCTTGGAGATATGGAGTCTACATCAGTTTAGGCTCATCTTTGGGGTAAGGATCCTCTGTCTTGAGCTCTTTTCCCCCTTGTTGTCTTCTTTGGGGGGTTGTTTTGGGGTTTTTGGGTGCATTTCATGAGTTATTCGGGATTGGAAGATGGATCTGAGGATGCTACCTCAGATCTGGAGTGGTGATGGTCCAAATCTGCATAAAGTCCCTGTGTTGAGTGTTGAGTGAAGCTATCTTGTCCCAAACCTTAGCCCTAATGTGTATAATGTCTAGATCTTCATGGATTCACGTAAATTTTGCCACTTTACGTGATGGATGGGTGGTAGGAGGCTAGATCTATGCTTTGGATCAATTGCATGGCCTGGAATGCTTCTGTATGGGTTCAGACCGGTGGTACTCGGCGAGTCACAAGGGTGGACTCGACGAGTTGCTTGAAGATGAGCTAGAACTCGACGAGTTGGATGAACAACTCGGCGAGTAGGTTGAAGATAGCCTTAGACTCGGCGAGTCTGTTCTTGGACTCAGCGAGTCTTGTCGAAGAGTCCCAATATTTTCTGGTTGAGTCGAGAATCGATGAGTCAAGGGATGACTCTGTGAGTTGGTTGCAGGTGGACTCAGAGTGGTTGGACTCGGCGAATCTCGGGGTGACTCGGCGAGTCAGGTCGCGGATTAAGGGAAGTTCTGAGCTTGGGGACTCGGCGAGTCATCGAGTTTACTCGGCGAGTAGAGTCAGTCAGGGGTTGACTTTGACCTCGTCCAAGGGTTGACCAATTGTCTTCCATGTGTATATTGGTGAATAAGGGTATATATTGAGTTGAGTGTTTTGGTGTTCAGTGGAGGAGTTCGTGTTGGAGTTCGGAGCAGCGGGACCTTATCCTTTCAGCCGGCAGTTTCGAGGTGAGTTATCCTCACTATATCAACAGGGTCAAAGGCACCAAGGCCGGCCCTTTACTAGATTGAGATTCGAATATGGTTATTATGTTATTGTTTGATATGTCTGCATCCTGGTAGCTAGGATGGTATATGCTGGAGACCTAGTTAAGGTCAGTTTCCCAATATGTAGAGTGATGCCATACTAGTGACCGGTTAGGTCGGTAACCTGGTTAGGGTAATGATATGCTATGTGATCTGCTTGCTCGGTTTGTTGACTATGACTGTGATATGATTGTATGTTATGTGCACATGGTTGTTTGGACTGGAGATGGGTTCAGGCGGGTCCTGCTTTGTGCTGTAGACCAAGATACCCAGGGCGGACCGGTTATTCCGAAGGCCCAGCAAGCGGTCCGGATAGGCTGTAGGCCCCACGAGGGCGGACCAGACGTGCCGAGGCTCGGAGAGTGGACCACGCCGACTGAAGGCCCGATGCGGGCGGACCAGTCACATTGTAGACTCAGAGAGTGGACCAGGTGGGTTGAACGCCCGGTGCGGGCGGACCAACCACACTGTAGACTCGAAGGACATGACTAGACTCGGAGGGTGGATCCGGTGGACTGAAGGCCCGATACGGCGGACCAGTTACACAGTAAACCCGATATGCATGGCTGTTCTATGTTCTGTTATGTTATGTATACTTTTTATGCTATGGGCCGGAAGGCAATACATTATGGGCCGGAAGGCGATATGTTTTGGACCGGAAGGTCGTAGCCTGGAAGGGCATATATGTGGTTGGTATTTTGGGGGTATCTCACTAAGCTTTCGGGCTTACAGTTGTGGTTTAATGTTTTTCAGGTTCTTCGGGAGACTGTGGCAAGGCAAAGGCGTGATCGTACCGTCCCTCGCGTTTATGTTTTATGAAATGGACCTGGGAATATTCTGATATATAATGTATTGAAAACCTTGTTGTAATAATTTAATGAAATCTGATTGTTTTTGAAAAATTTAAATTAGTTGGACTTTCCGGTCGTTACATTATTGTTTTCAAATTTTCACTGATTATACCCTTCGCATTTTGAGTTTGTGATGTTTCACTTTTCGCTTTTATGACCGGCTTCCAAACTTTACCTGAAATGTTTGATTCTTTGGATGAAGAACTACCATTCGTTGAAGGATTTACATACATTTCATATGCCTCATGTATCTGTTCTTTCGAAAACTTACTTGATTGATACATTTTTCCCTTTCCTTCCAACCAATGATCAATATTTATTTTAGTAGTTATACCTTTCACTTTTGAGATTTTGTCAGCTTGCTTCTTCGGAAGATTATCACATTTTGCTGAACTTGGAACATAATCCACTTTTGGTTTTGAAAAATAAGACTCATGATAAGAAGTATTCATTTGTGATTTTGAAATCTGTTTTTCAACCTTTTTTTGAAAAAAAATTTCTAGGTAGTGTTGTTTTTGTTCCATTTGAAACGTTTGTTTTAATATTTGAAAATACAACAGTTTCTTTTAAAAAATTTGATTCTTTGATTTGCCTCTAAAAACTTTTCTTTGTTTTGAAAAATTTAATGAGGTCATATTTAATGAACTCAATAGTTTGCCAAAAAATTGTTTTTCTTGCTTGACGTTTTGAAATATTATTTTCCTTTGAAAATTTGTCAACTTTATCTTTAAACTTTTTTGAATTCAATTTTATTGCTTTGTTGACTCCTTTAACCTCTGTTTTAACACCTTCTTACTTCGTAAACACATTTGCAGTTGTGTTAACTATCTTCTTTTCAACTTTTGACTTTTCAACCCATCTTCTTTTTGGTTTTTGATGTTGAAATATATAGGAATTCTTTGTGAGATTGTTTTCAACTGTGTTTTGATTCGAAAAGAAACCTTCATTTGAAGTTTGCTTATTGTCTTTCTCAACCAACTTTTTGAATTCAAGCTTTATATTTTCAACATTTCCTGTTGTTACGAAGACTTGGTTTCGAAACACAATATCATCAATGCATTTGAAGATTGGATAAACAACAATATTTGATTCAAGATAATGAGCACCTTTTTCACTACGAATTTTCTCAAATTATTGTGTATCCAAATAAACTTGATCAACAACCACTCGAGGAATTTCAATTTCTTTCGAACTTTGAATTGTCTTCGAATTTGTGTTTTCTTCCTCATTATCACTATCATCGGTTTGACTATCATGTATTTCCACAAACTCCATATCACAAACTTTCGAAGTTGAGGGTTCATCGGAGTTAGTTTTTATGAATAAATCTTCACATTTTTCTTTCCCATTAAAAGAATTTGCTACATTTATGACAGATAATTAAGAACAATCTACATCTTCTAAATCACTAATTTCACTAATATTATCAGAATTATCTTCAATATCAACAAAATTAGTTTGACAATTAGATGTAGAATTCTCAGCCTTTTTCAAAATTCGAAGTTGTTCTTATTTAGTTAAGGTCTCATTTACAATTTTTACTAAATCATTAGCATCAAGATAATCTTCGACTTTGGCAATTCCATATCTATACCTATCATCTGGAACTTTGTTAAAATCAGAAATTTCTTTTTCACAATCATATGAAACACTATCTACCTTAGTTCTATCATATGCTAAAAATGGTAGCAATTTTCTGTGTTGTTCCTTACTTATCTCACTTAAATGATGTAATTCAGTTAATTTTCCATACAATCTTTTCGCAGAATTACAGAAAATATTTCTCTGTGCTAACAACAAGTTTATTTCCTTTGCTAAATTCTTCCTATCCTCCATAATATTCGACACTTGCAATTCTAAATAATCAACCCTAGTGACTTTTGATTCTAACTTCTTTCTTGTCTCTAGTAATTGATCATTTAACTTTTTAGCTTCATTGCTGGCAGACACGACAATTGAATCAAAGTAAGTAACAGTTTCATCAAAAGATACTAACTCAGAATTATAGGCAGACACTGGAATATTAAAGGATTCAAGAAGATTATGTACCTTGGTAGTCATGGGCGACCTGTCGGTAGACTTCGATACGAAGCACTGCCCACGTACTTCGTAAGTCTCTTCTTCATCTGAATCTTTTTCAACTTTTGCATACATGGCCCCGTGTGTTGGATTCTTCATTTCTTCATCGTCTGACCCTGTGGACCATATTTGATATGTGTCATCCGATTCAGTTTCTCCATGAGCCACCAACGATAAATTCTTTGTCTTCGACTTTACTTCCTCCAGTTTCTCAGTGTAATACGCTTCATCCTTTGTTTTATTTTTCTTTTCCTCCTTCTTTCTCAACAAGCAATCTACTGCCAAGTGATTTGCACCATAGCAATAATGGCAATTAATCCCTGTATCACCTTTCAACATCTTCTTCATTTGTTCCATTTCACTCTTCGAATCCGTCTTCACTTCTTTCTTCTTTTCATCCACTCTATTTTTGTTCTCATAACTACCCTTCGAATCTGATGACATGTTCTCTGGATTAAAAGGTTTCTTAAAAAATTTCTTTACTCTATTGTTTGAGTAAAATGTGTCAACCTCATCATCAGTATTCATCAGTAAACCTTCTTCTTCATCAGACTTTGATTTTTCATTCTCTCTTTCTGAAACCTTCGAAACGAGTGCCAATGGTCCACCAAGACTTGCTATCGCTTCCTCAGCTATTTCTTTAACCTCATTTTCATGATATTTCAATTGATTGTACAAGTCATTCAAAGTTGAAGTATCAAAACTCTGTTGGTTTTTCACCATCATACTCACACTCCTCCACTCTTTTCGAAGTCCCATTACAAATATCAAGTTGTATTCCATTGATGATCTTGTAATCCCATAACGATTACAACGATAGATTAACGCGTTGAACCGATCATAGTATCCTTCAATGGATTCAGATTCTTTCTGTTTGAAATCATTGAGTTCCACCAGGCATTGTTTCACAGATGTGATCTTCGTCTTTTCACTTCCTTGGAATTTGTCTTTGAGATTGTTCCAGATTTCTTTAGCTGTTGTGCATGTTCTGACATAATTGTACACAACAGGAGGCAAGGCACCTCTTAATTCCCTCATGCATTTCTTCTCCAATTGTTTTAAACAATTGGATTGATTGTCAACTTCCGAACGGCTTGAAGACACACCGATTGGCTGAACTGTTGCAGGTTGATTGATTTCTCCTGAAATTCACTTCCACAAGTCTTCATCCAATCCGTTCGAGTCATCTTGCATACGATCTGCCCACTGATCGTAATATTCTGGAATAAGCATCGGAATTTTTGTGGATGAACCAAGCAAATGAGAAAATGATGTCATGGAATTTAGATTGAATGACGCCATTGTTGTACGGACAAAAACTTCAAGATGATACGTAAACTTTGAGAATTTTGAAATCAAATTGTATATTTCAAATCAGAATCACACAACGAACACTCGATTAACAAATATATTCGCGGAATCAAATCCTAGATCTAGATCAAGAATAATTTTCACACTCAAAAAGAACGGAAACTTTTTGAATCAAACAGTAGATTCAAAAATCTTTTGAATGTATAAAAATCAGATCACGGAAAGGATTCCTGCTCTGATACCAATTGATGTGATTTGTAATCAAGTTTGAATCAATTCAAGTATGAAATCAGAAAGAGCAATTATGATGAATACGAGAGTAAATAGAATATTTCTTCAGCTGATATTATGCTTTTTAGTTTGCAGATTACAATGACTAAACTGTAAAAACTGAATGAAAGAAGTCTCTTAAACACTTAGTACAGACCCCTATTTATAGGAGAACAAAAGCATAACAATACTAAGGACTAGACATTAAGACAACACTTTAATATGCCTTAGTACAAATAACATTACATCTGAAGACCCCTTCTTACGAAGACAAAATATACTTCATAACAATCTAACTGAGTCTTCGACTATTACAACATTTAAGCCCTAACACTTAGCAATCTAAACGAAAGTCATAGAATCTGTTAAACTAAGAACATTAATAAAAAGAACACCCAAATCTGACTTCGTATGAAGAAGTTATGATTTTTCGAAGTTTCGGATTAGCAGTGTACAGCCCGAAATTCGAATATTATATCGAGCAGTTTTTAGCCAACACAACCTGAACGAGAATCGAAGATCTCGTTAAGAGTAGCGTAACGAGAAAAAGATGGGAGAAAACAGATGTCGGATGAAGAAGTTATGAAGATTTAACGGACCCGTCCTGTCCCGGCCTGTTAATAATATAAAATTTAAAATCGAGTCAAAATTAGCTGACGGAGTCTAAATGAAAGTTGTATAGTACGTTCCCACCTTCACGTGGATATAAAAAACATCGAAAACAGAGCTCGTACGCGAAAGTTACGAATTTTTAAAGATTGTACTCGATTTTGCGAAATCTGATACGAAGTCGCTAACGTGATGCTTTCCCAGCCGCCCGATGATAATCGTTGAAGTCGCCTCGGATCGTGACACGTAGCCCCCTAGCTACGCCTAGCATCCGGTCTCGTACGCGCCGTGTTCGCATAGCCATGTTCGGTCCAGCTTGAGCCACGTCGCACCATCCGGAGTCTTCCACCTCGCACCTTATCCGAGCCACTACGCCCAGCGTAGGTCCGAGGTACACCCAGCATACCAAGGCCTCACAGCCTATAAAAGGGGACCGAGAGCAGCTTCATTTCTTGCACCTTTCCACCTTCTTTCTCTCACTACTTTCTCTCTCTAAGTGCTATAAACCCCCCTAAGCCCTAGATAGAACCCCTAGCTCCCGAGGGAAGCCCCGAGGCTCCCGGAGTCCCGAGAAAAAGAGCCTTTCGGTTTCGAAACGCTACTCCAAATAAGTTCCGGGTTCCGATAAAATTCGCTGTCAGTGTGCTATGCTTACACAATTTTTAATATAGCTTTCAAATAATTATAGGAATGTTATTAGGTCCTTAAAATAGTTATTTGGGCTATTATTATGAGTTATATTGAGTGTTATTAACGCTTATATAATAATAATAATAGTCATACTAATTAATTTGTCGCGGTTATCGTTAGACTAAACCCTAGTGGTATTGGTACTAGGTTTTATCGAAGGAAATTGTTTTGAGAGTATCGAAGAGTTTTTCGAGTACTAAGTCACCACCTTTCAAGTCAGTGCATAGTCCCTTTCATCTTACACATAGATATGAAGTATTTTATATAAACTACGTGCTATGTGTGCATATTATCTGAATACTTGTTGTCTATGCTCAATGAAGATTTTATACATGTTTTAAATGATTAAAACTATATACGTATTTTATATATACGACTATGTTGGGTATGACATGGGTAGATGAAATAGTTGTTGTGTGATAACATGATGGAAGGCATCATTGTTGTCAGTGATCCAGTCATCTAGTGGAGTATAGATGGTCCAGTGGAACGATAGTTGGGTTGTAACCTGTAGGTGTTTTTAAACTAGGTGCTAATTAGGTATTTTTGAACTGAGTGTGTTCACTAGGTATTTTAACCTGAGTGTGTTCACTAGGTATTTTGAACTGAGTGTGTTCCCTAGGTATCTTTGAACTGAGTGTGTTTACTAGGTATTTTGAACTGAGTGTGTTCACTAGTTACTTTTGAACTAAGTGTTTACCAGATGTTTTGGACTACGTGTTCACCGGTTATAATCTATAACCCTTGGTAAGGATGGACTTCGTGCCGATTCCTTAAGATGATCCTTAGGAATAAATAAACGAGGAATTGATGATTCTTAGTGTAGACCCTTAAGAGTAAAGAATATAATGGGGATGGGTAATTCAGTTGATTGTTTGATTGTTTAAACATAATAATTATATTATTGTGGGTTTAAAACCCTATGTACTCACCAGGTTTAGTGTAGACCCTTAAGAGTAAAGAAGATAATGGGGATGGGTAATTCGGTTGATTGTTTGATTGTTTAAACATAATAATTATATTATTGTGCGTTTAAAACCCTATGTACTCACCAGGTTTCCCAGCTTGACCCACTCAGTTTATTTACATCACAGATGTTGATATGAAGTCACATTACACTGAGAGATTAAAGAGATATAGATCACTAGTGTAAATAAATGTAAGTTCTGTTTATGCTTATGTTTCTGTATTGACGATGTGTTGGGTTATGAGCATTCTAACACTCCTAAGTGTACATGCAACCCTAAATACCTTGGATCTATGTTTTCTCTATTATACATGCAAATATGAACATCCAAGGTATTATCCTAATCTAGCATACAAAATATCAATATAACAAGATAGAATACATACCTCTTTAATGGTGCTTGTCTTCATGAAGCTTGAGTGCTTAGTGCCCCAAGTGTGACACCTCAAATGGTTCACACAACACCAAATACACTTGGAATAACTTGAGAGAAATTAGAACACTTCTAGAAATCGTGTAGCCCTCATACATACACATAGTGTTAGTCATAGTCACGATTTCTTGAGCCATGGGTTTCTTTTATATGGTGGCTATTAGGGTTACACCATGTAACTCATGACTTTACCCATTCCTTATGCTCCATGGATTTTCCATGGGTCACCCCATGGACTTAGTCCAACATAAGGAATCTTGGATCACAAGCCCACATATAAAAGAATGAATGATTTACACAATCAACCCATATATTTAATTAGTCTTCTTTTGATCACTTAATTAATTCTAGATTAATTCTTGATCAATACTAATTAAATAATCTCATTATTCTTATTATTAATATACTAGAACTTATAATATATTAATAACCGTAAGTGTCTTATTTCTCTCATTATAGTCTATCCAGTGCATGATGCCATGCAACCGAAATGGACCATGCCGGGTCGGGTCAAGTCTTACCAATTATAGTTATGGACTTAGACATTAATCCAACAGTCTCCCACTTGGATAAGTCTAAAACTATTATTGCGTATGACTTCAGGAACCAACTGGCAATCGTAGCTCTCAAAAGCTTCTGTCGAACTCTGACCTTGTAGATGAACTCTGATCTTTGTCAACAACTTGTCCATTAGATAAGGGATCATATATTCCTCCATTCTAGATATCATATGGACTGAGACATGGATTATAATCATTCTCTCTGTCCATTAGTTGTTTCCCGATTTCCGATTTATGACGACTGACTAATTGAACAAATCAAATCAGTCCTGGCCCGGCCGAGCACTTCCATTTGTCATCATCAAATCATCGAGGGGCCCACAGATATCGCTTTCATCCCGAAGGTAAAAGGAATGGATAAACTTCGACTCATATGGCTTGTTCTACTACTTGTTGAATCATACACAAAGGCACGTTTTATAGCACCGAGTTACCAAATGCAGTTTCGTGCAATCAATGTACAATTAACTCATAGTAACAACTCATATCTCTAGGTTTGAAGAATATAAGATATTATCGTCTCATGATCACTCGTGATAAAATCCATGAAGTGATTCCAATGAGCGTGGGTTGAATCCAATACTCAGAACTTATGAGCACTCATGAGTGTTGTAGCCCTTTGTCCAACAACTTAGACCTCTACAAGCCAACCCATGACAGTCTTAATTCATATCTACTTCCAACATATGACCGACTGTGGATGGTTTGAATAACTTAGTCATTCCGGAAGAATAACCTAGTTTATTCGGGAAGTCAAAACATGCAAAGTGAAACACAATAATAATTGAATCCAATATGGTCTCAGAACTTATGAATATAAATAAAACTCCTTTTATTTATCACCATATGATTACACATTATTCATTGTATATTGTTTCAGCTATCAACATTATTCTTGAATTTAAAACAATAGTTGTCCCATGCTCCAAGCATGCACACTATGTTTTCTAAACAATAGTCATGCCATACACCAAGTATGCATAATATGTTTGACTATGATCTTTATTTTGTGAACTAGATCAAATGAACATAACTTCAATGATTCTCTTTTCACACTCCCAAATCCTTACTGCAAATGCAAGAATTCCAAATTCATGTCATTTACTGAAATCTGTTAGATTCTAAACTTATATGCATCGATCCTCTTGTAATGATTATGCACAAAGTCAGAAAGACTTAACAACAATCATTACAGAGCATTCCAAAGAAGATCAAGTCCTTGGAACCATCCTTCTTGCATTAAGTTTCCTTAATCTTACACAGATTGAAAATTCTAACTTTGAAACATTTCCAGATTCCATTTCGACTATCACTTCTGAACAAGAGTTGCCTCCTTACAGATTATGTCAATATGGTCCTTCCAGAATTATCACTATACTTCCAACTGTCCTTGAGTAACCAATCTTTGGTAAACCTTAGATTGTCCTCGACAATTGTTTAATCCTTTTAGTCATATCCAGTTCTAAACCTTTTCCATTCTTAATGCCCCAGGCATTTGGAAATTTTTAGAAAGGATGAATATAGCACATGTAGTCGGTCCTATATCCGAAGCATATGGGACACGATTCATGATGTCTCACATAAAGACTAAACCAGTCTTTTGCTATAACATTTCCATTTCAATTTGCCAAGTTCTCATAATTCAGATTATGAAAAGGGATGCCGTAATCATAATCGAATTTAAGAACGCAAATAATGGACCCATATACAGAATTTCCTTATGTTGAGCCATTCCAACATGAAATTCATATATATCCTTGACTAAATGATTAAAACCTCACGATCTAAGCTTATAGATTTGAGATGAAGTATAATTTCCTCTCCCTTAATTATAGCAAAACAACTTTTTCCCAATTGAAACCTTTTGTTTTCTATAATTAACATTGCTAGCTTGCAATACTTATCGTAATTATCATGCTCCCACTAACATGATGATTATTAGCATAACACTTATGCTCCCACTAGCTTTGACATGTACTCAGAAATCACTGGACTTCTAGAAATCAATACTTTATTGACTTTCTTACCAAAGTTCAGATTTCTGATACTAGATTGTTTTGATAAAACTTTATCAAAAAACATACACCTTCCCTTAGATAGCTCATGGGTGTGTCAAAACAATTTTAAGAACTATGAAAAGGGATGCCGTAATCATAGTCTTGATTGTTTTGACCTTTGCCACTTCTCACAAGTCCAAGTTAGTGTGCCGGTAAACCACACACGCTCCACTAACGACTTTGAGAATGCAAATATCCCAATTGCTATCTAGCTAAAATCTACTTAGTGGAAGTGTCTCCTCACCATCATTTTCATGAATCAGAGAGAAACCTTATGACACTTAGATTTATTGGTGTATGAGTTCCTACCCATATGAATTTGTCAAAACCATAATCACAAGACAAAGATAATGACAAATCCAAAACCGTATGGATTGAACTCAATCTTAACTTCTTGCCACCTGGCAGCTCAAGGGCCTACCATTGCTTCCAAGTTGTTTTGCAACACATTGAGAACTCTAAGAACTCATATGCGAAGCCAACTTTAACTAGAATGGGCACAGAGTATGTCAACACGATAGGTTATAAACCTCAAGTCGTGCGCTAGTGAAGAACTTTAGGTTTCATTCTTGATTAGTTCTTGAGAATTTCAAGACCTTTAAGACTCCCACTGTCCTCTTGACCTATAAGACTCCCTTGTCAAACATCCAAGAGATAGTGTGGATTCTAATCAAGACAAACACTTCACACAATTGGCCGAAGTTGGTCTTTGTTTTATCCAAAACATCACAACTTACCAATTTCAAATGTACAAGAGTAGAAAACTTTTACTCTTACATTTGTCAAGTGTTTTAAACCTTATTTAAGACATGTCACTCAAATTACAATCTTGGAGTATGACTCTAAGACTTGTATTGGAACGAAGTATGACTCATCTTCTTGATTTAACCATTTCAACAATTCAAGATCCCTTCTTCTTAGTCATAAGAATGCACTAAGACTTCCTTAGAGAACTAATTTTGATATGGTTTCTTAATCATTAAGACGATCACAAAACTGATACTAAAGTACTCTCCCATCTTTTCAGATTTGAGAACCTTTTATCCTTCTGCCTAATTTGATTCTTCTTATCCGCTCTGCTATGCATTGGAACCTTTTCCAGTGTCTCAGAGTTACACTTAAGCTTGTAAGTATAATCATATTTACTGAACTCTAGTAAAATATGACGAATAGCCTTATATCTTTTGTGGTGGAGTTAATCAATGCACAAGACTATGTACTCGATCCCTTAGTCCATTACTTGACTCACACATCCATGTGAATAAGTAACTAGTCTTAATTTTTCCAATACTTGAAAGTTCTCATTCATCGCATGATTCCAAGTTCCGGTCCAATTGAGACTTGGGTGATGAGAATCTTTCCTTATTTGGTAAATTTAGACATTACCACAAATGAAGGAATCAATTTCATATTTCCACTCTTGCTATTAATGGAATCATATAAGCAACAATTTTTCCTCAAATGCCATTGTAAGGATATTTAAAATAAAATCAAAAATTTCTTTTATTTTAAAACTATGCAGAAAAACTTATCCTTACAACCCATATGAAAACTTGTTGCTATCTATTCCTAAGCAATACCTCATAACTCCTAAGAAGTAGCTCAAGAATCCGATCTTCAAACTACGCGATAGAAATCCATCTATGCGATCAGATTCAGCATATTCTTTCTTTAAGTTCCTTTACTTTTCTTTGATTCTTAAAACATCACCATGTGACCCAGTCACATCATGTATAAGGAATCTCAGAATAGAAACTTAACAGAGTTAGAGTAGTGGACTTTTACCTGAAGTAGAGTCAATCTTATTGACTTTAACATCCTTAGGTAAATTAGGCAGCTTCGCAACTAATGACCCTTTCTTTGGCAATATAAACATATGGACCCTTTGATAATGGTACACGGGACTATCACAGACTTAGCTTTTTCTCTTTACCATTTGTTCAACCGAGTTGACTATGGCCAATCCCTTTCCATTGGGAAGAGAATGCTTTTTCTGGATTTCCTGTGTCACTATTGTCAATGTCCATAAAGTTTCAGGAAGTTGATCTTAACAATAGATAAGATCATTAAGGGTCTTGTCATAGTCTATTTCATAGGTGTCCCAAAGAAACTCACTATGTGACTTAGAAAGTGATTGAACCACCAACTTTCTCAAGACATTGACACCCAACTCTCCCGGCTTGTCAATATGTGACTACATCTCCAAGATGTGATCACACCTAGAACTTGCCTTGCCATTAGGGCTCGAGTGACTTTAAACTTTTAAAGAACTTGTGGGGTAGGGAGAATAATTTGGAGGAGGTGAAAGAAGTATGATATCCATGGGACATCATCTTCATTTAGGAAAGCTTGTTTCAAGAGATTTGGGAAGATCATAAATGTCTAATCCAGACATGTTATGGGAGATATTCAAGATAGTTGATCTTTGAGTCCTTAATATGACACCCAATATGAAAATATTAAGGCTAGGACCCAACAAACTATTTTATAACTTAGAAGAGGTATGCCGTAATCCAAGCTATAAAACAATTTGAAGGTAGGTGAACGACGATTCACCAATTTCCACCAAGATAAACGAAATGTATTATTAGGTTTTAATTGGTTTTGAAACTCCTAGATCTTTTGAGATTCATTGAACTGTTCAATGGCATGTTTCAATCTCGAGTGTGCCCTTCAGGTTTTGTGACTGGGATGCCGAGGATCACAAAACAAGGAGTGAAGTAACCATGCAAATTACTGGGTACCCTTAAGTGTTTATCCCTCAATCGATGTGCCGGTTAACCACACACGCTCCATCGATACTATGATAAACATTAAGTTACCCTTTGCCTACCTTGTTAAATACGAGTTAGTGTGCCGGTTAACCACACGCGCTCCACTAACCGACTCAAACAAAGTGCAAAGTGTAATTTCATGGATTAGCACCTTCTTCACATTTTCCTAAGTAACTAAGATTGGGTATTATTAAGATTTTAGTTACTTAGTATTTATCATTAATACTTTTAATGAAGGGAGAATTATAGTCCTGTTAAACCCGTTCGGCTAACGACCCTCCACCAGTCAAGCAAGCGGTGGGTGAGAGTGAACACCCATTAAGTTGCCATTTTATAGGCAACAACCTTATACCCACCTTATAGACCGGCTTCGTGAATGAGGCGTACTAGCGGTAAGACCGACTTTACTCTTATACATATATATTATTAACTTATAATATTATAAAGTATAAGGGTTGAATTTTAACTTTTAAAATTCTAAGGGCTAACTTGGAATTAAAGTATTCATAAGAGAAAACTTTACAAATTCCAAAACTTGAGGGCAAGTTTTGAAACTATTCAAAACTAATTAATTCCATAACTTATGTATTTAAAGTAGTTTTAATCCAAAAACTCTTCAAGTTCCATAACTTGTGGACAAATTATGGAAGACTTTAAACTAATAAAGAATTAATCTTTTCTTTATTTTATAACTTATGGAATTAATTAAGGTTACATATTTTATTTATTTATTTATTAATGAAGTGACTCTTGAACCTCCATAACTTAAGGACAAGACTCTTCATCTTTTTTTGTAACCTTTGCCAACTTTATGAGTTTTATGAGTCTTTAATGTGACTCTTCATGTAACTTAAGGATAAGTTACACAAACACATTTTATACTCAACTCTTAGATTAATTTGGATTGAAAACAACTTTTTCACTCAACTTTTCTATTAATCTAAGCAACTCATAAGAACAAGATAATTCAAATCAAACTTTTTCATGTAATTAGTCTAACCTTTAAACTAATACAAAACATGAATCTATTGACAATTATCTTGAAA
Organism: Lactuca saligna; assembly: GCF_052625555.1. Classification (NCBI taxonomy): domain Eukaryota; kingdom Viridiplantae; phylum Streptophyta; class Magnoliopsida; order Asterales; family Asteraceae; genus Lactuca; species Lactuca saligna. The sequence goes on from NC_136417.1 coordinate 149,727,198, forward strand.
ATGGATTAGCATGAACATTACCACATTTAAAAACAAGTTTATAAGTTCAAAACAACTTAGGGTAATGTTCCTAGTCCATTTCTAGCCAAAAACCTCGAAGATATGCTGTCTGGGGTCCAACTCGTCGAGTGCATGAACTCAACTCGGCGAGTTGGATGCATTTTGCCTTGGACTCGTCGAGTCCCTTCATGGACTCGGCGAGTCAGCTGGGCTGACAGCACCAAAACTTGATTTTTCAGCTTCTATTGCAGGTATAACAAGAAAACAAGCCTAGGCTCTGATACCACTGTTGGGTTATGAGCATTCTAACACTCCTAAGTGTACATGCAACCCTAAATACCTTGGATCTATGTTTTCTCTATTATACATGCAAATATGAACATCCAAGGTATTATCCTAATCTAGCATACAAAATATCAATATAACAAGATAGAATACATACCTCTTTAATGGTGCTTGTCTTCATGAAGCTTGAGTGCTTAGTGCCCCAAGTGTGACACCTCAAATGGTTCACACAACACCAAATACACTTGGAATAACTTGAGAGAAATTAGAACACTTCTAGAAATCGTGTAGCCCTCATACATACACATAGTGTTAGTCATAGTCACGATTTCTTGAGCCATGGGTTTCTTTTATATGGTGGCTATTAGGGTTACACCATGTAACTCATGAATTTACCCATTCCTTATGCTCCATGGATTTTCCATGGGTCACCCCATGGACTTAGTCCAACATAAGGAATCTTGGATCACAAGCCCACATATATAAGAATGAATGATTTACACAATCAACCCATATATTTAATTAGTCTTCTTTTGATCACTTAATTAATTCTAGATTAATTCTTGATCAATACTAATTAAATAATCTCATTATTCTTATTATTAATATACTAGAACTTATAATATATTAATAACCGTAAGTGTCTTATTTCTCTCATTATAGTCTATCCAGTGCATGATGCCATGCAACCGAAATGGACCATGCCGGGTCGGGTCAAGTCTTACCAATTATAGTTATGGACTTAGACATTAATCCAACACGATGACGTCCCAAGCATTTTAACATAAATAAAATACGTTTCTTCGAAAATGTTTTGATAACGTATTTATCGTATTTTTCTGGGAACAAATTCCACAACATTTTTATGAAAAGAAGTACTCTGATTTTTATAAAGCATAAACAAAATCGGTCTTTTCTTGCCGTGAAAATGGGGATGTCACAGGTAGGATAGGAAGAAACCTTCCATTAAAATTATAATGAGGTACAAAACAACTACATGCTTTCACAAATTCCCAAATCATAGTTACTTTAGGCAAAATGTGAAATTGTATGGTAATCCGTGGAATTACACTTCGTACCCTTGTCAAACGTTAATGGACCGTGTGTGGTTAACTGGCACACTACTTTGGGATAGACATTGGTGGCGAAGGGTGGATCGATGTATATCATAGATCAATGGAGCGTGTGTGGCTAACCGGCACATTGATTAGGTGATAGTAGCATTGAGTGCACCATGTTGATTCGCATGGTTATTCACACCTTGTTTGTGATCCTCGGCATCCCAATCACAAACTTGAAGAGCATAATCGAGATTAAACATGCCACTGAAAGGTTCAACGAATCTCAAAAGATCTAGGAGTTTCAATTCATTTAAAACTTAAACCTCAATTTTGTTTTTCATGGTGGAAATTAGTAAATCGCCATTTACCTACCTTTAAATATTCTGCAACTAGATTACGGAATCCCTCTTCTAGGTTGTAGAATATTGTGTTGGATCCTAGCCTTAATATCACATTTGGGAATTTTATTAAGGACTCAATCAATTTAACTTGTATTTTCTCCCATTTTTTAGATGTGTATGTGACATCCATAATTTCTCGGCCAGAAAAGACCAATTTGTTTATGCTTTGTTTTTATAAAATCAGAGTAATTTTTAAAGAAAACAGTTGCGGAATTTGTTCCCAAAACAAAATATGATAAAATATATCAAAGCATTTCTTTAAAGAAATGTTTTTTCATTATATAACAAAATCTCGGGATGTCATGTTCAATACAGACCAAAAGCATAAATAGAACAAAATAGACCTTACAATAGTTATTCATAACTACTGGCCTATAATCCAAAATCTCTCGTCAAGTCCACCAACTTATACTCTTGTGCCATTACCTGTAATGCAAAGAAAACTGAGTAGGTCAGGTTTGGGAGCCTGGTGAGCATATAGGCTTTTCAACCCACAATAATATAATTATTATATTTAATTATCAAACAATCAATTCAAATACCCACCCCCATTATCTCCATTTATTTCTTAAAGATTTATCCTAAGAACCAATTACCCATCTCCCGTTCATTCCTAAGGATTGCCCTAAGGAACTGGCACAAAGTCTACTGCTACCAAGGTTCTTAGATTACCTCTGGTGAACGCGCAATTCACAATAATTAATGAACACCTAGTTCAAGAACACCTAATGAACACTTAGTTCCAATATTACCCAATGAACACCTAGTTCACAAACACTTAATGAGCACTTAGTTCAATTATCTGTGATGAACACTAAGTTCAAATATCTAATGAACACTTAGCTCGAATATCTCTGGTGAACCTAATCACCTAAGGAACACAGAGAATGAAAGCTCTTACTTTAAACAACGTGATAATAAAGTATATCTCGATCCTGTGAAACCACTAATGTTATAAACACATATAAATTATATTTCTAAAACAATATATCCCATCCCGTCGATCCCCACATACTAACCCTATACAATGATCTTACGAGATCTAGCCTAAGGAATCGATATGAACCAGAAACTGACGAAGCTGCTTCGGAAATTCCCTGGCAGCAAACGAGGATCAATAAAGACATCAAATGAGGGGAATGGAACAAGTTTCACCACGAACCTTCGTTCGTAAAAGAAAGAACCACGAGACAATTAAGTCAGGGGTAGTTATCTAGATAACAATGCCTAGGTGTGGTCCGACTATCATGAGGTATTATACCCCCAGACTCAACCTATCCCAGCATCGAACTTTGCCTAGCAGTGGCTTGAATACATGAGGTATTTAACCCCCAGATGCACCCTATCCAGCAATATAACACCAAACATACCTAGCAGTGGTCTATTACCGACACACTTTACTAGGCAGTCTACGAAGTTCCCTTAATTACTTCGTGAAAGAAAACATTGATATATGAAGCTCGGTCGATCACCTCATAAAAGAAACGTTGACTCCAAAGCTCTCTCAAAATAAAAGTATGGGGAAATACTACTAGAGTACTCCTATACGCTCCCGTAACCAACACACAAAATTGTCAAAAAGACTTTGTACATGATAGTACTTCTGGCACATTATAGTACTTAGGTATGCGAAAGAATCGTACCCGACAACATAATAGTATGCTGGCACAAGCAGCACCCAAGACACAGAGCTTTGAAAAATACTTTGTACATAAAATGTACTTATGTACGTAGGACGTACTCCACCGATCATCAATCTCACCCCACACGTACTCTTAATAAAAGACTACCCAAATTCCAATCTTAATTGAACTAAACATCCCATTTAAGTCTTAACCCATCACTAGGCAAACCTACAATGTTTATAATCAGTTTTTCTAATACTATCTCCGTTTAGGAAACGCTAACTAGTGTATAATTAACACAAGGTTTTAAGTAATAGTATCATATATACACATCTTAATACATATTGAACCATATCAGATTCGCACTTTGTATATTATCTAATATATCTAACACGTATTTCGGACAATGTCAAATACTTCACATACATATTATAATCAATACTCGTATTAAAATCATGTTCCTAAAAGGGACTATACACATGATACCTTATCGGATGAACACGTAGTTCTAAAATACATAATCGGTACTCCCAGATCTTTAATTTGCCTCATTACCTAATCCATATTCCCGAATATAAAACTAACCTCTTGATTTGATTTATACCCTTGGATCTAAAACTAACCTCCTGCTCTGATCCATACTCTTGGATCTAAAACAACTTGGTCTCTTTATCCTTTTATCTCATGGTCCAACCCACCTTTTATCACCTACTAACAACCTCATCTACTCATGTTCTACCCAATATATTTTTATATACAAAATACATATATAGTTTAACTCATTAAAACTTATATAATACGTCCAATTCCACAATCATCTCAAATAAACAACAATATATTATACACATAGCACGTATTTCATTGCAAATACTTAATATTTATGTGTTAGAAGAAAGTGACCACACACTCACTTGATTAGAAAATGATCGGACAGCACTACAGCTTGTAGAAGTAATATTCTTCGGTAGATCTGGAAGATCTTCACAAAAATATGGCTCCTCGCGGGTAGAGCTTCGGCTCGGGAATCTTACTTCTCGCGATCTTCGGGGATTCAAGACTTGCTTCGGGGCTCGGGAATGATACCGGGGCTTCGGGAAAATTCTTGCATGAAAAACGATGCAAAAACGCGAGATAAAGGGAAGAAATGAGCAAAGAAGTCGGTTGCCCTCGACACCCTTTTATAGGGGGCTGGAAACCCATTTACGTTGGGCGTAACTTTACATTACGTTGGGCGTAATGTGGATCAAATCGCTGACTCCCCCCATGGATAATATCGGTTAATTTATAATTAAATTAAATATCGAAAATATTTAATAAACTTCAAAAATTCATATCTTCCTCATACGAACTCCGTTTTTGATGTTCTTTATATCCGTGCGTAGGTGATACTACGCTCTACAACTTTCGTTTAGACTTCGTTGGCTAATTTTGACTTTATTTTTATTATTTATTTTTAGTAGGTCGGGACAGGAAAACTCCGTTATAAAATCATAACTTCTTTATCCGACGTCCGTTTTCGCCTATCTTTTCATCGTTTCACTACAATTAATGAGATCTTCGATTCTCATTTAGATTGTTTCGGCTAAAAACCGCTCGATCTCAAATCGAGTATTCGGGCTGCATACCGCTAAGTCGAAACTTAGAAAAATCATAACTTCCTCATACAAAGTCAGATTTGGACGTTCTTTTTATGCACGCTCATGGTTTAACGAACTCTACGACTTTCGTTTAGATTTCTAAGGCTAAATATCACTCTAACATAAATTCACTTTTTACGTCATTCAGCATCGTGTCGGTTCTGCCGTAAAACTTCGACAGGTCATAACTTCTTCGTTATAACTCAGATTTCGGCGTTCTTTATATGTATGGAAACCTTGTAACATATACTATTACTTAGTTAAGATTATTCATTCTAAATAATCTTTCATCAAAAATTCATTTTTGACACATATCGTCTCTAAATTGACTAGCGCGGATCTACGGGTGTTACAGTGTAGTTCTGAAAATCATGGTCTTCCTAAATTCTTTGAAGATGACATTCCACGATATGATCAAGGAACAAGAGATCATGCTTCACTTCCTCCACCTCCTCCAATTATTCTCCCTAACCCAAGTTTGAAGGCTTGAAAAGTACAAGCTCACTCAAGCCTTTTTGGCAAGTAAACACGAAGATGGGAAACCTGTGTGTGCACACGTCTTAGAGATGAAGTCACACATTGACGGGTTAAGGATATTGGGTGTCGAGATTTCAGGTGAATTGGCTATTGACTGGGTTCTTAAGTCACTTCCTGAATCATATAGTGAGTTCGTAATAGAGTACTATATTATGGAACACGATGTAACCCTAATTGATCTCACCTATTTGCTTATAGCTGCTGAATCAGCAATGATTTGGAGTGCTGGTCAAGTAAATTTTTCTGGTGAATCAAACTCCCAAGATTCAATGGACACTAGCAACATTGGAAGTACAGAAAGGACTAAGTATGAGATTTTCCCATGTAATGTGCCAAAGGAGTCCATTTGCTTTTATTGCCAAGAGAATGGGCATTCGAAACGAAGCTGGCCGGTCTACCTGAGAGATCTAAGAGATGGGAGAGTCTAGTGTTGTGGCTCTTCTTCAGGTATGAAATCCATTAACTAACTCTATAAGTTCCTGTTTTTTATTCTTAATACATGATGTGATAAGATTACATTTTGATGTTTAGTTGGATCGAAGAAAAGAAAGGAAGCTTAAGGAAGAAGCGTGCTAAGTCTGATCACGAAAAAAATGGATTTCGATCGCATGGATTCGAAGATCGGATTTTTTTAGCTGCTATTTTAGAGTTAGAATAGATTGTTTAGGAATATGTAATAACATAGTTTTCATTTGAATTGCATTGTAAGGACAAGTTTTTCCGCAATAAAATAAATGTTGAGTTTTATTTATTTATTTATCCTTGCAATGGCATGTGTGAAAATGGATGTTTGTGTATTTCTAAATTTAGCACTGTTGAATTGGATATGATTCTTAGTTTTTTCTATTTGTGGTAGTGTCAAAAGTTTACCAAATAGGGAAAGTTTCTCATCGCCCAAGTTTCAATTGGACAGAAACTTGGAATCATGCAACCTGCATTGTGTGATGAATGAAAAACTTTCATATTTGGAAATTGGACTAATTCTTTAACAAAGTGTCAAGGGAAGGATTAGGAGATCAAACACTCTAGGTTGTACGTTGATCAAGTTCACCACAAGAGTGATAAAGATATTCGTCATGATTTTCTAAATTTTAGTAAATATGATTATACTTATAAGAATAAGTGTAATTTTGGGTTGATTGGAAGAGTTACAATGAATAGCAGAATGAATAAGAAGAATCAAGTAGGCATAAAGATAAAAGTTTCTCTATTCTAAGAAGAAAGGAGAGTACCTTTTATTGTGTTTTATGATCATCTTAATGATTGAGAACCATATCACGATTGATCCTCTAAGTGAGTCTTAACGCATTTGTATGTCTAAGAAGAGGAATCGAGAATTTTGGAAATGGTTAAATCAAGAAGTCAATCATACTTTGTTCCAAAATCAAGTCTTAGAGTTATACTCCAAGATTGTGACTTCAGTGACAAGTCTTAAGTAGGTTTGTAACACTTATCAAATGTAGAATAAGAAAGTTTCTTATTCTTGTACATTTGAAATTGGTAAATTGTGATGTCTTGGATAAGACAAAGACCAACTAAGACCAACAGAGTGAAGTGTTAAACTTGATAAGAAGCTACACTAACTCTTGAATATTTTTTTGTCAAGGAATGGTTCTTGACAAGAGAATCTTATATGTCAAGGAGTCAGTGGGAGTCTTAATGGTCTTGAAAAGGTTCAGGAACAAACCAAGAGTAAACCTAGTTGATCATCACTAGCACGTGACTTAAGGTTTATAACCTATCATACTCTTATTTTTGTGCCATTCCAGTTGAGTTAATTATGCATGTGACTTCTATGAGTTCTCATTTGAAGACATAAAGACAATGCACCTTGATCAATGGAAAGTACACTAATATGTAGGGGTGAGTTTCTTGGAAGACATGCTGGGCATTCATGCTCCCGTGAGGCAAGGAATCAAAATTGAACAAGTTCAGTCCATCTGAGCTTGAATTTGTCGCAAACCTTGGTTTTGGCAAAATTCATATGGATAGGAACATATACACTATAAAATCTAAGTGACATAAGGTTTCCCTCCTTCATGAAAATGAATGTGAGGAAATGCTTTCACTAAGAGAGATTTTAAGGAGATAGCAGTTGTGTAAATTGAATTCTCAAATTCGATTATGATTACGGCATCCCTCTTCGTAGTTCGAATTGTGAGATTTGGCAGTTAGTCTGAACATTTGGGACTTAGTAACATAAGTTCTGAATTTGTTAATCACACATGTGAGCTTTCTAAGACAAAGGTGTATGAGTTTAAGAAGCTTAGATAAAGGCTTATCAAAGCATCAAGCATTAGAAATATGAACTTAAGGAATTCAATAAGCATTGTCTTCTGGAAGTTCAATTGTTTTCTAAATACATGTCAAAGCTAGTGGGAGCATAAGTGTTATGCGAATAAGGAAATAATCATTGTGTTAGTGGGAGCATGATTATTATTTTAAGTATTGCAAGTTAGGAATATTAATTATAGAAAAACAAAGATTCATTTTGCAAAGTTGCAAGGATTGAAAAGTTGTTTTGCTATAATTAAGGGAGAGAATATTATACTATGTTTCAAAAATATAAAGCTTAGATCGAGAAATGTTAATAAAATTTAGTCAAGGATACATAGCACGTTCTCAAATTTGATTATGGTTACGGCATCCCTATTCATAGTTTGAATTGTGAGCACATGGCAATTAGAAATATTATAGCAAAAGGTTGATAAAGTATCACGTCTTTATGTAAGACATTATGAATCGTGTCCCATACGCTTCGGGTATAGGATCGATTGCATATGCTATAATGTTTGATCGTTCTAAAATTTTCCAAATGCTTAGCGTACTAAGAGGGAAAAGGGACTCGAATCGGTTTTGAATAAAATAATTAAACAACTATCAAAGGACGATCCAAAGTTCGCTGAGGATTGGTCGCTTGTGAGTAGTTGCAAGTATAGTACTGGATGGATTATATTGACATTATTATGAATAGATAAGATTCTATTAAGAAAGAGTTGTCATATGGAAAATATGGAAATGTTTCCATATTGGGAGTTGTAAATTAAGAATTTATGTCAAGATTATAAAATTTTATGCAAAAAGGATGTTCAAAGGAATGTACTTTGAGTGAGAGACATCACATCTATAGAATTGTTTTCTAACAATTTTTGATAGTGAACATTGTAATTTCATTTGCCAAGTCTTGATGACTTCATGCTATGACATTATGAAATGATCGTTGCATAAAATGTTAGAATCTAACGTATTATGATAGTGGCAAGAACTTTGTATTCTTACACTAATAATGAGGATTAGGAATTGTGAAATGAGCATCATTGGAAAAAGTTTTCAATTGATCTATTTCACAAAGCATAGACCATAGGAAACATAGTATGCATGCCTGGTGCATGGGACAACTATTGTTGAAAATTCAAGTGTCAAGTTGATTATACGAAACATTATACAATCAATAATGAGTAATCAATATAGTGACTAAATAAGATGTGTATTTATTTATGCTCAAAAGTTTTGAGGTTATATGGGACTAAGTATTATTGTTGTGTTTCGCTTTGCATGTTTTGACTTCCAGAATAACTGGGTTATTCGAATCTCCATAGTCGGTCATACATTGGAAGTAGGTATGAACGAAGACTGTTATGAATCTGTTTGTAGATTATCAAAAGTGTTTAGACATAGCACAAGTTTGCTGCAGAGTTCATGAGTGCTTTGATAAGATTAGAGTATTGGATTAAAACCACGCTCACTTGAATCACTTCATGGATTTTATCACAAGTGATTGTAAGATGATAATATTGTATATTCTTGAAACCGAGATGTGTGAGTTGTTATTTGCTGGTCAGTTGCACATTAATGATAAGTAAACGCACCAGTAACTAGGTGTTACAAAACTTATTATTATCTGTGATTCGATCAGTAGGTGCAAGCGAGCATTTGAGTCGAAGTTTATCCATTCCTTTTACCCAAAGTGGTATAAAAGGGATATTTGTGGGCCCCTTGATGATTTAGTGATGACACCCTAAGCACTTGGCCAAGCCGGGACTGAGTTGATGTGTTCAATTATAGTCTGTTGTCAGTCGTCATAAATCGGATATCAGGAAACAATATAGAGAGAATGATTAAAATCCATATATCGTGTCTATATGATATCTTGAGAATGGAGAAATATATGATCCCTTATCTAAAGGACACGCATATCTAATAAGATCAGAGCTAACAGCGGCTTTTGAAAGCTACAATTGCTTATCAGGATCTAAAGTTATGCAACATAGTTATTAGACTTATCCAAGTGGGAGACTATTGGATTAGTGTCTAAGTCCATAACTATTTTGGTATGTACTTGACCTGATTATGAGCATGGTCCTTTTGGGTTGCCTTCACCATAGCAATATGTAGGATGAATTAAGGAGAGAAAGGCTTAATTATGATTTATTAATATATTATGAGAATTATATATTAAAGGAGAAATTATATAGTTTAATTAATATTAGTCAAGAATTAAATTAATAATTAATTTTGTGGCTAAAAAAGATTAATTAAACTTAGGGGACTAGAATTGTAATTATAAGATAATTGCAATTGGGCTATGGATCACCATGGAATATAGGTTGGACGAAATCTATGGGAAGCCCATATGATTTTCGTCCAAGGCATGTTTGTGACAACCCGAAATTTCCATTCGGTCAAACCCAAAAAGTCAACCCCTTCGTATCATAAGTCAATCTCATTATTTCTTATTTTTAAGAAATATAAAGTTCGTTTGATTATTTTAATATTATTTTTAAAAGAACGGGTGAAAGAAAGTGTCGTCTCGGGTTTTGATTTTTGAAAACCGCAAACACTTCGTGTATTAGAAACACCCGGCCAAACTTTTATGTTTTGGGTTTAGAAATCACCAAAACCGTAAACCCATGCCTATGTATGAGTTTACTCCCCAAAAAGTTAGTCATTTGTGTTTACTCCCCAAAAGTCAAAAGAGTAAACTCCAAAATATCCTCTCAAGTATCATCCAAGATTTAATTCCAAATCTTCAAAGTTGTAAGTGTTTTAACCATTTCAAGTTAGTAAAACACTTAATCTAGTGTATGTGCATCTATTCATCCATTCATTTATGTGTTTTGTTTAGATTTTCCAAAACACCAAGAACACCAAGCACACACACTAAGTGGTCTTGGCCTTTTAGCACAAACCAAGCCTTCCAATAGTAAGTGCTTCTATCCTTGAGTGATTTTAAGCTAGTACTACAATTAAACATCAAGAAAAAATGTCAAGAACACAAGATTGAAGGTGTTCACAGTCCAAGAATGTTCTTGGGCCGTAAACACCATAAAGGGCACCAAAGTGTGCCTAAGTCCTTATCTAAGCCCTAGTTTGATGTTTAAACCTTCCTTGACATGTTTAAACCCTTCCTCATTGAGTTTAAACCAAGAAAAACATCAAAGACCATCAAATATAGGGGTTTATGGTTTGGGGATCTCCCAAAACCGTAAACACCCTAAAGTGAGTTTAAGTTGGTCATTTTCCTTCCTTAGGCTTAGAAACTAGCTCATACACTTCCCTAATTGTGTTAGGGACTTGAAAACATGGATTTACACTCTTCCATATGGGTTTACGGTTTATAAACCCAAGGGAAAACGCCATGAGGCCGTAAACTCCTCAAAAGAGGTGTTTTGATGCCCTAGTCCATTCCAAAGGCCAAACCACTTAGTAGAATTTCTTAAAGAGGCTTATTAAACCACCAAACAACACCTAGTCATTACGACTAGAGTTTACGACCGTAAAATCTAGAGTTTACTTCCGTAAACTCTTGGTGTCATGACCATCAAAACCGTAAACCTCAAGGGAGTTTACCCTTGAACCCCAAACACACTAGCCTTTCCCTACAACACTTAGATGCAACCCTTGAGACTTTTAACACTTGTATAAAGTGTTTAACATGTCCTAGAGTGTTTTAACTTTGTTTATTAGTTGTTTAAAGACTAATTATGTATAAACATATCTCTTATATGTTATTAGGATCTTTGTGCGTGTCTAAGTCTTCACTTGACACCAAGCACTTATCCGACACTTCTTTCCGATCCACTTACCACAGGTGAGTTCATACCCCTTAATCAATGTTTTAAACTACTTTTAAATGTTTTATGGGGGGTACAAGTAGAATCATACTAGCTATTATGTCAATCACATGTGATTAATAAGTAGAATTATGCTAGTTATTATATCAATCACATGTGATTAATATGCAACATTCAAATGACTTACTACACATCAGCCGTTTTACCAAACAGTTTTCTTCAAATGATTTTTATAAACATTTTATATGTTTTAAACTCTTTATTACACTGTACACCTTACTCTGTATATTACATTTCAAACATATTTACAATTGTGGTTCAAACAAATGTTTATTTATGCTAAAATGTTTTATCAAACCCACGCCTTCAAAATGTTTTAATGATTGACATCAAGTCGATCTTTTCTTAAGATAATAATTATGTTTAAAGGTTTTACAAAACTTACTTTATGCTTTTATATTATAAATTGCATGCCTATATATGTATAGTTATATGAGTAATGTTTAAAAGACTTAGGAAGGCTATCCACCCTATTTCCTTTCCGCGCTTGAGATGTGGTCTGGTGGGATATCGGGTACCCATCCGAAGGTCGTTTAAATATTAGTTATATATCATTTGTACATATGTAGTCATAAAGGTTCTTCCAGCTCAATCAATACCCTTGGGTAGCAAGGGTATACATCCATGTCCATACATACCAGTTAGATTACTAGTAAACTACCATAGGGGTAGTTTAGGAAGATACTAGAACTATTACTAGAACACAATATCATACTATGAGTCAGTTCATTCATGAGTCAATACTTACTAATATGAGAACATATACAACAATACTAGAGAGGAACATATATGACTATACTAGAGAAGAACATATACAACTATACTAGAGAAGAACATATACAACGATACTAGAACGAGTACATTACTATACATGCTAGATAGAGAGAGATCACACTTTACAGCTAGCACACGTGGAACATTACAGTACATTACTATACTATTACATAGATATGTTTACATGATCACATGTACATGAGTACACTTACAGGAATTACTAGTACATTTTATATGTATAGATTCTGTTATATAATCCTCATTCTTATCTTTACCTTGTGATTCAATCACACAATCGACGAGATAGATTGGGATTAATATCCTAGTACCCAAGGATACATTGCGGGACTGACCATTCCTAGAATCTCTGTTAGCTACAGAGGTAAAAGCACATCCACGGATGTCAACGGTTGATACCATTACAGGTATACTTTTAGGGACTGACTATTCCTATACCCAGTTGTTAGCAACAGAGGTAAATGTACATCTACGGATGTCTTCAGTTAACATTGTTATTTGCCCGAGTACCAAAGGGTGATACTATTTCAGTTAGGTCTTGGTAGAAGACTACATTCAGAAAGTTAGGTCTTGGTAGAAGACTACATTCAGAACAGTTAGGTCTTGGTAGAAGACTAAATGAGAACAGTTAAGTCTTGGTAGAAGACTCCTTTTGTTACTATAGGAATCATAGGGATTTCTAGGGTTTTTCAAATGTTTACAGATGTTTTACAAACATGTTCATACTTACAATTCATATACATTTTCATACTTACAGTTCATTTACATTTTCAATACTTACAATTCGTATGCATACAAATACTTACATTTCAAATACATACAAGTATTTACATACAAATTAAGACACTAAAATACTTATGATCTCACCAGCTTTAAAGCTGGTACTCGCTTTCAAAATTACTTGTATCCTCAGGTCATCATAGACAGGTACCGATGCAGGGACTAGGGAAGATGGAGCTCATTGAAGATTCATCTTTCATTTTAATTTATGCTTTAGTGTTTATCAAAATTTGACAGAACACACTTGTATAATAATTCTATTATTAATGCAATGGATAATGTTGTTGCTAGTTTACTACTTTTCATTGTTGTGATACTGTACATGACGTCCTCCGCCTCAGAACGTTTCCGTCGTTCTCGGTTTTGGGGTGTGACAGATTGGTATCAGAGCATTGTTTATAGTGAATTAAGTATATTAACCCATAAAAGATATACTAACTATAAATACATAAGGGATTAAAAGTACTCTGACCCAGAGTTTATACTTTGAATAATAAAATATTTAAGTAAGTATACGTGTTGCATTCATACTAAATTCAGTGTCACTAGGACAATACAAAAGAATTACGATTGTTGGGCAACACAAGTGGACTTAGAGACATATGGTCAAAACTGGGAAGATATAGCCTGATCACCTATATTATCCGAGAATTGACTAGCATGTGCCTAAGTTTAATTGTATGGTTGCAACAATGCTAAAATCTTACCAACCCTACCACAATGAGAACAATAGAACATAACATTAAAAAATTAAAATACTATAGGAGTATTTGGTGTTACTATAAGTACTTTATACTTGAGAATTAAAACAGGATTCTTCATTTCTAAGTTGATGGTTTCTAAGTGGATACACTAAGGCTATATGTAATTAGGATGTAACAGACTTAGAATCTGTGAAAATTTTTACTTTACCCCTATTCTGTGTGAATATGGAGTTAAGGTCACTTATTCGAAGTCCTATCCTGTTTCGATTACATATAACTGGTATGCACTTCACAAATAGCGATGTAACTGATGAAGATTTTCTAAATAATTATCTAGATAGTTCGTCTAATAATTATTTTCTTACCCCAAATCTTGCGTAGTTAATATGGCTGGACTCCATCCCCACGGCAACCTGTTCCAACCGAACAAAGTTATTGTTGGATGGTTTGAAGAAGAGCCAGAAAATGATCACCCTATCCCTGTGAATGATCACCATGATGAAGACCTTTCGGATGGTGCTAATTCCTAACCCGAGGTTGAAGATCTACCCCAGGCAGCTCTCGTTCAAATTCCTAACCCTCGCCCGGCTTTTCATGGCCTGACGCCTCCATGGGTGGAATGTTTGGAATGTTTGGAAACAGAAGCTTGCCAATCCTGGTCCGCAGAGTGGCCTGAAATGAGATTCAAGGCAGGATAGCCCTACATCAGATCACTTAAGTTGTCGCCAATGCGAGAATGCATACCCTCCGCACCATTCGTCTAGAAGATGCTCACGAGAGATCAGAGAGAAACCATGAAACCCTACTACAGGCACTAGCTGAATCCCAAGCCGAAGTCATAGAACTCCGAGTACGACAGAGGGTGTACGAAAGACACCTACTCGATGTAGAACGTCAACTGGCTGAACTAAGAGTTCACCAGAGGGATTACCGTCGCTAGTAACAAATGTTTTACTTTATTTTCCTTGTTAAAAAGGAATGTTTTTATGTCTATGCCCGATGTGGTATTTTCTATGAAATTATCTTGTACCGTAAGTACTTTGGTTAGGTCTTTACGCTGTCAAGAACTATCTTCTCTAGATATGATGTAAGACCTTTATAAGGTCATTTTCCGAACCTTTACGTTGTGAATATCAAAGATATTAACAGTCAGCTAACTTCTGTGTCATTCTGTAACGACCCGTCTGCGGCTTGAAGAAGGAGAAGAAGAAAGGAGCAAGGAGAAGGATTGTAGAGCAGAGATTCAAGGGAAAGCAAGAGCTCTTTGAGGTATTCTTCAGATTCCCTTCCCTTTTATGCTTTAAAACCCTTTTTAGATCTAGTTGATGCTTTTCTCAAGCCTTATGTTGATATGGAAGCCCTATTATGCTGAGATATCTTTAGATCTGTTTATTTAGGAGTTGTAGAGCCCAGATCTATTGCCTTTATGGAGCTATTTTGCATATTAACCCTAGATCTACCCCTTTTAAGCATCTTTTAGCCTTTATTCCCTTGTTCATGTGTTTGTACACGTAAAGTTGGAAACTTTACGTGGTAAACCAGCTTATTGGACTCAGATCTATCAATTGTATGTTTTGGATTCGAGCAGAATCGAGTGTAGAATAGTTGCATGGCGGTGACTCGGCGGGTCGAAAGAACGACTCGGCGAGTCGAGTCGCGAGTCCCTGATTTCTTCCTTTTGAGCGGTGTCTGTCGAGTGGGACCAGTGAGTAGTGGGGTGGACTCAGCGAGTTGAGGGTAGACTCAGTAATGGAGGGACTCGGCGAGTTGTTCATACAACTCGGCGAGTCCAAGGCAATCTTCTTAAGCTCAAGAACAACTCGTCGAGTTGTTCATATGACTCGGCGAGTCGGATGAAGATTGTTTGAGTTCTTGGATCGAGAGGGTACTCGTCGAGTCGATGCCATACTCGACGAGTAGCAGCGAGTAGGGTTGAGGAGTGAGAGTAGGGACTCGGCGAGTTGGCGGCCCAACTCGGCGAGTCAGGTCAAATGAGAGTTGGCTTAGACTAAGGGTAAAAGAGTCATTTTACCCAAGTGCAGTGTTTAGTATTTGATTGAGTGTGTTTATGGACTTGTAGCCGGGGAGATACCGGAGCAGCAGCAGTTAGCTTCTAGAGCCATACACTCAGCAGCCAGTTTACGAGGTGAGTTCCCTTCCCGTAGTTAGAGTGCTTGATGTCTTTGTGATACAAGCATGTTTGTGTTATGTGTTCCGGACTCTACTTCGATGCAGTATGTAGTATATGTGATTATGATAGTGTTATGTTTTATGCTATGCCATGATCGGTCAGTTCCGGACTTCGGTCCGATGCAGTCAGTTCCGGATTTCGGTCCGATGCAGTCAGTTCCGGACTTCGGTCCGATGCAGTTAGTTCCGGATTTCAATCTGATGCAGTTAGTTCCGAACTCTGGTCCGATGCAGGGGACATGGTCCCAGTCAATTCCGGACTTCGGTCCGATGCAGCTAGTTCCAGACTTCGGTCTGATGCAGTGGGCAAGGCCCAGTATGTGCTTATTTATATATTGTATGGTATGTGGTAGTTTGGGGGAGCTCACTAAGCTTCGTGCTTACAGTTTCAGTTTTGGTTTCAGGTACTTCCGTAAGCAGAGGGAAGAGCTCGGGGTGATAGCATCGCACACACCACAGCTTTAGCTTTTATCCTGGGAATTGATTTAGTTTGTTTTGATTTGACATAGTATGATACAGTTTTCCGCACAGTGTTTTTATTATGTTTGGGATACATCACGTATGGTTTTATGATATGACACTCAGATTATGGTTTTGGTTATATTGAAAAACGAAATTTTGGGTCGTATTTTTGGGTCGTTTCAAGTTGGTATCAGAGCCCTTGTTTGAGGGATTCGGATACACTTCCGGGTGTATCTGAACTCAAACTAAGGGGAAATAAAAAGATTTTTTTTTAGAAAACGTCTTCTAAAAAGAATTTTGAAAGCACTTAGAAAGAAAGAATTTTTTTTTTTAACGAGATAGAGGTGTGTGCATGCGATCAACCGAGCTCAAGTAAGTACTCCCAAATTACCCATACAAGTTATTTGTTTAGTTTCAGTTTCAGTAGAACAGCATGCTAGTATAGGACTAAGGATCTAGGAGAATGCCTTATGTGTCTGCTTTATGTGTTACAGCTTTATGAGTATTGCATGCTAGTATTGAGTAGACAGCAGCAGGATAGCCTGTTTAGGTTATGCCTGATGGTATGAGCTTAGCATCCTATGCTAGTACAGTTTCTCGTTATGAGAATAGTTTTGCCTGAGTATGTTTCCCTTATCCGAATGCTGCTTGCTTCGTGCTTTGTGGGGTTCTGAGTGATGGGAGTTAGCCATTAGGTGAACACGTCACACCACATGTGATCAGGGTTGAATAATCCCAGAGTGCTGGAACTGGCCCTATTGCGCAGCTCTTGTTTGAGTCCAACCGTTATAGGGACGGGTCTTTTACTTGAAAGATTATCTGATCCTCTTCACATGTGATGGTGTTCAGGTGGTGGCTAATTAGCATTATAAGGAGACCCTCAGCAGCTGAGGACTAGTTGAGTTGAGCCTGAGGTTTCCCTAGGGCAAGCCTAGGATGAGAGTAGCAGAGAGCAGCAGTAGTAGAAGTGACTTGGTGGAGTCAAGGCAGTTCTTGAGGAAAGTACGGATAGATGTGGAAGGTAGTATGTGTGACAACTGCCAATTCAGGTCATTCTCGGACTCATGCATCTTTATAAAAACCATTCATGCACAACATGCCATGACCTAGTAGTATAGATTAGGTCAAAAATCTTGCATAAACTAGGATCCAACTAAGGTCTAGGACTAATATACTTGATACTTACAATTCTAGTAAGTTGCTTAGCTACAATAGGAAATGCCAATACTATAATTAGAATAAAGCTTCAAGCTTTGTTATAATTGAAATAGGGTATAAAACTCTAAAAATAAATTAAAACATTCTAATTATACTTCAACATGTTGTTGAATATCAAACAATATTCCAAAAACCCTAAAGAGCCAAAAATCCAAAGTTATAAATTATAAAGCTTAAAAACTTTATAAAATTTGGCTATAAACTTCCTAATATCAAATTTTTATTAATCAAATTATGGATTATACCAATGAACTAGAAATATAAATTACAAGTATTAATCATAAATTATTTGTTGAAAACAAGATTTTTAAATAAATCAAATTGCTTAATAAACATTTTATAAAAATGAATGTTTTTATATAAAATTTAGGAGGGAAGTTTATAAAGTTTAAAATTTAGGAGAGAGGAGGCCTAAATGCATGCAAGAGCCGACCATCCCCTCTCCCCATGCATTCTCTCTTCCCCAAAACACAATCATTATGCTTAAACCCTTACTCCACCTCTTCCCTCTTCACTCTCTCACTTCACTCTCTTCACACACTTCACTCTCTTCTTCCCTCTCTCTAAACTCACGAAAATCCTCTCATTTCTCTGCAAAATTTCGAGATTGTGAAGCCCTTGAAGTGTTCTTACTTCTCTCAAGGTCAAAACCAAGGTAAACAACAACATCTTCTTCCATAGTTTCATGGTTAAACTTCTTTTCTTCTTAATCTTCTCTACTATTCGGATTCTATGCCTTTCCATGGCTAGAAATCTTTATTCTCCCTTTGTGGTTTGTAGATTCTCACCATAACACAATGCATGTGTTAAAGATGGTGAAAATCCAGGATCAAACCCATGCAAGGAGTGGAAAAGATGCACATATGATCATGTGACATCAAAACATAATATTTCATGTTCTTCTCCTTTTCTTTTGTGTTCATGCATGACCAAAAGCATTTAAACCATTTCTAGTACATCTTGGATGATCATTCATTCCATGCATGTGTTAGAAATCGGGCCTTACCAAAGACATGCATGATGTTCTTGTTGAAATACCCTAATAATGCACACAAGCAAACATGCAATCTGCCAGATTACTTTGTTCGACTTTGAACAGTCATAAATCAGTCATTTCTTAACCAAATCATGATAATCTTTTTGTATTGGTTAGTTCCACGAGTTAACTTTCAAACCCAACTGGTCTCACTGTAAAATATTAAATATCCGATTTTTAGAAGATTTTACAAAAAGGTTGCGCATACAGCTCTTTTTCTGTGATCACTATTTTTATCTTGCTTAAACAATGGCCTTAAACCCACCCATAAATCTGAGGAAAAATACCTTAGAAACTTAACATATCTAGTGAATTATGGTTGAAATTTCGTGGCTTAAAACCCCACTGAATGGACTACAAAAATTCATGAACTTCAGCCACATCTACACTTCATGCATTATTGCATGCAACTTTTCTTAAATTGTTTGGAATCATTACCCTCATTTCTCTTCTGAATACATCCTTAACATTTTTACTTTTGAAAATCCTTGCATGCATGAGATAATTTGGAAAATTTCAAGAGCTTTTGTTATTTCTTTGATTTATTAGAATTATTGCTAAAACCAAGGGCATAAATCATATAAAATACTTCCAGAGGTCAATAAATCCTAAATAAATTCATGGATGATCCTTATCGGGAATAATGACCCCTCACCAAATTTCAACAATTTTTCTTACTGTTTAATACGATTTCTAATTTTATTTTGTTTAGGGAATGATAAATTACAAAACCACTTTATAGGATGTGAAAATTGTATCTAACAATTTTCGCATACCTTACCTGTGATGGGTGACTCCAGAAAATAATTTCAAGATTTTCCATCATGTTTTACTATTTTTCCCAATTTTTGGTAATTATAATGGTCTAAAAATAGGAGAAATAGTTCTGATTATCCAAAATTCATGAAAATTTACCAGGATATAATATTATAGAGTAGGAGGTTACATAAAAATTTTGAATATTTTTCTCTACTGTAAACTATTTTTCTCTTATTTTCTAAAGTTAATTACACTAAAATACACTTAAATATACATAAATACCCAAAACCAGTTTATACATTATGAAAACCACTTTTGATATTTTTCCCAGGATATTTATACTGTAAATGATGTTACAAAAATTTATGGTGATTTATTTTAACTGTTTAATATTATTTCTTTAATTAATGACTATTTAAAGGAATAAAGCAAGGAAAAATAGAAATACCCATTGAAAAATATCTTTTATATTTTTCCCAGCCTATTTATGTATAATAACAATTAAATAAAAAGTTTGGGTAATTTTGGAAACTGTTTTCTATTTATTTCAATTTTTTTTGAAATAAATGCTCAAAAATCATAAAATATAATTAAACAGCTTGGAAATCCATTTTTATAATTTTCCCAGCTTAGTATTGTGTAATAACAGTTAAATAAAAAGTTTGAGAATTTTTATCTCTCGAATGCTATTTTAGTGAATTTATGTTGTAATAAGGACTTAAAAATTTGGAAAGTTTATATTCCAATGTTGTAATTAATCGCCCGATATATAGAATTTCATTACTTCAGAAAAAGTGTAACTAATTGATATAAAATCCAATACTAAAACATAAATTGGCATTTCCCTATATGTAGAGTTTAGTATATTAGCATTAGATATCGACATGGAAACTCACTAGTGCGTGTGTTTGATGTCGTAGGATCCCGGTAGTAAGACGTTGGTGCATCCCGAAGTACCGCTTTGTGTCTACACAAAACATCGTGAGTATTCACGCACTCCCCTATTTTCGGTTTTTATGTTTTGGGGTGGAAAAGCATGTCCAGAAAAACTATTGTTTGCATGTTGTATTTAAATTGAATTGCATCAAACATGATTGCTATTGTATTGCTATGTTTCTTTATGTATGCCTATGCAACACGGAACATGAGAACTTATCGTACTAAGGCCCTTCCCTTATCTCTAACCATTAACTCTTTGAGCCAATGGTCACTATGGATAGCGCTATTAGGAATTGACAACTCCTCACTCGCCCGAATCGCTGGAGTGCATGATACCATATTCATCTATGGAACGATAAGCATAGATCTCGATAGGGCTTCAGTCATAGGTTTGGTTGAGACTCATTGTTTGCTCATACACATACAAACGCGTTTCTCGTTCTAGCAATAAACTTGTATACCTTAATAGCAATCAACTTTGTTTTGTCATTAGAGCAATGTACTTGTACTTACGAAAAGCATTATTGTACCCTCGATTTATAAACTTGTGATACTCACCAACTATTTTCATAGTTGACGCTCGTTTTACATGCTTTTTCAGGAGGTAATTAGTAAGTGGATGTAAAGATTCATCATCATAGAGCATGCTGCATCGTGTTGAAGCTATTATGAAGCTATATTTTGAATAATGTTATTTTGAAAAACTTGTATTTTGTTTCTTTTGAAGCTATGGGTTGTAAACTTTTAAATACTGCTATGGTGATGTATCTTTATCTTTTGCATTGAAACCGTTATCGCTGTCATACCTTGCGTTTCCGCTTTAGCGGGGTGTGACAGTATAGGCCCGTACTACTGAAAGCAGAGGATCCGTACTCGAATCAAGGAAGGCCGAGACAAGACCAGGAAGCTAGTAGTAGTATCATGATCCCTTGAGATATTTCAGTGTTCTGATGTTGTTATGATATGTTTCAGAACGGTAGTTTTGCGTTCGAGACCAGCAGTCGGCAGTTCAAATGCCGGAGGGGGATCAGGATCAGGATCAGGCCCGGAGGCCGGGCAGATGGATGATCAGACCAGAGAGTTCCTTTCTTCTGAGGTTACCCGCATCATACTGGAGCAGACTCCTATGATCTTCGGTTCGATCAAGGAGGGTATTTTAGAGCTGATGGATGAGAGATTGGGTATTTTCCGTGCCGAGATGGCGGCCATGATGGGGTCGCGCACACTTACGTTCAGGGAGTTCAGGGCATGCGGAGCTCCAAACTATCATGGGGCGCGGGACCCCATAGCGAGTACCAGATGGTTGGCGGATGTGGCCAACGCTTTCCGCACTAGCAGGTGTCCCGAGGGGGACAAGGTCAGATTGGCATCCTGTCTTCTGAAGGACAGGGCACGGGATTGGTAGGAGGAGGTCGGACATGCCATCGGGGATGATGCAGCATTGGACGCCATGACCTGGGCTGATTTCTCTACCAGGTTCAGGGCGGAGTTTGCACCGGTCATTGAGGTGCAGCAGTTAGCTAGGGAGTTTCAGGACCTTACCCAGACTACAGAGACAGTGGCGCAGATCACCGCCAAGTTCAGGGAGAGGGCTCTTCTTGTTCCTCAATATGCAGCCGATGAGGAGATGAAGAAGGCCCGTTATCATGAGATGTTGCGAAGTGATATCCGCATGTTTGTGAGCCGATCCAGCTGTAAAACGCTGGATGACATGATTGCTAGAGCTCGAGAGAGGGAGATTGATCTCGAGATGGAGAAGAAGAGGAAACCGGAGGCGGTTTCGGGTTCAGGCGGTTCGGGCAAAAAGCCCAAGGTTTCAGATCACAGGTCTAGGAGTCAGCAGAGCCACAGTCGATGTGGCAAGTGTGGGAGATTGCACGAGGGGGCGTGCAAGGCAGGGAGTTCCGGCTGCTACAAGTGCGGTCGGATTGGGCATTTGAGTAGGGATTGTACGGCCCCTGCTACTGCCGTTGCAGCATCAGATCTGATTTGCTTTCAGTTCAATCAGAGGGGACATAAAAAGTCCCAGTGTCCAAGCTTAGCCGTAGCAGGGAAGGTGGCTGCACCTGCCCCTGCCACCTTGAGGATTACAGATGGCCGGCAGGGCCGAGCTGATGCGCCAGTGGCGAAGAGTAGGGCGTTTCAGATGACAGCAGAGGAGGCGCGAGCGACTCCTGATGTGGTGACGGGTATGTATCTTCCCTTCATTCCTTAATTATTATTATTATCGTTTGAATATTACTTCTGATGGTATGTTTTATTTAGGGTCGTTCTCTGTGAACGGCATTTCTGCTTTGGTATTGTTCGATTCGGGGGCTACCCGATCATTCGTATCGCTTGCGCTTAGCAAGAGATTTAGTAGAGCTCCTGGGGAGATGGATTGTCCATTAGAGGTTGAGATAGCAGATGATAGGACCGTGAGGGTCAGTAGAGTGCATAGAGGGTGTTCCCTTCAGATGTTTGATGAGCAGTTTTCAGTGGACCTGGTACCTATTCCCCTGCGTGGGAATAAGGTTATTATGGGCATGGATTGGCTAAGCCCCAATGGGGCAGTGATTGATTGTGAGCTTCAGCTAGTGAGGGTTCGCACTCCCAGTGGGGGAGAGTTAGTGATTCAGGGCAAGAGGCCACAGCGAGGACCGACCTTTTGTTCCGCCGCTAGGGCGAGGCGCTATGTTCAGCGGGGTTGCGCCGGTTTTGTAGCTTACGTCTTGGATGCCCGGGAGAAGGGCAAGACGACAGTTGATGATGTTCCTATTGTTCGAGACTACCTGGATGTGTTTCCCGAGGATTTTCCGGGGATACCTCCTGAGAGACAGGTTGAGTTAAGGATCGACCTAATTCCTGGTGCGGCTCCGATAGCCAAAGCACCGTATCGACTAGCTCCCCCTGAGATGCAGGAGTTGTCTACACAGCTGCAGGAGCTGTTAGACAAGGGTTTCATTCGGCCGAGCAGTTCGCCTTGGGGAGCGCCGATCCTGTTTGTGAGGAAGAAGGATGGGTCGCATCGTATGTGTATTGATTATCGGGAGTTGAATAAGGTGACGGTGAAGAACCGTTACCCACTTCCGAGGATAGATGATTTGTTTGATCAGCTTCAGGGAGCGTCTTGGTTCTCCAAGATCGATCTACGCTCCGGTTATCATCAGATGCGGGTTAGAGATGAGGATGTACAGAAGACTGCTTTCAGGACCAGGTATGGTCATTATGAGTTTGTGGTGATGCCATTTGGGCTCACCAATGCTCCAGCCGCGTTCATGGATCTCATGAACCGCGTGTGCAGGCCGATGTTGGATCGGTCGGTGATAGTATTCATAGATGATATCTTGGTATATTCCAAGACGCAGGAGAAGCACGAGGAGCACCTGCGGGAGGTGCTGGAGGCTTTGAGGAGGGAGAGACTTTTCGCAAAGTTCTCCAAATGTGAGTTCTGGTTGCGCGAGGTGCAGTTTCTTGGTCACCTCATCAACCAGAAGGGTATTTTGGTAGATCCGGCCAAGATAGAGGCCGTGATGCAGTGGGAGGTCCCGAAATCTCCATCTGAGATTCGGAGCTTCCTAGGGTTGGCAGGGTATTATCGAAGATTTATTCAGGACTTCTCCAAGATAGCAGTGCTGCTCACCCGACTGACCAAGAAGTCGGTGGTATTTCGTTAGGGGCCTGAGCAGCAGGCAGCGTTCGAGACCCTCAGACAGAGATTGTGCGAGGCTCCGATCCTTACCTTTCCAGAGGGAGTAGAGGACTTCGTAGTCTACTGTGATGCTTCGATCACAGGTATGAGGGCAGTATTGATGCAGCGAGGCCATGTGATAGCTTATGCCTCGAGACAGTTGAAGCCTCACGAGGCTAATTATCCTACCCACGATTTGGAGCTGGGGGCAGTTGTGTTTGCCCTCAAGATTTGGAGGCATTACCTTTATGGGGTCCGTTGTACTATTTACACAGATCACAAGAGTTTGAGGTATCTTATGGATCAGCCGAGTCTGAACATGAGGCAAAGGAGGTGGTTGGATGTGCTAAAGGATTATGATTGTGAGATCCTTTATCATCCAGGGAAGGCCAACGTGGTGGCCGACGCCCTAAGCCGCAAAGTGTCGGCAGCCCCTATCAGAGATCTGTGTTTGAGGATGACAGTGATCACTCCGTTGTTGGAGCGGATCAAGGAGGCTCAGATGGAGGGCCTCAAGGAGGAGAGGCAGAAGTGTGAGAGGATAGTGGGCCGAGTAGCCTCGTTTGATTATGACAGTCGGGGATTGCTGACGCTTCACGAGATGATGTGGGTACCGTACTGGGGTGGAGTATGGCAGGTATTGATGGACGAGGCTCATAAGTCTCGATTTTCTATCCACCCAGGGGCGACGAAGATGTATCGAGATCTTCGACCTGATTATTGCTGGCCCTGCATGAGGCGGGACGTCGCCTGGTATGTTGAGAGATGCCTGACCTGCCGGAAGGTCAAGGCGGAGCACCAGAGACCTCACGGCAAGATGCAGCCGTTAGACATTCCCGTGTGGAAGTGGGAGGACATCACCATGGATTTTGTCACCAAGATCCCCAGGACCGCACGAGGAGTGGATTCGATATGGGTAGTAGTGGATCGGTTGAAGAAGAGTGCCCATTTTATTCCGACCCAAGAGAGTATATCGGCAGAAAAGTTAGCCGATATCTATGTGCGAGAGATTGTGGCACGTCATGGAGTGTCGGTATCGGTGGTGTCAGACCGAGATGTCCGTTTCACGTCCAGATTCTGGAAGCGGTTCCATGACGAGATGGGTACTCGTCTCCATTTCAGCACCGCTTTCCACCCTCAGATGGACGGGCAGAGCGAGAGGACGATTCAGACTCTCGAGGACATGCTTAGGGCATGTGTTCTAGATTTCGGTGCCAGTTGGGATACGTATCTTCCGTTAGCGGAATTCTCATATAACAACAGTTATCATGCGAGCATTGATCGACCTCCTTTTGAGATGTTGTATGGGAGGAAGTGTCGGACCCTGACTTGTTCGGGCGAGGTCAGTCAGCGAGTCATCGGGAGCACAGAAGTGGTGCTCAAGACGACTGAGTTGATCCAGCAGGTCCGTAGTAGGCTGCAGACTGCGCAGAGTCGGCAGAAGAGCTACGTCGACAGGAGGCGTTCGGACTTGGAGTTCCAGGTGGGAGATATGGTCCTTCTGAAGGTCTCACCTTGGAAGGGTGTCATCAGGTTCCGGAAGAGGGGCAAGTTGGGCCCCAGATTTATTGGTCCTTTCAGGGTTTTGGCCTGGGTGGGTCGGGTTGCTTATCGGTTAGATCTTCCTGAGGAGCTTAGTCAGATCCACAACACTTTCCATGTGTCTCAGTTGAGGAAGTGTTTGGTGGATGAGTTAGCAGTCGTTCCCCTAGAGGATATTCAAGTTGATAGCAGCCTGAATTATATTGAGAGGCCGATCGCGATTCTGGACCGGAAGACCAAGACCTTGAGGAATAAGGTAATTCAGTTAGTGAAGGTGCAGTGGCAGCACCGGAAGGGGTCTGAGTGGACGTGGGAGGCCGAGGAGGAGATGAGAGCGCACTACCCAGAGATATTTGCAGATTCAGCCGTAGCAGACTTCGAGGACGAAGTCTGAGATAAGTGGGGGAGAATTGTAACGACCCGTTTGCGGCTTGAAGAAGGAGAAGAAGAAAGGAGCAAGGAGAAGGATTGTAGAGCAGAGATTCAAGGGAAAGCAAGAGCTCTTTGAGGTATTCTTCAGATTCCCTTCCCTTTTATGCTTTAAAACCCTTTTTAGATCTAGTTGATGCTTTTCTCAAGCCTTATGTTGATATGGAAGCCCTATTATGCCGAGATATCTTTAGATCTGTTTATTTAGGAGTTGTAGAGCCCAGATCTATTGCCTTTATGGAGCTATTTTGCATATTAACCCTAGATCTACCCCTTTTAAGCATCTTTTAGCCTTTATTCCCTTGTTCATGTGTTTGTACACGTAAAGATGGAAACTTTACGTGGTAAACCAGCTTATTGGACTCAGATCTATCAATTGTATGTTTTGGATTCGAGCAGAATCGAGTGTAGAATAGTTGCATGGCGGTGACTCGGCGGGTCGAAAGAACGACTCGGCGAGTCGAGTCGCGAGTCCCTGATTTCTTCCTTTTGAGCGGTGTCTGTCGAGTGGGACCAGTGAGTAGTGGGGTGAACTCAGCGAGTTGAGGGTAGACTCAGTAATGGAGGGACTCGGCGAGTTGTTCATACAACTCGGCGAGTCCAAGGCAATCTTCTTAAGCTCAAGAACAACTCGTCGAGTTGTTCATATGACTCGGCGAGTCGAATGAAGATTGTTTGAGTTCTTGGATCGAGAGGGTACTCGTCGAGTCGATGCCATACTCGACGAGTAGCAGCGAGTAGGGTTGAGGAGTGAGAGTAGGGACTCGGCGAGTTGGCTGCCCAACTCGGCGAGTCAGGTCAAATGAGAGTTGGCTTGGACCAAGGGTAAAAGAGTCATTTTACCCAAGTGCAGTGTTTAGTATTTGATTGAGTGTGTTTATGGACTTGTAGCCGAGGAGATACCGGAGCAGCAGCAGTTAGCTTCCAGAGCCATACACGCAGCAGCCAGTTTACGAGGTGAGTTCCCTTCCCGTAGTTAGAGTGCTTGATGTCTTTGTGATACAAGCATGTTTGTGTTATGTGTTCCAGACTCTGCTTCGATGCAGTATGCAGTATATGTGATTATGATAGTGTTATGTTTTATGCTATGCCATGATCGGTCAGTTCCGGACTTCGGTCCGATGCAGTCAGTTCCGGATTTCGGTCCGATGCAGTTAGTTCCGGACATCGGTCCGATGCAGTTAGTTCCAGATTTCAATCCGATGCAGTTAGTTCCGGACTCTGGTCCGATGCAGGGGACATGGTCCCAGTCAGTTCCGAACTTCGGTCCGATGCAGCTAGTTCCAGACTTCGGTCTGATGCAGTAGGCAAGGCCCAGTATGTGCTTATTTATATATTGTATGGTATGTGGTAGTTTGGGGGAGCTCACTAAGCTTCGTGCTTACAGTTTCAGTTTTGGTTTCAGGTACTTCCGTAAGCAGAGGGAAGAGCTCGGGGTGATAGCATCGCACACACCACAGCTTTAGCTTTTATCCCGGGAATTGATTTTGTTTGTTTTGATTTGACATAGTATGATACAGTTTTCCGCACAGTGTTTTTATTATGTTTGGGATACATCACGTATTGTTTTATGATATGACACTCAGATTATGGTTTTGGTTATCTTGAAAAAAGAAATTTTTGGGTCGTTTCACATTCCTTTATTCAAGTACTCTCATCATACTTTCACTGGAGTCTACCTGAAACCTACTCTAGTCAAGTCATTGGACTATAGTAATTTAGCTCCGGAGACATTTCCAAGTCTCTGTTAGTGGTTGGATCCAACTATTCGCCAACCATCGATACCTCAGCTTGAACGAAAAACGTCTTGAGACCAGTGTCCACACTTACTTTCACTCATCACTAGGACTGCATCATAGGGATGTAGGTCATGTTGGATAAGGTGTCTAAGTCCATAACTTATTTGGTATATACTTGACCCGACCGGCATGGTCCATTTGGGTTGCATCTCATCCAAACTATTATGGATAATTTTATGAGAGTTATACACATATGTTTATTAATATATTATGAGTTATAATATATTAATATGAAGTTACGTTATTTTATTAGTTTTAGTCTTAAATTAATTATGAATTAATTTAGAGATTAAAAGGAATACTAATTAGATTATGGGCTATTTGTTTTCTATAGTGTGGGCTAATACTCATTTGTTAATGGGCTAGGCTTATGTGGAAGTCCATGGATGATCCATGGAGCTTTTAACCCATGGATCCTTGGAAAGGAAAAGGCATGGGTTATTAGGGTTTCACCCTAACCATGCACACTATATAAGCATGCTTATGGAGCATGAAATGGAGCCTAAGAGAAAACTAGTGAACTAGTGTGTGTGTGTGTGCATGTGTGTGGCTGATTTTATACAAGGTGTATACTCTCTCAAAGTTTTCCAAGAGTTTGTGGTGTTTGTGATTCCATTTGAGGCATTCACACTATTCGTGCTTGGCCCTCAAACTCCTTAGAACCAAACTCACCAAAAGGTATGTAATCTCTTCTAACTCTTTTATGTTGAAATGTTCCCCATGCCATGTTAGATAGGATATAAACCTTGGAAAATTATTATTTTGCATGTATTTAGACAAACATAGATCCAAGGTTTATTAGGGTTGCATGCACACTTAGGAAGTGTTAGATTGCTCAAAACCCAACAGTGGTATCAGAGACTAGGCTTGCTTGTTTGATACTTGATGCAAAATAGTGAAAAAAGTCGAAATTGTTGTTGTCTGCATCGTGGACTCGCCGAGTCCATTGGGGGGACTCGACGAGTCCAAGGCAAACTTCAACCTACTCGACGAGTCAGTTCATGCACTCGACGAGTAGGATCGAAAGAATGCAGTTTTTCGACTTTTGCTGCTGGAAATGGACTAGAAACATTACCCTAAATTGTTTTGGTGTTATAAAACTTATTTTAGTTGGTGTAATGGTTGTTCTAATCCATTTGCAATAGCCTATATCAAAATTCCATGATTTTCTGTGTTCATATAATTCTTGAATTTTTGATGATCATGTTCATGTTCTTATGAATTTAGAAAATGATAGGAATTATTTGCTGAATTGTTTAGGATTAATTCTTTATCATTTATGTGTTTTAATGGAGTTCATAATTTGCCCTCAAGTTATGGATTTCCAAAGGTCACTCTTATTTAACACACACTTAAAACACATAAGTTACATGAAAATGAAGAGTCTTCATTTTTATGAACCTTTAATTCATAAGTTATGAAATGAAGAGTTTTGCAAAGTTACAAAACTTGCCCTCAAGTTTTGGAATTTGTAAAGTTTCACACTTTAATAAACTTTAATTCCAACCCTTAGAGTTTTAATAGTTAAAATTCAACCCTTATACTATTTATAACATTAATGGTTAATTATTATATATATATATATATATATGTATAAGAATAAGTCGTTTTACCGTTAGTAGGCCTCATTCACGAAGCCGGTCTATAAGGTGGGTATAAGGTTGTTGCCTATAAAATGGCGACTTAATGGGTGTATACTCTCACCCACCGCTTGCTTGATCGGTGGAGGGTCATTAGTCGAACGGGTAGAACAATGACTTTAAATCCTCATTAAAAGTATAATGAATATTATAAAATAACTAAACTCTTTTAATTCTCAATCTTAGTTATTTTAGGAAAAATGTGAACATGGTGCTAGTCCATGGAATTCACACTTTGTACCTTACCAAGTCGTTGGTGGAGCGTGTGTGGTTAACCGGCACACTAACTAGGACTAGTAAGGATCACGAAGGGTGACTTAATGTTTGTCATAGATCAATGGAGCGTGTGTGGTTAACCGGCACATTGATTAGGTGATAATATTAAGGGTACCAAGTGAATTAGCATGGTTATTCACACCTTGTTTTGTGATCCTCGGCATCCCAGTCACAAAACTTGAAGGGCACAATCGAGATTGAAACATGCCATTGAAAAGTTCAATGAATCTCAAAAGAATCTAGGAATTTCAAATCCAATTAAACCTAATAAATCATTTCGTTTTCATGGTGGAAATTGGTGAATCGTCATTCACCTACCTTTCAAATATATTATTACTTAGATTACGACATCCCTCTTCTAAGTGTAATATATTGTGATTGGATCCTAGCCTTAATATTACATTTGGGTGTCTTATTAAGGATCCTATATATATCTACTCTAAACTTACTCTCTTTTCAGATGTCTTCCAACACTAATGATTCAGGCTCTAACCCAACTGGTTCTTTCTCTCTCATGAATCTTTGTGGGAGGGTCATCTTTGATGGTTCCAACTTCATGGATTGGATTAGGAACATCAGGATGGTTACTCGTTATGAGGACAAGGAATATGTCCTCGATAAGGAGTTAAAAGAACTTGATGAGTCTACTGCTACTCCTGAGGAGATCGCTGAATTCAGGACTCATGAGAGAGATGCTACTACGGTGGCATGTATCATGATGGCCACGATGACAGCCGAGCTCCAAAAGTCATATGAAGATTTCTATCCTTTTGAGATGCACCAAGACCTAATGGAAAGGTACCATCAGAGTGCTCGTCAGGAGCGGTATGAAATAATCTCCTCCATAATAACTACCCGCATGAAGGACGGTGAATCCATCACGGGCCACATGCAAAAGATGCAAAGGTATGTGGACCGTTTGCTGAAGCTGAATGTTAACATCCCCGAGGAGTTGGCAATTGACATCATTTTGCACTCCTTGCCTTCTTGTTATGATCATTTTCGAATGACGTATCATATGAACAAGGAGGAAGTTACCCTCAGCAAGCTTCAAGGACTCTTGAAGACCGCGGAATCCGGTCTTAAGGGTAAGGCGGTTGTTACCTCTACTACTCCTACTCCAACATCTACCCCTGTTTTAGCTATTGAGCAAGGCAAAGGGAAGAAGAGGAAGCACCCTTCGAAGGGTACCAAGGGAAAGTCTCTTGAAGGCTCCTCATCAAAGACCAAGAGCAGTTCTGCCACTCCTTCTGCCATTCCCAAGGATGCTGAATGCTTTTATTGCCATGAAAAGGCACACTGGAAGTGAAACTGCCCTACGTACTTGCAGGATCTAAAGGATGGGAAAGTGAAACCCACCCATGCAGGTATTTACACTATATTGTCTAATTACACAACATATTATGACTCTTGGGTGCTTGATACAGGATGTGGTATTCACATATGTTCTGATTTGCAGGGCCTAAGAAGAAGTGAGAATCTGGAGCACGGAAAGATAAACTTAATCATGGGGAATATGAAGGCTTCACCTGTTTCCAAGATTGGAGTTTATACTTTGTTGCTTAATAATGGGTTAAAATTAGATTTGAATAAATGTGTGTACTCGTCTGAAATGGCGAGGAATATTATTTCTTTTCATGCTTTGTACAAACAAGGTTTTACCTTTTCGTTTGATAATGAATGTGGTGGTATTAATGCTTTCTTTAAAAATGTGTTTTATTTTAAAGCATTACCTTGTGATGGTGTGTATGAAACTGTGTCGATTGTAGACAACTTAGGAAATAATGTGTTGTATATTGATTCTTCTACTAGCCTAGATAAAGCATCATTGTGGCATTGTCGTCTTGGACATGTAAACAAGAAACGCATAGGCCAACTACAAAAGAGTGGAGTCTTGGAATCGTTTGACCTTAAATCGGATGATAGTTGTGAATCTTGTCTACATGGAAAAATGACAAAATCACCCTTCACTGGAACTTGTGAGAGGGGTGAGGGTTTGTTGGACCTAATACATATTGATGTATGTGGGCCATTCAAAACCGCCACAAGGGATGCTAATCGGTATTATGTGACTTTTATTGATGATTTTAGTAGATATGGGTATGTCTACTTAATCAAACATAAGTCAGAAACCTTTGAAAGGTTTAAGGAATTCAAACAGGAAGTAGAAATTCAATTGGGCAGGAACATTAAGATGCTTTGATCCGATCGAGGTGGTGAGTATCTTAGTACTGAGTTCCTTGACTATCTTAAGGAGTGTGGGATTGTCTCACAATTGACTCCTCCCAGGACACCACAGTTGAATGGTGTAGCTGAGAGGCGTAATCGAACCTTGTTGGACATGGTTCGCTCTATGATGAGTCGAGTTTCGTTACCAATCTCTTTTTGGGGGTATGCCTTAGAGACTGCCGCCCATATCCTTAATCTAGTCCCTACAAAGAAGGTTACCAAAACACCTCATGAGATGTGGACTGGGAAGGTTCCCAATTTGGACCACATCAAAATTTGGGGTTGCGAGGCTTTCGTGAGGCGTGAAACTCATGATAAGCTTGAACCCCAAAGTGAAAAGTGTATTTTCATCGGCTACCCACAGAAATCCTTTGGTTACCTCTTCTACAGACCCAGTGAGAATGTGGTCTTTGTAGCACGAAGAGGGATCTTTCACGAGAAAGAATTTATAAGCCAAGGAGACAGTGGGAGGCAGATTGATCTTGAACAAATTCATGAATCAATTGGTGAAGGAACCTCATACACTAGCAATCAACCTGAGGAGGAAACTCCTATTGATCCAGCTGACGAGTCTGTACCTCCAAGGCGTTCTACACGGGTTAGGAACACACCTTCGTTTTATTATGGTTTTCATATTACTACAGAAGGTGATACGTTTATTAGTGATAGTACACTGGTAAATTTAGATGAACCCAGCAGTGTTAAGGAAGCCATGGCAGGCCCGGAGTCTGCTAAATGGAAGGAGGCTATGGACAGCGAGATACAGTCCATGTATGACAATCAAGTTTGGAACTTGGTTGACAATGTACCAGGCCGTAAAACAGTCGGGTGCAAATGGATCTTCAAGAAGAAGACAGACATGGAAGGAAAAGTGCATACTTATAAGGCTCGACTGGTTGCGAAGGGTTTTACTCAAACTCAAGGTATTGATTATGATGAAACCTTCTCGCCGGTAGCAAAGATTAAGTCTATTAGGGTTATGTTAGCCATTGCAGCATTTCATGATTATGAAATATGGAAAATGGATGTCAAAACCGCTTTCCTTAATGGAAAGTTGGCTGAGGATGTGTACATGAATCAGCCAGAGGGTTTTGTCAGTGCAGAGTACCCTAATAGAGTATGAAAGCTTGAGAAATCCATTTATGGATTAAAACAAGCATCTCGTAGCTGGAATCTTTGTTTTGCTGAGAAGGTAAAAGAGTTTGGCTTCTCGAGAAGCGAAGATGAGTCTTGCATGTATGTCAAAGCTAGTGGGAGTATAGTTAGCTTCTTGGTACTGTATGTGGATGACATACTACTCATAGGAAATGACATCCCAACCTTACAGGAGGTTAAGTCCTGGCTTGGGAAGTGCTTTGCTATGAAGGACCTAGGGGAGGCTACCTATATCCTAGGGATAAGGATATTAAGAGAAAGGAGTAGAAGACTAATTGGACTTAGTCAGAGTATCTACTTGGATAAGGTGTTGAAAAAGTTCAACATGGAGAATTCCAATAAAGGAGATTTACCGATCCAAAGCAATACCAAACTGAGTAAGACTCAGAGTCCGAGTACAGAGGCAGAGATAGCTGAGATGAGCCAATTACCGTATGCTTCCGCAGTTGGCTCGATCATGTATGCTATGACTTGTACCCGTCCTGATGTGGCATTTGCTTTGAGCATGGTCAGCAGGTATCAAGGGAACCCTGGCAAGGCTCATTGGACAGCGGTAAAGAACATTTTCAAGTACCTGCGGAGGACTAAGGATTGGGTCCTTACCCTTGGTGGCAGTGATGACTTGAGAGTATTAGGGTATAGTGATGCTGGTTTTAAGACTGATAGGGATAATTTCCGCTCTCAGTTGGGCTGGATCTTTACCTTAAATGGAGGGGCAAATTCTTGGAAGAGTTCCAAGCAGGAGACGGTGGCTGATTCGACTTGTGAATCAGAGTATATAGCAGCGAGTGAAGCAGCGAAGGAGGCGATATGGCTAAAGAAATTCATCGGAGACCTTGGAGTTGTACCAGCTATTAAGGAACCTATAGAGATTTTCTGTGACAACAATGGTGCGGTTATCTTAGCCAAGGAACCCAGAGATCATGGCAGATCCCGACACATTGACAGAAAATATCACTTCATAAGACACAAGATTGAAGAAGGACTCCTTGTGACAAGGAGGATATCGTCGGATGAGAATCCTGCAGATCCCCTTACGAAGGGAATGACAAGGGTTGAGCATTTTCAGCATGCGAGACGCATCGGGCTGAGGGACGATATTAGTTTTACAGATTAGATAGTTTTCCTGAAACTTGTAAAATGTAATCGACGTTTGATGATGAATAAAATTTGTGATTTATTTATGAGTAAAGTGTTACTATCATTGTCAATTATTTACTATTGTTTCAGTTTTGCATGTTTTGACTTCCAGAATAATTAATTTATTCAAACCTCCACAATCGATCATACGTCGGAAGTAGGTATGAATCAAGATTGTCATGAATTGGGTTTGTAGATGCCTTAAAGGTGTTTAGACATGGCAATGGTTGCTGCAACATTCATGAGTACTCATAAGTTATGAGTATTGGTATAAACCCACGCTAACTTGTATCACTTCATGGAATTTATCTCGAGTGATCGTGAGACGATAACATCATATAAATCTTCAAACCTAGAGATATGAGTTGTTACCTATGAGTTGATTGTGCATTGATTGCACGTAAACGCATCAGTAACTTGATGTTATAAAACGTGCCTTTGTGTACAATTCAATAAGTAGTAGAACAAGCATATCAGTCGAAGTTTATCTGTTCCTTCTAGAAATAGAAGCGATATCTGGGCCCCTCGATGATTTTGTGTTGACCCATGTACCAAGCCTGGTCAGAACTAAACCGATGTGTTCAGTGAAGTTCGTCGTCAAACAAATCAGAAAATTGAGAAAAAACTGCTAGACAATACGCAAGACATAGTTCCATGTGTTTGTCCGGCTGATATCATGAGAACAGAGGATTATGTGATAACTTATCTAAAATGGCGCTTCATAGTTCAACAGAGTATTCATAGTTCGAGGGAGTTTTCGAGAGCTACGATTGCTGGTTGGTTCCTAAAGTTATAGGCAAATACAGTTATTAGACTTATCCAAGTGGGAGTCTGTTGGATAAGGTGTCTAAGTCCATAACTTATTTGGTATATACTTGACCCGCCCGGCATGGTCCATTTGGGTTGCATCTCATCCAAACTATTATGGATAATTTTATGAGAGTTATACACATATGTTTATTAATATATTATGAGTTATAATATATTAATATGAAGTTACGTTATTTAATTAGTTTTAGTCTTAAATTAATTATGAATTAATTTAGAGATTAAAAGGAATACTAATTAGATTATGGGTTATTTGTTTTATATAGTGTAGGCTAATACTCATTTGTTAATGGGCTAGGCTTATGTGGAAGTCCATGGATGATCCATGGAGCTTTTAACCCATGGATCCTTGGAAAGGAAAAGACATGGGTTATTAGGGTTTCACCCTAACCATGCACACTATATAAGCATGCTTATGGAGCATGAAATGGAGCCTAAGAGAAAACTAGTGAACTAGTGTGTGTGTGCATGTGTGTGGCCGATTTTATACAAGGTGTATACTCTCTCAAAGTTTTCCAAGAGTTTGTGGTGTTTGTGATTCCATTTGAGGCATTCACACTATTGGTGCTTGGCCCTTAAACTCCTTAGAACCAAACTCACCAAAAGGTATGTAATCTCTTCTAACTCTTTTATGTTGAAATGTTCCCCATGCCATGTTAGATAGGTTATAAACCTTGGAAAATTATTATTTTGCATGTATTTAGACAAACATAGATCCAAGGTTTATTAGGGTTGCATGCACACTTAGGAAGTGTTAGATTGCTCAAAACCCAACAGGTCAACCCTTCATAAACACACCTCCACTCAGTACTAAGACTGCATCATAAAGATGTAGGTCAAACCTTCGCGAACATACTTCCATTTCGTACTAGGACTGCATCATAAGGATGTAGGTCAAACTTTCGAGAACATAGTCGTACTCTTTTCATTAACAATCTAAATACATCAAGGGTCAGCCAGAATCACTCACAAAATCCTTATCTTTCGCGTTACAGAATCAAGTCGTCACCCAGAAGCAATCAGTCGAATGGCGAAACCTCCGCCTTTCCTATGGACACCACTACCTTTCAAACAGCAATTACAACTGTCGTGGTGGCTGCCGTAACCATGGTCCTTGCGCACCGTAGCGCTATCAGCACATTTAATGCTGCTGATGGGAATGAAGTTTCCAATCGTGGTATCCATCCAGGGAGTCGCTAAACAGTAACAGTCACAGGCTCGCAAATCTGAAAAGCAGAGAACAAGAAACGAAAGCGACAAGCCCGGAAAGAACGCAAGAGATCACAAAGGTTGGTTATGCAACAACAGCAAGTGGAAACCCCTGCCATCCCCATACCGAGCAGGCCATACGAGGGAAAACTCCCGAAGTGTGATAAGTGCAGTTTCCATCATCATGGGGCTTGCCGTGAGATGCAATGTTGTAATTGCCTAAACATAGGGCACCATGCTCGTGGTTGTGGAGCACCGGCACGACCCATCACTCAAGTCCCTTTCATCGGGACTAACCCTACACACAAGACAAGTTATAATGCCTAACGATTTAAGAAGCAATTTTCAAAGTGGAGTAACGAGGAAGGCACTCGTGTCCACATAACACTGGCTAAACACCGAAATCCGGTCACCAAAGCTAGTACTAGCCAGTCATGCCACCAATGCGGGGAGATAGGGAACTTCAAGAAGGATTGCCCCATAGCAAAGAACTCCAGCGCAGATAGGAGAATTTTCAGGATCACAGCTGCAGGAGAGCCTACTCCGGAACCCCTCGTTATGTAATTTAGGAGTCTTGTTGTAACAGACCTCTAAACTATCCAGAACTAGTGCAACTAGAGTCTTACTTTTTGTGAGATCCTGTCAGTAAAAGGATGCTCGTGCTGCGTATACTTGTCTTTTGTAGTATACCTAATTCGCAGCAATGGTCTTGTTGTAAGTCTAAAGTACTGTAACTCTGTTCATGGTTGCACGGTTGTGTTTTGTATGTAAACGTCTTATGTTCAAATCTAATGTCTTTAAGTTTTAGTATGATTTCGACATTATCATACGACTCGATTCAGTTTGATCCTCACAAAAACAGCTTCATACATACGTCTCCTTTTCAGTAAACGTCTTTTAGCGAAAACGTCATACCAGAACACCGAAGTACTCATGCCAGGCGTACCTCATAGTTCCCTTTTTTCCGAAGAAATCCCCGAAGTACCACTCGTGTAGTACGTCAAGTTTAATCCAAGGATTCATGCGATTGAATCTATCACTGAGGAAGATATACATAAGAGTGATATATAATCAAGCTTCTAGGTTTAGAATTGATGATTCCACTTTAACTTCTTTTCCCCGATGGGATGTGAGCTTAAGGAAGAATCATTTATTCGACTACCTTTTCAATCTTAATTATATACGACTCGTATACCCGAATTTGTGATTGTGAAACCACGTATGAATTCTAATATGAACTTTAGGACGGAGAACTGCTTAAGCCTACGAGTAATCGCATCGTCATGCGAACAAACATAGAACCCAGTACGACTCCCGTAAACAGATCACCCTATAGTTTAAACACCTACGGAGATACAAGAACAGTTCGGACAACTTAGAGAACTACACATAAATAGAATTAGAAGACTAGGCTTCTCACCCTAGAGAACCCCAGTCTTATTCTCCCAGAGGTCGACGGATTACATCATATGTGCCTCGGATATCGAGGACTCCATCAAGATTCTTCATTAGAAATCGTTATCTCCGCCTCGCATAGATGAAATGGTTGAGCAAACACAAGGAGAGAATTACTTTCAGAAATGGATCTGAGATCCGAATATCACCAGTTCGAGTGTCAGGGAAAGATGTCTGGAAGACTATCTCCTGGACTCGATGCAGACACTTTGAGTCCGTAGTGATACCTTTCGGATAGGACCAATACGCCAATAGTTTTCATGAGCTGAATGAATAGGGTTACGCCTTTCATTACTTGGATCAGTTCGTCATTTCTCCATGTAATGACTTACTTATCTACCCTCGTAGTAAGAAGAAAACCCATGGAAACATTACCTTCAGAGGTACTTTTCGCGAAGTTCTCTAAGCACGAGTTTTGAAATTTAAGAGTCAAATTTCTATGACACACTGTAAGTGACGTGGGAAATTTTGAGTACTCTTACAATTTGTCAAAACCGTTGAGAATTTGTCGACACCAGAGATGCCGACAGTCATTCGCCAAATTCTAGGTCTTACAGACGTACTGTCGCAGTTCATCCAGAACTCCTCGCAAATTACAGGATCCCTTTCGACTATGACCCAGGAAAGAGTGGCCTTTGACTGGGAAGTTTAGCAAGAGAAACAATCCTTGGAAGCTCCAAGTGACAGAACAAGTTCTTTAGGAAAAACTCACTTTGTAAATGGCTTAATACGCTTCGTATCGAGTGGAAAGCAAAATCCAAGATAGATAGGACCTCCAGGATTCTTACCAGAATCGGTCCTGTACCTCGCACAAACTAGACCTACTCCACGAACTCAGCAACGTACATTTTACTCTTCGCATCTCGATCGTGAAACCATACCTTTCCGTTAGGACTCTTGTAAGTCGACTCGTAGAGATCCTCGCCTTCGTATTTGAAACGCAGTGACCCTCAACCGAGAGGTCAAGCGGACGAAGCAACGCAATCTTCCGTTAGTGAAGGTTCGTTGGGATACCAACCGAGGACCCGATTTCACTTAGGAGCACTAGAACCAATCGATTAGGATGTTCCCTCATCTCGACTCGATCATTCATACCTACTTCCTTATCTAAATTCTAATTTCGGGACGAAATTCCCTTTAACAGGGGGATGATGTGACAACCCGAAATTTCCATTCGGTCAAACCCAAAAAGTCAACCCCTTCGTATCATAAGTCAATGTCATTATTTCTTATTTTTAAGAAATATAAAGTTCGTTTGATTATTTTAATATTATTTTTAAACGAACGGGTGAAAGAAAGTGTCGTCTTGGGTTTTGATTTTTGAAAACCGCAAACACTTCACGTATTAGAAACACCCAACCAAACTTTTATGTTTTAGGTTTAGAAATCACCAAAACCGTAAACTCATGCCTATGTATGAGTTTACTCCCCAAAAAGTTAGTCATTTGTCTTTACTCCCCAAAAGTCAAAAGAGTAAACTCCAAAATATCCTCTCAAGTATCATCCAAGATTTAATTCCAAATCTTATAAGTTGTAAGTGTTTTAACCATTTCAAGTTAGTAAAACACTTAATCTAGTGTTTGTGCATCTATTCATCTATTCATTTATGTGTTTTGTTTAGATTTTCCAAAACACCAAGAACACTAAGAACACACACTAAGTGTTCTTGGCCTTTTACCACAAACCAAGCCTTCCAATAGTAAGTGCTTCTATCCTTGAGTGATTTTAAGCTAGTACTACAGTTAAACATCAAGAAAATATGTCAAGAACACAAGATTGAAGGTGTTCACAGTCCAAGAATGTTCTTGGGCCGTAAACACCATAAAGGGCACCAAAGTGTGCCTAAGTCCTTATCTAAGCCCTAGTTTGATGTTTAAACCTTCCTTGACATGTTTAAACCCTTCCTCATTGAGTTTAAACCTAGAAAAACATCAAAGACCATCAAATATAGGGGTTTACAGTTTGGGGATCTCCCAAAACCGTAAACACCCTAAAGTGAGTTTAAGTTGGTCATTTTCCTTCCTTAGGCTTAGAAACTAGCTCATACACTTCCCTAATTGTGTTAGGGACTTGAAAACATGGCTTTACACTCTTCCATATGGGTTTACGGTTTATAAACCCAAGGGAAAATGCCATGAGGCCGTAAACTCCTCAAAAGAGGTGTTTTGATGCCCAAGTCCATTCCAAAGGCCAAACCACTTAGTAGAATTGCTTCAAGAGGCTTGTTAAACCACCAAACAACACCTAGTCATTACGACTAGAGTTTACGACCGTAAACTATAGAGTTTACTTCCATAAACTCTTGGTGTCATGACCATCAAAACCGTAAACTCCAAGGGAGTTTACCCGTGAACCCCAAACACACTAGCCTTTCCCTATAACACTTAGATGCAACCCTTGAGACTTTTAACACTTGTATAAAGTGTTTAACATGTCCTAGAGTGTTTTAACTTTGTTTATTAGTTGTTTAAAGACTAATTATGTATATACATATATCCTTATATGTTATTAGGATCTTTGTGCGTGTCTAAGTCTTCACTTGACACCAAGCACTTATCTGACACTTCTTTTCGATCCTCTTACCACAGTTGAGTTCATACCCCTTAATCAATGTTTTAAACTACTTTTAAATATTTTATGGGGGGATACAAGTAGAATCATACTAGTTATAATATCAATCACATGTGATTAATAAGTAGAACTATGCTAGTTGTTGTATCAATCACATGTGATTAATATGCAACATTCAAATGATTTACTACACATCAGCCGTTTTACCAAACAGTTTTCTTCAAATGATTTTTATAAACATTTTATATGTTTTAAACACTTTATTACACTGTACACCTTACTCTGTATATTACATTTCAAACATATTTACAATTGTGGTTCAAACAAATGTTTCTTTATGCTAAAATGTTTTATCAAACCCACGCCTTCAAAAGGCGTTAATGATTGACATCAAGTCGATCTTTTCTTAAGATAATAATTGTGTTCAAAGGTTTTACAAAACTTACTTTATGCTCTTATATTATAAATTGCATGCCTATATATGTATAGTTATATGAGTAATGTTTAAAAGACTTAGGAAGGCTATCCACCCTATTTCCTTTTCGCGCTTGAGATGTGGTCTGGTGGGATATCGGGTACCCGTCCGAAGGTCGTTTAAATATTAGTTATATATCATGTGTACATATGTAGTCATAAAGGTTCTTCCAGCTCAATCAATACCCTTGGGTAGCAAGGGTATACATCCATGTCCATACATACCAGTTAGATTACTAGTAAACTACCCTAGGGGTAGTTTAGGAAGATACTAGAACTATTACTAGAACACAATATCATACTATGAGTCAGTTCATTCAT
Organism: Lactuca saligna; assembly: GCF_052625555.1. NCBI lineage: Eukaryota > Viridiplantae > Streptophyta > Magnoliopsida > Asterales > Asteraceae > Lactuca > Lactuca saligna. The sequence goes on from NC_136417.1 coordinate 149,768,496, forward strand.
GAGTCAATACTTACTACTATGAGAACATATACAACAATACTAGAGAGGAACATATACGACTATACTAGAGAAGAACATATACAACTATACTAGAGAAGAACATATACAACGATACTAGAACGAGTACATTACTATACATGCTAGATAGAAAGAGATCACACTTTACAGCTAGCACGCGTGGAACAATACAGTACATTACTATACTATTACATAGATATGTTTACATGATCACATGTACATGAGTACACTTACAGGAATTACTAGTACATTTTATATGTATAGATTCTGTTATATAATCCTCATTCTTATCTTTACCTTGTGATTCAATCACACAATCGACGAGATAGATTGGGATTAATATCCTAGTACCCAAGGATACATTGCGGGACTGACCATTCCTAGAATCTCTGTTAGCTACAGAGGTAAAAGCACATCCACAGATATCAACGGTTGATACCATTACAGGTATACTTTTGGGGACTGACTATTCTTATACCCAGCAGTTAGCAACAGAGGTAAATGTACATCTATGGATGTCTTCAGTTAACATTGTTATTTGCCCGAGTACCAAAGGGTGATACTATTACAGTTAGGTCTTGGTAGAAGACTACATTGAGAACAGTTAGGTCTTGGTAGAAGACTACATTCAGAACAGTTAGGTCTTGGTAGAAGACTACATGAGAACAGTTAAGTCTTGGTAAAAGACTCCTTTTGTTACTATAGGAATCATAGGGATTTCTAGGGTTTTTCAAATGTTTACAGTTGTTTTACAAACATGTTCATACTTACAGTTCATATACATTTTCATACTTACAGTTCATTTACATTTTCAATACTTACAATTCGTATACATACAAATACTTACATTTCAAATACATACAAGTATTTACATACAAATTAAGAAACTAAAATACTTAGGATCTCACCAGCTTTAAAGCTGATACTCACTTTCAAAATTACTTGTATCCTCAGGTCATCATAGACAGGTACCGATGCAAGGACTAGGGAAGATGGAGCTCGTTGAAGATTCATCTTTCATTTTGATTTATGCTTTAGTGTTTATCAAAATTTGACAGAACACACTTGTATAATAATTCTATTATTAATGCAATGGATAATGTTGTTGCTTGTTTACTACTTTTCATTGTTGTGATACTGTACATGACGTCCTCCGCCCTAGAACATTTCCGCCGTTCTCGGTTTTGGGGTGTGACAATGTTCCAGAAGGAGTCCATGGGTTGCTTAGGGTTAAGCAGTCAAATTAGGGTTTCCTTGTTAGATAGCCCTAATTGCCTACCTATTTAAAGAACCCTTAAGACCCAAAAACATAGCCAACCTTTTCAAGAGGGTTTCTGGACGTTTTTGGAGTTCCCATTCTCCTTCCTCTTCATCTAGTTGCGTAGTGGTGCTTGTGACTCCATTAGAGGTGCAACACTTGAGGCACTAAGCTTTCTGAAGCCAAGGATTAGATTGTTATTGCTATATAACAATCAAAGGTTAGATCTAAACCCTATTTTATGTTAACATAATTAATTGTTTGCTAGATCTAGGGTTTATAATTTTAGATATTCAATTGCATGTTCATTAGACAAACTAGATCCAAAAGCTATTAGGGTTTGCACATACACCATACAAATGATGTATTGCTTAAAACCCATCAAGTGGTGGGGGTGTCATGTGGGGTGGTAATTACAATGGGTGGCAATTGGCAATGGCAACCAGTTGGTGATAGGTGGTAGAGACAAGTGAAGGTAATATGTATTAGTGGTGGGTGGGTGGTGGTGATAGTGGTGATAGTGGTGATGGTGTATGATGGTTTTAGTAGGTGACAGGTGGGGTGGTGGTGGCGGGTGGTTTTAATGGGTAGTGAAGGTAGATGGTGGTTGGTAGTTGTCGGTGGTTTTGGTGGGTGGTGGATGGAGGTGATGGTGGTGGTGGTTAGTGGTAATAAGTAGTGGAGGTAGGGTGGTGGTGGTGGTTAGTGGTAATAAGTAGTAGAGGTAGGGTGGTGGTGATAGGTGGTGGAGGTGGGTGGTGGTGATAGGTAGTGGTGGTCGATGATGATGGGTGTTAGTAGTAAGGGTAGTGGTGATAGGTAGTAGAGGCGAGTGGTGGTGATAGGTGGTCGATGGTGGTTGGTGGTAATGATGGGAGGTGGTGACAGGTGGTGATGGTCGATGGTGATGGGTGGTGCTGGTGGGGGTAGTGGTGATGGGTGGTGGAGGCGAGTGGTGGGTGGTGGTTGGTGGTAATGACAGGTGGTGGTCATAATGGTGGGTAGTAGGTGGGTGGTACTGATGGGTGGGTGGTAGTTTTGATGGGTGGTGGGTAGGGGTGAATGGTGGCGGGTGGTGGTGGTTGGTAGTGATGGATGGTGGTGGTCGGTGGTGGGGGCGAGTGGTGGTGATGGGTGGTGGGAGGGGGTGGTGATAGGTGGTGCTGGTGATGGGTTGTGGGTGGTGGTGGTTATAGTGGTGGGTGGGTGGTATTGATGGTTGGTGGAGGTAGATAGTTGTGGTGGGTGGGTCGTGGTGGTGGTGTCGGGTGGTGGTGATGGTGGGTGGGGTTGGTGGTGGCGGGTAGTGGTGATGGTGGTGGTGGTGGATGATGGTTGTGGTTGGCAATGGCAGATGGTGGTTATAATGTTGGGTGCTGGTGAAGGTGGTTGGCGGTGACGGGTGATTGTGGTGGATGGTATTGTTTTGGTGGTGAGTGGTGTTGGGTGGTCGGTATTTTTTTTATTTATTTCTTGGTTTATATTAATATTATATGATGATTTTAATTTAAAAAATTATTTGGTCAAATTTTGTTCTCAAATGTTCTCGCAACAAGAAATATTATCGATTGAATATTCCCATATATATATATATATATATATATATATATATATATATATATATATATATATATATATATATATATATATATATATATATATATATATATATATGGAAAAGTGAATATACCCTTAAGGGTATATAAGTTTACCCAAACTCAGCATATTATATCGTTTTATATCATATATACACATTGTAATTGTCCAATGGTCTTCTAATTCAACTTTTAACTTGATTTAATTCCAAGATTTTTTTAAATTTTACATTTATCTTCATTTTACATAATTTTCATTTTTAACTATAATATATATAGGTTAGTAGGTCTTCGGCATACATATGTAATGTAAGAGGAAGATAATCGTGAAATTTCAAAAATCTTGAAAGTAAATCAAGTTAGGGGTTGAAGTTTAAGACATTATAATGATTCTATCAAACAAAATGATGTATTTTGGTAGGTTTGGGTACCTAAGCTTATATACCCCTAATAATCCATAATTGATTATTAGCGTATAGATGGTATCAGAGCCAAGAAAAGTTTTTGGGGTGGTCATGCATGATATATTTACTTCAAATTTATTTAAATTTGGTTTAATATCCTATAAGAAATATATAAGTTTTAATAAGCATGATTCAGAGTCAAGACCAGTGATTGGTTGGATTAGCGTAAAGCGCGCAGATAAGGACGTAAGTCGCGGTGCCGGACCACAATCATCGTCGGGACGAATCCCCTCTGCTCACCATTATTAAAACACGTAAGTTTTCTTGTAGGATTTTAAAACAAAATTAATTAAATATGAGTAAATTTTCAAGCATACTATCCAAAAAATATATTCTTGGTAAAAATATCAATAATGAACAAGATAATGATGATAATCAAATAAATTCTATTGAAGAAACCATTAATAACATAGAACAAAGTTTGAATAATTGGACAATACCTAAAACTAATATTAATACAATATATAAAATAGGAACTTTTGATTATTTTCAAGGTTATTCTATTAAAATGACAGAACAAACTTTGTCTATTGGTCAAAACCAACAAAATTTACATTTGTTATCATCACGATCTATTCTAGAGCATAAAACGAAATATAAATTTTTACATGTCGGTTTAGTCCAAATTTTTATCAAGCCTCTATTTAGAATTGGAATAGATGCCCCTGTTCTCCTTATTTTAAGAGACAAGAGACATAAAGATTTTCAAAATTCTATTTTAGCTATGGCTGAAACAAATATTGCTAACGGACCTATTTATTTCAATTGTTATCCAAATTTCTCTGTTGGATTATTTGATAAAAATATTTTAGATACTTTGGTTTTAACTATAGAAACAAAAAATTTAGAATTTAAAGATGATACAAAGCCTTTAGCAATAATTTATTGTGTTTGTTACAAAACTATGACAACTACACTTGAACCAAAAACACGTTTATCAAGTTCTAGAAATGAAACAATTATTTTTGAAGCAAATACTAACCATACCAAAGTTCATACACCAAAAAGATTAAAATGGTCTGATATAACCCAATCATGTAATTGGAACTTACAAAATGTTATTGATCCAAAACCATTAGACTCTTCAAAACAAATCTCAAATATTATTGAATATAATGATGGTTCTGTAGATATAAATTTTTCTTCCTTAAATATTTCATCATCCAGATTATCAACTTCTTTTATCCCAGAAACAGGCTCTTCAAAATCTTCGTTATTAAAGTCGAGATCTTTAAAACTAAAAACTGTTGACTATACTAATTTTATTCCCAGACCACTATATCAAGATGATCAAAATAGTGAAAACAGTCTTCCTAGTCCTACTAAATCAGATTTTATTGATAAACTTCAAAATTTTAAACAACAATTATGAGTTCTAAAATACAAATTAATTGTTCACAAAATAATAAGCTATGGGCTAATATGTTAAAAAGGCATTGGAAGATAAATTCTAATATATGCAAAACAATTCAACATTTAGAAGAAACTAAAACTCATGAAAATTATAATTTATACAAAATATCTCCATATACTAATAAATATAATAAACAAATAGAAAAAATTTCTAGGCTAAAGATAGGAATAAAAAAATACGAAAAATCAAGAAGTCATAATTTAGAATCGATAAAGCATATTTCTTCAATCCTAACAAAAAACAACCTGTTAAATTGAATTTCTCGAATTTAGAATATCAAGTTGATTTTGATTACTTAAAAAATATTGAGTATTATAAAGATTATACCCATAAAAAAAGAGCTTGGCGAGAGAAAAATTTTTCATACTACTTAAAATTTCTCCATTTAGGCCTTTGGGAAGATTATGTCTTATCAAATAAAATTCATTCTCCTTTTTTTCAATGGTTTGAATTATTTTATGCCCCTAAACATAAAATAAATTACCCATTTAAAAATGATTCTATCACTCCCATTTTGGAGAAAAAATATAAAGATATTATTTCTAATAAAGAAATTATTGCTAATTTTCCACAAAAAGGAGAAATTATTATTAACGATATGTTTATTGCAACTCCTTTAGTTCAAGCCCCAAATCAATTAACTACTGAAAAGGGTCTTCAAAAAATTATTTACCAAAATAATTATGCAAATGAAACCTTATCTAGTATTACTGAGCATTTAGTTAAAATTGAAGAAAAAATTTTCAAAGATAAAAACATTAACAAGCAAAATATGGCAAGCACTAGTAATTTAAGTTTTGTTCCTTGCCAAATCGATGGTAATTTTAATCTAGGAAATACATATTTAATTAACGAATTGGAAAGAAGACTTTCAAAACTTCATATCTCAAACACTAATAATATTAATACTCTTACGAATGAAGAATCTGAAAATAGTGATATTAATAGTGAAACAAATTTTGAAATTCTTGCTCGACAATTTGATACAAATGATGATATTACTCAACTCACTGATGACTTTTCAAATCTTAATAAAATTCATCAATCAAAGCAAAGCACTTTCGGAAAAAAATCCAAAACCAACCATAAGAAATTATTGGAATAGACCCTCTCTTCCAGATGTTCAACTTGAAGAACGAAGTTTTCAATTTGATCGTTCTCAATATGATGGTAATTCTGTTTATGAATGGAATATTGATGGTCATTCTGAACATCAAATTATGAATATTGTACAAGAAATGACTATGGCTGCTAATGCTTATAAAGCTCATAATAATACTCAACTCCAAATTGTTAATATTATTACTTCTGGTTTTACTGGCAGTCTTAAAGGCTGGTGGGATTTCTATATTTCACAAGAAGAAAATGATTATATTTTATCTGCTAAAAACTATTATAAAACAAGAAAATAATCAACAAATACAAACGTTTGAAGATGATATGGTTAACACTTTAATTTTTGCTATTATCAAAAAACTTTGTAAGGGATCCTACTACTTTTCAAGAAAAAACTTCAGAAATTTTAATGAATTTACATTGCAGAAAACTTACTGATTTTAGATGGTATAAAGATAATTATCTTGTTAAAGTTTTTTCAAGACCTGATTGTAAAGAGTCCTATTGGAAAGAACTTTTTATTGTTGGCCTTCCAAAAAACTCTTTACGGAAAGAGTTAGACAAAAATTAAGAGAAAATTTTAATAATACCATCCCTTATCAAAATTTAAGTTATGGAGATTTAATAAACTGTATTAATAAAGAGGGATTAGCAGTTTGTACTGATCTTAGGTTTAAAGAAAAACTCAAAAAAGATAGAATTAACAGTAAAAATGAATTGGGAAAATTTTGCCAACAATATGGTTATCAGCCCTTGAATGGTCCGTCTACTTCAAAATCTAAAGTATTTAAGAAAAGATCTTCAAAATATTTCAAGAAAAAGAAATATAATCTTCCAGAAAATTATAAAAGGGGTAAAGATTACGCTTCGAAATCTAAAAAACCTTATAGACTAAATTATAAAAAATCTAAAAGAAAATCAAAAGATATTATTATTTGTCATAAATGTTGGCGTAATGGTCATACAGCAAATAATTGTTATGCTAAGACAAAAATAAATGAGTTAAATGTCTCTGAAGACTTGAAAGAACAAATAAGAAAATTTATTTTAAATACTGATTCAGATTCCGGTGAAAGTATTTCTGACTTTCAAACAAATGATTTAAATATTCTCGAAAATACTACTTCAAGTTCTGAAGATTCTGATATTTGCGAGTGTATTGGTAAATGTCACTGTAACAATTTAATCAATGCAATCACTAGTAGCTCCATTAATGTTCTTTCACAAGATGATAAAGATCTTTTAAACTCTCTTGATTCTATAAAAGATAAAAATATCCATGAATTGCTAATAAAACAGAAGCTTAATAAAACTAATAACATAACTCCTGCTAATAATGAAAATTTTAATTTAAAAAATATATACGAAAGATTTAATGAAGCAAAGCCAATTTCTATGCAAGAACTTCAAGAAGAATTAAAAATAGTAAAACAAGAAATAAAAGAAATAAAAAATAAAATTTTAATTTTAGAAAAGGAAAAACCTTCTACTTTTAAAAACAAAAATATAGAAATTAATAAAGAAGAAGAAAATAAAATTGAAAATGTAACTATTGGTAAACTTATAAATAATCAAGTTTCTCAAAAATAGAACACTCAAATTACTTTAGTCAAGGATAATTTTAAAATCAACCTAACTACTTTAATTGATAGTGGTGCTGATATGAATTGTATTCAAGAAGGAATTTTTCCTACACAATTTTATGAAAAAACTACATCTAGACTTACTGGTGCCGGAGGTACAAAATTAATTGTAAATTATAAAGTTTCTGATGTTCATATTTGTAATGACCAAGATTACTGTTATAAAACTCACCTAATTTTAGTAAAAGATCTCTCTTCTCCTTTAATTCTAGGAACACCTTTCATTACAAAACTATATCCTTTTATGGTTCATGATGATGGTATAAGAACCAATGTTTTTGAAAAGGAAATTATATTTAAATTTTGTGAACCTCCTCTATATTCAACGATTAATGTCCTTAATTATAAAACGCAACAAGCCAAATATTTTATTAACGAAATAAATAATGTTCGAATAACTAATCAATTAAGTGATAATAATATTCAAAATAAAATAACAGGATTAAAATTAAAATTTGAAAAAAAAAAAAACGTTTGTTCTAATATTCCTAATGCCTTTTGGAGTAGAAAGCAACATATTGTAAAACTACCATATATAAAAAAAAATTAATGAAAAGGATATTCCTTCAAAATCTAGAGCCATTCACATGAATAATGAATTAGAAAGTCATTGTAAAAATGAAATTCAAGATTTAATAAATAAATAACTCATAAGACCTTCTAAATCACCACGGTCTTGTTCAGCATTTTATGTCATGAATGCCGCAGAATTAGAAAGAGGATCACCAAGATTAGTTATCAATTATAAACCTTTAAACAAAGTTTTAGAATGGATTCGATATCCTATTCCTAATAAACGAAATTTGCTAAAAAAGCTTTATGATTCAAAAATATTTTCAAAGTTTGATATGAAATCAGGATTTTGGCAAATACAACTTCACGAGGAAGATAAATACAAAATTGGTTTTAATGTTCCCTTTGGGCATTTTGAATGGAATGTAATGCCTTTTGGATTAAAAAATGCTCCTTCTGAATTCCAAAATATTATGAATGATATCATAACTCCTATAAGTAGTTTTGCTATTGCTTATATCGACGATGTCCTAATTTTTTCAAAATCAATTAATCAACATTTTAAACATTTAAATCAATTTCATGATTTAATTTATCAAAATGGTTTAGCTGTCTCTGCAAAAAAAAATGCATTTATTTAAAAATGAAATTCGTTTTTTAGGACATGATATTGTCAAAAACACTATTAGACCTATAACAAGAAGCTTGCAATTTTCTACTAAATTTCCTGATGAAATTAAAGATAAAAAACAACTTCAAAGATTTTTAGGATGCTTAAATTATATCCATGATTTTTTCAAAGATTTAGGGATCATATGTAAACCGCTTTATAATCGATTAAAAGACATCCTGAACCATGGACTCAAAAACATACAAATATAATTAAATATATAAAACAAAAGGTCACTACTTTGCCATGTTTAAATTTACCTCATCCCGATGCCAAAATCATAGTTGAAATTGATGCTAGTGAAATTGGATTCGGAGGAATTGTAAAACAAAATTTTGTTAACTCAACTGAAGAGCAATTGGTTCGATATTACTCTGGTGCATGGACTGATACACAGAAAAATTATTCAACTGTCAAAAAGGAAATTTTAAGCATTGTTTTATGTATTAAGAAATTTAAAGATGGTTTATTTATGAAAAGTTTTTTATTAAGAATAGATTGTCAATCTGCAAAAAGTATTTTGGAAAAAGATGTAAAAAATATTATTTCCAAGCAAATTTTTGCTCATTGGCAAGCCCTCTTAGGTAACTTTGATTTCGAAATAGAATTTATAAAAGGAGAAAATAACTCGCTTCCTGACTTTCTTTCTCGAGAATTTTTGCAGGGAAAATGAGTTCGTCGTCCTCTTCCAAACATGATGACAAGAACCAGTCTCTCAAAATCTTGTTCCAGCCTCTCAAAAGCTAGTTCCATTTCAAAATCAAAATCGTTTTTCTCCTTTAACACCTACTTCTAAGAATTCACAACTTTATTCTAATATCCTTCAGTCAAAGCTTGTTACTCCAAAGGTTACTTCAACCGACACAATAAGCCCTTTTGCAAAACCTATCTCTCCTCAAACTCAAAAATCTGTTACTCCTAGCCCTTCTACAAAAAGTCCTTATGTTCTTAATCCAAATTTCCTAAGAGTTCAAATTCTTGAAGATTTTCAAATCCATAAGTTACACCAAGGTTTTCATATTCTCACCAATCATCTCTTTGGACAAGGGAAAACCTTTTATGTTGATTCATATAAAACCCGAGAATATTATCAAGCTATTCTGCAAGAATCTGGTTCAGTCAATTTTGTTCATCGTTCTAATTCTAAAGAGGGAAACATTGATTTTAGCAAAGCTCATATTATCAAAATCATTTCTCCAGAAAGTTGGGTTCCAAACCTTCACTCTGAAAAACCTCTTATATGTTATCCTGCTTATCCCAAATTTTCTTACTATGATTATCAAGACGCGTGGACTAAGGCATTCTTTATTCGGAATTATTCACATTCATGGTTTATCTTTTTTTATTTGAACTTCAATTGTGAATATCCAAGATGGTTTATCAATTGGTACAAATATATGGGTATTCTTCCAAATTCTTTACCAAAAGAAATTTACGTTGGATATCTCAAATTTAAAGAATTGTTTATTCAACAAATTCCAGAATTTGAATACATGTTACAATTCACTATGATATTTAAAGTTCCATGGATAATGTCTTGGACTTTTCATTATCAAGAAGCAAAGGACTCCTCTCCTCCCTGGCTTAATCGCCAATTTCGCTCAAAATGGTGGGATAAAATGAAGATTTCTCAAGCCAGTGAACAAGCAGTAATTAAACATTATCAAGAAATATATATTCAAAAACCAGAAGTCGAAGCCACTTTTATCAACAGTCTTCCCAAAAGTGATGTGGATCTAATTGCAAGAATTAAAGATGCTGCTACCTCTTCTCCTGAAGAACTTCAAAAATTACTTCAAGAAATTCGCCAAACTCACTCAGTTTCTGACGATTCTCCAAAATCTATAAAGAATGATTTATTTGAAGACGCTCAAGACCCTTTTGATGATCCTTATGAAGAATAAGAAATCATTATCCATAAATTTGATGTAATACTTTAAATGTAGGATATTTCGTTTCTTCTATTATCAAAATTTCATTTTTCAAATACGAATACATGTGTACTATGTAGGTATTCATGTATTTATGTATAAACAATTTTTATCAAAAATTATTATCAAATCTATAATCAATGATGATATGGAGACAAAAAACTTTACAAGATGCTCTATAATGGTTTGCTTTATCAAAAGAAGATGGTCATTGATTACAAACGACAATTGTTTCAAAAGATGAATGACAACCACTTTCAAGGACAACCACTTACAAGTAATTATTTCTATTGATTGGCCATAGATTCTTACGGCAAAAAATTATCACTTGATGATTTCAAAACTTTGAAGACTCCAAGATGATTATAAATAGAGACTATCCTTTAGTTGAAGACAGAAGAAAAAATTCATTCTCTAAAAAATGTTCATCCCATTTCTAAAAAATCTCCAAGAGTCTCTCTTTCTACTAGTAGATGTTCAAAGTCCTTAGATTTTCAAATAATTCTTTCTCCAGAAGTATGTACTGATTGTAATTCAATCCTAATTCAAGAAGGTATTATCTAAAATATTTTATCATTGTGTTATTCTTATTTCTCTATGATAATTTCATTTCGAGTTATTCTAACTATTAATTCTACAAGATTTGAAATTTTTGTTAAAATAGTACTCGTTTTTAATAATCAAATTAATCAAATTCATGGTTAAATCATTTAATTATGTCTAACAAAATCTTGATGAATTGTATTCCTAATAGAAATATTCTTTTAAAAATACAACAAATCCAAGAACCTATTAATAACTCTGAGCAAAATCTTAAAAATTCTCATAAACCTAATAATCAAGGTACAGTTTTAAACAATAATCATATTCATGATGTTAGACGATTCATAAGAGCAAGTATTAAAATTCGAAACAAACAGATACGTTATCTAAAAACAAAACTAGTTGTTTTCTAGTTTCTAGTTCCATAATTGATTATTAGCAAAACTAGTTGTTTTCTCGTTCCATAATTGATTATTAGCGTATAGATGGTATCAGAGCCAAGAAAAGTTTTTAGGGTGGTCATGCATGATATATTTACTTCAAATTTATTTAAATTTGGTTTAATATCCTATAAGAAATATATAAGTTTTAATAAGCATGATTCAGAAACAAGACCAGTGATTGGTTGGATTAGCGTAAAGCGCGCAGATAAGGACGTAAGTCGCGGTGCCGGATCACAATCATCGTCGGGACGAATCCCCTCTGCTCACCATTATTAAAACACGTAAGTTTTCTTGTAGGATTTTAAAACAAAATTAATTAAATATGAGTAAATTTTCAGGCATACTATCCAAAAAATATATTCTTGGTAAAAATATCAATAATGAACAAGATAATGATGATAATCAAATAAATTCTATTGAAGAAACCGTTAATAACATAGAACAAAGTTTGAATAATTGTACAATACCTAAAACTAATATTAATACAATATATAAAATAGGAACTTTTGATTATTTTCAAGGTTATTCTATTAAAATGACAGAACAAACTTTGTCTATTGGTCAAAACCAACAAAATTTACATTTGTTATCATCACGATCTATTCTAGAGCATAAAACGAAATATAAATTTTTACATGTTGGTTTAGTCCAAATGGCTATCAAGCCTCTATTTAGAATTGGAATAGATACCCCTGTTCTCCTTATTTTAAGAGACAAGAGACATAAAGATTTTCAAAATTCTATTTTAGCTATGGCTGAAACAAATATTGCTAACGGACCTATTTATTTCAATTGTTATCCAAATTTCTCTGTTGGATTATTTGATAAAAATATTTTAGATACTTTGGTTTTAACTATAGAAACAAAAAAATTAGAATTTAAAGATGATACAAAGCCTTTAGCAAAAATTTATCGTGTTTGTTACAAAACTATGACAACTACACTTGAACCAAAAACACGTTTATCAAGTCCTAGAAATGAAACAATTATTTTTGAAGCAAATACCAAAGTTCATACACCAAAAAGATTAAAATGGTCTGATATAACCCAATCATGTAATTGGAACTTACAAAATGTTATTGATCAAAAACCATTAGACTCTTCAAAACAAATCTCAAATATTATTGAATATAATGATGGTTATGTAGATATAAATTTTTCTTCCTTAAATATTTCATCATCCAGATTATCAACTTCTTTTATCCCAGAAACAGGCTCTTCAAAATCTTCGTTATTAAAGTCGAGATCTTTAAAACTAAAAATTGTTGACTATACTAATTCTATTCCCAGACCATTATATCAAGATGATCAAAATAGTGAAAATAGTCTTCCTAGTCCTACTAAATCAGATTTTATTGATAAACTTCAAAATTTTAAACAACAGTTATGAGTTCTAAAATACAAATTAATTGTTCACAAAATAATAAGCTTTGGGCTAATATGTTAAAAAGGCATTGGAAGATAAATTCTAATATATGCAAAACAATTCAACATTTAGAAGAAACTAAAACTCATGAAAATTATAATTTATACAAAATATCTCCATATACTAATAAATATAATAAACAAATAGAAAAAATTTCTAGGCTAAAGATAGGAATAAAAAAATACGAAAAATCAAGAAGCCATAATTTAGAATCGATAAAGCATATTTCTTCAATCCTAACAAAAACAAACTGTTAAATTGAATTTCTCGAATTTAGAATATCAAGTTGATTTTGATTACTTAAAAAATATTGAGTATTATAAAGATTATAACCATAACAAAAGACCTTGGCACGAGAAAAAAATTTCATACTACTTAAAATTTCTCCATTTAGGCCTTTGGGAAGACTATGTTTTATCAAATAAAATTCATTCTCCTTTTTTTCAATGGTTTGAATTAATTTATGCCCCTAAACATAAAATAAATGACCCATTTAAAAATGATTCTATCACTCCCATTTTGGAGAAAAAATATAAAGATATTATTTCTAATAAAGAAATTATTGCTAATTTTCCACCAAAATGAGAAATTATTATTAACGATATGTTTATTGCAACTCCTTTAGTTCAAGCCCCAAATCAATTAACTACTGAAAAGGGTCTTCAAAAAATTATTTACCAAAATAATTATGCAAATGAAACCTTATCTAGTATTACTGAGCATTTAGTTAAAATTGAAGAAAAAATTTTCAAAGATAAAAACGTTAACAAGCAAAATATGGCAAGCACTAGTAATTTAAGTTTTGTTCCTTGCCAAATCGATGGTAATTTTAATCTAGGAAATACAGATTTAATTAACGAATTGGAAAAAAGACTTTCAAAACATCATATCTCAAACACTAATAATATTAATACTCTTACGAATGAAGAATCTGAAAATAGTGATATTAATAGTGAAACAAATTTTGAAATTCTTGCTCGATAATTTGATACAAATGATGATATTAATCAACTCACTAATGACTTTTCAAATCTTAATAAAATTCATCAATCAAAGCAAAGCACTTTCGGAAAAAATCCAAAACCAACCATAAGAAATTATTGGAATAGACCCTCTCTTCCAGATGTTCAACTTGAAGAACGAAGTTTTCAATTTGATCGTTCTCAATATGATGGTAATTCTGTTTATGAATGGAATATTGATGGCCATTCTGAACATCAAATTATGAATATTGTACAAGAAATGACTATGGCTGCTAATGCTTATAAAGCTCATAATAATACTCAACTCCAAATTGTTAATATTATTACTTCTGGTTTTACTGGCAGTCTTAAAGGCTGGTGGGATTTCTATATTTCACAAGAAGAAAAGGATTATATTTTATCTGCTAAGAAAACTATTATAAAACAAGAAAATAATCAACAAATACAAACATTTGAAGATGATATGGTTAACACTTTAATTTTTGCTATTATCAAAAACTTTGTAGGGGATCCTACTACTTTTCAAGAAAAAACTTCAGAAATTTTAATGAATTTACATTGCAGAAAACTTACTGATTTTAGATGGTATAAAGATAATTATCTTGTTAAAGTTTTTTCAAGACCTGATTGTAAAGAGTCCGATTGGAAAGAACGTTTTATTGCTGGCCTTCCAAAAAACTCTTTGCGGAAAGAGTTAGACAAAAATTAAGAGAAAATTTTAATAATACCATCCCTTATCAAAATTTAACTTATGGAGATTTAATAAACTATATTAATAAAGAGGGATTAGCTGTTTGTACTGATCTTAGGTTTAAAGAAAAACTCAAAAAAGATAGAATTAACAGTAAAAATGAATTGGGAAATTTTTGCCAACAATATGGTTATCAGCCCTTGAATGGTCCGTCTACTTCAAAATCTAAAGTATTTAAGAAAAGATCTTCAGAATATTTCAAGAAAAAGAAATATAATCTTCCAGAAAATTATAAAAGGGGTAAAGATTACGTTTCGAAATCTAAAAAACCTTATAGACTAAATTATAAAAAATCTAAAAGAAAATCAAAAGATATTATTATTTGTCATAAATGTGGGCATAATGGTCATACAAGAAATAATTGTTGTGCTAAGACAAAAAATAAATGAGTTAAATGTCTCTGAAGACTTGAAAGAACAAATAAGAAAAATTATTTTAAATACTGATTCAGATTCCGATAAAAGTATTTCTGACTTTCAAACAAATGATTTAAATATTCTCGAAAATACTACTTCAAGTTCTGAAGATTCTGATATTTGCGAGTGTATTGGTAAATGTCACTGTAACAATTTAATCAATGTAATCACTAGTAGCTCCATTAATGTTCTTTCACAAGATGATAAAGATCTTTTAAACTCTCTTGATTCTATAAAAGATAAAAATATCCAAGAATTGCTAATAAAACAGATGCTTAAGAAAACTAATAACATAAATCCTACTAATAATGAAAATTTTAATTTAAAAAATATATACGAAAGATTTACTGAAGTAAAGCCAATTTTAATTTAAAAAATAACTATTTTTCTACTAAATTTCCTGATGCATTTATTTAAAAATGAAGACATTTTCCCTGCAAAAATTCTCGAGAAAGAAAGTCAGGAAGCGAGTTATTTTCTCCTTTTATAAATTCTATTTCGAAATCAAAGTTACCTAAGAGGACTTGCCAACGAGCAAAAATTTGCTTGGAAATAATATTTTTTACATCTTTTTCCAAAATACTTTTTGCAGATTGACAATCTATTCTTAATAAAAAACTTTTCATAAATAAATCATCTTCAAATTTCTTAATACATAAAACAATGCTTAAAATTTCCTTTTTGACAGTTGAATAATTTTTCTGTGTATCAGTCCATGCACCAGAGTAATATAGAACCAATTGCTCTTCAGTTGAGTTAACAAATTTTTGTTTTAAAATTCCTCCGAATCCAATATCACTAGCATCGGTTTCAACTATGATTTTGGCATCGGGATGAGGTAAATTTAAACATGGCAAAGTAGTGACCTTTTGTTTTATATATTTAATTATATTTGTATGTTTTCGAGTCTATGGTTCAGGATTGTCTTTTAATCGATTATAAAGCGGTTTACATATGATCCCTAAATCTTTGAAAAAATCATGGATATAATTTAAGCATCCTAAAAATCTTTGAAGCTGTTTTTTATCTTTAATTTCATCAAGAAATTTAGTAGAAAATTGCAAGCTTCTTGTTATAGGTCTAATAGTGTTTTTGACAATATCATGTCCTAAAAAACGAATTTCATTTTTAAATATATGCATTTTTGTTGCAGAGACAGCTAAACCATTTTGATAAATTAAATCATGAAATTGATTTAAATGTTTAAAATGTTGATCAATTGATTTTGAAAAAATTAGGACATCGTCGATATAAGCAATAGCAAAACTACTTATAGGAGTTATGATATCATTCATAATATTTTGGAATTCAGAATGAGCATTTGTTAATCCAAAAGGCATTACATTCCATTCAAAATGCCCAAAGGGAACATTAAAACCAGTTTTGTATTTATCTTCCTCGTGAAGTTGTATTTGCCAAAATCCTGATTTCATATCAAACTTTGAAAATATTTTTGAATCATAAAGCTTTTTTAGCAAATTTCGTTTATTAGGAATAGGATAACGAATCCATTCTAAAACTTTGTTTAAAGGTTTATAATTGATAACTAATCTTGGTGATCCTCTTTCTAATTCTGCGGCATTCATGACATAAAATGCTGAACAAGACCATGGTGATTTAGAACGTCTTATGAGTTTTTTATTTATTAAATCCTGAATTCATTTTTACAATAACTTTCTAATTCATTATTCATGTGAATGGCTCTAGATTTTGAAAGAATATCCTTTTCATTAAATTTTTTTATACATGGTAGTTTTACAATATGTTGCTTTCTACTCCAAAAGGCATTAGGAATATTAGAACAAACGTTTTTTTCAAATTTTAATTTTAATCCTGTTATTTTATTTTGAATATTATTATCACTTAATTGATTAGTTATTCGAACATTATTTATTTCGTTAATAAGATATTTGGCTTGTTGCGTTTTATAATTAAGGACATTAATCGTTGAATATAGAGGAGGTTCACAAAATTTAAATATAATTTCCTTTTCAAAAACATTGGTTCTTATACCATCATCATGAACCATAAAAGGATATAGTTTTGTAATGAAAGGTGTTCCTAGAATTAAAGGAGAAGAGAGATCTTTTACTAAAATTAGGTGAGTTTTATAACAGTAATCTTGGTCATTACAAATATGAACATCAGAAACTTTATAACTTACAATTAATTTTGTACCTCTGGCACCAGTAAGTCTAGATGTAGTTTTTTCATAAAATTGTGTAGGAAAAATTCCTTCTTGAATACAATTCATATCAGCACCACTATCAATTAAAGTAGTTAGGTTGATTTTAAAATTATCCTTGACTAAAGTAATTTGAGTGTTCCATTTTTGAGAAACTTGATTATTTATAAGTTTACCAATAGTTACATTTTCAATTTTATTTTCTTCTTCTTTATTAATTTCTATATTTTTGTTTTTAAAAGTAGAAGGTTTTTCCTTTTCTAAAATTAAAATTTTATTTTTTATTTCTTTTATTTCTTGTTTTACTATTTTTAATTCTTCTTGAAGTTCTTGCATAGAAATTGGCTTTGTTTCAGTAAATCTTTCGTATATATTTTTTAAATTAAAATTTTCATTATTAGCAGGAGTTATGCTATTAGTTTTATTAAGCATCTGTTTTATTAGCAATTCATGGATATTTTTATCTTTTATAGAATCAAGAGAGTTTAAAAGATCTTTATCATCTTGTGAAAGAACATTAATGGAGCTACTAGTGATTACATTGATTAAATTGTTACAGTGACATTTACCAATACACTCGTAAATATCAGAATCTACAGAACTTGAAGTAGTTTTTTCGAGAATATTTAAATCATTTGTTTGAAAGTCAGAAATACTTTCATCGGAATCTGAATCAGTATTTAAAATAATTTTTCTTATTTGTTCTTTCAAGTCTTCAGAGACATTTAACTCATTTATTTTTGTCTTAGCATAACAATTATATATATATATATATATATATATATATATATATATATATATATATATATATATATATATATATATACATATAAGGTTGTTAGGTATATTCACTTTACCCATATATATATATATATATATATATATATATATATATATATATATATATATATATATATATATATATATATATATATATATATATATATATATATATATATATATATAATAAAAAAGAGCATTTGTGTACATTTTTATAAAATAAGTGTTTGTATATATATATTTTTTTTATAATGACTGAATTCAATTTAGTACCACTCTTCCCGCCAGTCCGCACTTCCCCGAATCTTTCTCTTTCTTTTGGAGTGAAAACAGTAATGGAAATGAGTCATTTCACAGATAATGCTTACCGAGGAAAAATATACTTTAGCATTGCAACTACGAAAATAAGAGTTCAGCCTTAACCAGTTCTTTCTATTTATCCCTTATTCAGATAGAATCGTATTTAAGAGAGGAACGTAAGCCAACTCACAACTCTCATTAGCGAAGCGTTAGTAGCAATCTTTCTATCAATTATTTTCCTTGCCATCTTGATTGCCGCTCCACACTTTACCTTTCTTTCCGGAAAAGAATTGAACCCTCACTCATCCCATCTCCCCTTCCTCCAACTGCGCTTAGACCGACACCGACAGTGGCAAGAGCTTCTTCTTTGTTTACAGCTTGAGCAGATTCGAATCCGAACCTTTTTTTTTAGTAACTATAGTGATTCATTCCCTTTCTCTTCCTTCTTTCCCAGAGCCACTGGCTCATTTCACTCTCTTTAAATAAGACCAGGAGTCACTCGCTTCCTAAAGCACGGGAAAGAGAGAAGATCTCTTATTTATGCCCACTCTTCAAAATTGAATTTCCCTTCTTCCAAGAGCTAAATCGATGGCACTTGGGATCCTTCCCTAAACTAAAGAATTTACTTACCTTGCACCGGTATCATTTAGCTTGAGTCGGGAACTCCTGTTTACCTTGAGACAGGTATTCTTTATTATAGATATCACCGTTCAAGCGGAAGACTAATCAGACTTTCTCTCGTCCAAAGCATGAGTGAACGGTCGATTCTCTACGAGAGGATTCATTTACAGCCGAAATTTTATTCTCATATGTTCTCGCAATAAGAAATATTATCGATTATATATATATATATATATATATATATATATATATATATATATATATATATATATATATATAATAAAAGAGTATTTGTGTACATTTTTATAAAATAAGTGTTTGTATATTTTTTTTATAATGACATGTTTGTATACAAATACATTTATTATTAAATAGGTGTTTGTATATATTTTTTTTTTATAAAATACGTGTTTGCTTACAATTTTTTATAAAAAATAGATTTGTATATATTTATGCATTTTCACATCACTAGGTTTTATAAATATGTATTAAAAATAAAAATAAAAATAGTTTTATAAATAGGTATCTTGCATACAAAATATTTATAGAATAAAAATTTATTATATAGGTATTTTGTATACAAAAATGTTTTACAAAAAAGGTTTTTATATAGAAAAAAAAAAGGTTTTTATTTGAAAAATATGATTTTATACAACAAACAAAACATATTCGAAACAAAATTTTGAAGAAAAAAAACGTATAAAACTAAATTTAGGATGAATTCGTAACGAAAATTTGTAATCTAGACGAAAAGTGTAAATTTTCGACAAAATTTGTAATAAAATTTAAATTATGGGCCAGAAGTGTATTTTTAAAGTGAGCTCACTTGTTATATCAAGCATTACTAGAACTAAAAAAACATTTTTTGAGGTCAAAATATAAATCGAACATTACTAAATTACTAAAACTAAATAGATCATAAGACCAAAATATAAGAACTTCTATGAAGTTTTCCCTATATTTGTGATATCGAGCATTACTAGAATTAAAAATATCACCAAGCATATTTTTGAAAGTTTCTCTTACGGTTCAATGCAAAATAATCCGTCTTGCACAACCAAGTTAATGATATGTGCAACATATTGACTATGGTATAATAATAATAATAATAATAATAATAATAATAATAAAAATAAAACACTCCGTTGCAAATTGGTTTATATTTTAGATTTAAACCATGTTAAGTGACCGGAACCCGATAAACCTATTAAAAGTTGACAATTGAAAAATTGGACACATGTGTGGGTTATTCTGAAAAAAAAAAAAAAAAAAAAAAAAAAAAAGTTTAGGTTTAAAAAAGATCCGAAAACTAATTTTAACAATAATCATTAATATTAATGTGATTTGAGTCGAAAAAGAAAGACAAATAGATAAAAAGTTAGTGATTAAGTCATGTTTTAGAAACTATTTATTCAGATCAAGTAAAAAAGAAACAAACATATATGCTCTACACGCTAAATCCTTAACTTGTTAAGCAAAGTAAAAAAAAAACACCCATTGATGAATGAAGATCCATACAATCTTATTTGTAGAGATAACCGAATTATACGTTTTATAGGTGCTTGGACTTATGATCAGGATATGCATAGTCAAAGATTCCACAAAAAAACCCTTAAAAAACGCTATATATACAAACCTGTAGTCAAGAAAGGTCTAAATTGCCGATATCTAGTTCACTGTATAGTATTATCATAGTAATGATAACAATATAAGATTAAGTTAATGAGCAAATAGCAACTCAATACATATCTCTCCTATGTGGAGAAAATAGATAGTGTAGCATATTACAAACACACAAGTTATCAAATATACATACTCTATTAAAGTTGGACACAAAATTACCAACTATATTGCTTCACGAGTACTATAATTATAAACAAGTTATCAAAATATACACAAGAAGCTTGTACCTTGTAGGGGTTTATTCCACAATCTTGTTCATAAAGAGGATGAACATATATCCTCAACCCCATCAACAAGCATAGACACATAAACAACACCTCCATTGTTTTCAGGAACTCGGAGCTCCAATCTCCAGTTCCAAGCTTTAGGCTTTAACAATTGTAGATAATGTAATCGAACTAAATTCACTATTTGGATTCAATAACTCATATGTAGATTAGGATAAATCGGATTCAAGAACAGCAAGTGGGGCAACGAATCAATCCGTTTTCATTGCAATCTGGGCAGCGAATCAACTGATCTTCATCTTCATCAAAGACTTTCTTGCTTCCACTACAATTCGCACAAGGGATGAATCTAACATCTCCACATGCATCACAGACCTGCCATGGCCCAATTGCACGAACAGGAAGCCCTTTCAGAAGCTTTGCCAGCTGACCAGTCTCGTGAAGCTGTTTGATGACATCTGCGCCGCCTATGTAATTTCCTTTGATGAAGACTTGAGGTAAACTCACTTGTTTTTCACCCAAGACACTCAAGAGCTCCTTTCGATATGAAGAATCCATTGAGATATCTCGTTCGTCGATATGAACCCTAAAAAACTTGAGAATCATCCTTACAGCGTAACAATCCTCATATGTCCTTCGAATCCCTCGTAAACTTGTGAAGTAAATAACAACACGATCTTCTGTTCCAGGTAACCGAATCGGAGCTGATTCATATGGAGATGATAGGGAGGAAAGTTTAGAATCCGAAGAAGAAAACGACTTCTCCGATTTCAATTTTGTTTGAGATTGAGAATCGTCCGATGAGGGTTTCGATGCTTTCCGTGCCTCGAAGATGCTACAGAGGGCCCTGACCTTGCCTTTAATAGAATCAAAAGATGAATCGGAGACTTTCTTGACAGACGCAGTACGTTGGATAGAAGAGTAAGGATAGGGTTTTACAGGGAAATCGGTGGACGCCGAGTTTATGGTGTAAGATCGATTATAGATCGACGATGATTTCTGGTCATCGGAACCATACATCTTTACGTTTCTTCTGCTCACAACAGCTTAGCTTAATCAACTTGTAAACTCGAATTCAGCAACAAAACTAGCGTTTTGAGTCTGAAAATTAGGGTTTTCGTTAGAATTGGGGAAAATAGCTGGTGGGTTTGGCGGAAATTTTGCAGAAATTTTGATAGGATGCCTGAAATTGTGGATTTGATGTTGTTGGCGTGTATTCAAAGCAAATATAGAATGAAAAGGATATGCCGCGGAGCTTTTTGAAAAGTTGTCATGTATGAGGTCGTTGTTCATGTTTGAGGACCCTTTCCTACTTTGATTTTGGGCACAACGGTTACATCACACATGTTCTATTTGGGGTTTCTTTCTTTATTGTGTTGTGGATTTGGTTGCAAGTCAAAATTGAGTAGCCCCATCTAATTTATTAAAGTTTATTAGCTATGTTATATCCATCACTTATTTTAATTTTGAATTTTGAAATCCAAACTCTTACTTGGATTTAACATGTTTCCTTTTAACTTCTTCTAAATCTCAATTTTAAGTTTAGTTATGTTTTACATTTTAGACTAAACTGCATTTTAGAGGTCAGGGACAAATTTAAGAAGATAACTATTTCAGTAGCAATAGAAACTTAGGACGACGTAAGTTGTCAAACCACAAAAATAATGGACAAAACCATAAAAACTTAGGACTTAAGTTGGCAAAACACAAAAGTCAGGGACCAAAATCATACCAAGAAAAATGCTTAAAAATAAGCATAAAATGAAATTATGTTGAAACTGATTATATATACTATGAGGGTAAATATGAAAGTTTATAAAATAGAAGGGATGGAAATAATATTTTAAAAAGTTCAAAGAGAAAGGCGAATCGGATATTTTAGAAAGTTCAAAGTTGAAGGATAAAAATGATATTTTAAAAAAATAAAAAGGTGAAAATTGAGCACTTAGCAAAGGTGTGAGACCAAAGTTATTAAATAACAAAAACAACGGGGTAAACGGCATTTTAAAATGTAAATGAGTGAAAATGTGTAACAACGTAAAATTCCAATTAAAATTTTTTTTTTCATTTTTAAATCATGGAATGTAAATCATATCATCATTTCAAAACATAACAACAGTGTTTTCAATACAACTCCCAAGATCTCTATAACATAAGCTCCATCAGTGTGGGTGTGTACGAGTCAAGCCTTCGCCTTCCCGCGATCCTCGCTGATACCTGAAACATCAAACACAACAACTGTAAGCATAATTTCTTAGTGAGTTCCCCAAAATACCACATACCACAAATACGCCACTCAAGGCTAAACCCGACCCTCCGGTCAAGATGTCTCGGCGGGACCCTCCAGTCTTGCAGCTCGTCAGACCCTCCGGTCCAGTCATAGCTCGTCGGACCCTCCAGTCCCCGGTTTGAGTTCAGTTACGCCCGAAGGTGTACCCGAATCCCTCAAACCAAGGCTCTGATACCAACTTGTAACGACGTAATTTTTAAAACCAATTTTTCATTTTTACAAACATCAAAAACATCGAGTAATAATTTAGATTCCAATGTAAACAATATTGTCACGACCGATTACATAACAAAGATCACAAAAATAGTTTCCCCCGAGTGTGTGTGCGATCACGCCGACGCCTTCCCACGGTCCTCGCTAGTACCTGAAACACATAACACAAAAACTGTAAGCATAAATGCTTAGTGAGTTCCCCAAAATACAACCTACACACATACGCCCTTCCAGGCCCTAACCTTCCAGTCCATGTGTCTCAGGGGACTTTCGTCCCGACTGGGTAAACCTTTCGGTCCTACCCACGTCAACCTTACAGTCCATTTTACAACGCCTTCCGGCCCATAACATAATGTCTTCCGGCCCATATCAAGCATATCATACATGGCACATATAACGATTAACTTATCACACATAATGCATATATCTCATATTATATTCGACCTCCCAGTCACACAGTCAAACCCTTCCGGGTACAGTATAGTGAGAAGACTCACCTCGTATATCTCGATAACTCGCGAACCCTGGAAATCACTCGTGCTCGAACCCCCGAGCTATAATCCTCCTATAACATCATATATCTCTAATTAATACTTGTACCACTAAGGTTGACCATCCCTATCAAGTCAACACTGGTCAACTCTGGTCAACAGTCAATGGTCAATTTGACCAGACTCGGCGAGTGCACTAGAGCGACTCGACGAGTCTAAGTGTTTTCACCAACTCGCAAGGATTTCCCCTTTGACACGTCGAGTACTCCCCTGACTCGACGAGTTCCACCTGGTCATGAATCGCAGGGCCACCGCGACTCAACTCACCGAGTCGCAAGGACAACTCGGCGAGTTCCAGCTCGACCCAGTCCACTTGTCAATCCCTCTCTAACTCCCCGTGACTCACTGAGTCAACCATAACTCGGCAAGACCACTCACTAAGTGGTTAAGGACAATCTTCATGCTACTCGTCGAGTCTGTTTTTCAGACTCGGCGAGTCCATGCCATGCATCGACTCAAACTTGCTTCTGAGGTCAGATCCGCTCCATAAACTCATAGATCTGGCCCTCCTAAGCTCATTTATCACGTAAAGTCACAATTTTGGCCACCATGCAACACTTACAAGGTTCTTTTTTGAGAAATGACCACTAATATTGTAACGACCCGTTCCCGGTATGTTGATTTATTGGTAATTATAGTGAGTTTTCTAGAGGGACTCGGCGAGTTCTAGCCTGACTCGCCGAGTCGGGTCGCGTCTGAGGGCACGCGTGAGCTGGGGACTCGACGAGTCCATGTCCCCGACTCGGCGAGTCCACCTGTCTGGGTGAAACCCTAAAATCCCCGGGTTGCCCACTATTTATACCACCTTATAGCCCCCATTCTCGCCTCCCTCACCCTGAGAACACAGTGTTAGAGCCCCAAACCTCCATTGAAGAGCTTATTTGTGTTTGGTGCCCTCTTTGTGAAGGTGTGAAGAAGGAGAAGAAGGAAGAAGCAAGGAGAAGGGTTGGAGTGCAAAGATCCAAGGCCAAATCAGAGTTTATTGAGGTATTTTCGGAGTCCCATCTTATTATATGCTTTAAACTTCCATTAGGGCTCTCCTAAGAGCTAGTTGGTGCTTGTTTCAATCCTTTCTCTTGCATGAACGTCTTATTAAGTCGAAATATCTATGGATCTGAATGTTGGGGTGTTGTAGAGCCCAGATCTACTGTCTTTTTGGGGTTGTATTGCATGTTAGCCATAGATTTACTCATTTTATGCATCTTTTAGCCTTATTTCCCTTATTCATGAGGTTGTGCACGTAAAGTTGGAAACTTTACGTGGTAAAACAGCTTATTGGACTCAGATCTATCAATTGTATGCATTGGATTCAAACAAAATCAAGTAAAAATCTGTTGCATGGCGGCGACTCGCCGAGTCGGAAGAACGACTCGACGAGTTGGGTCGCGAGTCCCGAGTTCTTCAGTTTAATCAGTGTTGAGTGGACGAGGTGAGTTAGGGAGTGGACTCAGCAAGTTGAGAGTAGACTCAGTGATGAAGGGACTCGGCGAGTTTGTTCATACAACTCGGCGAGTCCAAGGCAATCTTCTTGGGGATCAAGAACAACTCGTCGAGTCTGTTCATACGACTCGGCGAGTCGGATGAAGATTGTCTGAGTTCTTGGATCCAGAGGGTACTCGTCGAGTCGATGCCACACTTGACGAGTAGCAGCATGAAGAGCTGAGAGATGAGACTAGGACTCGGCGAGTTGGGTAGCCCGACTCGGCGAGTCAACCCAGAGTGAGTTGACTTTGACCAAGGGTAAAAGAGTCATTTTACCCCCAAGGGTAGTGTTAGTATTTGATTGAGTGTGTTTATGGATTTGTAGCCGAGGAGATTCAGGAGCAGCAGCCGTTAGCTTTCCGAGCCACACACTCGTCAGCTAGCTTACGAGGTGAGTTTCCCTCCAGTAAGGACGGGTCTAAGGCCACAATGCCGGCCCGTCTAGTTAGCAGTAGTTTCCGGACTTCGGTCCGATGTAGTAGTTAGTATGTTTGATGCCTTCGTGGTTCAGACAGGATTTATGCGCTATGTGTTATGTGTTTTATGTTATGTGTTCCGGGCTATGGCCCGATGCAGTATGCAGTATATTTGTTCATGCTAGATGATATGTTATGCTATGCTCAGTCAGTTCCGGACTCCGGTCCGATGCAGGGGACACGGTCCCAGTCAGTTCCGGACTTCGGTCCGATGCAGTCAGTTCCGGACTTTGGTCCGATGCAGTTAGTTCCGGACTTTGATCCGATGCAGTTAGTTCCGGACTTTGGTCCGATGCAGGGGACAAGGTCCCAGTCAGTTCCGGACTTCGGTCCGATGCAGTTTCCGGGCTTCGGCCCGATGCAGTGGGCAAGGCCCAATATGTGTTTATATGTTATTGTATGGTATGTGGTATTTTGGGGGAGCTCACTAAGCTTCGTGCTTACAGTTTCAGTTTTGGTTTCAGGTACTTCCGCAAGCAAAGGGAAGAGCTCGGGGTGACAGCATCGCACACACACACTACAGCACAGCTTTTGTCCTGGGGATAACTTTTTGATAATTTGGAATTGATGTAGTATGATACAATCTTCCGCACCGTATTTTATTATGTTTTAAGGTTACACCGCGTATGAGTTACGTTATGACACTTATATTATGGTTTGATTATATTGAAAAAAAAAAACGAAAATTTTTGGGTCGTATTTTTGGGTCGTTTCAAGTTGGTATCAGAGCTAGGGCACGGGTCGATGTGCTCGACGGGGACGTCGAACCCTATAATGGGGGGTGAAAGTGGGTTAGATCTGATCCCACATTGGCTGGGAAGGAGAACTAAGCATTCCTTATAAAGGGTGTGGATACCTTTCCTAACACAACGCGTTTTAAAGCCGTGAGGGCAGCAGATCCCATAAGAACTCTGCAGTTAAGCGTGCTCGGGCGGGAGTAGTACCGGGATGGGTGACCCCCTGGGAAGTCCTCGTGCCGAGTGGTCCAAAGCGGATAATATTGTGATACGTGCCAGAGGGGGGTGTTACAAATGGTAGGTGAAAGTGGGTTAGATCTGATCCCACATCGGCTGGGAAGGAGAACTAAGCATTCCTTATAAAGGGTGTGGATACCTTTCCTAACACAACGCGTTTTAAAGCCGTGAGGGCAACAGATCCCATAAGAACTCTACAGTTAAGCGTGCTCGGGCGGGAGTAGTACCGGGATGGGTGACCCCCTGGGAAGTCCTCGTGCCGAGTGGCCCAAAGCGGACAATATTGTGATACGTGCCAGAGGGGGGTGTTACAAGTTGGTATCAGAGCCCTGGTTTGAGGGATTCGGATACACTTTCGGGTGTATCTGAACTCAAACTAAGGGAAATAAAAGATTTTAATAAAATAAAAATGTTTTACAAACAGAATTTTGAAAACACTTAGAAAGAAAGAATTGTTTTAACAAGATAGAGGTGTGTGCATGCGGTCAGCCGAGCTCAAGTAAGTACTCCCAAATTACCCATACAAATTATTTGTTCAGTTTCAGTTTCAGTAGAACAGCATGCTAGTGTAGGACTAAGGATCTAGGGTATGCCTTATGTGCCTGCTTATGTGTTACAGCTTTATGAATATTGCATGCTAGAATTGGGTAGACAGCAGTAGGATAGCCTGTTTAGGTTATGCCTGATAGTATGAGCTTAGCATCCTATGCTAGTACAGTTTCTTGTTATAAGAATAGTGTTGCTGGAGTCTGTTTCCCTTATCCGAATGCTGCTTGCTTCGTGCTTGGTGGGGTTCCGAGTAATGGGAGTTAGCCATTAGGTGGACACGTTACACCACATGTAATCAGGTTTGAATAATCCCAGAGTGCTGGAACTGGCCCTACTGCGCAGCTCTTGTTTGAGTCCAACCGTTGTAGGGACGGATCTTTTACTTGAAGGATTATCCGATCCTCATCACATGTGATGGTGTTCAGGTGGTGGCTAACTGGCAGTACGAGGAGACCTACAGCAGCTGAGGACCAGTCGTATTGAGCTTGAGTTTTCTCTAGGGCAGGCCTAGGATGAGAGTAGCAGAGAACGGCAGTAGTAGAAGTGACTTGGTGGAGTCAAGGCAGTTCTTGAGGAAAGTACAGATAGATGTGGAAGGTAGTAGGGGCCCATACTACTGAAAGCAGAGGATCCGTAATCGAATTAAGGAAGGCCAAGACAAGACCAGGAAGCTAGTAGTAGTATCATGATCCCTTGAGATATTTCAGTGTTCTGATGTTGTTATGATATGTTTCAAAATGGTAGTTTTGCGTCCGAGGCCAGCAGCCGGCAGTTCAGATGCTGGAGGGGGATCAGGATCGGGATCAGGCCCGGAGGTCGGGCGGATGGATGAGCAGACTAGGGAGTTCCTTTCTTCTGAGGTTACCCGCATCATACTAGAGCAGACTCCTGTGATCTTCGGTTCGATCAAGGAGGGTATTTTAGAGCTGATGGATGAGAGATTGAGTACTTTCCGTGCCGAGATGGCGGCCGTGATGGGGTCGCGCACACTTACGTTCAGGGAGTTCAGGGCATGCGGGGCTCCTGACTATCATGGGGCACGGGACCCCATAGCGAGTACCAGGTGGTTGGCAGATGTGGCCAACGCATTCCGCACCAGCAGATGTCCCGAGGGGGACAAGGTCAGATTGGCCTCCTGTCTTCTGAAGGACAGGGCACGAGACTGGTGGGAGGAGGTCGGACATGCCATCGGGGATGATGCGGCACTGGATGCCATGACCTGGGCCGATTTCTCTACCAGGTTCAGAGCGGAGTTTGCACCGGTCATTGAGGTGCAACAGTTAGCTAGGGAGTTCCAGGATCTTACCCAGACTACCGAGACAGTGGCGGAGATCACCGCCAAGTTCAGGGAGAGGGCCCTTCTTGTTCCACAGTATGCAGCCGATGAGGAGATGAAGAAGGCCCGTTATCACGAGATGTTGCGGAGTGACATTCGTATGTTTGTGAGCCGGTCCAATTGCAAAACACTGGACGACATGATTGCTAGAGCCAGAGAGAGGGAGATTGATCTCGAGATGGAGAAGAAGAGGAAACCGGAGGCGGTTTCGGGTTTAGGCAGTGTGGGCAAAAAGCCCAAGGTTTCAGATCACAGGTCCAGGGGTCAGCAGAGCCACGGTCGGTGTGGCAAGTGTGGGAGATTGCACGAGGGGGCGTGCAAGGCAGGGAGTTACGGCTGCTACAAATGCGGTCAGACCGGGCATATGAGTAGGGATTGTATGGCCCCTGCCACTACGGTTACAGCATCGGATCTGATTTGCTTTCAGTGCAATCAAAGGGGACACAAAAGGTCCCAATGTCCCAGTTTAGCTGCAGCAG
Source organism: Lactuca saligna (assembly GCF_052625555.1). Classification (NCBI taxonomy): domain Eukaryota; kingdom Viridiplantae; phylum Streptophyta; class Magnoliopsida; order Asterales; family Asteraceae; genus Lactuca; species Lactuca saligna. The sequence continues at coordinate 149,797,826 of NC_136417.1, forward strand.
GGAAGGTGCTTGCACCCACCCCTGCCACCTTGAGGATCACGGATGGCCGGCAGGGCCAAGCTGATGCGCCAGTGGCAAAGAGCAGGGCATTTCAGATGACAGCAGAGGAGGCGCGAGCGACTCCTGATGTGGTGACGGGGTCGTTCTCGGTGAATGGCATCCCTGCTTTGGTATTGTTCGATTCGGGGGCCACCCGATCATTTGTATCGCTTGCGCTTAGCAAGAGATTTAGCAGAGCTCCAGGGGAGCTGGATTGCCCATTAGAGGTTGAGATAGCAGACGATAGGACCGTGAGGGTCGACAGAGTACATAGAGGGTGTTCCCTTCAGATATTTGAGGAGAAGTTTTCAGTGGATCTGATTCCTATTCCCCTGCGCGGGAATAAAGTTATTGTGGGCATGGATTGGCTAAGCCCCAATGGGGCGGTGATTGATTGTGAGCTACAGCTAGTGAGGGTTCGCACCCCCAGTGGGGGAGAGATAGTGATTCAGGGCGAGAGGCCCTAGCTAGGACCGATGTTTTGTTCCGCCGCAAGGGCGAGGCGCTATGTTCAGCAGGGTTGCGCCGGTTTTGTAGCTTACGTCTTGGATGCCCGGGAGAAGGGCAAGACGGCGATTGATGATGTTCCTGTTGTTCGTGACTACTCGGATGTGTTTCCCGAGGATTTGCCGGGGATACCTCCAGAGAGGTAGGTTGAGTTCAGGATCGACCTAGTTCCTGGTGCGGCTCCGATAGCCAAAGCACCGTATCGACTTGCTCCCCCTGAGATGCAGGAGTTGTCTACACAGCTTCAGGAGCTGTTAGACAAGGGTTTCATTCGGCCGAGCAGTTCGCCTTGGGGAGCGCCGATCTTATTTGTGAGGAAGAAGGATGGGTCGCATCGTATGTGCATTGATTATCGGGAGTTGAACAAAGTAACGGTGAAGAACCGTTACCCACTTCCGAGGATAGATGACTTATTTGATCAGCTTCAGGGAGCGTCTTGGTTCTCCAAGATCGACCTACGCTCCGGTTACCACCAGATGAGGGTTAGGGATGAGGATGTACAGAAGACTGCTTTCAGGACCCGGTATGGTCATTATGAGTTCGTGGTGATGCCATTTCGGCTCACCAATGCCCCAGCCGCGTTCATGGATCTCATGAACCGCGTGTGCAGACCGATGCTGGATCGGTCAGTGATAGTGTTTATAGATGACATCTTGGTGTATTCCAAGACCCAGGGGCAGCATGAGGAGCACCTGCGGGAGGTGTTGGAGACTTTGAGGAGGGAGAGACTTTTCGCAAAGTTCTCCAAGTGTGAGTTCTGGTTGCGCGAGGTGCAGTTTCTTGGTCATCTTGTCAACCAGAAGGGTATTTTGGTAGATCCGGCCAAGATTGAGGCCGTGATGCAGTGGGAGGTCCCGAGGTCTCCATATGAGATTCGGAGCTTCCTGGGGTTGGCAGGGTATTATCGGAGATTTATTCAGGACTTCTCCAAGATAGCAGTGCCGCTCACCCGACTAACCAAGAAGTCGGTGGTTTTTCGTTGGGGGCCTGAGCAGCAGGCGGCGTTCGAGACTCTCAGGCAGAGATTGTGCGAGGCTCCGATCCTTACCTTGCCAGAAGGAGTAGAGGATTTCGTAGTCTATTGTGATGCATCGATCACAGGTATGGGAGCAGTATTGATGCAGCGAGGCCATGTGGTAGCTTATGCCTCGAGACAGTTGAAGCCTCACGAGGCTAATTATCCTACCCACGATTTGGAGCTGGGGGCGGTTGTGTTTGCCCTCAAGATTTGGAGACATTACCTTTATGGGGTCCGCTGTACTATTTACACGGATCACAAGAGTTTGCGATATCTTATGGATCAGCCGAGTTTGAACATGAGACAGAGGAGATGGTTAGACGTGCTGAAGGACTATGACTGTGAGATCCTTTATCATCCAGGGAAGGCCAATGTGGTGGCCGACGCCCTGAGCCGCAAGGTGTCGACGGCCCCTATCAGAGGTCTGTGTATGAGGATGACAGTGATCACTCCCTTGTTGGAGCGGATCAAGGAGGCTCAGATGGAGGGTCTCAAGGAGGAGAGGCAGAAGTGTGAGAGGATAGTGGGCCGAGTAGCTTCATTTGATTATGACAGTCGTGGTTTGTTGACACTCCATGGTAGGATATGGGTACCGTACTGGGGTGGGGTACGGCAAGTATTGATGGACGAGGCTCATAAGTCTCGGTTTTCTATCCACCCAGGGGTGACGAAGATGTATCGAGATCTTCGATCTGATTATTGGTGGCCCTTCATGAAGAGAGATGTCGCTTGGTATGTGGAGAGATGTTTGACCTGCCGGAAGGTCAAGGTGGAGCACCAGAGACCTCACGGCAAGATGCAGCCGTTAGACATTCCCGTGTGGAAATGAGAGGATATCACCATGGATTTTGTCACCAAACTCCCTAGGACCGCATGCGGGGTGGACTCGATATGGGTAGTAGTGGATCGGTTGACGAAGAGTGCCCATTTTATTCCGATTCAGGAGAGTATATCGGCGGAAAAGTTAGCCGATATCTATGTGTGAGAGATTGTGGCACGTCATGGAGTGCCGGTATCGGTGGTGTCGGACCGAGATGTTCGTTTCACGTCCAGATTCTGGAAGCGATTCCACAACGAGATGGGTACTCGTCTCCATTTTAGCACCGCTTTCCATCCTCAGAATGACGGGCAGAGCGAGAGGACGATTCATACTCTCGAGGACATGCTTAGGGCATGTGTTCTAGACTTTGGGGGCAGTTGGGATACGTATCTTCCGTTAGCGGAATTCTCGTATAACAACAGTTATCATGCGAGCATTGATCGACCTCCTTTTGAGATGTTATATGGCAGGAAGTGCAGGACCCCGATTTGTTGGGGCGAGGTCGGTCAGCGAGTCATCGGGAGCACCGAAGTGGTGCTCAAGACGACTGAGTTGATCCAGCAGGTCCGTAGTAGGCTGCAGACTGCGCAGAGTCGGCAGAAGAGCTACGCCGACAGGAGGCGTTCGGACTTGGAGTTCCAAGTGGGAGATATGGTTCTTCTGAAAGTCTCACCTTGGAAAGGTGTCATCAGGTTCCGGAAGAGGGGCAAATTGGGCCCCAGATTTATTGGTCCTTTCAGGGTTTTGGCCCGGGTGGGTCGGGTTGCTTACCGGTTAGATCTTCCTGAGGAGCTTAGTTTGATACACAACACCTTCCACGTGTCGCAGTTGAGGAAGTGTTTGGTGGATGAGACAGCAGTCGTTCCCTTAGAGGACATTCAGGTTGATAGCAGCCTAAATTATATCGAGAAGCCGGTCGCGATTCTGGAACGGAAGACCAAGACCTTGAGGAACAAGGTAATTCAGCTAGTAAAGGTGCAGTGGCAGCACCGGAAGGGGTCTGAATGGACGTGGGAGGCCGAGGACGAGATGAGAGCGCACTACCCGGAGTTGTTTGCAGATCCAGCCGTAGCAGACTTCGAGGACGAAGTCTGAGACAAGTGGGGGAGAATTGTAACGACCCGTTCCCGGTATGTTGATTTATTGGTAATTATAGTGAGTTTTCTAGAGGGACTCGGCGAGTTCTAGCCTGACTCGCCGAGTCGGGTCGCGTCTGAGGGCACGCGTGAGCCGGGGACTCGACGAGTCCATGTCCCCGACTCGGCGAGTCCACCTGTCTGGGTGAAACCCTAAAATCCCCGGGTTGCCCACTATTTATACCACCTTATAGCCCCCATTCTCGCCTCCCTCACCCTGAGAACACAGTGTTAGAGCCCCAAACCTCCATTGAAGAGCTTATTTGTGTTTGGTGCCCTCTTTGTGAAGGTGTGAAGAAGGAGAAGAAGGAAGAAGCAAGGAGAAGGGTTGGAGTGCAAAGATCCAAGGCCAAATCAGAGTTTATTGAGGTATTTTTGGAGTCCCATCTTATTATATGCTTTAAACTTCCATTAGGGCTCTCCTAAGAGCTAGTTGGTGCTTGTTTCAATCCTTTCTCTTGCATGAACGTCTTATTAAGTCGAAATATCTATGGATCTGAATGTTGGGGTGTTGTAGAGCCCAGATCTACTGTCTTTTTGGGGTTGTATTACATGTTAGCCATAGATTTACTCATTTTATGCATCTTTTAGCCTTATTTCCCTTATTCATGAGGTTGTGCACGTAAAGTTGGAAACTTTACGTGGTAAAACAGCTTATTGGACTCAGATCTATCAATTGTATGCGTTGGATTCAAACAAAATCAAGTAAAAATCTGTTGCATGGCGGCGACTCGCCGAGTCGGAAGAACGACTCGACGAGTTGGGTCGCGAGTCCCGAGTTCTTCAGTTTAATCAGTGTTGAGTGGACGAGGTGAGGTAGGGAGTGGACTCAGCGAGTTGAGAGTAGACTCATTGATGAAGGGACTCGGCGAGTTTGTTCATACAACTCGGCGAGTCCAAGGCAATCTTCTTGGGGATCAAGAACAACTCGTCGAGTCTGTTCATACGACTCGGCGAGTCGGATGAAGATTATCTGAGTTCTTGGATCCAGAGGGTACTCGTCGAGTCGATGCCACACTCGATGAGTAGCAGCATGAAGAGCTGAGAGATGAGACTAGGACTCGGCGAATTGGGTAGCCCGACTCGGCGAGTCAACCCAGAGTGAGTTGACTTTGACCAAGGGTAAAAGAGTCATTTTACCCCCAAGGGTAGTGTTAGTATTTGATTGAGTGTGTTTATGGATTTGTAGCCGAGGAGATTCAGGAGCAGCAGCCGTTAGCTTTCCGAGCCACACACTCGTCAGCTAGCTTACGAGGTGAGTTTCCCTCCAGTAAGGACGGGTCTAAGGCCACAATGCCGGCCCGTCCAGTTAGCAGTAGTTTCCGGACTTCGGTCCGATGTAGTAGTTAGTATGTTTGATGCCTTCGTGGTTCAGACAGGATTTATGCGCTATGTGTTATGTGTTTTATGTTATGTGTTCCGGGCTAAGGCCCGATGCAGTATGCAGTATATTTGTTCATGCTAGATGATATGCTATGCTATGCTCAGTCAGTTCCGGACTCCGGTCCGATGCAGGGGACACGGTCCCAGTCAGTTCCGGACTTCGGTCCGATGCAGTCAGTTCCGGACTTTGGTCCGATGCAGTTAGTTCCGGACTTTGATCCGATGCAGTTAGTTCCAGACTTTGGTCCGATGCAGGGGACAAGGTCCCAGTCAGTTCCGGACTTCGGTCCGATGCAGTTTCCGGGCTTCGGCCCGATGCAGTGGGCAAGGCCCAATATGTGTTTATATGTTATTGTATGGTATGTGGTATTTTGGGGGAGCTCACTAAGCTTCGTGCTTACAGTTTCAGTTTTGGTTTCAGGTACTTCCGCAAGCAAAGGGAAGAGCTCGGGGTGACAGCATTGCACACACACACTACAACACAGCTTTTGTCCTGGGGATAACTTTTTGATAATTTGGAATTGATGTAGTATGATACAATCTTCCGCACCGTATTTTATTATGTTTTAAGGTTACACCGCGTATGAGTTACGTTATGACACTTATATTATGGTTTGATTATATTGAAAAAAAAAACGAAAATTTTTGGGTCGTATTTTTGGGTCGTTTCAAATATTGAAACCCTAGCCTCCAACCCAAAAGGAAGGGCATAAAGCATATCATTTGGGACTTTCTGGACCTGCTAAGGTCTAGATCTAGGTACCATATCTCCATGGGACCTCTCACACTTCAATTACAAAGCAACTAAGGCAAGAAGAAACCCTAGATTTGACCATATCAACAAAAACACGGAAATAAGCTCTGAAAGATACCTCAAGAAGCTTCCCTTGGCGAAATGGAAGTAGATCCAAGCTCCCAACTCTTCTAGCTTGACTTTCCCCCTTCCTTTCTTGAAAAAACACACAAATTTGGTGAACAATAGCCTCTTATCTCACTCACAGGAGCTCTCAGCTGCTTTTGTGCTCTCAAGGATCAAGGTGGCCGCAATGAAGGGCCATAAGATCCTTTAAATAAAGCTTAGGACCGGAAAATTAGGGTTTCATCAAACAGCGCGGACTCGCCGAGTCCATCCCTTGGACTCGCCGAGTCCAGGCGCGAACCCGCGTCCAGAACCGCGACTCTACTCGGCGAGTTCGAGCTCCAACTCGCCGAGTCCCCTCACAAAACACCAAAAATATGCGAATAAAAGATACCTGGAAATCCGGACTGTTACAATTCTCCCCCACCAGAACTAGATTTCGCCCTCGAAGTCTCGCTCTGTAAATAGCTCCGGATGCTGCTCACGCATCTCATGCTCCGGCTCCCAGGTCATCTCTGAACCTTTCCGATGCTGCCACTGGACCAACACCAGGGGTACCTCCTTGTTCCTCAAAACCTTGATCTTCCGATCTCTGATGGCCACTGGTCTCTCGACATAATTTAGGCTCGCATCTACCTGAATATCCTCTAATGGAACCACTACCGATTCGTCGGCTATACACTTCCTCAGCTACGACACATGAAAAGTGTCGTGAATCTGCCCCAACTCTGCTTGCAAATCCAAACGGTAGGCTACCCGGCCTACCCTCGCGATCACACGGAAAGGACCAATGTATCGGGGCCTTTCCAAGGAGAGACCTTCAGGAGTACAAGATCGCCGACCTGAAACTCAAGCTCGGACCGGCGTCTGTCTGCATAACTCTTCTGTCGGCTTTGGGTGGTCAACAACCTCTGCCTGACCTGCTGAATCTTCTCGGTCGTCTGGAGTACGATCTCCGTGCTACCCATCACCCGCTGCCCCACCTCACCCCAGCAGATGGGGGTGCGACACCTCCGTCGATACAACAGCTCAAAGGGTGGCATACCAATGCTCGAATGATGGTTGTTGTTATATGAAAACTCTGCTAAAGGTAGATAGGTGTCCCAGCTCCCTCCGAAATCCAAAACGCATGCTTGGAGCATATCCTCAAGCGTCCGAATCGTCCGCTCACTCTGACCGTATGTCTGGGGATGATATGCGGTACTAAAATGCAGTCTAGTACCCAATTCCTCATGGAACTTCTTCCAGAACCTAGAAGTGAAACGCACATCACGATCAGAAACAATCGAGATCGGCACCCCATGTCGCGATACCACCTCCCTCATGTATAATTCCGACAACTTCTCCGCAGAAGAGCTCTCGCTGATGGCCAGAAAGTGAGCGCTCTTCGTCAAACTATCTATGGTCACCCAAATCGCATCGACTCCCCTCGCAGTCCGCGACAATTTGGTGATAAAATCCATGACAATCTGTTCCCACTTCCATTCGGGAATATCTAGCGGCTGCAATTTACCGTGTGGTCGCTGGTGCTCGGCCTTGACCTGCCGACAAGTCAAGCATCTCTCAACAAACCGTGCAACATCCCTTTTCATATAGGGCCACCAATACTCCTTCCTTAGGTCCAAATACATTTTCGTAGCCCCGGGATGAATCGAGAATTTCGATCGATGCGCTTCCTCCATCAAAATAGCACGCACACCACCCACAAGCGGTACCCAAATCCGATCCTGAAAAGTCATAAGCCCTCAGCCATCCGTGACGAATCCTGATACCTGACCTACAACCCGCTCCCTCTTCTGGTTTTCTGGTTTCACAGCCTCAGCCTGAGCTCCTCGAATAGTATCCAAAATTAGGGTCATTACCGTCAACCTCAAACAAATATCTCGGATCGGGGCGCTTTCCGTCCTATGGCTCAACGCGTCGGCTACCACATTAGCCTTGCCTGGGTGGTACAGGATCTCACAATCGTAATCCTTCACAACATCCAACCACCTCCTCTGTCGCATATTCAGATTTGGCGGATCCATCAAGTACTTCAGGCTCTTGTGGTCCGTGTATATGGTACACGGAACCCCATTAAGATAATGCCGCCAGATCTTGAGGGCAAACACCACAACCCCCAATTCCAGGTCGTGGGTGGGATATCTCGACTCATGAGGCTTCAACTGCCTCGAAGCATACGCTATCACATGACCCCTATTCATAAGCACCGCCCCAAACCCGATATAGATGCATCACAGTACACCACGAAATCCTCCATCCCTTCCGGGAGTGCGAGCACCGGAGCCTCGCACAATTTCTGACGAAGCATCTCGAATCATGACTGCTGCTCCGGTCCCCATGAAAACACAACACCCTTCCGGGTCATCCTAGTAAGTGGCACAACAATCTTGGAGAAATCCTTGATAAACGTGCGATAATATCCAGCCAAACCCAGAAAACTCCTGATCTTAGTGGGCGATCTCGGCACCTCCCACCTCAATACCGCCTCAATCTTGGCCGGGTCGACCAATATCCCTTTCTGGTTAACAAGATGCCCGAGGAACTGGACCTCTCGTAACCAGAAATCACACTTGGAGAATTTGGCATACATCCTCTCCGATCTCAATACCCAAAGAATCTCCCTCAAATGTTCCTTATGCTGATCCCTAGACCTCGAATACACCAAAATATCATCGATGAATACGATCACCGACCGATCCAACATCGGCCGGCACACTCGGTTCATAAGATCCATGAACGCAGTCGGGGCATTGGGGAGCCCAAAAGGCATCACCACAAACTCATAATGTCCATAACGAGTTCTGAAAGCAGTCTTCTGGATATCTTCCTCTTGAACCCTCATCTGATGATACCCCAACCTCAAGTCTATCTTGGAGAACCAAGATGCCCCCTGTAACTGATCGAACAGATCGTCGATCCTAGGTAACGGATACCGATTCTTAACCGTCAACTTGTTCAACTCCCGGTAATCGATACACATCCGGTGTGAACCATTCTTTTTCTTGACGAACAAAATCGGCGCTCCCCAAGGTGAGCTACTCGGTCAAATGAACCCCTTTCCCAACAGCTCCTGAAGCTGCGAGGATAACTCCTGCATTTCCGGTGGAGCGAGACGATAAGGCGCCTTGGCGATGGGTGCCGCTCCCGGAACCAAATCGATACGAAACTCCACTTGCCTCTCCGGAGGCACACCCGGTAACTCTTCGGGGAACACATCCGAAAACTCGCATACAACAGGAACATCATCAATCGAATTAGGCCTCCCCGTGGCCACTCGAGTATCCATCACATAGGCTATGAATCCATTGCAGCCCTACTGCAAACTCTGCCTTGCCCTGGCAGCCGAACAAAACGCCGACCCACACAGGGTCCCTTCACCATAAACCGTAAGCACTCCCCCACTAGGGTCTCGAATCGTCACCAGCTGTCTCTCGTAGTCAATGACTGCCCCAAACTTACTCAACCAGTCCATGCCCACGATAACACAGACATCCCCCATAGCTATAGGAACCAAGTCTGACGATCAACCATCTGAGGCTCGGCCTCCTCCCTTGCCTGCGTCTCAAGCTCAATCTCCCTCTTCCGGGCGTTCACCTAGAGCTCAGCAAATGTCTGGTAAGTCGAGTTCGCCACGAACTTACGAATATCCCTCCTCAGTATGCTCAGATAACGGCTCATGCGAGCCTGCTCCGTGGATACCTGCTCCGGGCAAAACAATGCCCGCTCATGAAACATCCTCGTAATCTCTGTCACCGACTCAGTCCCCTGCTTGAGGGTCAGAAACTCCTAGGCTAGACGTTCCCTCTCCACCTGGGGAACATACTCATCACGAAACATCGCAGTAAACCTCTCCCAAGTTACTGCAGTCAACTCTGCTGTCGAATAGCTTGCGGTCACAAACTTCCACCAGTCCTTCGCCCCCAAGCGAAGCTGGTTGAGGGCAAATCGCACCCTCAAGTGCTCCGGAAACGAGCATGTATAGAAACACCCCTCAATATCTGAGATCCACCTCATTGCGGAGATCGGGTCCTGTGTACCATCAAACTCTGGTGGTTTCGTGTTGCTGAACTCTCGGTACAGCAACGAATCACCACCCTGGGGTCTCGCAGCAGCAACAGCTGTTGTAGCTGCAACAACAGCAACATCAGTCAAAGCAGCGTATCGCTCGTCAAACGTATCGATCAGTGTGGTCTTAATAGACCCGAACATCTCTGGAATCTCAGCTCTGATGGCAGCAGCCACCTCCTCATGGATGATCTGACGAATCTCCTCGTCACTCATCCCACTGCTCTCGATGGTATGGCGTGTCCTAACCATGATCAATCACTGAAATACAACATAAGAACCATTAGGAACACTTTCGAGCATATGCACACTCGACAAATTAATCACCCTCAACTTCTGGTACCCCTAGGATTCTTACTTGGACTGCGCACCAATCCGGTGTCTTCAATAGTATGGGCCCAATACTATTGTCTACACCAAATCAATATACAACCCAAGTCCTCTTCCTAGGACCCCAAATCATAAATACTCTACTCTCGCTATGCATTGGCTACCCTCAGAAGACCTCTCACTGCTACCTACTTACTCTCAAAGTATCTCATAGCAGCAACAATCTCCAAGGCTAAAGCATCACAAATCAGGACACTCTAGTCCTAATAGGAATACCTAGCCTCTCTAGCATGCACAACATAATATCTCATAACTCATAACATATAATGTAAGGGTATTTTGGGGATTCACTGTTCGGGCGCTGGCTGACCGTACACACCTTCCACTCTGCTTGGTTCCAAAATCCTCTTTTTCTTTTTAGAAATTTTTTGTTTTGTTTGAAAACTTCTCAAATCCTCGGTTTGAGTTCAAATACGCCCGAAGGTGCATCCGAATCTCTCAAACCAAGGATCTGATACCAACTTGTAACAACGTAAAAACTCCAACTCAATTTTTTTTTTCATTTTTAAATCATGGAATGTAAATCATATCATCATTTCAAAACATAACAACAGTGTTTTCAATACAACTCCCAAGATCTCTATAACATAAGCTCCATCAGTGTGGGTGTGTACGAGTCAAGCCTTCGCCTTCCCGCGATCCTCGCTGATACCTGAGACATCAAACACAACAACTGTAAGCATAATTGCTTAGTGAGTTCCCCAAAATACCACATACCACAAATACGCCACTCAAGGCTAAACCCGACCCTCCGGTCAAGATGTCTCGGCGGGACCCTCCAGTCCCGCAGCTCGTCGGACCCTTCAGTCCAGTCATAGCTCATCGGACCCTCCGGTCCAGTCATAGCTCATTGGGCCCTCCAGCCCGGTCAATATCGTTGGGCCCTCCGGCCCGATCTATATAATCACACAGCATAAATCACATAGAAATAATGCGGTAAAGCACATAGCATACAATACTCTGTCACATAACTCTGGTTACCCACTCAAGGTAAAGTATAGAGAGAAGACTCACCTCGAATGTCTCGATAATTCGCAAACTCTGGAAATCACTCGTGCTCGAACCTCCGAGCTAATATCCTCCTATAACATCATATATCTCTAATTAATACTTTTACCACTAAGGTTTACTATCCCTATCACCGGTCAACTTTGGTCAACGGTCAACGGTCAATTTGACCGGACTCGGCGAGTGCACTAGAGTGACTCGACGAGTCTACGCATTTTCACCAACTCTTCTAAGATTCTCATCTAACACGTCGAGTACTCCCCTGACTCGACGAGTTCCACCTGGTCAAGAATCACGGGGCCACCGCGACTCAACTCGCCGAGTCGCAAGGACAACTCGGCGAGTCCCAATTCGACTCGGTCCACCTGTCAATCCCTCTCTAACTCTCTATGACTCACTGAGTCACCCATAACTCGGCAGGATTACTCACTGGGTGGTTTTAAGGACAATCTTCAAGCTACTCGTCGAGTCTGTTCTTCAGACTCGGCGAGTCAATGCCATGAATCAGCTAAAACTTGCTTCTGCGGTCAGATCCGTTCCATACACACATAGATCTGGCCTTCCCAAGCTCATTTATCACGTAAAGTATCAGTCTTGGCCGCCATGCAACACTTACAAGGCTCTTTTTGGGGAAATAATCTCTAAGATGGCAACCCTAGTCTCCAACTCAAAAGAATGGACATAAAGCATATCATTTGGGGCCTTCTGGACCTGCTAAGGTCCAGATCTAGGTTCCATATCTCCATGGGACCTTTCACACTTCAAATACAAGTCAAATAAGGCAAGAAGAAACCCTAGATTTGACATATCAACCAAAACACGAAGATTAGCTCTGAAAGTTACCTCAAGAAGCTTCCCTTGACGAAATAGAAGCAGATCCAAGCTCCCCAACTCTTCTAGCTTGATCTTCTCCTTCCTTTCTTGCAATAACACACAAATTGGTGAACAAATAGCCTCTTATCTCACTCACAAGGACTCTCAGCTGCTTTGGTACACTCAAGGATCAAGGTGGCCGCAATGAAGGGCCATAAGGTCCTTTAAATAGGGCTTAGGACCGGAAAATTTGGGTTTCATTAAACAGCGCGGACTCGTCGAGTCCAGACGCGAACCTTCGTCCAAAACCGCGACCCGACTCGACGATTTCGACTTCCAACTCGCCGAGTCCCCTTACAAAATACTAAAAATATGAAATTAAAAGATACCTGGAAATCCGAGCTATTATAATTCTCCCCTACTAGAACTAGACTTCGCCTTCGAAGTCTCGCTCTGCAAATAGCTCCGGATGCTGCTCACGCATCTCACGCTCCGGCTCCCAGGTCATCTCTGATTCCTTCCGATGCTGCCACTGAGCCAACACCAGGGGTACCTCCTTGTTCCTCAAAACCTTGATCTTCCGATCTCTGATGGCTACTGGTCTCTCGGCATAATTCAGGCTCGCATCTACCTGAATATCCCCTAATGGAACCACTTCCGATTCGTCGGCTATACACTTCCTCAACTGCGACACATAGAAAGTGTCGTGAATCTGTCCCAACTCTGCTGGCAAGTCTAAACGGTAGGCTACCCGGCCCACCCTCGTGATCACACGGAAAGGACCAATATATCGGGCCCCCAACTTGCCCCTCTTCCTGAATCGAATCACTCCTTTCCAAGGAGATACCTTCAGGAGTACAAGATCATCGACCTGAAACTCAAGCTCGGAACGACGTCTGTCTGCATAACTCTTCTGTCGGCTCTGAGCGGTAAACAACCTCTGCCTGACCAGCTGAATCTGCTCGGTCGTCTGGAGTACGATCTCCGTGCTACCCATAACCCGCTGCCCTACCTCACCCCAACAGATGGGGCTGCGACACCTCCGCCCATACAACAGCTCAAAGGGTGGCATACCAATGCTCGAATGATGGTTGTTGTTGTAGGAAAACTCTGCCAAGGGTAAATATGCATCCCAGCTACCCCCGAAATGCAACACACATGCACGAAGCATGTCCTCGAGCGTCCGAATCGTCCCCTCACTCTGAACATCTGTCTGGGGATGATATGCGATACTAAAATGCAGCCTAGTACCCAACTCCTCATGAAACTTCTTCTAGAACCTGGAAGTGAAACGCACATCACGGTCTGAAACAATCGACATCGGCACTCCATGCCGCGATACTAACTCCCTCATATATAATTCCGCCAACTTCTCCGCAGAAGAGTTATCACTGATGGCTAGAAAATGAGCGCTCTTCGTCAATCTATCCATGATCACCCAAATCGCATCGACTCCCCTCGCAGTCCGCGACAACTTGGTAATGAAATCCGTAGTAATTTGTTCCCACTTCCATTCGGGAATATCTAGCGGTTGCAGCTTATCGTGCAGTCGCTGGTGCTCGGCCTTGACCTGCCGACAAGTCAAGCACCTCTCGACAAACCATGCGACATCCCTTTTCATACAGAGCCACCAGTACTCCTTCCTTAGATCCAAATACATTTCCGTAGCACCGGGATGAATCGAGAACTTCAATCGATGTGCTTCCTCCATCAAAATAGTATGCGCACCGCCCACAAACGGTACCCAAATCCGACCCTGAAAAGTCATAAGCCCTCGACCATACGTGACGAATCCTGATACCTGACCTACAACTCGCTCCCTCTTCTGATGTTCTGGCTTCGCAGCCTCTGTCTGAGCTCCTCGAATAATATCCAAAATCGGGTTCAATACCGTCAACCTCATACAAATATCTCGGATCGGGGCGCTTTCTGCCCTACGGCTCAACGCGTCGGCTACCACATTAGCCTTGACCGGGTGGTACAGGATCTCACAATCATAATCCTTCACCACATCCAACCACCTCCTCTGTCGCATATTCAGATTTGGCTGATCCATCAAGTACTTCAAGCTCTTGTGGTTTGTATATATCGTACACCGAACCCCATACAAATAGTGTCGCCAGATCTTGAGGGCGAAAACCACAGCCCCCAACTCCAGATCATGGGTGGGATATCTCATCTCATGAGGCTTCAACTGCCTCGAAGCATACGCTATCACATGACCTCTCTGCATAAGCACCGCCCCCCAAACCCGATATAGAGGCATCACAGTACACCACAAAATCCTCCATCCCTTCCGGGAGTGCAAGCACCAGAGCCTCGCACAATTTCTGACGAAGCGTCTTGAATGAGGACTGCTGCTCCGGTCCCCATTAAAACATAACACCCTTCCGGGTCATCCTAGTAAGTGGCACGGCAATCTTAGAGAAGTCCTTTATAAACCTGCGATAATACCCAGCCAAAACCAGAAAACTCCTGATCTCGGTGGGCGATCTCGGCACCTCCCACCTCAAGACTGCCTCAATCTTGGCCGGGTCGACCAATATCCCTTTCTGGTTAACAAGATACCCGAGGAACTGGACCTCTCGTAACCAGAAATCACACTTGGAGAACTTGGCATACAGTCTCTCCGATCTCAAAACCCCAAGGATTTCCCTCAAATGTTCCTCATGCTGCTCCTTAGATCTTGAATACACCAGAATATCATCAATGAATACGATCACCGACCGATCCAGCATCGGCCGACACACCCGGTTCATAAGATCCATGAAAGCGGCTGGGGCATTGGTGAGCCCAAAAGGCATCACCACAAACTCATAATGCCCATAACGAGTCCTGAAAGCAGTCTTCTGGATATCCTCATCCCGAACCCTCATCTGATGATAACCCGACCTCAGGTCTATCTTGGAGAACCAAGATGCCCCCTGCAACTGGTCGAACAAATCGTCGATCCTAGGCAACGGATACCGGTTCTTGACCGTCAACTTGTTCAACTCCCGGTAATCGATACACATCCGGTGTGAACCATCCTTTTTCTTGACGAACAAAATCGGCACTCCCCAAGGAGAGCTACTCGGTCGAATAAACCCCTTCCCCAACAGCTCCTGAAGCTGCGAGGATAACTCCTGCATTTCCGAAGGAGCTAGGCGATATGGCGCCTTAGCGATAGGCGCGGCCCTGGGAATCAAATCGATACGAAATCCACTTGCCTCTTGGGAGGTATGCCCAGCAACTCCTCGGGGAACACATCCCGGAACTCACGCACTATCGGTACATCATCCACTGAACTCGGCCTCCCAACAGTCTCTCGTACATCCGACACATAGGCCATGAATCCCTTGCAGCCCTGTTGCAAGCTCCGCCTCGCTCTGGCAGCCGAACAGAATACTGAACCACCACGAGTTCCCTCGCCATACACCGTCAGCACTCCCCCACTAGGATCTCGGATCATCACCAACTGACGCTCGCAATCTATGACAACCCCAAAACGGATTAACCAATCCATTCCCACTATAACACAAACATCCCTCATGGAAATAGGTATCAAGTCAATCGAGAACTCCACTCCGAAGATCTCCAGCACGCATCCACGTATCACCTCGGTAGCACACACCTCACGTTCATCGGCTATGGAAACCTGCAGAGGTCGACTCAACGCCTCCCTCGGAATACTAATGTGCTGACTAAAAGCCACAGATACGAACGAGCGACTCGCACCCGAGTTAAAAAACACTAATGCAGGTATGGAAATCACAAGAAAAGTACCTACGCATACATATAAGTATCATAATATAAACTCAGCATAAATAAATAAAGAGTATGTACCTGCCACGACGTCAGGTGCTGCGCGGACCTCCTCCGCTGTCAACTGAAAGGCTCCCCCCTAGCCTTCGGTGCTTCGGCCCTTGCCGGGCGGGTCTCAGCAGCACGAACTGCAGGTGCGGATCCCTGCACTGCCCTCTGAAGTTGGGGGCACTCGGCCTTCCGATGGACAGTTTGGTTGCAGTGGAAGCAAACCGAGAACCCCTTAGGACAATCCCTCGCAAAATGTCCTTCCTTCCCACACTTGTAGCATACCCCAGACTTGCATGACCCAGCATGGCTCTTGCCGCACTTCCCACAAGTACGGCCCTTTGAACTACTCATCCTCGAATCAGCGGGCTTTGCTCGCTTGGCGGCTGGCTGTGACTGTGCCGGTCGCCGATCAACCCTCTGAGGCTCGGCTTCCTCCCTCGCCTGCGTCTCAAGCTCAATCTCCCTCTTCCGGGCGTTCACCTGGAGCTCAGAAAATGTCTGGTAAGTCGAGTTCGCCACGAACTTACGAATATCCCTCCTCAGTATGTTCAGATAACGGCTCATGTGAGCCTGCTCCGTGGATACCTGCTCCGGGCAAAACAATGCCCGCTCATGAAACATCCTCGTAATCTCTATCACCGACTCAGTCCCCTGCTTGAGGGTCAGAAACTCCTGGGCTAGACGTTCCCTCTCCACCTGGGGAACATACTCATCACGAAACATCGCAGTAAACCTCTCCCAAGTTACTGCAGTCAACTCTGCTGTCGAATAGCTTGCGGTCACAAACTTCCACCAGTCCTTCGCCCCCAAGCGAAGCTGGTTGAGGGCAAATCGCACCCTCAAGTGCTCCGGACACGAGCACGTATAGAAACACCCCTCAATATCTGAGATCCACCTCATGGCGGCGATCGGGTCCTGTGTACCATCGAACTCTGGTGGTTTCGTGTTGCTGAACTCTCGGTACAACAACGAATCACCACCCTGGGGTCTCGCAGCAGCAACAGCTGTTGTAGCTGCAACAACAGCAACATCAGTCAAAGTAGCGTATCGCTCGTCAAACGTATCGATCAGTGTGGTCTTAATAGATCCGAACATCTCTGGAATCTCAGCTCTGATGGCAGCAGCCACCTCCTCATGGATGATCTGACGAATCTCCTCGTCACTCATCCCACTGCTCTCGATGGTATGTCGTGTCCTAACCATGATCAATCACTGAAATACAACATAAGAACCATTAGGAACACTTTCGAGCATATGCACACTCGACAAATTAATCACCCTCAACTTCTGGTACCCCTAGGATTCTTACTTGGACTGCGCACCAATCCGGTGTCTTCAATAGTACGGGCCCAATACTATTGTCTACACCAAATCAATATACAACCCAAGTCCTCTTCCTAGGACCCCAAATCATAAATACTCTACTCTCGCTATGCATTGGCTACCCTCAGAAGACCTCTCACGAGCTCCTCACTGCTACCTACTTACTCTCAAAGTATCTCATAGCAGCAACAATCTCCAAGGCTAAAGCATCACAAATCAGGACACTCTAGTCCTAATAGGAATACCTAGCCTCTCTAGCATGCACAACATAATATCTCATAACTCATAACATATAATGTAAGGGTATTTTGGGGATTCACTGTTCGGGCGCTGGCTGACCGTACACACCTTCCACTCTGCTTGGTTCCAAAATCCTCTTTTTCTTTTTAGAAAATTTTTGTTTTGTTTGAAAACTTCCCAAATCCTCGGTTTGAGTTCAAATACGCCCGAAGGTGCATCCGAATCTCTCAAACCAAGGATCTGATACCAACTTGTAACAACGTAAAAACTCCAATTCAATTTTTTTTTTCATTTTTAAATCATGGAATGTAAATCATATCATCATTTCAAAACATAACAACAGTGTTTTCAATACAACTCCCAAGATCTCTATAACATAAGCTCCATCAGTGTGGGTGTGTACGAGTCAAGCCTTCGCCTTCCCGCGATCCTCGCTGATACCTGAGACATCAAACACAACAACTGTAAGCATAATTGCTTAGTGAGTTCCCCAAAATACCACATACCACAAATACGCCACTCAAGGCTAAACCCGACCCTCCGGTTAAGATGTCTCGGCGGGACCCTCCAGTCCCGCAGCTCGTCGGACCCTCCGGTCCAGTCATAGCTCGTCGGACCCTCCGGTCCAGTCATAGCTCATTGGGCCCTCCAGCCCGGTCAATATCGTTGGGCCCTCCGGCCCGATCTATATAATCACACAGCATAAATCACTTAGAAATAATGCAGTAAAGCACATAGCATACATAGCATACAATACTCTGTCACATAACTCTGGTTACCCACTCAAGGTAAAGTATAGAGAGAAGACTCACCTCGAATGTATCGATAATTCGCAAACCCTGGAAATCACTCGTGCTCGAACCTCCGAGCTAATATCCTCCTATAACATCATATATCTCTAATTAATACTTTTACCACTAAGGTTTACTATCCCTATCACTGGTCAACTTTGGTCAACGGTCAACGGTCAATTTGACCGGACTCGGCGAGTGCACTAGAGTGACTCGACAAGTCTACGCATTTTCACCAACTCTTCTAAGATTCTCATCTAACACGTCGAGTACTCCCCTGACTCGACGAGTTCCACCTGGTCAAGAATCACGGGGCCACCGCGACTCAACTCGCCGAGTCGCAAGGACAACTCGGCGAGTCCCAATTCGACTCGGTCCACCTGTCAATCCCTCTCTAACTCTCTATGACTCACTGAGTCACCCATAACTCGGCAGGACTACTCACTGGGTGGTTTTAAGGACAATCTTCAAGCTACTCGTCGAGTCTGTTCTTCAGACTCGGCAAGTCCATGCCATGCATCAGCTAAAACTTTCTTCTGCGGTCAGATCCGTTCCATACACACATAGATCTGGCCTTCCCAAGCTCATTTATCACGTAAAGTCTCAGTCTTGGCCGCCATGCAACACTTACAAGGCTCTTTTTGGGGAAATAACCTCTAAGATGGCAACCCTAGTCTCCAACTCAAAAGAATGGACATAAAGCATATCATTTGGGGCCTTCTGGACCTGCTAAGGTCCAGATCTAGGTTCCATATCTCCATGGGACCTTTCACACTTCAAATACAAGTCAAATAAGGCAAGATGAAACCCTAGATTTGACATATCAACCAAAACACGAAGATTAGCTCTGAAAGTTACGTCTAGAAGCTTCCCTTGACGAAATAGAAGCAGATCCAAGCTCCCCAACTCATCTAGCTTGATCTTCTCCTTCCTTTCTTGCAATAACACACAAATTGGTGAAAAAATAGCCTCTTATCTCACTCACAAGGACTCTCGGCTGCTTTGGTGCACTCAAGGATCAAGGTGGCCGCAATGAAGGGCCATAAGGTCCTTTAAATAGGGCTTAGGACCAAAAAATTAGGGTTTCATTAAACAGCGCGGACTCGCCGAGTCCAGACGCGAACCTTCGTCCAAAACCGCGACCCGACTCGGCGAGTTCGACTTCCAACTCGCCGAGTCCCCTCACAAAATACCAAAAATATGAAATTAAAAGATACCTGGAAATCCGGGCTGTTACAAAATGTAAGATATATACATAGGGGCGGACGCAGGATTTTACAGCAGGGGTTGCACGAGAGAGTTAGGGGTTGCTCAGTAGTAGAAAAAATAAAATTTTTGAAAATTTTTCCACTGCGGCCAGAAAAGTTAGGGGTTGTCGGTGCCACCGTGGACCACCCCTAGGTCCGCCCCTACAGTAACTTCAACTTATACCATCAAATTATATGTGACACAACTCATTCATAGAAAACATATATAAAAATAAACACATAACCGATATGTCTTCAATTATACATAGTTAAAGATATACATTTTATACTTTTCGATGTGTTTTAAAGATATTTAGTACTTAATTGCTATTAATTTGTATTTTGAAGATTAAAATGACAATATGATAAATTGAAGGCTTAATAGGTTTATTTCAGATATATTTTTGTAGCTCGAAGATTAAGAAAAAAATTAAATGAAGATAATTCCAGAAAAATAGAAGATTTTGAAGATATTTGTTGATATTCACAACTCGTGTCAGCAACAATTATTTCTCACTGTGATCCAGAACCCTATAAATAAAATCTAATTTCGTCCAAACAAAGAAGAGAGAGCATAGAGAAAAGAACATGGGAGCATCAAAAGACCGAAGGAATTGCAGAAAGAAGTTCATAATGCGAAAAATATTCGACTTTTGGTTTGCAATATGTTTAGATTTCTAATTATTTTAGTTATTTAATTTTGATTATTGGCTAATTCCCAAGACTTTTGATTAGATGTAGATGATCTATTTTGATTTTGGTTTAATTCACTGAAAGGATTTTAATAGTTATTTAATTTATTATGTTAATGCCCATTTAAAGATCCATGCATATCGATATTGATTTTGTTATGTTTATGTACCTTTGTGTATTATTTATGATTAGGTTCAAATTACGTCTCCAATCAACTATGTAGTTAACAATTAGGAGATCAAACTTGATCAGTTGATGCGTAGACAAATCTGACTAATGGAGACATCCCTATGTCAAACATAAGAAACGTAAGCTAATATTCATGATTAATAAAATAATTTGGACAATTTGAGAAGTTGTCATTAACCATGAGACTAATCATACATATTGATTCATTAAGAAATATGAACTTATATACTGGGTCTATGAGCTATCATTGCTGGTAAACAACTTAGAATTATATAATTAGTGACTTGACCATCAAATCTAATCAAATTAGGAATCTGTGAATATTTATCATAATTTTATTGCACTTCATATGAATTAACCATAGTTATATAGTGATTTTAATTCTAATTAAAAATATCATTAATTATTAATACTTTAATTCTCTTTAATTCAAATGTACTTTGCCTATTGTATTTAGTAGACATTCGTTCCCTTTAAGTTCGACACCCTTACTTATCATAACTTTATTATTCTTGATCAGATACACTGGCTGGTGTTGATAGTCGGTTTGAATAGTTACGTTTTATAAATTTAAAATTATATTTGTATTTTAAAATGATTTTTTATAGATTATCCATCACACATAAACATTTTGGCGTCATTGTTAGGGAATTAACTTCAACTAAATAAAAAGTATATAGGAAGTTTTTCTATTTAAAACTTTTATTTGTTTTCACAAGTTTTCTCGATGCAAAAATATTATCGCACCGTTATTTTAGGTATTTTAATTGTAAGTCTCAACGATATTTATTAATCTTGGCTAATTTTTATCTCAGAAACCATATTTTGCATAAAATCATTTTTTCCAGTTAACTAGTTGCACCATTATTTAAATTTTGTACAAACTATAAGAATAGGAGCTCATCATCGACTCTAAATGAACCAGTTAACGATCCATAAAAGATTATAAAATCAGGAAGAGAAATAAACATCATACAATAATACTAAAGATCTTGATAGTCCAAAGACATCCGGTGTGAACCAACCTTTTTCTTGACGAACAAAATCGGCGCTCCTCAAGGTGAGCTACTCGGTCGAATGAACCCCTTTCCCAACAGCTCCTAAAGCTGCGAGGATAACTCCTGCATTTTCGGTGGAGCGAGACGATAAGGCGCCTTGGCGATGGGCGCCGCTCCCGGAACCAAATCGATACGAAACTCCACTTGCCTCTCCGGAGGCACACCCAGTAACTCTTCGGGGAACACATCCGAAAACTCGCATACAACAGGAACATCATCAATTGAATTGGGCCTCCCCGCGGCCACTCGAGTATCCATCACGTAGGCTATGAATCCATTGCAGCCCTACTGCAAACTCTGCCTTGCCCTGGCAGCCGAACAAAACGCCGACCCACACAGGGTCCCTTCGCCATAAACCGTAAGCACTCCCCCACTAGGGTCTCGAATCGTCACCAGCTGTCTCTCACAGCCAATGACTGCCCCAAACTTACTCAACCGGTCCATGCCCACGATAACGCAGACATCCCCCATAGCTATAGGAACCAAGTCTATAGGGAACTCGACCCCAAAAATCTCGAGCACGCATCCTCGAATCACCTCAGTGGCGTATACCACTTTCTCATTTTGCTATAGAAACTCGCAGGGGTCGACTCATCACCTCCCGATCAATACCGATGTGCTGGCTAAAAGCCAACGATACAAAAGACCGACTCGCACCCGAGTCAAATAATACCAAAGCAGGTACAGAATTCACAAGAAAAGTACCTATGCATATCATAATATAAGCACAATATCTCAGCATAAAGGTAAATACATGAAAGAATACATACCGGCTACGACATCAGGCGCCGCGCGGACCTCCTCCGCAGTCAACTGGAAAGCTCTCCCACGAGCCTTCGGAGCCTCGGCCTTCACTGGCCGAATCTCGGTAACCCTGGCAGCAGGCGTAGATCCATGGCGAAGCTGGGGGCACTCGGCCTTCCGATAGCCGGTCTGGTTGCAATGAAAGCAAACCATGAATCCCTTGGGGCAATCCCTAGCAATGTGCCCCTCCTTGCCACACTTGTAGCAAGCACCCAATCGACATGCCCCCTCGTGACCCTTGCCGCACTTTCCGCAAGTGCGGCCCTTCTGACCTCCGGATATCGAATCGGCGGACTTGGTCCGCTTGGCTGCCGGCTGAGACTGAGTCGGCCGCCGATCCACCCATTGAGACTCGACCTCCTCCCTGGCCAGGGTCTCCAACTCGATCTCACGCTTCCTGGCATTCACCTGAAGCTCATCAAAAGTCTGATATGACGAGTTCGATACGAACTCCCGGATATCCCTCCTCAGCACTCCCAAATACCGACTCATCCGAGCCTGCTCCGTGGACACCTGCTCGGGGCAGAACATCGCCCTCTCATGAAACTTTCGCGTGATCACCGTAACAGAATCATTACCCTGCTTGAGGGTCAAGAACTCCTGAACCAACCGTTCCCTCTCCACCTGGGGAACGTACTCATCTCTGAACATAGCAGTAAACCTCTCCCAAGTCACAGCTGAAACCTCTGCCAGAGTGAAGTTCGCCGTCACGAACTTCCACCAATCCTTTGCTCCCAGGCGGAGCTGGTTCAAGGCGAACCGTACCCTCAGATGCTCCGGACATGAACAAGTGTAGAAGCATCCCTCGATATCAACAATCCATCTCATCGCAGCGATCGGATCCTGCGTCCCGTCAAACTCAGGTGGCTTCGTGTTGCTGAACTCCCGGAACAGCAACGAGTCACCTCCCTGTGGTCTGGCAGCGGCCACAGCTGCGGTAGCTGCAGCGGCTGCGGCCTCAGTCAACGCGGCGTACCGCTCATCAAATATCTCCATCAGCGTGGTCTTAATAGACCCAAACATCTCCGGAATCTCAGCCCGGATCGCTGCAGCTACCTCCTCATGAATCATCTGACGAAGCTCCTCGTCAGTCACACTACTCGTACCAGGTCTGTGGCGTGGTCCAACCATGATGCCTCTGAAATACAACATAAAAATATCAGAGACTCTATCGAGCATAATCGCACTCGATAACGCAGTCCTACTCAGTCTCTGATACCCAGGGATTCTTACTTGGGTTGCCCACTGACCCGATGTCTTTAGTAGTACGGGCCCAATACTACCAACTACACCGCATCAGTATTCACCCCAAGTCCTCCTCCCCAAACCCAGGATCTTGAGTACTCTATTCTTGCCATGCACTAGTTACCCACTCGCTCTCAAAGCACCTCATAGAAGTAGGTTTCCCTAGACTAAGGCATTACAAATCAGGCCACTCTAGTCCTAATATGAATACCTAGTCTACTAGCATGCGTATCATATCATATCATATCTCATAACACATATTGTAAGAGTATTTTGGGGATTTTACCGTTCGGGCGCTCGCTGACCGTACACACTCCTTATTCTTTGGTTGTTTCAAAAATCACTTATCAAATTTTATTGATTTATTAATTAAAATTTTCTCAAATCCCCAGTTTGAGTTCAGTTACGCCCGAAGGTGTACCCGAATCCCTCAAACCAAGGCTCTGATACCAACTTGTAACGACGTAATTTTTAAAACCAATTTTTCATTTTTACAAACATCAAAAACATCGAGTAATAATTTAGATTCCAATGTAAACAATATTGTCATGACCGATTACATAACAAAGATCACAAAAATAGTTTCCCCCGAGTGTGTGTGTACGATCACGCCGGCGCCTTCCCACGGTCCTCGCTAGTTCCTGAAACACATAACACAACAATTGTAAGCATAAATGCTTAGTGAGTTCCCCAAAATACAACCTACGCACATACGCCTTTCCAAGCCCTGACCTTCCGGTCCATGTGTCTCAGGGGACTTTCGTCCCGACTGGGTAAACCTTTCGGTCCTACCCACGTCAACCTTACGGTCCATTTTACAACGCCTTCCGGCCCATAACATAATGTCTTCCGGCCCATATCAAGTATATCATACATGGCACATATAACGATTAACCTATCACACATAATGCATATATCTCATATCATATTTGACCTTCCAGTCACACAGTCAAACCCTTCCGGGTACAGTATAGTGAGAAGACTCACCTCGTATATCTCGATAACTCGCGAACCCTGGAAATCACTCGTGCTCGAACCCCCGAGCTATAATCCTCCTATAACATCATATATCTCTAATTAATACTTGTACCACTAAGGTTGACCATCCCTATCAAGTCAACACTGGTCAACTCTGGTCAACAGTCAATGGTCAATTTGACCGGACTCGGCGAGTGCACTAGAGCGACTCGGCGAGTCTAAGCGTTTTCACCAACTCGCAAGGATTTCCCCTTTGACACGTCGAGTACTCCCCTGACTCGACGAGTTCCACCTGGTCATGAATTGCGGGGCCACCGTGACTCAGCTCTCCGAGTTGCAAGGACAACTCAGTGAATTCCAGCTCGACCCAGTCCACCTGTCAATCCCTCTCTAACTCCCCGTGACTCACTGAGTCAACCATAACTCGGCAGGACCACTCACTAAGTGGTTAAGGACAATCTTCATGCTACTCGCCGAGTCTGTTCTTCAGACTCGGCGAGTCCATGCCATGCATCGACTCAAACTTGCTTCTGAGGTCAGATCCGCTCCATAAACTCATAGATCTGGCCCTCCTACGCTCATTTATCACGTAAAGTCACAGTCTTGGCCACCATGCAACACTTACAATGTTCTTTTTGGAGAAATGACCACTAATATGGAAACCCTAGCCTCCAACCCAAAAGGAAGGGCATAAAGCATATCATTTGGGACTTTTGGACCTGCTAAGGTCGAGATCTAGGTACCATATCTCCATGGGACCTCTCACACTTCAATTACAAAGCAACTAAGGCAAGAAGAAACCCTAGATTTGACCATATCAACATAAACAGGGAAATAAGCTCTGAAAGATACCTCAAGAAGCTTCCCTTGGCGAAATGGAAGTAGATCCAAGCTCCCAACTCTTCTAGCTTGACTTTCCCCCTTCCTTTCTTGCAAAAACACACAAATTTGGTGAACAATAGCCTCCTATCTCACTCACAGGAGCTCTCAGCTGCTTTTGTGCTCTCAAGGATGAAGGTGGCCGCAATGAAGGGCCATAAGATCCTTTAAATAGAGCTTAGGACCGGAAAATTAGGGTTTCATCAAACAACATGGACTCGCCGAGTCCAGGCGCGAACCCGCGTCCAAAACCGCGACCCTACTCGGCGAGTTCGAGCTCCAACTCGCCGAGTCCCCTCACAGAACACCAAAAATATGCGTATAAAAGATACCTGGAAATCCGGGCTGTTACAACTAGATAATTTACTATAAAAAAAATCATATTCTAGTATCCTCTCAAATCTTAGAAACCCAATTTTTTTCTCTTTATTCTTCCTCTTCAAGATAAAAAGGTATGAAACATCTATCATTAATTATTTTAATTTGTTACTTTAGTTCAAGCATTTCTTAATTTATGTTTAAATGACCCATTCTATTTTTTTAAGAAAATATTTTTATTTGAAATAACCTTTGAATGATAATTTTTTTTTCTTATGTGAGAATTTAATATAAATCATAAAGGAATACTGTTATGGGAAATTTGCACAGTTAAAATCAGATAAATTATGAGAATACGAATCAGCCAATTTTTTACCGCACCATGAAAATTACACCGAGAAAATCTCTATGATCAGATGCCGTTTTGTATTTTTTACTATTAGCCTTACAAATTTGACTTTATCTAACACATGGCATGATTTTTTGAAGTTCAAAGATGTTCCTTGGAATTAAAGAAATTCCTTTAACTCTCATTTAGCAAACTTAGGAAAAAGATAAATCTTGATTCTTGAGTCAATTGATCGAGGAATACCGGCCTCAATCGTAATTGGTCGAGATATACATATTTATATTGCAAAATGTGTGGTGTTGAACGATCCAGAGTTGCTATTTATATCTCTAGCATGGAATAACATATTCAATATGAAGAAAGCGATTTCAAAGAATTAATGCTAAAATTTTATGACACGGTCAACTTTAAATTAGGAGTCTCCAACTATCATGAAGAAAGAGCTATATATCTTCAATTAGGAGAAAAGCATCAGAGAGTGTAGCATATTGGAATTAGCAAGGAGGTGTGGGTTATATAAATAAGAAAAAGCTATAAGTGAGGAATTTAACAAGTATATATCTATGTTACCAAGAAAAATATCAAAAGATTTTGATCATCAAGGTGCTTGAGAGCAAGTAGGGTATGGAAGCTTTGATTTAAACCCCCTCTAGAAGAATCACAAGTATTGTACATAGAATCATTCACCAAGTAATTTCAAATACCATTGCTTATCATGAAAATCAAGATCTTGTGTGACGCAATGACCTTTATCTATTGCATCAACTTTTAAAATTTGAAGGATATGTACACCTACCATATTGCCTGTGACAACCCGAAATTTCCATCCAGTTCAGTCTAACACTTCTTTGAAAGTCAAACTCATTGTTGTTATCCTTTAGCACAATTAGAAGTTTATTTGAGCATTTTGAGCCATGTACACTGAAGGAATAAGTGTCAGGGTTAATCGGTTGAAGTTTTAGCTCAAAGATATGACCCCAAACACTCATGCAAGGAGTTCACGGACAACACATGGGAGTTTATGGCCGTAAACTCCATGTGGGCCGTAAACTCCTGCTTATATGGTGAAGAGGTGGCCATTTCTTCATTCCTTCCTTACATTTGGCCCAAATCCTCTCAAGCATCATCCCGATCTTCATCCCCGATCTTCAAAACTCGTAAGCTTATTGTCTTAAATAGTTGATATCTTGCATGAACTAGTAATCTTACATGATTTCATATGTGAAATCATTCCATTTTGTAGATCTTCAAGTTACACCAAGAACACACACTAGTGTTCTTGGCCAAAATCGACCATTTGAGCTCGTAGATCGTAAGTAATCTTGATCCAACTCATTGTACACTATGTTTATCATATTTAGAGCTTAGATAACATAAGAAATCATGGGATTCAAGGAGTTTACGGCCAAGGCATGTTCTTGGGCCGTAAACCCCTTTTAAGGGTGCAAATGACACCCTAACACCTTATAAGCTTTGGTTAGTGACATAGAACCTTACCCCATCGACCTAAGGACCAAGATTCATGAAATGGTACTCCTTACCATGATTTTAAGGCCGTAAACTCATGGGGGAGTTGTCCCAGGGCCGTGAACATCAAACAAGGTCATTTTAGGACCTTAAACCCACCCAAACACTTGTTTAAAGCTTTGGAGCACTTAACCACTTAAGCCCTTAGAGTTTTAAGCCCCTTTTGGTGACCAAAGGAGAGTTTACGGCCAGGAGTAAACTCCCCTGGGCCGTAAACTCCAATAAAAATGGTCATTGGACCATAAACTCTTGTATGAGGCTTTGCACTCCTTTGTTGCAACCCGATAGCCTCCTAGCACTTGACCAAAGTGTTTTCCTCGCAATAGGATGTTTATACATGTTTAATTAGTGTTAAAATCACTAATTGTTTATATACATATGTCTTCGTATGAAATTAGGATCATTGTGTGTGTCTAAGTCTTCACTTGACACCAAGCACTTGTCCGACACTTCTATCCGATCCGCTCGCTGCACGTGAGTTCATACCCATTGAATTAACCTTTTAAATGTTTCTAAATGTTTTTAAATGCTTTATGGGGGGAATACAAGTTGAATCGTGTTATTTATTATATCAATCACATGTGATTAATAACTAACATGCAAATGGATTTACTATACGTTAGCTGTTTTACAAAACAGATTTCTTCAAAGGACTTTCTTAAACGTTTTTATATGTTTAAAACTCTTTATCAAACTGCTTTATACACCGTATGTTATCCATCCGAATGTCGTCTAAATATGTCACACCCCCGAACCGAACGGCAGAAATGTCCGAGGGCTCTTGTGACTCAAATTGAATACATTCACAATGAATATACATGAATCATAACACAAATCATCACCATGCATTGGAATATTACAATTGATATTGTTTACATTTAGTACATTGTTTTAAACATTACAATTCCTTAACATAGACTGTTTGATAGATAATTTAAGTAAAACACCATGACATTTCCTGATACTTATTCTTCGGCTTACCTGTTACCTGAGAATACAAGTTATTTTGGAAAAATGTCAACATATGAAATGTTGGTGAGTTCATAAGTAATGTTATGGAAAAATGATTTTTGTGAAGTTTGAAAAACCCAGAAAATCCGATATTTTTGAAAAGAGTATTTGTTTATAAAAAGTGTGAAGATCCGTAAATATGCTTGTCGATTTTGAAAACATGTATAATTGTTGAACTTTGTATACATCACGTAGGTGAAAATGTTGAACTTTCCGGGAAAACCCGATGTTTTCCCAATACGCAAATTACATGACTTGTTTATTGTTATACCGATACGACGAATGTTTTTGATTACCCAGGTGACATTGGATTAACTAGGGTTTGTGAGTTGTTACAATCACGCATTAACGAAAATGACTAGTTTATAACTACAGGTTACGAACGATCCTTAAGGCGTCGTCCGTACTACTCAAATAATCCAACCACCCTGACTTCTCTTAATTAACGCCACGAATCTGTTTACTTGAATTCTCATAAGTCGGTCAACCGAGGAGAAAGGAGGGTACGAAGCCCCCTTTATTTCCATAAGTTATTCAAGGCTATCGGGAATGCGAAAGGAACTTGGCCCAACTCGCATTTGACTTCTCAACCTCACTAGCAGTACTAATGGACCATTAGGGCCCAATAGCACAATATAGCTATTGAAAGTCCTTTTACATGGAATTGGGTCATAGGAGGCCCATTAACATGTAAGCGCGTTCCCTTCGGGCCCAAAGATCAGGTTATTTGGCTAGCAAGGCCCAACAAGCATGATTTAAAACTTTCAAGCCCAAAGTTTGAATGTTGACTCATCATAGTTATCGGGTGTTTATTGAAATACTTTGGTTTATTGATTTTTGTTTTGTTATTGATTCGAGACCGAATCAATTAGTTTTGTAACGATATTTGTTGTTGAGAGTGTATTTGTTTTTCCGTTTTGTCGGTAGTCATGGATCATGTATTTTGTCTTAGTGAATTAATTTGTTTAAAAGTAAGATTTTTACCTTTTCACAACCTTTCTTTTATAAAAATAACACTTTTAGTCCTTTATATAAAAGAATTTCATTTTAGTCCTTAAAACATTATTTTGACACTTTTGTATCATAAACTTGTTGAAAAGACATTTTTTACCCCAAAATTATTTTGTAGACAGCTTTAGCCCTTCCAGAATGATGTTTTCTCGGTTAAAAGCCCCAGTTTCGCAACTTTTACAGTTTTGGCCCAAAATAGAAAAAATTTACATTTTTGATCCTTTTTGAATTTGAAAAGCATTTTTGACCTTTGAAATAGTTTTAATACACTTCAAATCCCCTGCTTTATAGAAAATTGCATTTTCAGCCCCTCAAACTTAGAAATCTCGCATTTTGAGGCTTATTGGGTCGAAAAGCCCAAATCTAGCCCATTAGGTTCAAAATTTACACTTTAAGTCCCTTAAAAATGTTGTTGTTCAGAAAAATTATTATAGAAACTGTTGGGAACCTTTTGACCCTCCAAAAACTATAAATTTGTCGGTTTGTACCCTAAGTTTTGTATTTTTTTTTTGATATTTTAAGCCCTAAAATGTGTTTTATGTTAGGATATGTTCATCCTAACCTCATAAACTATTTTTGTTGACTTGATTAGTGTATAATAACTTAAGATATGTTTATTTCCTTTCTCATGCCTTAGATCTCGGTTTTTACACACTTTTTGATAACATATTCATCACAAAACACATGATATCACACACATACATGCATCAAATCACACATAACATACATTTACACATAGATCTACACACTTACTTGTATTATCCACCATAAAACTCATAAAAACCAAAAAGGAAGGGGTATGAAACTCACCTTGGGTGTGGTTTCAGTTTTGGAAGGAAAAGAGGAAGAAGAATTCGATCCTTGCAATCTTTCTTGGAGGATCTCGAACTTGGATGCTTCTATGGTGCAAGATCATGAGTTTAAATGAATTAAGAGATGATTCTTGAATGAAAGGAAATATCTAGATTATGGATCTAACATCAACTTACCTTAGATGATGTGTTTATGGGTTAAATCTCCTTGAAAGCTTCCTTAATCTCGAAAATATGGAGAGGAGTGGAGAGAGTTTTCTTGAGAGAATTGTGAGTGAAGTGTGTGTGTGTGTTTGTTTGGATTCGGCCGAGAGGGAGAGAGGGAGAAGAAGAGAGAGTGAGCTTGCATGGAAAGATGACAAGTGCATGGATGTTTGAAGTGTAATGCCTAGTTATCCCCCATACAAAAATGATGTGGCATGCAAGAAGTCAACTCTTACCTTTCTCTTGGGCTTGGGCCGAGATTTGGAGAGAAAAAGGAAGGAATTGGGCCCTTAAGTGCCTAAGTCCAAATCATAGCTAATTTAGGTAACTATTGGCCCAAAATAAATCAAGTAATGATTTTTATGGCCCATTAGGGCTAATTAGGTTAGTTATGGCCCAATGAGGTTCATTTAAATATTTTGTTTCATTCTAGGCCCAATATGGCCCAAAATATTAAAATAAATAAAGTGGGTCCAATTAGAGCCCATTCAAGAGCTCTAAGCCCATGATATTCCAATTGGAAGCTTATTGGTCCATTGGGCCCAATAAGGAAGTCCTAGTCCAAAATGGACTTAAACAAGGACTTCTAGGGTTTCCAATTATTTGTTGACTATTTGTAGTGCTTGTATGAAGTGTTTTATTGAAATTCTGTTATCATAGAGTAAGCATCATGCATGCTTTCATGTTTTTGATTCATAGTTGACATAAGTATTGTAGTTATAAGGCACCAAAAATTTCTAGTTGTAACATCATCCCCCCGTTAGAGGGAATTTCATCCCGAAATTCTTTTGAAAGCTAGATTTGAGAATGCTAGAATAAATGAGGATACTTTTGCTTCATTTGGTCTTCGCGTTCCCACGTGAATTCTGGCCCACGCTTCGCATTCCACCGTACTTTCACAATCGGGATGCGACTTTGCTTAGTATGCTTCACCTCCCTGTCCATGATTTCGACCGGTTCTTCAATGAACAGGAGATTCTCGTTGATTTCAATTTCGTCAAGGGGAATGATGAGAGTTTCATCGGTTAGGCACTTATTTAGATTGGAAACATGGAACACAGGGTGTACACTGCCGAGCTTCGTGGGTAGTTGCAGTCTGTACGCCACTGGACCAATTCAGGCAAGGATCTCGAAGGGTCCAATGTATCGTGGGTTCAGTTTTCCCCATTTTCCAAAATGAATGACTCCTTTCCAGGGTGCAACTTTTAACAGTACTCGATCCTCGACCTGAAACTCCAATAGCTTTCGCCGTCTATCAGCATAGCTCTTTTGTCGGTCGCGCGATGCTTGTAGTCGAGCTCTGATTTGAACTATCTTTTCCGTGGTTTCACGTATGATCTTTGGTCCCGTTAATGTCTTGTTTGATGCTAGTTGCTTTGCTAGCTGGGTGTCGCCCACCTCAGCCCAACACAACGGTGATCTACACTTACGTCCATATAACACTTCGAAAGGAGCGACTTTGATGCTCGAATGGTAACTATTGTTATACGAGAATTCAACTAAGGGTAAGTGGGTATCCCAGGACTTCACAAAGTCCATCACACATGCATGAAGCATGGCTTCAAGCGTTTGAATGGTTCATTCACTTTGACCATCCGTTTGTGGGTGATAAGCAGTGCTCATGTCGAGATGGGTTCCCAATGCTTTCTGAAGTGATTGCCAAAAACGTGAAGTGAACTTACTATCTCTATCTGAGATAATAGACACTGGCACTCCGTGAAGCCTCAAAATTTCTTGAATGTATATTTTTATCAGCCTCTCCATCTTGTAGGATTCTTTTATTGGCAGGAAATGAGCGGATTTCGTCAGTCGGTCAACTATTACCCGTATAGTGTCTAATCCATCTGACGTCTTGGGTAGCTTGGTCACAAAGTCCATAGAAATCCCTTCCCATTTCCACTCGGGAATTACTGGTTGCTATAATAATCCTGAGGGCTTCTAGTATTCCACCTTTACTTTGGCGCAAGTAAGGCGTTTGCTGACATAGGTGGCAATTTCTGCCTTCATGTTAGGCCACCAATAATGTTGTTTAATATCCAAGTACATTTTGTCCGAACCTGGATGTATGGAGTATCACGTCTTGTGAGCTTCCTTCATGACTATCTCCCTAAATCCTCCAAGTTTAGGGACCCAAATACGGTTCATGAAATAGTATACTTCGTCCTCTTTCACCTCGAGATTCTTCTCCATTCCGTGTAATGCTTCACTTGTTCTGTTTTCCGCCTTCATGGCATCTGACTGGCTGCCCTGATCTGAGTAGTTAGGTGAGATTGGATGGTTATTGAGAGAGCTTTCACACGACGATTAGAGTACTTTTTCCGGCTCAAGGCATCAACTACCACATGAGCCTTGCCTGGGTGGTACTTGATTTCACACTCATAATCGTTTAATAGTTCAACCCATCTTCTTTGCCTCATATTCAGCTCTTTTTGATTCAGGATGTGTTGGAGACTCTTGTGGTCCGTGAAGTGTTGGATTAGTGTCTAAGTCCATAACTATTTTGGTATGTACTTGACCCGATGGTGCATGGTCCTTTTGGGTTGCCTTCACCAAAGCAACTTGATAGGATGAATTATGGAGAGTAAGGATTAAATATGATTTATTAATATATTATGGGAATAATATATTAAAGGAGAAATCATATTGTTTAATTAATATTAGTCAATAATTAATTGGTAATTAGTTTTGTGACTAAAAGAGATTAATTAAACTTAAGGGACTGGAATTGTAATTATAGGATAATTGCAATTTGGGCCATGGATTGCCTTGTATTAAGGGATGGACGAATTCTAATGGGAAACCCATAAGGAAATCGTCCATGGGCTTGATAAAAGGAGTCTATGGGTTGCTTAGGGCTTAAGCATCCAAATTAGGGTTTCCTTGTTAGATAACCCTAATAGCCCAACTATATAAAGACCCCTTAAGGCTCAAAAACGTGGCTAATGTTCTTGTAAGGGTTTACATACGTTTTTGGTAGCCTCCAACCTCTCTCCTCTTCATCCTCTTGCTTATGGTGTTTATGAACTATTAGAGGAGTGACACTTGTGACTCTAAGCATTCCAAAGTCAATACAAGGGGAATTGGGATTGTTATTGCTACATAACAATCAAGGTATGATCTTAAACCTAATTACATGTTAATATGATTATTTGCATGTTAGAATTAGGGTTTATAGTCTTGGATTCAAAGCATGTACAATAGAGAAACCTAGATCCAAGCATTAGGGTTTGTATGAGCACATAGGATGTCTTATGACCAAAACCCATCAGTGGTATCAGAGCCTTGATTGGTTTCTATTGTATTGATGCATATTTGATCGTAATAAGCACTGAAAATCGATTTTTTTTGAGTTTTGAAGGTTTGACTCGCCGAGTCAGCTGAACTCGACGAGTCCAAGCCCAGACTCGACGAGTCAAAGTGTCTGACAGCTCGTTTTCGCGATTTTCTTCCTGTTTTGGTTTTAGATAATTACCATAAACTCGTTTTTGTGATAAAATCCGAATTTTTTCATTATTATGTGATTATCCTTACCTAAATAGAAGATAATTATCAAAATTTAGATAATCACTTGTTTTATTAGATAAAGTTTGATTATTTGTAATTTAGATTTGAATTATCTTGTGAAATAGTTTCAATTTATCCCTTTAGGTTTTATAGTTTAAATTTGAACCCCAAAAGTTTTGTTGTTTTGAAATTTAAATAGTTAAAACCCTAATGTTTTGAAAAAAAGTTTCAAAACTTGCCCTCAAGTTTTGGAATTTAAATTTTGATTGAATAGTTTAATTTTGATGCATATTTAAATTCTAAACCCTTATGGTTTGAAATGTTTCAAAACTTGCCCTCAAGTTTTGGAATTTAAAGGTTGATTAAAAGGTTAATTAGAAATGTTAAATTCTAAAACTCTTGTATCGTTTTGAAAAAGTTCAAATCACACCCTTATGGTTTTATTAATTAATTAAGGTGTATAATTAAAAGAGATTTAATAAATCCATAAAAGTTTAGGTTAACCTTTTAATTGAATTAAAAGTGTAATTGTTAAAGTTAACCATATAGTATTTTAAAAGTATAAAATACACCCTATACTATATATAACATTAAAAGTCTAACATTATATATATGTATGAGTAAAAGTCAGTCTTACTGTTAGTAGGCCTCATTCACGAAGTTGGTCTATAAGGGGTGTTTAAGGAAATTGCCTATAAAATGGCGATTGAATGGGTATCCACTCTTACCCACCGCACTCTTGACTAGTGGAGGGTTGTTAGCCGAACGGGTAGGATAGGACGAAACCTTCCATTATAAGTATAATGAAATACAAAGTAACTAAATGTTTTTCAAATTCCCAATCTTAGTTACTTAGGCAAAAGTGAATTGATGCAATTCCATGAAATTACACTTTGTGCCCTTGCGAAGACGTTAGTGGAGCGTGTGTGGTTTACCGGCACACTAAATGGTTCTGAGCAAAGGTAGCAAAGGGTGACTCAATGTTTGTCATAGTTCGGTGGAGCGTGTGTGGTTTACCGGCACATCGAATAGGTGATTGTAACATGTGAGGGCACCATGTAGTTTGCATGGTTATTCACACCCGCTTTGTGATCCTCGGCATCCCAGTCACAAACTAGAGGGGCATATCGAGATTTAAACATGCCATTGAAATGTTCAATGAATCTCAAAGGATCTAGGAGTTTTCATAGATTTAAAACTTAAATTTCTTTTTCGTTTTTCATGGTGGAAACTAGTGAATCGTCATTCACTTACCTTCAAATGTTCTGCAATTTGGGTTACGGCATCCCTCTCCCGAGTTGTAGGATATTGTGTTGGGTCCTAGCCTTGGAATTTCATTTGGGTGATTTACCAAGGACTCAATCAATCAACTAACTTGAATTCGTTTTTCTCCCGATGTCAAAGTTCGACAACTATGGTCTTCCCAAATCTCGTGGAACAAGCATTACACATGAAGATGATATTCCACGATTCGATCGAGGAACAAGAGATCATGCTTCACTTCCTCCTCCTCCTCCAAT
This sequence comes from Lactuca saligna, assembly GCF_052625555.1. Classification (NCBI taxonomy): domain Eukaryota; kingdom Viridiplantae; phylum Streptophyta; class Magnoliopsida; order Asterales; family Asteraceae; genus Lactuca; species Lactuca saligna. Next base: position 149,833,365 of record NC_136417.1, read on the forward strand.
TATTCTCCCTAACCCACAAGATTGTAAAATTGAAAAGTTCAATATCACTCAAGCCCTTTTGGCAAGTAAACATAAAGAGGGCAAGTCGGTGTGTGCACACGTCTTAGGGATGAAGTCACACGTTGATAGGTTAAGAATGATGGGATCCGTTGTCGGTGAAGAGATGGCTGTTGATTGGGTTCTTCAATCACTTCCTAACTCATATAGTGAGTTTGTAAGAGAGTACTGTATGATGAACCGCGACGTGCCCCTTATAGATCTCACCTATATGCTTATTGCTGCTGAATCAGCAATGGTTTGGCGCAATAGAAAAGCAAAGTTGATTGGTGAATCTACCTTCAAGACCTCTATGGATATAGACGATGGCAATGAAATACATGCAATGATCGAAAAGTTTGATCATAAGAGAAAGGCGATGTCTGAAGTAGTTCCATGTGTTGTTCCAAAGGAGTCAATTTGCTTTTATTGCCAAGAGAAGGGGCATTGGAGACGAAGTTGCCCTATTTACCTAAGAGATCTAAGAGATGGGAGAGTCAAAAGTATGACTGCGCTTTAGGTAAGAATCCACTATTTAACTCCATTAAGTTCCTATTCATTGATTCTTATAACATGATGTGATAAGATTGCATTTGAATGTTTTGAAGGATCGGTGAAAAGAAAGGAAGCTTGATAAGAGAGCAAGATGAATCTAATCACAAGAGATGGATCTTGATCGCATGGACTTGAAGATTGGATTTTGAGCTTAGATAGTTATGATAGAGTTGTTAGAAATTTTCTTTTACATAGTTTTCAATAGATTTTGCATTGTAAGGACAAATGTTTTTCCGCTGCTTTTATAAATAAAATAAATTTTGTTTGACTTATTTATTTATTTGTTTACTTCCTTGCAATGAAATCGTTATGAAAATTGATGTTTGCATATTTCTACAACGAATGGATATGATTCTTAGTTATGTTATTTATGGAAATGTCGAGAATTTACCAAATAGGGAGAGTTTCTCATCGCCCAAGTTTCAATTGGACAGAAACTTGGAATCATGCAACGTGGATGCACGATGAATGAGAAATTACGTATTTGGAAATTAGACTAACTCATTGACAAAGTGTCAAGTGAAGGACTAGGAGATCGAGTACACAAAGTTGTGTGTTGATCAAGTTCACCATAACAGTAACAAAGATATTCGTCATGATTTACTAAAGGCTTAGTAAATATGATTACACTTACAAGATTAAGTGTAATTTTGAATTGATTAAAGGGTTTAGATCAATAGCAAAACGAATAAGAAGAATCAAGTAGGCAGAAAGATAAGAGTTTCTCCATTCTAAGAAGAAGGGAGAGTAGCTTTTATGCTTTATGATAGGTCTTAATGATTAAGAACCATATCTCAATTGATCCTCTAATGAGTCTTGGTACAATTGTATGTCCAAGAAGAGGAATCAAAGATTGAAGAAATGGTCAAATCAAGAAGTCAATCATACTTCGTTCCAAAACAAGTCTTAAAGTCAAGATTGTGACATTGAGTGAATAGTATTAAGAAGGTTTATAACATTCATCAATTGTGGAAAGTTGTGATGTCGTGGATAAGACAGAGACCAACTAAGACCAATTTATGAAGTGTTTTGATAAAAGCTACACTAACTCTTGAATATTTGGTTGTCAACAAATGTTTATTGACAAGAGAATCTTATATGTCAAGGAGTCAGTGGGAGTCTTAATGGTCTTGAAAGGTTTCAAGAACAAATCAAATAAACCTTATTGATCATCACTAGCACACGAGTTGAGGTTTACAACCTATCGTGAAGACATTATTTTGTTTCTTTGCCAATCCAATCGAGTTAATTATGCATGTGAGTCCTATGAGTTCTCATTTGAATGCATAAAAGGCAAGGACCTTGATCAATGGAAAGTACATTGATAGGAAAAGGTGAGCTGCTTAACTACTTGGAAGACGTGGTGGGCAGCTGTGCTACCATAAGGCAAGAAATCAAGATTAAGGAAGTTCGATGCATATGAGTTTGAATTTGTCGTAAACTTTAGTTTTAACAAATTCACATGGATAGGAACACATACACCGTTTAAATCTAAGTGTCATAAGATTTCCTCCTTCATGAAAATGATTGTGAGGAAATGCTTTCACTAAGAAAGATTTTAAAAGATAGTGATTGTAAAATTGCATTCTCGAATTCAATCATGGTTACGGTATCCCTTTCCATAATTTGAATTGTGAATTTTGGCAATTAGTCTTAATTGTTTAGACACACATATCAACTATCAAAGGCAAAGGTGTACAAGTTCAAGAAGCCTTGATAAAAGATTATCAAAGCACTAAGTATTAGAAACATGAACTTAAGAAATTCAATAAGTATTGTTTTTCTGAAAGTTAAGATGTTTATGAATACATGTCGAAGCTAGTGGGAGCATAAGTGTTATGTTTTATAATAATAATCATGATAGTGGGAGCATAAATGTTATGATTGTATGATTATTAAGGCACGTATTGCATAGTTGGCAATATTAATTATAGAAAACAAGAGTCATACTTTGCAAAGTTATAAGAGTTGAAAAGTTTTGCTATAATTAAGGGAGAGAATACTATGCTTCATTTCAAATCTAAAGGATTAAGTTGTGGAATGTTAATAAATTTAGTCAAGGGTACATAGTGTGTTCTTAAAATTTCGATTATGATTACGGCATTCCTCTTCACAATTCGAATTTTGAGAACATAGCAAATAAAACATTATGCATCATGTCCCATACGCTTCGAGTATAGGATCGATTGCAAATGATTTAATGTTTTACCATTCTAAAATTTTCCAAATGTCTAGCGCATTTAGAGGGAAAAGGGACTAGAATCGGTTTTGACTAAAATAATTAAACAACTATCAAAGGACAATCCAAAGTTCGACGAGGATTGGTCGCTTGTGAGTAGTTGGAAGTATAGTATTGGAAATTATGGAAATGTTTCCATATTGGATGGACAATATCGACATCATTACGAATAGATAAGATTCTATTAAGAAATTAGTTGTCATATGGAAAATATGGAAGCGTGTCCATATTGGGAAGTAAATATTGAAAATCTATGTCTAGATTAGAAACCTTTATGCAAAAGGATGTTCAAAGGAATGTACTTTGAGTGAGAGACATTGTATCTAAGGAATTGTCTTGTAACAATCTCCGATAGAGGACTTTGTAATATCATTGGCAATAGTCTTTGTGACCTTGGTGCAGTGACATTACGAAAGGATCGTTGCATAAAGTGTTAGAATCTAGCATATTCTATAAGTAGCGAGAATTTGATATTCTTACACTTAAGAAAATGGATTTGGAGTTGTAAAATGAGAATGATTGGAAATGTGTTCAATTTGTCTATTTCACAAAAGTAAGAACCATAGGTAAACATTGTGTGCATGCTAGGAGCATGGGACAAGTGTAATAATTCAAGTAAGAAGTTGATTACCCGAAACGACAAATAATGAGTAATCGATATGGTGATAAATAAAACGTGTTTTGTTTATACTCAAAGGTTTGAGGCCATATGGGATTAGTATTATTCTTGTGTTTCACTTTGCATGTTTTGACTTCCAGAATAATTGAGTTTATTAAGAATAATCGAATTATTCAAACGGGCCACAGTCGTTCATATGTTGGAAGTAGATATGAATGAAGACTGTCGTGAATTGGTGTGTGGATTGTCTAGAAGAGTATTAGACATAAGCAAATGTTTGCTGCAACGTTCATGAGTGCTTATGAATATGATTTGAGCATTGGATTAAACCCACGCTCACTTGGATCACTATCTCGAGTGATTAGTGAGACGATAACATCTTATATTCTTGAAACCGAGATGTGTGAGTTGTATCTTGCTAATCGGTTGTACATTGATAATATGTAAACGCACTAGTAACTTGGTGTTATAAAACATATTGTTGTGTGTGATTTGGTTAGTGAGTGCAAGCGAGCATTGTATCAAAGTTTATCCGTTCCTTTTATCCAAGGTAGGATAAAAGCGATATCTTTGGGCCCCTCGATGGTTTAGTGATGACATACGTAAATGCTCGGCCGGGCTAGGGCTAATTTGATTTGTTCAATTAGTCTGTCGTCATAAATCGGAAATCGAGAAGTAGTACAAAGAGAATGATTTGAAATCATATCTCATACGATATCTAGAATGGAGGAATATATGATCCCTTATCTAAGGACACGCGTATCTGATATGATCAGAGTTGACAGCGGCTTTGGAAAGCTACGATTGCAGATCAGGATCTGAAGTCATACGCAGAATAGTTGCTAGACTTATCCAAGTGGGAGACTGTTGGATTAGTGTCTAAGTCCATAACTATTTTGGTATGTACTTGACCCGATGGTGCATGGTCCTTTTGGGTTGCCTTCACCAAAGCAACTTGATAGGATGAATTATGGAGAGTAAGGATTAAATATGATTTATTAATATATTATGGGAATAATATATTAAAGGAGAAATCATATTGTTTAATTAATATTAGTCAATAATTAATTGGTAATTAGTTTTGTGACTAAAAGAGATTAATTAAACTTAAGGGATTGGAATTGTAATTATAGGATAATTGCAATTTGGGCCATGGATTGCCTTGTATTAAGGGATGGACGAATTCTAATGGGAAACCCATAAGGAAATCGTCCATGGGCTTGATAAAAGGAGTCTATGGGTTGCTTAGGGCTTAAGCATCCAAATTAGGGTTTCCTTGTTAGATAACCCTAATAGCCCAACTATATAAAGACCCCTTAAGGCTCAAAAACGTGGCTAATGTTCTTGTAAGGGTTTACACACGTTTTTGGCAGTCTCCAACCTCTCTCCTCTTCATCCTCTTGCTTATGGTGTTTGTGAACTATTAGAGGAGTGACACTTGTGACTCTAAGCATTCCAAAGTCAATACAAGGGGAATTGGGATTGTTATTGCTACATAACAATCAAGGTATGATCTTAAACCTAATTACATGTTAATATGATTACTTGCATGTTAGAATTAGGGTTTATAGTCTTGGATTCAAAGCATGTACAATAGAGAAACCTAGATCCAAGCATTAGGGTTTGTATGAGCACATAGGATGTCTTATGACCAAAACCCATCATGAAGATGGTGCACCTCGTACCATAGAGGTAATGCCTCAAAATCTTCAAAGCGAAGACCACTACTCCCAATTCCAGATCGTGGGTTGTATAATTCACTTCGTGTGTCTTTAGTTGGCGGGATGCGTAAGCTATCACTTTTCCACGCTGCATGAGAACGTAACCTAAACCCTGATTTGACGCGTCACAGTAGACCACGAAATCTTCCGTTCCCTCTGGTAGAGATAGTATCGGGGCACTATAAAGTGCTCGCTTCAGAGTTCGGAATGCAACTTCTTGTTTTTCCGTCCATTTGAAGGCTACGCCCTTTTGTGTAACCTAGGTAAGTGGCTTGGCGATCTTAGAGAAGTTCTGAATGAACCTCCTGTAGTAACCTGCTAGGCCTAAGAATTGGCAAATTTCTGTGGGTGTTGTCGGGACTGCCCATCCTTCGAACGCTTGAGCATCTACGATGAGACAGTTCCATTATCCGAAGTGAAATTGGATAATAAGTTAAGATATGTAGAAGAGCCCGAAGAAATCGTGAATGAAAGAACAACTAAGCTACGCAATAAAGAAGTAGAATTGGTGCTTGTCAAGTGGAAACACCATCGTGGCCCAAACTATACTTGAGAGAATAAGAATGAGATAAAAGCAAAATATCCCCATTTATTTTAATCGATGTAATTTCGGGGACGAAATCCTCAAAAGGAGGATGTATTTGTAACATACACGTTTTGAAATCGTGTTTTGTAATGAATAAAATTGTGAAATATTATGTAAAATTGAGTGTTGAGTTCTAACATATGGTTTTTACTAGAAACAAAGTAAAACTATGTTTAGAATCACTCAGAAAATATTGGAAGTCTTATGAGATTCCAATTAAAAGCCAAATAGTGAAATTTAGCGAAAATATGAAATTTTAAATAAGTAAAATTTTATTATTTGATGTTGTAGAGAATCTCGTTAGAAACTTGTAGGCGAAAACCTCGTCAAAATCCGAGTTATAACGAAGAAGTTATGACCAACCGAAGATCCGCAACAAAACCGGCACGACACCGAATGACGTTAAAAGTGAGTTTTTGATAAACTAATTTTTAGCCTTAGTAATCTAAATGAAAGTCGTAGTATTCGTTAAACCGAGAAATTCGATAAAAAGAACGCCAAAATCTGACTTCGTATGAGGAAGTTATGATTTTTCGAAGTTTCAACTTAGCAGTAGACAGCTAAAAACTCGAATTTTAGATCGAGCGATATTTTACTGATACATCCTAAACAAGAATCGAAGGTCTCATCATTTGTAGTACAACGGTAAAAAGTCTGACAAAAACGGATGTCGGATGAAGAAGTTATGAATTTTTAACGGATTTTCCTATCCCGGTCCGTTAAAAATAATAATATTAAAAATAAAATCAAAATTAGCCGACGAATTCTAAACAAGAGTTGTAGAGCATAATTTTAGCTACACGTGCATATAAAGAATGTCAAAAACGGAGCTCGTATGCGAAAATTATGGATTTTAGAAGTTCGGGGCCCGAAAACCGAAGAAATTCGCATGAATAGTACCGGCCACGTCACCTCGCACGAAGCAGGTGCGTCACCGGAGACGTGGCCCAAACCGATCTGCTTCGCTGCTTGCTTCCCTCCCAAACCGAGATCGACACGTGTTCCCTTCTGATTCGCTGAAGCTGAGGTCCAATAAGATCTTGACACACCTCGCATCGGTTGCCAATCCGATGCGAGCCACGCCTCGCTTACCCGCCTCGCAGCCGAGCAGCTTCGTCACCCTTCCGTCCGAACCTCGTTGGAGCCCTGCGCAGCTGCCGCGTGTCTTCGCTGAGTCACCTTCTCGGCCGAACCCTCACCTATAAATAGGAGGACCTGCGAGACCTTCCGACTAACTTTGGAAATTTGCCACTTTTAGCCCCTCTTTCCATATTTTCTTCATTTTGACTTTCCCCGAAGCCCCGATATCAATTTTAGCACCCGAAACACGCCCCGAGACCCCCGAGAAGCCCGGAAATTTTATCTTTTCGGTTTTGAAGCCCTACCTTCGCAGAGCCCGATTTTCAATTAAGCTCCCGGTTTTCAACATAGAAAGTCATATTTAAAGCCGAAGTGCTGTCCAAATTACTATTTTAACCCCCGGTTAACTTAAGGTGAGTTCCATATATAGGAACAATTGTATGTTATGTGTTATATGTGCTATGTGCTTTTCAGTGTTATTATTCTGAATTATTTTCTCGTGTTATTCACTATGTTTATAGCAATTGTAATACCTTTGACCATGTGATCAGTGAAAGGACTTAGATTCACATTGGTACTGGTACGTAGCCTCTGGCCATGTAAAGCATGTCTCCGTAAGAGAATGACTTCTATTCTATGGCATTGGCAAATGGTTAGACAGGACTATAAGCCTGAAATCTACAAAGATGTTAATCAGAAATTGCATGTCTTCTATGCCATTTGGGCCAAAGTTTTATTGATGTATATAAAGAATTAAAAAGTATATCTTTGAATAAAGTCTTTGATTTATATAAACGTTTGTCACATGATCTCACATACATCTTGTTGTTCCTCTTTGCTTTTGCCACATTGAAGTATATATATGGCATAACATTATATTGTATCTATTTTTGAACTCACTAAGCGTCACTGCTTACCCTATCAATGTTTAACAATTGCAGGTGATAAGTTACTAGTATGTTTACATATTATTGAAAGATGTAGAATAGGTTGTAATAGTACTTTTGTACTACATTTTATGTTTGTATAAATTACAATATCCTGGTTAGTTATGTAATATATATAACACTTTGTAATAGAATGTTTGTATCCAATAGTTTGTAATTCCCTTTTTATCAATATAAAATATTGCTTTTATAACTATGCAAATAACATGTTTTGGAGTAATGATATTGTGAAGTACGAAAGTTTGGGTCTTTCAAAAATACGAAAGTTGGGGTCTTTCACATAGAATGAATATAGTGTATAATCTCAAGCTAGAGCTACAAGTATTATCATTGATGATGTTTACATGATCATAGAACTTCTTGGCTAAATTGCCCGTTGTGACAGTAAGAGACCCTTAACTTATCAACTTATAAGTTATAAGTTATAAGCTGAAAAATACTTATGATTTTCATAAGCTTTGCCAAACACCCCCCTAAGAGGGTGTTTGATAAAGCTTAAAAAAAGAAGTTTTTTTTTTTTTTTTTTTTTTTTTTTTTTTTTTTTTTTTTTTTTTGACTTACAACCGGTTCCACAAAGGTATAAGTCAAAAAAAGTGTTTGGGTAAAAGCTTTTTAAAAAACAACTTATAACTGTTTGGAACCTCCAATAAATCATTTTTTAATAAGTCACTTACATATTACTTATCAAAAACTCCTTATTTCACCATTCAAAAAAATTGACAAATATACCTCTTAACCTAAACCTACATCAACACAAAAACATAGGCTATAAGTTAATAAGCTTATAAGCGTGTTCGACACGTAACGTTTGAGAGTTTCTAGCTTCTAGCGTTTGATAAAACGCTTCATTTTGAACCAGAAACCTCGTCCGACACTACAAGCTTCTAATTTTTGGTTTATACAAAACGCTCAAAATCAAAATGCTATTTCATGTAGTGTTTAACAAAACGCTACAAGCTACCACACTCTACCCGCTACAAGTTAATTTTGTCAAACACACCCTATAACATTTTTGACACCGGATAAACTTAGACCCAACACTTTTTTAAAAATTCCGTTTTGAAACCATTATAAATTAATAAACTATAAATTAAAAAGTTAAAAATTATTTTAAATAAGCTTTGGGAGACACATTAACATAAAATTTTAATATTTTATTAGTAAAAATGCAGTCGTACATACAATAACCTAAAATTTGAAAACAAGTATCTACATAACATGAAAGAAAAAAAAAATCGGATCAAATCATCAAAACAAGGCTTTTGTAACATTTTCCCTGAAGTTGTTAAATTGAGAAGACCGTAAGTGAGCAGACGCCGAGCGTCTTTCATCAAACCTCTGTCTTGTCTTCCAGCCATGCCATAACTCACTGTATAATCGGAGTCCAGTAAACCCTAATACATTATACCTCCTTAACAATCCCAATTTCTCACTAGGGTTCGAATTTTCCAACTGTTCAAAGATGATGTACAATGATCCTCAGCAACAACAACAGCAGCAGCAGCAGCAACAACCACCACCAATGTATCAGCAACACCCACCACCACCGCCTCCGCAACAGCAAATGATGCAGCAGCACCCACATCACCAGCACCACCACCAACAGCCGCCGCCACATCAATTCCACCAGCCGCAACAAATGGGAGAGTTTCAGAGGGGTCCGCCGCAACAGCAGCATCAGCAACCGCCACCGCCACCGCAGATGATGCGTCAGCCTTCTGCTTCTTCCACAACGCTTGGTGGTCCTCCAGAGTATCACCAACAGCTTAATCATCCCCCTTTCGACGGTAAGCCTAATATACCCTACAGCTCAACAAGTTTTGGTGTTGTTTAGGTTAATTTTCTGTGTATCCTTTGATTTAAACTTCTACATTTATCCATAGCATAGTAGAAGACTTAAAGCTTTAGAGATTTGAATTTTGAACACACTTACCCTTTAGAAGACACATTCGTTTCTACTTATAGCCCACCAAAACCTATATTGAGTAGCAAATGCTCTAACGCAGAAGCATGATACAATGGAAACACATTCTTTTTTTAATCTAACAGAGAACTAATAAATGTGAAGATGCATAATACACTACAAACTCTGTGAGTTCACATGGCTAAATGTGAGGTATTATGATCAATGCCTCTAGTTCTGTGTTACATGAATGATGAACATAGAAAGATTAGTTGTTAATTTCAGAGAAAGAGCATTAAGATGCAAACATGGATGTATAATTTTGACCATTCTTCTTCTTTTTGAATTAGTTTAAAAGTCAACAGCCCAAATCATTAGTTTGACCTATAAACAAAATGAAAGCAACATATTTGTAAAGATATCAGATCAAAGAGTTTGACCTAAAAAACAAATAGCATTGTGGTGTTCTGTTTTGATTCTTATAGGGTATCTTATATGTTATTTAGTCTTTTATTTTTTTTTTTAATATTTTAGCATTTTATTCAGCTGTAATAATTTAAGTTTTGTTATACCTGGTTAGTAATTTTTCTGGCTTCTACTTTCTGAGGTTAAGTAAATTCAAGATTAGTTTTAACTTGAATTTTGCTGTTATGTTTTCATATTTAGTTGTTGAAGATCAAAATACCATGTCTTTGAGTTTTATTATCTTAATTAAAAAGTTATTTATTATGGTTGAAAAATACAACCCATGCAGATAACTTTGCTGCTAAAAGAATGAGAAAAATTGGACAACGAAGAGCTGTTGATTATACAAGTACTGTTGTGCGATATATGCAGGTAAAAATATTGTTGTAGATAATTTTTTTTTCTTTTTCTGATTAATATATATATATATATATATATATATATATATATATATATATATTCTTATTAATATTTCCCATACATTGTATCTTTCCTTAAGTATCATGTTTGTTTTAGATTAGGAATTTCTAGTTTTTGATGTGATATGCTGTTTCTTGTTGACTTAATGCACTTAATTTATAAAAACTTAATGAGTTCAGCTATATATATACCTGATTTTTACTTATGTTAACAAAATGTCCAATTTGAACTTAAGATAATGTACAATTTGAACTTATTTTAAAATTATGTTTAATTTAAGTTACTAATCATGTTATTTTTATATACTTTTCAAAATTGTTTAATGCGATAATGTACAATTTCTCATTATAATGGTTATTAAATAAATGGGAATTTGTTATTGGTCAGTTTTAAATAGCAGGGTAAAATAGTCATTTATTCAGAGTCAGAGTGCATTTAGTCCAAAAACATAAAAAACTTTTTTTTCAATCCAAATTATACATTCAGGACTTAATAGGAAAAAAAAACATGGCCTAAGAATGTAAGATGTTATTTCTTTTGATTTAATGGACTTCATCTGTTTGTTTCTTTTTGACTTAATAAAGCTTTTATTTATTTATTTATTTATTTTTTATTTTTTAATGCAGACACGTTTATGGCAACGAGATTCACGTGACAGAACAGTATTACAACCAACCCCTGCTGCAGCAATCGATGTTAGTCACTACATTCTTTTTTTTCACAACATTCAAGATTTAAAAACAGTTTATTTATTTATTTATTTGTTTTTATTGTTGTTTTTATAAAAGTGCTTATTAGCTTATACAGTATGAAAACTAAGTTTAAAAGAAAGTGTTTGGATATTACCTTATTTGGTACCAAAACACAACATGATAATAACTTGTTTCTTAGACATGTAAAATGACCACACATAACAAGGGTAAAAAGGTAAATTGGTATGATGATGAAAAAGAAAAACGAAACTGCAATCCATATGGTTCTTTTAGAGTTAAAACAGGGGTGAAAGGTGCTTATTTAAGTGAAGAAACACTTATATATTTTGTTTAAGTGAACCTTAAATAATCAATTGCAAACACCAACTTATCATGTTTTATTAATTTACAATGAATTATCATATTTATATCTAATCTAATTTATAAATATGTTTATATGTCAGATGTTACCAACAGTTGCCTATTCAGATAATCCATCAACCAGCTTTGCATCCAAGTTTGTTCATACATCACTCAACAAAAACCGCTGCTCAATCAATCGTGTGCTGGTGAGGGCTTTTTCGTCAAATTCCCATTATTTTAAGAACAGTTTTTATTTAAATCTCAAATGCATCTTGATTAGTGAAAACTGAAACCATAGATAGAATAAAACTCCAAATTCGAACACGTTACACAATTAATATGTAAACTTTTATTAAAGAGAAGCAAAAATTACAAAATTGGTCCCTGTGGTATACTGTTTATTTTTCCTCCCAGTTTTGGTCCAAGGGCAAAATGGTCATTTTAAAAATTTGACACCTAATACGAATAAAATACATGCATATAAAATGTTTGTAAAAGAAAATATCAGCCCTAAACTGTTATAAACTAATAAAAATTTAATGGACTTACAAACTTTTACAAACCTTTATTAAAAGTAAGTAAAGATTACAAATTTGGTCCCTGTGGTATACTGTTTTTTTTCTTCTTCTTCCAATTTTGGTCCAAGGGCAAAATGGTAATTAAAAAAATTAGACAGCTAGGCTGTTAACATGGACGATACAACCATAGAGGAACCAATATCAATAGGAAACATCTAAATAAGGATGAAATTGCAAAAACCAGCTATACTCGAGGGTTAAAAATGTAATTTTCTCAAAAGTTGAATTCTAACTGTGTCCTGACATATGTATATGTTTAAAGTGGACGCCTACAGGTAGGCGACTTATAACAGGTTCACACAGTGGAGAATTCACTTTATGGAATGGTCAATCTTTCAATTTTGAAATGATTCTTCAGGTAATGCAATTTGATTTTCTTTATTTTTTTTTTATTTTTTTTTTATATAAATATAAATTTTTTATTTTGAGAAATTTGGAATATGTGAATGAATGTATGCAGGCTCATGATCAACCAATCAGGTCTATGGTATGGAGTTACAATGACAATTGGATGGTTACTGGTGATGATGGAGGCTCTATAAAGTAAATAATTTTTTATTATTTTATTTTTTTTCTTTTTAGTTTTAGGGAAATCTCCGATAAAGTCCCAATATTTTAGACCAGTTTACGCTTTAATCCCAGTTTTTGTTTTTTGAACAGAAAAGTCGCGATTATTTTTATGTTTTGCACAAATTTACGAAACAGTCCTTAACTAAATTAGATTATCGGGACTTTTCTGTTCAAAAAATAAATGTTTGGAAGGGTTAATCTCGTAAAAGACCTTATATTTTGTGCTTTATTCGGATTAAACCTCATCTTTATTTTTTTCCTGAAAAAAACAATGTATTTTTTCATTTTTTATGGAAAAGCCCTCTACTTTGTCTTTCTTTTTCCGGAAAAACCCTCAACCTTGTAACTGTTTCCAAATAAACCCTCAACTTTTATAGTTTTTCTCAAAAAAATCCTCACATTTTAAAAGTTTTTTCGGGAAAAAAGGGTTAATCTCAAAAAAGACCTTATATTTTGTGTTTTGTTTTCTGGATTAAACCTCAAATTTTTTTTTCCTGAAAAAAATCTTGTATTTTTTCATTTTTCTCAAAAAAACCCTCAACTTTGTCTTTTTTTTTTTTTTTTTTTTCCCTGGAAAAAAACCCTCAACCTTCTAAGTCTAACTGTTTCCAAATAAACCCTTAACTTTTTAAGTTTTTCTCAAAAAACCCCTCACATTTTACAAGTTTTTTTTCGGAAAAAAGTGACTAAAAGGGGCAGATCGGAAAAAATGCAAGGTCTTTTTCAGGAAAAAGAATAAAAGTTGAGGTTTAATCCGGAAAAAACACAAAATACAAGATCTTTTATGAGATGAACCCTATTTGGAATATGCAAAAGATACCTGAAAAGGGTTTGAAGGAATCTGTCTAAAGATGATTTTTTGTGTTTATTTTTAAACCTGTGTAAAATTGATATGATATTCATATGGTGAACATGTGTAGGTATTGGCAAAACAACATGAACAATGTAAAGGCCAATAAATCTGCACATAAGGAATCTGTTCGTGATCTAAGGTATAAATAACATTCTACTTCCACTTCTTTTTAACAACATTGTATTTTCTAATTAAGGAATTCTACTTTGAAAAATCCACCTATTTGTATCATTATACTTTTAAATTTTTTTTTCTCTCTCTCTCTCTCTCTCTCTTATGCTGTAATAGGAAGAAATGAAAGTAAAAAAAGCTATTTCTTTTATTTCCCTTATTCTTGAATCTTGTTTTGTTGTTTAACAGCTTTTGTAGAACAGATTTAAAGTTCTGTTCTTGCTCTGATGACACAACTGTTAAAGTTTGGGACTTTGCTCGATGCCAAGAAGAACGTTCTTTATCCGGTAATGTTCTTGTCTTCTGCCATGTCAGCTTCATGTATTAAATTCAAGTTTATGTTTTTAATATTCAAAATAATATTCACTTGAATCTATAATTGTCAATTATAACCATAGTCTTTTCTAATATATGGCTTTAACTCAGACAGGCCATGGTTGGGATGTGAAGAGTGTTGACTGGCACCCTACCAAGTCTTTACTCGTTTCTGGTATGCACTTCAATATATATATATATATATATATATATATATATATATATATATATATATATATATATATATATATATATATATATATATATATATGTTCTTTTACGGTTTTACCCTCCTCTTTCCCCATGTTGAGTTGCTAAATATAAAAATCATTCATGCTTTTGTGGCATTCTTTTGACACAATAAACAAACTTAAAATGGTGCAAAAGTGATTGAAGTTTACTGTTTGTATTGATTTTTTAGGTGGGAAAGATAATCTTGTGAAGCTTTGGGATGCTAAATCAGGGAAAGAGCTATGTTCATTGTTAGTGAAAATATTATTATTTGGTTCCTTGTAGTTTAACATTTTGTCCATAATGGTCCCTCCTTTGGAGTCTTAAAGTTTCTTCTTTATGTTTGTAGTCATGGGCACAAGAATACTGTTCTTTGTGTCAAATGGAATCAAAATGGTAATTGGGTGTTAACTGCTTCTAAGGATCAAATAATCAAGGTGCAGCTTCTTATCTTCCTTTCATACTACATTCTCATACTTTCATACATACATACATACATACATACATACTAATTTTATTGTGATTTTCTTTTTATTATTCCTTATGACTGAATAAGCATTTCTTAATTTGTGCAGCTATATGACATTAGGGCTATGAAAGAGCTTCAATCTTTTCGTGGTCATCGGAAAGATGTCACTGGTTAGTTCTAAATCTTATGTGGATATTATTATTATTATTATTATTATTATTATTATTATTATTATTTTTTAATGCTTATATTGGGTTGTTTTCTGATTGATAGCTCTGGCTTGGCATCCATTTCATGAGGAGTATTTTGTGAGTGGGAGTTTTGATGGATCAATCTATCACTGGCTAGTGGGGTAATATGGTCTTTTAGTCTTTAAAGGCTCCTTTTCTTCTAAACAATCATGGAGTTATGAAAAGTTGAAACATTTATTTATTACTTTTTTTTTTTTTTTTTTTTTTAATACATAAAGGCATGAAACTCCACAAGTGGAAATTCAAAATGCACACGATAGCTGTGTGTGGGACCTCGCGTGGCATCCCATTGGGTATCTCCTTTGCAGGTAAAATTATTCGTAATTCCATATGATATAAGAATAAATATTAATAAAATTACAATTTTGTAATAAAAGAAAGAAATGAAATTGGAAATTAGGATATGCTGACATGATATAATATAATATTTGATGCAGTGGAAGCAGTGATAATACTACAAAATTTTGGTCTAGAAATAGGCCTGGGGATCCAGCTCGTGATAAATTCAATGTGGGTCATAATCAAGGTTTGTTAGATTTTTGGCCAATTTTTCATTATTTTTGTTAAATTGCAAATTTTATTTTGTAAAATATTTTTATTGTAATCTTGTTTTAGTTTTAATGAGCTTTTATTATGGTTAGTGTTTTTTTATTTCACAGTCTTGCAAAATTATTCTTAACAATGTTTTGATTTATGAAAGTAAAAATTCAAACAGAATAAAAGCTCATTAGATTCCAAATAAGATTATATTTAAATAATTTTTAGTGAAACAATTTCTTTTATAGAAGTTTCTTATTAATGGTTATATAACTTACAATTTTAGTTTCTAAAAACTAGATACTATATATATGTTATGATAATCTTATTTTAATGAGCCTCTTTTAATCATAATTAATAAATTTTTATTTACAAAAGTAAAAATTCAAACACATAAAAAGCTCATAAAAAACCCACATATAATTATAATAATAACAAATATCTGGTTATTCTAGAATATAAAATATTAATTTATCGAAAAAAAGCTAAAAATTTAATGTGTAAAAAACATCCTCTGTCTATTCCTTTCCATCACACACGAAAATCAAAACAAACATAAACTCAAGGGTATTTTGGTCTTTTCAATAAAACTTTTTTCAGGTTTCAACGAACAAAACCCTGCTCATGGTGGCCGTATGGCAGTCAATTTTGCGGGACCCGAACCGCCAACAACTCCGGGACCATTTGGTGGATTAAACCGGAATGAAGGAACCATCCCCGGAATCGGAATCGCAATGCCATTATCTCTAGACACATCATCAGACCAAAAACCACCCATATCATCCTCAATGCCGCTAGGAGCACCACCACCATTGCCGCCAGGTCCCCACCCATCTCTTTTCGTCAATCAACAACAACAACAACCACCACCCCAACACCACCACCACCACCAACCACCACATCAACAACAAATGACATCCTTACCCCCACCAAATATGCAACCGCTTCAACATCCAAACCATATGCCGCTCCTTCCGCATCCTCATTTGCCCCGCCCACCTCCCCAATTGCCGCCACATAACATGCCCGGAAATTTACAGTCTCCAATCATGCATGGTCAAATGGTAATTTTTTTAAATTTCTACACTCATCTAATTTTTATTTGAAACAAAAGGGTTAAATCTAAAATATATCAACTTACTTTTGTAACGTAATCCAGGGAGCAATGAATCAGATGGGTCCCCCAATGCAGCAAGGCCATTTCATGGGCATGAATCCTATGCAGCAAGGCCCACCGAGTGGGGGTGGGACCCAGATGTATTCATCAGGGGCTACATTTAATCGCCCTCCAATGCCAGGGCTAGGTCCTTATCAGGTAACACATTTCCTTTACACCTAAATACAAGAAACAGAAACCTACTTTCATTTGTTTATCAACTATTTTTTATTTTTTATTTTTAATTTTGCAGCCTGGGAATCCAAGTGGTGGCGGAATGGGAACAGTGCCACCTAATTTCGGTATGCCTCCACCCCTGCCACCTGGCCCACCGCCACATGGACAAACACCTCAGTAGGACTTTTTGTACATCTCATTAACTTTGTTCCTTTTACTCAATTCTATGTTTTTTGTTTTTATTCTGTCTCGGATTCTTTTTTGGTTGGTTATGTAAAAGTGGTGGAATGATAGTATATTATTATGATTTTCAAGTGTACTTTAAATTAAAATGACAGTTGTAGATTTGATTTAATGAACTCTATGATTCATAACGTTTTTCTCTTTTCATGTGGCCCAGATTCACAATCGTGAATATAGGGAAACGTTAAGCGAGAAATTCGTTTATGCTCGTTTATTTAATAAATGAACAAACTTGAACGTTTTTTTTCCTTTACACCTTGTTCCCAAGTCTCGTTTAAGGAGGGAGTGGAGGGAAACGTATGGACATTGATCTTGTTAGTTTGTTGAGTCATTTAGGTTTTACGACTTATAGATTTGGTAAAGTTATCAAAAGAAACATATCAAAATTCTCGACAATAAAATTCTAAGGTATTTAATTTGGATGTTTGTATTAATTTGTGTTCATATGTGTTTGTGTATGTTTGTGAGCATCTTAATGAAAAGACGTAGACAAGGTAATTTGTTAAATAAAAGAACACAAACAAGATAATTTGTTAGTTTATTTGTGTTTGTGTTGGTTCATTTATTAGGTTAACTTAAGCAAACAAATATAAAAAAAATCTTTGTTCTCTTCGTTTACAAGTCTGGCTTTGTGATTTCTAACAAGGGTCCTTTTGCTTTTAAAAATTGTGTCATTTGGCATCAAATCTATTGTGATCTCAAAGTTTTAGCATGAAG
Source organism: Lactuca saligna (assembly GCF_052625555.1). Taxonomy (NCBI): domain Eukaryota; kingdom Viridiplantae; phylum Streptophyta; class Magnoliopsida; order Asterales; family Asteraceae; genus Lactuca; species Lactuca saligna. The sequence continues at coordinate 149,851,259 of NC_136417.1, forward strand.
ACATTTTTTGTAGAACGATTGAATTGAATAGAAATATGGCTTTATCAAGAAACTAGAGCAAAAAACGAATTACATCAGAGTTTAAAATCAGATTTTGAAGCCATGAATTCCAATCTAAGTGGAACTTCTGTTTCCTATGAATCACCCAACAAAAAAAAGTAGTTACAATAACATCAACTAAGCTATATTTTTTGGGCAAACCTAATCAAACACGCATTTATTCCGGAAATTCAATAAATGCCACCACGTTGTAGAAATGATAACATCCAACACCATCCTTCTAGCTGTAGATATCCGAGCAGAGGACACAAAGTTTTCGAAATGAGTGACCAAAATCAAGGAAGAGAGATCCAAATCGCACCATTTACCCAAAAAAGCAATCGTATCTTTTGCTATTTGGCACCCAAGAAAAGTATGATTAACCTCTTCCACTTCCATCTAAGCCATTTATTACTTTCTTTTGCTAAATAAATGAGGCATATATTTTTTATTTTTAAAAGATTTTTTTTTTGAGATTACTAGATATTAGATAGTGAACCTCATGAATGTTGTTCTTCTTCCGAGCATGAGTGATTTTTGGATTGTATAATTATATGAATTTCTCAAGTTTCCGTCAAAATATTCCATTTTTAAATGATTTTACTAGGGATGGAAGGAGGGGGGGTAATGCGGTTCAAACCATGATGTTTAATTATGGCGGTGAACAAAGAATAAATCAACGTTGCTTGCAAAGAAAGACAACACGTGACTTTGTCTTCACCAAATGGCGAATACTCCTTGAAAATAAAAATAAAAGTAGAATATCACTCAAAACAATAGGTATTTACAGTTAAATTTGGAAGAATTTCAAGCATGATCTATCATGAACTTTTAAGATGTCTGAGTTTTTAAGTCTCTGGAATTTTAAGAGGTCGGAGAGGATAGTGGAACGAAAATTGGAGGCGATAAAACCCCAACTCTCAATGGATTGATTCCACCACGGAAATCACTTCCAAAGCTTGTTAAAAGCTTCTAGACATTCTCAATAGCATCATACTAAAGCTATAGGTTAATCAAACTAAACATTCTAACCAAACTAACACATTCACCATTAAAGCTCAAAGCTTAATAAGATGGAGAAATTTTTACCTTAATGTGGAAAGGATGATAATCCTAGCAATACACATTCTCTATTTTCACTTGGCATGGTTTTGGCATCAAAATTGCCATCTTCAAGCTCCCAATCGATTCCCTAAAGAAAATGATTGCAATGAGCTCTTAACTGGTTATAACCTGTGTTCTAACCTTGTAACCGCATGTCTTTACTGCATCGTGGTGCACTTAATTTAGCTGCGATCAGCTTCTAACCGAGCCGCGATGCCTTTCTCATATAGCAACCTACTTTGACCACCACGTCGCGGTACCTACATACCACGCCGTGGTGCAAAGTACGTTGCCTTCCACATACGTTGAGGACTTCATCTGAATCATCGCCTCCTCTTATCGTGCCGTGGCAAGCTCTTCACTATGCCACGGTGGTTGCATGATAGCATCCTTCATGGCCGATTCCATTCCAACTTTGGGACATTTTTCTTCCAATCTTCAAACCTTCACATCTTCTTCGTCTTAAACCCGTCTTCTATGATCTTTATATCCTCACGAATGTGTGGATAATTTCTACAACTCCATTAATTTACTTCTCATTGTGTGACAACCCGAAATTCATTTCTTGTACAAGAGACCAATTGAATCCAAGTTAGACTCATTTTGTTAGCTTTCAACACTGTTTGGGGTCTATTGGAGCGTTCTAAACGTAATACAAATGAGGTAGGAACCTAGAAACAGGATAACACAATGCATATCAAGCAAAATCAGGCCAAACACTCCAAAAAATGGAGTGTACGGCCACACACTTGAGTGTACGGCCACACACCCGTTTTCAGCCACACACTCACCTCTATATATAGGGAAGGACCCCCCTTCATTCATTCTTTCCTTCTTTGGCTGCACTCCACTTCTCTCTCTCTAAAAATCTTGTTCAAAGAACACTCTAAGGGCCTCAAGAACGCGAATCACCCCATCAATTAGCTAGTTACTGATAAAACATCTGAATCTAATCTTAAAACTCATAGTGTTCTTAGTGTTCTTCATCCTTTGAAGGAGTGCGGCCGCACACCTTCATATGGTGGCCGCACACACCTTAAAAACTCTCCAATGTGAAGAGTTTGGCCTTCATTTACTCATATGACTTAAGAACACCTCAAAAATCAACATTTTGGGCACAAATTAGGAGTGTACGGCCGCACACACACACTGTACGGCTGCACACTCATGTGTGTAACCGCACACACACATTTGTTGTGCATCTTGACCATACACTCCCTTGTGTAGTCATATACCCCTCATGCATAATCTTATATAATTGTAACACTTCATAATAAGTGTTTACTAGTCCCTAAAGCGGTCCGAATGCAATAAATAGTTATTCCAAACACTAATTGCACACATATATGTCATTATATGGTTAATAGGATCCGTTTGTGCTCAAGTCCACAATTGGCACTCAACCTCCTAAACTAATCCTTCCATCGCATCACTCACTACAGGTGAGTTCATACCCCTAAATCAACCTTTTTAAATGATTTTATATGCTTTTATGGGGGGGGGGGGGGGGATACAAGTTATAGTACTAATCATATGTGATTTATAACTTGTTACCAAAAGGATTTCCTATACTTTCAAACTACCTTGCCAACAAAATTGTGTTAAATGTTTATCAAACTCATTTTCATGTTTAATTATTCCAAAAATAATTCCAATGCTTTCAAACTTATTTTATTTCCAAATCATATCTACACTAATATATTTATATAAGTAAGGATTGAAACATTTAGAACTGATAGCTCACCTTATTTCCTATTCTTGTTTGATTATGGACTTAGGGTATTCAGTTATCTGTCCGAATGTCGTTAAATTCTTAGTTATATATCATATATATATATATATATGTGTTGGATATAAAAGTCTTCAATTCAGTTCAACACCTTTGCGTATCAAAGGCATTCAACTAACCTTTCTATTTAACTATAATAGGTATAGTTAAGAATCACCACCATTACTATTGTTACTATGATACTCACTAGGCTTAGTACAGTTATGAGTCAATACATGTTAAATACTATGCAACGAGAATACTACATGCTATACAAGAGAACATTCTATACATTATACCAGAAAGTACATTATACAATAATACAAGAGAATATACTAAAACAGAATGTGACATATTATTTCGCGATACGGCACTTCACTGTGCTATCACCGTGTAACCAGATTCTCCTGGAGGGAGAGCGGGCATTTTGTGTATAGATCTATATGGGACAGACACTCCCACATCCTGACTGCTAGCTACAGTCCGAGCCAACTAGGCTCAGGGGTGACAAATGTCACCATACTACATGTGGCCTGGAGGGTCATCAGTTATTCAATCGTCAATCAGCATGGTTACATACGAGTTCACATTCGGACCTTTAATTAACACATTAAGAATTAAAGGCGAAAACAGACTCCCCGAGGTGTATTGTACATTTAATACTACCTGGAGCCTGCAAATTTTATTACATTCATCCGGCAGTGGCACTGCTGGGGTAAATCATTATTTTCCCAATTACTTTACATGAATGAAGTCTAAAACTATATTTTCATACGGATAGTTTCACTGGGAAAACTTTTACATTTTCAAAGGATCAAACATACAGATAACCGGGTCTTGGTAGAAGACTACTTTTACTGGAAAATATAGGATTTTCTAGGGATCATATTATTTTCAAACATTGATGACAGCTATTACATTACATGATTGAAAACACTTTTATACAAGCAATGACACTAAATACTTATGAACTCACCAGCTTTATGCTGATACTCGTTTTCAAAATAACTTGTATTCTCAGGTCATCAGTAGTCAGGTACAGATGTAACTTTTGAGAAGATGGAGCACATACAAGACTCCTTTTTATTTTGATTATACTTTTGGTGTCTAACAAACTGTACAGAACACGCTTGTATTACAATTATTATATTAATGCAATGGATGTTGTTGGTTGTCTTTACTATTATGCATTGTTATGATACTGTACATGAAGTCCTCCACCCCAGAACGTATTCCGACGCTCTCGGTTTTAGGGTGTGACAGATTGGTATCAGAGCCTTGTTTATAGTGAATAAAGTATATCAACCCATAAAAGATGTATGAACTATAAACACTTCAGGATTAAAACACTATGACCAAGAATATATACTTTTAAGTAATAAAATATTTAACTAAGTATGTGTATACATCCACTAATACAAAGGTCAGTATCATACTAGAACCGAACAAAAGTATTGAGATTGTTGAACAACACAATTAGGCTTAGAGATATATAGTCAAATCTGGGTGGATGTAGCCTGATCAACTACGTATTCCTAGGAGTGACTAGCATGTGCCTAAGATTGGTTGTGGTGTTGCAACAAGTCTAAAAACTTACCAACACTACTACAAGAACATAGGAACAAGAATACTATAGGAGTATTCTGCATTCTGTAATTTACAAATGTGAGAACTAAAAGGGTCGTTACTAGTTGGGCAATAGTTGCTAAGTGGATACACTACATTTACATGTGACTAAGACGCTATAGACTTAGAATCTGTGATCTTTGCTTTACTTCATGTTCCTTGTTTGGTTGTGGATTTAGAGTTAGGGTCACTTATTCGAAGGTCTATCCTGTCTCAGGTACATGTAATTGGTATGCACTATGCAAGTATTGGGTCGACTAATAATGATTGTCTTATAAGTATCTTAGATTAGTACGTCTATTAACTTTTCTTTCCCCATTCTCGCGTAGATATCATGGTTGGCTTCCACCATCCCGGTGATCCGTACTATCTGAACCAAGGCAATGGAGGATGGCTCGATGAAGAGTCAGAAGATGATCACCGAATCCTTTTGGATGATCACCGTGCAGAAGGCTTTTCGGATAGCTCCGACTTCGAACCGGAAGTCAACAACCTACCCCCAGAAACTCCAAACCCCAACCCCCGTCCAGCATTTCAAGGTCCCACTCCCATGTGGGCAACAACCTTGAATCGATGGAGTGATGAACAGGGCCAACCCTTACCTTTCGACGGAGACCGAAGCTTTTACAGCATAAGTGAGGGTGGCTCGGCTGATTGAGCCCTACCCGTCATGGTCCGAAGGATTTCTAGGAACATCGAACAAGGTCATGTAGCCATCGACAGAGTTGTGGAAATTGATGCCAACTCTAACCTTAACATTGTCCGTATCCACCAACTTGAAGAAGCTATGGATAGGACTAGGAGGACCAATGAGGCTCTACAGCAACAGCTAACTACATCCCGAGCCGAAGTCAGGGAACTCCGAGTACGTCACAGGGCTCAGGAATGACATCTTCAAGAAGTTGTACGCCAACTGGCTGATCTTAGGGTTCGCCCCAGAGATACCCATTGCCAGTAGAAGATGTCAACCCATATTCCTCTTTTGATTAGGGAATAGCCTTTTATTTTCTATGCTCGGTAGAGCACTTCTCTGTAAACATTCCCAAACTTGAAAGTACTCCAACTAGACTTCTAAGCGGCCAACATTTTCCCATATGGTTTGATGTAAGACCTACTGTTAGGTCATTTTTCCCAAACTTATTTGCATCAGTAATACCTGTAATATTGGCAATTATCTAATCTGTTGGGAAAGTCTATACTCTTATATTTCTTTACTCTGTGTTATGACTCTATCTGATAGTTGGACTATGGCGATTTAGTCCATGAAACACTCTCATCATATTCATGGTCGATTCTCACTATTACCATCACTTTTCATAACTTTCAGTAAAAGATGCCGCCTCGTCCACGTCCAAACAGGGGCATACTTGCAACTCAAACTACACTACCTCCTCCTCCACCTCCGCAGTTCGATGCGGTGATGTTTCAGACAGCTGTGGCCGCAGCTGTAACCGCAACTATGGCCTAAATAAATTCCGGTGATGCAAGTGGAGCTGGAATGGGCACCAACTATAGGCATGGTGAAATCCACCCGCGTACACAGGGGTGTACCTATAAGGATTTCATGAGCTGCAAACCAACATTCTTCAATGGGACCGGAGGGATCATTGCACTGTCCCAATGGATCGAAAGAACTGAAGCCATTTTCGAGATGTGCTCATGCCCCGAGGAAAGCAAGATAAAGTTCGTTGCTTGCACCTTCACTGAAAGGTCCCTGACGTGGTGGAATGGCCATGTCAAATCACTCTCCTTAGTAACAGCCAACACCATGGGCTGGGACACACTGAAGGACCTTCTGACAAGGGAGTACTGCCCTAGAGGTGAAATTTAGAAACTTGAGGAGGAACTCTGGAACCTCAAGATGAAGGGGACCGACATAGTGGATTATACAGCCAGGTTCTGCGACCTGGTAACTATGTGTCCAAACATGATCCCTATTGAGAGCAAGAAAATCGAACGATACATCTGGGGTTTAGTGCCCCCGTATCGAGGGAACGTTCTAGCCTCACACCCTACGACCTTTAATAGTGCCAATGAATTGGCCTAAAGGTTGATTGATCATGAAGTTCCTTCCAATCCATCAACAACCACGATGGTTGCCACTGCACCGATCAAGACATCCGACAACAAGAGGAAACGTTGGGACGGAAAGAAGGGCAAGTCAACTCAATCCTCTTCCAAGAACCAACAGACGGTGGCTGTCCATGCTGCCACTACCCCTGCTACCCCTGTACCAGCCAAAACGTATGTAGGAAACCTACCCAAGTGCACCAAGTGCTCCTTCCATCATAACGACCCCTGCTGTGAAATGCACTGCACTAACTGCGACCGGAAGGGCCATACTGCCTGGTTTTGAAGATCTCAGTCCAAACCCATCAATCAAGTTCCCAGCACCGGAGTGAGCCAAGCCTGCTATGGTTGTGGTGAGACAGGGCACTTCAAAAGAAACTGTCGGAAAGCTGGAAATACGGGAGGAACGGGAAGATTACTTGCTATTGGCCACAATGAAGCAGTAGCAGACCCCACAGTAGTCACGGGTACGTTCCTTCTTGATAACTCTTATGCTTGTATCCTATTCGATAGTGGGGCAGAAAGAAGCTTCGTAAACCAAAACTTTAAACACTTACTTAAACAATCCCCGCAACCATTAAAAGAAACCTTCATCGTAGAAATGGCTAACGGAAGGATAGAGAGTTCTAACGAGATCTACATAGATTGTACCCTCATTCTAGATAATCATTCATTCCCAATCGACCTCATACCAGTATCGATCAAGAGTTTCGATGTCATTGTGGGCATGGACTGGTTGAGTCTCCATCATGCCGATATCCTGTGCTTCGACAAAGCCATCCGCCTAAACCTACCGAATAATGAAACCTTGTTAATCTACGAAGACAAACCCAGTACGAGTCTTCGCATCATCTCAAGTATCCAAGCCCAGAAGTACTTGCGTAAGGATTATCGTGCATTCCTAGCACACGTCGTCAGTACGAGCCAGAAAGCGAAATATCTAAAAGACTTCCCCGTAGTATGCGACTTCCCCGACGTATTTCCAGAGGAGCTGCCAGGTTTACCTCCCCAACGTCAAGTCGAGTTCATGATCGACTTAATTCCAGGAGCTACCCCCGTAGCCAAATCGCCTTATCGCCTAGCGCCTGCTGAGATGCAAGAACTGTCCGGTCAACTTAACGAGCTGCTCAGCAAGGGCTTTATAAGACCAAGCTTCTCACCCTGGGGAGTGCCGGTCTTGTACGTAAAGAAGAAGGGTGGATCGTTCCGTATGTGCATCGATTACAGAGAACTCAACAAGATGACGGTCAAAAATTGTTACCCTTTTCCTTGTATAGACGATTTATTCGAGCAACTGCAAGGGGCGAGTTACTTTTCCAAGATTGATCTGAGGTTCGGGTATCACCAATTACGGGTGCTGGAGGAGGATGTTCCGAAAACAGCCTTCCGAACTCGTTACGGACACTACGAGTTTGTAGTGATGCCGTTCGGACTGACCAACGCGCTTGCAGTATTCATGGACTTGATGAATAGAGTGTGCCGCCCTTACTTGGATCTATTCGTCATCGTCTTCATTGACGACATACTTATCAACTCTCGAAGTAACGAAGAACATAGCGATCACCTACGACAAGTCCTGGAAACCCTACGATCGGAGAAGCTATACGCGAAGTTCTCTAAGTGCAAATTTTGGATCCGAAGAGTTGAATTTTTAGGAGAATTTTTAGGACACATGATTAGCGAAGAAGGAATCCATGTGGACCCGTACAAAATTAAAGCTATCGAGAACTGGTCAGCACCGAAGACGCCCACATAAATCTGCCAATTTTTAGGTCTTGTTGGCTACTACTGCAGATTCATACAGAACTTCTCGCGAATCGCGAAATCCTTTACAACACTGACTCAGAAAGGTGTGGCCTTCGATTGGGGAGAGAAATAAGAGAAGGCATTCCAAACCCTGAAACATGCCTTATGCACCGCACCGATACTATCCCTCCCCTAAGGGACAGAAGATTTCGTACTATACTGCGATGAATCAAATCAAGGGCTCGGTTGTGTTCTGATGCAACGAGGTAAGGTCATCGCCTACGCCTCAAGACAACTGAAGACACATGAGGTCAACTACACTACACACGACCTCGAATTAGGAGCGGTTGTGTTCGCCCTAAAGATCTGGAGACACTACCTGTACGGTACGAAGAGCACGGTATACACTGACGACAAAAGCCTGCAACACATATTCAACCAGAAGGAGCTCAATATGAGGCAGCGACGGTGGGTCGAGCTACTCAATGACTACGAATATGAAATTTGTTATCATCCGGGTAAAGCCAATGTAGTAGCAGACGCCCTAAGTCGAAAAGAATATTCTGGTCGAAGAGTCAAGTCATTAACAATGACTATCCATTCGCATCTATCCGCACAGATTAAGGAGGCTCAGCTCGAAGCCTTGAAACCTGAAAATGTGGCGGGAGAATCCCTACAAGGAATTGATAAGAACTTGGAAGTCAAGGGTGACGGAGCCTTATATCTCATTGACCGAATCTGGACGCTGTGACACGGTGGCTTCAGAGACTTGGTCATGGAGGAAGCCCACAACACTCGATACTCCATTCACACAGGTTCAGATAAGATGTATTAGGATCTTAAAAAGTTATACTGGTGGCCTAACATGAAAGCAAAGATCGCTACCTTCGTGAGTAAATGCCTTACTTGCGCCAAGGTCAAGGTCGAATACCAGAAACCATCAGGTCTACTACAGCAATCGGAGATACCTGAATGGAAGTGGGAGCGGATCACTATGGATTTCATAACCAAGCTACCCAAGACAACGGGTGGGCATGATACCATATGGGTCATCGTCGATAGATTGACCAAGTCCGCGCACTTCCTGCCCATCAAAGAAATAGGCAAGATAGAGAAGCTCACAAGAACATATATTAGGGAGATTGTACGACTGCATGGTATACCCATATCTATTATATCCAATAGGGATAGAAGATTCACTTCGAGATTTTGGTAGTCACTGCAAAACTCTTTGGGCACGAGGCTGGACATGAGTACAACCTACCATCCACAGACCGACGGACAAAGTGAGAGAACTATCCAAACCTTGGAAGACATGCTACGAGCCTGTGTGATTGACTTTGTTAAGGCATGGGATACCCACTTACCCCTTGTCGAGTTTTCTTACAACAACAGTTATCACACAAGCTGTAACGCCCCGATCCTCAGGTATTAAATAATTAAGAATTTCTGGATAAAGCTCTACTCGACGAGTCGGTCGACCTACTCGTCGAGTAGCAGCGAGGTGAGAACGTGTGTTTAGTGACCTACTTGGCGAGTCCATTTTGGGACTCGGCGAGTAGGAGCTGGCAGATGAAACCCTAAATCCCGGGGTTTACGCCCCTATTTAAAGGAGCCTCAACCTCCTTTGGGACTCCTTACAGTCTTTGAGATCCTTTGAAACCCTAATTCGTGTGTGTGTGTGCCTTGGTGTGGGTTTGAAGATTGGAAAAGAGGATCTTGGAGGAAGGAAGCTAAGAGTGCAAAGGAAATTGAAGCAAGAAAGGAGTGGGAAGCGGGTTTTGCCTCAGCTAGCATCGTTTGAAGGTATCAAAGCACTATTCTTACTTCCTTTTCTTCCCTTTAGTTGATTCTAGGGCTTTTTATGGATTTTCAACTTGGGATGTTGAGCTATGGGCTAGATCTGAAGTTGTAACTTCAGATCTGGACCCTCCATGGATGCTTGAGTCATAAAGTTGCTGTATTGTTTGTGGTTGGAGTTCCTCTTGGACTAGAAGCTCCATTAATAACTTAAAATAGACATTTGGAGCCTTTATAGCCATGCATGCACGTAAAGTTTGCAACTTTACGTGGTAAGTGTGCCCTAGAGGCTTGGATCTGTGATTTGGAACCGCTGCATAGCTCAAAACAAGTCTGTATGGAAAGAGAACTGGATGGAATCGACGAGTCTCAAGGATGACTCGGAGAGTCACATGAAGATGGTCATTGAACTCGGCGAGTTGGATGAACAACTCGATGAGTCCGATGAAGATCACCATAAAACTCGACGAGTTGAAGAACAACTCGGCGAGTCGGATGGCTTTTCCCTTGGATAGGCATGCTTGTGTACCCGTTGAGTTGCAAGGAGGAAACTCGACGGGTGGTCCTTAAGGATTTATCGGGATTCGAAGGAACTCGACGAGTCACTCCGATGACTCGGCGAGTTGGAATGTGCTCCATGGACTCGGCGAGTGGCCGAGTGCACTCAGCGAGTTGAGGTCAACATGGACTGTTGACCTTGACTGAGGACTTTGACCTTGATCAGGAATTACTATGGGGTTATGGGGTGTCTCGTAAGAGTAACAACTTATGAATATATTGTGCTATGGTTATAGGTGGTGGAGCCAGTGTCAAGTGATCCGATAGTTGGAATTTGCATTTCAATCGGCATCTGCGAGGTGAGTTATCCTCACTATATCGACAGGGTCTATGGCACCAAGGCCGACCTTTATGATTTACATCCTGATTTAGGATGGTTGCTTTGTTATTTCCATGGTAGATTTCATCCTGGTTTAGGATGGGTGTTATGTTATTGCTTTGTTAGAAACCATCCTATTTAGGATGGTTGTTATACTAGATATCGGTTAGATCAGTTGTTATGGTATGCTACATATGATTCTGATCTGTTAGATCGAAATCAGGATAGATAGTATGTTATGCTTTTATGATCCGTAAGGATTGGTATGTTCGTGACCTGTTAGGTCGATACTCTAGTTACGAGTGAATCTCTATGATTGATGGTCAATGTGATAGATATGTTTGCTATGTGTATATGCCAGTATATGATAGTATGCGTACATGGTTAGTTGCTTTTTGGTTGGGTTGAGGTGGTCCTGCTTTGTGCTGAAGGCCAATACACCCTCTGAGTGGTCCAGGGAGACTGTAGGCCCACGCGGCGGACTAGTCATGCCGAAGGCTCGGGATAGATTCAGATAGACTGTAGGCCTAGTAAGGCGGACCAGTCCGGCCGATGGCCCAGTATGTATGTTGTTTGATTGATCGTTATGGCTATGGCTTCTGCCAATGTGGTATTGGTATGTTGGGGGTAGCTCACTAAGCCCTCAGGCTTACAATTTTCAGTTTATTGTTTCAGGTACTTCAGGAGAGCGGGGGAAGGCGAAGGCGTAACCTTACCGCTCCTCATCCTCATGATCTATTTTGGGACACTCTGATGATAAATGAATTGGAAATGTTTTGTAAAAACAATTACTATTTGAATCTTTTGTTAGTATTAAAAGTTTAAATTTGGCATAAATTTTATGGGTGTTACACTGTCTATAATGAATCTTGTGCAAGTGGGAGATTGTTGGATCTATATGCCCAAGAATCATTATGGACTGATATTGCTAATAATATATGATTCTATAGGGTCACACCTTTATCAAATTGGCACATTTTTTATATTTATTATTAATATGATTATTAATAAATATGATCAATTCTTATATTTTAATTTGGGGATAATTATTTTTTTATGAAAATAATAATTATAAGAGAGTGTTAATAGTTATTATTTCATATGGTATGAATTAATAAGTAATGCACAACATTTTAGACTAGTTAGATTCTTTTGTCTTTTACCTAAAGACAAAGTTTATATTTTATAAACTTGGAGTTTATAAAACATAAAGAATCTTACTTTTTAAAAGATATAATGATGGTGTGGGAGGTTGTTTTTTCAACCTACCACCTTTTGTCTCCCATGCTTCTAAAGGATACCATTACTTTAGATTATTTGAATGGTTAGGCCTTACTTTTCATGGGCTATATAAGAGATGCATGAGGCTTGCATTTTTGCAAGAGTGAAGCTCTTCTTCTTCTTCCCTTCTTCTTCTCTTTAAAACCGTGAGTGTGAAGGAGCTCCAAGCCTTTGAAGTTTGGTGCTTTACTTTGGTGTTTAGAAGATCATACACTTTGATCTTTTGTTATCTTCATCAACACCCCAAAACCAAGTGGGTTCAAAGGCTTCAAAGGTTATCTCTAAAACATCCTATGGTTGGTTTTATTTCATTCTAACCTCTATAAATGGATCCATGATGGTTTGGTTTTGTTAATGAACTAAAAATAAACTTGTTATTTTTAAAGTCTTCTGTTGCCGGTTTTTGTGAAAAACAAACTTTTAGTTCGTATCAAAACCCAACAGTGGTATCAGAGCCATCTTTTATATGTTATAATGATTTTTTATATTTGATAATTATTAGTTTTTGGAAAACAATCATGGATTTCTTTTGGTTAAGAAAAATCCATATTTGTTTTCTTTGGAAGCTTCTTGGTTAAAATTGTTTATTTTTATATATAATCATTTTTCATGCATTCTGGTTATATAAAAGTTGCGTTAGAAAAAAACAAAGAGTTGTTTGTTATAATATTTGATATGTTGTTGTGTATAATCACGCGATTTGGACATTTGTGTTGTGTTTGGTTGATATTTATTTATTCATAAGATGTAATAGATAAATATGTATTTTTCATTTGTTGATTTGATGTAATAAATTAGTTAACTAGTTGTATTTACTTTAAATGTAACAAGATGAAGAAATTACCACCTTGAATACCTTTTTAAGTGTCACTTTTATCCTTTAGGAAAGACTTAGTAATTCTTGTGAGGGCTTATAAAAATTATTACTAGACATGGCTTGGTTTATACACATTATAATGCATGCTTGTGATGCTTATTTTATGTTAAATGCATGTTATGTTTTATGTATGAAAATGTTTTTTACATGTCAAATTACATTTTTTCATAAGATAATATCACTTGGAGTTTGAGTAAAAAATATTTAAAAGATAACATTAGATGTTTATAAATGGATATTTATAAAAACGTTTTACCGGTTAAAACTCAATTTTTTTTGTTGAAAATAGTTTTATTGTAAAACTTATAAATACCCAACTTTAAAATATTTGAAATGGTTTAAAAGATGTTTAAACTTTATATAAACTCCATTTTTATAATAAATAAGGAGTTTTTATTAAAAAGACTAAAATCAGTTTATAGCGTTATAACGGCAAATAATAAAACTAGTGATTATTTTCGTATCGAAACTTAATATATGAGATTGGTGTTTTAAGCATAACGCAACATGTTGATATTATGTTTTATGCATGCTAAATGAGATTTAAAACATAAGTATCATCACCCAAGTTTTGGTTTATCAAAATATGACTTTGATCATAAGATGCATAAAATTGAGTTTAGTTTATAAATTCATGAAGTCATAGGTTTTTGATTGTTAAAATGAGATATAAAATATTGATTTTATAACTCATTCGAAACTCCAAATCGTAAGCATAAAATATAGTTTTATTAAGACTGTTACTTGTTCTTAAAATTGATCTACGACTAAACTTTAAAATACCGGATTTTAGTTTATAATTGATCGCGATTAATCGAAAATAAAATGAAATTTTATTTGGCCCCTTAAAAACCGCATAACAAGTGATATGAATTTTACAAAAGGGTACATAAAATTTTGGATGCATGCAATATTAATGAGACCATGTTTTTATAAAGTATAATTGTAAAACATATATAAACCGTTATTTACAAAACTTCAAATCGATGCAATCCATTTAAAATTCACTTGGGATTTTTGTGCAGTTCATATGGATTTTTGAGTCACCATATTCATATGAGTTGTAAAAAATAGTTAAGGTGTTTTTGTTTTTGCTTATGGGAAAAAGATCACCTAACCATTTGTGGAATAGAACTCACATGTTTTTTAATGGATGAATTGATCAATTTCTTATATGATAATGGTCGCCTAAGCATAAGAGTTTGGAGGCATAGATGGGATAACCATGCCAAAGTAAACAATGGTTGTCCAAAAATTGTCACTAACTTCCCAGCATGCTTCTTAACTTCAAAATGCATCCTTTTGTCTTCAAAAAATGGCTCCAACTTCATTTCTTGTTACATTTTTTGTACAAATAAATTATTTTCTAAAAACTAATCTATTACTTACAAAAATAAACCAAGAAAACTAATCTATTTAATTTATTACATGTCATATGAATAAATAAATCATTACAACCAATTTTATAACAAAAACGAAAAAGACAATAACATAACAATCACAATGGTCATTGGCTAGTTTATGCACATCATGCATATCAACATATAGATAAAACAACCTTTGTTTTTCTAAGACAACTTTAAATGACAAAATATGCATGAAAACTTTTGTCACAAAAATAACAATTATAAAGTTGTCATAGAAAATATGTATGAACTCATTTTCTTACAAAAACAAGTTATCCATAATTTTCAATGGAATCATGAAGTTACCTGAGGATCAGGTGGTTTGGGAAGAGAAAGGTTAACATGGTATGTGGAAGAATTTGGCATGTCTAGATTAAGAATTTGGGTCTCATGAATAGTGGAGAGATAGATGTGAAGGTTTGGTGCATGGACACTAAGAGATTATTTAGATAAAGAGTTGTAGTATGTACTATAGAAGATTGTAATTTATATTTGACACCGAATAAAGATGTACATGGCCTTAATTTATACTAGAGC
Organism: Lactuca saligna; assembly: GCF_052625555.1. Lineage (NCBI taxonomy): Eukaryota > Viridiplantae > Streptophyta > Magnoliopsida > Asterales > Asteraceae > Lactuca > Lactuca saligna. The sequence goes on from NC_136417.1 coordinate 149,866,390, forward strand.
TTATCTCACTAATCTAGGCAACTATTTTAAACATGGAAATTATACACCTTGAGTTACTCCTAATTGACAGCCTAATATACAGCTAATTTACAGTTAATTTTCAACACTCCCCTCAAGCTGGAGCGTACAAATTATAGGTTCCAAGCTTGTTACAAATATAATTAATCCTTGGCCCTGCAATAGACTTTGTGAATATGTCTGCTAGTTGATCATTTGACTTGACAAAACTTGTAGCAATCTACCCTGAAATAATTTTCTCTCGAATGAAATGGCAATCAATCTCTATGTGCTTGGTTAATTAATGAAAGACCGGATTTGATGCAATATGAAGAGCAGCTTGATTGTCGCATATCAACTGCATCTGTTGAACCTTTATAAGTTTCAACTCTTCAAGGAAATGCTTCATCCATATAAGCTCACATGTTGATTTTGCCATGACTCGATATTCGGCTTCGGCAGTTGATAAAGCAACCACATATTATTTATTGCTTTTCCATGGAACAAGATTACCCCCAATGAAAACACAATACCATGTGGTTGAACATCTTTCAAATGGACAACCCGCACCATTAGCATCTATATATCCTACTACTTGAGTGTTTCCGTTGTTCTCATATAATAGGCCCTTTCTCGGAGTTTTCTTGATGTATCTCGAAACTCGGACGACTGCATTCCAGTGGCTATCACATGGCGTACTCAGGAATTGGCTAAAGATGCTCATCGGGAACATTATATCAGGACATGTTACTATGAGGTAGTTAAGTTTGCCAATAAGTCTTAGATATTTGCTCGGGTCTGGTAAAGGCTCCCCATGATCTGGAAGTAGCTTCACATTCGGATCCATTGGACTGTTTATAGGTTTGCAATTAGTCATGCCATTTTCTTTCAAAATATCCAATGCATACTTTCGTTGGGAGATGAAGATGCCTTGTTGGGATTGTGCCACTTCTATTCCCAAGAAGTACTTAAGTTTTCCCAAGTCTTTTGTCTCAAAGTGATGGAATAGATGTTGCTTGAGCTTCTGAATTCCATCCTGATCATTTCAGGTAATCACGATGTCATCTACATAAACAACCAAATATATGCAATGGTTAGAGGAGCAACGATAGAAGACAGAATGATCAGTCTCACTCCGCTTCATACCAAATTTTTGAAGGAACGAGCTAAAACGACCAAACCATGATCATGGGGATTGTTTAAGCCCATAGAGAAAATGCCCCAGTCGACATACCAATTTAGACTCCCCTAAGCAACAAACCCAGGAGGTTGCTCCATATAAACTTCTTCTTGGAACTCCCCATGTAAGAAAGCATTTTTTATGTCCAACTGGTAGAGAGGCCATTGATGAATGGCAGCCATGGAAAGAAAAATATGTATTGAAGTCATTTTAGCAACTGGTGAGAACATGTCACTGTAATCAAGCCTATAAACTTGCGTATAGCCTTTAGCAACCAACCGTGCTTTTAATCGGTCTATATTTCCATCCGGATTGACTTTGACAGTGTAAACCCAGTGTCACAACCCCAAACCGGAACGACAGAAACATTCGGGGGGGGGGGGGGGATGACGTCATGTGTAGTATCACAATAATTGTATCATAGCAATCATAGTAAACACAACCATTACATGGAATACATATATGAAAAGAGTTTACATCAATTTGATTCTTGTTTTTATACATCAAAAGTAAAATAAAAATAGAAAGATGCGACTCTATACACTCTGTCTTCTCAAAACTCCAGGAGGTACCTGTCTACTGATTTCCTGAGAATACAAGCAGTTTTGAAAGAGTATCAGCATAAAGCTGGTGAGTTCATAAGCGATGTTTTTGTATGGAAAACCTGTTGATGACTTTGTAATATGTTCGTATGGATCCAAGAAAATCCACTATTTTCTTTAGTAAGAGTGAGATAATATTAGATCCATCTATAACTACTTAATTCATGCTAGCCACGTATGAACCAGTACTGAACAGACAGTTGACTATGTGGATCTGCCCTAAGTCCACAACCAAACAAGGAACAGGAAATGAGGCGGCAACCACATATCCCACAGTCTATCGGGTATTCTTCATACGTAACCCTGATGCATAAACTAAAGAGTTATAGCACTAACTTTGAAGGTTTGTTATTGTATCCGGTTGTAGTATATAAAACATATTAGTTTGTATGGTTGGTTACTACTAGATGTATTGTATGATGAATTCTTCATGAAAACCTCTATATAGAATATTTTATTTGAAAACCTTGACTATCACTGATACATATAGTAACTTCTGTTTGAAACCTATGGCTACCACCAGTGTGTATATTAGTTTTATTATTTAAATAAAATTGTGTATTGTATTTCTGAAATCCCCAATGAAAGGTATAATAGTCTTATTAATTAAAATAAAACTAATGAAGAATGAAATCTCGTAAACAAATGTTAGTTTATACTTATTGTGAGTCATATAACCATGCTTGATATGACCTATGTGACCTTTTCGATGTTCTTCAAGTGTCAGTTAAATGACACTTATCACCTCAGACATGCCTGCCTAACTGTAGCTAGCAGTTCAGGTGTGGGATTGTCAGTCCCAAATAGATATATTCACAAATCTCATGCTCTCCCTCCAAGAGACTCTGGTTATACTATGATAGGATTTAATTCAGTACACCTAAGTGTACAGTTTTGAAGTAGAGTCTCATAATCCTGTATAATCTAGTTTATGTGTAAATTTGAGTATTCTCTTGTATTTGGATCCGTTGTTTACTACTTAAAGAGATAATTATACTTAAATAATTATTAAATATGGTACTCCTATAGTAATGTATATCATAAACTAAATTTGTCATAGTTTATATGTTTAGTAGTGTATAACTCTGAATTCGTAAAAGCTGTGTATTGAAAACCCCAAACTATACCTATTATAGTTTACTTGAAATGATATGTACTTGGTTTGTAAATTATTTCTGAAAACTATGAAATTGTGTTTCTAAAATAACAATGTCCCTTATGCTCCACATAATACAAAAGGGATAAAATATCTAAATATTTTATAAAATGTGGAAATCGTTTGGCAGTATTAATAAGTTTAAATCTTGTCAAATCATTTGTGTTTGGCTTGTATTCCCCCCCTCTGAAAACATTAAAAATCGTAAAAATGTAGGGGTATGAACTCACTGTTGCTATGTGAAAACGTCGACTGGAAATGAAGATCCTCGGGTTGTTATACGTGGCAATTAATGGAATCCTAATATCAATAAATACATATATGCATCTAGATTAGCGATTTCGTTAGGTAAAGTGATAGAAAAACACTTGTTTTCGGTTAAGGAATGTTAACGAGACTTGATTAAATCAAGAAAACGAGCTTTTCACTACTTAAGAGGCGTGTACGGTCGTGAACAGGGGTGTACAACCGGACAAGTGGTGTACGGTCGTAAACAGGTACGACCGTGAACCCGCACTTGAGTGGTGTATGGATTTGAAGGTGTATGGTCGTACACTCAAGAAAAAAAGTGTTGATTTCGACGAGAAACGTGTTCTAGATGCTCAGAAATGATCCCAAATGGTGTTTCTCGATGTTTTCCGGAAGGTTAAGGGTGATTTTAGGGGTGTACGGTCTGCGGTTCTGTTCTATAGAGAGAACGATAGAGTTTATGGTCAAAAGTGTTCAAATGAGGGTGGGGGTCCTGTATTTATAGGCTGGGGGTATGGTCGGTGGTGGGGTCCACCTGACACCAGCCGTGAACGGGTGTGTGGCCATACACTCACTTAGGCCAAAAACTGATTTGTTTTTCAAGGACTTCGGGTTTTCGCGTGATTTGGTTCCTAATCGCTTATATAAATTTAACCATGTAAAACTAGATGATTTCCTAACCCATAAAGTTTTGACGGAAACTTTATAAAATTCAATTTTTATTAACGGAATTAGGATAACGGAAACGGAAAAAGTTTCGGGTTGTCACACCCAACGACAACCGACTGTCGATTTTCCAGGAGGAAGCGGAACCAAATCCCAAGTACCTGTAGAGTGCAAAGCATTCATCTCATAGACCATTGCATATCTCCATCACGGGTTTGTAAGAGCCTTCTTTAGATTTTTAGGAGTGGAAACAAAAGACAAAGACGATACAAAGGCAATATAGGAAGGGGATAAACGATGGTAGCTCAAGAAATTATAAATTAGATAAGGATTATGTGTGGAATGAGTAAGTTTCCGTGCAGCTACGGGACGGTCTAAATCAAGATCCAACACAGAAGGTGTGATCAGCGTAGGAGGTGAGTCCGGTAGGCTTGTAGTATCATCAGGGTCACTCAAAGGTTTTGTTGTGGGTGAATTCATGTTCTCAGAAGAGCGTTCATCAGAAGAAGAGTCATTCGGTTGGTCTGGCCGACGTCGATGGTAAGTACACAAAAGTGGAGGCATATTTGTGATAGGGTCCACAGGTGGTGACGAATAATTTATTGTATTTGTGATTGGATCCTCAGAGTGGAAGTTTGGTGGGTTCTGTGGATCATCTTTAGGGACAAAATCAAGAGAGCACTTACTACGGTCGGTATGACTGAAGAACGGGGTAGTTTCAAAGAAGGTTACATCAGCGCAAATGAGATGTCGTCCAAGATCAGGAGAGAAACATTTGTAACCTTTTTTTGTTCGAGAATAACCCAAAAAGATACATTTGAGAGATTTTGCGTGTAGTTTATCTTTTCCGGGTGTGAGATCATGGACAAAACATATGCAACCAAATACACGAGGTGGAAGGTAGAACAGTGGTTGAGTAGGAAATAATAAAGAATGAGGGATTTGATTTTTTAACACCGAAGAAGGCATGCAATTAATTAGGTAGCACGTTGTGAGAACAGTATCTCCCCAAAAACGCAGCGGAACATTGTTATGAAGAAGGAGAGTATGTGTTGTTTTGATTAGGTGTCTGATTTTCCGTTCAGCCACTCCATTTTGTTGTGGGGTATGTGCACATGACTATTAATGAAGCATACCCTCTGAGGTCATGAATGATTGAAAGGGAGTTGAAAAATACTCTTTTGCATTGTCACTTCGTAGGATACGTATAAGAATACCGAATTGAGTTTTAATTTCAGAACAAAAAGACTTCAAGATAGAAAATAATCCAGATCTATTTTTCATTAAGAATAACCAAGTACACCTTGATTAATCATCAATGAAGGTGACAAAATAATTAAAACCCAAATGTGATGTAACACGATTAGGACCCCGCACATCTGAATGAACTAAAGCAAAAGGAGATTCAGACTGTTTATTGACACAACTAGGAAATGAATTACGGGTATGCTTTCCCAATTGACAAGACTCACACTCTAATGAAGATAACTTTGCAAGACTGGGTACTAATTTTTGTAACTTTGAAAGGCTAGGATGTCCCAAACGATGATGAATAATACCAGGAGAATCAGTTGCAATGCATGTTGTGGGTGAAAATGGTGGTGTGAGGTAGTATAACCCATGGTACTTACGTCCTACACCAATCATCCTCCCAGTGTTTCGATCCCGCACAAGAAACAAATTATCCAAAAATGTAACTTTATATGGTGGGGTTTTAGCTATTTTACTAACATAAATAAGGTTGAATGGAGAACCAGGTACAAAAAGGACATCAAGAGATAATGAAGGCACATGTTGGGCTTGTCCAATGCCCATCGCTTTAGTTTGTGAGCCATTAAACATGGTAATATGGGACAATGTATTTGAGTGTGTAATGTTAGAGAACAAGGTTGTGTTACCAGACACATGTTCAGTAGCACCTGAATCAATCACCCAAGGACCCATTAGGGATGATTGAGATATGCAAGAAATGGGAGATTGTTTATCTTCTTGTAGTTTCAGGAGTTCTTCATAATCAGCAGCAGAGATAGACACATTGCTAGGCGGGGTTCCCTCATCTGCAACATTAACTATCTTAGGTGGTTTAAGTTGTAAGCATCGAACAACTGTAAGACCACTCTTATTGCAATGACTGCATCTGGTCTGGTTTCTATTCCCTCGACCGCGGTTTCCTCCCTCATTAGATGCAACACGAATTGTAGAATCAACGATGTTGGAACTAGTAGTGATGTTTGTTGGTGCTGAGATACGAACTAGCTGCTCAAAAACATTATCAAGATTTAAAATCCCGGGAGTAGCTAAGATTTGGTTACGAACAGACTCAATATCTGGACGTAGTCCTGCAAGTACAAGAACCACAAAGAATTTTCCACGTTGCTCTTCTTGCAATTCGAGATTGGTAGAGGATGGCATCAGCTCATTGAACTCTTGTCGGATAGTCTCTATGTTCCCAAGATAGGTCTGCATATCCTGTTCTTGTTGCATGATTTTCTTCATAGTAGAGACCATTGTGTATAAACGATTGATATCATTCGAGTAAAGCTTCTTTGCTTTCTGCCAAACCTCATAGCAAGAGCGATACGATCGGTATTGAGCAACAACTGTTCGATCTATGGAATTCCAGAGGGCATTACAAAGGAAGGCATCAATCTGCTTCCACTTGGGTTGGTCTTTGACATCAATGTGTTTCTATTGCATTGTCAAGTGATCATCAAGACCTTGACCAATAAACCACAACTCCACAGTAGATGACCAAGTCATATAATTATCAGAACCTGTCAATTTTTCAGCAGAGAGAACTGGACAGGAAAAAAGATTGAACATATTGTTTGTTCCAGACATTGTTTAAGAAAACAGAATAAAAGAAATGCCTGTAACAGGAGTATGATAACCGAAAAAAAAAAACTTATCAGCAAGACGAAACTCAACACCAAAATGCCCACTATGACACATACGTCCCCCATTGCAATCAGGATTAGATCTATCGGAAACTCAACACCGAAGATATCGAATACACATCCTCGAACCACTTCTATAGCATACACCGCTCGCTCGTCAGCTATAGAAACTCGCAGAGGTCGACTCAACGCCTCTCGTTGGATACTGAGGTGCTGACTAAAAGCTAAGGAAACAAATGACTGACTCGCACCCGAGTCAAATAACACCAATGCAGGTACAAAATTCAGAGTAAAAGTACCTACGCATATCATAATATAAGCACAAAACCTCAAACTCAGCATAAATAAATTAAAGAATACATACCAGCCACAAAATCAGGCGCTGCGCAGACCTCCTCCGCTGTCGACTGGAAGGCTCTCCCATGACCCTTCGGTGCCTCGGCCTTCACCGATTGAACCTCAGTAGCTCGCACGGTAGCAGGGGCAGATCCCTGTGGTGCTCCCTGCGATGTCCCCCATAGATGCGGACACTCAGCCTTCCGATGGCCCGTCTGATTGCAATGAAAGCAAACCATGAACCCCTTGGGGAAATCCTTGGCTGTATGCCTTCCGATGGCCCGTCTGATTCCTGAAAGTGCGGCCCTTTTGTCCCCCAGATCTCGAACCGGCGGGCTTTACCTGCTTGGCTGCCGGCTGAGACTGTGCCGGCCACGGATCCATCCCTTGAGACTGGACCTCCTCCCTGGCCTGAGTCTCCAACTCAATCTCCCTCTTCCGGGCATTTTCCTGGAGCTCAGCAAATGTTCGGTAAGTCGAGTTCCACACGAATTCCCGAATATCCCTCCTCAAAATGCCCAAATACCGGATCCTGCGTGCCTACTCGGTAGACACCTCCTCAGGGAAAAACATCGCCCTCTCATGAAACTTCCTGGTAACCACAGTAACAAAATCAGTACCCTGCTTGAGAGTGAAGAACTCCTGAGCCAGCCGTTCCCTCTCCACTGGGGGAACATACTTGTCTCTGAACATGGTGGTGAACCTCTCCCAGGTCACCTCTAAAATCTCTGCAAGAGTGAAGCTCGCCTTCGCGAACTTCCACCAGTCCTTCGCTCCCAAGCGAAGCTGGTTCAACGTGAACTGCACCCTCAGATGCTCCAGACATGAACACGTGTAGAAGCATCCCTCAATATCAGAAATCCATCTCATCAAAGCAATCGGATCCTGCGTCCCGTCAAACTCTGGTGGCTTCGTGTTGTTGAACTCTCGAAACAACAACGAGTCACCTACCTGAGACCTGGCAGCAACCACAGCTGCAGTAGCTGCAGCAGCTGCAGCAACCGCAGCCTCAGTCACCGCTGCGTACCGCTCGTCAAAAGTCTCAATCGATGTGGTCTTGATAGACCCAAACATATCCAAAATTTCAGCTCGAATTGCTGCTGCCACCTCATCGTGGAACATCTGACGAAGCTCCTCGTCACTCACGCCGCTCGTCTCAGGTCTGTGGCGTGTCCCAACCATGATGTCTCTGAAATACAACATAATAATATCAGAGACTTGCTCTAGCATACTCCCACTCGATAACTTAACCCTACTTGTTCCTTAGTACCAAAAGGATTCTTACTTAGAGTGCACACTGCTCCGGTGTCTTCAGTAGTACATGCCCTATACTACCATCCACACTGCATCAGTATTCACCCTAAGTCCTCCTCCTTGGATCCCAGATCATAAGCACCCTACATCTCGCTGGCATAGGCTACCCTTCGGTAGACCTCTCATAAGCTCCTCACTACTACCTATTCACTCTCAAGCATCACATAGCAGCAGAAATCTTCCTAGGCTAAGGCATCACAAATCAGGCCACTCTAGTCCTAATATGAATACCTAGCATACTCTAGCATGCATAGCATAACATATCTCATAACACATAATGTAAGGGTATTTTGGGAAATCACCGTTTGGGCGCTGACTTTTCGTACACACTGCTCCTTTCTACTTTTCTCAAAATCTTTTACTCTGTTAGAAAAATTGTTCCTTTTTGTGAAAAACTTTATGAAATCCTTAGTTTGAGTTCAGATACGCCCGAAGGTGCATCCGAATCCCTCAAACCAAGGCTCTGATACCAACTTGTAACAACGTAAATTTTCAAAACAATTTTTTTCATTTTTAAATCATGTTTTTAATCATCAAAAACAATATCATAACAAACTGTATCCAATGTCATCATAATAACAATTCCCAGAATCTCAAAACATAATCTCTATGAATGTGTACAGATCATGTCGGCGCCTTCCCGCGTTCCTCGCTAGTACCTGAAACACATAACACAAAAACTGTAAGCATAAATGCTTAGTGAGTTCCCCAAAATACCACATACAACACATACGCATTTCCAGGCCATAACTCTGTAGGATCTTCCGATCCAAGTGTCTCAAGCGACTTCCGTCCCAAATCCCGGTAGACCCTCCAGTCCTACCCGTATCGACCTTCTGGTCCACATCATCTTGACCTTCCGATCCTTATCATACATAACTTACATAAGACATACATGTCACATAACAACATACAGATCATACATCTGATAGCAAATAAGACCTTCCGGTCACATATAGGTACCCTTCCAGGTACAGTATAGTGAGAAGACTCACCTCAATAAAGTCGGATAAACTCTCGTGCTCAACGTCCCGACCTAGCCTCCTCCTATCATTCAAATAACATCCTCGGTCAATATTCTCTCATAGTCTCATCTCTAAAGATTAGGTAGAAGGCCATTCTACCCCTCTCTGAACTCTCTTGAATCAGTCTTAACCAGAACCCGAAGGTCAACGAAAGTCAACGGTCAAACTTTGACCCGACTCGTCGAGTGCACAGTGGCGACTCGGCGAGTCCATGCAGGCCCTATGAATCCTTCTAGCCTCTCTTGGCTCGTCGAGTCATCCTTCCACTCGACGGGTTCTTCCTGTCACGAATCGCGGGGCAACCCCGACTCGACTCGTCGAGTCCACTTAGGAACACGACGAGTTGCTTCCATTTTCATACTCAAATGCCCTTCTAAGGTCAGATCTGATTCTCTAATCTATAGATATGACCTTTCCAACCCTGATAATCACGTAAAGGTCGAATCTTGGTACACATGCAACACACCCAAAGCTTCTTTTGGTGAAATAACCTCTAAAACGGCCTCCTAGGTTCATAACGCAAAAGGTATGGCATAAAGCGGAGTGGTAAGGACTCTCGGGACCTCTTAAGGTCCAGATCTATGAACCAACTCGCCTTGGGACCTCACATACTCTAGATTCAACTAAAAGAGGCATAAAGAAAATCCTAGATTTCACTAGAATCATAATAAACACGAGAATAGCACAGATTATTACCTCCAACAGCTTCCTCTGAATAAATAGAAGTGGATCCAAGCTCCTTAACCCGCCTAGCTTGTTCTACCTCCTTCTTTCTTGCTAAAACACACAAGAAATGGTGAATTAGCCTTCCTCTTGCACCACAAACGATCTTTTTACTCTCTAGGGTATCTTAGGGGTGATGTGGCCGCAAATGGAGGCCATAAAGGCCTTTAAATAGGGCACAGACCCTGAGAATTAGGGTTTCAATTTACTGCGCGGACTCATCGAGTCCACCCTTTCCGATTCGTCGAGTCTGTTCATTAATCCAGTCAGCACATGCGATCCTACTCGATGAGTCTACGCCTCAACTCGTCGAGTCCCTACCTTTTACTCAAAAGAATAAATGATCAAACATAATACCTGGAAATCTGGATGTTACAATTCTCCCCCACTAGAATTAGACTTTGCCCTCGAAGTCTTGCTCCACAAACAACTCTGGATGCTGCTCCTGCATCTCCAACTCCGGCTCCCAAGTCAGCTCAGACCCTATCCGATGTTGCCACTGGAACTGTACCAGGGAAACTTCCTTTTTCCTCAGAACCTTGATCTTCCGATCCCGGATCGCGATTATCCTCTCAACATAATTCAAGCTCGCATCCACCTGAATATCCTCCAGCAGAACCACCGCTGACTCGTTGGCTATACACTTCCTTAACTGAGACACGTGGAAGATATCATGAATCTGGATCAACTCCACAGGTAGCTCCAACCGATATGCTACCCTGCCTACCCTCGCGGTCACCCTGAACGACCCAATATACTGGGGCCCCAGCTTGCCGCTCTTCCTGAATCGAATCACTACTTTCTAAGGAGACACTTTCAGGAGTACGAAGTCTCCCACTTGGAACTCAAGCTCAGATCGTCGCCTATCCGCATAACTCTTCTGGCGACTCTGAGCCGTCAACAACCTTTGTCTAACCTGCTGTATCTGCTCGGTTGTCTGAAGCACTATGTCAGTGCTGCGCATCACGCGTTACCCTACCTCTCTACAAAAAATGGGAGTCCGAAATCTCCTCCCATACAACAACTCGAAGGGAGGCATACCAATACTCGAATGGTGGCTGTTGTTATAAGAAAACTCAGCCAATGGCAGATACGTGTCCCAAATTCCCCCGAAGTCCAACACACATGCTCAAAGCATGTCCTCGAGCGTTTGAATCGTCCGCTCACTCTGCCTGTCCGTCTGTGGGTGGTATGCGGTACTGAAATGCAACCTCATACCTAACTCCTTATGGAACTTCTTCTAGAACCTGGAAGTGAAAGATACATCTTGATCTGACACAATCAAGATCGGTACTCTATGACGTGATACCACCTCTCTCACATACAACTCGGCCAGCCTCTCAGCGGAAGAGCTCTCACTAACAGCAAGGAAGTGAGCGCTCTTCGTCAACCGGTCAACGATCACCCAAATTGCATTGACACCCCTCACGGTCCATGGCAATTTGGTGATAAAATCCATGGAGATCTGTTCCCACTTCCATTGGGGAACTTCAAGTGGCTACAACTTTCCTTGCGGACGTTGGTGCTCGGCCTCAACCCTGCAACAGGTCAAGCACCTCTCAACAAACCATGCAACATCCCTCTTCATATAGGGCCACCAATAGTCTTTCTTCAAATCCAAATACATCTTAGTGGCTCCGGGATGGATCCAGAACCTCGATCTATGCGCCTCCTCCATCAAGGTGGTGCGCGCCCCGCCTGCATACGGCACCCAAATCCGACCCTGAAAGGTCATAAGCCCGCGGATATTGGTAACAAACTCAGGTACCTGTCCAATCACCCGATCTCTCTTGCGGTTCTCTGATCTCACGACCTCTGCCTGGGCCTCCCAAATGGTGTCCAACACCGGAGTCATCACTGTCAGTTGCATACAAATGTCTCGAATCGGGGCACTCTCCGCCCTACGGCTCAGGGTATTAGCTACAACATTAGCTTTGCCCGGGTGGTACAGGATCTCACAATTTTAATCCTTTACCACGTCCAACCATCTCCTCTGGCACATATTCAGATTGGGCTGATCCATCAAATACTTCAAGCTCTTGTGGTCTGTGTATATGGTACACCGAACCCCATATAAATAGTGACGCCAGATCTTGAGGGTGAACACCACTACCCCTAACTCCAGATCGTCGGTGGGATACCTCGCCTCATGAGGCTTCGGCTGCCTCGATGCATACGCTATCACATGCCCCCTCTTCATAAGTACTGCACCCAACCCCGATATCGATGCGTCTCAATACACCACAAAATCCTCCATTCCTTCCGGGAGGGCTAACACCGGGGCTTCGCATAATCTCTGGCGAAGTGTCTCAAACAAGGTCTGCTGCTCCAGACCCCACAAAAAAGAAACACCCCTCCGGGTCAACCTGGTGAGAGGCACGACGATCTTGGAGAAATCCCTGATATATCTCCAATAATAGCTGGCCAATCCTAGAAAACTCCTGATCTCGGTGGGTGATCTCGGCACCTCCCACCTCATAACCGCCTCAATCTTGGCCGGATCGACCAAAATCCCATTTTGGTTGATGAGATGACCCAAGAACTTGCACTTGGAGAATTTGGCATAAAGTCTCTCCGACCTCAATACCTCGAGAATCTCTCTCAAATGCTCCTCGTGATGCTCTCTAGATCTCGAACACACAAAAAATTTCATCAATGAACACGATCACCGAACGATCCAACATCGGCCTACACACCCTGTTCATGAGATCCATGAACGCTGCCGGTGCATTGGTGAGCCTGAAAGGCATCACCATGAACTCGTAATGCCCATAACGAGTCCTGAACGCCGTCTTCTGGACATCCTCATCACGCACTCTCATCTGATGATATCTAGACCTTAGATCAATCTTGGAGAACCAAGACGCTCCCTGCAACTAATTGAACAAATCATCGATCCTCGGTAATGGGTAACGGATCTTGACCGTCAACTTGTTCAACTCTCGGTAATCAATGCACATCCGGTGTGAACCATCCTTTTTCTTGACAAAAAGGATGGGCACTCCCTAAGGGGAACTACATAGTCTAATAAACCCCTTCCCCAGCAGCTCCTGAAGCTGCAAGGATAACTCCTGCATCTTTGGCGGAGCAAGGCGATAAGGTGCCTTGGCGATAGGCGCTGCCCCCTGAACCAAATCGATGCGGAACTCTACCTACCTCTTGGGAGGCACACCCGGCAACTCCTCAGGAAAAACATCCGGGAACTCACACACTATTGGAACGTCATCAATCGAACTTGGCCTCCCAGCGGCCACTCGTGAGTCCATCACATCGGCTACAAACCCCCTGGAGCCCTATTGTAAACTCTGTCTCGCTCTGGCAGCCGAACAAAATGCAGACCCACATAGGGTACCCTCGCCGTACACCATAAGTACTCCCCCACTAGGGTCTCGTATCGTCACGAACTGTCGCTCATAGTGTATAACATCCCCAAATCGGCTCAACCAATCGATGCCCACTATGACATATACGTCCCCCATTGCAATCGGGACTAGATCTATCGGAAACTCAACACCGAAGATCTCGAGTACACATCCTCGAACCACTTCTATAACATACACCGTTCGCTCGTCAGCTATAGAAACTCACAGCGGTCAACTCAATGCCTCTCGTCGGATACTAAGGTGCTGACTAAAAGCTAAGGAAACAAATGGCCGACTCGCACCCGAGTCAAATAACACCAAAGCAGGTACATAATTCACAAGAAAAGTACCTACACATATCATAATATAAGCACAACACCTCAAACTCAGCATAAATAAATTAAAGAATACATACTAGCCACGACATCGGGGGCTGCACGGACCTCCTCCACTGTCAACTGAAGGCTCTCCCGCGAGCCTTCGGTGCCTCGGCCTTCACCGGCCGAACCTCAGTAGCTCGCACGGCAGCAGGGGAAGATCCCTGCGATGCTCCCTGTGATGTCCCCCGCAGCTACGGACACTCGGCCTTCCGATGGCCAGTCTGGTTGCAATGAAAGCAAACCATGAAACCCTTGGGGCAATCCTTGGCTATATGCCTCTCCTTGCCACATTTGTAGCAAGCAAACAATCGACAAACCCCGTCATGTCCCTTGCCGCACTTCCTGCAAGTGCGTCCCTTCTGTCCTCCAGATCTCGAACCGGCGGGCTTTACCTGCTTGGCTGCCGGCTGAGACTGTGCCGGCCACGGATCCATCCCTTGAGACTCGACCTCCTCCCTGGCCTGAGTCTCCAACTTAATCTCCGTCTTCCGGGTATTTTCCTGGAGCTTAGCAAATGTCCGGTAAGTCTAGTTCGACACGAATTCCCGAATATCCCTCCTCAAAATGCCCAAATACCGGCTCATGCGTGCCTACTCGGTAGACACCTCCTCAGGGAAAAACATCTCCCTCTCATGAAACTTCCTGGTAACCACAGTAACAGAATCAGTACCCTGCTTGAGGGTAAAGAACTCCTGAGCCAGCCATTCCCTCTCCACTGGGGGAACATACTCGTCTCTGAACATGGTGGTGAACCTCTCCCAGGTCACCTCTGAAATCTCTGCAAGAGTGAAGCTCGCCGTCACGAACTTCCACCAGTCCTTCGCTCCCAAGCGAAGCTGGTTCAGTGTGAACCGCACCCTCAGATGCTCCGGACATGAACACGTGTAGAAGCATCCCTCAATATCAAAAATCCATCTCATCACAGCAATCGGATCCTGCGTCCCGTCAAACTCTGGTGGCTTCGTGTTGTTGAACTCTCGAAACAACAACGAGTCACCTCCCTGAGGCCTGGCAGCAGCCACAGCTGCAGTAGCTGCAGCAGCCGCAACCTCATTCACCGCTGCGTACCGCTCGTCAAAAGTCTCAATCAATGTGGTCTTGATAGACCCAAACATCTCCGAAATCTCGGCTCGAATCGCCGCTGCCACCTCATCATGGATCATCTGACGAAGCTCCTCGTCACTTATGCCGCTGGTCTCAGGTCTGTGGCGTGTCCCAACCATGATGTCACTGAAATACAACATAATAATATCAGAGACTCGCTCGAGCATACTCGCACTCGGTAACTCAACCCTACTTGTTCCTTAGTACCCTAAGGATTCTTACTCAGAGTGCGTACTGCTCCAGTGTCTTCAGTAGTACGGGCCCTATACTACCGTCCACACCGCATCAATATTTACCCTAAGTCCTCCTCCTTGGATCCCAAATCACAAGCACCCTACATCTCGCTGGCATAGGCTACCCTTCGGTAGACCTCTTATAAGCTCCTCACTGCTACCTATTCATTCTCAAGCATCACATAGCAACAGAAATCTTCCTAGGCTAAGGCATCATAAATCAGGACACTCTAGTCCTAATATGAATACCTAGCCTACTCTAGCATGCATATCATAACATATCTCATAGCACATAATGTAAGGGTATTTTGGGAAATCACCGTTCGGGCACTGGCTGATCGTACACACTGCACCTTTCTACTTTTCTCAAAATCTTTTACTCTGTTAGAAAAATTGTTCCTTTTTGTGAAAAACTTTATGAAATCCTTAGTTTGAGTTCAGATACGCCCGAATGTGACATCCCCATTTTCACGGCCAGAAAAGACCGATTTTTGTTTATGCTTTATAAAAATCAGAGTACTTCTTTTAATAAAAATGTTGCGGAATTTGTTCCCAGAAAAAAATGATAAATACGTTTTTAAAACATTTTCGAAGAAACGTATTTTGTTCATTTTAAAACATTTGGGATGTCATCGTTAATACAGAAACATAAGCATAAACAAAACTTACATTTATTTACACTAGTGATCTACAGCTCTTTAAATCTCTCAGTGTAATGTGACTTCATATCAACACCTGTGATATAAATAAACTGAGTGGGTCAGGTTGGGAAACCTGGTGAGTACATAGGGTTTTCAACCCACAATAATATAATTATTATTTTCAAACAATCAAACAATCAACCCAATTACCCATCCCTATTATCTGCTTTATTCTTAAGGATCTACCCTAAGAATCAACTATTCCTCGTTCATACATTCCTAAGGATCATCCTAAGGAATCGACACGAAGTCCATCGTCACCGGGGTTTAGGCACTAAGTCTGCATAGTCGCCATAATTTATACAATAGGCACTAAGTCTGCATAGTTGCCAAGGTTTTGGCACCAAGTCTGCATGATCGCCAGGGTCTAGGTATCAAGTCTGCATGATCACCAAGGTTTAGAGTACACCGGGTGAACACATCGTTCACAACACCTACAGGTTGCGAGCCTGATAGTGTTCCACTGGACTATCTAGGATAGTCTGTGGTTGTCATCCATACTCTACTGAATGATGGGGACATCGTTTGGGAAAAAGGCTTCTCACATCGTACACCTCTCACCCACACCTTATAGTCTATATCACCTCTCAACTCATCATCCAAATCATATTTCATCTATTATATCTACCCATGTTTTACCCCAACATTTTCGTAGATATAAAATACATATATAGTTTAAATCATTTAAAACATGTATAAAATCTTTCACTCAGCATAGACAGCAAGTATTCAGACAATATGCACACATAGCACGTAATTTATATTAAAATACTTCATATCTATGTGTAAGATGAAAGGGACTATGCACTCACCTGAGAAGGTGGTGACTCGGTACTCGGACAACGCTTCGTTTACTTTAAAACAATTTCCTTTGACGAAACCTAATATTATCACCACTAGATTTTAGTCTAATATTATCGTCACTAATTATTAGTTTTATTATTATTATTATATAAGCGTTTAAACAATACTTTCCAACTACTATGTACAGATAGGGGCCAGACATAAAACACCGGAGGGCAGGACCATTTTGGCGTATAGCACTTCTGAAATCCAAAAACCCTATGCGGCCCTTTAAACCAGATTCCCTGTACCGCGAGTAGTTAAAAAGATATTATAACGACACTTATATAAGTCATAATAATAGCTCAAATATTTATTATAAATTTATAATAACAATACTAATTTTAAATATAAACTATATTTAAAATAGGGTAAGCATAACTTACTTTCAAGGGGATTTTAGCTAGGAGTCGAGCTCTGCAGGGGCAGAACTTCATCGCTGAATCTTTCTAAGAAAGATTCGTGCAGCGCTTCAGCGCTCACCTTACTATACTAAAACTACAGAAAGAGAAGTCGAATCACGAGGGACCGAAATGCTCGGGGGATAAGGAGAGAAAGACTCTTGAATCAAGAGAATGGTGCAAGAAATATGAGAGCCCAAGGCTCTTATTTATACTAATTGAATTTTCAAAAACTACCCTCCATAATTACTTAATGACCTTTTAGTTATATAAACAACTAAACACCCCTCTATAATACTATTTTAAATGGATTTAATGATATTTGTACTAAACTAATGTCGAAAGAACTCAACATTAGTCTTATAATGACCGCATCGTCGATACCTTTCTAATGATATATACATATGTATATATATGTGTACGTATACATGATTTATACTTTATTTTAATACGTAAATATGCTATTATAATTTGTAATTCGTTCATACGAACTCCGTTTTTGACGTTCTTTATATCCACACGTAGGCGGAGACGTACTCTACAAGTTTCGTTTAGACTCCGTCGGCTAATTTTGACTTTATTTTTAAAGATATATTTTTAACAGGCCGGGACAGGATTGGTCCGTTAAAATCTCATAACTTCTTCATACGAAGTCAGATTTGGGCGTTCTTTTTATCGATGTTCTTAGTTTAACATATTCTACGACTTTCGTTTAGAGCGCTAAGGCTAAATCTCTCTCTATCATAAATTTACTATTTACGCTTCCCGACGTCGTGCCGGTTCCGACGCGAAACTTCGACGGGTCATAACTTCTTCGTTATAACTCGGATTTCGGCGTTCTTTATATGTACGGAAACCTTGTTACATATTCTACAACTTGGTTAAGATTATTTATTATAAATAATATTTTTGTAGAAAAGTCGTTTTCGACCCCTATTGCTTCTAAATTGACTAGCCCGGATTTGCGGGCGTTACACCGAAGGTGCATCCGAATCCCTCAAACCAAGGCTCTGATACCAACTTGTAACAACGTAAATTTTCAAAACAATTTTTTTCATTTTTAAATCATGTTTTTAATCATCAAAAACAATATCATAACAAACTGTATCCAATGTCATCATAACAACAATTCCCAGAATCTCAAAACATAATCTCTATGAATGTGTACAGATCATGTCGACGCCTTCCCGTGATCCTCGCTAGTACCTGAAACAGATAACACAAAAACTGTAAGCATAAATGCTTAGTGAGTTCCCCAAAATACCACATACAACACATACGCCTTTCCAGGACATAACTCTGTAGGATCTTCCGATCCAAGTGTCTCAGGGGACTTCCTTCACGAATCCCGGTAGACCTTCCTATCCTACCCGTATCGACCTTCCGGTCCACATCATCTTGACCTTCTGGTCCTTATCATACATCACTTACATAACACATACATATCACATAACAACATAAAGATCATACATCTGATAGCAAATAAGACCTTCCGGTCACAGATAGGTACCCTTCCAGGTACAGTTTAGTGGGAAGACTCACCTCAATGAAGTCGGATAAACTCTCGTGCCCAACGTCCCAACCTAGCCTCCTCCTATCATTCAAATAAAATCCTCGGTCAATATTCTCTCATAGTCTCATCTCTAAAGATTGGGTAGAAGGCCATTCTACCCCTCTTTGAACTCTCTTGAATCAATCTTAACCAGAACCCTAAGTTCAACAAAAGTCAATGGTCAAACTTTGACCCGACTCATCGAGTGCACATGGGTGACTCGGCGAGTCCATGCGGGTCCTCTGAATCCTTCTAGCCTCTCTTGGCTCGCCGAGTCAGCCTTCCACTCGACGGGTTCCTCCTGTCACGAATGGCGGGGCAACCCCGACTCGACTCGTCGAGTCCACTTATGAACTCGACGAGTTGCTTCCATGTTCATACTCAAATGACCTTCTAAGGTCAGATCTGATTCTCTAATCTATAGATCTGACCTTCCCAAGCCTTATAATCACGTAAAGGTCGAGTCTTGGTACACATGCAGCACACCCAAAGCTTCTTTTGGTGAAATAACCTCTAAAATGGCCTCCTAGGCTCATAACTCAAAAGGTATGGCATAAAGTAGAGTGGTAAGCACTCTCTGAACCTCTTAAGGTCTAGATCTATGAACCAACTCGCCTTGGGACCTCACATACTCCAGATTCAACTAAAAGAGGCATAAAGAAAACCCTAGATTTCACTAGAATCATAATAAACATGAGAATGGCATAGATTGATATCTCCAACTGCTTCCTCTGATCAAATAGAAGTGGATCCAAGATCCTTAACCCGCCTAGCTTGTTCTACCTCATTCCTTGTTGCTAAAACACACAAGAAATGGTGAATTAGCCTTCCTCTTGCACCACAAACGATCTTTCTACTCTCTAGGGTTTCTCAGGGTGAAGTGGCTACAAATGGAGGCCTTAAAGGCCTTTAAATAGGGCACAGACCCCGAGAATTAGGGTTTCAATTTACACCGCGGACTTGTCGAGTCCTCCCTTTCCGACTCATCGAGTCCGTTCATTAATCCAGTCAGCACACGCGATCCTACTCGACGAGTCTACGCCTCAACTCGTCGAGTCCCTCCCTTTTACTCAAAAGAATAAATGATCAAACATAATACCTGGAAATCTAGATGTTTCAAAGTGAGTACAAGTGATACTTTACCAAGAATTTGGAAAAGAGTTAGAAAAGAGGTGATGTAGCCACCAAATGAGTTAGAATGGCACAGTAGATTTACAACTTACTTTAGAGTAGTTGGTTAAGAAATGTGTTGGTTTGAAACCACACTTGTGAGAAAAAGAATGAAAGAGGTAAGTATATGCTCATGGTTGTGTAAAATGGGACAAATAGATGAAAGATGATGTTAAGTATGTAAAGTTATTGCATCAGAGTGGATAGAGTAGTATATGTCAAACAACAACCATTATGAGGAGATAGATGAAGAGAGTTTAGTGTTTGCATTGGAAAATGCAAAGTAATAGAAAGTAGATTGCTAATTTGGGTTATAAGGTTAAAGAAAAAATTAACCTTAAAAAAGAGCCATAGAATGAGAAAACGGATATAGATGTTAAGAAAAGATTATGAGGTCAAAATATCTATAAGGATGGGAGATTATAAGAACCAAAAATTTGGAGAGATTTGACTTTTTGTCGAGTATTAACCAAAAGGGCAATTTGGTCATTTAGAAGAATTTTATAAGTTTGTGAAGTTGTGACTTCATGAAAATGTAAAATATAAGTTGAAGTCACTTATATGAGCTTAGATAAGTAAGTTTAAGATAATAAATGCATGAGAAGATGCATTTTGGCCAAAAGGGTAAAATGGAAAATTTTATGCTTTTTGGGGACAAATTTGTGGCTTAATAGATTAAGATATGTATTAATTCAATGTGTCACACCCCAAAACCGAGAGCGGCGGAATACGTTCTGGGGTGGAGGACTTCAAGTACAATATCATAACAATGCATAATAGTAAAGATAAGCAACAACATCCATTGCATTAATATAATAATTGTAATACAAGCGTGTTCTGTACAGTTTGTTAGACACCAAAAGTATAATCAAAATAAAAAGGAGTCTTGTATGTGCTCCATCTTCTCAAAAGTTACATCTGTACCTGACTACTGATGACCTGAGAATACAAGTTATTTTGAAAACGAGTATCAGCATAAAGCTGGTGAGTTCATAAGTATTTAGTGTCATTGCTTGTATAAAAGTGTTTTCAATCATGTAATGTAATAGCTGTCATCAATGTTTGAAAATAGTATGATCCCTAGAAAACCCTATATTTTCCAGTAAAAGTAGTCTTCTACTAAGAACCGGTTATCTGTATGTTTGATCCTTTGAAAATGTAAAAGTTTTTCCAGTGAAACTATCCGTATGAAAATATAGTTTTAGACTTCATTCATGTAAAGTAATTGGGAAAATAATGCTTTACCCCAGCAGTGCCACTGCTGGATGAATGTAATAAAAGTTGTAGGCTCCAGGTAGTATTAAATGTACAATACACCTCGGGGAGTCTGTTTTTGCCTTTAATTATTCATGTGTTAATTAAAGGTCCAAATGTGAACTCGTATGTAACCATGCTGATTGACGATTGAATAACTGATGACCCTCCAGGCCACACGTAGTATGGTGACATTTGTCACCCATGGGCCTAGTCGGCTCGGACTGTAGCTAGCAGTCGGGATGTGGGAGTGTCTGTCCCGTATATATCTATACACAAAATGCCCGCTCTCCCTCCAGGAGACTCTGGTTACACGGTGATAACACAGTGAAGTGTCATATCGCGAAATAGTATGTCACATTCTGTTTTAGTATATTCTCTTGTATTAGTGTATAATGTACTTTCTGGTATAATGTATTGAATGTTCTCTTGTATAGTATGTAGTATTCTCGTTGCATAGTATTTAACATGTATTGACTCATAACTGTACTAACCCTAGTGAGTATCATAGTAACAATAGTAATGGTGGTGATTCTTAACTATACTTATTATAGTTAAATAGAAAGGTTAGTTGAATGCCTTTGATACATAAAGGTGTTGAACTGAATTGAAGACTTTTATATCCAACACAAATATATATGATTTATAACTAAGAATTTAACGCCATTCGGACAGATAACCGAATACCCTAAGTCCACAATCAAACAAGAATAGGAAATAAGGTGAGCTATCAGTTCTAAATCTTTCAATCCTTACTTATATAAATATATTAGTGTAGATATGATTTGGAAATAAAATAAGCTTGAAAGCATTGGAATTATTTTTGGAACAATTAAACATGAAAATGAGTTTGATAAACATTTAACACAATTTTGTTGGCAAGGTAGTTTGAAAGTATAGGAAATCCTTTTGGTAACAAGTTATAAATCACATATGATTAGTACTATAACTTGTTTGATTCAACTTGTATCCCCCCCATAAAAGCATATAAAATCATTTAGAAAGGTTGATTTAGGGGTATGAACTCACCTATAGTGAGTGATGCGATGGTAGGATTAGTTTAGGAGGTTGAGTGCCAATTATGGAATTGAGCACAAGCGGATCCTATTAACCATATAATGACATATATGTGTGCAATTAGTGTTTGGAATAACTATTTATTGCATTGGGACCGCTTTAGGGACTAGTAAACACTTATTATGAAGTGTTACAATTATATAAGATTGTACATGAGGGGTATATGACTACACAAAGGAGTGTATGGTCAAGATGCACAACAAATGTGTGTGTGCGGTTGCACACATGAGTGTGTGGTCGTACAGTGTGTGTGTGCGGCCGTACATTCCTAATTTGTGTCCAAAATGTTGATTTTTGAGGTGTTCTTAAGTCTTATGAGTAAATGAAGGCCAAATTCTTCACATAGGAGAGTTTTTAAGGTGTGTGCGGCCACCATATGAAGGTGTGCGGCCGCACCCCTTCAAAGGATGAAGAACACATGAAGAACACTAAGAACACTATGAGTTTTAAGCTTAGATTCAGATGTTTTACTAGTAACTAGCTGATTGATGGGGTGATTCACGTTCTTGAGGCCCTTAGAGTGTTCTTTGAACAAGATTTTTAGAGAGAGAAGTAGAGTGCAACCAAAGAAGGAAAGAATGAATGAAGGGGGGGGGGGTCATTCCCTATATATAGAGGTGAGTGTGTGGCTGAAAACGGGTGTGCGGCCGCACACACCTATGTGTGGCCGTACACTCCATTTTTTTGGAGTGCTTGGCCTGGTTTTGCTTGATATGCATTGTGTTATCCTGTTTCTAGGTTCCTACCTCATTTGTATTACGTTTAGAATGCTCCAATAGACCCCAAACAGTGTTGAAAGCTAACAACATGAGTCTAACTTGGATTCAATTGGTCTCTTGTACAAGAAATGAATTTCGGGTTGTCACATCATCCCCCCGTTAGAGGGAATTTCGTCCCGAAATTAAAGTTCAAACAAATAAGTTATTACACAATAACTAAGCAAAAAGACGAGGGTATTTTAGTTTCATTTGATCCTCGCGCTCCCAAGTGAACTTTGGTCCTCGTTTGGCATCCCAACGAACTTTCACAATTAGGTTGCGGCTTTGCTTCATTCGTTTAACCTCTCGGTCCACAATCTCCACAGGTTCTTCCACGAAATTGAGGCTCTAGTTGATATCAATCTCGTTAAGTGGGATTACAAGAGTCTCATCGGATAGGCACTTTTTCAAGTTTGAAACATAAAAGGTAGGATGTATATTGCTGAGCTCGCGAGGTAGATTGAGTTTGTAAGCTACAGGGCCGATTCTAGCGAGAATCTCGAAAGGCCCTATGTATCTTGGATTCAGCTTTCCATGCTTTCCAAAGAGTATCACGCCCTTCTAGGGTGACACTTTCAAAAGGACTCGGTTTCCCACCTGGAACTCCAAGGGTTTTCTCCGTTTGTCTGCATAGCTTTTCTGTCAGTCTCTAGCGGCTTTCAATCGTTCACGAATCTAAATGATCTTCTTTGTTGTTTCTTGAATGATTTCCGGACCCATGAGAGTGCTTTCAGGAGCTCGTCCTCTAGTTAATTGAGTGTCACCCACTTCAGCCCAACACAGAGGGGACCTGCACTTTCGGCCGTAGAGGGCTTCGAATGGAGCAGCCTTGATGCTTGTGTAACACCCATAAAATTTACGCCAAATTTAAACTTTTAATACTAACAAAAGAGTCAAATAGTAATTGTTTTTACAAAACATTTCCAATTCATTTATCATCAGAGTGTCCCAAAATAGATCATGAACATGAGGAGCGGTACGGTCACGCCTTCGCCTTCCCTCGCTCTCCTGAAGTACCTGAAACAATAAACTGAAAATTGTAAGCCCGAGGGCTTAGTGAGCCACCCCCAAAATACCAATACCACACTGGCAGAAGCCATAGCCATAAAGATAAACCAAACAACATACATACTGGGCCATCGGCTGGACTGGTCCGCCCTACTGGGCCTACAGTCTATCTGAATCTATCCCGTGCCTTCGGCATGACTGGTCCGCCGCGTGGGACTACAGTCTCCCTGGACCGCTCAGAGGGTGTGTTGGCCTTCAGCACAAAGCAGGACCACCTCAACCCAGCGAACAAGCAACTAGCCATGTACGCATACTATCATATACTAGCATATACACATAGCAAACATATCTGTCTCATTGACCATCAATCATAGAGTTTCACTCGTAACTAGAGTATCGACCTAATAGGTCACTAACATACCAATCCTTACGGATCATAAAAGCATAACATACTATCTATCCTGATTTCGATCTAACAGATCAGAATCATATGTAGCATACCATAACAACCGATCTAACCAATATCTAGTATAACAACCATCCTAAACAGGATGGTTTCTAACAAAGCAATAACATAACACCCATCCTAAACCAGGATGAAATCTACCATGGCAATAACAAAGCAACCATCCTAAATCAGGATGTAAATCATAAAGGGCCGTCCTTGGTGCCTTTGACCTTGTCGATATAGTGAGGATAACTCACCTCGCAGATGCCGATTGAAATGCAAACTCCAACTATTGAATCACTTGACACTGGCTCCACCACCTATAACCATAGCACAATATAGTCATAAGTTGTTACTCTTACGAGACACCCCATAACCCCTTAGTAATTCCTGATCAAGGTCAGAGTCCTCATCCAAGGTCAACAGTCCATGTTGACCTCAACTCGCCGAGTGCACTCGGCCACATTCCAACTCGCCGAGTCATCGGAGTGACACGTCGAGTTCCTTCGAATCCCGATAAATCCTTAAGGGCCACCCATCGAGTTTCCTGCTTGAAACTCGACGGGTACACAAGTATGCCTATCCAAGGGAAAAGCCATCCGACTCGCCGAGTTGTTCTTCAACTCGTCGAGTTTATGGTGATCTTCATCGGAATCGCCGAGTTGTTCATCCAACTCGCCGAGTTCAATGACCATCTTCATGTGACTCGCCGAGTCCATCCAGTTCACTTTCCATACAGACTTGTTTTGAGCTATGTAACGGCTCCAAATCACAGATCCAAGCCTCTAGGGCACACTTACCACGTAAAGTTGCAAACTTTACGTGCATGCATGGCTATAAGGGCTCCAAATGTCTATTTTAAGTTCTTAATGGAGATTCTACTCCAAGAGGAACTCCAACCACAAACAATACAACAAATTTATGACTCAAGCATCCATGGAGGGTCTAGATCTGAAGTTACAACTTCAGATCTAGCCCATAGCTCAACATCCCTACTTGAAAATCCATAAAAAGTTCTAGAATCAACCAAAGGGAAGAAAAGGAAGTAAGAATGGGACTTTGATACCTTCAAACGATGCTAGCTGAGGCAAAACCCGCTTCCCACTCCTTTCTTGCTTCACTTTCCTTTGCACTCTTAGCTTCCTTCTTCCAAGATCCTCTTTTCCAAGCTTCAAACCCACACTAAGGCACACACACACGAATTAGGGTTTCCAGGGATCTCAAATACTGTAAGGAGTCCCAAAGAAGGCTGAGGCTCCTTTATATAGGGGTGCAAACCTTGGGATTTAGCATTTCATCTGCCAGCTCCTACTCGCCGAGTCCCAAAATGGACTCGCCGAGTAGGTCACTAAACATGCGTTCTCACCGTGTTGCTACTCGACGAGTAGGCCGACCAACTCGTCGAGTAGAGCTTTATCCAAAAATTCTTAATTATTTAATACCTGAGGATCGGGGCATTACAATTCTCCCCCACTTGGACTAGACTTTATCGTCGAAGTCCGCTGAGGAAAACAACACCGGGTAATGCTCGCGCATTTCCGCTTTCGGCTCCCACGTCCACTCGGATCCCCTCCGATGTTCCCACTGAACCTTTACTAAAGGTATTTCCTTGTTCCACAGAATCTTCTTCTTCTTTTCCAAGATAGCTACAGGCCTGTCCACATAGTTTAGGCGCACATCGACCTGAATGTCATCCAACGATACCACTGCCTCCTGGTCCATGATGCACTTTCGCAATTGCGAAACATGAAATGTGCTATTGATCCGGCAAAGTTCCTCCGGAAGCTCTAGCCTATAAGCCACCTTTCTAACCCTGGCTACAATCCTGAACGACCCGATGAATCGGGGACCCAATTTTCCCCTCTTCCTGAAATGGATCACACCCTTCTAGGGTGAGACCTTCAGGAGAACCATGTCACCCACCTGAAATTCCAACTCAGATCGACATCGATTGGCATAACTCTTCTGTCGACTCTAAGCGGTCTGCAACTGCTGTCTAATATGATGTATCATCTCGGTAGTTTGCAGAATTACCTCTGTCCGACCCATCACCCTGTGCCTAACCTTTCCCCAACAGACTGGGGTCCTACACTTCCACCCATACAACAGTTCGAAAGGCGGGGCGCCAATACTAGAATGATAGCTGTTGTTGTAGGCGAACTCTACAAGCGGTAGGTGGGAATCCCAACTCCCACCAAAATCAATGACCTACGCCCTCAACATATCTTCGATGGTCTGAATGGTCCGCTCACTCTGCCCATCAGTCTGCAAATGGAACATTGTGCTAAAATGCAGCCTCGTGCCTAGTTCCTCGTGGAACTTCTGCCAAAAACGGGAAGTAAATCAAACATCCCGATCGGAAACTATGGAAACTGGTACCCCGTGGTGAGAGACAATCTCGTGGACGTATAGGTCGGCCAAATTCTCCGCCGACGAACTCTCCCGTATAGCTAGGAAATGGGCGCTCTTGGTCAATCGATCCACGATGACCCATATAGCGTCGAAACCCTTTGCCGTCTTCGGAAACTTCGTGACGAAATCCATCGTAATTCGTTCCCATTTCCACATAGGAATCTACTGGGGCTGCAACTTACCATGCGGCCTCTGGTGCTCGGCCTTGACCATTCTGCATGTCAAGCACCTTTCAATGTACCAGGCGATATCTCGCTTCATACCAGGCCACCAATAATTCAAACTCAAATCTCGGTACATCTTGGTAGCTCCCGGGTGAATAGAAAAATGAGACTTATGAGCCTCCTCCGTCACTGTCTGCCTAACTCCTCCGATCATCGGAACCCAAACGCGACCATATTGGGTCAATAGCCCACGGCTATCCTGAACAAACCGGGCGCTTTCGCCCTTAATCCTTTCCAATTTCCCGTTCTCCGGTTTCATACCCTCGATCTGAGCATCTCTGACCAAACCCACCAGTGGGGAATCCATCGCTATCCTCATACATCTGGCTGGGGTAGAAGACTCAGCTGACTTGCGGCTCAGGGTGTTCGCAACCACATTCGCTTTACCAGGATGGTAAAGGATCTCACAATCATAGTCCTTGACTACATCTAGCCACCTGTGCTGCCTCATATTCAAGTTCGGCTGATCCATAATGTGCCTCAAACTCTTGTGATCCGTGTATATGGTACAACGGACCCTGTACAGATAGTGCCTCCAAATCTTGAGAGCGAAGACCACTGCTCCCAACTCAAGATCGTGCGTGGGGTATCTCGTCTCATATGGCTTTAACTGCCGCGATGCATAAGCTATCACTCGCCCCCTCTACATGAGGACTGCCCCTAAGCTTGTGATGGACGCATCACAATATACCATGAAATCCTCCACTCCCTTGGGGAGTGTCAACACTGGCGCCTCGCATAAACGTTGCCTGAGGGTCTCAAACGCCCTCTGCTGCTCCGGGCCCCATCGGAAATCCACTCCCTTCCTCGCTAGACGAGTGAGGGGTACAACAACCTTGGAGAAATCCCGAATGAATATCCGATAATACCTTGCTAAGCCCAGAAAACTCCTGATGTCTGAGGGAGATCTCGGAGTCTCCTACTACATAATCGCCTCCACCTTGGCCGGATCGACCAAAATCCCATCCTGGTTAACGAGATGTCCAAGGAACTGAACCTCATGCAACCAGAACTCACACTTTGAGAACTTGGCATAAAGCCGTTCTCGTCGCAGCACCTCCAACAGCTCCCTGAGGTGCTCCTCATGCTGCTCTCGGGTCTTGGAATACACCAAGATATCATCTATAAACACAGTGACCGAGCGATCGAGCATCGGTTCATCAGATCTATGAACACTGCTGCTGCGTTGGTGAGTCCAAATGGCATCACCACGAACTTGTAATGACCATAAAGAGTCCGGAACGCGGTCTTCTCCACATCTTCCTCCTTCACCCTGACCTGGTGGTAACCTGATCTCAAATCAATCTTGGAAAACCAAGATGCACCTTGCAGCTGGTCGAAAATATCATCTATCCTTGGGAGCGGATAACGGTTTTTCACCGTTAACTTATTCAACTCCCTATAGTCAATGCACATCCTGTGCGAACCATCCTTCTTCCTGACGAAGAGGATTGGTGCTCCCCAGGGTGAGCTACTCGGACGAATAAACTGCTTACCCAGCAGTTCCTGCAAATGAGATGACAGCTCCTGCATCTCTGGTGATGCCAAACGGTACGACGCCTTGGCGATAGGGGCTGCACCTGGCACTCGATCAATCCCAAACTCAACCTGCCTCACTGGAGGCACTCCGGGTAACTCCTCCGGAAATACATCAGCAAACTCTCTAACCACAGGGACCTCGAAAACTGAGAGCTTCTCTCTAACCCGTGTATCTACCACATACGCCAAATAACCGACACACCTGTGCTGGATATACCGTCGAGCCCTGGCCGCCGAATAGAACCCTGATCCGAACCTGGTGCCCTCACCATATACCACCAGTTCTCCCCCACTTGGGGTTCGAACCACCACCCGCTGTCCCTCACAGTCGATTATGGCGCCAAAACGGCTAAGCCAATCCATTCCTACAATCACGCATACATCCCCCATGGGGATAGGAATCAAATCTATCAGGAAAGACACCCCGAAAATCTCCAACTCGCATCCTTGGTAGACCGAAGAAGCAGAAACCCTATGCTCGTTGGCGATCGAAACTCGCAACGGACACACAAGATCGTCTATCGACACATTGAACTCTCTAGAGAAGGTTTGAGATACGAACAACCAACTCGCCCCCGAGTCAAATAAAACCAAAGCAGGCAAAGAATTTACTAAGAACGTACCTGATCATACGCACGACCAATAAGCAGAGTACAAATACAATAACTGAGATAGAGAATAGGAACATACCAGCAACCACATCCGGTGCTGCCTTGGCCTCCTCGAGCGTGAGCTGGAAGGTGCGACCCTAAGCTTTCGGAGGCTCCATCTTGACTGGCCTCCCATCTCCAATCCTCACAGTAGCTGTCGCGGAACCCTGTGTCGGCTTGGCAGCGAGCTGTGGACAGTTGGTCTTCACATGACCAACCTGATGAAAATGGTAACAAATCCTCATATCTGCTGGAGGGGCGGACTGATGGCAGTCCCTGGCATAGTGCCCCTCCTTGCCACATTTGTGGCACCCACCTCCTGCTCGACACACCCCTGAATGAGCCTTGCCACACTTTCCACAAGTGCGGCTTTGATGACCCCCGGACCGTGTATCAGTAGTTTTAGACTGCTTAGGCACCGGCTGAGACTGTGCCGGTTCCTGACGCTACTCCTTCAGCTGCAACTCTATCTCCAACTCACGCCGCCGCGCGGCTTCCTGTAGGTCCAGGAGGGTATCACATCGTTGAGTAGACACAAACTGTCGAATATCCGTCTTGAGCATACTCAGATAACGAGTCATCTGAGACTGCTCTGTTAACTCCGGGCAAAACATAGCCCTCTCCGTGAACATACAGGTAATCTCCGTCACAGACTCCCCATCCTGTCTCAAGGTCAAAAACTCCTGAGCAAGCTGCTCCCGTTCCACGCGCGGAATGTAGCGGGTACGAAACATATCCCGAAACTGCTCCCAGGTAATAGCAGCCCTCTGATCATCAGTATACAACCCAGTCGTCAGCCTCCACTAGTCCTTTACCCCAAGCCTCAGCAGGTTTAGGACACACCTGACCTTCTGGTCAGCAGGGCATGAACAATGAAGAAACATCCCTCCACGTCGGATAACCACCTCATATCCCGAATGGCATCCTGTGTACCATCAAATGTCGGGGGCTTCATATTGTCGACGTCTCAGTATTGGAATGCCCTGCCGGCTCCTCCTCCTCGAACCCCTACAGCAGTTACAACTGAAGTGGATGCAGTGGCAGTAGTCTTTGCTAGAGCGGCATACCGCTCATTAAAATACTCGACCATCGTGGTCTTAATCGACCCAAACATCTCTGGCAGCTGCGCTCGGAACGCGGCAGCAATCTCATCGTGCATGATCTCCCGAATCTGGGCATCCAACTCCTTAGTCCCTATCTGAACCACGGGCTCAGGTGCTACCGGCATCTCCAATCCTCCGTCTCCTGACCCTGATCCTGATTCTGATCCGGACCCCGAAGCAACACGTCTCGTCACCACCATACTGCAAACACACTCAATGTCTCAGACAGGTCATATAATGATGGAAGACCAATTACCCTCAATCCTTAGGGGTCGTAACTTCCTTGATACACGTATGGGTCCTGTGCTTTCAGTAGTATGGTCCCCTAGTACCTTCCACACCTACCCATATTTGTCTCAAGTATCGCCACAACACCCTAAACTGTATTTAGCATAATATGCGCTCAACCCTCAATAACAGGGGACATCGCCTTACTAGTAACTGATCCTACAGTTCCGCACCACTCACACATCCATGAAACTTCCATCATCCCCTGCAGCACTAGTGTACACTGGCTGAACATAGCGCTGGACCCGATAGACTTTCGAATATCCGATCCTACACTAAGGTCGAATCGGACATTCTCAGGCTATAAGATCTTGACTATCCACAACCGTGGTGCATACACTAAACGTCTACAGTTATAATGTCAATCCCATATACAAGAAACCATAGGCTAATAGGTATTATACAATCAGGCCAATCTATCATGCGATTCCTGAAAATACCTGCCTAGCACTAGCATGCTGTTCTAACATATCGGAATATCAAATAACTGTATGGTATTTTGGGGCTTACTTACAGGTTCTGGCTGATCGTACCCTCTGCATCCTCAATCCTTTATTTTGAAAACCATTTTAAAAACTTATTTTCCAAAAATCTCCTTAGTTTGAGACTGGATTCACACGAGTGTTCCTCCAATTCACTCAAACCAAGGCTCTGATACCAACTTGTAACACCCATAAAATTTAAGCCAAATTTAAACTTTTAATACTAACAAAAGAGTCAAATAGTAATTGTTTTTACAAAACATTTCCAATTCATTTATCATCAGAGTGTCCCAAAATAGATCATGAGAATGAGGAGCGGTACGGTCACGTCTTCGCCTTCCCTCGCTCTCCTGAAGTACCTGAAACAATAAATTGAAAACTGTAAGCCCGAGGGCTTAGTGAGCCACCCCCGAAATACCAATACCACACTGGCTGAAGCCATAGCCATAAAGATAAATCAAACAACGTACATACTAGGCCATCGGCCGTACTGGTCCGCCCTACTGGGCCTACAGTCTATCTGAATCTATCCCGAGCCTTCGGCATGACTGGTCCGCCGCGTGGGCCTACAGTCTCCCCGGACCGCTCAGAGGGTGTGTTGGCCTTCAGCACAAAGCAGGGCCACCTCAACCCAACGAACAAGCAACTAACCATGTACGCATACTATCATATACTGACATATACACATAGCAAACATATCTATCTCATTGACCATCAATCATAGAGTTTCACTCGTAACTAGAGTATCGACCTAACATGTCACTAACATACCAATACTTACGGATCATAAAAGCATAACATACTATCTATCCTGATTTCGATCTAACAGATCAGAATCATATGTAGCATACCATAACAACCGATCTAACCGATATCTAGTATAACAACCATCCCAAATAGGATGGTTTCTAACAAAGCAATAACATAACACCCATCCTAAACCAAGATGAAATCTACCATGGCAATAACAAAGCAACCATCCTAAATCAGGATGTAAATCATAAAGGGCCGTCCTTGGTGCCTTTGACCCTGTCGATATAGTGAGGATAACTCACCTCACAGATGCCGATTGAAATGCAAACTCCAACTATTGAATCACTTGACACTGGCTCCACCACCTATAACCATAGCACAATATACTCATAAGTTGTTACTCTTACGAGACACCCCATAACCCTTTAGTAATTCCTGATCAAGGTCAGAGTCCTCATCCAAGGTCAACAGTCCATGTTGACCTCAACTCGCCGAGTGTACTCGGCCACTCGCCGAGTC
This sequence comes from Lactuca saligna, assembly GCF_052625555.1. NCBI lineage: Eukaryota > Viridiplantae > Streptophyta > Magnoliopsida > Asterales > Asteraceae > Lactuca > Lactuca saligna. The sequence goes on from NC_136417.1 coordinate 149,898,796, forward strand.
CATGGAGCACATTCCAACTCGCCGAGTCATCGGAGTGACACGTCGAGTTCCTTCGAATCCCGATAAATCCTTAAGGGCCACCCATCGAGTTTCCTGCTTGAAACTCGATGGGTACACAAGCTTGCCTATCCAAGGGAAAAGCCATCCGACTCGCCGAGTTGTTCTTCAACTCGTCGAGTTTTATGGTGATCTTCATCGGAATCGCCGAGTTGTTCATTCAACTCGCCGAGTTCAATGACCATCTTCATGTGACTCGTCGAGTCCTCCTTGAGACTCGCCAAGTCCATCCAGTTCTCTTTCCATACAGACTTGTTTTGAGCCATGCAACGGCTCCAAATCACAAATCCAAGCCTCTAGGGCACACTTACCACGTAAAGTTGCAAACTTTACGTGCATGCATGGCTATAAAGGCTCCAAATGTCTATTTTAATTTCTTAATGGAGCTTCTAGTCCAAGAGGGACTCCAACCACAAACAATGTAGCAACTTTATGACTCAAGCATCCAAGGAGGGTCCAGATCTGAAGTTACAACTTCAGATCTAGCCCATAGCTCAACATCCCAACTTGAAAATCCATAAAAAGTCCTAGAATCAACCAAAGGGAAGAAAAGGAAGTAAGAATGGTACTTTTATACCTTCAAACGATGCTAGCTGAGGCAAAACCCGCTTCCCACTCCTTTCTTGCTTCAATTTCCTTTGCACTCTTAGCTTCCTTCCTCCAAGATCCTCTTTTCCAAGCTTCAAACCCACACCAAGGCACACACATACGAATTAGGATTTCAAGGGCTCTTAAAGACTATAAGGAGTCCCAAAGGAGGTTGAGGCTCCTTTAAATAGGGGCGCAAACCCCAGGATTTAAGGTTTCATCTGCCAGCTCCTACTCACCGAGTCCCAAAATGGACTCGCCGAGTAGGTCACTAAACGCGTGTTCTCACACCGCTGCTACTCGACGAGTAGGCCGACCAACTCATCGAGTAGAGCTTTATCCAGAAATTCTTAATTATTTAATACCTGAGGATCGGGGCGTTATAGACTGACATAGACAGTAGCTGACATCTAGCAACGAGATACTGCCCCTAACAACATATGAAGGGTGCCACCTTATCAACAACCAATTCCAGGAGCTTTAAGCTGCAATTGTTACTATAGGTGTGGTATCTATTATTCCTTTGTCTCATACATCATTTCGAACATGAGATATGGATCGCGATCAATCTCATTTACTGTTCAACTTTAACTAAGGCCTTAGATGTCATGCTCTCAACGAATAAGAGAGACAAATCCCATCTTGACTACATATGCCCATCAATGTAGTTCATGTCATACCCAACAATGGCCTTTATGACTGCCTTTTACGAAACAACGTTGAACCATGTCTAAGCACAACAATCTCTACACTTCAGGTCCCAAATATGCATCTCATGTATAAGAATACAAAGATCATCTTGACTACATACACCTATCAATGCAGTTCATGTCATACCCAATGATGGCCTTTATGACTGCCCTTTACGAAACATCGTTGAACCATGTGTAAGCATAACAATCCCTACAATTCAAGTCCCAAATATGTATCTCAGGTCTAAGATTAAAAATATACAACCTTGATCAAAACATCACTCTTGACTACGATCCATAAAGTGGTTTGGATGCTGGTCAAGTCCAATACTTATTCTCCCAATCAAGTACCTATGAAGTTGGTAGCAGCTCTTTGCCATTCTCATCTCCATGAGAATCCACCAATCCACTCATATTAGTCTTACATCATAGATGCTCCCACAATTATGAAAGACTATTGACATTTAGAATAACCTAGTTATTCAAGGATTTAAACATGCTAATATAGAACACAACAATTATTTAATGAAAGACTCATATCCAATATATCATTCATTACAATATATGTTGCTTTATTGTTCCAATATCCAAATACTAAATTTCAGTCAAATACATCTACTTTTATCAACAATGCCCTATAGCACCAACTTGACTTTCATGCTTTAGCTAATGAAGCAGCTTTGTTAAGTAGATTTGACAAATTTGATTTGTATCAACTTTGCGAATACAATTATTCTCAATTTTATATATAAATCATATATAAAGAAAAACTATTGAGAATGAATTGGATGCTTGAATATGACTTAGATACCATTACTTGCGTATTGGGATTACTCATAGTCATAATTAACTATACATTAAGCATCTTTGTACGTGGTTCTCCAAACTACGAGGTATTCCAACTCTGATGTGTAACTGTAATTAAAATCAACATAGAACCACTATCCATGTAACTATTTCTTCATTCATAATGAGGACACACCCGATTGTGACTGAGAGTCATCTCAATCTATTTGAAAATTTAGAATATGTGTAACAACTTTAAACATAACTTTCTTTCAAAAACTCCGTAGATTAGGAACATTTCTCTAGTTTTCGCAAGTACTTTAGAATGTTCCTATAAGTCACACAATGACTTGTTCTCCGATTATACTGGTATCATTCGACATGCTCTAAGCATACAACTTATTTGGCCTTTATGCATAATCATGACATATATGATTTCTCCAATTGCATCAGCATACGTAATACAATCATATTATCTAGTTTAAAAACATTTGCACTAGGATTTGCTCAAAATCATGTCATTTGGTATTTGACAAGATGACTCTCTCAGAGTCCTTTATCTTAAGCTCTTTAAGATCCTTAACAATTAAAGCAATTTTACTGAATCCTTTAGGTTGCTATGATCTATCTATATAGATCCTTAGTCCATAAATTAATATGTCGACTACATATAACATTAGGAATGTTACTGCGCTCCCACTAGATTTTTAAAAAACACAAGAGTCATCTAGATTCATAATTAAATCACATTATGTAATTATCTTATAAGAAAGAAGATTCTTACTTTGAGATGTTAGCTTATATCTTGGAAATATTTTCATTCATGTATGTTTTCTCCTTTGAAAACTCACTTAATCTTTATAGTCAAACTATATCGAGAAAGATTAATCAAGCCCATACTTGATAATCATACATGAATGCATCTCTATGTGTTTTATTAGTTTTTGGTCAACCATTGATTAGAATCAACAACAATTGAAATTTGCTAGTTCCAAACTATGATGCATTTAGTTTATGGTTCTTAAGCTCTTAAAGTTCCATATAGCTCCCACTTAGAAAAAGAACTTTCTAATCACTTGTCTTATGGAATGAAAATTAGTGGTATTAGTAGAAACTTCATCCTAAACAATCATTTAGGATATTCTACATAAATACAATTAGTAGATACCAGAGTGGTTGAGCTTATTGTTTAACATAAGCTCCATAACTCTATTCCTTTTAGATAAGAATAAACCATTTCATCCTTAGCCTAATATAAGAATGTAATCCATTTTTTTGGTTGGAAAATATATATGTTCAATATATATTTGTTGCAGTGAGCATAATTCCAAAATATTGTAAAGTAAATAGTTGTTTTAAAACATCATACAATAGACTGCAAGGTCTATTTATATCCTCTTCAAAAACTTGTACTATCGACATTCAACTAGTGGCTAGGTGACCCTATCCCACTAGAGACTATGAAGGCTACCTCGAATATCAAAAGATAGATTCAACTAACCAGGTGACCCCGTGCCACAAGAATCATACTAATGACAAGTGAGTGTCTTTGTCGGAATGAGTTGTGAATCAATTCCACAAATCCTAAGATGTTCCAAGAAGACTTGGTTTAAAAAACTCATTTTCTTTATCACAACTAAAGGTGAATGATGATGTCATTAAGTCGTATTTCAATCTTCACTATAAAAAATTTGATCAAATCAAAAGTTTCAACAATAACGAATAAAATTCGTTAGTGAAATTGAATAAACATCTATCACCGAATCTATTCATGGATTGAAAAAGATTACTTACATCACTTATGTATAACTCTTTGTCAAGCCTTTTGTTCTTTAACTACTAATAGATAAAGACACTTGTGAATCACCTTCCCATATAAATAGGATTCACGTATATCAAATGAATCAATCTCATTTTCCTTCAAAAATTCCATCCTTTTGAAGTTGGTATATGTATTTCTTATTTATATTGTCTTGATGATTATGAAATTGATAAGTTCCAATCAAATATCATTTGATTATATAGGTGTTATGATCAGAACTATTAATTTAATGAAAGATTATAGATTTACTTTATAAATAACATTATGAGAAAATATTCTTTAACACAGAATACATCGTTTCAGAACATGAATGTGAACATTCATTAAACGACAAGTAAATCTAGATTTATTCATGAATTACAACTGTTACATGTGCCTATAAGGATAGGTACACTACATCTATTGTTTAAATAAAAGACTATAACAATACTTGTTATATCTTCAACACGAAATACCATTCGTTTGTAATCAACTGATTATTTCTTCCAATCATCAACACATAATATTATTTATTAGTGTCACATGAAGTATTGCACACTCATGGGAATGATGAAAAAATAAACAGTTCTATCATATATACATTTGAAGTGTTTTCCAAGTCAGACTTCTTCATCTCGATGAGATGAGAGGATCAATTCCTCCGTTAGTGTCCAATTTCTTCCACAATAGAAACAACACTAATGATTTGGTCCTTTTTTAATTTTTGGGTTTATGCTGTATTTCCTTTCACTAAACTATAAGTCTATATGAGTGCACAATCTCTTAGTCTTCATTTTATTCAATGCTTGAACAGACTTGAAACTATTTTTAGTGTTCTAATTGAATATCTAATTTACTTGATGAGACATCTGATATGTTTCATAATCATCCAAGACTTTTAGCAAGTCATGGTTAATCACTCCAGTATCATGTGAGACACATCAACATCATTACAATAATACTTCCATCAAAGTATCATGATCAGGCTAACTAGTAGTAGAGGTTATTCAAGTATGAGATCTTTTTGTATATATAATTTCTATTTATCTTAAAGGTAGAACCTCAAGATATTATACAAGTTATAGAAATTATAACCATCAAATGTTAATGTCTCTTGAAAATCAACAAGAGAGAGATTTTGCAGGGCGTAAAATTATTAACAGTTATCAACAGAATTTAACAAAGTTTCATTTAGTATTTTAAATATTTATTCTTTAAAAATTAATACCTTATATTGTTTCTTAAAACATTAATTTATTAAAGTTTAGGATCCAAGTAACGAAACAAGTAAATGGTTAGGTGACCTTTTTCCCATAAACTTAATCAAACTCAGTAGGAAATGATTACTATCACACCCCTAAAACAGACGACGTAAACGTCCGGGGGTGGAGGACTTCAATTGTAGTATCACAACACATGCATCATAGTAATCAAAGTACAAAAAACCAATGTATTTAAAAAGTATAAGTATTTACATGTGTTCAATCATTGTATATTGAACCAAAATAGTTATACAAAAGAAGATATGACTCAACATAACTCCATCTTCTCAAAAAGCTCGGGGAGTACCTGTGTATTATTTCCCTGAGAATACAAGTAATTTGAAAAGAGAGTATCAACATTAAGTTGAGTGAGTGCATAAGTGTTTATGTTTGAAAGAGTATCTCTGTATCTTGTATATGTAAACTGTTCCCGAAAATCCTATATTTTCTGTTGTATATTAAAAGTAGTTTTATTCCCATAAAACCATTTTCTTTGTAACAATGTTTTGTATTTGTATTCCTTTATGAAAAACTTATAACTGAGCGTGTGCTTGGCTCCACCAGCTGTTATTGTAAACTGTATTGAACCATTGTAGTTTGTATTCTGTAAACTAGTACTTTGAAGGTGTACTTTCGTTTAGTTGTTTATACATTAACTTATTGTTAATATCTTTTTAATGAGTTATTATTGATGGGTTTCAAGCAAAACATCATTCCTATAGTGTACATGCAAACCCTAATAGCTTTTGGATCTAGTTTGTCTAATGAACATGCAATTGAATATCCAAAGCTATAAACCTTAGATCTATCACATAAGAACTAAAATAAGGGTTTCATAATAACCTTTGATTGTTATATTGCAATAACAATCAATTCCTTGATTTGATTGGCTTCAAAAGCTTAGTGCCTCAAGTGCTGCACCTCTAATGGAGTCACAAACACCACTAAGCAACTAGGTGAAGAAGGAGAAGGGAGGATGCACCCAAAAACGTATAGAAACCCTAAGGATTCAGTTGTACACCTTTTTTGGGGCCTAAGGGGTCCTTTATATACTTGTGTGTGCTGCTAGGGTTTCAGTCAAAACCCTAATGGACAGCTTAAACTCTAAGCAGCCCATGGAACCTTCTGGATAAGGCCATGGACGAAAATATGATGGGCTCCCATCATAATTTCGTTCACCTCTTGTTCCTTTAGCTTTCCTTAGCCCAATAACTAAATTATCCAATAATTGCAATCTACTCCCTTATATTTAATTAATCTCTTTTAGCCACAAAATTAATTATCAATTAATTCTTGACTAATATTAATCAAACAATATGATTTCTCTTTTAATATATTATTCTCATAATATATTAATAAATCATATTTAAACCTTTTTCTCCTTAATTCATCCTACATATTGCTATGGTAAAGGTAACCCAAAAGGACCATGCTCATAATCGGGTCAAGTACATACCAAAATAGTTATGGACTTAGACACTAATCCAACAATTATAACCATACTATGACGGATGGCCTGAAACAAATGCTTTGTGGGCGTTTAAACTGTTAATAACAATTGCCACTCGTTGGCGTGTATGTCTGACTGTAGCTAGCAGCCTGAGTGCGGGGTTGTCAATCCCGAATTAGATCTACACACAATTTGTTTCGATTCCCAGGCTGGAGATTCTGGTTATAATGTCAGGACTTTAACTTGGTTGTCTAAAATGAATTAAACAACATGAATTGAATGTCTCATAAAAAGCATATAAACGTTAAATGTATATTAGTTATGAAAACCCAATCATTCTGAAATAAATGATTGACAATATGTTTTGTGTATTTTTGATGATTTAATATCGTTTTATCATGATTTGCAATCATGATTTTATAACACAAAGTTCTTGTGTTATGCTTGTATTCCCCCCCCCCCCCTTAAAACAGTAGAAATTATGAAAATACGGGGGTATGAACTCACATGATAGGTGGTGATTCGGACAACGCTTCATTTCCCGAAAAGGAGTTTATTTGACGAGAAACCAGCTTATATTAGGCAGAGTTTCGACTAGAGAGAGGTTAACTTCTCGGGAATCTTGGGGCTTCGAGGCTTGCTTAGGGTTTGAGACTTGATACCGGGGCTTTAAGGGTTGTATATAAGTTTGTGGAAGTGAAAAATATGAAAATGTTTGAAATTGAGGGTGAAAAGTGTAAGTTTTTCGGAAGCTCTCGCATGACTTATATAGGCTAAAGGCTTGGATCCGAGGCTATGCGAGGCTGTGCGAGGCTGCCACGTGTTCGGACATGTGGCGAAGGAAGGAGTCAGCAACACATGCGTCGGTCATGCGAAGGGTACACGGGGCAAGGCTTCGGACGTGGTGGCTTCTGAGTGGGCCGAACTTCGTTCAATGGGAAGAGGGCATGTGTTCGAGGCGTATCTGTGGGGTGTCTCATGCGAAGGTGTCGGATGCTTACTGGACCTCGGCTGCGGTCCAATCAGATGGTGACACAGCGAACTTCGGTCCTATCAGAAGGTGACACGTTGAGGCTCGCATATGAGGGTGACGTGTCTGAAGGTCACCCATGCGAAATTGCCCGGTTTTCAATATTTCTTGGTTTTTGTGCCAAAAACTTGCGAAAATCATAACTTTCGCATACAAGCTCCGTTTTTGACGTTCTTTATATGCACGCGTAGGTAAAGTTATACTCTACCACTTTCGTTTAGACTTCGCCGGTTGATTTTGACTTTATTTTTAATATTATTATTTTTAACAGACCGAGACAGGAAATCCGTTAAAAATTCGTAACTTCTTCATCCGACATCCGTTTTTGTCTGTCTTTTTACCGTTGTAATACTATTGACGAGACCTTCATTTATCGTTTAGGTTGTGTCGACTAACAATCACTCAATCTTTATTTCGAGTTTTTAGCTGTACACTACTATATTCAAACTTAGAAAAATCGTAACTTCCTCATACGAAGTCATATTTTGCCGTTCTTTTTATGAAAGTTCTCGGTTTAACATAAACTACAACTTTCATTTAGATTGTTATGGCTAAAAAGCCTTTAATTGAAAATTCAGTTTTTACACTGAATAATGTTTTGTCGGTTTTGTCGCGGATCTTAGATTGGTTATAACTTCTTCCTTATAACTCGAATTTTAGTGTTCTTTATGTTTTTCGAAACCTTGTTATAATCTATATCACTTGTTTCATGCCAATCGAGATTATTTAATAATTTATTTTTGGGGGTCAATTATGTAAATATACACAGTATGCTAAAATTTCGCTTTATTATTTTAAAAAGAAATACAAATTGACCTAGATTATTACATAGGTTTGAAATAACAGTTTGTTACATTATCCCCCCGTCAGAGAGAATTTTGTCCCGAAATTAGCATTATAGATAGGCTAGGGAAAAAGATGTGGATATTTCTGTTGCATTTGATCCTCCCGTTCCCAAGTAAATTCAAGTCCCCATTTTGCATTCCATCGAACCTTCACTATCAGAATATGACTTTGTTTAGTTTTCTTAACTTCCATGTCTAGAATCTCTACGGGTTCTTTCACAAAGTTGAGGCTCTCGTTTAACTCGATTTCCTCGAGTGGGATTACAAGAGTCTCATCGGATAGAAACTTTTTCAAGTTCGAAACGTGGAAGGTAGGAGGAATGTTATTTAGTTCTTGGGGTAGTCGAAGTTTGTAAGCTACAGGACCAATTCTAGAAAGAATTTCGAAGGGCTCTATGTACCTTGGATTCAATTTGTCACGCTTTCCAAAGCGTATCATGCCCTTCCAGGGTGAGACCTTTAACAAGACGCGGTCACCAACCTGGAATTCCAAGGGTTTTCTCCTTTTGTCAGCATATCTTTCTGTCTATATCTGGAAGCTTTAAGTCGCTCTCGAATTTGTACGATTTTCTCGGTGGTTTCTCGAATAATTTCCAGACCAGTGAGAGCACTGTCAGGAGTTTGACCTCTAGCTAGCTGCGTGTCACCCACTTCAGCCCAACATAGAGGGGATCTGCACTTGCGGCCATAGAGGGCTTCGAATGGAGCAACCTTTATGCTAGAGTGATAACTATTGTTATAAGAGAAATTCAGCAAGGGGTAAATGAATATCCCATGCCTTCCCAAAGTCTATCACGCAAGCTTGCAACATGTTTTTTAATGTTTGAATCGTCCTCTCACTTTGTCCGTCGGTTTGTGGATGGTAGGATGTACTCATGTCCAGCCTAGTTCCCACAGTGTTTTGTAAAGACAGCCAAAAACAAGAGATGAATCTACTATCTCGGTCCGAAATAATAGATATTGGTACACCATGCAGTCTAACAATATCCATGAGGTAAGTTCTGATTAGTTTCACCATCTTGTCGGTTTCTTTTATTGGTAAGAAGTGTGTGGATTTGGTTAATCTGTCGACGATTACCCAAATAGTATCATAACCACCCGAAGTCTTGGTTAATTTGGTTATGAAATCCATTGTAATCCGCTCCCACTTCCATTCAGGGATTTCAGGTTGTTGTAATAAACCTGAAGGTTTTTGGTACTCTACCTTGACTTTGGCACAAGTAAGGCACTTGCCCACAAAGGTAGCAATTTCGACCTTCATGTTAGGCCACCAGTATAGTTTCTTAAGGTCCAGATACATATTGTCTGAACCTAGATGAATGGAGTGTCGGGTCTTGTGTGCTTCATTCATAACCACGTCTCTGTAACCACCGAACTTTGGTGTCCAGATCTGGTTCATGAAATAATAGACCCCATCATCCCTGACTTCGAAGTTCTTATCCATTCCTCTCAGAGTTTCACCTGCCACATTTTCAGGTTTTAGGCTTCAAGTTGAGCTTCTTTGATCTGTGTGGAAAAATGTGAATGGATTGTCATGGTCAATGAATTTACTCGGCGTCCCGAGTATTCTTCTCTGCTAAGGGCGTCAGCTACTACGTTTGCTTTACCATGGTGATAAAGAATTTCACATTCATAGTCATTCAGTAGCTCCACCCATCATCGTTGTCTCATGTTCAGCTCTTTCTGATCGAAGATGTGTTGGAGACTTTTATGGTCCGTGAATATTGTGCATTTCGTGCCATATAAGTATTGTCGCCAGAGCTTCAGAGCAAACACCACCACTCCTAGTTCAAGGTCGTGTGTTGTATAGTTGACTTCATGCGTCTTAAGTTGTCTTGAGGTGTAGGAGATAACCTTTCCTCTTTGCATAAGTACACACCCAAGCCCTTGATTTGAAGCATCACAATACACTACAAAGTCTTCTGTCCCTTCGGGTAGAGACAAGATCGGTACACTATACAAGGCTTGTTTGAGCGTTTGGAATGCTGTTTCTTGCTTCTCTGCCCAACTAAATGTTACACACTTTTGCGTCAGGGTGGTAAGCGGTTTAGCGATTTAGGAGAAATTTTGGATGAATCTACGATAGTAGCTAGCAAGACCTAAGAAGTAACGGATTTCTGTAGGTGTTTTGGGTGCTGGCCAGTTTTCAATTGCTTTGATTTTGGAAGGGTCCACGTGTATTCCTTCTGAACTGACCACGTGACCTAGGAATTCAACCTTCCTAATCCAAAACTCGCTCTTTGAAAACTTCGCATAGAGTTTCTTTGTCCTAAGGGTTTGTAATACTAGACAAAGATGTTGGCCATGTTCCTCTCTGCTTCTTGAGTAGATAAGGATGTCTCCGATGAAGACTATGACAAATTTGTCTAGGAATGGACGACACACTCTGTTCATGAGATCCATGAATACAACAGGTGCGTTCGTCAATCCGAATGGCATCACTATAAACTCGTAATGACCATAACGAGTTCTAAACGCGGTCTCGGGAATGTCTTCCTCCAAAATCTATAACTGGTGTTACCCGGATCTTAAGACTATTTTTGAGAAGTAGTTCGCACCTTGAAGTTGGTCAAACAGATCGTCAATGCGAGGCAAAGGATATCGATTCTTGATGGTAAGTTTATTCAGCTCGTGCTAGTCTATGCACATGCGGAATGATCCATCCTTCTTCTGTATGAACAAAACTGGTGCTCCCCATGGTAAGGAGCTTGGTCTTATGAAACCTTTGCTAAGGAGTTTGTTAAGCTGGCTAGATAATTCTTACATTTCAGAAGGTGCAAAACGTTAGGGGGATTTGGCTACAGGGGTAGCTCCAGGGATTAAGTCGATTCGGAATTCGACTTGTCATTCGGGAGGTACTCCTGGAAGATCATTGGGGAAAATACCGGGAAAGTTTCAGACCTCTGAAATGCTTGCGATATCTTTCACTTCTTGCTTTTTGTCTACGACGTGAGCTAAGAAAGCACAGTACTCCTTGCGAAGGTATTTATGTGACTTGATGCAAGAAATGATCTGAAGGTTCGTTCCAGGTTTGTCGCCATAGATAATAAGAGTTTCAATAATTGGTAAGTTCAAACGAATAGCTCTTTCATAACATAGGATGTAGGCATGGTTGGGGCACAACCAATCCATACCTATTATGATGTCAAAACTTTTGATAGAGACCAGCATAAGGTCTATTGGAAAAGACAAGTCATTCAAGGTAAGGGTACATCCTATGTATACATCATTGGTGGATTCAGATTTCCCTTTAGCTATTTCTACTGTGAAAGTTTCATTTAGTGGTTGGGAGTTTTGATTTAGTAGATGTTTAAAATTATGGCTCACGAAGCTCCTCTCAGCACCACAATCAAATAAAATGCATGCATAAGTATTGTTGAGAAGGAACGTGCCCATGACCACTACAGGGTCTGCCACCACTTCTTCATGACCCAATGCTAAAATCCTCCTAACTCCACTGGCATTTCCAGCTTTTGGACAATCTTTCTTGAAATGCCCCACATCACCGCATTGGTAGCATGCTCGGCCTACTCCAGCGGTAGGTACTTGGTTAAGTGGTTGGGGTGGTATTCTACAGAATTGGGCAGTATGCCCTTTCTTGTTGCAGTTACGACACTATATTTCTCAGCAATTTCCGTTGTGGTGAAAATTGCACTTGTTGCATTTAGGGAGGGTACCAGCATAGGGCTTAGTGGATACAAGGTTATTAGGGACAACATCAAGTACAGTAGGTATGGTAGCAGGTACAGTAGTAGCATGGACTGCCACTACTTGTTGCTTCTTTGTAGGTTCCAGAGGAGATTTTCCCTTCCTCTTGTTCCAACCGTTCTTCTTGCTGTTGTTTATGTTCTCCTTGGGTTGTTTTGGAGCAGAAACCATATAATTTTGACGATTTCCGTGGTCGATAAGAGATTGTGCCAGCTCTTGGGCACTGTCAAAAGTAATAGGCTTCGAAGCTAAAACACTTGACTGAATTTGGGGCGACATACCCCAAATATATCTCTCAATCTTTTTTCTCTCCATAGGAACCATATCCGGACAAATAATTGCCAGATCACAGAACCTACTGGTATAGGTTGATATGTCAGAACCAACCATTATAAGACCCCATAGTTCTTGCTCCAGTTTCTATATTTCCCTTCGCGGATAGTATTCCCACATTAACATGACTTTTAGGCTCTCCCAACTGATAGAGTTAGCCACTAGCAGAGTAAGTGACTTAATGTGGCCATTCCACCATCTAGGGCCCTATCTGAAAAAGTATAGGCAGGAAATTTAACTTTGCTACCCTCCGGACAGGAGCAAATTTCAAAAATTGCTTTTATCTTCTCTATCCACTGCCTTGGTGCCATAACTCCCCCAGTCCCATTAAAGGTCCTGGGTTCGGCATTAGAAAAATCCTTATAAGTGCACTCTCGCGAATGCCCATGACTTTCGCCATGGTTAGAAGGATGTGCACCAACTCCTGACCTACTAACACCAGGAGTATGGATATGAGACATGGCAGCCGCTACAGCCGCTGTGACCGTTGCTTGAAACATAGCGGGGTCGAATTGAGGAGGTGGTGGTGGGGGAGGCGTCGGTGCTTCATTGACATGTCTTGGATTTCTACGAGGAGGCATCTTTTTCTATAAAAGTCAATATATAAAAAGATAGTGAGATATCAAGAATGAATATGAATTTGATATCTCTGAACTAGACACTTAATTCAACATGAAACTCGTAAAGAATTGGAAATAGAAATCCACTGCAAGTACAACTTGCAACAGGATAATATGAAATTGAGTGGTTATTTTTCAAAGAGTATGAAAATACATGTCGACTGTATTGGTATATTATGTATATGTAATTTGGAACACTTGACCTTAAAGCAGGTCTATAATATACCACAATACTGAGGAAGTGTCGATATCAAACCGACCTACCAAAAATAAAATTTTTGTGGTCGTATTGAAAGCATGAAAAATAACACTGGAACATTTCTATGATCCAAAACTTTGGAATATGATGTTTATGAGAATTGTACTAACTCTTGTTGAAGTAACTTCTTATTGTTTTATTGATACTCAGTTTTGTACATATCGTGAAAAGTAGTATATACATTCGATATAGAAAGTAGCAAGTAGAAGTAGTACGAACCCTACTTGCGGCGGTTGTTACGACGGTTGCTGGGTTCCATTTCGTCTTGTGCTTTCTAGCGCCTTTCTTGGGTAACTTGATGCTCCCTCAATTACCTTATCTCTGATTCAACACCATTAAGTTGGCTTTGAAGGGCTTCAGTATGGTGCTGGGTGTCATCCTGCATTTCATCAAGACGAATGATATCTACAGTGTTCGCCTGCACAACTGTATTCACTTCTAGGATTTGATTTATTGACATCCTTGATTGATCGAATTGCCGGGCTATTCGGTTTACTATAACTAGAAGATCTCTATCGACTGTTCCTCCTCTCGAGACATTATAGAAACCTCGTGCCATTCTATAAGGAGGGCGTTGGCCATCTTGTCGACTCCAATAGTTTATGTATTGGCCCCACTCGGGTATGGGTTCTGCTTCTTCTTGCTTCAGGGGACGCTCCCCGGGGTTGGAGACTTGTGGCTCTGTATCCGTACCACCTGATTCACTGTCCTCAAAGGGTTCTTCATCAGATTTTGTGATCCAGCCTGCATTTTGTGGATTTTAGGGGTCCCCAGGTAAATTGTGTTCAGCCGTAGGTTATGTATTAGAAGTAAGGTTAGTAAAATACTCTCCGTAGTATTTTAATATTTTTGTTATGTTCTATAGTTCTTCTGAATATGTATGGTAAGTTTTAGACATGTCGGAACACTACTATCACTCCCAAACACATGTTGGTCATATCTCAAATCAATATAGTGATCAGGCGATATTAATTCTGGATATGATTACATAACTTCCCAGGTTTGACTATAGTGTTCAACATCCAAATACTTTTAAGTTCTTATGACTGTGATACTGTACTTGTAGGTATGAGTGTTAGTATACTTCTTGTAAAAATACTTAAATCTTTAAAAAATACACTTGTAATCAGAGCTCCTAGCCCCGATGTATTTATAGTTTGTATATCTTTTATGGATTGATATACTGAGTTCACTATAAACAATGCTTTGATACCAATCTGTCATACCCTCAAACCAGACGACGGAAACGTCCGGGGGTGAAGGACTTCAATTGTAGTATCACAACACATACATCATAGTAATCAAAGTACACAAAACCATTGTATTTAAAAAGTATAAGTATTTACATGTGTTCAATCATTGTATATTGAACCAAAATAGTTATACAAAAGAAGATATAACTCAACATAGCTCCGTCTTCTCAGAAAGCTCGGGGAGTACCTGTGTATTATTTCCCTGAGAATACAAGTGATTTGAAAAGAGAGTATCAACATAAAGTTGAGTGAGTTCATAAGTGTTTATGTTTGAAAGAGTATCTTTGTATCTTGTATATGTGAACTGTTCCAAAAAATCCTATATTTTTTGTTGTATATGAAAAGTAGTTTCATTCCCGTAAAACCGTTTTCTTTGTATCAATGTTTTGTATTTGTATTCCTTTTTGAAGAACTTGTAACTGAGAGTGTGCCTAGCTCCACCAGCTGTTATTGAAAATTGTATTGAATCATTGTAGTTTGTAGTCTGTAAACTGGTACGTTCAAGGTGTACTTTCGGTTAGTTGTCTATACATTAACGTATTGTTAATATCTTTTTGATGAGTTATTATAACCATACTATGACGGATGGCCTGAAACAAATGCTTTGTGGGCGTTTAAACTGTTGATAACAATTGCCACTCATTGGCGTGTATGCCTAACTGTAGCTAGAAGCCTGAGTGCGGGGTTGTCAATCCCGATATAGATCTACACACAACTTCTTTCGATCCCCGGGCTGGAGATTCTGGTTATAATGTCAGGACATTACCTTGGTTGTCTAAAACGATTTAAACAACCTGAAGTGAATGTCTCCTAAAAAGCAGATAAACGTTACATGTATATTAGTTATGAAAACCCAATCATTATGAAATTAATGATTGACAGTATGTTCTTGAATTAGTATTCCGAACATGTATTTGATAGGTGTAAAACCTTGATTTGTTCTGAATCAAAACCCTTGTTTCTTGTAAAACATTGTATTCTAGTATGCTTGAATCATGAATTGTTGTTCTATGTATCATAAATTATACCTATTATAATTAATATGTACTTTCAAAATCGATATTTAACTATGTTTGCATGTAATCCCTTGCTCAACATGTTACAAAGGTATTTGAATTGATGAAATAACTTTTATATTTATATACATATACATTGTAATATATAATTAAAATTTAAACGACACTCGGACAAATAATCGGTACTATAAGCCCACATCCAAACAAGGAAAAGGACCCAAAATGAGTTATCAGTCCTAAGCCTTTTAAATCTTATATATATATATATATATATATATATATATATATATATATATATACACACACACACACACACACAAATATGAATTTTGGGGAAAAATATAAGTTTATAAAAGAGTTTAATGTTTTGAGTATTTTTGATGATTTAATGTCGTTTTATCATGATTTGAAATCATGATTTTATAACACAAAGTTCTTGTGTTATGCTTGTATTCCCCTTTTAAAATAGTAGAAATTATGAAAATACGGGGGTATGAACTCACATGATAGGTGGTGATTGATGAGAATTGTAATCGAGATTTAGAAAGCAATCATGATTATATGAATGAAAAGTATGAACACAAGGAGTAAATATTAATCAGATCCTATATTGATTAAGAAATTGATTACGGACTTAAGCAGAGATACATGCGAATGACTAGTGAATCACTCGTTGAATCAATCGTTTCTCTACTTCTAACCTCAGTCCCTATTTATAGGAAACATGAGTGTACAAAAATATACTAAGTCCTTAACAATATGCTTCACACAAATGAAGACTTAGTAAAATAATTAACATGCGAAACTAAGAACAAACACTTCGACTTTTACAATTTCTAGACTCTACATTCTCCCCCTTTGTAAATAGTCGAAGGTATACAGTTTGTGAGATTCTGATCAGTTGAGTGCATTGTTCTTCGGATTTCTGAATACCATGTGATGATATTTTTAAGATCCTTCTTGTCTCCTTCATTATTCTTCGTGCAATTATTCATACGAACAATGAAATTCGTATATTGCGAAGTGGTGTATTTTTCAATCTCTGAGACTTGAAACAAAAATCTTTTTGGCTTCCCCTTGGTGTCTTTGCCTGCGAAAACGATGCCAAAAGGTTTAAGGAATATCTCCCCGTCTGCAAACTTCTTCAATTCTGGTTGAGGCAATGTTGATTCCCAAGGAACTGTGACTTTTCTTCCAAGGCCTGATGTGAGTTCTTCATCAGTTAACGCCAAGCAATCATAGTAGTTATCTATGAATATCTTGATATGTGTGACACCAAAGCTGAACACATCAGTATCATATCCTTTGAGCTTGTTTTCTTCCATGTCTTTCAGGATACGAGCCACTTGAATGAGATCATTTAGATTCATTAAGGGAAAGTCAGCAATGGTAAAATCGAAGGGCTTGTTATCTGCTCGGACAACGAAGTATTGAAAATTTTGAAGCATGTTCTCGAACATTTCATCCCTCTTGATAGTTAGCACTTTCTTTATCTTCATCAGAGACCAAACTTCCTCTTGATCCTTCGCAAGTACATCATGAAATCTGATTTTCATGTAGGTGTATTCATAAGTATTTTCAAACTTTTCACTGATCTTGTACTACGCTGTGATAAACATCATTTCGTTTATCGGAAAGTCAAGTTGGCATCTGTCTCAATTCGCAACATCATAACCTCTTCTAGGCTTTTTCTCAAATTTGTACTTGTGATTTCCCAAGACTTTGGATTCGATGGTTTCAAATGAGTACCACTTCACAGGATCACCCTTGTTCAAAGTTGGTGGATCATTTGCTCTTTGCCTTAGAATGCTCTGAATATGTCTTTGTTTTCCATTTCAACTTCAGCCTCTTCTTTCTTTTCTTCTTTCGACTTTTCATAAGCCACCTCTTTACCTTTTCCAGTATCCACTCTTTGAGGTTTCGCACTCAAACTCCCTCCTTCTGTTGAACCAATTATAATTCCCTTAGGAATTGGCTTTGTAAATGGCTTTGTTGTTACTATTGTTGAAGGAATTGGTTTCGTGAGTACATGCAAAGTTGTTTTAAGTTGAGTCGAATATAGTTTTCCAACGGTTTTCGAATCATCCCCTTTACTTCCTTTTCTTTCTCCCCCTTGCATCCCTGTGAAAGCAGGTGGGGCATTCTTCGGTAAAACAAAAGTAAAATTTGTAATTGGGGCCAATGCCTTCTGAATAGCTTGCTCCAAAGTATTGAATTTAAGCGTTAAGAATTCCGAAGTAAGAATTGATTGTTGATAAGGCTTCGAAACACAACTTTTTAATTCAGTCACCAAGTGAATTAGTTTTCCGAACTGCTCCTTATCTTCTTTGTGCTTGGCTTCGATAATTGGAGCAGGTGACTGATAATCAGTGACAATCTTGGTAAGTGCTTCGGCAACAACATCAACACATTTTTGCACTTCCAAGTTTTGCAAATTAAGATCTTGAAGCTCTTTTTCAATCTCCGTCTTTAACTCTTCAACCTTGAAATTGACATCTTCCCTGACCTTCTTCACATCTTGTATAAAAATAACATATCGTTCTTTTGTAGCAGTTGTCAGATCTTTTACGGCATCATCAAAACATTTGCCTTGAGCTTGAATGCGAAGCTCATTATTCTTATCAGAGTCATCAACTTTCACAGCTATTCTTTTCTCTACAGCTTTGATCATTGTTTCAACCTCCAAAACCGATACATAAGACTTTGTACCAGAATCAGCTTGTGATTGAAGGATTGCATTCAACTTTCGATTCAGGATTTTAAATTGCTTACCTGACATAAGCATATGATCAGGGATTTCCTCCTCCTCTGAATCAAAGTGTAAAGCTTCAAATGTTCCTCCAAAACCTCCTCCTTCGGTTTCTTCATCAGACTGAGCTTGCGAAGGTATAGGTTGTGGTGTTTCAGGGGATTGTGATGGAAACAATATAGTGAAGGGATGTTGTAAAGGATGATCAAAGATTGATGATGTGGTTATATTTGTATTCAGGAGAATGAATGGTGGTAATGAAGTAGATAAGTTCTCAGATGAGATGGGTAATGAAGTAGATAAAATGATTGGCATTGTAGTTTCGACACTCGTGATAGGTGCCCCCGTATCAGATATGTTAACAACCATATCATAAGTAAGTACCTCCTCATGAACTGATTTGGTAGTGACTACTTCGATTGGAATGGTTGTTGTAGTGGAAATTTGCGAAGTAATGGGAAGAGAGATGTTTACCATTGGTGAAGTTGAAACAAGTGGAGTCTCAGGAACCACTTCATCTTCCGATGAATCATTGCGAATAATCATCTTCCTTTTCTAGTACAGCTTCTTAGTGATGTGCTTTGCAACATCTTGAGCTCTTCTTTTCTTTGAAATAGGAGAAACAGGAGCCGAAATTTCTCTAATCATAGCCCTCTTACTACTCACTTCAGTTTTGCGAATAGTAGGAGACGCAGTCTCCTTATGTGACAACTTGCGAAGCTTCTTTAAGACCCCTGACTTAGTTGGTATGATCTCCTTCGTAGGTTTGGTAGAAGGCTCAACTTTCTCAACCTCTTCAGCCTTTGATACTTTTGGAGATTCACGTTTTTCCTCCTTTTGAGTCTTTTTCTTCTTCTTGGATGACTCACCATTGACTTCAAGTAGTACTTCAGTTCGCACATTAGGATCAAAAGTCTTCTTGTATCGAACAAACACTTTGTGAGTAGAGGACACTTTGCGAAGCATTGCATTAGGAATTCCTGCAACACTTGTGAAGATATTCACATCATCTTCAACAGCTTTGGGAAATTGGTACAAAGAGAACTCTACGACATCTCCTCCTTCAGGAAATTGAATTCCTTCTTTCGCATATACTTTTTCCAAAATCAAACTCCAGTACCTTGCACAAGAAATCCCCTTATCAACACTGGTGTTTTCTAAGATTTTGATGAAATCCTTCCAAAGCTGAGTTCCATAATCGACACTTAGATCGTAGTAAAGGCCCATAACCATTGCATAAACCTCCAGTCTTCCCCTGTCTAGACCGACACTCCTTCCGGTCAAGCATCGTAGAAAGATTCCAAACAAGAAGTTCCAAATGCATGGTAAGCTTGATTTCCTGAAATCACTTATCTTTTCAAGAGTGGGTTGATGTCCCATCTCATTGAACATGAAAATAATCTATGAGTTGGTTGGCTGGAAGAACGGTGGGTTATGAGGAATGTTTAAGAAGTCGATGAAGATGTTCTTGGTAAGACGAACCCTCTTGTTATTCATCAGGTTGAAGGTTATCACATCTGTTGCATATTTGAATGACGCAGTTGATGTCGTCATTGACAACCAAGTCATAGGAACTAGGAATGAACTGAACATAGCAGTTGACAATGCTGATTTTTTCAGTGCAACGATAACCATCTTCAATTCCTCTGGGTAAGATGAGACATTGGGATCAACTTGCAAATTTGTGCTTTGAATCTTCATGAGGGACATTGAAATAACTTCTTCTGTGTTTGATTGAGTAGCAGCCATTGTTAATCTGAGAAATTTCTTGAAAAAAAGATTAGGGCTTTTGTTCGCCTGAGAATTTTGAATTGCGTAATGATTCTCAGAAAAGATTATCCCTTTTATATGTTAATCCCAAACATGAACCATTTCCAAAAATAGAGTAGGCTACATGTTCCTGGAAACGTGCAATCAATAGCCGTTGTAATGATCATGCCCCATAAAGTGCCTTGAAACTAGGGCCAACGGTTACTAGAAACTGTTCGTGAGTACAGCTGTGTGAAAGAAGATCCTTCGGTATCGAGGTTGGGCTCTTTCGTTTATGGGATTTTAAACGAAGTAATTTACCAGTCTTGCGAAATCTTCAGCCTAATTTGGTATTACTTAGAACCTCAAGGATTTCATGAGTGCATGTGATTCAAAGAAATGAGATAAGAAGCAAGTTAATTTTTTTTTTGGGATTCTGTGATGTCAAAATTTATTGACACAAAGCTGTAAAACCCCGGGTAAAGGTTACTTCATTAATTACCAAGAGAGGTAATCAACTGCTTTCGCATTTTCCCGTGACATACAATCGAATACTTATATAAAGTACCGAAGGGCTTCTTTTATAGGCTTAATATGGTGGTGTACGAATTTCGTTACATATCATCCTAAACATATGGTGAGTAATTGTAACCGAAATTACTTGTTTGAACATTGTGTTCAGGGACAAGATTGCTTTGGATTAATTTTGAAAAGTGACAAGGATTTCAGATATATACTCACACGGAAATTATATTAAAAAAAAATTAAGTGCTGGACCCTGTTGGGAAACAAACTTCGTGGGCTTCGAAAATTTGATCAGGATCACTCATAAGAATGAATATAATTTGGAGTATATGAAATATTAGGTACAGAAACAAGCATTTCGTAAAAATCTGGAACATAGTTCCCCATCAATTTCTTAATTTGCGAAGTTTGTGAGTTTCACTTATTTCACGGATTCATGAAACAAGATCATTAACACATAATGATGACATGTCTAAATCACGATTGGTTTGATCAAGTGACCTCATGGACATGTGTCTTTGTGTGTGTATCGTGTTAAGAAATTTTGTGATGAAAAAGATTGGTTATAAGATCAAATGTACCTCTGTTATTTGTGGACCAAACAGAAAACTCTTTACTCATTTGAGAAGAGTAAGGTAGCTCTTTTGACTAATGGGAATATAAGCCTGATTGGGAATAAATTTTCATAAGATAATTTCATTAAGGCTTTTGTTTTTCACACATAGAGTCATATGAGGCTTGGGCCAACATGCTGCAACATGCTTCTAGGGACATCCTAACTAGTACATAGTTGAAAGAAATGATACCTCCGCATAGAAACATAAGCATGACCTCTTCGCATTTTGCTCTTGACTAATACTGAAAACACACAAAACTTAAATAACAAAGTTAAAAGAAAAATATTTTTGTGATTTTGTATTTTTCAAATATAAAAGAACAAAAACGAAATCTAATTGTAACAATCTTAAGAAAATATTTTTGAGTTTTATATTTTTCGAAAATGAAAGACAAAATAAAAGAAAATCTTTTTGTTGTTTTTGAATTTTTCAAAAAATAGACAAACAAATGAAAATATTTTTGGTTTTTCGTGTTTTTCGCAAAGCAGAAAAGAACAAAATTAAATTGAACCTTAGTTACCAAATGTGCAAATGCGAAGCAATGCGAAGCCGCTTAATGCACAGTAACTTCTGAATGATTCTGATTCAGAGCTGCTGAATGGACGTTTCATTCTTGAGTGATTGATTTTGGCACCGAATTCGCATCGATCATCCCTAAACCTGCTAAAATTCTCACAAATGATTTTTCATTAAGAGATTTAGTAAAAATATCAGCAAGTTGTTTAGTGGTTTTAACAAAATGTACTTCGATATTCCCATGTTCCACATGATCTTTGATAAAGTGATATCGAAGAGCAATATGTTTTGTCTTTGGGTGTTGTACTAGATTATGACAAATGCGAATTGCACTTTGAGAATCACAATACAAGGGAATCTTTTTCATATTTATAGCATAATCACGAAGTTGACTCTGAATCCAAATGATTTGCGAAGTGCAACTGAAATATATTCAGCTTCAGCAGTTGATATAGCAACACAAGTTTGCTTCTTCGACTGCCAACTCACCAATTTTCCATCCAATAGTTGATATCCACCACTTTTACTTTTTCTATTCAAAGTACATCCTCCTAGATCAGCATCTGAAAAAGCTTGAATGAAAAATCCCGATTTAGAAGGATACCAAAGTCCTAATGAATTGTCCCCTTAAGATAACGAAAAATATTATTCACTGCAGTTAAGTGAGGTTCTCTGGGATTAGCTTGATACCTAGCACAATTACATACTGAAAACATAATATCAGGTCTGCTTGCAGTTAAATACAATAAAGACCTTATCATGCTTCGATAAAGTGTTAAATCAACAACAGGAGTATCTAACGAAGGCGTTAGTCTTGTTCCCACTGTCATTGGTACGCTAAGCTTCGTGCTGTTTGTCATTCCAAACTTTTTGAGCAGATTCTTTGTATATTTTTCTTGGTTGATGAAAACTCCATCCCTGTTCTGTCTTATATTTAAACCAAGAAAATTATTAATTTTTCCCATCATGATCATTTCAAATTGACTCTTCATGAGATTTTCAAATTCAGTAGACAATGTTGGGTCGGTTGAGCCAAAAATAATATCATCAACATAAATTTGAACAAGAATAAGATGATTCCCAACTTTCTTGTGAAATAATGTGGGGTCAACTGATCCTTGTTTAAATTTAGATTGTTTCAAACAATTTGTAAGTGTTGCGTACCAGGCTCTTGGTGCTTGTTTTAACCCATAAACTGCTTTGTCTAGTATGTAAACATGATCAGGATGTTCCTCATTTATAAATCGTATTGGTTGTTCAACATAAACTGTTTCTTCTAGTTCGGCATTTAAGAATGCACACTTAACGTCCATTTGAAAAACATCGAAGTCTTTGTGAGCTACATAAGCTAAAAATATGCGAACTGCTTCGAGTCTTGCGACAGGAGCAAATGTTTATTCATAGTCTATTCCTTCTTGTTGCGAATAGCTTTTGACAACTAGTCTAGCTTTAATTCGAATAATATTGCCATCTTTGTCGGTTTTATTTTTGAAAGTCCATTTTAATCCGACAATCGAAACATCAGAAGGTTTAGGAATTACTCTCCAAACCTTGTTTCGTTCAAACTCAACCAGTTCAGATTGCATAGCAACAACCCAATCTGATTGTTCCATAGCATTCTTTACTGTCTTTGGCTCTATTTTCGAAATAAAAACATTAAACATACATAATTGTTTGTTCGCATTCAGTACCTCATTTTTCGCATGAATTTCGTATTGGTTGTTCAACATAAACTGTTTCTTCTAGTTCGGCATTTAAGAATGCACACTTAACGTCCATTTGAAAAACATCGAAGTCTTTGTGAGCTACATAAGCTAAAAATATGCGAACTGCTTCCAGTCTTGCGACAGGAGAAAATGTTTATTCATAGTCTATTCCTTCTTGTTGCGAATAGCTTTTGACAACTAGTCTAGCTTTAATTCGAATAATATTGCCATCTTTGTCGGTTTTATTTTTGAAAGTCCATTTTAATCCGACAATCGAAACATCAGAAGGTTTAGGAATTACTCTCCAAACCTTGTTTCGTTCAAACTCAGCCAGTTCAGATTGCATAGCAACAACCCAATCTGATTGTTCCATAGCATTCTTTACTGTCTTTGGCTCTATTTTCGAAATAAAAACATTAAACATACATAATTCTTTGTTCGCATTCAGTACCTCATTTTTCGCATGAATTTGAGCTCTTGTCAAAAGACCATCTTGTGGATTCCCAATCACCTGTTCTTTGGGATGATTCCTTGTCCATTTCTCAAGTGGTGGAAAATCAGGATTGAATTCCAATGATGCATCTTCGTAGATATCTTCATTTTCAGATCCTGCAACAGAAAAATTATCATCTAATTCATGAAATTCATCATTTTCATCAAGATTAATTATCTCTGTTTCATCACGCTCCCCCTCAACATGATGTTCATCTTGATGCTCCCCCACAAAATGATGTTCATCTTGATGCTCCCCCTCAAAATGATGACTCATAGTCTCATTCTCCCCCTCGAATGTTTTCTCTCCCTGTATATTTGTGGTCGTATGCTCCCCCTCCATACGAACTTCAGGCACACTTTCGCAAGATATTGAATTCGTAGTAAGTGTTGAATCATCAGTATGTTTTGATGATTCTGATGTTTGATTATCAGGAGCATGAACTTCCGCATCAATTGCCCTGTCAGGAATTCCGAAAATTAAGTCATAATCAAAATCAATGAGATCTGAATTTTCAATTTGAGTATCTGAATCAACAAGAATTGATTTATTTTCAAATTTACTATCCATTTGTTTAAGATAGTAATCATCGAAGGTTAAGTTGAAAGTTTCTTCAACTTTTTTTGTTCGCTTGTTTAACACCCTGTATGCAACTGAATTTTGTGAATAGCCTAAGAATATGCCTTCATCAGCTTTCGCTTGGAACTTGGTCAAATTATCTTTTAGATTCATTATAAAACACCTGCAACCAAAAACATGGAAAAATTTTACATTAGGTTTTCGATTGTTGAGTATTTCATATGGAGTAATATTGAATCTTCGATGAATGAATGAATGATTTTGAGTAAAACATGCAATCGACACAGCTTCAGCCCAAAGATATTGAGGTAAGTTCGCATATGTTAGCTTGGTTGTGACAACCCAAAATTTCCATTCTGAACAAACCATATCAAGCAAATAGAAGTTAGAACAGTTATAGAGAAATTTCCAGACTTTGGGTATAAGTTTGAGTAATTCAGGTTTAACACTTAAGGAGATATCAGGAGAGTGGATGCACTAGGGTTTTGTGCAACACTGTTATTCCAATACTTTATGATATTAGAGTTCATTCTAGGAATAAAATATTTTCTGCCAAAAATCTCAGGACTATATATAGAAATCTGAGCCATATTCATTCATTAGTTACATTTCCAACTAGAGAAAAGCCATTTTCTCTCTCACGGATCTTCGGGTTTTTATCCCAAATCGTGAGTACCCCTCTCTAGTTGTTTTATATAGCTTAGATTGTGCTTATAACATCAAAATCAGATCAAAATCCCAAGATTTGGGAGTTTACCGCCCAAGAACACTTGGAGAGTAAACTCCATTTTAGGGCCAAATGTGTGCCCAATGTCCCTCAAAGCCTTGGAACTCAACATAGGGACTACCATTACATGTTTAGACCATAAAATCATAACAAAACAACAAGATCTGTGAGTTTACTGCCCAAGAACACCTTGGGGAGTAAACTCCTTTTTAAGGGCCAAATGGTGCCCAGTCCTTCCTTAAGCCATGACACTAGTTTGGACTTGTACACTAATGAGTTTAGGGATAGAAAACAACCTCAAAACACCAAGGAAATTGTGTTCAAGGACAAGGAAGTTCTTGGTCCGTGAACTCCATATTAGGGTGCCAAAATGCCCTAAATACCTTCATTAAGCCAAGAGACAAACATAACACTTTAATTTGATGTGTCTAGGACCCAAAACAATGAAAATATCAACACCCATGAGTGTTTACAGCTGCAAACACATGACCAAATAACTCAAGTTAGGTGTTTTTTGATGCCACAAACACTTCCAAAGGCTTAGGCTTGAAATTAGAATGCTTCCTTATGACCTTTAGGACCCTCATAAACATAAATGGCCATGAGTTTATGGTAGTAAATTCAATTGGGCCGTGAACTCCTTAGAACTTCAAAGAAATTGGGTTTTCTTCACCCTAGGTTAGAGCTAATGTCCCTAAATCATTCCCTAGCCTTCAAACTTGCATTCCCACATGAGTAGCCATGAGTTTACGGCCGTAAACTCCCTTGGGCCGTGAACTCATGGTAGTAAACTCATGTGAGTGCCTTTATACCTTCCTATGTTAAATCACATGTGATTCCAACACTTGGTTAAGGTGTTACCTAGTCCCGGAAGGTGTTTCCTTTCATATAGATGTTATAAGCACTATATTCATGTCAATATGTGTCCTTATATGTCATTTAGGACTTATTATGTCTCGGGACTTCATTCGTGGAACTTCTCATCCCTACACGCGTACCCGCTAGAACCACTCACAACAGGTGAGTTCATACCCCTAAATCAATGTTTTCAATGCTTTAATGGGGGGGGGGGGGGGGATACAAGTAGAAAACAACATGTTATTAAATCATTTATATGTATTTTTTACTATGTTTTCATTCCGTAGATTTCACATACTACAAAATGTGATGCATGAAATGGTTTTCTATCTCAAAAATACTTTGTTATCAAATATATTACTTTTGAAATGTTTATTAAAATGACATCAAGTCATTGTTAATCATTGTTCAAAACTCTTAGATGTCTTACAAAACCATTTTTACCTTCTTGAACAAAACTATACTTATACACTTACGTTTCTTATATATATATATATATATATATATATATATATATATATATGTTTTGAGCTTATAGTTTTCATCCTTCATTCAATTTTCCACACTCTTGTGTAGCAAGGGTGTGTAAACCTACTTGAACAGCCAATTACCTTTCAGTTAATTATCATAGGGATAGTTAGATGATACAAAACATTATTCCTATTACAAGGAATCACACAAGAGTCAATTCATTCATGAGTCTATACCAGTACACTACCTGATACATGAGTACATTTACATATGCTTACATGATACATGAGTACATTTACATATGCTTACATGATACATGAATACGCTTAC
Source organism: Lactuca saligna (assembly GCF_052625555.1). Taxonomy (NCBI): domain Eukaryota; kingdom Viridiplantae; phylum Streptophyta; class Magnoliopsida; order Asterales; family Asteraceae; genus Lactuca; species Lactuca saligna. The sequence continues at coordinate 149,925,816 of NC_136417.1, forward strand.
ATGAATACATTACATGAGTACCTTTACGTAGATACATTTACCTGTGTATATTTACATGAATACTTGTATCTCGAATTGCGAGGATGATTTATTAGTACCTTTTGTGTAAATTTTCCTGCCTATCCCTAGTACCTCAGGATATCTAGATGGGATCCTATCCCTAGTACCTCGGGATATCTAGATGGGACCCTATCCCTAGTACCTCGGGATATCTAGACGGGACTAACCATTCCGGAACCCAGCTATTAGCACTAGTGGGTGATGAACATCTATGAATGCCTACAATTATTACTTATATTAGGATTCAGTTACCGGACTAACCCTTCCTCCGCCGTGCTGCTGCTACAGAGGACAATTGGACAATCTTCGGATGTTCATTAGGTTATATATGTCGTGTTAGCCCTAGTACCTTGGGATAACATTTACATATGTCTTGTTAGCCCTAGTACCTCGGGATAACACTTACTTTAGTATATTTTCCTATTTACTTTATTTTGTGATAGGTTATACATTTCGCTTTACGCAATGATGTGTTAACCCTAGTACCTCGGGATAACACTTACGTTAGTACTTTTTCCTATTTTACTTTATTTTGTGATAGGTTATACATTTCGCTTTACGTGATGACGTGTTAACCCTAGTACCTTGGGATAACACTTACATTAGTACTTTTTCCTATTTACTTTATGTTGTGGTACATTCACATAAACAATGAGTTAGACTAATTATTGTTTGTAATAGTCAAAAAGAAGGAAAAATCAACATTTTCATAGAAAAACATTTGGGTCTTGGTAGAAGACTATCATATCTTTTCCTATTTTACTTTATTTTGTGATACATTCACATAAACGATGAGTTAGACAAATTACTATTTGTAATAGTCAAAAAGAAGGAAAAACTATCATTTATACTTACAAAAACATTCGGGTCTTGGTAGAAGACTACATTTCATACTAATATCAACTGTTCCATTTAAAGATTTACATGACATTCATAACAACATTCTAAAACCAGACAATAACACTTAAATACTTATGAATTCACCAGCTTTAGGCTGATACTCACTTTCAAAATAACTTGTATTCTCAGGTCATCAGTTAGACAAGTACGATGGCCATGTTTTGAGAAGACGGAGCACAGACAAGACTCATCTTATTTTGATTATTCATTTTATTGTTGTACATTATGAAAGAACACACATGTATTAAAACTTTACTTTTAATGCAATGGATGATGTTGTTGCTTGTTTACTACTTTACACTGTTATGATACTTCACATGACGTCCTCCACCCCGGAACGTTTCCGCCGTTCTTGGTTTTGGGGTGTGACAATGGTCCTTGCTGCTTCGCATAGAGACCTATTTCTTCTTTCAACAACACCATTTTGTTGTGGAGTATATGGTGATGACAAATTATGCGAAATGCCTTTGGCTGTGAGAAATGAATCTAGAGTTTGATTTTTAAACTCAGAAGCGTTGTCACTTTTAATTCTGCGAACATTCTTTTTAAGACTCATCTCAATCTTTTTGATAAAATGAATCATCGTCTGAGAAACTTCAGATTTTAACCTGAGACAGAATACCCATGTAAATCGAGAAAAATCATCAACAATAACTAAAATGTACCGCTTTTTATTGATTGTAGCAACAGTCGACGGTCCACATAAGTCAATGTGAAGAAATTCCAACCGTTCCACGATTTTTGAATCTATCACAATTGGATGACCTTTTCTATGTTGTTTTCCTTGTTCGCAAGTTGCACACAAAGTATCATTGTCAAATTTCAGTACAGGTAAACCTCGAACCAAATCTTCAGTGACAAGCTTGTTAATATTGCGAAAGTTCAAAGGAGACAATCTTCTATGCCAAAGCCAGTTAACATCATTAGAGGCCTTCGACAATAGACACACTGTAGGTTTGCCCACAATCGGTTTGATGTTGAGTGTGAACATGTCTCCATATCTTTTCGATTTGAGAAGTACTTCATTTGTCTCTACTTTCGGAATGATACTTCCTTCTTCATTGAACACAACCTGATTTCCAGTACCCACAAAAAGTTGCGAAACACTAATCAAGTTATGTTGAAGACCTTCAACATAAGCAACCCGGTTAACTGTGAATTGTCTATTTGTGACTTTTCCATAACCTTTCATTTGACACTTGTGATTGTTTCCAAATTTGACTACTCCATCATTTTCCAAGCTTCTATAATCTCGCAAGTTTTCCTTTCTTCCAGTTATGTGACGAGAGCAACCACTATCAACATACCATTTCGCATCATATTGCTCGTCACATATCACCTGCATTTAATGAAAAAATTTAGGAACCCAAGACGTGTTGGGTCCTTCATTAGTAGCATTGAACAAATTCTTTGAATTTAAAAACCACGTTTTCACTTTGTTTGTGACACTATCGATTAAATCAACATCATCAGATCTAGATATTGAAATATAGTTGTTCGATAGTTTTGGATTTCCCTTGACTTTCACCTCATCCTTCACAACCTTTACAACTTTCACAACTGGTTTCCACTTTTGTACTGGAACTTGCGAATCATGAGATGATGAACTACCAGTAGAAGACTCATTCACAAACTTGTCGAATGCAGTCTTTATCTGTTGCTTTGAAAAGTTTCCATTTTGGTATTGTTTTCCTTGCCCTTCAAGCCAATTGTTGATTGTATATACATCAGATTTTCCTTTTGTATAGGAAACTTTGGTTGGTTTTGTGATCGAAGTATTTGGAAAATTTTGTTGTTTGGGTGAAAATTTTGGTTTTGTTTGAGTTTTGAAATTTAAAGTTGGTGAATTATTCGTTAATTCTCTAACATTTTGAAACTTACGATCATTCACAAAATTTTGCGAAGTCATAAATTTTCTAATGTTGTCAAATTTTCGAATAGATTCATCTTTATTTTTCATTGAAATTTTGTCAATAGAATATATTGGTTTGTGAAAACTTGTATCCTTTTGTTTATTTGTTGTCTGAAATTTTGAGGGTTTTGTTCTTGGAATTTGTGCTTTCGCAACTTTAGGTTTATCATTAGACACAACTTGCCAAAAGATTGCTTTTCTTGCTTTTCTTTTTGAAACATTGTTTTCTTTTGAATACTTTCCAACCATCAACTTAAATTCATGAGAATTCAATTTCACTTCCATATTTGGTTTTTCATCTTTTTCAAAAACTTTATTTTCTTTTTCACTTTTAACCATCCATTTTTGTGATGATTTTTGGCGTTGAAACACATAAGATTTTTGAGTTAAATTGTTTTCTACCGTATTTTGATTTGCAAAGAAACCTTCGGTAGTTGACCTTTTGTTGTCATTTTCAACCATTTTGTTGAATTCAGGCTTGATTTTCTCAACATTTCCAGCTGTGACGAAGACTTGATTTTGAAAAACCGTGTTATCAGTGCATGTAAAATTCAGATAGACCATAGTGTTGGTTTCCAAATAATGTGCACCTTTGTCATTAAGAACTTTGTCAAATTCTTTTATATCACCAAAAACTTGATTAACAACAACACGTTGAGGTGATTCATGCGAATCTTTCACTTGGTCTTCATCAGTGTCATCTGACTTACAACTTTCAACTTCCACATTGTCAAAGTCACATGTTTGCGAAGTAGAGGGTTTATCATTTTCATCCTTCACTATCAAATCAACTATAATTTCTTTACCTTTGACCTTAGATGTTATATTAATGATAGACAGTTGAGAACAATCAACCTCTTCTTCCTCTTCGATCTCACTGATTTCACTCACATTATCTGAATTGTCATCGACATCAGCATAATTGTGTTGAGAATCAAGAGTTGAAGTTTCAGTTTTCTTTAAGATTTTCACTTGTTCATTCATTGTCAAACTCTCATTAACAATATTAACCAATTCATTCGCATTCAAAAACTCATCAATTTTGACAATACCATATGCGAATCTATCATCAGGTATTTTGTCAAATTGAGCAATAGTATTCTCGCAGTCATAAGAAACAACATCAACTTTTTCGTGTTCAAATTCAAGAAAAGGTAGTAGTTTCCTATGTTGTTCTTTGCTTATCTCAGATGAATGATGTAAAACTGTTAACTTCGCATATAAACGTATAGCAGAGTTACAATAAATGTTTCATTGTGCTAGTAACAACCTAAATTCTTTATCAAGATTGTCCCTATCACAATTTACATTTGTCATTTGTAATTCAAGTTTATCTACTCTGCTTCGTTTTATTTCTAATTGTCTTCTTGTCTCAACTAGTTGCGAATTTAGATTTTGTGCTTCAGTACTAGCTAACACAATAACAACATCAAAATAAGCAACAATATCATCAAATGAAGTTATTTCAGCATCATAAGCAGATAAAGGAATATTAACGGATTCAGGAATAACACGTACCTTAGTGGTCATTGGAGATTTATCGGTGGACTTGGACACAAAGCATCGTCCAGAAACATTCTCTTCGCAATTTTCTTCATAACTTGTGAACATTGCACCATGAGTTGGGTGCTTCATCTCTTCATCATCAGATCCTGAAGACCAGATCTGATAAGTTCCACTTTCTTCTTCTTCAGACTCTCTTTTCGCAACCAAAGACAATCCTTTCGCCTTCGTAGGCACCACCTCAAGCTTCTCTGAGTGGTAGGATTCGTCTTTGATTTTGCTCTTCTTCTCCTCTTTCTTCCTTAACATGCAATCAGCTTCGAAATGATTCGCACCATTGCAGTAATGACAATCAACTTCGCTTTCATGTGTTTTTAGCTGGTTGTAGAGATCATTCAAGGTGGATGTATCAAAACTTTGTTGGTTCTTTATCATCATACTCACACTAATGCCACTCCTTGTGAAGACCCATGATGAATGTCAGATTGAATTCCATGAGAGATCTTGTTATTCCATACCTGCTGCAACGATAAACATGCTCATTCAGACGATCATAGTAGTTTTCAATTGTTTCAGCATCCTTTTTTCTGAATTCCTTAAGCTCAAAAGACATTGCTTAACGGAATTGATCTTTGTCTTCTCACTGCCTTGATACTTCTCTTTCAGTGCGATCCAAATCTCCTTGGCTGTTTTACAACTATGAATGTAATTGTAAACCACAGGAGGCAGTGCACCTCTTAGCTCCCTCATACATCTTTTCTCATTCTTCTTCAGGCGATTCTGTTATTCAGTAACATCGTTTGAAGAAGCAGATGCTCCAATTGATTGAACATTTACAGGAGGTAGAACTGTTCCATTGATACAATTCCAGAGCTCTTCATCAATTCCATTTAAGTAATCCTCCATGCTATCAGCCCACTGATCATAGTGCTCAGGGATTAACATTGGAATTTTGGTTGAAGAACCAAGCAAGTGAGAGAAAGAAGTCATGGTATTCATGTTGAAGTTCACCATTGATGAACACGAGAATTTTTCAGAAAAACTTGAAAAACTTGATGAATTTGTGAATTGATCACCGATTGCTAATCGATCACTCGACTAAACAATTCAAATGTAGAATCAATTCAAATTTGAAGATCAAGAGAGATTTTCAGAACCAAAATGCGCGGAAATTTTTTGAGTAAAATCACTACTCAAAAAGCAAATGATTCTAAAACGAAAATTGGATCAATGCAGTTTGAATCCTGCTCTGATACCAATTGATGAGAATTGTAATCGAGATTTAGAAAGCAATCATGATTATATGAATGAAAAGCATGAACACAAGGAGTAAATATTAATCAGATCTTATGTTGATGTAGAAACTGATTACAGACTTAAGCAGAGATACATGTGAATGACTAGTGAATCACTTGTTGAATAAGTCGTTTCTCTACTTCTAACCTCAGTCCCTATTTATAGGAAACATGAGTGTACAAAAAATATACTAAGTCCTTAACAATACGCTTCTCACAAATGAAGACTTTGTAAAATAATTAACATGCGAAACTAAGAACAAGACACTTTGACTTTTACAATTTCTAGACTCTACAGTGATTCAGACAACACTTCGTTTCCCAGAAAAGAAGTTTAGTTGACGAGAAACCGGCTTAAATTGGGCAGAGTTTCGACTGGAGAGAGGTTAACTTCTCGGGTATCTCGGGGCTTCGAGGCTTGCTTTGGGTTTGAGACTTGATACCAGGGCTTTAGGGGTTGTATATAAGTTTGTGGAAGTGAAAAATATGAAAATGTATGAAATTTGGGGTGAAAAGTGTAAGTTTTTCAGAAGCCCTCGCATGCCTTATATAGGCCGAAGCCTCGGATCCGAGGCTAAGCGAGGCTGCCACATGTTCGGACAGGTGGCGAAGGAAGGAGTCAGCAGCACACGCGTCAATCATGTGAAGGGTACACGTGGCGAGGCTTCGGAAGTGGTGGCTTTTGAGTGGGCCGAACTTCTATTCAATGGGAAGAGGGCATGTGTCCGAGGGGTGTTCGGGGGGTGTCTCATGCGTAGGTGTCGGCTGCTTACTGGACCTCGGCTGCAGTCCAATTAGATGGTGACACAGCAAACTTCGGTCCTATCAGAAGGTGACACATGGAGGCTCGCATGCGAGAGTGATGTGTCCGAAGGTCACCCATGCGAAATTGCCTGGTTTTCAATATTTCTTGGTTTTTGTGCCAAAAACTTGCGAAAATCATAACATTCGCATACGAGCTCCGTTTTTGACGTTCTTTATATGCACGCGTAGGTAAAGTTATACTCTACGACTTTCGTTTAGACTTCGTCGGTTGATTTTGACTTTATTTTTAATATTATTATTTTTAACAGACCGGGACAGGAAATCCGTTAAAAATTCGTAACTTCTTCATCCGACGTCCGTTTTTGTCTGTCTTTTTACCGTTGTACTACTATTGACGAGACCTTCATTTATCGTTTAGGTTGTGTCGACTAACAATCACTCAATCTTTATTTTGAGTTTTTAGCTGTACACTGCTATATTCGAACTTAGAAAAATCGTAACTTCCTCATACGAAGTCAGATTTTGCCGTTCTTCTTATGAAAGTTCTCGGTTTAACATAAACTACAACTTTCATTTAGATTGTTATGGATAAGCCAGTTTTTACACTGAATAATATTTTGTCGGTTTTGTCGCTGATCTTAGATTGGTCATAAGTTCTTTGTTATAACTCGAATTTTAGTGTTCTTTATGTTTTTCGAAACCTTGTTATAATCTATATCACTTGGTTCATCCCAATCGAGATTGTTTAATAATTTATTTTTGAGGGTCAATTATGTAAATATACACAGTATGCTAAAATTTCGCTTTATTATTTTAAAAAGAAATACAAATTGACCTATATTATTACATATGTTTGAAATAACGGTTTGTTACAATTACCAATTGCATACGATATATAACTCCTAGATTATGGGATCCTAAACAACCATTGTTTAGTTTGGCATGTTTATCCCATCTATGCCTCAAAACTCTTATGCTTAGGCGATCTTGATTACATAAGGAATTGACCAAATGATATATTTAAAAAACATGTGAGTTCTATTCCACAAATGGTTGGGTGACCTTTTTCCCATAAGCAAATACAAAAACACATTGGATATTTTTGACAACTCATATGAATATGGTGACCCAAAAATCCATATGAACTGCACAAAAATCCCAAGTAAATTTTAAATGGATTGCATCGATTTGAAGTTTTGTAAATAAGGCTTTACATATGTTTTACAATTATAGTTTATAAAAACATGGTATCATGAATATTGCATGCATTCAACAATTCATGTACCCTTTTGTAAAATTCATATCACTTGTTATGAGGTTCTTAAGGGGCCAAATAAAATTTTATTTTATTTATTAACCACGATCAATTATAAACTAAAATCAGGTATTTTAAAGTTTAGTCGTAGATCGATTTTAAGAACTGGTAACAATCTTAATAAAACTATATTTTATGCTTAAGACGTGGAGTTTCGTATGAGTTATAAAATCACTATTTTAAATCTCATGTTAACAATAAAAATCTTATGACTTTATGAGTTTATAGAAAAAACTCAATTTTATGCATCTTGTGATAAAAGTCATATTTTGATAAACCAAAACTTGGGTGATGATACTTATGTTTTAAATCTCATTTAGCATTCATAAAACATAATATCAACATGTTGCGTTATGTTTAAAACACCAATCTCATATATTAAGTTTCGACACGAAAATACTCACTAGTTTTATTATTTGCCGTTATTACGCTATAAACTGATTTTAGTCTTTTTAATAAAAACTACTTATTTATTATAAAGATATGGAGTTTATATAAAGTTTAAACGTCTTTTAAACCATTTCAAATATTTTAAAGTTGGGTATTTATAAGTTTAACAATAAAACTATTTTCAACAAAAAATTGAGTTTTAACCGGTAAACCGGTAACCAGTAAAACGTTTTTATAAATATCCATTTATAAACATCTAATGTTATATTTTAAATATTTTTTACTCAAACTCCAAGTGATATTATCTTATGAAAAATTATTATTTGACATGTAAAAACCATTTTCATACATAAAACATAACATGCATTTAACATAAAATAAACATCACAAGCATGCATTATAATGTGTATAAACTAAGCCATGTCTAGTAATAATTTTTGTGAGCCATCACAAGAATTGTTAAGTATTTCCTAACGGACATATGGGACACTTAAAAAGGTCTTCAAGGTGGTAATTTCTTCATCTTGTTACATTTAAAGTAAATACAACTAGTCTAACTAATTTATTACATCAAATCAACAAATGAAAAATACATATTTATCTATTACATCTTATGAATAAATAAATATTAACCAAACACAACACAAAGGTCCAAATGGCTTGATTATACACAACAACATATCAAGTATTATAACAAACAACTCTTTGTTTTTTTTCTAAGGAAACTTTTATATAACCAGAATGCATGAAAAATGGTTATATATAAAAATAACAATTTTAACCAAGAAGTTGCCAAAGAAAACAAATATGGATTTTTCTTAACCAAAAGAAATCCATGATTGTTTTCCAAAAACCAAAGATTATCAAACATAAAAAATCTTTATAACATATAAAAGATGGCTCTGATACCACTGTTGGGTTTTGATACGAAATAAAAGTTTGTTTTTCACAAAAACTGGCAACGGAGGACTTTAAAAATAACAAGTTTATTTTTAGTTCGTTAACAAAACCAAACCATCATGGATCCATTTATAAAGGTTAGAATGAAATAAAACCAATCATAGGATGTTTTAGAGATAACCTTTGAGGTGTTGATGAAGATAACAAAAGATCAAAGTATATGATCTTCTCTACAAGTATCCACCATCAAGAGTAAGACACTTGGAATGCTAGTTCCTTCTTGTATTCGTTAGTGTCTAAATCCTTTAAGTGCTTAACATAAATAATCACTAAAGGGAACAGCTCAAGAGGTCTTCTAAACACCAAAGTAAAGCACCAAACTTCAAAGGCTTGGAGCTCCTTCACACCCACAGTTTTAGAGAGAAGAAGAAGAGCTTCACTCTTGCAAAAATGCAAGCCTCATGCATCTCTTATATAGTCCATGAAAAGTAAGGACTAAGCATTAAAATAATATAAGATAATGGTAGCCTTTAGAAGCATGGGAGACAAAAGGTGGAAGGTTGAAAAAGCAACCTCCTACACCATCATGTTGTCCATGACTTATTAAAAAGTAAGATTCTTTATTTTTTATAAACTTCAAGTTTATAAAATATAAACTTTGTCTTTAGGTAAAAGACAAAAGAATCCAACTAGTTCAAAATGTTGTGCATGACTTATTCATTCACACCATATGAAATAATAACTAGTAATACTCTCTTATAATTATTATTTTCATAAAACAATAATTATTCCCTAATTAAAATACAAGAATCGATAATATTTAGTAATATTCATATTAATAATAAATATACAAAATATGCCAACTTGTTAAATATGTGACCCTATAGGATCATATATTATTAGCAATATCACTCCATAATGATTCTTGGGTATATAGATCTAACAACATCGAGATAACACAAAGACATGGAATTCATGACTTCAATTTTTTCCTAAGATCACCAGGTTTCGTCTATGCTCATTTTTGAAAAACTTTAAGTAAAGTCCGAGGACCTCAAACTTTCAGGATCCCAGACACATATTATTTCGGTTATTAATCTTTGAGTTGATACTTTCTAAGAAGTTTTTATAATAACTTTAAAGGGTTATTTATTAGAATGAATTATTTAAATGATTTCTTTTGTTTATTACTTGTTAAAGGAATTTTACCATAATTTTCAGGATCCTAACTATTCAAAGATCTCAGTACTGTATCTATTGCACAGGTTAAATGGGAAAAAGAAGAAAGATGCAAAGAAAAATACAACCGTTGCATTCAAAAAAGGGGTTGCATGCCAACCCACCCAAAAAATTAATTGTTTTACATCCCAAATAAACAAAAAAGTATTTAAACTAATATTTTCAGGCCTAGACCTTAGCATGGTCATAAACGGTTGCGTCCTTTTTCTCCCCTTCTTTGGCCAGCTGCAATACAGGATTCTGATTGACAGTAGCAGGCTTGCCAGTCAACTTGGCCAGTGCCTCACACCAATCGTCCACGTCCCAGGAACCTTCATTCTGCAGATCCTTCGCAAGATGAATCTTGGCCTGCCAAATGGCCACCGCAGCACTGCCCTTCGCATCAGCAATCACCTCCTCTATTTCGAGCAAGTGTTCCTTCTCCTTTTCGTCCTTATCCTTGCTGAGCATCTCCACTCTCCTCAATAGACCCTTGTTGGTCGCTTTCCACATCCTTTCCTATCCCTGAAGGGCTTGTTCATCCCTATCAGAGCGGATCCTTAGATCAACAGAAACATGATCGGAGACTTGAAACAAAGACATAGTGGGTCAGCAAGAAGTAAAGTAAAATATAAAGCAAGAATAAAACCAACACTTACTGCTTGGGAGAAAGAGACCAAATTCTGGAGCGCATACTCAACTTCGATGTTATCTAAGGATAGACCTGCAGACTCAACAATTTTCCTTTTCCGGGATCCCAGAGTCTTCACTGTCAAGTCAATGGTCGATCTTTTGGGTGGAAAAGAAGACAAAGTCTTCTCCTTTTTCACCATCAGCTGATCCTTAGACATGGTTGTGTCAAGATCAGCAAGTGTGAAACAAGTACTGGAGCGGGTGATCTTGGATCATACATATAACATAAAAATTTTAGATCCTTTATCATAAGCAAAAACAATCAGGGATCCTAACCTGTCGACATGGGGTCACTAGCAGAAGAGCTTTCTTGGAAATTGACCCGTTCGAATCGAAAGGATCTCTCAACTTCAGGAAGGGCCATGAACTTCTCAATCTTCTCTTCAGAATCATCAACAATAGGGACAAGCTCTTCAAACTTGAAAGCTGAAAAAAAGAAAACAAAATAAGAAGAAGTGAATTCTAGGATCCTTATATTAGTATAAAAGAATCCTACCCTTCTTAACCCAAGCGTCCGACAGGAGATCCCTACCAAGAACAGAGTCACATCTCACGAAAATGTATTTTTCTTTCCAATCTCTGTCATTGTGTTTTCTTTTCAGTACAAGTGAAGAAAGCGAGAATTCCTGAAGGTCGTAAGATCATATATACATGCCAGTTTAGAGAGACCTATATCAAGGTCTTTTGACTGATTCACTTGGTCGATTCAATATATGATCCTTCAAATGATAGGCATGGCCTGAATGTATGAACTCCTAGGCACTACAAAGAACTCAGAGACGATTCTAGGAAAAGGGTATTTTAGGAAAGCATATCTAGGTAGGAGAAATAAAGTCTTATTGGATAAGAGGGTCGAAGGGCCTAAAAGCAGATTTAGGAGGGAAGGCTCCAATAAGTCTCAAAGATTCAATGTCATCATCACCAAAGGAACATATCTCCTCATAGTAAAGGATCCCTTGGTCGACGAAGTCATCTTCGGGAAGAGCTAGGATGTTTTTACGAGAAACAACCATTTTCTTACCCATGATAGAAGAAGTAAAAATATAGAAGAAAGAGAGAGAATTACCTTCAAATAAATCACCGATAATCGAAAGCTAGCAAGGTAAAGTAAAGAAAATTGTGAAACTAATCACCTCTATTTATACTGAAGGTTTAGCTGATTTGACCGCTTATAACGGCTAGTAATTCACCCGTTAAAATTTTAATTATCCTAGCCGTTAAGGGTTAAATTCAAAATTTAACCTTATCTCTCTCTTCATTCATTTGCTTTAAGTTATCCCTTAAATATTCTCGAAACTAACTCACTTATTTTCAGGAATAACTTGAGGGAAATTGTTAGGGCTAAGATCTAAGAAGCTAGAATAAGATCTTCGAACCCAAGGATCCTAAAACCTTAGGATCCTTGAACCACTAGATCCTGAATATGCTCTAGGATCTAGACTAATATTTTTTGATATTTATAATGGCCATATAATCTTTTGTCTTTCTCACATGTGCAAAGATAACCAGTCAAAGTCACATTCTCAATGAATAGTCGTCACGGCCATGCAAAAGACCCAGAGGACCAAGTCAAGCAATGGCTATAAGTTGATCTTGGAGGATCCCAAAAATTTCAGAGTTCTTGTTATTATCTTTAGACTATATATCACCTATATTCATCACACTACACAATTTTTTGAAAGAATACTAGCACTTGCACTCGTACTTTATACAATTCTCTGTAATTATTTCATTTTAATCAATAAAATCATCAAGGTAGGTGTAACATCTGAACCGTTAAGTATTATTAATATTTTTCCTTTTAGACTTCATGTTTAAGGTCTACTCGACGAGTTGGCGCTATGACTCGTCGAGTAGCAGCGGGCCAGGACACGTCAATTAATGAGTGCCTCGTTGAGTCGGCATGGGACTCAACGAGTAGGAGCTGGCAGTGGAAACCCTAATTTTTAGGGTTTTGCACCCTATATATTGGACCATTAGCGCCTCCCACTGTCCTCTATCACCCTCTTGAGACACAGAAACCCTAATTGCTGTGAGTGAGAGCTTGGAGAGTGTTTTAGAGCTTTGGGGAGTGACTTTTGTGAAGGAAATTTGTAGATCAAGAGGCTAGCATCAAGATTTCCATGTGGATCCAGAGTCTACTTTAGTTTGGGCATGTTTTGGAGGTAACTAGCTGTTACCTTAACCTCTTTTTCTTCTAAGAATCATTCGTATATGAAAACTAGGGATTTCTTTAGTTATTCATGAAGGGATTTTGGTATGGGAGCTAGATCTGATGTTGAAACTTCATATCTGAACCTCTTTTGAGTCCTAAGTCCATAAAGTTTCCAGCTCTTGCAAGGATGAGACTCTTCTAAGGTGTAAAGCTCCATTAGAAGCTTAGATTGGTCATTTAGAGCCTTTAGGGCATTGCATGTGTATAAAGTTTGCAACTTTACATGTTAAACATGCCTTAGAAGCTTGGATCTGTAATCTGGAACCTTGGTATGGCTTGAAAAGTGTCTGCATGGATGAATGTCTGCAAGGACTCGGCGAGTTGCATAGTTAACTCGGCGAGTCATATGAAGATCGTCATGAACTCGTCGAGTTGATGATCAAACTCGGCGAGCCCGTTGAAGATTTCCTTGAACTCGGCGAGTTGTTGGAATACTCGGCGAGTCGGCTAGGGTTTCTCCCAATTCTTGGACACGTATGAACTCGGTGAGTTAAAGGGGAACTCGACGAGCCAATCAAGGATTGCACGACTTCTCGAGTTCAGGAAGGCCTCGACGAGTTGGTGAACAACACTTGACGAGTCGAGTCAACATGGAATTCAATTATCTAAATACTTCATATCTATGTGTAAAATAAAAGTAATTATGCACTTACTTGTTAAAAGTGGACGATTGGTGATTTTGGCAGCGGTTCACCTAATAGCTTGGCTTTTCCTTTGACGTGATCTAAGTACGATTTCTACTGAGACTTAGTCTAATATTCCTGGTGACTAATGATAGTCTAGATTCCTCACTAATCCCAATATCTACATCAAGATATATCACATAAGGAATAACCAGGTAGGATCATATCGGAGGCAGGGTCCGTTTGATATACAAAGTATACTATTTTGAAATCCCATTTTAACCAACTCACTAAATCCAGCCTAGACATTATTCACGTAAGTAAATCAATCAATATAATGACTTGTAATCATTGATAAATCTTATTTATAACTTAACTTATAGAGATTTTCCTGAAAAAAGTTCGGAAATTGCTCTGGAAGAAATCTGACTCGAAGGCTTCCACTTTCCTGACCTTCAGAGACTCCAAATCCTTGCTAGTATACCATAAAATTTAAGGAATTTTGGACCAGTTAGAGAGAAATTTGAGAGAGAGAGAGAGGGGGAGAGAGAGAGAGAGAGAGAGATTGGAATGGTGTGGGGGACCCAATGAGGGGTTGTTGCCCTTATATATGCGAAATTTGGGTTTGCGCACCATGCACTTTTGACATGATGTTCCTCTGATACTGGTTCGGCATGTGCTACTATCAATTCAAAAGGACTGTAACACGTGGCATGCTCATACTGGTTCGGCGTGGCCCCTTCTAGGAGCGCGTGTTGTGCCTTTGTGTGCGGGGCACAAAACGTTAATCTTGTAAATTTTATAAATTCATCATACAAGCTCCTTTTTGATGTTCTTTATATCCACGTGTAGATATCGATGAGATTTACAACTTTCGTTTGTACTCCATCATCTAACTCTCATTTTATTTTTAAATTTATATTTTTATTGGCTTAGACTGGTAAAGTCCATATAAAAATCATAACTCTTCCATACGACATCCATTCTCGACTGTCTTTAAATAGAGGGAATTATATCTACGAGATCTTCAACTCTTGTTTAGATTCTTTTGACTAACAATAACCGATTTCTATTTTGGTTTTTGTGTCGCCTGCTGCTGTGCTGAAACTTTGAAAAATCATATCTCGCTCATATGAAGTCAGATTTTGATTTCTGACGTACTGAATCTATGATAAGGTGTTAACTCCAATTACCATAATAGACCGAATGGTCATATTCTAATGATGTTCTATCGCATGATGTAATGGCTAGAGTCAGGTTTATATGAGTCAGATTCTAGCATGAAGTATATCTTCCTTCATGTTCTAATGTGGTACACCCACATCATAGCAAGTACCACTTCTAGCTATAGGCTGCTTAGTCTTAATGACGACTCCAATTTCTTTTCCCTCAATCTTTTGACTAAAGTCCAAGATACTACGTCAATTTTACTTTGCAGATTTATCATAGTCGGACTTGATTTGTTATGACCACTAGAGTCGGAGTAACATTCATCTTCTACTCATTACCGAAATGATGGTAACGACGAAATTGAAAAAAATGAATTTAACAACTAATGTTTCAGTAACCTTGTGACTTTTCCTGATCCAAGTGTGAGTCCTGTGCTTCCTGTAGTATAGGCCTTTACTACCTTTCGCACATACTCATACTCGTCCCATGAATTGCCTTGCAGTTTCCCAAGTTCCTATTCCTAAAATCACAAAACTATTTAGCACATATGAATGAGTCCAAAAAATCACATGTCCTAATAGACTCTACTAGGTGATCTAATAATGATTATGTGTTTAACCCCATATGTATGAATTTTTCTCGTCTCCACTTTTGTGTTGCTTGTCTTCACCTTTCGTGATTTAGATGCTGATTTTCTGTTACCATTTTTAATCTACTACGTGCTCTCCCCATTACCATTCATACACCAAGGCAGGCGTTCAGTGTGCCGAGACGTGAGTTTATTATGGTCGAGGAGATTTTATTCATACTAATTGCATCTACCATAGAAAACCGAAATACAAAGGAAGAATCACATACCTCCTTTGCAGCGAAAGATCTTCAATCTTGACTCGTCGTGTGTGCTACCTTGTTTGGATGATGAGGATCCAAACCAAAATCCCTCTCTTGGTTTACACCCAATGAAATCAAATGAGTAGAATCAAAATAACTAGGAGGGGATGAACTATAAGGAGAGTTCTTCCACATGAAGGGAGAAAGAAGTGGCGAAAAATTAAGCCAAAGAATGAGCCAAGAAGAATGAAATCCCTAAGGCCCTATTTATAGCCTTGAATACCTCCTAGGATTTATCCTCAAGCCCATGTGGGATGGGATAACCCTATGAACGAAATTCCCCTTATCAAAATGGAATTTTCGTTCACCACCCTTCTTCCTAGGGTTCTGGAATATTCCTGATTAACCAACTATTGATTAATTGATATTCAACCCTTCAATTAATAAAATTTTTAATTAATTCCCAAATTGTTGTCCAGTTAGTTTCTAATTAATTATTAAACCATAATAATTAATAAAATAATTCTTTCTTTATTAATTCTATTTAATTTGAGTCTTAAGGGCAACCCAAGAGGACCCGATTATTATTAGAAATATCGCCAATACATAGTGACCCTAGACACACTTTCCAATAGTTTCCCGCTTGGACAAGTCATAAACTATATATATATATATGTATATATATATATATATATATATATATATATTCTAATAATCAATAGAGAGAATGTCATCCAATGTATCTGCTGAACTCTGATCTAATTAGTTTCAGCCCAGAGATAAGTGATCATCTATTCCTTTATCCTCATGATATTTGTATGAACTCTTGACATGGATAATGGTCAATCTCATAATTCAAGATTATGTTTGCCGATAAAGACTTATGGTAACTTCATTTGACTACTTAATTGAACACATCAATTTCAGTCAAGACTCATCCAGGTATTTATGATGTCAACACCAAATTATCGATGGTCCCATAGATATCGCTTCTCCTATTAAGGAAGAAGGGACAAATAAACTTTGACTACATAGTTTTTGTCTATTTCATCATGTCATACATGGATATACCCGTTATTTATACTAGTCACGGATAATGTTAGAGTACATCAATATATAACAGAATCATAGAGAAAAATCCCACATGTATCTTAGTTTGAAAAAAATAAGATATTATCATCTTATATCCATGAAGTAATCTCTAAGTGCGGGTTGTTCCAATACTCAAATCTCTATGAGTGCTGGCACAATCACTATGCTATGCCCAATCAATATTGTCAATCCACTAATACTCATGATAGTCTTGAATCACTACTTACTTCCAAGAGTATGATCGACTGTGGAGGTTTGAGTAAATTAATACCCAGGAAGTGGGTTCCAAACATGCAAAAGTGAAACACAGTAATAAATTAATAGAAATGATAGCATCACTAACACTTTATTAAGTATCCAAAAAATAAACATGAATTCAGTTACAAATTCATACTACAAAATGTTTCAAAGATTATAAAACCAAACAACTAAACAATTACACCATATCATCAACAAATCTAATCCCTATAGATCTATAATTACTATCATGCTTGATACTTGATAATGGCTTCGTGAATAGATTGGCTGGATTCTCCTATGACGATACTCTATTCATGAAAATGTCTCCATCCTCGACTCGATGTCTCACATAGTGGAATTTCCTAAGTATATGTCTTGAGTTACCATGGTCCTTGGGTTCTCTAATAAGCACGACTACACCCTTGTTGTCACAAAAGATTTCTAAAGGATCTTTGATGCTCGGAACGACACCTAGATCATCAATGAAATTCTTCAACCATGTAGCTTTTATTGCAGTTTCACTAACCGCTATATACTATGACTCGCACGTAGAGTCTGCCATTACCGACTGCTTGGAACTCTTCCAAGTGACTGCTCCTCCATTAAGCAAGAATACCCATCCTGACTGCGAACATGAGTTTTCCCTATCAGTTTGGAAATCACATCTGTATAACCTGTAACTCTCAACTCATCTTTACCACCATATACCAAGAACATGTCCTTTGTTCTTCATAGGTATTTCAAAATGTTCTTTACTGATGTCCAATTACTATCGCCTAGGTTGTCCTAAAAACGACTCACCATGCTCAGAGTAATGAGACGTCAAGTCGAGTACATGTCATGTCATACATGATCGATTCTACAAAAGAAGCATATGGGACTCGACTCATTCTTTCATGTTCATCACCATAATTGGACATTGAGTTTTACTCAATTTGGTGGCATGTTGAATAGGTAGAAAACCCTTCCTGGAGTCTTGCATCTTGAACCTCTTCAATATTTTATCCAAGTATGTACTTTGGCTTAGTATTATTAGACGTTTCGATCTATCTCTATAGATCCTTATAACAAGTATGTATGCAGCCTCTCTCAGATCCTTCATAGCGAAAAAACTCCCAAGCCATGTTTTAACACCTTGCAACGTTGGGATATCGTTTCCTATAAGGAGTATATCATGCACGTAGAACACTAGAAAGAAAACAATACTCCACTAGCTTTGATATATATGCAGAACTCGCCTCCACTACTCGAAAATCCAAAGTATTTGACCTTTTCGTGAAATCAAAGGTTCCAGCTGTAAGACACTTGTTTTAATCCATATATGGACCTTTCAAGATTACACAATCTATTTGTATATTTTAGATCTATGAAACCCTTAGGTTGTGCCATATACACTTCCTCTGCAAGCTTTTCGTTAAGGAAAGCGGTTTTTACATCCATTTTCCATACTTCATAATCATGACAAAGTTGCTATGGAAAGCAATATCTTAATAGACTTGATCATGGCTACTGGTGAGAAGGTTTCCTCATAATCAATCCCTTGAATTTGAGTATAATCCTTCACAACCAACCTAGCCTTGAACGTGTGCACATTCCCATCCATGTCGATCTTTTTCTTGAAGATCCATTTGGACCCAACAATTTTGGTGCCATGTGTAGGATCAACCAAATTCCAAACTTAGTTATCACACATGAAATGGATCTCTCTCTCCATGATTTCCTTTCATTTGGAAGCCTCATGGCCTGCCATTGCTTCCTTATAGTTGGATGGCTCATCCATATCAACTAATGTACGATCACTGATCAATACGTATCCTTCTGTGCTCATATGGAAACCATTGAAATCAAGAGGAAGACGGACTCTATTGGATCTAAGAAGGGGAGGTGGAGATATGTCATTTTGTTCAACATGCTACTCTGCCTCACGTTGAGGTTCCTCAACAGTTTGACACACCTCAGGTTGAGTGCTAGTCTCCACTAAAGGATCATCTTTACTTAACTCTTAAAGCTCTTCTAGGTCAATATGGCTCCCACTGTCCTCTTTGGAAATGAGACCCATCTCGAGGAAGAATCCCCTTCGAGAAACAAACAACTTGTTCTCAGAAGGCTTGTAAAACAAATACCCAAATGACTTTTGTGGATTACCAATGAAGTAACACTTCTCTGAGCTGGGCTCGAGTTTATCATTTTCCCCGCGATGAATGAAAGCCTTGCAAACCCAAAATTTTATATGTGCTAGAGAAGGACGTGTCCCACTCCACACCTTAGAGGGTGTTTTAGCAACCTTCTTAGTGGGTACGAAGTTTAGGATTTGGGCAGTTGTCTCTAAGGCATACCCCCAAAAAAGATATCGGATGTGTAGCTCGACTCATCATATATCGAACCATATCTAACAGAGTTCGATTTCTTCTCTCAGCCACACCATTCGATAGAGGTGTTCTGGGAGGAGACAATTATGAAACTATTCCACAATTCTTAATATGATCATAGAATTCAAGACTTAAATATTCTCCACCACTATCAGATTGGAGCATCTTGATCTTTATACCTAATTGGTTCGATACTTCGTTTTGAAACTCTGTGAACACCTTAAAGGTTTCTCAGTTATGCTTGATTAAATAGATATATCCACATCTGCTAATGTTGTCAGTGAAAGTCACAAAGTATCTTTCTCCATGTCTTGTGGCGGATTTTACTAGTCCACAAACATCTGTGTGGATGAGATCCAACAAATCCTTGCCTCTTTTAGAGTGACTTGTGAATGGTGCCTTTGTCATCTTGCCGGGTAATGAATATTCATATACATCATCTGATTTGAGGTCAAATTTTCCAAGATCCTATCCGATTGGAGCTTGGCGATGCGCTTCTTATTTATACAGCCAAGTCGACAATACCACAAACATGATTTATCTAATTCACTATTAGAAGAACCAACACTCATTAATAGTTTATCAACTTCACCTATGTAAAAAAAAACTTTCATACACACCTTTACAAGGAATAGATTTGAAAATAAAACAACCATTTTTATAAACCAAGATGTCACCATTATCATTATCAAAAGAAAAACAACAACCATCCTTATAAAGTGCATGAAAAGAAATAATGCTTTGTGCCATATCAGGCGAAAAACAACAATTTAATAAGGTAAGATAAACACCACCACCAAGCATGAGCTCATAGCTCCCAATCCTTGTAACAACTGACTTATGCCTGTTTCCCATGATTAGGTTGAGCTCAACATGCCTCAACTTCCTACTTTGACTTAATCCCTGCATATAAGAGTAAATATGAGTACCACATCATGTATCAAGAATCCAAGAGTTAGAAGTAGATTTTCTATGGTGTTCTATCATAAACATACCTGAGGTGCCATACACTCTGATTTTTCTCTTCTTAAGGTCCTCTAGGTATTTAGGGAAACTATGCTTCTAATATCCTTTGACTAGCAATAAAAAGAAACAACCTCAGTTGGATCAGCATAAGGAGCTATCTCAACTTGGACATTTGTCACACCCCCAAACCGGAACGACGTAAACGTTCGGGGGCGGAGGACATCATGTTTAGTATCACAACACATGCATCATAGTAATCAAAGTAACAAACAATCATCGTATTAATATTAAAGTGTTTAAAATGTATTAGGTTCACAAAAGATTTACTACAAAAGTAAATAACAAAAAAAGACATGAAGCTATATGCTTCATCTTCTACATTCCAGTGCGTGTACCTGTCTACTAGTCTCCTGAGAATACAAGTTATTTTGAATGAGTAGATCAGCATTTAAGCTGGCGAGTTCATAAGTATTTTAGTGATGAAAAGTAAGTTGTAAGTTCCTTTTTAGAAAAGTTCACCTGTTCCTCCAGAAAATCCTGTATTTTCTGATATGATGAATGATAAGTAAAAATGACTCTACAATCCCTTCTATGAGTACTAAATGGATACAAGTTATATACAACCTAGAGTAAACAGACAATCGATTGTGTGAATCTGCCCTAAGACCACAACCAAACAAGGAATAGGAAATGAGGCAAAAGTCACACATCCCATTGTTTGTTAGATCTTCATCGTATATAACCCTGGTGTATTCATTTGGTACTCACATAGTTAATTGTAATAGTTCCTTTATATTTGATGAAAACATTAATTAAGAAAAACCTATTATTTCCTTTAGTAAAAATGGTAACCACAATAGTTCCTACTATAATCACTTAGTTTATACTAGCTATATATAATCTAATATCGAACAGATTGTTAATTGTATGAATCTGCCCTAAGCCCACAACCAAACTAGGAACAAAAAGTAAGGCGGAAGGCACACATCCAACTGCCTATTAGATATTAATTATATATAACTCTGATGTATAAACCAAGGTATTATAGAATTAACCACATAAGGTCCTTTAAGTTATACTAGTTTAATAAAAATGGCTTAAACCATTTATTGATAAGTGTCTAGTTTAGCCTACTAAATGTTCTATCTAAAAAATATCTTTTTGTACTAGAAAAAGGTGTATTGAATTTGTATGCTATGACCTGACCCATACCAGATACTCCTTATAATTACTTGGTGTATATATATATATATATATATATATATATATATATATATATATATATATATATATATATATAAGATCGAATAGATAGTAGATTGTGTGAATCTGCTCTAAGCCCACAACCAGACAAGGAGCAGGAAATGAAGCGGAAAGCACACATCCTACTGTCTGTCAGACTTGATTAATATATATCCCTGATGTATCTACCAAGGAATCATAAAGTTAGAATTATAGGCCCCCTTCTAAGTGAATGCACTAAGACTCGACTGTTCTGTTTGTCTTTTGTAATGATGTAAGTTTTCCCAAGTTTAAGACTATCTTTACTAGAAAATAGGTTGCATTACCTTTTATGTGAGAAGAGCACTATATGAATGTAATGGGAAAATGAAAGTATTCAATAATATTGTATAAAGTGGCTACTAAAGCACTAACTACCTTAAAAACCAGTTTGTTAATTAAGGTTAAAATGTGATGAGGTTATAACCATGCTTGATTTAACTAGTATGAAACACGCCTCCAAAGATGTCGAAAATGGTATGAAATTTGTCACCTATAGACTTGCAAGTCCCACTGTAGCTAGCAGCAATGTGTGGGGTGTCAATCCCGTATAGATCTATACACAAATTCACGCTCTCCCTCCAGGAGACTCTGGTTACAAAACGCGACATAAAAAGTATATTGCTAAGCCGTGAAGTAGTGGTTTCACATTATTGTTATCCTGTTCTTGTTATAATATGTTCCTCCCTGTACTAGTTATAGTATGTTCCTCCCTGTACTAGTTATAATATGTTCCTCCCTATACTGGTTATAGTATGTTCCTCCCTGTACTAGTTATAGTATGAACTGAACCCCTAAACTATACCTATTATAGTTTACTAGTATGTTTGCTTGAACTATTACTGAATTGAAGAAAAGACTCAATTATCTATTGAGTTAAGCATGTACTTTTAAGAATGAAGTTTTACAAACAATTAAACTAATACTTAAAAAAGAGTTTTTGAATTGCTTTGATCACTTACGAAAGCATAAGAAATATTTTAGTGTGATGATTTTCACTGGTAAATATTTACACAATATTCATTGTGTTCAACTTTCCCCCCTTAAAAGCATTTAAAACATTTAAAAGATTGATTATAGGGGAATGAACTCACCTTATGTGGGTGATTCAATCGAAGATTTGCATAAGGATGAGAAGTTCCACGAATGAAGTCCCGAGGCACAAACGATTCCTAATTGACATATATTGATACTAATATGTATATTATTAGTGTTTAACACCACTAATATGAAGGGAAACAACCTTAGGGAGTAGGAAACACTTGAAAGGAAGTGTTACAATCACATGTTGTGACAACCCGAAATTTCTATCTTGTATAGCCATTCAATTTAATCAAAGTCAGACTTGTTTCTGCTATCTTTTGGCATTGTTAAGGGTCTGTTTGAGTGTTCTAAGCCTATTACATTCAAGGATTGAGTGTTAAGAAGTATCTGCTAGAGTTGATTGTGCAACATTCAAGACGGAAAACTCCAACACTTGGAGTTTAAGGCCGTAAACTAGAGCTTACGGCTGTAAGCTCTAGTATAGTCGTGAACTCCTTCCATAAGGATGATATTCCTTCATTTTTCTTGACTTATCACATTTCCAGCTCAAGAGCACTCATTTCTCTCTCAAGTATCATAAAGAACACTTTTATTTCTCGTCAAATTTGTAAGCGATTCTCCCTATATTAGTTAAAATTCTTATTAATCTTGTAAAACCCCATGATTTCATCCATAAATTCATCTCTTTTTTGGGGTTAGATCTTAAAGAACACCAAGAAAACCAAGAACACACACTAGTTCTTTGGGCCGTAATCACCTCTTCAAGCTTCAAAACGTAAGTATCCTTTCCATATACTACTTATCCATTAGAAGCTCCTGAAACACGTCCGAGAATCGACCATTTTAGATTGAGCATCAGGAGTTTACGGCCATAACATCTCGCTTGGCTGTAAACCCTTCTCATGATCTTCATGGACCGTAAACATCAATGGCCATTAACATCAAGGCCGTAAACATCAATGATCGTGAATACATGGCTGTAAACACACCATTGTGTGACTGTAAACTGCCTTAAATCAATCATGTGTGATTGATAAACTCCATTGTGAGTGATTCCTAGTCCTTAGGGGTGTTTCCAATACATGATTAGTTGTTATACACTAATTGTATGCCTATATATGTGATTATATGTCTAATAGGATCAATTTGTGCTTCGGGAATCCTTTTGTGATCTTAAGCACCCTATATATATATATATATATATATATATATATATATATATATATATATATATATATATATATATATATATATATATATATATATATATATATATATATATATATATATCTTCCATTCGAGTCACTTGCTACAAGTGAGTTCTTACCCCTAAACTTATTTTTTAAATGATTTTAAATGCTTTTATGGGGGGGGGGGGGGAATACAAGTAGAAGACAATGTAGTTATAGTAGCAATCACATGTGATTTATAACTATAAAACAAGAGGATTTCTTATACTTCAAAACTATGTTATCAAACAAACTGCTTCAAATCATTTTATAAACTTCTTTTATATCAAATCATATCCATATATCTATTTATGTTTAAGTATGATTTAATGGACTTAGGACTATTGTTGGATACCTTGACTCATGTTCCTTGTTTGGTTGTGGGCTCGAGGTAGGATCACTCATCCGAATGTCGGTTAAATCCTAGTTATACTTATTAAATACATATGTGGATATTAAACTCATTTTAAGGATTATACTTAACTTAGTTGCTTGGTAAGTAATCGAGTCTTTTCTATACATCAAATAGCAGTCAAACTACATTACTAGTAAACTATAATAGGTATAGTTTAGGAAGTTCTACTTACTATTTCTAGAACAATGAAAGTGTCAGTTCATACATGAGTCAGTTCATACATACAATAACTAGAACAGAAGGGAACATACATTAACTATAACAGGAAGAAACATACATTAACTAGAACAGGAAGGAACATACAATAACTAGAACAGAAAGGAATATACGATAACAAGAACAGAAAGAAACATACAATCACAAGAAAAAGAAAAGAACATACATCCTTTTACAAGAACAAGATAAACATTTATGTGAAACTACTTCATGGCTTAGCAATGTATTTGTTAGGTCGCGTTTTATAGCCAGAGTCTTCTGGAGGGAGAGCGAACATTGTGTGTATACATCTATATGGGACTGACAAGCGCACATCCCGACTGTTCGCTACAGTTTGGCCGGTAAGGCCAGGGGGTGAAAATGTCACATCAATTTCGACGCCAGCAGGTCTTCGTGTTAATCACTTGTTAATCAGTATGGTTATAACCATATCACATGTTAACCTTAATTAAACAAATTGGCTTTAAGGTAGTTAGTGTTTCAGTAGTTACTTACAAACATTACTGTACACAGTCATTTTCCCATTACATTCACACAATGATCTTCTCACATAAAAGGTAATGTAAACTATTTTCTGTAATAATAGTCATATATTTTGGGAAAACACTCACTTTTACAAAAGAACAAACATACAGAACAGTCGAGGTCTTGGTAGAAGACTACTCTCCATTTTAGTAGAAAATATAGGATTTTCTAGGAAGTATACAAACTTTACAGCAAACATTTACAAACTTTAGATAAAAAATTTACAACTTTACATCAAACACTGACAAACATTTTCTTTAAACTTATACAAACAATTGACACTAAAATACTTATGAAATCACCAGCTTTAATGCTGATCTACGCTTTCAAAATAAATTGTATTCTCAGGTCACTAGTAGACAGGTACCGATGACCAGGTTTTGAGAAGATAGAGCATGTTCAAGACTCGTCTTTTATTTTGATTCATATTTTGGTGTGTTTCAAACTATTCATAGAGCACACTTGTATTAAATTATATTATTAATGCAATGGATGATGTTGTTGCTTGTTTTACTCTTATGCATTGTTATGATACTATACATGATGTCCTCTGTCCCCGAACATTTCTGCCGTTCTGGTTTAGGGGTGTGACAGATTGGTATCAGAGCTTTGTTTATAGTGAATTGAGTATATCAACCCATAAAAGATATACAACTATAAACACATAGGGATGAAAACACTCTTACCCAGAGTTATTACTGTTTAATTAATAAAATATTTTAGTAAGGTATTTATACAAGAATTCATACTAGGATTAGTGTCATACTAGAACAGAACAAAAGTATTGCGGTTGTTGGACAACACAATTTGGCTTGGGGACATATAATCAGATCTGGGAGTGATATAGCCTGATCAACTATATCTTTCCGAGAGGTGATTAGTATGTGCCTAGGAATGGTTGTGGTGTTGCAGTAAGTCTAAAAACTTACCAACACTACTACAATGAAAACTTTAGAACATAACATAAACTTAAAATACTATAGGAGTATTTTGTGTTACTATAATTACTTATTTGAGAACTAAAAAGTCTTTATTAGTTGGTCAATAGTTGTGGAGTGAATACGCTAAGGTTATATGTTACTAGGGTGTAATAGACTTAGAATCTGTGATCTTTGCTTTATTTCCTGTTCCTTGTTTGGTTGTGGATGAAGAGTTAGGGTCACTTATTCGAAGGTCTATTCTGTTTTGGCTACATATGACTGGTATGCACTATGCAAGTATTGAAGCAACTGGTAAGTATCATCCTATAAATATCATAAGTAGTACGTCTATTAAATATCTCTTTTATCCCTATTCTCACGTAGATAACATGGCTGGATTCCATCTCCCCGGTGACCCGTACTTTCCCAACCAAGGAAATGATGGATGGCTCGATGCAAAGCCAAAAGAGAATCATGCAACTCCATCGGATGATGACTTCGCAGAAGACTTCAAGGAGGATTCTGACTCCGAGCCGGAAGTTAATGATCTACCCTTAGAGGCTCCAATCCCAAATCCTAACCCTTGTCTGACTTTTCATGGCCTGATGCCTCAGTGGGCTGAGAACTTGGGTAGGTGGAGCTGTGAGCAGGGTCAATCCTTACCATACAACGGAGACCAAAGCT
The DNA here is from genome assembly GCF_052625555.1 of Lactuca saligna. NCBI lineage: Eukaryota > Viridiplantae > Streptophyta > Magnoliopsida > Asterales > Asteraceae > Lactuca > Lactuca saligna. The sequence continues at coordinate 149,952,587 of NC_136417.1, forward strand.
TCTACAACATAATGAGGGAGGATCTGCAGACAAAATTCTTCCCATTTTGATTCGTCGTGTGGCTCGCAATGTTGAGCTTGGAATGATAGCCATTCAGAAAACCATCGAACTAGATGCTAACACAAAGGCCAACATGGATAGTATCTGCAATCTTGAAGTTGCTCATGGGAGAGACAATGAGGCTTTGCAGCAAGAGCTAGCTGTAACTTGAGCTGAAGTCATAGAGCTTCGAACACACCAGCTAGTGTATGAGCGACACCTTCTTGATGTGGAGCGTCAACTGGCCGAATTAAGGATTCATCCGAGGGGTGTCTGTCGCCAGTAGGATATGCTCTACTCATCCTTTCTTTTGGTTTAAGGAATAGCCTTTTTATCTACGCTCTAAGTAGCACTTTTCCCTGTAATTGAACTTTCAGTCTCTTAGGTCTTAGTACTGTCAAAACTTTCTTATTATGGTTTGCTGTAAGACCTACTCTTAGGTCATTTTCCTGAAGTTGTTTCATCTTTAATACTAGTAATATTCACTAACATCAATAAATCGAATCACGAAATCTCAGTTGGGAGTGAATATTTCTCAGATTCATAAGTCTAGTTTATGTAGAACCTATTATGAGATACTTTCAAATCCTTCTGAAAGTTGGAACCTGTTATCCTCCAACCAAAGATAACTTAATTCGGATAACACCTGCCTTGTGACCATTCTAGAAACTTATTTCTACTCTTTACCAAGACTGCGTCATAGGGTTGTATGTCAAGTCATCGAAAACAGTATAACAAAATGAAAAAGTTACATTCACATAAATGATTAGAATACACCTAGAGCCAACCATAATCGCTCACGACCTCATTTTTTTATCGTATAACATAATCATGCCTCCGAAGAAACAAAACCAACCCGCTGACAAAACACCAATCCTTCAGATAGATGCAACTACTTTACAAGCTGCGCTCACAACTTCTGTAACAGATGTCATGACTTACCTTAGCCCTATCAACGCAAATGGTAGTGAAATTGTTATCAACAATCCCAATCAAGGTGATAACCAAGTACAACGATGAGTGTTCACTCGCAACGACACTCCAAACCTCAAATCTAATAACAAGAAATGGATATTTTGGGATAAAAAGAAGGGCAAATCACCTCGAAAGTTAGCCAAGAGACAACAACCAGTGGAAGCCTCTGAGGCCATGCCATCTGTTACTCCTAATACCGTTTCTACTAGCATCCCGATTACCCCTACCCAGCAAGGCAGTATGCTGGAAATCTACCCAACTGCAAAGAGTGCAACTTCCATCACCTGGGAGTCTACCGAGTGATTAACTGCAAGAAATGCAATAGGAACGGGCACACTACCCGTTTCTGCAGAGTCCCAATCCGACACATTACTTCGACCACTAATGTTGGAACCAATCCAATATGCCACCTTTGTGGCAAAATAGGACATTTCAAGAGGGACTGTCCAACAGAGAAGAATAGCGGGGGAGCAGGAGAAGTTTGACCCCAAAATATGGGGAAACATCAAAGAACCCTGCTATAATTTTGGTACACTTACAAACCCCATTAAATAATTATAATTATAATAACTCTTTTGTTTGAACCAAATCACAGCACTCGTATAACACTTGGAACCCTAACAGGTAAAGCTATGATGGCTTAGTGTATGCATTAGGTTCATCTATAATTAAGATTTGATACTTCGAGTGAGTGATTTCACCTCATTTCCTGTTCGTTGTTTGGTTGTGAATCTAGGGCAGGTTCACTCAGTCAACTGTCTTTCCAATCTTAATTATACATGACTGGTGTACACCAAACAGTTATAGAGAGACCTACCAGAGGTCATTTCTTGAATGTTCGTTGTTTCAAATCCTCAGAACCCTTGTTTAGTTGTATTTGTTATTTTAGATAAAATAGGGTTCGTAGTAATCATTCCAAGGTTAGTTCTTCGTTCTAGTAATTATTTCTTCTTCCAGATCAACATAATATCTAATTCATCAAGAAGTTCCGATATCATCTTCCAATATGGTTTGGCTTATTCCTTACCAAGAAAACTTTCCGTGCTGTGTAAAAAGAACTTTTCCCTTATATTCTCTCTGACTTCAGAACTTCAGAAGTACCCATGCGAGGGGTACCACGCCCTTCTAGCCTACCCAGTGGTTAACAGCCTTAAAGCGAAAGACACTAAAGAAGTCTCAGAAGTCAGTAACCACCCGAAGTATACCGAGTAGATCTCTGAGAGAGACCACCCGTAATGCAAGCCAAGTTCAAGGATAGAGACTAAGAATTCATTAGTTAATCAATCACTGCTAAGTGTATACGCATGAGTAGCATATAATTTTGACTCAACAAGATTTAGGATGCGTGGTTCCGCCCTATCTCCCGTTCCTTGTCTGGTTGTGGAATTGGGGTAGAGCCACCCATCCGAACGTTTTGTCAATCTAAATTATATACGACTTGTAAACACGAAGTGATGGTGGATAACCTAAGGATGAGTCTTATCATGAACTTCAGAACAAAATCCGCAGGCTTACTGCAAACAACCGGAGATAACTGAGAGGAAGCTGTTGCGGATTACAAGGAGCTTCATAATTAAGTTAACCATGGCAACAGGTGGACTTGATTTCCATTTTGGGTAAATCTCGACAAATCAGCCAAATCCATACCATTCCTACAATCTTAAGGAATCAGGCAAAATAGGGAAGTTAACTAGGACGTGAGTCCAAGAAATTACTTAGACTGCACGATGTTCCAAATTTTGTTATCTCAGTTTGAGATAGTAGAATGATCTCCCGGTTCAGGCAGTCACTTCAGAAATTTTTAGAAACTAGGCTAGTCATGATGCATGTCCTGCCATCTTCAAGACCAACAGATAGAATGAGGGAATGGTTCAATCATTAGGAGTTGTGCGGAGAACATATGTGATAGACTTTGGAAGAACAAGAATACCCAATTATCAACTAGTCGAGTCCTTAACCATGTTAGCACTTAAATTTGCTCCATTCGAAGCCCGATTTGGTCGTAAGTACAGATCCTCTCTGCAAATGATTAAAGTAGGTGACACGCAACTAGCTAGAGGTCCAATTTCCAGGCAACATTTTCGCTGGTCCGGAATTCATTCAAAAAACTACCATGAAGAGAGTACAAATCTAGGAGCGACGTGAAGCTCCCAGGGTTAGGCAGAAAAGCTACCGCCTTCGATAAGAGAAAACCCTTGGAAATTCCAGGTTGGTGACCTCGTTAGGTGAAGGTCTCATCCAGAGGGGCAGGATACGCTTCGGAAAAGCATGCAATGCTAAATCGAAGGTACGTAAGATCATTTGAGATTCTTACTAAAGTTGATCCAGTAAGTTATAGACCCCGACTACATCGAAAATCCAATAACATACACCCTACTTTCCACGTATCCAACTTGGAAGCTGGTCGTCCGACGGAACTTTTGTTATTCCACTCGCTTTGATCGAGGTAAGCGAGAACCCCAACTGTGTGGAAAAATCCGTAGAAACCCGAGACTGCGTAGTCGTTAGCACTAATCGGATCCCTATCCTCACCTTTTCCCTTAGTTTATCTATAATTTCTTAAACTCTAATTTTGGGAAGAAATTTCTTTTAACGGGGGATGATGTGACAACACGAAATTTCTATCACTACTAGAAAACAGCCTTTTACAACGCTCATTGCGCGTCGTAAAACGCTCAGACGATGCGCAAATGCACGTCAAGAAAGGCCCTGTCATAAAGAGAGATGACGCACATTTACGACGCGTATTTATGATGCGCATAAAGGAAGACGACACACATTTTCCTGCCGTAACCTTACGACTCCCGTGTTTATGACACACAATGCGTATCAAGGAAGCCCCTGTCAAGAAAGGCCATGTCATAAATGAAGATGACACATTTGTGCATACCATAATTTTAAATGTTCTAAAAAAATTTATTTATATATTTATTAATTTTTAAATTACATTTTCATTTAATGTCTCATAATAGAAATAAAATATCATATACAAAAAATATAACCCATTGCATAAAATTTAATGTCATACAATTCTATTATTTACAATATCTAAATTTGCATCTAATCTACTATGTACATCAAATTCCAACTAAGTAAAGTTGCATCTTGCCTTTCATAATTCTTTAAGACTAATGCTCCAAGCAGCTGATTATATGGATAAGTAGTTGTACATTGGCCCATCTCACTCAAGAATGACTTATCCAAATTCAACTCCAAGTCTTTACTGCATCTTGCTGATAATGCTGCAAGATTTGAATCAAGTGGCTTCATATTCCTTTCTTCCATCAACTTTACCTGATGCACAAAATACACAGAAACAAAAAAACATTGTAGAGGAAGGGGTAATTTGGGAAAATGTGAGGGGTATCCTCTACAAAACAAAACAAAAAAATATCCTTTGTAAGATTTGCTCTTTAGTATCCTCTGCAAAACAAAACAAAAAATATATATCAAAAATGAATTTTTTTATAGTTTTATATTATAATTATGCCTAGAGTAATGCATACATGAAGAACCATTTGTTAGCTCTACAACACTTTTTGAATCTGAACCTTGTCTTTCATCACTAACACCAGCACCTTTTAAAAGTTGTTGGTGTTAGTGATGAAAGACAAGGTTCAGATTCAAAAAGTGTTGTAGAGCTAACAAATGGTTCTTCAAGTATGCAATACTCTAGGCATAATTATAATATAAAACTAAAAAAAATATGGTATGGGGTTGAATGATGTACATCATGAACCAACACAACACAACAGATATGATAGTTAACTTGAATTGCAAAGTGTTGTTAATGGCATCACTTATAAGCTCCCAGTTTGGTTCGGATAGTTCTAGAGGCCTATTTCGGTAACGGCGGAGAATATAGTATTAAAAAAAAAGAAGAAGTAAAAAAGTACAATAGAGAACTGACGTGAGGAAAGGCCCGCCATTTAGGTTATTTGGCATGACTTGAGAAAGAGCAAATGCATGAGAAGTATGAGGTTGCTGCAACTGTTTTGGATCCTGATTATCATTCTTTGTAGAAAAATGATTATATGAGTACAATAGAGTCATTCATAATAATAATAGTTGCATAGCATAAAATAAGTTAGAAAGTTATTGAGAGACTACCTGTGTCCTTCTGTAATGTTGTTTCAAAATGAGATTTCAGTGTATCCTCTTCCATTGGTCCCTGCAACCATTGAAATAATTGTGTTGCACTACCCTATATAAACACACATACATACAATTATACTCACACATATGTATACTATATCAACATGTATATTTCATATATAAAAAAAAATTGAATATTGCCTCTAGCATGCCGGGTAAAGTAGAGGGATAAGGCTGGGAGTTCCCTGAATCTTCAGCACTATCCGCCCCGTCACCAGTATTTTGATCCATTGATATTTTATGTCGCTCTTTGAATTCTTTTGACTTGCGAAAAATGAACTGCACACACATGTAATAAACCAACCACTTTAATATAAAATTTAAAAAAAAAATTTAAAAGTTTTTGGGATACCATAGTTACCTTGAATTGCAAAGTGTTGTTAATGTGAACTTCATCAATTAATATGATCCCAACTTCTGAATGATAAAAAGAACTTATTGTTTGCATCACAATGTTCAAATAAAGGAATTTCAAATTACCATGTGAACTTCATCAATTACTATGATCCCAACTTCTGACAAACACCCCTCTTCCAAGAATCTATTAAGTAGAGTTTATCTTCTCAATTTTGCAAACATCAACAGATGTATCATTAGGAAGCGTTCCTCCACCTTGGCTTCCATATTAACTACGAACATGCTTGTCAAGTGGTTCCAGTAAGGCTTCCAAGATGTTCTTCCGGCATCACTTACATACAAATAATGAACTTCAAGAACATAAATACTAATTCTCAACTAATAAGATACAGAAATACCCGAACCTTCTCTGTACAAATGGACACATAGGGAAGAACAAGAAGAATTGCCACTTTTCTTATTGAAAACACTCTACGTAACATCAAGATTTTTGTAACAAAACTTTTCCCAGCACTATGCCAGAAAAGACAAATGGTTAAGAAAAAGTGATTAAGTAGAAAAGATTTAGCAGCACCCCATCCACCTGGAAAAACAGAACCTCAATTAACAAAACAAAATCGATTTTAAAGTTAAAGAAACTAGAAAATACAAATAGTTAAAAATACTAGAGAAGTACCTGCCATGGATATAGTTTTGATATTCCTCGTTTTTTATATGTTATGCATAACTCAGAATGGAGTATCATGAACTCAATGTGCAGTCATTACCAACATCCAGATGTGAAGCAAAGTGACAGTTCACAAAACATATAATCTGACCACAGATTCTCATCCTAAATCCAACTCCTCCCTATTGAAACTAGTAAATTTATAAGTTGTTATTATTACATAACTAAAAGTAAATGAGAATTTTAAAAAGCAGTTACCTTATTACCAATAGCATTTCCAAATCCACATGGAAATGCTGCCAACTCAACATCTCCAACATTACTTCTAATACAGTTCCTCACCCTGAAATTAATCACATTTTCTTATGAACTCACTTAATATAATGAGTAACACACAACAACAACAATACCAACTCTTTCTGGAGATAATAACACAGGAGGCTGATTTGGACTACCATTTTCAGTGTATCTTTGAATGTACATTGAGCCTGAAGTTGGTTTAGATAAACCAACAATAAACTGAATGAAATAATTAAAAGAAAAAAAAAAGTGAATATAAAAATATAAAATAAAATAGTATGGGAATTAATTAACCTGTAAAAGAGTAGTTTTTCCATTTCCACTTCGCCCAAAAATCAAGCCAAAACTGTAACAAACAGAGCTATATTTTACTATTTTTATATTTAATCTTACTATATGAATAGGAAATACAAATGTGGAATGATCTCAAAAAAATGAAAATGTGTATGGAAAAAAGAAAAAAAAAGAATAAAGTTGTATTGTATTTAATCTTACTATATGAATAGGAAATTCAAAATATTTTCATGAATATATAAATCCATATAACACACCCTTTTAAAAACAGTTATACTATTATAAACCAGTCAACATTGATTTATCCTGTTGGAACTTTTACACTTTGGATATTTAAAATTTTGTTTTAGTTAATAATCATTTTGAAATATTTCTTTTAATCAAATGATATTTAAAAACAGTTATACTATTATAAACCTAGTTGACTGTGACCTAACTGGGAAAGAAAATAATTTGTTACCTACCTAAATGATATGAGGTAATTGGTTTTGATAGTAGTTAATTACACCTTTTAAAAACAAAACAAAAGCAAGGGTACCTATAGAGAAATAGGTAACCTCTACTTGGACCTCTAATTCGACTGAGTAAAAGCAAGTATTCTTTGTGTGGTCCGGTCTATGTGACTTCCACAGACCAAAGCCCGATCCTGTGGGCCCTATGTTACGTACGGAAAGCAACAATTATCCATTTTAACTTACCATCATATAATTATACAGGGTTATTTCTAAAAGATGGTTGTCACATACAACTTTAGACAAAGGTAAAGCTTATATATTTATTTTATTTTTAAAAAAAAGGTAGATAGATTATTATTTATTAAGATAAATGGTTAATGTGTAGTGGTGGAGAAGGGAAGTAGCAAGTATAATTAAAGAAACTGACAAATGGTCCAAAACAATATCCTAATGATAGAATGAAGGTAAAATTTGATTCTTGAAATGGCAAGATGCTAGTTAGCATGAAAAACGTACAGGCTGTGAAAGCATATGAGTTGATATGTTCAGAAAGAGAAGATAATCATTTATGTGACTGGACATTAGCATGTGGGTGTCTGTCTATGTGCATGTGTACAATCATGATGATGACAAGGTATTAATGAATGTTTTCACATTCACACTCACACTCCATAAACAAATTACCTGCTATCTTTTTCTGAATTACTAGATTCCAACCAAAACCGATCTTGATGAGATGAGACAACATTACAACCATTAACAGGAGGTCTGGATGAATTCATCATCGGTTTGGTGGATATTCATAGTGGTGGTGTATTGGGTGTTAAGTTTACTTCCACATGCTTTCTTGAACGATTTCTGCCTCTATGCATGTGCCTTTCACAGTATTTTGAATCGGGATAAGCCTCTTTATAGCATCTCCATTTCTTTCCATCTCTTCTTCTGCATCTCCCTGGTTCTGGATCTATTTTCATCCCAAATCCCATGTGGAAACAATTCCTTACAACTCCAACTGTAGATTTGATATACATATATGTTCATCAATCACCTTTTAAAAAAATGTTTTAGTTTGGTTCATTGGTCTCTATTTTGACAAAGTGAAAAAGAGTTTTGTTTTTTTCTTATAGGAAGTACTTCAAACAGTTGGCATGCATATCCATGTTCAAAAACTTTCTTTCGAAACTATTTTCGAGTTGAGATATACTATTTTTTGTTTTGACAAGTAAAAAAGACAGCTTTTTCTTGTAGAAAATACTTCAAACAGTTGGTATGCATACCCTGTTCGACAAGCACCTATGATCCGAGGTAAAAAACTAGCATGAAAAACATATAATTAGACAATGAGCATTCATATTACAAATAAGAACATAACTCATAAGTATATAGGTGTACAACAAATAAAGAAACTAAACAAAGTGTAAACAAATCTGGAAAAAAAACCTATGAAGCTGATATGGAGAGAAGGAGAGTGCAGGAAAACTTTCGTTTATCACATTAATTGGCATCAAACTAAAATAAATCTCAGTAATACTTTAAACAGGGATGTAGAATAGAAAACTAAAAGAAATCGAAGTGGAATTGTGGTATAGCTAGGCAATTGAAGGAATTGTAAAAATAGGAGTATACGAATCTAGAATATATAATCAATTGAATCTATTGCAAGTATTATTCGAAGCATCAAATTCAGAAAAGAAATCAAAGAGGTTGTCAAGCACAGTTTTTTGTTTGATTGATGTTTTCCCGCCAATCTCCAAATCGGCGATCCAAACTCCAAATTGGTGAGCCCAAATGCAAAATTGGAGATCCCAATCAGGAATTGGATCAATTCCGAGCAGTAAAAACATGTTCCATGTCACACCCCGAAAACCGAAGGCGGAAACATTTCCGGGGTTGACTCCATGTTGAGTATCAATTTCAATGTACATAGTAAGTAAAGTAGAACAACCATTACATTACATATAAAAGTTTTACAGTTGTTTTCAAAAGTAAAGTTGTACAGTTGTGATAGATAGTATATATATATGAACAAAATGAAACAGATCTTCTGAGCACTTCAACTTTGAGCAAAAAGGATCTTCGGTACCTGTTCTAACGTTGACCTGAGAACACAAGCGGTTTTGAAAATCAGCATAACGCTGGTGAGTTCATAAGTAGTATTGTTTTGTGAGAATGTCCATGTTTCAATTATGTTTCTAAAAAGGTTATACACCAAGAAAATCCCACATTTTCTTAAAAGTTGGTTGTTGTTTCACAAAAGTAAAGTAAAGTTTGGTTGTCCAATTCGTTAAACTATTCTGTTTACGTACCAGTGTATTCCCTGGAAAGTCCCCATACTTTCCTGTATGTTGGTTTTCAATATGAAAGATGTATTCTGTTAGACCTGATTATGTACAAGGTTTCCCAGGAAGGTCCCATACCTTCCTGAATGTTAGTTATCATTGTAAAAGATGTATCCGTGTTATGTTCAATGTTTTCCCCCAGGAAAGTCCCATACTTTCCTGATTGTTGGTTACCTTATGTAAAAGATGTAAAGATGTAAACCGAAACCTGGTTATCTGTAAAATGTAATAAGTGATTCATTATTACTATAAGTAAATCTCTGTTATCCTAATTGCGAGTTCCATAACCATACTAGAGACTGAACCTGTGGCGATAAGTAGTCCACGACCTTATGACTTTCGTCACCCTTGAACCATTTCGGTTCGGTTGTAGCTAGCAGCCAGGTGTGGGGTAGTCAGCCCCGTATAGATCTATACACTCAAGTCACGCTCTATAAATCCCAGAGATTCTGGTTACGGGTGTAGTCCTCCACTCGCGTATCTCTATGGAGTGTTCCCCGAGGACGTGTCTCCAATCATACAGGAATAACAAACTTACTAGTAATAATATGATAATCCTCCATTCGCGTATCTATGTGGAATGTTACCGAGGACTATACGGTGTACAAATTATATTGTTCATGTGTTCTAATGTCATGCTTTTAACTGATAAAATGTGGAAAAAAATATTTGTGAAATATATAAAACATAACAGCTTATAAAACCTATTTCACAAATAAATGTTACGTGATCTGCATGTCTTACTGGTTATCAGATGTGTATATCAGTATTAAAAAGCATATGAAATGTGAAACACACACATGAAAATACGTCTTGTGTACAAGAAAACCCTTGTACTTTGCTTGTGTCCCCCCCCCCCCCTTGAAAACAGTGAAAAACAATGAAAAAGGGTAGGGGTATGAACTCACCAGGTTTGGTATGTCCCTATGTAAAATGTAATAATGTCCATATGTAATAATGTCTAAGCGTGGGTTCGGGGCTTGATTACTCGCGATGTCCCTATGTAAAATGTAATAATGTCCATATATAACTAATTAGATTTACAATTACTAATTATATGGAACATTACACTCCAACGAGGTTAAACACCTCAATACGAGCGTTTGGAGCGACCCGGGTGACATCTTCGGACGTAATTCGGCTCTAGGGACTTGGGACTTGAGTTTACTCTCCAAAAGTAAACATATAAAGGAGTTTACAGCCACAAAACACACACACACACATGAGTTTACGGCCGTAAACTCATGTTGGTGTGATTTTGAGAGTTTAATGGCTTGAATGGACTTAGGGATTGTTGGAATGGACTTCTAGAATGCCTTGGATTAATTTGTTTGGATTTATAACATTTAAAAAGGGAGTTTAAGGCTGTAAAGTTAGAGTTTACGGCCGTAAACTCACCCATGGTCAAGAAAAATTTGTTTAAGGCACAAGGAGCAATCACATGTCATTCTAACTAATTTTCTAAGGCTTGGTATCAATTTTTGGCTTCAATTAACACCTTTATATGGGTTTACGGCCCAGACACATACTCTCTGGTCGTAAACTCTAATATGGTTAAGGAAAATTAGTTTTTGATGCTTAAAACACTCATATGTAATTCTAGGAATTTTTTCAGAGCCTTAAAGGTGCATTTTGGGCATTTTTAGCATGATTATATGAGTTTACGGCCAAAGGCTATGTGCTTAGGCCGTAAACTCCAATATGTAAGGCATTTGATGTGTTTAAGGTCTCCAAACCATTTTTAGATGATTCTAGGATTTACCACAAGGCTGTTGGTTAAGTTACAAGGCATTTGGACATGTTTAAAGGCTCTTAATCCCCATTTTAGAGGAGTTTACGGCCCAAGAAAGAGCCTTGGCCGTAAACTCTCTTTTGTCCCATATAATTCATGATTTATATGTTTCAACTCCCAATTAATAAGTCTTAACGTCGTATCTAAGTCCCATATATGATTTGGAAGGGTTAAATGGCTCAAAAACCCTCATTTGTAGGTGTTTACGGCCCAAGCTTGATCCTTGGCCATAAACTCATGTTCTAGGTCCTAAAACATAGATTATACTCACATTTGAAGGCTAAAGAGGTTGTATAGCATGCTAGGGAAGTTACCTCAAAGATTTGAAGCCTTAAACTTGAGATTTGGACCTTTAATTCTAGTTTGAGGAGAGAGGTTGGAAATGTTTATGTAAGAAATGGCCAAAAGCTTCAAATGGAAGCTTTGAATCACGTATATAGTGCTCGAAAATTGGACTCGATGGAATTCTACCCGATACCGGCGTTAAGTGGGGCTTTTGGTCGTACCCGACCAAATTGTCGTGACCCGATATGGTCGATTCTAGAATTATTCTGATAGTTATAATGGGGTGTTAAAATGATTTCTAATGGCATTAAGACACCCATTAAGTCATTTTAGATCAATATAAGTTAATGACTTAATAAAATGGCGAAATCAGAAACGAATTTGGAAACGATGTTTGGTTGATCAAATTGGATTACAAGTTGTGTTACAAGAAGTGATATGAAATTTTGGGTTGTTACATTATCCCCCCGTTAGAGGGAATTTCGTCCCAAAATTCAAGACAAAATACAAGACAAATACAAATCATGGATCTAGAAAGAGTTGTGGATACTTCTGTTTCATCGAGTTTTCCCGCTCCCAAGTGAACTCCGGTCCTCGCTTGGCATTCCAGCGAACCTTCACTAACGGGATGCGACTTTGTTTCGTACGTTTGACTTCTCGATCCATGATTTCGATCGGTTCCTCCACGAAGTTGAGGTTTCATCGATCTGAATCTCATCTAACGGAATCACTAGGGTTTCATCAGATAGGCACTTCTTGAGATTTGAAACATGGAAGACAGGATGGATGTTACTGAGCTCGTGAGGTAAACGAAGTTTATAGGCTACCGGACCAATCCTGGCGAGAATCTCAAAAGGTGCAATGTACCTCGCATTAAGTTTCCCACGCTTACCAAAGCGTACAATGCCTTTCCAGGGCGAGACCTTCAACAGGAGACGGTCTCCAACCTGGAATTCCAGTGGTTTCCAATGGTTATCAGCGTAACTCTTCTGGCGATCACGTGAAGCTTTCAATCGTTCTCAAATTTGGATGATCTTCTCGGTGGTTTCATGGATGATCTTAGGACCAGTGAGCGCACTGTCAGGGACTCGACTCTTGGCTAGCTGTGTATCTCCCACCTCGGCGCAGCACAGAGGGGATCTCCACTTACGACCGTATAGGGCTTCGAACGGGGCAACCCCAATGCTGGTGTGATAACTGTTGTTGTATGAGAATTCGATCAAAGGTAGATGTGCGTCCCACGACTTTCCAAAGTCAATGACACATGCCCTAAGCATGTCTTCCAGAGTTTGGATTGTTCTCTCACTCTGTCCATCTGTCTGAGGATGATATGCCGTGCTCATATCCAGTTGGGTTCCAAGAGCTTTCTGAAGAGACTGCCAAAATCGGGGGGTAAACATGCTATCTCGATCAGAAATAATGGACGCAGGTATACCGTGCAGTCGGACTACCTATTGGATGTAAATCCGAGTGAGTCTTTCCATCTTGTATGATTCTTTGATCGGAACGAAGTGAGCGGACTTTGTCAAACGATCGATGATGATCCAAATGGTATCATACCCACTCGAGCACTTGGGTAGTATGGTGATGAAATCCATGGTGATCATCTCCCATTTCCATTCAGGTATCTCGGGTTGCTGGAGCAGACCCGATGGTTTCTGGTGCTCAACTTTTACTTTGGCGCAAGTCAGACACTTGCCCACGAACGTAGCTATTTCAGCCTTCATGCTTGGCCACCAGTATTGTTTCTTGAGATTTAAGTACATCTTGTCGGAACTCGGGTGAACAGAGTATCTGGTTCTGTGTGCTTCCTCCATGACTATCTCTCTGAATCCTCCGAACTTGGGAATCCAGATCCGATCCATGAAACAATGGACTCTGTCACCTCTGATCTCAAGTTTCTTTTCCATTCCTCTCAAAGCTTCGGTCGATATGTTCTCGGGTTTGAGGGCTTCTAATTGAGCTTCTTGGATTTGCATGGGTAAATTGGAATGGATGGTCATCGTCTGGTTCTTCACCTTGCGGCTTGCACTCTCCTTTCTGCTAAGAGCATCTGCTACCACATTGGCCTTGCCGGGATGGTAGCGTATTTCACACTCGTAATCACTGAGCAGTTCTACCCATCGTCTCTGTCTCATGTTCAAGTCTTTCTGATCAAAGATGTGTTGCAGGCTCTTGGGATCAGTGAAGATCGTGCACTTGGTTCCATAGAGATAATGTCTCCAAATCTTCAACGCAAAGACCACGGCTCCTAGCTCCAAGTCATGTGTGGTATAGTTGACCTCGTGTGCTTTCAACTGTCTAGAAGCATAGGCAATTACTTTTCCCCTTTGCATAAGCACACAGCCTAAGCCTTGATTAGACGCGTCGCAGTAGACAACGAAGTCCTCTGTCCCTTTGGGTAGGGACAGAACAGGCGCGCTGCACAAGGCTTTCTTCAGCTTCTAAAATGTAGTTTCTTGTTTATCACTCCGACAAAAGGGTACACCTTTCTGTGTTAGAGTGGTTAGAGGTTTGGCGATTCTGGAAAAGTTTTGGATGAATCTTCGATAATAGCCAGCTAGACCCAAAAATTGCCGGATTTCTGTGGGTGTCTTCGGTGCTGACCAATTCTCTATCGCCTTAATCTTGGAAGGATCTACGTGAATACCCTCCTCGCTTACCACATGACCGAGGAAAGTTACCTTCCAAATCCAGAACTCGCACTTGGAAAATTTCGCGTACAACTTCTTGGATCGTAAGGTCTCCAACACTAGCCTCAAGTGTTGTTTGTGGTCTTCTTCGCTTCGGGAAAAGATGAGTATGTCATCGATGAACACAATGACAAACTTATCCAGATAAGGACGACACACCCGGTTCATCAGGTCCATGAACATTGCCGGTGTGTTGGTTAGACCTGAAAGCTGTTTTGGACACATCACTTTCATGAACTCGTAGCTGATGGTACCCTGATCGAAGGTCTATCTTGGAGAAATAATTGGCTCCCTGGAGTTGATCGAAGAGGTCATCTATTCGCGGAAGAGGATATCGGTTTTTGACAGTCAGCTTGTTCAGCTCGTGATAATCGATACACATCCGAAAGGATCCATCTTTCTTCTTGACAAACAGAATCAGAGCTCCCCAGGGTGAGGAACTCGGTCTAATGAATCCTTTACTGAGTAACTCATTGAGTTGACTGGATAACTCCTGCATCTCTGCTGGAGCTAAGCGATACGGAGACTTCGCTACGGGATTAGCTCCAGGAATTAGGTCAATACGGAACTCGACCTGACGCTCGGGAGGGATTCCTGGAAGCTCTTCGGGAAACACATCAGGAAAGTTACAGACTTCGGGGATGCTCGTGAGGTCTTTAACTTCCTGTTTCTCATTGATTACATGGGCCAAGAATGCAATACACTCCTTTCGCAGGAGTTTCTGAGCTTTGATGCAGGAAATGATACGAAGGTTGGAACTGAGTTTATCACCATAGATTACTAGAGTTTGATCCGAAGGAAGGTTGAGACGAATGGATTTTTCGAAACAAAGGATATCTGCATGATTGGGACTCAACCAATTCATTCCAATGATGACATCAAAGCTCTTTATGGATACTGGCGTAAGATCTATAGGAAACGAATGGTCACTTAGGGTAAGGGTACTACCTACGAACACCTCACTAGTACTTTCCTTTTCTCCGTTTGCCATCTCGACGGTAAATGTTTCAGTTAAAGGTTGGTAATTATGTTTTAGGTTACGTTTGAATGCATGACTAATAAAGCTCCTCTCAGCACCCGAATCGAAAAGAATATTAGCATATGAGTTGTCGAGAAGGAACGTTCCCGAGACAGCAGTGGGATCAGCGACCGCTTCCTCCCGTCCTATGGCGAGGACCCTTCCGGTGTTATCAGCAGTAGACTTTTTGGGGCAGTTTCTTTTAAAATGCCCAACTTCACCACAGTTGTAACAGGCTTGACCGACGCCTGTTCCAGAGGATTGATTGGTCGATTGAGCCGGAGCTTTGTAGAATCGGACCGTATGCCCCTTCTTACCACAGTTGGTACAGGAAAGTTCTCGACATGGACCAGGGTTGTGGTGATACTTGCACTTGTCACAGAGAGGGAGATTACCAACATACCGGCTGGTAGGAGTTGGAGTTGTGGATCCCGCGACAGAAGCAGCAGCAACAGGAGTAGTAGCAGCATGGACTGCTACTGTTTGCTGTCTTTTGGAGGATCCTTGAGAAGATTGATCCTTCTTCTTCTTCCAGAATTTTATTTTCTCACCACTGCTTTTAGCCGAATCAGGGGCAGTGGTGGCTTCCTCGACACCATCACTGTGGTCAATTATGGCTTGGGCTAAAGTCTTAGCACTATCATATGTGTCCGCGCGAGCAGCTAAGACATGACTTTTTGTTGGATTGGTTAACCCCCGAATAAACCTCTCGATCTTTTTGCTTTAAGGAGTGACCAAACCAGGACAGAGAAGGGCAAGATCATCAAATCGGGAAGTGTATGCAGCAATGTCGGAACCTTTCATCTTCAGGTTCCAGAGCTCGTGCTCTAGCTTTTGCATTTCACCACGAGGACAGTATTCGGCAAGGAGGAGTTCTTTCATGGTGTTCCAGCCCATGGCATTAGCTACAGGTAGGGTCAAGGATTTGACTCGGCTATTCCACCAAGTCAAGGCTTTATTACTAAAGGTACAGGCTGCAAATTTGACCTTATCGGACTCAGCACAGGCACAGATTTCGAAAATGGATTCGATTTTCTCGAACCATCGGGATAAGGAAATAACACCTCCAGTGCCATCAAAGGATGTTGGTTTTGCATTCATGAAGTCCTTATAGGAACTTCGATGTCCCTGATTGCCTTCTTGATCTTGAGTACCACCTCCTGAACCACCGGAACCACCGTTGTTCAATTGGGACATGGCAGCTGCCACCGCGGCGGTAACAGCTGTCTGAAATAACACGTGATCAATTTCAGGAGGAGGTGTGGCGGAGGGTTGTTGGTCTTTGAGCTGGGTCTCTTTCTGGGAGGCATCTTGATCTAATAATGATCAAGAAATAGAGGATGATAAGTTCTCTGAATTGAATTGAGAGATATGATAGATATTTATTCCAATTAAGCGATAAAACAGGAAAGAGTTATTGAAGCAGGTAAAGTATCGCTAACGGAATGATCGGGGGTCCATACGTGAACGAGGATTCTACAAAGAATTGATTCGAGAAATACTCCCATAGTATTTCATGATTCGCTACAACACAAGCTCGATCTTTGTGGTGTTTAGGGTAAGTTTTAGGCATGCTGCATACCACAGTCACTCCCAAGCACATGTTGGCCGTGTCTAGAATGAATATTTGGCCAGGCTATATTGATCCTAGACACGACTACATAACTGCTCAGGTTTAACGGCAGTACACAACACCCATTTACTTATGTTTGGTTCTACCTATAGTCACGGATCTCGACGATTCGGTATACTTATATACTTTTGAAAATACCTATAGTTTGAACGTACTTTTATTTCAGAGCACTTTGGCCCTTTAGTGTTTATAGTTCTATCCCATGTAAGGTTTGGTATACTTCATTCACTATAAACAAGGGCTCTGATACCAATCTGTCACACCCCAAAAACCGAAGGCGGAAACATTTCCGGGGTTGACTCCACGTTGAGTATCAATTCCAATGTACATAGTAAGTAAAGTAGAACAACCATTACATTACATATAAACGTTTTACAGTTGTTTTCAAAAGTAAAGTTGTACAGTTGTGATACATAGTATATATATATGAACAAAATGAAATGGGTCTTCTGAGCACTTCAACTTCGAGCAAAAAGGATCTTCGGTACCTGTTCTAACGTTGACCTGAGAACACAAGCGGTTTTGAAAATCAGCATAATGCTGGTGAGTTCATAAGTAGTATTGTTTTGTGAAAATGTCCATGTTTCCATTCTGTTTTTGAAAAGGTTATACACCAAGAAAATCCCACATTTTCTTAAAAGTTGGTTGTTGTTTCACAAAAGTAAAGTAAAGTTTGGTTGTCCAATTCGTTAAACTATTCTGTTTACGTACCAGTGTATTCCCTGGAAAGTCCCCATACTTTCCTGTATGTTGGTTTTCCCAGGAAGGTCCCATACCTTCTTGAATGTTAGTTATCATTGTAAAAGATGTATTCGTGTTATGTTCAATGTTTTTTCCCCAAGAAAGTCCCATATTTTCCTGATTGTTGGTTACCTTATGTAAAAGATGGAAAGATGTAAACCGAAACCTGGTTATCTGTAAAATGTAATAAGTGATTCATTATTACTATAAGTAAATCTCTGTTATCCTAATTGCGAGTTCCATAACCATACTAGAGACTGAACCTGTGGCGATAAGTAGTCCACGACCTTATGACTTTCGTCACCCTTGAACCATTTCGGTTCGGCTGTAGCTAGCAGCCAGCTGTGGGGTAGTCAACCCCGTATAGATCTATACACTCAAGTCACGCTCTCTAAATCCCAGAGATTCTGGTTACGGGTGTAGTCCTCCACTCGCGTATCTCTGTGGAGTGTTCGCCGAGGACGTGTCTCCAATCATACAGGAATAACAAACTTACTAGTAATAATATGATAATCCTCCATTCGCGTATCTATGTGGAATGTTACCGAGTACAATACGGCGTACACATTATATTATTCATGTGTTCTAAAGTCATGCTTTTAACTGATAAAATGTGGAAAAAAATATTTGTGAAATATATAAAACATAACAGTTTATAAAACCTATTTCACAAATAAATGTTACGTGATCTGCATGTCTTACTGGTTATTAGTTGTGTATATCAGTATTAAAAAGCATATGAAATGTGAAACACACACATGAAAATAAGTTTTGAGTACAAGAAAACCCTTGTACTTTGCCTGTGTTCCCCCCCCCCCCTTGAAAACAATGAAAAACAATGAAAAAGAGTAGGGGTATGAACTCACCAGACTCAGAATCGCAACTGTTTCAGATACTAAGCGTGGGTTCGGGGCTTGATTACTCGCGATGTCCCTATGTAAAATGTAATAATGTCCATATATAACTAATTAGATTTACAATTACTAGTTATATGGAACATTACACTCCAACGAGGTTAAACACCTCAATACGAGCGTTTGGAGCGACCCGGGTGACATCTTCGGACGTAATACGGCTCTAGGGACTTGGGATTTGAGTTTACTCTCCAAAACTAAACATATAAAGGAGTTTACAGCCACAAAACACACACACACACACATGAGTTTACGGCCGTAAACTCATGTTGGTGTGATTTTGAGACTTTAATGGCTTGAATGGACTTAGGGATTGTTGGAATGGACTTCTAGAATGCCTTGGATTAATTTGTTTGGATTTATAACATTTAAAAAGGGAGTTTAAGGCTGTAAAGTTAGAGTTTACGGCCGTAAACTCACCCATGGTCAAGAAAAATTTGTTTAAGGCACAAGGAGCAGTCACATGTCATTCTAACTAATTTTCTAAGGCTTGGTATCAATTTTTGGCTTCAATTAACACCTTTATATGGTTTTACGTCCCAGACACATACTCTCTGGCCGTAAACTCTAATATGGTTAAGGAAAATTAGTTTTTGATGCTTAAAACACTCATATGTAATTCTAGGAATTTTTCCAAGCCTTAAAGGTGCATTTGGGGCATTTTTAGCATGATTATATGAGTTTACGGTCAAAGGCTATGTGCTTAGGCTGTAAACTCCAATATGTAAGGCATTTGATGTGTTTAAGGTCTCCAAACCATTTTTAGGTTATTCTAGGATTTACCACAAGGCTATTGGTTAAGTTACAAGGCATTTGGACATGTTTAAAGGCTCTTAATCCCCATTTTAGAGGAGTTTACGGCCCAAGAAGGAGCCTTGGCCGTAAACTCTCTTTTGTCCCATATAATTCATGATTTAGATGTTTTAAGTCCCAATTAATAAGTCTTAAGGTCGTATCTAAGTCCCATATATGATTTGGAAGGGTTACATGGCTCAAAAACCCTCATTTTTAGGTGTTTACGGCCCAAGCTTGATCCTTGGCTGTAAAATCATGTTCTAGGTCCTAAAACATAGATTATACTCACATTTGAAGGCTAAAGAGGTTGTATAGCATGCTAGGGAAGTTACCTCAAAGATTTGAATCCTTAAACTTGAGATTTGGACCTTTAATTCTAGTTTGAGGAGAGAGGTTGGAAATGTTTATGTAAGAAATGGCCAAAAGCTTCAAATGGAAGCTTTGAATCACTTATATAGTGCTCGGGAATTGGACACGGTGGAATTCTACTCGATACCGGCGTTAAGTGGGGCTTTTGGTCGTACCCGACCAAATTGTCGTGTCCCGATATGGTCGATTCTAGAATTATTCCGATAGTTATACTGGGGTGTTAAAATGATTTCTAATGGCATTAAGACACCCATTAAGTCATTTTAGAATAATATAAGTTAATGACTTAATAAAATGGGGAAATCGGAAACGAATTTGGAAACGACGTTTGGTTGATCAAATTGGATTACAAGTTGCGTTACAAGAAGTGATATGAAATTTCGGGTTGTTACATTCCAGCAAGCAATTTTTCTAGTTTATAAAAAAAATCAATTTATACAAGAATTAAAAAAAAAAAAAAAAAACTCTTCAGATCGCTACGTCGCTATAAACCCCATAGCGACACATCGTCGCCTGGCCTTGCTAATCGCTATGATCGCTATTGATAACACTGCTTGGACCTCTAATTCGAATCAGTAAAAGCAAGGAAGAACCCAAACTTCTCATGAAAACCTATTTTCAATTCCACTTCATCCATTCTATCAATTTGTGAGCAAATAAATTCAAAAACTAAGGAAACTAGAACAGCTGGACCTCTAATTTATGGAATCAATTAATGTTCCTCAATAGAGAAACATCATTCAGCAGAAAATGTATAAAAGAAAAGGGAGAATGGAGAATAAATACCATCATCCAACCTTTTCACCAACTCAGCATGCGTCTCCCCTAATGAAACTTTTTGTTCCTCTATTGTCATTTTTGCTTGTGGACACTCAGAAATAACCTGTAGCAAGAATTCAGATAATTGTATAAAGATAATAAAACTTGTCACATTCAAGTCAATGTTGCATCAAAAACTTGTTTAAGTTTGTAGATTGGCATACCTCCCCATACATGCTTTAAATGAAGAGACAACATGCTTCTCAGTTTCTCCCAACCATAATTGTAGTGTTCGCATATGTGAAATTAATAATACTAATCATAAAATTCATAAAGATACAAATGTTGTTGACTTTGAGAATTGAGATATAAGGATTAGGTTGATAACAAAATTTGTAGCATACCAGAACTTTCCAGTGGCTGCAATGAATTTTAATATGCTCCTTATTTACTCTCCCTCTTCAGCAGTCTCTTGCCTCATTTCTATAACCCTGGGGTTTAAAATTCTAAGGCTTATAAGTTGTTTACCACAGTTATAATGTTATCATAAAAAAAGTAATAAAACACTCACTGATGAAGATTTAAATTTAAAACATACTATTAAATAAACAGAAACAAAAAATATTTACCGAATTCTTCTATCATCCATTCTACTATCAAGATTTTCCCAAATTTCATCAGTGATTTGGAGATTTAAATTCTCTTCTGAATTTTTTAGATACCTACACTCTTCTTTCACAAACCTACAAAAACATTATAGATATATATATATATATATATATATATATATATATATATATATATATATATATTATACCTTTTATTGTTATTAAAAATTGATTTGCTATCATGTAGTCCAAGAAAGCTCAACTAAATCATGGTCATCTATCTATAAATAAGTGCAACTGAATCATGGTCATCCTTGAAAGCTCACAATCCAAGGATAAAATGTTAAATAAATGGAAATATGTAAAGTGATAAATATGTAATTTTGTTAGAGGAGATTGTGTAGTTTACCTTGAAGGGTAGTAGACTATAACATCTTGCATACCGAAAACAAAAAAATTACATGAAATGTCTCAGATTATAAAATATATATAAAAAATAATAAATGGAAAAATGTACCAGTCATCTAATATTTCTGTAATAGGCTCCTCATAAGCTGAATGCTAATAAAGGTGAAATGAAAAGAAATATATAAATATATAATGTTAGTTTTATATAAAAGGATTGAAAAGTTATAAGTGGTTTAATAATTCAGCATGTTGGTTATTTATCAACTATGTGTGCATAAACAGGGGTAAAAAGGTCATTTGATCATGAAAAGAGAATGGGAATGACGTACACCTTTAGGTCGTGATTTTCTTGAAGGTGGGTTGTGAGTGTGAGGAGCACGTGACACCCTACCTTTGCATTCCTCCTGTCAAAATGATCAAACTCATGTCTTGCAGCATCTACACAGATTTCAACAGCCTCAGGCAACGATGTTTTTATCAGCCTCAAATTTTCATCAACCTGGAATGGAATAAATTGATATTGGAAGTTAGAAGGAAAGAAAGAAATGTAAAGTCTAATTCAAAGATCAAAGTGACACCCTACCTTTGCATTCCTCCTGTCAAAATGATCCAAAGCATCATACAATAAAGTTGTTGGTTCAGTGCTCCGAATCTTAAAGATAGATTTGGTAGAAGTTGGGACCCATTGAAGAAACTCCATGTTTAAGTTAGACAATATCCTATCTCCATCACACTCTGGGATAAGGATAATGGGTTCATCATAAAGATAGCAAACTGGATCTCCATAAGGGCCCACCATCAGAAGCATATCATCCTAATACAACAATACACTGTCCATTCCACACCAAACAAGTTGCTCTGGAGCTAGCGTAGACTATAAATAACAAGATGTTAATGGCATCACATACATAATACAAGAAAAATATGGTTTTTTGTATCAACAATAGTGTCATAAAACCAACCTCACAACTGTACTCAAAGATGATGGTTGAGAAGTCAGTGGGCATCACAAGAAGCTGACCATCATGAGTAAATGATGCCATTAACTTGCCATTATTTGAGATAACCATCTTCTGCAGAGTTCCTAATCTATCACCAACAGTTTGAACTCCATTTTCTTCTACCAACAACACATGATCACCAACTCCGAGCAACACCTTTACATTCCCAAACATGGTATACTGGGGCTCAATCACCGCCATACAAAGGGATACTCTTGAGTTTTAAGCAATGATAAACCATTAAACGTTGTAGAACTGGTAAGTTATCCCTCCAACATACCCATTCCCTTAGTTGTAACAACTGCAGTTTCAATACCTTGAGTCGCATAAAATCTACATCGCCTCTTCTTATCCATCCAATGAAGTGAACATAAATTAAAACCCCAAAGCTTCCCCTGCTATTGAAAAGAGCAAAAGAATTGATAATTTCAGGAAAAATAACCACAGATGTGAATCACTTGTGATGTAGAAGCACACCTTGATCCATGTCTTCGCCTCTTCTTATCCATCCAATGGATTCTCTTGAAGCTTCAATTTCACAGGCGATCGGGAACCATCATCATCAAATAATGATAACATGGACATATCGAGGTTTTAAATAGAGCTAATCGGGAACCATCGAAGCTTCGTATGTGAGGTTTAACAGAAGATGTCGGTTTATTGTTGATGATGTTTTGGATTTCTCTAGGGTTTTTTTGAGCTAATCGGATGAATTAAACCCCTGAACCATATTTGAGCTAATCGGAAGAAGAGCAAACCATTTCTCCTCTATAGCTTCATTCCTAGATTTAGGTTTCATGGTAGGCTGGGCTGCTTTCTGTTTCTTTAGCATCAAGCTCTGATTGTACATAACCCATAGTCTGACCTGATATTAGGGCTTTTAGACTCCAAAAAGTTATTGTTGGAAATAATAAGATTAACCCTCGATATGATATTTTTCCTTTAATCAGGGTGGTTTATCCCTAATATAAGGAGAGTTTTTAGGGTTTGGTGGTGGCAATGGAATGCCTTAGGGTTTGTAGAGAGAAGGGGGAGAGAATGAAAGGAGATCTACACAAGAGAGAGGAAAGCGGGGTACTTCAAAATTTTAGAAATTTTAAGGATTTCATTTCCCCATTTAAAAACGCGTGTTTAATTAAAAAATTGTAAAGCGTCATTTGCAGAGGGCACACATTTAAGATAAGCACCCTCCGTCATTGTAATTTATTTTTTATTGGACACTAATTTTAGGGTAAGCAAAAATGCGCGTCCTAAATTCTTCAAATTTTTAAAGATCTGACATTATTTTTAGGGCACGCCCTGTTGCGTATCATTAATCAGTGCGTGTCGTAAAAAGTGTGTCATTAAAGGGCTATTTTCTAGTAGTGTATCTTGTAAAGCCATTCAATTCAATCAAAGTCAAATTTGTTTCTGCTATCTTTTTGCATTATTAAGGGTTTGTTTGAGTGTTCTAAGCCTAGTACATTCAAGGATTGAGTGTTAAGAAGTATCTGCTAGAGTTCATTGTGCAACATTCAATCCGGAAAACTCTAACACTTGGAGTTACGGACGTAAACTAGAGCTTACGGCCGTAAGCTCTAGTCTAGACGTGAACTCCTTCCATAAGGATGATAATGCTTCATTTTTCTTGACTTATCACACTTCCAACTCAAGAACACTCATATCTCTCTCAAGTATCATCAAGAACACTTGTATTTCTCGTCAAATTTGTAAGTAATTCTTCCTATATTAGTTGATATCCTTCTTAATCTAGTAAAACCCCATGATTTCATCCACAAATTCATCTCTTTTTGGGGTTAGATCTTCAAGAACACCAAGAACACACACTAGTTCTTTGGGACATAATCACATCTTCAACCTTCAAAATGTAAGTATCCTTTCTATATACTAGTTATCCATTAGAAGCTCTTGAAACACGTTCGAGAATTGACCATTTTAGATTGAGCATCAGGAGTTTACGGCCATAACATCTCCCTTGGCCGTAAACCCTTCTCATGATCTTCATGGGCCGTAAATGGCTGTGGACATCAAGGCCGTAAACATCAATGGCCATGAACACATGGCCGTAAACACACCATTGTGTGGCCATAAACTCCCTTAAATCAATCATGTGTGATTGATAAACTCCATTATGAGTGATTCCTAGTCCTTAGCGGTGTTTCCAATACATCATTAGTTGTTATACACTAATTGTATGCTTATATATGTGATTATATGTCTAATAGGATCAATTTATGCTTCGTGACTCCTTTTGTGAGCTTAAGCACCCTATATATATATATATATATATATATATATATATATATATATATATATGTATATATATATATATATATATATTCCATTTGAGTCACTCACTATAGGTGAGTTCATACCCATAAACTTATCTTTTAAATGTATAGTTATAGTAGCAATCACATGTGATTTATAACTATAAAACAAGAGGATTTCTTATACTTCAAAACTATGTGATCAAACAAACTATTTCAAATCAGTTTATAAACTTCTTTTATATCCAATCATATATGTCTATCTATTTACGTATAAGTATGATTTAATGGACTTAGGACTATTGCTAGATACCTTGACTCCTATTTGTAAGGGTCGAAGAACTGTTGTAATATGTCGAAGACTTAAGTTTATTTTAAAAGGCATTTTTGTAACAAAGTATACTGTTTTAGTCCTTGTAATTTTTTGTATGCTTTCATGTTTCCTCTAAATAGGGACATTACTTAGAGTTAGATAAGAGGATTTATATGAACTTGTCTATTTTCTCTCTATAACATTTGAAAGCATAATAGAGCTGAAACCAAATCATATTTACATCTCGTGTTAAAACTACATTTTGATTAGTCTGATTTGTTACATTCTGATTTGTGTGATCATGTTTCCTCAGTGTTGCAGTGTTGGATTGGACAAAGGTAGAATGGAGTTTTATGCGACGGTAGCTGGATTGTACTATGATATCTCTGTGGATTACTCTACACAGTTGTGGAAGGAATTTCAGAAGAGTGTTGAAAACACAAATTGTGACAACCCGATATTTCGAGGCAATATGATGGAACGCAAGTCAAATTTAGGTCAAAATTTAACTTTCCTAAAAACTTATTTGGGTTAAATAAAGTAGTAGGAATCGTATCAAGGTTTTCATACATATAAAGAACCCTAAAATCCGAGTTATAACGAAGAAGTTATGACCAACCGAAGATTCTCGGCAAAACCGAAAACACCGATAGATGTAAAACACGAAGTTTCAATACAATAATTTTTAGCCTTAGGTATCTAAATGAAAGTTTTAGATATCCCAAAACCGTAAGCATAAATAAAAAGAATCCCAAATCTGACTTCATATGAGGAAGTTATGATTTTTCGAAGTTTCAGACATAGTAGTAGACAGCTAAAAACTCGAAATTGAGATCGAGCGGAATTTTGCCAACATGACCTAAACGAGAATCGAAGATCTCATCAATGGTATTACAACGGTAAAAAGTCTGGCGAAAACGAACGTCAGATGAAGAAGTTATGGAACTTTAACGGACTTTTCGATCCCGACCTATTAAAAATATAATATTAAAAATAAAGTCAAAATTTGCCGACGAAGTCTAAACGAAAGTTGTAGATCGTAGTCTCACCTACGCGTGGATATAGAGAACGTCGAAAACGGAGTTCGTATGAGGAAGATATGATTTTTTTGAAATTTACTAATTAATTAAAATATAAATTTAATTAAAATCCGATATTGTCCGAAGAAGGAGTCATCGGACCAATCCAAGTTACGCCCAACATACCCTCATACGCCCAACGTACTCGGGTGCTCGGCCTTAATCCATCCACGTCGCTCCGATGCTTCGACCGAGGATGCGCTCATGCATGACGCATGAGTACGCCCCGCGTACCCTCGTACGCCCAACGTACCGAGGTCTTTCAGCCCCTATAAAAGGGATGCGAGGGTGCCGGCCAATTTTGCTCATTTCCTTCCTTTCTCACGCCGAAGCTCTGTGTTTCAACCCTCTGATCCATCCCAAAGTTCCGGTTTTCATATCCAAGTTTGGAAGGAAGTTTTACGCTCCTTAGATTCCCGAGAATCTCGAGAGATCCGCTTTCTCGAGTAGAAGTTCTGCTCAGTTTTCGTCACGCTTTCTTCAATCAATCAAGTGAGTTCATACCCTTACAATCCGCACTTTTAAATGTTTTATAAATGCTTTTATATGCTTTTAAGGGGGGAATACAAGTAAAACACACGATTATTATCGAGTGTTATATAAAGTTTCATTATACACTTTTTATCAACGGAATCGTATGTGATTTATAACTAGTATAGGGAAACTTTCGTATGCAAAATATATCACGATATCATCATATCTTTTGAAATGAAAAATGTTGTTATATATGTATAAGTCAAACACTCTGTTTATACTGTATGTATATGCGTTCATCTTAGGCACTACAAAAATCATACTTTTCATAACAAGTGAGCATTTCACTAGGGATTACTATACAAAAGAGACACACTTTTAGAAAACTCTAATAGGTATAGTTTTACGAGAACATCACGAAATTTTACATACTAGAAATACTATTTCAAGGAGATACATTCATATACAAGAACAAACGAACAATTTCATAGGTACTTCAAACATTTTTCACAAACGTTTTTACATGTTGAAACACTTTTAGAAACTGTCTTACAAACTGTAGGTTTCCTTTTTGAATCTGTTATAGTTGTGCTTCAAACAAAGGTTTTCGCACACTTAAACTGTCTTGTCAAACGGTTTTCGAATCGATTTATAAACTGACGTCAAGTCATAAATTCTTATTTATTAAACTTTTCAACGGTTTTACAAAACTTCCTTTATGCTTTTATATTATAAATTGCATGCCTCTATGTGTATAGTTGTATAAGAAATGTTTAAAAGACTTAGGAAGGCTATCCACCCTGTTTCCTTTTCCTCGATTTGGATGTGGTCTGGTGGGATATCAGGTACTCTTCCGAAGGTCGTTTAAATATTAGTTATATATCATGTGTACATATATAGTCATAAATGTTCCATCAGTTAATTCAGTTCCGACACTCTTGGGTAGCAAGGGTGTACAGACTTAGTTGGACACTCATCAATTACATTCTAGTAAACTATTATAGGAATAGTTTAGGGGATACAAAACATGATCACTATTACAAGAAATTACACCAGTGTCAGTTCATTCATGAGTCTAAACTGCATGCTATATGAAGGGATACTCTTATAGAGATTCTTCTTACATGGGTACACTTATATGGATACTCTTGTAGAGATTCCTCTTACATGGATACACTTATAGGGATATTGTTACATAGATACAATGTGGTAAGAAAAAATAAGGGACTAAACATTCCTAGACCCGGTTGTTAGCAACAGAGGTAAATGGACA
The DNA here is from genome assembly GCF_052625555.1 of Lactuca saligna. NCBI lineage: Eukaryota > Viridiplantae > Streptophyta > Magnoliopsida > Asterales > Asteraceae > Lactuca > Lactuca saligna. The sequence goes on from NC_136417.1 coordinate 149,980,593, forward strand.
TCTACAGATGTCTACGGTTAGTACTTATACTAGGAAGACATTTAAGGAACTAACCATTCCTTCCACCTGCTGTTAGCTACAGAGGAAAATAAACATCTACGGATATTCACAGTGAGAACGTTTCGGCAGTCGCGATGTCGTGTTTATCCTAATACCAAAGGATAATACTTATATGGCTATATTTTCCCTATTACTTTTATTTTTTGATACATTCACGTAAACGATGAAGTAGACTATATATATTGTTAATAGTAGTCATAAAGGGGAAAACCATCTTTGTTACAACAAAACATACAAGTCTTGGTAGAAGACTACTTTCAAAACCGTCAAGTCTTGGTTAAAGACTACTTTGAAAACAGTCAAGTCTTGGTTAAAGACTACTTTCAAAAAATTCAGGTCTTGGTAGAAGACTACTTGTTATACTAGTAGAGAATATGGGATTTTCTAGTAGTTTTCAAAACATATACAAACGATTCCATTGAACGATTTCAATTGTTTTCATCAAACTTATATGATTAATGACATTAAATACATATGAACTCACCAGCTTAAATGCTGACCTACACTTTCAAAATAACTTGTATTCTCAGGTCACCAGTAGACAGGTACGATGACCAAGTTATGCGAAGATGGAGCAGTCAAGACTCGTCTTTTATTTTGATTAGTTATCATGTTGTCTTATTAATATGAAAGAAACACACATGTATTAAACTATTACTATTAATGAAATGGATGATGTTGTTGCTTGTTTACTACTTTACATTGTTGTGATACATACATGACGTCCTCCGCCCCAGAACGTTTCCGCCGTTCTCGGTTTTGGGGTGTGACACAAATGTTGTCCAAGGAATTTCATTTGCAAGGTATTGGAGTTTGATTCTTCGATACTTCTATGCCAAAGAAGGAATTGAGGTGCCTGGTGGTGAGGAGACAGCTGAATTCATGAAGTACCAATTTCCGAAGGAGGTTACTGATGATGCTGAAATCTTTATGCACATTATAAGGATTCCAGATGCAATGTTACAACGTGTTGATCCAACAAACTTGGTTCTTATGGAGTATTTGGAAACAATAAATCCTGATGATGAATCTGGGAAGTTGTTGCCAAAAGAAGCAGCTGGTCCTTCGAAGAAGTCACACAAATCAAAGAAAAATGCAACAACTACTCCTAAAAAACCTGTTCAGGAGCCAAAGAAAAAGAAATCGCCAACGAAACAGACGAAGCCAGAAGCATAAGTTTCGACTGTTGTGGTTGAGCTGGTCAAGGCTGTTCCTGATGACCAAGAAAAGGGAACCCTTCCATCCAAATCAGGTATCTTTCGCAAAATTAAGAAGAAGACTCGTGGATCACGAAAGCTTTTAGATGGATCGTTTAAGTCTTCTTCCACTATGGTTCGTAAACAATTTTTGAATCACCAAGGAATTCTTATTCGTGAGGTTCCAGCTCCTATTTCTCCTTCCTCAAAGAAACGTAGAGCTGAAGATGTGGCTTCGCGTATTTCAAAGAAGAAGTTAAAGAAAAGAAAGATTGTTCTTCAAGAGGAATCATCCGAAGGGGAGAAAGTTCTTGAAACACCTAAAGCCAATATTCTTCAATCAAAAACTACTCCTGAGAAGACTAAGGTCATACCACCCGAAGTCTCGTTAACCGAATCAGTTACTGAAGAGGTTCGGACTTCAGACATCTTTACACATGTATCTGATACGGTTGTAAATGTCAACATGGCTGAAGGAGACTCCAATAAAGAAGTTTGTGTTCCACTTTAAGGTATTCATGCACCTTCTGTAAAGGATACTTTTGTTTCCTTACCTCCTTTTATTGTTCCTATTTCGAACACTACCAACTCACCCACTTTTGAAACCATTCTCACTCAACCAATCACTACTTTGTTCTCATCACAAACCACTGATCCACTTCAATCTACTGAGGACACTGATATTGAAGAAGGGGGATTTGGAGGAACATTTGAAGAGATGGAATTTGATGAAGAAGAAGAAACTTTCCCAGATAATATGTTAATGACAATGAAGCAGTTCAAGATTTTGAATAAAAAGATGAATTTGATTATTTAGTCTCAAGCTGACATGGGGGAACTCAATCTATCTGAAGTTTGGAACTTGATGTTATGCTCAAAGCATTCGAAGCCAGGATGGTTAATTAAGTTTCTGGAATGATTCAAGATTTTAAGTCTAGAATCTTGGAAAAGGTGGATCAAAATGATAAGTGTAATGAGTTACGCATCAAATCACAATCTTCGACTTTTTGGGTGAAGTTCAAGACTTAGGAAGGATGGATAAAGAACGTCATGTCTTTTTTGTTAAAGATGTGAAGCAAGTATGCGGAAAAGTCAATTTCAAGCTTTAAGAACTTCATGCATATATGCTCAAAACGATTGCTAGTGCTCAGCAAGACTATGCATCTCTCAATCAAAAGGTGGATATTATTTGTGATGCTGTCACAAAGTATTTAAAAATGTATGAAAGTTTGAGTCCTCAAGTAACTCAACTTTCTACGGATAACAACCGAAGTTTTGTGGAGCTTAGTACTTTGTTAAAGGATTTGAAAGACTTATTTTTCAAGCCTGGTTCCTCTTCGATCATTACACCCGAATTTTTATCCTAAAAGTTTTATCAGTTCGAAGCTGTTCTGCATAAAAAGTTGGCACCATTGTCCAAAATTTCAAGTCTTCTACCAGCAGATGCCCCACATGTTGTCACAGGGGTGCAAGGGGGAGAAAAGAAGGTTGGTAATGCGAAAGTTGGTGAGGTTTCGCATGAAGCTGTTAAGACAGTGGGGAAACTTTTTCTAACAAAGATCCAATATTGAAAGCCAATTGTCTTAACTGCTGGGCCTGTTACTTCCACAGTTGTTACCACAATGCCAATTTCCACGATGCCAATTCCAAGGGAAATTTCTAAGGAATTATGATTGGTTCTTCTGCTGAAGGTGGTAGTAGTTCAAAGGCCAAAGAAGTTGATAACTCTTCGATCAAAGACAAAGGAAAAACAATTTTGATCGAAAATTCGAAAGAAGAGAAGAAAGCTGAAGCTGAAGTTGAGTTGGAAAAATTAAGAGTTGTTCAGAGTATTTTAAGTCTTCATGCGAATGATTCACCGGGAATGAACAAGGGTGATCCTGCTAAGCATTACAACTATGAAACAATCGAATCAAAAGTTGCATATAATCATATGTATGCTTTTGAAAAGAAGCCGAAGCAAAGTTATGCTGTTTTTAATTCTGATATGAAACAACTGGATTTCCCGGTGAATGAGAAGATGTTCATTATGGCTCATGTTGGGATAATAGTGTTGCATCATGGACTCTGTCCTTAGCCTATTTTTGTTTTCCGGTTTGGGCATGTCCAACCGTGCTTGTTTTGTTCTAGGGTTTAGTATTTAAGCTGCATGCATGTAGTCTTTGTTGTTAACGCTTTTATTATTTTTCTCAGAGACTTTTTGTAAACCCTAGCTCACCTCTACAGTGGAAGTTCTTCATCGAGCTCTACTGAGGCGTGAGTATATTTGAATCATAAGCACAACGTTGATTCTATTATGTGTTCATCATATTATTGTGATTGTTTTGTTTTGTCTTTATCTTTTACCTGTGAAAGATCTAATCGATCTGAGTTTCTTATTCACAACAATTGGTGTCAGAGCAGGAGACTGTGTAATTCATACACATCTCTTCTGTCAAAGAAGTTATTAGGGTTATATTCTGCATTGATTGATATTAATTGAGCCGTCATTCCATATTGATGTATCTCATTAATCGTCGATCTAACTCTAACGATAAATTACGCGTTGGATCTTAAACAGGTAATCGATCAAACGTCATTGCGATGTGTAACACTCGTGTTTCTAGCCTAGGCATTTATATTGAGTTGATAGTCTAGGTTAACCTTTGTAACTCATTTTGAAGAAATGAAAAGGAATTATATGAATATTATGTGAATTATGTGTGATGAGATTAAACTAACCTTTAATCTACAAAGATCGATTAGATCTTGAACAAGTATATAAACATAAAACAGTATGAATGCAATAATAAGAACAAGTCAAGATGAAATCAAACGTGTCGAATGATTAAACAAAATCCTCAGAAGAGCTCTATTAGGAACATCAACTGTAGAGGATTGGAAGGTTACAAGAACGATTAAAGAAACCTGTTATCGTCTAGATGAATCGCTATTTCGTAGATCTCTGAAAACGTTTACCTAATATGCATGCAAGCGTAAATTTATATACAAAACATAAAAGGTTCTCGGTTGGACAGGCCCAAACCGGAATACAAAATAACTTATGCTATCGAGCCCAAAAGACGCAATCTTCAAAATAATCTTCAGCCCAACAATCTCCCCCTTTGCGTCAATTTGGAGCGAGACCTTCACTAGTTACTTGGGCCAGCAGCTGAAGCAGGTACCTTCTTCTTCACGGTGCTAAACAGACATTTGGTGATGGAGAGAATGGTCTGTCTAAACCGAATGTACCAATTAATCATATCTTCGAAGTACTTGATGTCATCAGCCGTGTTCTCTTTACACCGTTTGATAATGAATAACACATGCTCCAAACAAGTTGTGGTGTAAAGGTGCTTGTCAGCTAAAGCGAAGAGACATTTCTGTCCTTCCGCTCTAGTGAACATAACCGAGTTGCATCTCGGCTCGATCTTGCCCAATTGTATTTGGTTGAGATCACTGGCCGATCCCACAGGAGCAATCTTTGGTTTCTTCTTGAAGACTGTGGCGACCTCCTGATCCATTAGGGCAACCTCCATGATGTAGCAGGCTAACATCCTTTTGACATGGTCTAGAATGGGACCATATTCGGCTTCATTAGTCAAAAGGATATTATACATGACAATCCAATCATGAGGATTTAGATTCGGTAGATCTGCCAGGGAGATAATATGAGCAGTTCTTGCAGATCCCCGAATCAACTTGAACCGAACGTTTATGAAACGACCTTCGGTATAAGGTTTCAGCACCCGAACGTTTACAATCTTCTGGGCGCTCCAAGTGAGGTATTGAGGACGAGCAGCCGCCAGATAGAAGTCAATGAGCTCCCTGTCAAGCTCAGCATTCAGGTGAGGGACTTCAAAGATGTTTGAGAAGACGTGGAAGATGAATGCCTTTCGAGTCAGCGGCATATCGAACTGCGAATCGACAGAGTTGTTGCAGTCGAAAGAGATAACCGGCTCGAGCCATAAAATGCTAGGAGTTTCTATGGCCTCTTTAATCAAACGTTCCCTGGTCCAGGCAGGGAAGAGAGTCTTCCGACTCTCAAGAAGATCGTGGGCTTCCTTTTGTTTGCGTTCAGCTTCTTCAGCCTCTCGCGCCACATGACTGGCATAATCGTCAACCTTGCGACTGTTCTTTCTTTTTAAAATGTCAGCAATGGTCTCCTTGTCTCCTTCTTCATCTTCTTCCCCAGCTAAGTTTTTGCCTTTGTTCTTCACACCCGAGCCTAAAGCTTGACCAGTTCGAGATGGTTCGGTCGTGTGAGTAGCTTTGGAGGAAGGAGGTGGTTTCGATCCTGTCTTCTCATCTCCCCCTTGTTTCGAAATGGACACGAAACTCAGTAGCCCTTCGACTTTGTTGAGAAGATCGATGGCCGGAGAGAGTTTTTCAGCGAGGGAACGCCTCACCGAAAAGTTTAGAATGGGATCGTGTGCTTCCAGGATGTTGGATATTGCGGCGTGGACATCCGAAACACACGTTTTGATCACCTCCCTTTCGGATCGAAGATCTTCCAGTTGTTGTTGGGAGTTGGAGAGTTGTGTGCTCTTGACCTCGAGGGCGGTTGTTTTGCTCGCCAGATCGTCCATCAACGAATGCTCGGTTGCAAGATCCTCTTGTAGCTTGGCGAGGCGAGCATCAATGGAGGCACGAAGTGCCGAGTTGTCGTCGCTTAGGTTTTGGCGAAGAGTAGCGGACGAAGTCAACTCCAATGAGACAAAGTTGGCCAATTGCTGAACAATTGGTTCCAAAGATGTCTTGGTGGCATGGGCGCTTTCCTGCAAGGACTTCAGTAGGTCAGAAGCGGCAGAGAATAGTTTATCGACTTTTGCGGTTGCCGCCTCACAGGCTCTAGTGGAGGCATCAATCGCAGCAGTTGCTGAGGCCACCGAATCATGTTGAGCCCTGGAGAAGGCATCAATAATTTTCTGAAGGGCAGCTTCAGAAAGAGAGGACTGCTGGTTGGAAGAGGAGGCGAGAAGTATGTCAATCTTCTCGTTAAGCTCTTTGAGATGCTTCTTTGTCACTGGAGCATCATCCTCCTCTTCACTCTGAACTTGAAACGGACTATAGTAGACCGAATCAAAGATCATGTGTTCACCACCAAGATAAGGGTTTTCACCATCAGAGGCATTTTCAGGAGATGAAGAGGGGGGTGAAGTTGGGGGTGTTGTGGGTTTGGTAGGATCAGGTTGAGTGGGTGTTGGTATAGTTTTGGGTGGTGTTTGAGTATGGGTAGTTTCGGTTGCATGGGTTTCGGTTTGTGGTGGTTCGGTTACGTGAGGTGATTCGGTTGCAGTGGTAAAGATTGGTGGAGGTGAAGGAACTGGGGAATTGGGAAGTTCCATCTTTGGGGTAGGGGACCGAGGTGGTGTGTTGCCTCGTTGAGGAGATTCGTCTCCTTGAGAGCTGTCAGAACCCGAACTCTCACCCTCAGAGTCACTCGAAGAAGAGGGAATTACAAGCTTTTGCTTCTGTTGAGTCTTCCTCCTCTTCGGCTGTGGGGATTGTGCAGCCTTCGGTTGTTTCCTCTTTTTGGGAGAAGGTCCCTTTGGAGCTTTGGACGTTTGCTTCCCTTTTTCTGCCTTTTTGCCCCTGCTCACCGGTTTGTTTGCATCGTGAATCGACCTGAGCATATCCGATGTCAGTTCCCTTGGACCAGATGGCCTAAGCTCCTTGATCTTCCGAATCAACCTGCTGTCAGATGGCACGTCGCCATACATTGACTCCGGGATGGAGCCAATGAAGGAAAATTTCGATGCATCGGAGACGATGATCTTCTTGGTATGGAATGTACCTATAGAAGACATCGATGCACCGTCAGCAGTAGGAACATCAAATTTATCCATTGCCTATCGTGTAATCAAGATCCAGAACCGGGCCAACGACACCTCAGAGTGTCGGGATGATGAGGAGAGGCTCTGAATAGGCTGTTGCCATAGGAGAAACCCATAGTCCAGGTTAATCCCGTTGTAAACCCCATACATTATTGTTAGGAAGAGACGACTTGCACCGTCGGATCCTGAGCTCCTTTCCGACAAGCCCTTGAAATGGACTGTAAATAGGCCATTCCACTGTGGCGGCAGGCAAGACTTCTTAAACTTAGCGACAGAGGTGAGAACCTCTGTGTATCCCATGTTGTAAAACATGTTATACAGATGACCAATCTGAATTGTCTCCGGATGAACTCGTGAAAGGGTCAACAGCAAACCCTAGCAAGTGACAGAAGCGTTGGCGAGAGACTGAGGTCTTGTGTTCTGCAATCTCGAAAAACACCCGGTCGATGGCCTTGTCGTAGTATGCAGTCGCGTAAACCTGCGATAGGGCCACCATTGGCACAGATTCAATTCTGGAGAGAGCCGGAACAAGTTGGGAATACTTCAAACATTCTATGACCGGCGACATATAGGAGTCGTACGCCAGCGGATTAAGATCAATGACCAGACATTGTTGTGGGCGAATGGGAAGGATCTGTGAGGTAGCATGAACGGAAGAGGAATCAGCCATTTTTGCAGGTATGAAGAAGATGATGAACAGGAAACTGTTTGGGAGTATTTGCGCTTTGGAAATTTTGAAGGCGGTAAAGAGGTAAAAGGTGGTGTAGAGGGCTATTTATAGTGGGTGATAGGAGAGAGAAAAATCGTTTCAAATCTCTTATGGAAATTTGAACCGGGTTGTTGAGTGACAGATGGATGACAGTTGAGGCGTGCGATGATCATGTAGGAGAGAGAGTGTCAGGTTCCTAGGATCACGCCGCCCAACAAGCGGCGTTTCAGAGAGAAAAGCCGTTACTATTTCCACACGCGCATTTAATGCCACAGGTCAAGAGAGACCCTAGGGGTTTAGAGTGGATTCCCGTTAAATTACGATCAAACATTTATTAAGAAATGTTGAAAGGCTTGTTTTAATTAGGCTAAATAAGGGTGGCTTGGAAAAATATAAAATCTCAGAAGAAAATTAAAAAAAAAAACTGGATCCCAAGGGAAGAAATGTTATGGTGTTTAACAATTTCATAGGAATCACACAAAATAGAATTTGAGATTTTAGTAGGGTACATTCGTCAATCCTTTAGTGAAAACTTGAGCAACTTAATTGTTCACCGTCAATTCATTAGGTATTGAATTTTGGGTTTCACTCAGCTCGTAGTGACACGAGACTAAGATCATAAACACAGATGTTGTGTAACCATAAAGCTCAGCGGTCATTTCTGAGAGTCTCAAGGGTTACTATGATGGAACGAGTGTAGTGGAGAAGAAAAATGGAGATGGTGTAAGAGAACGTAGTACCTCTGCTGCGAAAATAAGGACCAAGCAGGAAACTCTTAACTCATGTGAGAAAAGAGTGAGGTAGCTCACGATTAGAATAAATGAGTTAGCCTTATTGGGAAGACAAGGTTTGTGTATACCAGGTCATGAAGGCCTTTATTCAAAATCTTATGAGGCTTGAGACACATACAGCAGCATGCTTCTAGGGACACTTAAGTAATTCATCAAATTTATCCCCATAAACGAACACGAACACACAAGAAATTAAAAAATATTTTTGGAGTTTTTGAGATTAAAAAAATAAGTAAGACGAAAAGAAAAAAAATGAAAAACCGAACCCGAACGTTCGGTTGGTTTCAGTTCAAGAAAACTTTGAAAAACCGAACCCGAACCTTCGGTTGGTTTCGGTTTAGGAAAATTTTGAAAAACCGAACCCGAACCTTCGGTAGGTTTCGGTTTTGAAGAAATTTTGAGAAACCAAGGAATTTAGACAGGCAAGGAAAAAATATTTTTAACACAAGGAAAAACAAAATTGTCCAAGAAATATATAACAGAGAAAGACTACCTTTGAAGTAATGAGCGAGTCAGATAGTTGAACCGAACCCGAACGTTCGGTTGGTTTCGCTTCTTACGTTTGAGGTTGAGAGGTAGTGTGAGGTACTGACTCTAATTCCATCATACCTAGCCCTTGCAATATTTTATTGAATAATGCTTCAGGAAGAGCTTTGGTAAAGACATCAGCCAGTTGATCAGTGGTTCTTACGAAGTGAACTTCGACGTTTCCATCTTCCACGTGATCTTTGATGAAGTGATACCTCAGTGCTATGTGTTTGGTTTTAGAGTGTTGCACTGGGTTATGACAGATCCTAATTGCACTTTCAGAGTCACAATATAGTGGGATCTTCTTCATATTGAGTCCATAGTCTCGAAGTTGACTTTGGATCTAAATCACTTGTGATGTGCAGGATGCAGCTGCAATGTATTCCGCTTCGGTAGTAGACAACGACACACACGTTTGTTTCTTGGATTGCCAGCTGACCAACTTCCCGTCAAGGAATTGACAACCACCAGTTGTGCTTTTACGATCGAGTCCACATCCTCCAAGGTCAGCATCAGAATAGGCTTAAACGAAGAAGCCTGAGTTGGATGGATACCATAGACCTAAGGAGGTGGTTCGCTTGAGATAGCGTAAGATGTTCTTCACTGCAAGCATGTGAGGTTAGCGTGGGTTTGCCTGAAATCGAGCACAATAACACACAGAAAACATGATATCAGGTCTGCTAGCAGTTAGATACATCAGTGAGCCTATCATTTGACGATAGAGCGTGATATCGACAACCGGTTTGTCTAGAGATGGGGTAAGCTTGGTGCCGAATGCCATTGGGACTTTGACTTTTGAGTCTCCCATCATGCCAAAGTTTGCTAGGAGAGTCTTCGTGTAAGCTTCCTGATTAATAAAGATGCCTTCGGGTCCCTGTCTTATGTTTAAACCAAGGAAAAAGTTAATAGGACCCATTGAGCTCATTTCAAATTTAGTCTCCATCAGCTTTCTGAATTCAGCTGTTAAGCTGGGATTCGTGGAGCCAAAGATGATGTCATCGACATAAATTTGAACTATCATAAGGTGGTTACCTTCGTTTTTGCGAAAGAAGGTTGGGTCAACCGAACCTTGTTTAAATTTAGATATCTTCAAAAAAAAAAAATTAAGCGTTTCATACCAGGCTCTCGGAGCTTGTTTGAGGCCGTACACAGCTTTATCCAGAATATAGCAATGATTTGGATGCTTTTCGTTCACGAACCCAGGAGGTTGCTCCACATACACAGTTTCTTCGAGTTCTCCATTGAGAAATGCACACTTGACGTCCATTTGGAAAACCTCAAAGTTTTTGTGAGCAGCATAAGCCAGAAATATTCTAACAAATTCTAGCCTAGCTACTGGAGCGAAAGTCTCTTCATAGTCTATCCCTTCTTCCTGACAGTATCCCTTTACCACCAGACGAGCCTTGTTCCTTATAACATTACCTTCCTTGTCCATTTTGTTCCTAAAAACCCATTTGAGACCCACAACCGAAGCATCTGGAGGAGTTGGAATGAGGCGCCAGACTTTCTTCCTTTCAAATTCGTTCAGTTCATCCTGCATTGCTTGAACCCAATCAGAGTGATCTAGGGCAGTGTTAACTGTCTTCGGTTCAACTTTTGATACGAATGAGTTAAACATACAAAATTCAACCTTTGAAAATAAGGATGTCTGTTTTGCCTTCAGTTGTGATCGGGTTAGAACCTTTTCAGATACATCACCAACTACTTGAGAGATAGGATGATCTCTGGTCCATTTGAAAAGAGGAGGGTAATTCGGATCAAAGGTTGGGTCTAGTTCAGCATTAATCATTTCTTCTGGCTCATATTGGCTATGGTACTCAAGCGTCATATCATTATGTTCCCCCTCAATTGATGAGCTTTGAGAAACATGAGGTGCTGGTGTCTCTTGTGGTGCTGAGCTTCCAGGCGTTGAAGCACCTTCGGTTGGAGAGGTATTATCGGTTGGAGAAGCACCTTCGGGTGATGAAGGACCTTCGGTTGAAGTGGTAGAATTTGGCTCCCCCTGGACTTGTGAGCTTGGCTCCCCCTCGACTTGAGCGTTGTTGGAAGGAGAGTCATTAGTGGTCGATCCTACTTCATGCATTCTTCTTGCAGCATCTTCAACAATTTGCTTCATATGATCAACTTTGTTGTCTGCTGCACCTGCTTCGGAGAGTGAAGCTTTCTCTGGTTCGTCAAAGAGCTCCAGAAATGTCTCGTATAAATTGGCGACCGAGACTGTGACCTGGCCAGTTAGAGGAAAGATTTCCCCAGCGGTGTCTACTTTGGCCTGTAGCTTCTTGACATAGCTATCGTCAAAGGTCACATAGTATGTCTCTTCAATCCTTCTCGAACGCTTGTTTAGGACCCTGTACGCCTTGGATGTGAGCGAGTAACCCAGAAAAATTCCCTCGTCGGCTTTGACATCAAACTTGTTGCGGTGTTCTTTAGAATTAAAGATGAAACACCTTGAGCCGAACACATGGAAAAATTTCACATTGGGCTTTCAGTTGTTTAGTATCTCATATGGAGTGAGCGTGAAACGCTTGTTGAGATAGGACCTGTTCTGTGTAAAACAAGCAGCCGAAATAGCGTCAGCCCAAAAATAAAGAGGTAAGGAAGCGAAACTGAGCATAGTTCGGGCAGCTTCACACAAAGATCGGTTTCGTCTTTCGACTATTCCGTTCTGTTGCGGTGTGTAGGGAGCTGAGAAATTGTGACTTATTCCCTTTTCTTCAAGAAACTCTTCAAACTCCCTGTTCTTGAATTTGAGACCATTGTCGCTCCTGATGTTGCGGACGACCTTCTTGAGCTGTATTTCAATTTGCTTGATAAACACTTTCAGCTTTTGAGTCGCTTCAGATTTGAGCTTTAGAAAGAATACCCATGTAAATCGTGAAAAGTCATCAACAATAACAAGAATATACTTGCTACCACCGATGCTTTTGATAGATGAAGGACCACACAAATCGATATGAAATAATTCGAGTGGTTCAACAACTTTTGTGTTGATTATAGATGGGTGACTTTGACGACTTTGCTTCCCCATTTCGCATGCAGCACACAAATGATCTCTATTGAACTTGAGCAATGGAAGACCCCTAACATGACCTCCAGTGACAAGTCGGTTGATATCTTTAAAATTGAGATGAGAGAGTCTTCGGTGCCACAACCAGCTTTCGTCGGATTGAGCTTTTGATAACAAGCATATAGCTGGGTTTCCTTTGATGGGTTTAAGGTTTAAGGGAAACATTTCACCCTTTCGCTCTGACTTGAGAATCACTTTCTTTGTCCTTTTCTCTATGATTTCAGAACCTTCATCATCGAATGAGACTTTGAGACGTGTACCTCCAACAAGCTGAGATACACTAATGAGGTTGTGTTGGAGTCCTTCCACATAAGCCACCTTCCTTATAGTAAAGTCCCCATTTGTTATCATCCCGTATCCCTTTATGGTGCCGAAAGAATTATTTCCAAACTTGACATTGCCACCATTTGCAAGAGATCTGTATTCCCTAAGCTCCTCTTTCCTCCCTGTCATGTGACGTGAGCAGCCACTATCGATGTACCATTCTTCGTCGAACTGCTCGTCACTTATAACCTGCAAAAATTAGGCAGATTTAGGAACCCAAAGTTTCTTGGGTCCACGTGAGCTTTTCATGGGAACTGGAACAGTAAGAGAGATGTCAACTAGATATGTTCGTTTTATAAGAGTTGTTTCATCTTTCTTTTTAATGGTAAAAACTTTTATTTTGTTAGGATTGGGTGTGTTCGGTTTGGACTCTGGTTTGGATTCATTGACCTTCTGCTTTCCTTTTTGTTCAACTGACAAATGAGATTTTTGAGAACAAGTGGAATTAGCTTTAGAGCAAGATGGAGATGAATCGGTGGAAGTAGAAGAATTAGAAGAACGAGAAGAATTAGAATGAGAGGGTTTGGATTAAGAGGATTTCCTGGCTGGAGACTCTAGGTGACCCTTTTGCTTTTGATCGTTGGGGGGACCGACCTTAGAGTCTTGTTTTCTTTTGACTTCAGAACCAAACCTTTGCGTTCGGTTTGAGCTGTCCTTGGAACCGAACCTTTGGTTTTGGTTGAAGTCTTTTTCAGAACCAAACCTTTGCCTTCGGTTGATATTTTCTCGTGAACCGAACCTTGGCTTTCGGTTGTTGTGACTTTCAGGCTTTCCTACAGGATTGTTTTCATACTTCAGATTCTTGTCTTGGTGTGAGAAATATGCATTCTGGGAATGCCAGAATTCTTTCCTTTCAGAAAGGTTCTTCCTGTATCTATTGTTCCTTTCTCTCTTCCTATTCCTCATCTGTTTAGGTTGATGATGAACATTCGCTTTCGTTTTCGGTGTCTCCTTGGCTGGTTCCTTTTGAACTGCAGGAGTTTTACTTTGAGCCAAAGGAGCAGAGGGAATGTCTGTAGAAGTTCCACTTTGAGCTGAGGGAGTAGAGGTAGCGTGTTCTTTTGCCGAACAATCATCCTCCTGAGGAATATCTTTTGTACCACTGGTGCTTGGCTCATCGAAATTATCCGGCTTATTCAAGGGTTCAGGTATGTATCTTCCTTTGCTCTTCCAGGAAGTTCTTTCAAATAAACCAATGGTTTCGTTTGCATTATCTATTGGAGCTTCCCAGAAGTACTCAGCGCAGCCATCAGCATTGTCTTCGTTTACAATAGCTGTGAGTTCAGCTGTTTGAAGTTCGGTAACTCCTGTCACCTTGTATACTTGATTCGGAGTGGTCCTGACCTTTTGATACACAACTGCTTTCTCAACTAATATCGGGGACTTTTGATGGGACAATCGAGCGAACTCCACTGAATTTTCAGAAATAAGATTCTTGTGGTTTCCAGGTTCGTTTTTAATAAATTCTGAGCAGTCAACCGTGTCCTCTACAGAAATTTCACTCATGTTTTCGTCCTCGTTAAGCTCAGATGCATTTTCAACATCAATTTTGTTTTCTGAGCTTACGTTGGCGTTTAAAGAGTCAAATTTTTGCATGGTTTTGGTTCTCAGTTTAAGTCTGTCATTTTCATCCAAAAGGTTTTTAAGCATGTCCTTGTGGTCCTTAGATTTAATGAAGGACTCAATTTTGTCCAGTCCATACATGTAGGTCGGATTGACATCATCAGACGATATCACACTTTCACAATTGTAGGCTTCGGCATCGATTTCATCCTCCTTAAACTCTAGGAAGGGCAAAATCATGCGATGGATCTTTTGGCCTATTTCACAATCCAAGTGAAGCTGAGTAATATTAGAATACAAACGTTTAGCAATTAAACAAAAAACATTCTGCGATTTTAACAATTTTAAATTGTCTCTTTGCAAATAAATGTTTTCGTCTTTAACTTTAACTAATTCCGACTCCTTTAACTCGATCCACATTCTCCGCTCCTCACTCTTCGACGCCACCCTGCTTAATTGATCAGTTAGGTTAGAATTGGTGACTCGAGTTTGAGTTAAGCTACTATCTAGATGAGAAATTCTTGTATTAACGTTTTTTAGTTCTTTCTCATATGAGGATGGTGGTACTTTGGATGAAATAAAAACAGATTGTACCTTCTTTATCAGTTCATTGAGCTCATTGAACTGCTGGCTAAGTGGTTTGGCCGTAAAGCACATGTCCTCCTGTACCTTCGGTCCATCGCTTCCTCCATCGGTGTTGTATCCCCTCATTTGAGATACGTCAGTCACCATGAAGCATCTTCCTCCACTGCTTTCCTCCTTAGCCACATAAGCCTTTCCATGGGTAGGCTTCCTCACTTCATCGTCTTCTGAGTCGGTAGACCAAACTTCCGTGCTACCGAACTCGTCATCTTTAACCGAACCCTGCACAATGAGAAAATTTATAGAGGGGTTAGCGGTAGACTTCTTCTTTCTCAACTCGTCCAATCTTTTCTGCAACACAGCTTCCTCATCATTTCCATCATCCTTTTCAACCATCTTCTTAAGGACACAGTCCTTAGCATAGTGGTTTTTCCCACCACAGTAGAAACAGCTTACTCCGGAATCGCCATCCACCTTCGGTTCCTCCTTGTGCTCCTCAGCCTTCAGTTCATTGTTCACCTTTTCAGAGCTGTAACTCCCCTGCCAGTTTCGGTTTTCGTTGCTGGGGAATCTCTTCTTTATGAACCTCTTGGGATTGGACACCATCATGGCATAATCCTCAGACGTGAGATCATATTCCTCCAAGTTGAGGTCTTCATCCTCCATCACAGCTTTACTTTTAGATAGGAGGGCCAACGAACCAAGACTAGAAACGACGTTCTTTTCTTGCACCACAATCTTCTCTTGGGACTTAAGAATACCCACCAGTTTCGCCAAAGAGTATGATTTAAACTGCTCATGGGCTTTGACTGTGGAAACTACTGCTCTCCATTCAGACCACAGTCCGTTCAAGAAAGTAACCTTCTGTTCGATAAGCTTCCTTTCAATATTGTGTTTGATCATCTTGCTGAGAAGATGATTGAAGCGATCAAACGTCTAGGTCACCGTTTCTTCGGCTCCTTGCCTGAATTCTCCAAACTCAGATAAAAGCAAAGTTTGAATGGAATGTTCAAGATCCTCGTCTGTAGAATATAGTTCACGAAGTCTATCCCAAACTTCCTTTGCCGTCGTGCATGAGCTGACCAACCTGAATGTGTCGGACTGAAGGGCGAATCTGATCAACCTTAACACCTTAATATTGCACTGGAATTTATCCTTTTCATCTTGTGCAATATCCTTCACGTCCTTTAGCAGATCATTGTACTCCTTTTGTGGCTTGATGATTCTGGACGATGCAGAATGAGAAAACGGTCCATTAATGATGGCTTCCCATATGAGGTACCCATTATCCTCCGATCCAATCACGTAGTCTTCAAAGTGATGCGCCCATACTTCATAGTCATGGGTGTATAAGATTGGAATCTTTGTCGTCGAACCGATGCTGTTGGAAATATTAATAAGGTTTGATTGCGTCACGTCCATTATAATCGTAAAAACCTGTTCAAAGATCAGACTTGTAATAAAGCAGATTAGGGCAAAACAATAAATATCAAGATACGTCAATAAAGAGATGACGGCTCAATAAATATTGATGATTGTGGAAAAACCCTAATGGAAATCTTTTTCACAGTAAAGATGTGTATAGATTACACAGCCTCCCGCTCTGATACCAATTGATGAGATTAAACTAACCTTTAATCTACAAAGATCGATTAGATCTTGAACAAGTATATAAACATAAAACAGTATGAACGCAATAATAAGAACAAGTCAAGATGAAATCAAAAGTGTCGAATGATTAAACAAAATCCTCAGAAGAGCTCTATTAGGAACATCAACTGTAGAGGATTGGAAGGTTACAAGAACGATTAAAGAAACCTGTTATCGTCTAGATGAATCGCTATTTCGTAGATCTCTGAAAATGTTTTCCTAATATGCATGCAAGCGTAAACTTATATACAAAACATAAAAGGTTCTTGGTTGGACAGGCCCAAACCGGAATACAAAATAACTTATGCTATCGAGCCCAAAAGACGCAATCTTCAAAATAATCTTCAGCCCAACAATGTGTTTTATGCTTAATTAATTAAGAATAAAAATAAGCGTCAAAATTAAAGTTTGAGATAAGCCCGATATCTTTACATAACGTTTTAGTGGTCGAAACAAGGATTTCGGGGATATAAAGAATACCAAAATCTAAGTTATAACGAAGAAGTTATGACCTGTCGAAGTTTCGCAACAAAAACCGGCACGGTGCTGAATGTCGTAAAAAGTGAGTTTTCGGTAAACTACTTTTTAGCCTTAGTAATCTAAACGAAAGTCGTAGTATTCGTTAAACCGAGAAGTTCGATAAAAAGAACGCCCAAATCTGACTTCGTATGAGGAAGTTATGATTTTTCGAAGTTTCAGTAGACAGCTAAAAGCTCGAATTTTAGATCGAGCGATTTTTAGCCGACACAACCTAAACGAGAATTGAAGGTCTCGTCATTAGGAGCACAACGGTAAAAAGTCTGACGAAAACAGACGTTGGAAGAAGAAGTTATGAATTTTTAACGGATTTCCTGTCCCAGTCTGTTAAAAATAATAATATAAAATTTAAAGGAAAATTTAGCCGACGAAGTCTAAACGGAAGTTGTAGATCGTAATTTTAGCTACGCGTGCATATAAAGAACGTAAAAAACGGAGCTCGTATGCGAAAGTTATGAATTGTAGAAGTTTTGGCACGAGAACCGAGAAATTTCGCATAGTCACAATTGCCACGTCACCCTCGCTTAGAATGTGACACGTGTCCTGCTGAGTCACCGAGGCTGCTGAGTCATGCGAGCCACGTGTCCTCTTCTGATTCGACCGAGGAGGAGGCCCAATCTGAAGCTGCCAGCCTTCTGTCCGAGCCTCGCACCCAGCTCCTAGCCTCGCATAGCCTAGCTCCGAGCCTCGCAGGTGCGCCAGTAAGTCGCGGTCCACTTAGAAGCCGCTAGCGAGCCCTCGCATGTGCGATCCATGCGAGCCATGTGCGAGCCATCCCCTCCTGCGAGCCTTCTTAGCCGTCGGATCAGGAGACTTCTCAGCCATTGGATCAGAACTTCGGACCCTATAAATAGAAGGGTACCTGCGAGGGATCCCGGGTACTTTTGAAATTTTGTCACTTTTAACCCCTAAACCCATATTTTCTTCATCTTAACATCCCCCAAAGCCCCGGTATCAATTGTAAAGCCCGGAATACCCCACAAAGCGCCCGAGAAGCCCGGAAAATTTATCTTTTCGATTTCGAAGCCCAACTTTAGCAGAGCCCGGTTTCTCAATAAAACTCCCGGTTTTATTAGAAACAATCGTTTTAGGAAACGAATTGCTGCCCGATTTTCACCAAAATATGTGAGTGTGTAGTTACTTTCAATTTACACATAGATATGAAGTATTTACCTTGAAATACGTGTTATGTGTAAATATGCTAATTGTTTATTCGAGGTGACTGTTGAATTGATGTTTTATACAGGTTTTAAAATGTATATGCTTTTTATCTACAAAAAATGTTGGGTAGAACATGGGTAGATGAAATAGTTGATGTGTGTTAAAATGGTGAGAGGCCTCGATGTCGATGTTGTTGTAGTCATCTAGCGAAGTATAGATGACGACCACGGACTTTCTAGATAGTCCAGTGGAACACTAGCAGGTTCGCAACTTGTAGGTGTTGATGAATTAAATGTTCATTGGCATCCTTCATCCCCCTCATGGTTGCCTTAAGGACATGTATGGCTGAGGAAACCCCTTAGCAGTAGTGTCCATCCCGATGATAATCCTTAGGCTAGGTCCCTTGTGATAGGTGTTCAGGGACGTAAAGCGAGGACAACGGGAATAGGTAATCAGGGTTATTGTTGATTGGTGAACTTAATAAGTATATTATTATTGTGGGTTGAAAACCCTATATGCTCACCAGGCTCCCAAGCCTGACCCACTCAGTTTTATGATTACAGGTAGTGGACCCCGAGCATAGTCGGAGGATGACGAGAGATTTTTGGATTATAGGCCAGTAGTTGTAAATAACTATTGAAAGGCTTATAATGTCTTGTTTATGCTTTTGATCTATATCGGAACATGACATCCCGAGGTTTTGATATATATATATATATATATATATATATATATATATATATATATATATATATATATATATATATATATATATATATATATATATATATATATATATATATATATATATATGGAAAATATATACCTTCTTAATGAAGGATTTTGATAAAGTTTTATCATATATTGTTTGGGGACCAATTCCGCAATATCTTATAAAACGATTTCTCTGATTTTATTTTAAAAAGCATAAATTAAATCGGTCTTTTCTGGCCCAGAAATATGGGGATGTCACACGATGTCAATGGATGATTCTCAAACCGATCTAATCAACATCTCCAATAGCATTGGTTCTACGACAAGGATTCCAATCTTGTATACTCAAGATTATGAAGTTTGGACGCATCACTTTGAAGATTATGTTATTGGATTGGAGGATAATTGGCACTTAATCTGGGAAGCTATCACTGTTTTCCCATTCGCTCGCTCAAGCACCTCAAAGATTGTCAAAACTTAGAAGGCGTACAATCAGCTTGTGAATGATGTAAAGGACATTCCTCAAGACGAGAAGGAAAAGTTTCTTTGCAACATCAAGGCCTTGAGGATGATTAGGTTTGCTTTGCAGTCAGATACATTCCGTTTGATGAGTTCTTGTGCTACTGCTAAAGAGATATGTGACAGGTTAAAAGAATTGTATTCCACTGATGAAGATCTGGAACATTCAATTCAAACTCTTTTCCTTTCTAAATTTGGTGATTTCAAGCAGAAGCCCGAAGAGAAACTGGTTCAGGCTTTTGATCGCTTTAATCATCTCTTAAGTAAGATGATAAAGCATGGGATCGAAAGGAAGGTTATTGAACAGAAGGTTACTCTCATGAACGGTCTAAGATTTGAATGGATGGTAGTTGTATCAACAGTCGAAGCACTTGAACAGCTCAAATCGTATTCTCCAGCGAAACTGGTGGGAATTTTGAAATCCCATGAAAATGCACTGTTTAAGGAAACGAATGTGGTTTCTACTTTAGGTTCGTTAGCCCTCGTTTCTAAAGGAAAAAGCTCTGTTGAAGAAGAAGAGGAATTGGATCTTGCTGATTACGATCTAACTGGTGAAGAGTATGCCCTGATGGTGTCTAACACTAGAAAGTTCATTAAAAGAAAGTTCCCAGCCAATAAGAACCGAAACTAGTAGGGAAGTTACAGCGCTGAAAAGCTTAAGGAGGAACCGAAGGTAGGGTTGAAATCAGAAGATTCCAAGAAAGAAGGGAAAATTGGTGGAGAATCAGGATTTGATTGCCATTACTGTGGAGGCAAGAATCACTTCGCCAAAGACTGTATGCTGAAAAAGACGACAGAAAAGACAGATGATGATGATGATGATGATGAGGAAGCAAGCCTCTTGAGACGATTGGAGGAAATCAAGAAAATAAAGTCAGCTACTAAAAATAAAACTATGAATGCTTTGATTGTACAGGATACTGGCAACCGTGATGACTTCGGTGGTGTGGAAGTATGGTCCACGGATTCAGAGGATGAAGAAGTCAGAAAACCTACTCATGGGAAGGCGATGCTTGTGAAAGAAGAAACTGCCGCATGAAGGTGTTTGATGGTGACCGAAGGTGTATCTAAAATGAGAGGATATAAAACTGATAGGGGAATAGAAGGCGAGAAGGAGCGAGAGGATAGGTGTTTTATTGATAAACCTGTTAGTGCACAGATCAACAAATGTGATGAGTTGATCAAGAAGGTACAAAATATTCTTTCCTCTCTAAATATACCTATTACTAACTATGAAAAGGAATTAAATAACTTAAAATCTAAATTTTCAAGCATAAGTAGTAGTCTTACCCAAACCCGTGTCACAAATTCTAACCTGACTGATCAAATTAGCATGATATCATCGAAGAGTGAGGAAAGGAGGATGTGGATTGAGCTGAAGTTAAAAGAGTGGATTAGGTCTAAGGATGAATCGATTTATTTGCAAAGAGACAATCTCAAACTTTTAAAACAACGAAATGTGTTTTGTTTGATTGCTAAAAGATTTTATTTTAATATCACTTAGTTGCATCTTGATTGTGAAATAGGAAAGAAGATACATCGCATGATTTTACCCTTCCTTGAGATAAAAGAGGATGAAATCGATGTTGAAGCCTACAACTGTGAAAGCGTTGTATCTTCTGACAAGGTCTCTCCTACATATTAAATCGGTCTTGACAAAATTGAATTCTACATAAAGTCCAAAGACCAGAAGGACATGCTTAAAAATCAGTTAGATGAGAATGATAAATTGAAGTTAAGAACCGAAACTGTACAAAAATTTGACTCATTAAATGCCAAATTAAGTTCAGAAAATAAAATTAATGTTGAAAATGCATCTGAACTTAATGAGGATGATAATCTGAGTGAAATCTCTATAGAGGATCTGGTGGATTGTTCAGAATTTCTCAAAAGCGAACCTGGAACTAGCAAAAATCTGATTTCTGAAAACTCTGTTAAGTTCGCTCGCTCATCAACAGACAAGACCAAAATTCTCAAAGAAAAAGTTGTTGTGTATCAAAAGGTTCAAACTTCTCCAAATCAAGTCTATACGGTTCCATGTGTCACTCCACAACAAACCGCAGAATTGATAGTTATGGTGGAAGAAGATAATGCAGCCAGATGTGACGAGTTCTTCTGGTCAGCACCAATAGACAATGCTGATGAGACGAAAGGCCTATCTCAGAAGATCTCATGGAGAGTGAAAGGTAGATACGTGCCAAAACCACTAAATGAACCTACAAGATATGATGTGCCAAGCAAAAGTGGAACCAAAACATCATTAGGCCAATTGGTGCAAACTACTAGTGAAACTTCTTCAACAAAGAGCGAAAACTAGGCTCGTGCCTCAAAGAAAAAGGCTAACATCCACAAAAATCCAAAACAGGTGGCTGATCGAAAACACCAACGAAATCTGAGATACAAGAAAAATCTCTCAGAAAGAAAACAGTTTTGGAGATCACAAAATCTTCACTATGTCAGGAACGAAAGGAAGCATAAGTCTCAAGAGGAATCAAAGAACCAAAAGGGTAGTTTCGGTCCCTCGACTAAAAGGAACCGAAAGGGTTATTTCGGTCCCACGACTGAAGGGAACAGAAAGTAGAGTTTAGGTTCTCAACCCAATATCAACCGAAAGAGTAGTTTCGGTTCTCAACCGAAAGAGCGGTTTTGGTTCTCAACGCAATATCAACCGAAAGAACGGTTTTGGTCCTCAGCCTAATAGCAACCGAAAGAGCACTTTTGGTCCGCAACCATACAAGTTCAATCAGACGAACAGAAGACCCAATGTCACTTCTAAACCCAACTCTTCTAATTCTAATTCTTATTCCTCAAAAGATTTAAAGGGAAAAGGAAAGCTCTATCCAGAAGATGACAGAAGTCCAAAAGAGACACGAAAGAATGTTGATGTCAAAATCTCAAAGCTTATGTCCAATGAACCTAAACCAACCAAAATTAAAGTTTTCACTATAAAAAGAAAAGATGAAACAACTTTAGTTAAACGTACTTATTTGGTTGATATCTCTCTTACTATTCCCTGTCCTGTAAAAGGCTCACAAGGACCCAAGAAACTTTGGGTTCCTAAATCTTCTTAATATTTTGCAGGTAAGTAGTGACGAGTAGTTTGGCGAAGAATGGTAGATTGACAGTGGCTGCTCACGTCACATGACAAAAAGGAAGGAAGAATTGAGAGAGTTTCGGTCTTTCAAGGATGGTGGTATTGTTAAGTACCGGAACAACTCATTTGGTACTATCAAAGGTTATGGAATGATCACAAATGGAAATTTCTCGATAAGAAAGGCAGCTTATGTTGAAGGGCTCCAACACAACCTTATCAGCGTATCACACCTAGTAGTTGGCACTGGATTGAAGGAATCGTTTGATGATGAAGGCTCAAAAATTGTAGAGAAGAAGTCAAATAACATTCTGCTGAAATCAAAGCGAAAAGGGGAAATGTACCCCTTAAACCTCAACCCAATTCGAGCTAATCCAACAGTCTGTTTACTCACGAAGGCTCACTCAGATGAAAGCTGGATTTGGCATCGAAGACTCTCTCATCTTAATTTCAAGGATATCAACAAGCTGGTTTTAGGAGATCATGTTCGAGGTCTTTCAGTTCTTAAATTTAATAAAGATCACCTATGCGCAGCCTGTGAAATGGGAAACCAGAGTAGACAAAGTCATCCTGCTATTATCAATACAAAGGTAATAGAACCATTGGAGCTATTGCACATCGATCTGTGTGGTCCTTCTTCCATTGAAGCAAAATTCTAAGGCCGCTCCAAAGCTCAAGCTCTTCATAAAACAGATAGAAATTCAACTAAGGAAAGTTGTTTGTAACATAAGAAGTGACAATGGCTTGGAATTCAAGAACAAAGATTTTGAAGAGTTTCTTGCGGAAAAAGGAACGAAACATAATTTCTCAGCCCCCTATACACCACAGCAGAATGGTATTGTTGAAAGGCGAAACCGGTCTTTGTGTGAAGCAGCTCGAACGATGTTATGCTTCGCATCATTACTTTTATATTTATGGGCTGATGCAATCACTACTGCTTGTTACACATAGAACAGATCATATCTGAACAAGCGATTCTCTATCACTCCATACGAAATCTTGAACAATCGCAAATCGAATGTGAAATTCTTCCATGTGTTCGGTTCAAGATGCTTCATCTTTAACTCTAAAGAGAATCAAAATAAGTTTGATGCTAAGGAAGATGAAGGAATATTCTTAGGTTACTCCCTGAATTCTAAGGCATATAGAGTTCTAAACAAACGCTCTAAGAAGATTGAAGAAACATACTATGTCACTTTTGACGATAGCTATGTTAAGAAGATGAAGACAATCGAAGGTGCCATACAAGAAATCTTTCCAAATACTTGTCAAGTTACAACCTCTATTTCAAATATTTTTGAGCAATTTATGCTTCTTTTTGACGAGCCTCAAACAGCAATTAATTATGAATCAACTGCGAAAGACAACAAGATTGATAGTCTAAGGCAAATCATTGATGATGTTGCTTAAAAGATGGCTGATGATACACCTAAAGCAACCGAGAGGCCAGACGAAAGCGAACCTTCGAACGACCATCCAAATGTCCAGAGGGAGGGTCTATTACTACAGCACGATCAAAGTTCATCATTCCAGGGGAGAATTTATCGTCACAATCATCAAGTTCCTCTGAGAATCCAATAGAAGGTGAAGATACTAATCCAGATTTTGAACCGGCGTCATCCTTCGAGGGGGAGAACACCAATGTCAATGATGATGACATGCTATCAGAATTGGAAGAAGAAATCAATGCAGAATTGGATCCCTCTTGTGATCCAAATTATCCGCCGCTCATTAAATGGACAAATGATCATCCTCAAAGTCAAATTATTGGGGAATCTTCTGAAAAGGTGTTAACTCGATCTCAGATCAAAGCAAAACAAGTGGCCCTCTTTTCTCAAGTGGAGTTTTGTATGTTCAACTCCTTTGTTGTCACACCCCAAAACCATGAACGGCGGAAACGTTCTAGGGCGGAGGACGTTATGTACAGTATCACAACAATGAAAAGTAGTAAACAAGCAACAACATCATCCATTGCATTAATAATATAATTTTAATACAAGTGTGTTCTGTCAAATTATAATAGACACTAAAGTATAATCAAAATGAAAGATGAGTCTTGATCGGGCTCCATCTTCTCTAAACCTTGCATCGGTACCTATCTATCGTTGACCTGAGGATACAAGTTATTTTGAAAGGAAGTATTAGCTTTAAAGCTGGTGAGATCATAAGTATTAATGTGTCTTAATTTGTAAAACTTGTAATGAAAGAGTTTAAATTGTTTTGAAAGAAAGCTCGTATAAGTATGAAAATGTTTGTAGAAAAACTGTAAACGTTTGAAAAACCCTAGAAATCCCTATGATTCCTACTATTATAAAAGGGAGTCTTCTAACAAGACCTAACTGCTCTGAATGTAGCCTTCTACCAAGACCCGACTGTGCAACTATTATTATTATTATTATAAGAAATTATATCCTTTGGTACTAGGATACTCAAATGTAATTCACCTCACCGGTTATGTGAATGAGTCACAAGCTAAAGGTAATAATATAACTAACCTAAGTATTACCCTTTGGTCCTAGGGTAACTAACAATGTTATCTTAAGACATCCGTAGATGTACATTTACCTCTGTTGCTAACAGCTGGGTGTAGGAATAGTTAATCCCTTCAAGTATACCTGTAATAGTATCAACCGTTGACATCCGAGGATGCGATTTTATCTTTGTAGCTAACAAAGATTCTAGGAATGGTTAATCCTGCAAAGTATCCTTTGGTACTAAGATATTAAATCCAATCTATCTCGTCGATTATGTGATTGTATCACAAGGTAAAGATAAGAATGAGGATTATATAACGTAATCTATACATATAAAATGTAATAATAACTCATCATATATTATCTATGTAAATGTACTCATGTAAGCGTGTTTATGTAAATGTACTCATGTAAATGTAATCATGTAAACATATCTATGTAATAGTATAGTAATGTACTGTAATGTTCTACATGTGCTAGCTGTAATGTGTGTTCTCTCTCTATCTAGCATGTATAGTAATGTACTGTGTGTACTAGCTGTAACGTGTGATCTCTCTCTATGTCTAGCTAGTATTGACTCTTGAATGAACTGACTCATTGTATGATATCGTGTTCTAGTAATAGTTCTAGTATCTTCCTGAACTACCCCTATGGAAGCTTACTAGTAATGTAACTGGTACGTATGAACATGGGCGTATACCCTTGCTACCCAAGGGTATTGAATGAACTGGAAGAACCTTTATGACTATATATGTACACATGATATATAACTAATATTTAAACGACCTTCGGATGGGTACCCGATATCCCACCAGACCACATCTCTAGCGCGAAAAGGAAATAGGGCGGATAGCCTTCCTAAGTCTTTTAAACATTTCTTATATAACTGTACATATATGGGCATGCAATTTATAGTATAAAAGCATAAAATAAGTTTTGTAAAACCTTTGGACATAATTAATATCTAAGAAAAGATCGACTTGATGTCAATCTATAAAACGGGTTGGAAGCATGGGTTTCATAAAACAGTTTAAGTATAAGGAAACATTTGTTTGAAAGACAATTGTAAATGAGTTTGAAATGAAACATACAGAGTAAAATGTACAGTTTAATAATGAGTTTTAAACATATAAAGTGTTTATGAAAAACACTTGAAGGAAACTGTTTGGTAAAACGGCTAATGAGTAGCCAATCATTTCAATGTTGCTTACTAATCACATGTGATTTATATAGTAACTAACATGATTCTACTTGTATCCCCCCATAAAACATTTAAAAACAGTTAAAACATTGATTAAGAGGTATGAACTCACCTGTTGTGAGTGGTACGGATGAACTGAAGATGTAGGATTGCTAGGTGTCAAGTGAAGTCTTGAACACACTCTATGATCCTAGTTAACATATAATATCACATATATGTAACAAATTAGTCTATAAACAACTAATAAACAAGTCAAGACACCCTAGGACATGCTAAACACCTTTATCAAGTGTTATTAGCCTCTAGGATTGCATCTAAGTGTTGTAGGGAAAATCTATTGTGTGTAGGGCTCAAGGAAAACTCCACCATGAAGTTCACGGCCCTAATGACACTACCAAATGAGTTTACAGCCGTAAGCTCATACTTATGTGGCCATTTTGTGTTTGATGCTCTACAAGACCCTAATAAGTTATTCTACTTAATGGCTTGGTCTTTGGAAGAGTTTAGGGCATTATATAACTCCTTTTAGGAGTTCACGGCCGTGGGACCAAATCCCATGGAGATTACGGCCGTAATCTCCCTTGGATGGGTGTTTTTGGTGTTTTCAAGTCCCTAATTTAACTAGGAACTAAACTAGGCTAGTGTACAAGGCTTTAGAAGTGTTTATAGCACCATTTGGCCCTATTGTTTGGAGTTCACGGACCTGGAACTTCTTGGGCCGTGAACACCCTACTCTTTGTGACAACCTAACGTTTAATCCGTTATATAATTCCGTTTCCAATAACGGAATATGTCATTTATAAAAAGTTCTGTAATTTGGAGTTGTTTAATAAATAAATATTTAATTATTTATTTATATTTCATGTGATTATTAGTTTTAATAAAATGAATATAACTCCTTAATGTTATTTTCATTTAACGAAATAATGTTATACTATTTTTTAACCAATTAACTCGGGTAAAAGTTTAACCCCATTAAGCTTTGGCATCAGGTAGTCGTATACAGGGAGCAACACCCGAGACCTATATATAGGAAGTGTAACACCACTTAGAAGCTTTTTACCACTCAAACTCCTCTCTCTCACTACTTTCTCTCTCTAGCTCGTTTTCTACTCCAAAACCGGAATTTCCGACTCCTAAACGTAAGATCTTCAACCCTAACTTATTCTAAACATTCATGATTGTTACAATAGCTCAAAAATCACATGAAAAGTACATAAAAAAGGAGTTTACGGCCTAAGCATCTCCTTAGGTCGTAAACAAGTAAAAAGGTGCCAAAAGTCCCAACTTTCCTTACTTTGAGCTTAGATACTAGTTGGGGAATTTATCTAGGAGTGTTTAAGCATTAAAACCATAATTTTGAGGACATAAAAGAGGGTTTACGGCCCAAGCACATGCTTAGGCCGTAAACACCCATTATCCATGCAAAAATGCCCCCAAAAACCCTTCCAAAGCATGTTTAGACTTGAGATTCGATTTAGGGAAATTCCATTTCGAGTTTGGGACAGTTAAACATCATGTTTTGAGGGGTAAATTAGAGTTTACGAACCAAGCATAAGCTTAGACCGTAAACTCCCCCAAGCCTTGCCAAAATGAGGATTTAAGCCCCTAAATTGCCCTATACCCTTACTAGAGATTAATGGGGTTGAAATAAGGACCTTAACATCAAAGTTTGGAGAGTAAACAAGAGTTCATGGCCAAGCCATGAGGCTTACGGCCATAAACTCCCAAGGAGTGGCCTTTGGGCCGTACACTCCAAGGGAGTAAGCTCTTGGACCCCTTAGTTACCGCCTTTTGGTCTTGTACAATCCCCGAGAACCACTTCGAATCCGTAAGACCTCAATACAATATAGGATATTTAAATGTTTTTAATAAATGTATAAGTGACTAATTACTTGTAAAACATATATCTCATATGTTACTAGGGTCTTAAAGGGTGTACAAGTCCTTACATGACACCAAACACTCATCCGACACATTCACCCGATTTACTCGTTTCAAGTGAGTTCATACCCCCTTAATGAACCTTTTTAACTATTTTTACATGTTTTAGGGGGGGGAGGGGGGGGGGGGGGGGGATACAAGTCAAATGAACAATTTATGGAAATCAATCACATATGATTTACAATTCATAGTATAAATCACATGTGATTTATCATTATGCTTTATAAAAGAATTTTACATTTTTAAAACTGCTTTGAGAACAAAACTATTTTCAATATCTAAACTCATTCTCTTGTTAAATTGTTATTAAATTATTTTCAAAATGTGTTTAAGCTACTTTTCTTATAAAAATGTAGGGATGATGTCATAAAAACCCTTAACTTTTTCAGGAATTTGCGGTTTTACCCTTTGACATAAATTTTGTTCATTTATACCGTAAATTTGTAAAAAAAAAAAAAAATTCGTTTTTGCCCTTTTTACAGGTTAAGCCGGTAACATGTGTAGCTGGCAAGCCAGCTGGACGACTAGTTGGAAGGACTCGGTAACGTGGCAGAGAGTTGTTGTATTACAATATTAAAAAATTTATAAGGAAAATGGAGGTAATAGGTTTCAAACCGACCACCTCCAACTCATAAAGCAAGGAACATACCACTGAGTTACATAGCTTTTTGTGTTTTATATCTCGAAAATATAGTATATATCGTATACTACTGAAACAATTTAAAATTCAATAATAATAAGAATAGTAATTTTTGTTATTATTATTATTTTATTTTTTATAAGTGTATGTATACATTTTAAATTACGTTTTTAAAGGTATAAATATTTTTATAAATAAAAAAAATATGTTTTTAAAGGTTAAAATACATTTTTAAAGGTATTTATACACTTAAAAACGTATGTACGTCTATAAAAGTAGTTTTATGATGAAGTATGTATTTGTAGACTTAGAACATATTTTTTTAATATACAAATACCTTTCAAATTGTATTTCTTCTTTAAAATTACAAAAAATACATATTTGTATTAATAATACAAAAAAAACCATATTTATATTGAAAACAGAAGAAGAAATCCATATTTTTACTGAATATGTAATTTTATTTTTTTGGAAGTTAAAAAGATATGTACCTATATACTATATACTTTCAAAATCGTAAAACGTATATTTATATATATATATTTAAAAATATGTTTTTAGCGAGAGAATAAACGAACTATGCTTTAAAAAAATGTACGTTTTTAAGTCTATAAATATGATTTCGATGTATTTGTATTAATAATACAAATAACCATATTTGTATTGAAAACAGAAAAAAAAATCCATATTATTACCGAATATGATATTTTATGTTTTTGAACTTTAAAAGATCATACCTATATACTATATACTTTCAAAATCGGAAAACGTATATTTATATATTTAAAAATATGTTTCTAAGCATTAAAATAATTGAATACGCTTTAAAAAAATGTACGTTTTTAAGTCTATAAATACGATTTCAATGTAAAGATATATAGACTTAAAAACTTATATTTTTTAAAGCGAATGCTAAAAGCATATTTTTAAATATATAAATATAATTAAAATTATATGTATACACTTGTAAAAAAATCAAATAATAATTATTATTCTTGTATATAAATTTTTTCGTTAATATACATTATATATAATGTTTTAAGGTTTATATACTAAAATAGCTCCTAAGCTCAGTGGTATGCGTGTTTGTCTTTGTGTAGGAGGTGGAGGGTTCGAATCCCTCCGACTTCATTCTTCCTAAAAGCTTCAAATTTTTATTTTAATTGAATAAAACACAGTTAGCACAGCGCATATGTGGCTGACACGTTAGCGAGATCAGCCCATTTAACGCACACGTGGCTCGCCACCTATGTAAGTAACCGGCTGAACCTGTTAAAAGGGTAAAACCGAAAAAAAAATTGCAAGTTTGCAGTATAAATGAACCAAAATGCCGCAAATTTCTGAAAAACTTAAGGGTTTTTATGATATTATCCCAAAAATGTATCTACATTAATATATTTATATAAGTAAAACTTGAAGGACTTAGGACCGATGGCTTGCCTTATCTCCTATTCTTGTTTGATGTGGTCCTAGGGTATTTGTTATCCGTCTGACTGTCGTTGATTTCTTAGTTATATATCATATATATTAGTGCTAGATATGAAAGTCTTCATACTACTCACTACCTTTGTTATTCAAAGGCCGGAAACCATACACTCTAGTTAGCTATAATAGGTATAGCTAAGACTACTACTTGTTACCGCTACTACTGCTATACTCACAATAACGGCTATTACGACAAGTTAATACATGTATAAGAGAACACTCTAAGAACTATACGAAAGATTACTATACTATAATACCAAAGAACGCATGAATCCAAGGTATAACACACTATCTCTCTAAAGGACACTCTACTACGCTTACACTATGTGACCAGGGCTTTCCGGATGGAAGGCATCACTACACGTATAGATCTATACGGGACAGACACTATTACATCCCGACTGCTAGCTACAGTCCGAGCCGACTAGGCTCAGGGGAGACACTACTTCACTACACTACGGATGACCGGGAAGGTCATCGGGTTCTCTACTACTACACTAGTCTGGTCACCTGAGGGGTTACCCTCTTTACCCAACATAATACACTAAGACTTGAGTCTAAATTAACATCCCGAAGTAAGTAAATATAAATTACTAATGGAAGCTTGCACCACTACTACTGACAACAGGCATAACTTTTCCTTATCTACACTACGTACTGGAGATTTACTACTATACTTTTACATCTAAAGATTTTCAAGGATAAAACTTACATGCAACGTAAAGGATTTCACTTACAATGTACTTTCTGGAAAATATAGGATTTTCTTGGGTTTTCTACTACTTATAAACATAAATTACAGTTTTTCATACTATAAGTTTTAAAACATTTTATACATCAACCACACTAAATTCTTATGAACTCACCAGCTTTATGCTGATACTCGTTTTCAAAATAACTTGTATCCTCTGGTCAAAGATAGACAGGTACTGGTGCAACATTTTGGAGAAGATGGAGTATTCAAGATCCATCTCTTATTTTTGTTATATTTTTGGTGTCTATTGAAACTTACAGAACATGCTTGTAATTAAACTCACAATGTAAATGAAATGGTTGTTGTTTTCTTGCTTTTACTATTATGCAATTGTGATGGTACTGTACATGACGTCCTCCACCTCGGAATGTATTCCGCCGTTATCAGTTTTGGGGTGTGACAGATTGGTATTAGAGCATTGTTTATAGTAAATCAAGTATATCAACCTATAAAAGATATACGAACTATAAACACTTCGAGACTAAAACACTCTGACCAAAATATATACTGTTAAGTACTAAAATATTTAACTAAGTATATATATATATGTATATATATATATATATATATATATATATATAAATATCTCTATAAAATACAGAAGTCAGTATCGCACTAGAACAGAACAAAAGTATTAAGATTGTTGAATAGCACAATTGGGCTTAGAGACATATAGTCACTCCTGGGGGGAATGTAGCCTAATCAACTACATTTATCCAGAAGTGACTAGCATGTGCCTACGAGTGATTGTGGTGTTGCAACAAGTCTAAAAACTTACCAACACTAGCACAAGAACGTTAGAACAAGAATACTATAGGAGTATTCTATATACTATTAGTTGCATATGTGATAACAAAAAGGGTCGTTACTAGTAGGACGATATTCCTAAGTGGATACACCACAGATACATGTGACTAGGGCGCTATAGACTCAGAATCTGTGGCCTTTGCTTCATTTCCTGTTCTTGTTTGATTGGGGATCTGAGGTTAGGGTTGCTTATTCGAAGGACTATCTTGCTTCGGTTGCATGTAATCGGTATGCACTACGCAAGTATTGGGCCAACTAATAACGATTCATCCTATAAGTAGCCTAGATTAGTACATCTATTAACCTTTCTATTCCCCCTTTCTCGCGTAGATATCATGGCTGGTTTCCACCATCCCAGCGATCCGTATTATCCAAACCAGGGCAATGGAGGATGGCTCGATGAGGAATCAGACGATGATCACCCGATCCCTTTGGATGATCATCATGCTGAAGGCTTCTCGGATAGCTCCAGCTCCGAACCAGAAGTTAACAACCTACCCTTTGAAGCTCCAAATCCCAACCCCCGTCCGGCATTTCAGGGTCCCACTCCCATGTGGACGATAACCCTGAACCGATGGAGCGAGGAGTAGGGTCAGCCTTTACCTTATGATGGAGACCGAAGTTTCTACAACATAAGAGAGGGAGGATCAGTGGACCGAGTCCTGCCCATCATGATCCGAAGGATCGCCAGGAATGTCGAGCAGGGTCAGGCAGCCATAGGCCGAGTTGTAGAAGTGGATGCCAACTCGAATCTCAACACTGTTCGCATCCGCCAACTTGAAGAAGCTATGGATAGAACAAGGAGGACCAACGAGGCTCTGCAGCAACAACTTGCTGCATCCCGAACTGAAGTTCGGGAACTCCGAGCACGTCAAAGGACTCATGAACGCCATCTTCAGGAAGTTATGCGTCAACTAGCTGATCTGAGGGTTCGCCTAATGAGTGCTCGTCGCCCATAGAAGATGTCTACTCATCTCACCCTTTTGTTTAAGGACTAGCTTTTCCTTTTTGTGCTCAATAGATCACTTGTCTGTAAACATTCCTAACTTTGAAAGTACTCTAATTAGACCTCTAGACTACCAACATTTTCCTTTTGGTTTGATGTAAGACTTACTATTAGGTCACTCTTCCCAAACTTGCATTACATCGTTAATACTAGTAAATTGGCAGTTGACAACTCTATTACTATGACTCTCTTTGTGATCTTTGGATTATGTTGAATTAGTCCATAAAACACTCTATTCATATTAGCAATAGACTCTTACTATTGCTATCATTTCTATAAATTTCCAATGAAAGATGCCTCCACGCAAGCGTCCAAGCAAAGGCATACCAGCAACTCAAACCCCTCCTCCACCTCCTCCTCCGTAGTTCGATCCAGTTTTGTTTCAAATGGCTGTGACTGCAGCTGTGACGGCAGCCATGGCTCAGATGAACTCTGGTGATGCGAGCGGTGGCAACTCTAGATTTGGTGAAGTCCATCAAAGAGTGCAGGGATGTACTTATAAGGACTTCATGTACTGCAAACCTACCTTCTTCGATGGTACCGGAGGAATCCTAGCATTGTCCTAGTGGTTCGAGAGAACTGAGGCTATCTTTGAAATGTGCTCATGCCCCGAGGAGAGCAAAATAAAGTTCGCTACTGCCACCCTCACTAACAGGGCCTTGACATGGTGGAACGGCCATGCCAGTTCACTCTCTTTGATAACAGCCAACGCCATGGGCTGGGACACACTGAAAGATCTCATGAGAAGGGAGTACTGCCCTAGGGGAAAAATTCAACAACTTGAGGAGGAACTCTGGAACCTCAAAATGAAAGTGACCGACATAACAACTTACACAGCTAGGTTCTGTGACTTGGCAGCTATGTGTCCCAACATGATCCCTTCGGAGAGCAAGAAGATTGAACGATAAATTTGGGGTTTAATGCCCCTGTATCGATGAAACGTTCTAGCCTCACACCCTACAACCTTTGATAGGGCCCAGAGTTTAATCAATCATGAAGTTTCTTCCACTCAAGCAACAACAACTACGACTGCCACTACACCACCCAAATCATCCAACAACAAGAGGAAACGCGGGGATTGCAAGAAGGACAAAAGAACTCAATCTTCTTCCAAAAACCAACAGATTGTGGCTATCCATGCTGCCACCACTCTTGCTACTCCTGCACTGGCAAAAGCTTATGTTGGGAACCTGCCCGAGTATCTAAGTGCACCTTCCACCACCACGGCCCCTGCCGCGAATTGCAGTGTTCCAACTGCGGCTGGAAGGCCCATACTGTCTGGTTTTGCAGAGCCCCACCCAAACCTATCTCGCAAGTCCCTAGTTCGGGAGTGACCCAGACCTGTTATGGTTGCGGTGAAGCGGGTCACTTCAAGAAAAACTGTCCGAAGGCTGGGAATACGGGAGGAACAGGAAGACTACTTGCTATTGGCCACAACGAAGCGGTAGCAGATCCCGCAGTAGTCACCAGTACGTTTCTTCTCAACAACTCTTATACCTGTGTCTTATTCGATAGTGGTGCAGAAAGAAGCTTCATAAACAAAGGCTTTAAACACTTACTTAAACAATCCCCAAAACGACTAAAAGAAATATTCATCGTAGAAATGGCTAACGGAAAGAACGAAAGCTCTAACGAAATTTACATAGGTTGTACCCTCACGTTAGACGATCATTCATTCCCAATCGACCTCATACCGGTCTCGATCAAGAGTTTCGACGTCATTGTTGGCATGGACTGGTTGAGTCCTCATCGCGGTGATATTCTATGCTTCAACAAAGCCATCCGCCTAAATCCACCGAATCACGAAACTCTGTTAATCTATAGAGACAAATCTGGTACGAGCCTTCGTATCATTTCAAGTATTCAAGCCCAGAAGTATTTGATTAAGGAATACCGCACCTTTCTTGCACACGTCGTCGACACAAGCCAGAAAGCGAAAGATCCAAAAGACATCCCTGTTGTATGCGAATTCCCTGATGTCTTTCCAAAAGACCTTCCAGGTTTACCTCCCAAATGTCAGGCTGAGTTCAGAATCGACCTAGTCCCAGGAGCTACCCCCGTAGCTAAGTCGCCCTATCGTCTAGCGCCTGCTGAGATGAAAGAACTATCTGGTCAACTTAACGAGCTACTCAGCAAGGGCTTTATAAGACCGAGCTTCTAACCCTGGGGAGCTCCGGTCTTGTTTGTGAAGAAGAAATACTGATCGTTCCGTATGTGCATCGATTATAGGGAGCTCAACAAACTCACGTCAAAAACCGCTACCATCTTCCTCGTATAGACGACTTGTTCGACCAACTGCAAGGGGCGAGTTACTTTTCCAAGATTGATCTTAGGTTCGGGTATCACCAGTTACGAGTGCTTGAGGAGGATGTTCCGAAAACAGCCTTCCGAACTCGTTACGGGCACTATGAGTTTGTAGTAATGCCCTTTGGATTGATTAATGCACCGCAGTATTTATGGATTTGATGAATAGGGTGTGTCGTCCATACTTAGATCAGTTCGTCATCGTCTTTATTGATGATATACTCATCTAATCTCGAAGTGAGGAAGAACATAGGAATCACCTACAATGAGTCCTAGAAACCCTGCGATCGGAGAAGTTATACGCGAAGTTCTCTAAGTGCAAATTTCGGATCCGAAGGGTTGAATTCTTAGGACATGTGGTTAGTGAAGAAGGAATCCATGTGGACCCATCCAAGATCAAAGCTATCGAGAACTGGTCAGCACCGAAGACGCCTACGAAAATTCGTCAATTTCTAGGCCTCGCTGGCTACTTCCATAGATTCATTCAAAACTTCTCTCGGATTGCGAAACCACTCACCGTGTTGACACAGAAGGGCGTAGCATTTGACTGGGAGGAGAAGTAGGAGAAGGCATTCCAGACCTTCAAGCGAGATCTATGCACCACATCAGTGTTATCTCTACCTAAAGGAACAAAAGATTTAGTGGTATATTGCGATGCTTCGAACCAAGGGCTTGGATGTGTAACAGCCCGGATTCCCAGGTATTATTCTTTTCTATATTTTTGGTATTTGAGAGGAGACTTGGCGAGTTGGAGCTCAAACTCGCCGAGTAGGATCGCGGTTTGGACGCGTGATCGCATATGGACTCGGCGAGTCCAAGGAGTGGACTCGGCGAGTCCACACTGTTTAATGAAACCATAATTCCCTGGGTTTGGAGCCTATTTAAGGGCACTTATAGCCTCCTATTGCGGCTACCAATCCCTTGAGAGAACCCTAAGAGAGCTAATCTGTTTTGGGAGAGAGGAAGTCACTTTTGATCCGTTGTATTCTTTGTTAAGCAAGAAGAAGGTGGAAAGACCAAGGAGGAGGTGAGATTCTAGCAGATCCAGAGTCCAGAGGCTTCATTTTGAGGTAATGGTTCGAATCTCCTTCAGTTTTAGGGTTTATCTTTAGAGTTAGGGTTTTATAACCCTTTTGAAGAGTGATTATGTGAAGCAAATGGTCCCTCTTTGAGTTTGTGCCTTGGATCTGGACTCAAAGAGGTCCAGAGACCTTAACCCTTGGAGCTTTTGAGTTATTATGGAGTTATTGGACCTAGGTGGTCATTTTTGGGACCAAATCTCCTTTTGATACCTTGTGGGGATTGTACAAGCATCAAGTTTCGAACTTTACGTGACATTCATGCTTGGGAAGGCCAGATCTAGGGTTTGGGAAAGTAGATCTGACCTCAGAAGGTCAATAGAGTTTGTGCATGGCATGAACTCGCCGAGTTGTTCTTGGGACTTGGCGAGTAGGGTTGGGGTTTCACGTAAAGTGTTCAGCGAGTGGACTTTCCGGGTTGGGGGATGACCCAGTGAGTCAGAGAGAGTCATTATGGGGCTGAGTCAAACCGGAACTCGCCGAGTTGTTCTTGAGACTCAGCGAGTTGAGTTGTGGTTGCCCCGCGATTCATGCCAGGTGGAACTCGCCGAGTCGCTTTGGTGCACTCGCCGAGTCCGGTCAAAGTTTACCGTTGACCAGAGTTGACCAGTGTTGACTTAGTAGGGTTAGTCAACCTTAGTCTTGAAAGTGTTAATTAGAGATATGTGTTGTATATAGGAGGATTATAGCTCGGGGGATCGAGCACGAGTGATTCGGGGATTTGCGAGTAATCGAGATACGCGAGGTGAGTCTTCTCAATATACTTTACCTTGAGTAGGTAACTAGAGTTATGTGATTTAGTGTTTGTATGCTATATATGTGTTATGTGTTGCACTGCATTATTCTATGTGATTTATGCTGTGCATGTTACAGAGTTAGAACCTGAGGGTTCACAGAGTTTGGGTGCACGGACCCATAGAGTTATAGCCTCGAGTGGCTAATATGTGTTATATGTGGTATTTTGGGGGAACTCACTAAGCTTTGTGCTTACAGTGTTTGGTGTTATTTGTTTTAGGTACTAGTGACGACCGTGGGAAGGCGCCGGCTTGATCAGTACACACGCACGGGATTTTATGTTTATGGGATCTTGGGATTTTTTGTGTGACTTGGATTGAATTTCAAATATGGGTGTTTTTATGAACATTAAGTGAATTGTGTTTTTATAAAATTCGAAAATTTGTTTTGAAATTTACGGTGTTACAAGTTGGTATGAGAGCCTTGGTTTGAGGGATTTGGGTACACCTTCGGGAGTATTTGAACTCAAACTGAGGATTTGGAAAATATTTTCAAAAGAGAACCAAATTTTCTAAAAGAAGTAAAAGATTTTTAGAGAAACTCAGAGCAGAAACGTGTGTACGATCAGTCAGCGCCCGAACGGTGATTTACCAAAATACCCTTATATTATATGTTTATGAGATTGATATGATATATTATCTTGCTAGAGCAGGCTAGGTATTCCTATTAGGATTAGAATGCCCTGATTTGTGATGCCTTAGCCTAGGGAGAGGTGAACTGCTATGAGATGCTTTAGAGTGAATAGGTAGCAGCGGGGAGCTTATGAGAGATTTGTTAGAAAGTGGTTTATGCATAATAGAGTACTTGGAACATGGAATCCGAAGAGGAGGATTTGGTGTGTATACTGAAATGGTGCGGACAGTAGTATTGGGCCCGTACTACTGAAAGCACCGGAGCGGTGTACAGTTCAAATAAGAACCTTCGGAATGCCAAGGATCAAGGAGGGAAGAGTTGTCGAGTGTGAGTATGCTCGAATAGATTCTAATTTATCGTATGTTGTATTTCAGAGGTTGATCATGGTGAGGACACATCATATGCCAGAGGGTAGTGGGGCTAGTGATGAGGAGATCCGTCAGATCATCCACGAGGAGGTGGCTGTGGCCATCAGGGCAGAGATACCAGAGATGTTCGGGTCTATTAAGACCACACTGATTAAGACTTTCAACGAGCGTTATGCTGCTCTTTCTGAGGCTGCTGTTGCTACTGCGAGGCCGCAGGGTGGTGATGCGTTGCTGTTCCGAGAGTTCAGCAACACAAAGCCACCAGAGTTTGATGGGACCCAGACCCAGTGGTGGCTATGAGATGGATTTCAGACATAGAGGGGTGTTTCTTCACTTGCACATCTCCTGAGCATTTGAGAGTTCGGTTCGAGCTGAACCAGCTTCGCTTGGGAGCGAAGGACTGGTGGAAGTTTGTGACAGCGCACTTTTCGCCTGCTGAGCTTGCGGTAGTGACCTGGGAGAGGTTCACTGCCATGTTCCGAGATGAGTACGTTCCCCAGGTGGAGAGGGAGCATTTATCCCAGGAGTTTCTGACCCACAAGCAGGGTACTGAGTCTGTTACGGTGATTACCAGGATGTTCCACGAGAGGGCGATGTTCTGCCCTGAGCATATGTCCACTGAGCAGGCACGTATGAGCCAGTATTTGAGTATCTTGAGGTGAGACATTCGGGAGTTTGTGGCGAACTCCTCGTACCGAACATTTGCTGAGCTTCAGGAAAATGCCCGGAAGAGGGAGATCGAGCTAGAGACTCAGGCTAGAGAGGAGGCTGAGTCTCAGGGGAGGGATCGGCGACCGGCACAGTCCCAGCCGGCAGCCAAGCGGGCCAAGCCCGCTGATCCCAAATCTGGGAGCCAGAAGGGCTGCACTTGTGGAAAGTGTGGCAAGGGTCATGGTGGAATTTGTAGAGCTGGATCTTGCTACAAGTATGGCAAGGAGGGGCATATGGCCAAGGACTGCCCCAAGGATTTGCATTGTGTTTTCACTGCAACCAGACCGGACACCGGAAGGCGGAGTGTTCGCAGTTGTGGGGATCAGCTCAGGGAGCACCTCAGGGATCTGCCCCTGCTGCCATTAGAGCTACCGAGGCCAGTGAAGGACGAGGTGCCGAGGGCACGAGGGAGAGCCTTTCAGTTGACCGCAGAGGAGGTCCGCGCAGTGCCCGATGTCGTGGCTAGTATGTATTCCTTCATGTATTTATTTTGATGTTGAGAAATTATGCTTATATTATGTTATGCGTAGGTACTTTTCTTGTGAATTCTATACCTGCCTTGGTGTTATTTGACTCGGGTGTGAGTCGGTCTTTTGTATCTTTGGCTTTTAGTCAGCATATTAGTGTTAGTCGCGAGGCGTTGAGTCGGCCTTTGAGAGTTTCCATAGCTAACGACAGGGCGATATATGCCACGGAGGTGATCCGCGGTGCGTATTCGAGATTTTCGGTGTTGAGTTCCCGATTGATTTGGTTCCTATTGCGATGGGTGATGTCTGTGTCATTGTGGGCATGGACTGGTTGAGCAGGTTCGGCGCAGTTATCGACTGCGAGCGACAACTGGTGACCATACGAGACCCTAGTGGGGGAGTTCTTACGGTGTACGACGAGGGTACATGTTCTGGATCAGCGTTTTGTTCGGCCGCTAGGGTGAGGCAGTGTCTACAGCGGGGCTGTAAGGGTTTTGTGGCGTTCGTGTCGGATACGCGGGTTGATTCTGAGAGGCCGAGGTCAGTGGAGGAGGTTCCGATAGTGCATGAGTTCCCGAATGTCTTTCCAGAGGATTTGCCGGGTGTGCCTCCCGAGAGGCAAGTAGAGTTCAATATCGATTTGGTTTCGGGGGCCGCGCCTATTGTCAAGGTGCCTTATCGTCTTGCACCTCCAGAGATGCAAGAGTTATCCTCGCAGCTTCAGGAGCTGCTGGGAAGGGGGTTGATTCGGCCGAGCAGCTCGCCGTGGGGAGCACCTATCTTGTTTGTCAAGAAGAAGATGGTTCACATCAGATGTGCATTGATTACCAGGAGTTGAACAAGCTGACGGTCAAGAACCGTTACCCGTTGCTGAGGATCGATGATTTGTTCGATCAGTTGCAGGGAGCATCTTGGTTCTCCAAGATTGATTTGAGGTCTGGATATCATCAGGTGAGGGTGCAAGATGAGGACATCCAGAAGACAGCGTTCAGGACGCGTTATGGGCATTATGAGTTTGTGGTGATGCCTTTCGGGCTCACCAATTCCACGGCAGTGTTCATGGATCTCATGAACCGGGTGTGCAGGCCGATGTTGGATTAGTCGGTGATTGTATTCATCGACGACATCTTGGTATATTCGAGATCTAGAGAGCAGCATGAGGAGCATTTGAGGGAGATCCTTGGAGTTCTGAGATCGGAGAGGCTTTATGCCAAATTCTCCAAGTGTGATTTCTGGTTGCGAGAGGTCCAGTTCCTGGGACATCTCATTAACCAAGAACGGATATTGGTTGACCCAGCCAAAGTTGAGGAGGTGATGAGTTGGGAGGTGCCGAGGTCACCCTCGGAGATCATGAGTTTTCTAGGGTTGGCCGGTTATTATCGGAGATTTATCAAGGATTTCTCTAAGATCGCAGTACCACTCACCAGGTTGACCCGGAAGGGTGTCGCTTTTTCATGGGGCCCCGAGCAGCAGGCCTCCTTTGAGATGCTTCGCCAAAGGTTATGCGAGGCCCCGGTGTTAGCCCTCCCGGAGGGAATGGAGGACTTTGTGGTATACTGTGATGCATCAATCTTGGGGTTGGGAGTGGTGCTGATGCAGAGAGGGCATGTGATAGCATATGCATCGAGGTAGATGAAGCCACATGCATCGAGGTATCCCACCCATGATCTAGAGTTGGGGGCAGTGGTGTTCGCCCTCAAGATTTGGCATCACTATCTGTATGGGGTTCGGTGTACGATATACATGGACCATAAGAGCCTGAAGTATTTGATGGATCAGCCCAACCTAAATATGCGGCAAAGGAGGTGGTTTGATGTGGTTAAGGATTATGATTGTGAGATCCTGTACCATCCGGGCAAGGTTAATGTGGTAGCCGATGCCCTGAGTCACAGGGCGGAGAGCGCCCCGTTGCGAGGTGTATGTTTGTGTTTGACTGTGATGGCTCCGATGTTGGACGCCATTCGCGGAGCACAGGCTGAGGCCGTGAGATCAGAGAACCAAAAAAGGGAGTGAGTGGTAGGGTTGGTATCGGAGTTCGTTACCGATGGTCAGGGGCTTATGACATTTCAGGTACGGATGTGGGTACCGTTTGTGGGAGGGATGCGTACCATTTTGATGTAAGAGGCTCATCGGTCGAAATTCTCGATCCATCCTGGGGCCACTAAGATGTATTTGGATCTGAGGAGGGAGTATTGGTGGCCCTGTATGAAGAGGGATGTTGCGTGGTTTGTGGAGAGGTGCTTAACCTGCCGTAGGGTTAAGGCTGAGCACCAGAGGCCGCATGGTAAGTTGCAACCGTTTGAGGTTCCCGAATAGAAGTGGGAACAGATTACCATGGATTTTATCACCAAATTGCCAAGGACTGCTAGGGGATTCGATGCAATTTGGGTGATTGTGGACAGGTTGACGAAGAGCGCCCACTTTCTTGCTATTAGTGAGAGCTCCTCCGTAGAGAAGTTAGCAAAGATGTACGTGAGGGAAGTGGTATCTCGGCATGGGGTGCTGATCTCGATTGTCTCAGACCGGGATGTACGTTTCACTTCCAGGTTCTGGAAGAAGTTTCATGAGGAGCTAGGTACTAGGCTGCATTTTAGTACCGCATATCACCCCCAGACGGACGGACAGAGTGAGCGGACGATTCAGACGCTCGAGGACATGCTCCAGGCATGTGTGTTGGATTTCGGGGGGGGGGGGGGGGGGTTGGGATACGTACTTGCCCTTGGCAGAGTTTTCTTATAACAACAGCCATCATTCGAGCATTGGTATGCCACCCTTTGAGCTGTTGTATGGGAGAAGGTGTCGGACTCCCATTTGCTGGGGTGAGGTCGGACAGCGTGTTATGGGCAATACTGAGATCGTACTTCTGACGACAGAGCAGATCCAGCAGGTCAAACAGAGGTTGTTGACCACTCGGAGTTGTCAGAAGAGTTATGCGGACAGATGTCGGTCCGAGCTTGAGTTTCAGGTTGGTGACTTTGTGCTCCTGAGTGTCTCTCCTTGGAAAGGAGTGATTCGATTCAGGAAGAGGGGCAAGTTGGGGCCCTGATATGTTGGTCCATTTCGGGTGGTCGTGAGGGTAGGCAGGGTAGCCTATCGTTTGGAGTTGCCAGCAGAGTTGGGGCAGATTCACGACACTTTCCATGTGTCGTAATTGCGGAAGTGTATAGCCGATGAGTCGGCAGTGGTTCCATTAGAGGATATTCAGGTGGATGCGAGGCTGAATTCTGCTGAGAGACCAATGGCAATTAGAGATCGGAAAATCAAGGTTCTGAGGAACAAGGAGGTACCCTTGGTTTTGGTTCAGTGGCAACATCGGAAGCGGTCCGAGATGACTTGGGAGCCAGAACGTGAGATGCCCGGTCTACATCCTGAGCTTTTTTCAGAGCGAGACTTCGAGGGAGAAGTCTAGTTCTAGTGGGGGAGAATTCTAATAGCCCGAATTCCCAGGTATTATTCTTTTCTATATTTTTGGTATTTGTGAGGAGACTTGGCAATTTGGAGCTCAAACTCGCCGAGTAGGATCGCGGTTTGGACGCGGGATCGCGTCTGGACTCGGCGAGTCCAAGGAGTGGACTCGGCGAGTCCACGCTGTTTAATGAAACCCTAATTCCCCGGGTTTTCGAGCCTATTTAAGGGTACTTATAGCCTCCCATTGCGGCTACTAGTCCCTTGAGAGAACCCTAAGAGAGCTAATTCGTTTTGGGAGAGAGGATGTCACTTTTGAGCCTTTGTATTCTTTGTTAAGCAAGAAGAAGGTGGAAAGAGCAAGGAGGAGGTGAGATTCCAGCAGATCCAGAGTCCAGAGGCTTCATTTTGAGGTAATGGTTCGAATCTCCTTCAGTTTTAGGGTTTATCTTTAGAGTTAGGGTTTTATAACCCTTTTGAAGAGTGATTATGTGAAGCAAATGGTCCCTCTTCGAGTTTGTGCCTTGGATCTGGACTCAAAGAGGTCCAGAGACCTTAACCTTGGAGCTTTTGAGTTATTATGGAGTTGTTAGACCTAGCTGGTCATTTTTGGGACCAAATCTCCTTTTGATGCCATGTGGGGGTTGTACAAGCATCAAGTTTCGAACTTTACGTGACATTCATGCTTGGGAAGGCTAGATCTAGGGTTTGGGAAAGCATATCTGACCTCAGAAGGTCAATGGAGTTTGTGCATGGCATGAACTCGCCAAGTTGCTCTTGGGACTCGGCGAGTAGGGTTAGGGTTTCATGTAAAGTGTTCAGCGAGTGGACTCGCCGGGTTGGGGGATGACCCAGTGAGTCAGGGAGAGTCATTATGGAGCTGAGTCAAACCAGAACTCGCCGAGTTGTTCTTGAGACTCGGCGAGTTGAGTTGTGGTTGCCCCGCGATTCATGCTAGGTGGAACTCGTCGAGCTAGGGAGGTACTCGATGTGCCAAGAGAGGATCCGAGGGAGTCAGTGAACGCGTATAGACTCGCCGAGTCGCTTTGGTGCACTCGCCGAGTCCAGTCAAAGTTGACCGTTGACCGTTGACCAGAGTTGACTAGTGTTGACATAGTAGGTTTAGTCAACCTTAGTCTTGAAAGTGTTAATTAGAGATATGTGTTGTATATAGGAGGATTATAGCTCGGGGGATCGAGCATGAGTGATTCGGGGATTTGCGAGTTATCGAGATACGCGAGGTGAGTCTTCTCACTATACTTTACGTTGAGTAGGTAACTAGAGTTATGTTGTAACGACCCGTTCCCGGTATGTTAATTAATTGTTAATTGTCTAACTTTTCAAGAGGGACTCGGCGAGTTCTAGCCTGACTCGCCGAGTTGGGTCGCGTATTTTGTGCACGCGGGAGCCGGGGACTCGGCGAGTCCATATCCCGGACTCGGCGAGTCCGTCCGTCTGAGTGAAACCCTAAATCCCCGGGTTTGCCCACTATTTATACCACCTTATAGCCCCCATTCTCGCCTCCCTCACCCTGAGAACACAGTGTTAGAGCCCCAAACCTCCATTGAAGAGCTTATTTGTGTTGGTGCCCTCTTTGTGAAGGTGTGAAGAAGGAGAAGAAGGAAGAAGCAAGGAGAAGGGTTGGAGTGCAAAGATCCAAGGCCAAATCAGAGTTTATTGAGGTATTTTCGGAGTTCCATCTCATTTTATGCTCTAAACTTCCATTAGAGCTCTCCTAAGAGCTAGTTGGTGCTTGTTTCAAGCCTTACACTTGCATGAACGTCTTATTAAGTCGATATATCTATGGATCTGGATGTTGGGGTGTTGTAGAGCCCAGATCTACTGTCTTTTTGGGGTTATATTGCATGTTAGCCATAGATCTACCCATTTTATGCATCTTTTAGCCTTGTTTCCCTTATTCATGAGGTTGTGCACGTAAAGTTGGAAACTTTACGTGGTAAAACAGCTTATTGGACTCAGATCTATCAATTG
Source organism: Lactuca saligna (assembly GCF_052625555.1). NCBI lineage: Eukaryota > Viridiplantae > Streptophyta > Magnoliopsida > Asterales > Asteraceae > Lactuca > Lactuca saligna. Next base: position 150,024,966 of record NC_136417.1, read on the forward strand.
TATGCATTGGATTCAAACAAAATCAAGTAAAAATCTGTTGCATGGCGGCGACTCGACGAGTTGGGTCGCGAGTCCCGAGTTCTTCAGATTTATCAGTGTTGAGTGGACGAGGTGAGTTAGGGAGTGGACTCAGCGAGTTGAGAGTAGACTCAGTGATGGAGGGACTCGGCGAGTTGTTCATACAACTCGGCGAGTCTAAGGCAATCTTCTTGGGGATCAAGAACAACTCATCGAGTCTGTTCATACGACTCGGCGAGTCGGATGAAGATTGTCTGAGTTATTGGATCCAGAGGGAACTCGTCGAGTCGATGCCCCACTCGACGAGTAGCAGCGTGAAGAGCTGAGAGATGAGACTAGGACTCGGCGAGTTGGGTAGCCCGAGTAAGTTGACTTTGACTAAGGGTAAAAGAGTCATTTTACCCCAAGTGCAGTGTTTAGTATTTGATTGAGTGTGTTTATGGACTTGTAGCCGAGGAGATTCAGGAGCAGCCGCCGTTAGCTTTCCGAGCCACACACTCAGCAGCCAGCTTACGAGGTGAGTTTCCTTCCAGTAGGAACGGGTCTAAGGCCACAATGCCGGCCCGTTCAGTTAGCAGTAGTTACCGGATTTAGGTCCGATGTAGCAGTTAGTATGTTCGATGCCTTCGTGGTTTGAACAGGATTGTGTGCTATGTTTTATGTGTTAAGTATTATGTGTTCCGGGCCACGGCCCGATGTGGCATGTCGTATATGTGTTATGCTAGTTGATGTGTTATGCCATGCCATGTTCAGTCAGACAGTTCCGGACTTCGGTTCGATGCATTTAGTTCCGGACTTCGGTCCGATGCAGGGGACAAGGTCCCAGTCAGTTCCGGACTTCGGTCCGATGCAGTTAGTTCCGGACTTCGGTCCGATGCAGGGGACAAGGTCCCAGTCAGTTCCGGACTTCGGTCCGATGCAGTCAGTTCCGGACTTCGGTCCGATGCAGTCAGTTCCGGACAAGGTCCGATGCAGGGGACAAGGTCCCAGTCAGTTCCGGACTTCGGTCCGATGCAGTTTCCGGGCTTCGGCCCGATACAGTGGGCAAGGCCCAATATGTGTTTATATGTTATCGTATGGTATGTGGTAGTTTGGGGGAGCTCTCTAAGCTTCGTGCTTACAGTTTCAGTTTTGGTTTCAGGTACTTCCGCAAGTAAAGGGAAGAGCTCGGGGTGACAGCATCGCACACACCGCAGCATGACTTTTATCCTGGGATGTCTCTTGACATTTTGAGTTGATATAGTATGATACAGTTTTCCGCACAATATTTTATTATGTTTTGGGAATACATCGCATGTGTTTATGTTATGATACTTATATTATGGCTTTGATTATATGGAAAAAAACGAAAATTTTTAGGTCGTTTCAAGTTGGTATCAGAGCCCTGGTTTGAGGGATTCGGATACACTTTCGGGTGTATCTGAACTCAAACTAAGGGAAATAAAAGATTTTAATAAAATAAAAAAAAATGTTTTACAAACAGAATTTTGAAAACACTTAGAAAGAAAGAATTGTTTTAACAAGATAGAGGTGTGTGCATGCGGTCAGCCGAGCTCAAGTAAGTACTCCCAAATTACCCATACAAATTATTTGTTCAAGTTTCAGTTTCAGTAGAACAGCATGCTAGTATAGGGCTAAGGATCTAGGAGAATGCCTTATGTGCCTGTTTATGTGTTACAGCTTTATGAGTATTGCATGCTAGAACTGAGTAGACAGCAGTGGGATAGCCTGATTAGGTTATCCCCGATAGCAGGAGCTTAGCATCTTATGCTAGTGCAGTTTCTTGTTATGAGAATAGTTTGCTTGAGTCTGTTTTCCGTGTCCGAATGCTGCTTGCTTTGTGCTTAGTGGGGTTCCGAGCGATGGGAGTTAGCCATTAGGTGAACACGTCACACCACATGTGACTAGGATTGAATAATCTCAGAGTACTGGAACTGGCCCTATTGCGCAGCTCTTGTTTGAGTCCAACCGTTATAGGGACGGGTCTTTTACTCGAAGGATTATCTGATCCTCATCACATGTGATGGTGTTTAGGTAATGGCTAATTGGCGTTATGAGGAAACCTTCAGCAGCTGAGGACCAGTTGTGTCGAGCTTGAAGTTTCTCTAGGGCAAGCCTAGGATGAGAATAGCAGAGAATGGCAGTAGTAGAAGTGACTTGGGGAAGTCAAGGCAGTTCTTGAGGAAAGTACGGATAGATGTGGAAGGTAGTAGGGGCCCATACTACTGAAAGCAGAGGATCCGTACTCGAATCAAGGAAGGCCAAGACAAGACCAGGAAGCTAGTAGTCGTATCATGATCCCTTGAAATATTCTAGTGTTCTGATGTTGTTATGATATGTTTCAGAATGGTAGTCTTGTGTCCGAGGCCAGCAGCCGGCAGTTCAGATGCCGGAGGGGGATCAGAATCGGGATCAGACCCGGAGGTCGGACAGATGGATGAGCAGACTAGGGAGTTCCTTTCTTCTGAGGTTACCCGCATCATATTAGAGCAGACTCCTGTGATCTTCGGTTCGATCAAGGAGGGTATTTTAGAGCTGATGGATGAGCGATTGAGTACTTTTCGGGCTAAGATGGCGGCCGTGATGGGATCGCGCACTCTTACATTCAGGGAGTTCAGGGCGTGCGGAGCTCCAGACTATCATGGGGCACGGGACCCCATAACGAGTACTAGATGGTTGGCGGATATGGCCAACGCCTTCCGCACTAGCAGGTGTCCCGAGGGGGACAAGGTCAGATTGGCGTCCTGTCTACTGAAGGACAGGGCACGGGATTGGTGGGAGGAGGTCGGACACGCCATCGGAGATGATGCGGCGTTGGATGCTATGACCTGGACTGATTTCTCTACCAGGTTCAGGGCAGAGTTTGCACCGGTCATTGAGGTGCAGCAGCTAGCCAGGGAGTTCCAGGATCTTACTCAGACTACCGAGTCAGTGGCGGAGATCACCGCCAAGTTCAGGGAGAGGGCTCTTCTGGTTCCTCAGTATGCAGCCGATGAGGAGATGAAGAAGGCCCGTTATCATGAGATGTTGCGGAGTGATATCCGCATGTTTGTGAGCCGGTCCAGTTGTAAAACGCTGGACGACATGATTGCTAGAGCCAGGGAGAGGGAGATTGATCTCGAGATGGAGAGGAAGAGGAAACCGGAGGCGGTTTCGGGTTCAGGTAGTGCGGGCAAAAAGCCCAAGGTTTCAGATCACAGGTCTAGGAGTCAGCAGAGCCACGGTCGGTGTGGCAAGTGTGGGAGGATGCACGAGGGGGTGTGCAAGGCAGGGAGTTCCGGCTGCTACAAGTGCGGTCGGATTGGGCATATGAGCAGGGATTGTACGGCCCCTGCTACTGCGGTTTCAGCATCAGATCTGATTTGCTTTCAGTGCAATCAGAGGGGACACAAAAGGTCCCAGTGTTCCAGTTTAGCTGCAGCAGGGAAGGTGGTTGCACCTGCCCCTGCCACCCTGAGGATTACGGATGGCCGGCAGGGCCGAGCTGATGCGCCGGTGGCAAAGAGCAGGGCATTTCAGATGACAGCAGAGGAGGCGCGAGCGACTCCTGATGTGGTGACGGGTATGAATCTTTCCTTCATCTCTTGTTATTATATTGCTTGAATATTACTTGATGATATGTTTTATTTAGGGTCGTTCTCGGTGAACGACATCCCTGCTTTGGTATTGTTCGATTCGGGGGCTACCCGATCATTTGTATCGCTTGCGCTTAGCAAGAGACTTAGCAGAGCTCCCGAGGAGCTGGATTGCCCACTAGAGGTTGAGATAGCAGATGATAGGACCGTGAGGGTCGGCAGAGTACATAGAGGGTGTTCCCTTCAGATATTTGATGAGCGGTTTCCAGTGGATCTGGTTCCTATTCCCCTGCGTGGGAATAAAGTTATTGTGGGCATGGATTGGCTGAGCCCCAATGGGGCGGTGATTGATTGTGAGCTACAGCTAGTGAGGGTTCGCACTCCCAGTGGGGGAGAGATAGTGATTCAGGGCGAGAGGCCCCAGCGAGGACCGATCTTTTGTTCCGCCGCGAGGGCGAGGCGCTATGTTCAGCAGGGTTGCGCCGGTTTTGTAGCCTACGTCTTGGATGCTCGGGAGAAGGGCAAGACGGCGATTGATGATGTTCCTGTTGTTCGTGACTACCCGGATGTGTTTCCCGAGGATTTGCCGGGGATACCTCCAGAGAGACAGGTTGAGTTCAAGATCGATCTAGTTCCTGGTGCGGCTCCGATAGCCAAAGCACCATATCGGCTAGCTCCCCCTGAGATGCAGGAGTTGTCTACGCAGCTTCAAGAGCTGTTAGACAAGGGTTTCATTCGGCCGAGTAGTTCGCCTTGGGGAGCGCCGATCTTATTTGTGAGGAAGAAGGACGGGTCGCATCGTATGTGCATTGATTATCGGGAGTTGAATAAAGTAACGGTGAAGAACCGTTACCCACTTCTGAGGATAGATGACTTGTTTGATCAACTTCAGGGAGCGTCTTGGTTCTCCAAGATCGATCTACGCTCCGGTTATCATCAGATGAGGGTTAGAGATGAGGATGTACAGAAGACTGCTTTTAGGACCCGGTATGGTCATTATGAGTTCGTGGTGATGCCTTTTGGGCTCACCAATGCCCCAGCCGCGTTCATGGATCTCATGAACCACGTGTGCAGACCGATGCTGGATCGGTCGGTGATAGTATTCATAGATGACATCTTGGTATATTCCAAGACTCAGGGGCAGCACGAGGAGCACCTGCGGGAGGTGTTGGAGACTTTGAGGAGGGAGAGACTTTTCGCTAAGTTCTCCAAGTGCGAGTTCTGGTTGCGCGAGGTGCAGTTTCTTGGGCATCTTGTTAACCAGAAGGGTATTTTGGTTGATCCGGCCAAGATTGAGGCCGTGATGCAGTGGGAGGTCCCGAGGTCTCCATCTGAGATTCGGAGCTTCCTAGGATTGGCAGGGTATTATCGGATATTTATCCAGGACTTCTCCAAGATAGCGGTGCCGCTCACCCGACTAACCAAGAAGTCGGTGGTTTTTCGTTGGGGGCCTGAGCAGCAGGCGGCGTTCGAGACTCTCAGGCAGAGATTGTGCGAGGCTCCGATCCTTACCTTGCCAGAGGGTGTAGAGGATTTCGTAGTCTATTGTGATGCTTCGATCACAGGCATGGGAGCAGTATTAATGCAGCGAGGCCATGTGGTAGCTTATGCCTCGAGACTGTTGAAGCCTTACGAGGCTAATTATCCTACCCACGATTTGGAACTGGGGGCAGTTGTGTTCGCCCTCAAGATTTGGAGACATTACCTTTATGGGGTCCGCTGTACTATTTACACGGATCACAAGAGTTTGCGATATCTTATGGATCAGCCGAGTTTGAACATGAGACAGAGGAGATGGTTAGACGTGCTGAAGGACTATGATTGTGAGATCCTTTATCATCCAGGGAAGGCCAATGTGGTGGCCGACGCCCTGAGCCGCAAGGTGTCGACGGCCCCTATCAGAGATCTGTGTATGAGGATGACAGTGATCACTCCCTTGTTGGAGCGGATCAAGGAGGCTCAGATGGAGGGTCTCAAGGAGGAGAGGCAGAAGTGTGAGAGGATAGTGGGCCGAGTAGCTTCATTTGATTACGACAGTCGTAGTTTGTTGACACTTCATGGTAGGATATGGGTACCGTACTGGGGTGGAGTACGGCAAGTATTGATGGACGAGGCTCATAAGTCTCGGTTTTCTATCCACCCAGGAGCGACGAAGATGTATCGAGATCTTCGATCTGATTATTGGTGGCCCTGCATGAAGCGAGATGTTGCTTGGTACGTTGAGAGATGCTTGACCTGCCGGAAGGTCAAGGCGGAGCACCAGAGACCTCACGGCAAGATCCAGCCGTTGGACATTCCCGTGTGGAAATGGGAGGATATCACCATGGATTTTATCACCAAACTTCCCAGGACCGCACGTGGAGTGGATTCGATATGGGTAGTGGTGGATCGGTTGACGAAGAGTGCCCATTTTATCCCGATCCAGGAGAGTATATCGGGGGAAAAGTTAGCCGATATCTATGTGCGAGAGATAGTGGCACGTCATGGAGTGCCAGTATCGGTGGTGTCAGACCGAGATGTTCGTTTCACCTCTAGATTCTGGAAGCGGTTCCACGACGAGATGGGTACTCGTCTTCATTTTAGCACCGCTTTCCATCCTCAGACTGACGGGCAGAGCGAGAGGACGATTCAGACTCTCGAGGACATGCTTAGGGCATGTGTTCTAGACTTTGGGGGCAGTTGGGATACGTATCTTCCGTTAGCGGAATTCTCGTATAACAACAGTTATCATGCGAGCATTGATCGACCTCCTTTTGAGATGTTATATGGCAGGAAGTGCAGGACCCCGATTTGTTGGGGTGAGGTCGGTCAGCGAGTCATAGGGAGCACCGAAGTGGTGCTCAAGACGACGGGTTGATCCAGCAGGTCCGTAGTAGGCTGCAGACTGCGCAGAGTCGGCAGAAGAGCTACGCCGACAGGAGGCGTTCAGACTTGGAGTTCCAGGTGGGAGATATGGTTCTTCTGAAAGTCTCACCTTGGAAAGGTGTCATCAGGTTCCGGAAGAGGGGCAAATTGGGCCCCAGATTTATTGGTCCTTTCAGGGTTTTGGCCCGGGTGGGTCGGGTTGCTTATCGGTTAGATCTCCCTGAGGAGCTTAGTCAGATACACAACACCTTCCACGTGTCGCAGTTAAGAAAGTGTTTGGTGGATGAGTCAGCAGTCGTTCCCCTAGAGGATATTCAGGTTGATAGCAGCCTGAATTATATTGAAAGACCGGTCGCGATTCTGGATCGGAAGATCAAGACCTTGAGGAACAAGGTCATTCAGCTAGTGAAGGTGCAGTAGCAGCACCGGAAGGGGTCTGAATGGACGTGGGAGGCTGAGGAGGAGATGAGAGCGCACTACCCGGAGTTATTTGCAGACCCAGTCGTAGCAGACTTCGAGGACGAAGTCTGAGACAAGTGGGGGAGAATTGTAACGACCCGTTCCCGGTATGTTAATTAATTGTTAATTGTCTAAGTTTTTAAGAGGGACTCGGCGAGTTCTAGCCTGACTCGCCGAGTTGGGTCGCGTATTTTGTGCACGCGGGAGCCGGGGACTCGGCGAGTCCATATCCCGGACTCGGCGAGTCCATCCGTCTGATTGAAACCCTAAATCCCCGGGTTTGCCCACTATTTATACCACCTTATAGCCCCCATTCTCGCCTCCCTCACCCTGAGAACACAGTGTTAGAGCCCCAAACCTCCATTGAAGAGCTTATTTGTGTTGGTGCCCTCTTTGTGAAGGTGTGAAGAAGGAGAAGAAGGAAGAAGCAAGGAGAAGGGTTGGAGTGCAAAGATCCAAGGCCAAATCAGAGTTTATTGAGGTATTTTCGGAGTTCCATCTCATTTTATGCTTTAAACTTCCATTAGAGCTCTCCTAAGAGCTAGTTGGTGCTTGTTTCAAGCCTTACACTTGCATGAACGTCTTATTAAGTCGATATATCTATGGATCTGGATGTTGGGGTGTTGTAGAGCCCAGATCTACTGTCTTTTTGGGGTTATATTGCATGTTAGCCATAGATCTACCCATTTTATGCATCTTTTAGCCTTGTTTCCCTTATTCATGAGGTTGTGCACGTAAAGTTGGAAACTTTACGTGGTAAAACAGCTTATTGGACTCAGATCTATCAATTGTATGCATTGGATTCAAACAAAATCAAGTAAAAATCTGTTGCATGGCGGCGACTCGCCGAGTCGGAAGAACGACTCGACGAGTTGGGTCGCGAGTCCCGAGTTCTTCAGATTTATCAGTGTTGAGTGGACGAGGTGAGTTAGGGAGTGGACTCAGCGAGTTGATAGTAGACTCAGTGATGGAGGGACTCGGCGAGTTGTTCATACAACTCGGCGAGTCCAAGGCAATCTTCTTGGGGATCAAGAACAACTCGTCGAGTCTGTTCATACGACTCGGCGAGTCGGATGAAGATTGTCTGAGTTCTTGGATCCAGAGGGAACTCGTCGAGTCGATGCCCCACTCGACGAGTAGCAGCGTGAAGAGCTGAGAGATGAGACTAGGACTCGGCGAGTTGGGTAGCCCGACTCGGCGAGTTAGCCCAGAGTAAGTTGACTTTGACCAAGGGTAAAAGAGTCATTTTACCCCAAGTGCAGTGTTTAGTATTTGATTGAGTGTGTTTATGGACTTGTAGCCGAGGAGATTCAGGAGCAGCCGCCGTTAGCTTTCCAAGCCACACACTCAGCAGCCAGCTTACGAGGTGAGTTTCCTTCCAGTAGGAACGGGTCTAAGGCCACAATGCCAGCCCGTTCAGTTAGCAGTAGTTTCCGGATTTAGGTCCGATGCAGCAGTTAGTATGTTCGATGCCTTCGTGGTTCGAACAGGATTGTGTGCTATGTTTTATGTGTTAAGTATTATGTGTTCCGGGCCACGGCCCGATGTGGCATGTCGTATATGTGTTATGCTAGTTGATGTGTTATGCCATGCCATGTTCAGTCAGACAGTTCCGGACTTCGGTCCGATGCAGTTAGTTCCGGACTTCGGTCCGATGCAGGGGACAAGGTCCCAGTCAGTTCCGGACTTCGGTTTGATGCAGTTAGTTCCGGACTTCGGTCCGATGCAGGGGACAAGGTCCCAGTCAGTTCTGGACTTCGGTTCGATGCAGTCAGTTCCGGACTTCGGTCCGATGCAGGGGACAAGGTCCCAGTCAGTTTCGGACTTCGGTCCGATGCAGTTTCCGGGCTTCGGCCCGATACAGTGGGCAAGGCCCAATATGTGTTTATATGTTATCGTATGGTATGTGGTAGTTTGGGGGAGCTCACTAAGCTTCGTGCTTACAGTTTCAGTTTTGGTTTCAGGTACTTCCGCAAGTAAAGGGAAGAGCTCGGGGTGACAGCATCACACACACCGCAGCATGACTTTTATCCTGGGATGTCTCTTGACATTTTGAGTTGATGTAGTATGATACAGTTTTCCGCACAATATTTTATTATGTTTTGGGAATACATCGCATGTGTTTATGTTATGATACTTATATTATGGCTTTGATTATATGGAAAAAAACGAAAATTTTTAGGTCGTTTCATATGTGATTCAGTGTTTGTATGCTATATATGTGTTATGTGTTGCACTGCATTATTCTATGTGATTTATGTTGTGCATGTTACAGAGTTAGAACCTGAGGGTTCACAGAGAGTTTGGGTGCACACACCCACATAGTTATAGCCTTGAGTGGCTAATATGTGTTATATGTGGTATTTTGGAGAACTCACTAAGCTTTGTGCTTACAGTGTTTGGTGTTATTTGTTTCAGGTACTAGTGACAACTGTGGGAAGGCGCCAGCTTGATCAGTACACACGCACGGGATTTTATGGTTATGGGATCTTGGGATTTTTTGTATGACTTGGATTGAATTTCGAACATGGGTGTTTTTACGAATATTAAGTGAATTGTGTTTTTATAAAATTCGAAAATTTGTTTTGAAATTTACGGTGTTACAGGATGTGTGTTGATGCAACGAGGTAAGGTCATCGCCTATGCCTCAAGACAGCTAAAGACACATGAAGTATACTACGCCACTCACGATTGACCTCGAGTTAGGAGCGTTCGTATTCGCTCTAAAGATCTAGAGACACTACTTGTATGGAACAAAGAGCGTAATATACGCCGATCATAAAAGCCTCCAACACATACTGAACCAGAAGGAACTCAACATGAGACAACGACGATGGGTTGAACTGCTCAGTGATTACGACTGCAAAATTCGTTATCACCCGGGGAAAGCCAATGTAGTAGCAGACGCCCTGAGCAGAAAAGAGTATTCCGGTCGAAGAGTCAAGGCATTAACAATGACTATCCATTCATGCCTATCCGCATAGATTAAGCAGGCTCAGCTCGAAGGCTTAAAGCCCGAGAATGTGGCGGGAGAGTCCTTGCGTGGAATGGATAAAAACTTGGAGGTCAAGGGTGACAGATCCTATTATCATGATGGACCGAATCTGGACTCCGCACCACGGAGGTTTCAGAGACATGGTCATGCAGGATGCATACAACACTCGATAATCCGTTCACCCAGGTTCAGATAAGATGTATCTGGATCTCAAAAAGCTATACTGGTGGCGTAATATGAAAGCAGAGATTGCTACCTTCGTGAGTAAATGCCTCACTTGCGCAAAGGTCATTGTTGAATACCAGAAGCCATCAGGTCTCCTCCAACAACCAGAGATACCAGAGTGGAAGTGGGAGCGGATCACTATGGATTTCATAACTAAGCTACCCAAGACAACGGGCGGGCTGGATACCATATGGGTCATCGTCGACAGATTGACCAAGTCCGCGCACTTCCTACCCATCAAAGAAATAGACAAGATGGAGAAACTCACAAGAACATACCTTAAGGAAATAGTACGACTGCATGGTGTCCCTATATCTATTATCTCTGATAGAGATAGTAGGTTTACTTCGAGATTTTGGCAATCACTGCAAAAAGCACTAGGGACGAGGCTGGATATGAGTACAGCCTACCATCCGCAGACTGACGGACAAAGTGAGAGGACGATCCAAACCTTAGAAGATATGCTGCGAGCTTGTGTGATTAACTTCGGTAAATCGTGGAATACACACTTACCCCTTGTGGAGTTTTCCTACAAAAATAGTTATCATACGAGCATCAAGGCAACTCCATTCGAAGGTCTCTACGGCCGGAAGTCCAGATCCCCTCTGTGCTGGGCTGAGGTGGGTGACACTCAGTTAGCTAAAGGACGAATTCCTGACAGCACTCTCATGGGTCCGGAGATCATTCGAGAAACGACCGAGAAGACTGTGCCGATTTGCGAACGACTAAAAGCCGCTAGGGATCGACAGAAAGGCTACACAGACAAACGAAGAAAACCCTTGGAATTCCAGGTGGGAGACCGAGTCCTTTTGAAGGTCTCACCCTGGAAGGGCACTATACGCTTCAGAAAGCGTGGGAAGCTAAACCCAAGGTACATAGGGCCTTTTGAGATTCTGTTGGGTAGCGTAGCTTTATTTTGTATTGCGTCTTTGGGCTCGGTTAATAGTCCAATGTTTTGTGCTCCGGTTTGGGCCTGTCCAACCATTGATTTGTAGGGTTTAGTATATAATAATATGCTTGCATGCATATTAGGTTAACGAAAGAAAAAAATCAAGAAGACGATAGCATTACAAATTTCTTTCTTCATCGTTCCTGTAAACCCTTTAATCCTCTACAGTTGAAGTTCTTTATCGAGCTCTTCTGAGAATTGTTTTATAATCATTCGACACATTTGATTCAGTATTGTGTTCTTGTTGTTTACTCTTAATTTCTTTACCTGTTTATAGATCTAATCGATCTTCAAGTTTAGATTTAAACTTATCAATTGGTATCAGAGCAGGAGGCTGTGTAATCGATACATTTCTTTTCTGTGAAAAAGGTTTCGATTAGGGTTTTCCGCAATTACTGATAATTATTGAGCCGTCATCTCATTATTGATGTATCTTGATATTTATTGTTTTGCCCTAATCTGATTTATTACAAGTCTGATCTTTGAACAGGTTATTCAATCATTATGGACGAGTCGCAATCGAATCCCATCAATATTTCGAACAACATTGGATCAACCACGAAGATTCCCATCCTGTACACCCATGATTATGAAGTCTGGGCGCATCACTTTGAAGATTATGTTATAGGATCTGAGGATAATGGATACCTCATCTGGGAAGCAATTGTTTCTGGACCGTTTTCTCATTCTGCAACCTCAAGTATTATTAAAACTCAAAAGGAGTATAATGATCTTCTGAAAGATGTTAAAGATATTGCGCAAGATGAAAAAGACAAATTTCAGTGCAATATCAAGGCGTTAAGATTGATCAGATTCACCCTTCAGTCCAACACTTTTAGGCTGGTGAGTTCATGCACGACAGCAAAGGAGATTTGGGACAGGCTACGTGAATTGTACTCTATAGACGAGGATCTTGAACACTCCATTCAAACCTTACTCTTGTCTGAGTTTGGTGAATTTAGGCAAGGAGCTGAAGAAAATGTGACCCAAATGTTCGATCGCTTCAATCATCTTCTTAGCAAGATGATCAAACATGACATCGAAAGGAAGCTTATTGAGCAGAAGGTTACGTTCTTAAATGGTCTCAGATCAGAGTGGAGGGTAGTTGTGTCCACAGTTAAAGCCCACGAGCAATTTAAATCATACTCTTTGGCGAAACTGGTGGGCATCTTGAAATCTCAGGAGAAGATCGTGTTGCAGGAGAAGAATGTGGTTTCAAGCCTAGGTTCGTTGGCTCTCCTGTCCAAAAGTAAAGCTGTGGTGGAGGACGAAGACCTCAATTTGGAGGATTATGACCTCACATCAGAGGATTATGCTATGATGGTATCTAACCCCAAGAGGTTCATCAAGAAGAGATTCCCCACTAACAAGAATAGAAATTGGCAGGGGAGTTATAGCTCAGAGAAAGTTAAAGATGAACCGAAGGATGAAGAGTCAAAGAAGGAACTGAAGGTTGAGGGTGACTCTGGAGTAAGTTGCTACTATTGTGGGGGGAAAGAACCACTATGCAAAGGATTGTGTACTCAAGAAGATGGCTGAAAAGGATGAGGAAAAGGATGAAGAAGCTTTGCTGCAGAAAAAGCTTGATGAAATCAGAAAGAAGAAATCTACCGCTAACCCTTCTATGAATGCTCTAATTGTGCAGGGTTCGGTTGCTGATGACGAGTTCGGTGGCGTGGAGGTTTGGTCAACCGACTCTGTAGATGATGAAGTGAGGAAGCCTTCTCATGGAAAGGCTTATGTGGCTAAAGAGGAAAACAGTGGAGGAAGATGCTTGATGTTGTCTGACGTATCTCAGATGAGGGGATACAACACTGATGGTGGGGATAATGAACCGAAGGAGCAACAGAACTTGTGCTTTACAGCCAAACCGCTCAGTGTGCAGTTCAACGAGCTCGATGAACTGATCAAGAAGGTACAATCTGCCTTTGTTTCATTTGAAGTCCCACAAAGCTCATATGAAAAAGAACTAAAAAATGTTAATTCAAGAATCTCACATCTAGATAGTAGTTTAACTCAAACTCGAGTCACCAATTCTAACCTAACTGACCAATTAAGCAGGGTGTCTTCGAAGAGTGAGGAACGGCGCATGTGGATTGAACTGAAGGAGTCGGAATTAATCAAAACAAAAGATGAAAACATTTATTTGCAAAGAGACAATTTAAAGCTTTTGAAACAGCGAAATGTTTTTTGTTTGATTGCTAAACGTCTTTACACTAATATTACTCAGCTTCATTTGGATTGTGAAATAGGACAAAAGATTCATTGCATGATTTTTCCCTTCCTTGAGTTTAAGGAGGATGAAATTGATGCTGAAGCGTATAATTGTGAGAGTGTGATATCATCTGAGGAAATTAATCCGACCTATATGTATGGACTGGACAAAATAGAATCTTTCATTAAATCCAAGGACCATAAGGACATGCTTAAAAACCTTTTGGATGAAAATGATAAACTGAAACTGAGAACCGAAACCATACAAAAATTTGACTCTTTAAACGTCAACTTGAGCTCAGAAAACAAAATTGATGCTGAAAATGCATCTGAGCTTAATGAGGACGACAATATGAGTGAAATTTCTGTAGAGGATACGGTTGACTGTTCAGAATTTGTAAAAAACGAACCTGAAAACCACAAGAATCTAATTTCAGAAAATTTAGTGGAGTTCGCTCGAATGTCCCAACAAAAGTCCCCGATTCTTGCAGAAAAGGCAGTGGTATATCAAAAAGTCAGAACCACTCCAAATCAGGTATACAAGGTCACAGGCGTAACCAAACATCAGACTGCTGAACTCACAGCTATTGTAAACGCAGATAATGCTGATGGCTGCGATAAGTTCTTTTAGTCAGCTCCAATCGATAACGCTGATCAAACAGTAGGTTTGTCTGAAAGGATCTCATGGAAAAGCAAAGGCAGATACGTGCCAGAACCCTTGAATAAACCTGATAATTTCGATGTGCCAAGTACTAGCGGTACGAAAGATGTTCCTCAAGAAAAAGGAAGTTCTACAAAAGAAGTCACATCTTCAAGTGAAACTTCATCAGTTCAGAGTGAACCAGCCAAGGAAAAACCGAAACCAAAAGCTAACATCCATCATCAACCGAAACAGATGAGAAATCAAAAATGTCAAAGGAATCAGAGATATAGGAAGAATCTCTCTGAAAGAAAACAGTTCTGGCAATCCCAGAATGCTTATTTCTCACATCAAGACAAGAACCTAAAATCTGAGAAAAATCCTGTTGAATCGCAAGAGAGCCACAACAACCGAAAGCAGAGGTTCGGTTCGGAGAAAAACATCAACCGAAAGCAAAGGTTCGGTTCAGAAAATAATTCCAACCGAAAGCAAAGGTTCGGTTCTGAGAATGACTCCAACCGAAAGCAAAGGTTCGGTTCAGAAAATAATTCCAACCGAAAGCAAAGGTTCGGTTCTGAGAATGACTCCAACCGAAAGCAAAGGTTCGGTTCAGAAAATAATTCCAACCGAAAGCAAAGGTTCGGTTCTGAAATCAAACGAGATCAAAACTCTAAGGTCGATCCCACCAATGATCAAAAGCAAAAGGGTCACCTAGAGTCTCCAGCCAAGAAGTCATCTCAATCTAATCCCTCTCATTCTCACTCATCTAATTCTTCTAATTCTTCCAATTCTTCTCCACCTCGTTCCAAACTCCATTCTGTTCCTTCTCAAAAATCTCAATCGTCAGTTGAACAAAAAGGAAAGGTTTCAGTGGTTGAACCAGAGTCAAAACCAAAAGCATCAAATCCTAATAAAATTAAAGTTTTTACCATAAAAAAGAAAGATGAAACAACACTAATAAAACGAACATATTTAGTTGACATCTCTTTTCCTATTCCTGTACCTGTGAAAGGCTCACGAGGACCCAAGAAACTTTGGGTTCCTAAATCTGCTTAATTTTTGCAGGTTATTAGTGACGAGCAGTTTGACGAAGAATGGTACATTGATAGTGGCTGCTCGCGTCACATGACAGGGAGGAAAGAAGAGCTAAGGGAATACAGGTCTCTTTCGAATGGTGGAAACGTGAAGTTTGGAAACAACTCCTTTGGCACCATAAAACGCTATGGAATTATTACTAATGGTGATTTCACAATAAGGAAAGTGGCATACGTGGAAGGGCTACAACACAACCTCATCAGTGTATCTCAGCTTGTTGGAGGTACCGGTCTCAAAGTCTCATTCGACGATGAGGGTTCTGAAATAATTGAGAAGAAGACGAAAAGCGTTATTCTCAAATCCGAACACAAGGGTGAAATGTTTCCTCTAAACCTCAAACCCATAAATGGAAACCCAGCTATCTGCCTGTTATCAAAAGCACAATCTGAAGAAAGCTGGTTGTGGCACCGAAGGCTTTCTCATCTTAACTTTAAGGACATCAACAAACTTGTCACTGGAGGTCATGTTCGAGGTCTTCCACTGCTCAAGTTCAATAGAGATCATTTGTGTGCTACATGCGAAATGGGGAAGCAGAGTCGTCAAAGTCATCCATCTATTATAAACACTAAAGTTGTTGAACCACTTGAATTACTTCATATTGATTTGTGTGGTCCATCATCTATCGAAAGCATCGGTGGTAGCAAGTACATTCTTGTTATTGTTGATGACTTTTCGCGTTTTACATGGGTGTTCTTTTTGAAGCTTAAATCTGAAGCGACTCAAAAGCTGAAAGTGTTCATCAAGCAGATTGAAGTACAACTGAAGAAGGTCGTTCGCAACATCAAGAGCGACAATGGTCTGGAATTCAAAAATAGAGAATTCTAAGAATTCCTGGCAGAAAAGGGAATAAGTCACAACTTCTCAGCTCCCTACACACCTCAACAGAACGGAATTATCGAAAGACGAAACCGATCTTTGTGTGAAGCTGCCCGAACCATGCTAAGTTTCGCTTCCTTACCTCTTTATTTTTGAGCTGATGCTATTTCTACTGCTTGTTTTACACAGAACATGTCATATCTCAACAAGCGATTCACGCTCACTCCTTATGAGATTCTCAACAACAGGAAGCCCAATGTGAAATTTTTCCATGTGTTCAGTTCACGGTGTTTCATCTTTAACTCTAAAGAACACTGCAACAAGTTCGATGTTAAAGCCGACGAGGGAATCTTTCTAGGCTATTCTCTCACTTCTAAAGCGTACCGGATATTAAACAAGTGTTAAAGGAAAATCGAAGAGACTTACTACGTGACTTTTGATGATAGCTATGTCAAAAAGCTAAAGGCGAATGAAGACACATCTGGGGAAATCTTTCCTCAAACTGGCCAAGTCACAGTCTCGATCGCTAATCTATTCGAGACGTTTATGGAACTATTTGACGAACCAGAGAAAGCCACTCTCTCAGAAGTAGGTGCAGCAGACAATAAGGTAGATCACATGAAACAATTTGTTGAAGAAGCTGCCAGGAGAATGAATGAAGCAGGATCATATTCTGACGAACCTCCATCAAACAATGCTTCAGTCGAGGGGGAGGATCAACCGTCATCAACTCAGCCGACCCCACATGTCGAGGGGGAGCCAAAGTCTCCAATTGCTCCTGAAAGCTCTTCACCAACCGAAAGTGCCTCACCATCCGAAGGTGCATCAACGCCCGAAAGCTTAGTACCACAAGAAACCTCTGAAGCTCAAGTTTCGCAAAGCATTCCTGAAAGCCCATCTACCCTACTCTCACCAAATGGACCAGAGATCATCGTTTGAAAGCCAGTCCGAACCAGAAGAAATGATAAATGCTGAATTGGATCCAACCTTTGATCTAAACTACCCTCCTCTCACCAAATGGACCAGAGATCATCCTGTCTCTCAGGTTGTTGGTGATGTCTCTGAAAAGGTTCTGACCCGATCACAACTCAAAGCAAAACAGTCCTCCTTATTTTCCAAAGTTGAATTCTGCATGTTTAACTCATTCGTATCAAAAGTTGAACTGAAGACAGTTAACACTGCTCTTGATCACTCCGATTGGGTTCAAGCTATGCAAGATGAACTGAACGAATTCAAGAGGAACAAAGTCTGGCGCCTTATTCCAACTCCTGCAGATGCCTCGGTTGTTGGTCTTAAATGGGTCTTTAGGAACAAAATGGACAAGGAAGGAAATGTAATTCGAAACAAAGCTCGTGTGGTCGTGAAAGGATACTGTCAGGAGGAAGGGATTGATTATGAAGAGACTTTCGCTCCTGTAGCTAGGTTGGAATCTGTAAGAATATTTCTAGCCTATGTTGCCCACAAAAACTTTGAGGTTTTCCAAATGGACGTTAAGTGTGTATTTCTTAATGGAGAACTCGAAGAAACAGTGTATGTGGAGCAACCTCCTGGTTTCGTGAACGAAAAGTATCCTAATCATTGCTACATTCTGGATAAAGTTGTGTATGGACTGAAACAAGCTCCGAGAGCCTGGTATGAAATGCTGACTAAATTCTTAAAGATGTCCAAATTCAAACAAGGTTCGGTTGACCCAACCTTCTTTTGCAAGAAGGAAGGTAACCACCTTATGATCATTCAAATTTATGTCGATGATATCATCTTTGGCTCAACGAATCGTAGTCTAACAGCTGAATTCAGAAAGCTGATGGAGACTAAATTTGAAATGAGCTCAATGGGTTCTATTAACTTTTTCCTTGGTTTAAATATTAGACAGGGACCCGAAGGCATCTTTATTAATCAGGAAGCTTACACGAAGACTCTCCTAGCAAAATTTGGCATGATGGGAGATTCCAAAGTCAAAGTTCCAATGGCGTTCGGCACCAAGCTCGCCTCATCTTTGGACAAACCGGCTGTTGATATCATGATTTACCGTCAGATGATAGGCTCACTAATGTATCTCACTGCTAGCAGGCCTGGCATAATGTTTTCTGTTTGTTACTATGCTAGATTTCAGTCAAACCCACGCGAACCCCACATGCTTGCAGTGAAGAACATTTTACGATATCTCAAGCGAACTACCTCTTTAGGTCTATGGTATCCTTCCAACTCAGGCTTCTTCGTTCAAGCCTACTCAAATGCAGACCTTGGAGGATGTGGACTTGACAAGAAAAGCACCACTAGCGGCTGCCAATTCCTTGACGGGAAATTGGTTAGCTGGCAATCCAAGAAACAAACGTGCGTGTCTTTGTCTACTGCTGAAGCTGAATACATAGCAGCTGCATCCTGCACCTCTCAAGTGATTCGGATCCAGAGTCAACTTTGAGACTATGGACTCAATATGAAAAAGATCCCACTATATTGTGACTCTGAAAGTGCAATTAGGATCTGTCATAACCCAATGCAACACTCCAAAACCAAACACATAGCACTGAGGTATCACTTCATCAAAGATCATGTGGAAGATGGAAAAGTCGATGTACACTTTGTTAGAACCACTGATCAACTGGTTGATGTCTTTACCAAAGCTCTTCCTGAAGCGTCATTCAACAAAATACTACAAGGGCTAGGTATGATGGAATCAGAGTCAGTACCAAAAACTACCTCTCGACCTCAAACGTAAGAAGCGAAATTGACCGAATGTTCGGGTTTGGTTAAATCATCTGCATTCGCTCATCATTTCAAAGGTAGTTTTTCTGGTTGTAAATTTCTTGTATAAAGTTGTTTAGCTGTTTGTCAAAAGTATTTCCTTTTTGAAAGTCTAAACTCCTTGGTTTTCTAAAATTTTTCAAAACCGAAACCAACCGAACTCTCGGGTTCGGTTTTCTAAAATTTTTCAAAACTGAAACCAACCGAACGCTCGGGTTTGGTTTTTCAAAACTTTTCAAAACCGAAACCAACCGAATGCTCGGGTTCGGTTTTCTAAAATTTTTCAAAACCGAAACCAACCGAACGCTCGGGTTCAGTTTTCTAAAATTTTTCAAAACCGAAACCAACCGAATTCTCGGGTTCGGTTTTCTAAAATTTTTCAAAACCGAAACCAACCGAACGCTCGGGTTCGGTTTTCCAAAATTTTTTCTCAACCGAAACCAACCGAACGTTCGGGTTTGGTTCCAAAATTTTTCCAAAGGTTTTTTTTATTCTCTTTCTAAGTCTTATTTTTTTTACTTTCTTATTTTTATTTTGTTTTTTTTATATATCAAAAACTCCAAAAATATTTTTTTAAAATTGCTTCTTAACTTTCATTTTTATATGTGTGTTCGTTCGTTTATGGGGATATAATTGTTGGATTAGTTAAGTGTCCCTAGAAGCATGCTGCTGTATGTGTCCCAAGCCTCAGAAGATTCTGAATAATAGCCTTAATGACTTGGTATACACAAACCTCGTCTTCCCAATTAGGCTAGCACATTTATTCTAATCGTGAGCTACCTCACTCTCTTCTCACATGAGATAAGAGTTTTCTGCTTGGTCCTTATTTTAGCAGAAGAGGTACTTTGATTTCTTACACCATCTCAATTACATTTCTCCATCAAATTCGTTTCACCAACGTAACCCTTGAGACTCTCAGAAATTACCACTGAGGTTTATGGTTACTCAAACACTGTGTTTATGATCTTAGTTTCGTGCCACTACGAGCTGAGTGAAACCCAAAATTCAATACCAAATCTGAATTGATGGTGAACAATTAATTTGCTCAAGTTTTCACCAAAGAATTGATGGATGTATCTTCATGAAATCTCAAATTTTTATTTTGTTTGATTCCTATGAAATTGTTAAACACCATAACATTTCTTCCCTTAGGATCCAAATTTTAATTTTTTGTTGAGATTTTATATTTTCCAAGTCACAATAAAATTAATTCCTACCTACTTGTTCAACAGACTACACTGGTCTCACAAGTAGTTTGTTCACTTTCTATCTTATTTCAAGATTAGAACTGTTGAATCAAAGATAAAGCCACCCAAAAATGCCTAATTAAAAGAAGCCTTTCAACACTTATTAATAAGTGTTTGATCATCATTCAACGGGAAACCACACTAACACTTTAAGGTCTCTCTTGACTTTGAAGGAAGAGATTCGTGCCCGGGATCATTTGTTTTGTGTCATTATTGACATCACATTGATTTCTAAAAGGATTTGCTTTATTTCTTTTCTTTTTACACTCTTAGCACGAAAATCTTTGATTTTCCAAAATTCTGGTACTAATAATTACAGGCTGTTTTACTGGATTGGTGGTTAATTATAAAGATATGGTCAAAACTAATCCTCGTGGGAGCTGACTCAGGCGAGAGTTTAAATTTAATATGATTTCTAACGGCGGTAAAAAGGGAACGCATGCGAATTTGAAACGTCCAATCTCCATATGATGTCGCAGATGCGTGTATGAATTTGAAGCGGTTCTTCTCTGAAAAGCACAGAAAAGCGCATGTGGATTTGAAACGGTTTCTCAGAAACGGCGCTTGATGGGAGGCGTGTTCAAAGGAATCTGACACTCTCTCTCATGCGTGATCATCGCATACCTTAATTGTCACGCATCAGTCATTCCGGAAAACCCTTGGTATTTCGATAGAAGATTTGTGCAGATTTTTCTCTCTCCTTACACCCACTATAAAAGGCGGTCTCCTTTCCTATTTACCTCTTTACTGTATCCGAATTCCCAAGAGAGCAAAAATTCCTTGAAACCTTTACTGTTCATCATCTTCTTCCCAACTTCAACAATGGCAGATTCATCGTCCGTTCATGCTAACTCACACATCCTTCCCATTCGCCCTCAATAGTGTTTGGTGATTGATTTAACCCCTCAGGCGTACGACTCCTAGATGTTCCCGATCATCGAATGCCTAAAGTACTAGCCCATCGCTCCTGCACTTTCTAGGGTGGAATCTGTGCCCATGGAGCTCTTATTGCAGATCTATGCGACTGCACATTACGATAAAGCAGTCGATAGAATCTTCTTCGAGGTTTCTGATCACAAAACCTCGATTTCTAAGCAACGATTTGGCACATTGCTAGGGTTTGCAGCTGACCCTTCAAGGATTATTCTGGAGACGATTCCGATTGGGCATCTCTATAGTATGTTCTACAATATGGGGTACACGGAGGTGTTCTCCTCCGTCGCGAAGTTTAAGAAATCATGTTTGCCGCCACAGTGGAACGGCATGTTCACTGTCCTTTTCAAGGGTATTTCTGAGAGGAGCTCAGGTTCAGACGACTCCAGTCGACTCTTCTTGTCGATCATGTATGGCATTTACAATGGTATCAACGTCGACTATGGGTTGGTTCTTTGGCAACAACTCATCCAAAGCCTGTCTTCTTCTTCACGACATTCTGAGGTGTCGTATGCAAGGCTTTGGACTCTTATCACAAAGTGGGCGATGGATAAGTTCGATGTCCCCACTGTTGCCGGTGCATCGATGTCTTCGATCGGTACATTCCATACCACGAAGATTATCGTCTCTGATGCATCGAAATTCCCTTTTATTTGTTCCATTCAGGAGACCATGTACACTGATGTCCCCGCTGACAGTAGAATCATCCGGACTATCATGGAGTTCAAGCAGTCTGGACCAAGGGAACTCACACAGGAGATGCTCAAGTCCATACATGATGTCGATAAGCCTATTTTGAGAGGAAAAAGGGCAGATAAAGCCAAACAGGTGGCCAAAGGGGCTAAAGGTCCTTCTCCCAGGAAGAGGAAATCCACGAAAGTTGCACAGTCCCCACAGCAGAAGAGGCGCAAGACTCAACCGAAGCGAAAGCTCATTATCACTTCCTCTTCGAGTGAATCAGAAGGTGAGAGTTCGGATTTGGACGGCTCTCAAAGAGGCGAAACCCCTCCAAGAGGCAACACCCCACCCCGATCACCTACCCCTGATATGGAAATCCATAACTCACCTATTCCCTCTCCCACTCCAACAATTCCCACTTCCATTCCCACCATAAACCCCTCTACCACAATTTTGAAAACCTCTTTCCCTATACCACCACCCATTTTCACCGATACAACAACAACAACAACTACAAAGGTTACAACCAACGTATCTGATACGGGGGTTCATACCGATGCAACCGAACCACCACATGTAACCGAACCCATACATACAACCAAAACCCAACCACCACCCGAAACCACTCACACTCAACCCGAACCTACCCATACCACTACACCTCCAGCTTCACCAACACCACCATCTCCAGATCATGCCTCTGATGGAGATAACCCTTTCCTTGGAGGGGAAAATATGACCTTTGATTCGGTCTACTTCAGTCCGTTTCAGGTCCAAAGCGATGATGATGAGGAAGCTCCAGTAACAAAGAAACATCTTAAGGAGCTGCATGAGAAGGTTGATCTGCTTATTGCTTCATTCTCCAATTCTCAATCCTATCTCTCTGAAGCTGCTCTTCAGAAGATTGTTGATGCCTTCTCTAGAGCTCAACAAGATTATGTTGCTTCTGCCACTGCAACCATTAACGCCTCGACGAAAGCTTGTGAGGCTGCGACTGAAAAAGTCGATAAACTATTCTCCAACGCCTCTGCCCTGTTACAATCTCTACAAGAGAGTGCTGCTGCAACTAAGACAACGTTGGAACCAATTGTTCAACAGTTGGCCACGTTCGTCTCTACAGAGTTGACGTCATTTGCCACCCTTCGTCAAACTTTATCAGATGACAACTCTGCGCTTCGGACCTCTATCAACGAGCGCCTCTCTAAACTCCTAGAGGATCTTGCCTATGATAACTCGTTGATGGATGCTCTAGCAAGGAAGACCACCGCCCTCAAGGTCAAGAGTGCTCAACTTTCAAGTTCTCAACAACATCTTGAAGCTCTTCGATCCGAACGGGAGGTTATAAGGACGTGTGTTTCGAATGTACACTCTGCAATATCCAACATCCTGGAAGCGCATGATCCCATTCTGAACCACTCTGTGAGGCGAACCCTTGCAGAAAAACTCGCCCATGCCCTGGATCTGCTCAGCAAAATAGAAGGGCTACCTAATTTCGTGTCCACTCCGAAACAAGGGGGTGAAAAGGAGTCCGGATCTCAACCTCCTCATTCCTCGAAGGCTACTCACACAACCGAACCTCCTCTTACAGGCCAAGCCTCGGGTTCGGGTGTGAAGGACAAGGGCAAGAAAGTTGCTGAGGAAGATGAAGATGAAGACAATGAAACTATTGCCGACTTGTTGCACCGCAAAAGTCGTCGCAATACTGAGGATGATAACGATCGTGTGGCGCGAGAAGCTGAAGAAGCTGAACGCAAACAAAAAGAAGCCCACGACCTACTCGAGAGCAGGAAGACTCTTTTCCCTGCATGGACTCTCGAGAGGACGATCAAGGAGGCAATCGATACTCCGAGTATCTTATGGCTCGAACCGGTGATCTCCTTCGACTACTACAACTCTGTCGACTCTCAGTTCGACATGCCCTTAACCCGAAAGGCGTTTATCTTTCACGCCTTCGCAAACGTTGCTGATGTTCCTCATCCTCATCCTAAGGTTGATCGTGAATTGATCGAGTTCTATCTGAAGGCCGCTCAACCCCAGTACCAAACCTGGAGCGCTCAGAAGATCATAAACGTTCGGGTTCTAAAGCCATATACTGAAGGGAGATTTATCAACGTTCGGTTCAAAGTACTCAGAGGGTCTGCTAAAACCGAACATGCCATATCCTTAGCAGATCTACCGAACCTCAACCCCCATGACTGGATCGTTCTGCACAACATCCTCTTCACGAATGAAGCTGAATATGGTCCGATCATTGACCATCTCAAAAGGATGTTGGTGTGTTATATCATGGAGGTCGCCTTGATGGATCAGGAGATTGCCAATGTCTTCAAGAAGAAATCGAAGATCTCTCCTGTTGGCTCGGCCAGTGATCTCAACTAGATGAAGATGGGAAAGATTGACCCAAGGTGAAACTCGGTCACGTTCACTAGGGCTGAAGGACAGAAATGTCTATTTGCCTTAGCAGATAAACATCTTTATACCACTGCTTGTCTTGAGCACGTGCTGGGGATCATCCATCGGTGTAAAGAGAATACAGCGGATGATATCAAATACTTCGATGATATGATACAGTGGTACATCCGATTCAGACAGACAATCTTGGTGCTTGTTTCGCGTCTGTTTGATACTGTGAAGAAGAAGGCTCCTGCCGCTGGCCCAAGTAAGAAGACGAAGTGATCTCGCTCCAATTGACGCAAAGGGGGAGATTGTTGGGTAGCGTAGCTTTATTTTGTATTGCGTCTTTGGGCTCGGTTAATAGTCCAATTTTTTGTGCTCCGGTTTGGGCCTGTCCAACCGTTGATTTGTAGGGTTTAGTATATAATAATATGCTTGCATGCATATTAGGTTAACGAAAGAAAACAATCAAGAAGACGATAGCATTACGATAGCATTACAAATTTCTTTCTTTATCGTTCCTGTAAACCCTTTAATCCTCTACAGTTGAAGTTCTTTATCGAGCTCTTCTGAGGATTGTTTTACAATCATTCGACACATTTGATTCATTATTGTGTTCTTGCTGTTTACTCTTTATTTCTTTACCTGTTTATAGATCTAATCGATCTTCAAGTTTAGATTTAAACTTATCAGATTCTTGCCAGAATCGGCCCTGTAGCTTACAAACTCAACCTACCCCACGAGCTAAGTAACATACATCCTACCTTCCACGTCTCAAACTTGAAGAAATGCCTATCTGATGAGACTCTCGTGATTCCGCTTGATGAGATAGAGGTCAATGAGAGCCTCAACTTCGTGGAAGAGCCTGTGGAGATTATGGATCGAGAAGTAAAACGAACGAAACAAAGCCGCATCCCAATTGTGAAGGTTCGGTGGAACGCCAAGCGGGGACCGGAATTCACTTGGGAGCGCGAGGATCAAATGAAACTCAAATACCCCCATCTCTTCGCTTAGTAGTACTGTAATAACTTCACTGTTTGAATTCTAAATTTCGAGACGAAATTCCCCTAACAGGGGGATGATGTGACAACCCAACGTTTAATCCGTTATATAATTCCGTTTTCGATAATGGAATATGTCATTTATAAAAAGTTCCATAATTTGGAGTCGTATAATAAATAAATATTTAATTATTTATTTATATTTCATGTGATTATCAGTTTTAATAAAATGAATATAACTCGTTAATGTTATTTGCATTTAACGGAATAAAGTTATACTATTTTTCAACCAATTAACCCAGGTAAAAGTTTAACCCCATTAAGCTTTGGCATCGGGTAGTCGTATACAGGGAGCAACACCCGAGACCTATATAAAGGAAGTGTAACACCACTTAGAAGCTTTTTACCACTCAAACTCATCTCTCTCTCTACTTTCTCTCTCTAGCTCGTTTTCTACTCCAAAACCGCAATTTCCGGCTCCTAAACGTAAGATCTTCAACCCTAACTTATTCTAAACATTCGTTATTGTTACAATAGCTCAAAAATGACATGAAAAGGACATGAAAAAGGAGTTTACTGCCTAAGCATATCCTTTGGCCGTAAACACCTAAAAAGGTGCCAAAAGTCCCGACTTTCCTTACTTTGAGCTTAGATACTAGTTGGGGAATTTATCTAGGAGTGTTTAAGCATTAAAACCATAATTTTGAGGACATAAAAGAGGGTTTACAGCCCAAGCACATGCTTAGGCGGTAAACACCCCTTATCCATGCAAAAATGCCCCAAAAACCCTTCCAAAGCATGTTTAGATTTGAGATTCGATTTAGGGAAATTCCATTCCGAGTTTGGGAAAATTAAACATCATGTTTTGAGGGGTAAATTAGAGTTTATGGCTCAAGCATAAGCTTAGACCGTAAACTCCCCCAAGCCTTGCCAAAATGAGGGTTTAAGCCCCTAAATTGCCCTATACCTTTACTAGAGATTAATGGGGTTGAAATAAGGACCTTAACATCAAAGTTTGGAGAGTAAACAAGAGTTCATGGACAAGCCATGAGGCTTACGGCCATAAACTCCCAAGGAGTGGCCTTTGGGCCGTACACTCCAAGGGAGTAAGCTCTTGGACCCCTTAGTTACCCCCTTTTGGTCTTGTACAATCCCCGAGAACCACTTTGAATCCGTAAGACCTCAATACAATATAGGATATTTAAATGTTTTTAATAAAAGTATAAGTGACTAATTACTTGTAAAACATATATCTCATATGTTACTAGGGTCATAAAGGGTGTACAAGTCCTTACATGACACCAAACGCTCATCCGACACATTCACCCGATTTAATCGTTTCAGGTGAGTTCATACACCCTTAATGAACCTTTTCAACTGTTTTTACATGTTTTAGGGGAGGGGGGATACAAGTCAAATGAACAATTTATGGAAATCAATCACATATAATTTACAAATGATAGTACAAATCACATGTGATTTATCATTATGCTTTATAAAAGAATTTTACATTTTTAAAACTGCTTTGAGAACAAAACTATTTTCAATATCTAAACTCATAATCTTGTTAAATTGTTATTAAATTATTTTGAAAATGTGTTTAAGCTACTTTTCTTATAAAAATGTATCTACATTAATATATTTATATAAGTAAGATTTGAAGGACTTAGGACCGATGGCTCGCCTTATCTCCAGTTCTTGTTTGATGTGGTCCTAGGGTATTTGTTATCCGTCCGACTGTCGTTGATTTCTTAGTTATATATCATATATATTAGTGCTAGATATGAAAGTCTTCATACTACAAACTACCTTTGTTATTCAAAGGCAAGAAACCATACACTCTAGTTAGCTATAATTGGTATAGCTAAGACTACTACTTGTTACCTCTACTACTGCTATACTCACAATAACGGCTATTACGACAAGTTAATACACGTATAAGACAAGACTCTAAGAACTATACGAAAGATTACTATACTATAATACTGAAGAACGCATGAATCCAGGGTATAACACACTATCTCTCTAAAGGACACTCTACTACGCTTACACTATGTGACCATGGCTTTCCGGATGGAAGGCATCACTACACATATAGATCTATACGGGACAGAAACTATTACATCCCGACTGCTAGCTACAGTCCGAGCCGACTAGGCTCAGGGGAGACACTACTTCACTACACTACGCATGACTGGGAAGGTCATCGGGTTCTCTACTACTACACCAGTCTTGTCACCTAAGGGGTTACCCTCTTTACCCAACATAATACACTAAGACTTGAGTCTAAATTAACATCCCGAAGTAAGTATATATAAATTACTAATGGAAGCTTGCACCACTACTACTGACAACAGGCATAACTTTTCCTTATCCACACTACATACTGGAGATTTACTACTATACTTTTACATCTAAAGGTTTTCAAGGATAAAACTTACATGTAACGTAAAGGATTTCACTTACAATGTACTTTCTGGAAAATATAGGATTTTCTTGGGTTTTCTACTACTTATAAACATAAATTATAGTTTTTCATGCTATAAGTTTTAAAACATTTTATACATCAACTACACAAAATTCTTATGAACTCACCAGCTTTATGCTGATACTCATTTTCAAAATAACATGTATCCTCAGGTCAAAGATAGACAGGTACTGGTGCAACATTTTAGAGAAGATGGAGTATTCAAGATCCATCTCTTATTTTTTTTATATTTTTGGTGTCTATTGAAACTTACAGAACATGCTTGAAATTAAACTCACAATGTAAATGAAATGGTTGTTGTTTTCTTTCTTTTACTATTATGGAATTGTGATGGTACTATACATGACGTCCTCCACCCCGGAACCTATTCCGCCGTTATCGGTTTTGTGGTGTGACACTCTGTCACACCCCCAAACCAAGGATGGCGGAAACGTCCGGGGGTGTAGGACTTCATGTATAGTATCATAACCACAATTTCAATAGTGATTTAAGCAAACACAACCAACATATATATAATTGAAAAAGTTACATCACTTGTATGAATTACATGTTTCAAAATCAATTACAATATGTTGACAAAATATGAAAAGTTTGACGCCTTAACGTCCCATCCTCAAAAGCACTTGATTACCTGTTTAGTGTTTTCCTGAGAATACAAGTTGTTTGAAAAGTGTCAACACAAAGGTTGGTGAGTTCATAAGCTTTTATTAATAAACTTAGTAGAAGTCTTTCACATGTAAATGTCGCGTTTGTTTCAGAAAAATCCGATATTTTCCTTGAAATCCGTAAAATGTAGCCTTATAACCAAAGACCAAAATGTATAAGAAATCATCATTACTTAGTAGAAATGTCGTGAGTTTAAAATGATATGGAAAGTAAATTTTTAATCAACCTAAAACCTACTTCGGTTTTATGAAATCCCATAAACTTTATGAATTGTTAACTCCCTAGGTGAGTCGCTATAATCATACTGTGACTA
Source organism: Lactuca saligna (assembly GCF_052625555.1). Lineage (NCBI taxonomy): Eukaryota > Viridiplantae > Streptophyta > Magnoliopsida > Asterales > Asteraceae > Lactuca > Lactuca saligna. The sequence goes on from NC_136417.1 coordinate 150,053,282, forward strand.
TGTAAACCTGCCACAACGTTTCTCAGGCGTCGCGAAAATGAAATAACATTTGTCACCCGTAGACCTGCAGGTCCCACTGTAGCTAGCAGCAAGGTGTGGGGTGTCAAACCCAATATAGATCTATATACAAGTATCACATTCTCCCTCAAGGAGATTCTGATTATAACTACCAGGAATTATATCCTGCACTCGGACGTACGGGGAGAGAGAGAGTCTCACAACATAGGTTAACAAGTTTACGTGGAATGTGTGTGGATATAAATCTTTCTTGTATGAATGTACCCTTTTTGTACGAGTGTGTTGAGTGATGTATCATAAACTATACCTATTATAGTTTATCTAAAATGTATGTAATATGTATGAATTCGTTTATGGAAATTTATTAGTGTTGTGAATTTATCAAACTATACTTTTTATAGTTACATAATACGTGTTCTAAAATGAATGAATAATATTTAATATGAATGACTTAGTTTCAGTTCATAATGATAAACTAACAAGGAAACACATTCAAATATTAGAACTTATGATCATACACTTTGCTCAACATAATACAAAGTGTTATGATATTTACATGCTGTTGGCTAACTTTAGTCATTCTGCCCTATTGTGGAAAAATCATAGAAAAATCATACGAAGTCGAAAACTAGATCCGTAAATTCTGAGAGTTCACAAAATGTGTCTAGTTTACTCATAATTTTTATCACGATTTTTAATGACCTCCAACTTGGGTGAAAAAGTCCATAATCACAGACTGGTCCGGATTGTTGTTTGAAATGATAGGCAGTTTTGTAAAAATCACCATAAATTGTAGAAAACTCGTATGGAGATGTGCAAGTAGTCATTTTAAAGCTACAAACTTGAACTATTTGCACCTTGTACAGTTTTGAAAACAAAAATGTTTAAGATGCCCAAAACAGTCCGTGAATAGAGTTGAACTTTTCTGATGAAGGCTGTTAGAAATATTTAGTTATGTTCTTGATGTTTTAACTTGTATTCCCCCCCCCCCCCTGAAAACTTGAGAAAACATGAAAATGTAGGGGTATGAACTCACCTTAAGTGATTTCAGTAGATGATTGTTGAAGAATGGAAGTGTTTAATTCAAGAACACTTGGAGATGCCTTGAAGGTTTTCGAGAATCTAACATTATAGTTATGGAGTTTGTGTAAGCAATCAAAGATTTGAGTAGAAGGAAGTGAATTAATAATAGGGAGGATGAATTTTTACTTACTAAGAGTGGAAGAACACTTGAAATCAGCCTTGAATCTCGAAAATTTGTGTAGAAAAAGTTTGAGAGAAAAGTGGTGTTTGTTACTTAGTGGAATGAGAGAAATGAGAGAAAATGAGGAGTGTGGTTGTTTGTTCCAGCTCAAAAAACGTGGGAGTGAGTGAAATTTGAGTGTAAGGGGATATTGAAGTGACATAGGTAAGGTGGGGAGACATGGCTAGTCATAGAGTGGGTGTGGTGTGGTTGCTTGTGTCATAAGTTAAGGCAAAGTCAACACTCCACCTTAAATAAATTCCCCATTAGATCTTTATTATTTAGATAATGATTTTCATAAAAATATGTTTAAATTATGAATATTTAGAGTTTATTATGTTAAAATATGATTTTGGGTGACAATCCCACGTTAAAATAATTAAAAACGGGCCTTAAATGCAAAACTACGCGATAACCGGGAAGAAAGGCATTCCCAGCGAGACCTCTCGGTCCCTAGGCCGAGGTTCGGTCCTTGCTGGGGGCTGTAGCCGGAAACGAAACGAACAGAGGGAAGCGAAAGGGGCGAGGAAGCGAGAGGCGAAGGCGAGAGGGGGTTCGGTCCGGAGATAAGAGGCGACGCGTCCGACCGAAAGGTGCCGAATGAACAGTGGTGAACAGTACCTTCGGGTTCGGTTCTTCCAGGGCGAGGTTCGGTTCCTCTTAAGCGGGGTTCGGGTTCGGTTCCTCTTAAGTAGGGTTCGGTTTCGGTTCTTCCAGGGCGAGGTTCGGTTCGGTTCCTCTTATGCAGGGTTCGGTTTCGGTTCTTCCAGGGCGACGTTCGGTTCGGCTCAGGAGGGTTCGGCTCCTCCTTGCTCTCAGTCCCTAAGAGGACCTTCGGGTCCTAAGAAGCTTCTCTCTTCTCGAGAGGTTTCGGTTCCTAATGTCTATTTTTCTCGTTTTTACCCCGTTTTAAGTCGTTTTTGACACGGTTAAGCGTCAGAATGACCCGAATGATTCTAAAAAGTTACGGGAAACTTTGGAGAGAGATTTGGGAGAGATTTTACATACTTGGAGAGATTTGGGAGAGATTTGACATTCTTGGAGAGATTTCTCATACAGAGAGATATTTGAGAGAGGTTTCACATACTTGGAGAGATTTGGGAGAGATTTGACATTCTTGGAGAGATTTCTCATACAAAGAGATATTTGAGAGAGATTTCACATACTTGGAGAGATTTGGGAGAGATTTGACATTCTTGGAGAGATTTCTCATACAAAGAGATATTTGAGAGAGATTTCAAGTGTGGCATTTGTGAGTGTTTGGCTCCGCTAAGCAAGTTTCTTGAGCCTCGTTAAGTCATGGTTAAGGATCCCACACACTCCCAATGAGTATGCAACATGGTTTTTATCAGTTTAGTTCATTGATTAGCACTAGGGCTTAGGAAATTTTTAACACAAGACTTTTCTCAAGTGATGTTTTCCCATTAATATAGCAAGTTATACAGTATGAACATAACACAAACCCTAATACACAAGGTTTAATCGAGTTGACCGGCTTGACTTGATGACTTGACTTGACTCAAGATTGACGATTGTCACATCATTCCCCCGTTAGAAGGAATTTCGTCCCAAAATTTAAATTCTGCTGGGAACTTCAAGGGTTTGGGAAAAGATGTGGATACTTTTGCTTCATTTGATCTTCACGTTCCCAGGTAAACTCAGGCCCTCGTTTCGCGTTCCAACGAACCTTCACTATGGGAATGCGACTTTGTTTTGTTCTCTTGATCTCTCGATCCATGATCTCGACGGGTTCCTCCACAAAGTGGAGATTTTCATTAACTTCGATTTCTTCGAGTGGTATTACGAGTGTCTCGTCAGACAGACACTTCTTTAAGTTGGATACATGGAAGGTAGGGTGTACATTACTAAGTTCTTGTGGTAGTCGGAGTTTGTACGCCACAGGACCAATCCTAGCAAGGATTTCGAACGGACCGATGTACCTTGGGTTTAGTTTCCCTCGTTTACCGAAACGTATCATCCCCTTCCAGTGGGAAACTTTTAGTAGTACCCGGTCTCCGACCTGGAATTCTAAAGGTTTGTGTCGCTTATCCGCGTAATTCTTTTGTCGATCACGAGACGCTTTTAGTCTTTCCCGAATTTGAATGATCTTTTCTGTGGTTTCCCTTATGATTTCAGGCCCAGTAAGGGTGCTATTAGGGACTTGCCCTCTGGCTAGCTGAGTATCTCCAACTTCGGCCCAACACAGTGGTGATCTACACTTGCGACCGTAGAGAGCTTCGAATGGAGCGACTCCAATGCTAGTGTGATAGCTGTTATTATAAGAGAATTCGATAAGCGGTAGATGGGTATCCCATGCTTCACCAAAATCTATCACACAGGATCTCAGCATGTCTTCCAATGTTTGGATGGTTCTCTCGCTTTGTCCGTCAGTTTGTGGATGGTAGGCCGTACTCATGTCTAGCCTGGTTCCCAGAGACTTCTGTAGGGACTGCCAGAAACGCGAGGTGAATCTACTATCTCGATCAGAGATAATGGATGTTGGCACACCATGTAGTCGCACGATCTCTTTAATGTACGTCCTGGTTAACTTCTCCATCTTGTCTGTTTCCTTTATTGGCAGGAAGTGCGCGGACTTGGTCAATCTGTCCACAACCACCCATATGGTATCCATCCCACCTGATGTCTTAGGCAGTTTGGTTATGAAGTCCATGGTTATTCGCTCCCACTTCCACTCGGGTATATCCGGTTGTTGAAGTAGTCCTGATGGCTTCTGATATTCCACCTTGACCTTGGCGCAAGTGAGGCACTTGCTCACATAAGTAGCAATTTCAGCCTTCATGTTTGGCCACCAGTATAACCTTTTGAGGTCTAGATACATCTTATCTGACCCAGGGTGAATGGAGTATCGAGTCTTGTGGGCCTCGTTCATTACAACGTCTCGGTACCCACCGAACTTCGGTGTCCAGATTCGATTCATGAGATAACGAGTTCCATCCCCTTTGACTTCTAAGTTCTTGTCCATCCCCCTTAGTGCTTCGCTTGCCACGTTTTCTGGTTTCAAGGCTTCTAATTGGGTGTACTTGATCTGGGTGGCCAGTTGGGAGTGGATGGTCATGGCTAGGGATTTTACTCGGCGACCCGAGTATTCTTTCCTGCTTAAGGCATCAGCTACTACATTGGCCTTACCCGGGTGGTAGCAAATTTCACATTCGTAGTCACTCAGTAATTCCACCCATCTTCTTTGGCGCATGTTAAGTTCTTTCTGATTGAGAATGTGCTGAAGACTTTTGTGATCAGTGAAAATGGTGCACTTGGTGCCGTAGAGGTAGTGCCTCCAGATCTTCAGGGCGAACACCACCGCTCCCAGTTCAAGGTCGTGGGTTGTATAATTAACTTCATGTGTCTTCAGTTGCCTTGATGCATAAGCAATGACTTTTCCCCTTTGCATGAGCAAACAACCGAGGCCTTGATTCGAAGCATCGCAATACACCACAAAATCATCGGTTCCTTCTGGAAGAGACAAGACTGGTGCGCTGCATAGGGCTTGCTTTAGTGTCTGGAAGGCGGCTTCTTGTTTATCTTCCCATTCGAACACTACACCCTTCTGAGTCAAGGTGGGGAGAGGCTTAGCGATCTTGGAGAAGTTTTGTATGAATCTTCGATAGTAGCCTGTGAGTCCTAAAAACTGTCGGATTTCTGTTGGCGTTGTAGGTGTTGACCAATCTTTGCTTGCTTTGATCTTTGAGGGGTCCACATGTATTCCTTCCTTGCTTACTACGTGGCCAAGGAATCCTACTTCACGGAGCCAAAATTCACACTTTGAGAATTTGGCGTAAAGCTTCTCGGTTCTTAAAATCTCCAGAACTAGTCGTAGATGTTGTCTGTGCTCTTCTTCGCTCCTCGAATAGACCAAGATATCGTCGATGAATACGATGACGAATTTATCCAAGAAGGGTCGACACACTTGATTCATCAAATCCATGAACACCGCAGGCGCGTTTGTTAACCCGAATGGCATCACTACAAATTCATAGTGCCCATAGCGAGTTTTGAATGCCGTCTTGGGGATATCCTCTTCCTGAACTCGTAGTTGATGATAGCCCGACCTTAGGTCGATTTTTGAAAAGTAGCTGGCTCCTTGGAGCTGGTCGAAGAGGTCATCTATTCCGGGTAGGGGATAACGGTTCTTGATAGTGAGTTTGTTTAGTTCTCGATAGTCTATGCACATGCGAAAAGACCCATCCTTCTTCTTTACAAATAAGACTGGTGCTCCCCAGGGCGAGAAGCTTGGCCTGATGAACCCTTTGCTCAATAGTTCATTCAACTGGCTGGATAGTTCTTGCATTTCTGCCGGTGCTAAGCGATATGGAGCCCTGGCGACGGGGGTAGCTCCTGGGATTAAGTCGATCCGAAATTCGACTTGTCGTGCGAGTGGTACACGTGGCAGATCGTCTGGGAAAACATCAGGGAAGTTGCATACTTCTGGAATTTCTTTGATGTCCTTCACCTCCTGTTTCTTGTCTACGATGTGGGCTAAGAAAGCACGATATTGCTTTCGGAGGTACTTTTGGGTTTTAACACAAGAGATGATTTGTAGGTTCGCACTAGGTTTATTGCCATAAACGGTGAGAACGTTGCCATTCGGCAGATTGAGGCGGACGGCCCTTTCGTAACATAGAATGCCGGAACGATGAAGGCTTAACCAATCCATACCAATGATTATATCGAAGCTTTTTATGGTGACCGGCATAAGGTCAATTTTGAACAAATGGTTGTCTAGAGTGAGAGTACACCCTATGTAAATATCATTAGCGCGCTCAACCTTTCCATTTGCCATTTCTACGATGTAAGAATCTTCTAGTGGTTGAGAATTTTGCTTAAGTATATGTTTGAATTGGTGACTTATGAAACTTCTTTCTGCCCCACTATCGAAAAGTACGCACGCATAAGAGTTATTGAGGAGGAACGTACCAGTAACCACAGAGGGATCCTTTATTGCTTCTCCCTGTCCTAAAGTTAGGACTCTCCCTACACCCCCAGCATTAGGGGCTCGTGCCTTGGGGCAGTTCCTCCTGAAGTGTCCCGTTTCACCACATCCATAGCAGGTTTGGCTTGCTCTGGTGTTGGCGGTCGTAGCGACTTGTGCGGCGGGTTGGGTAGTCGCTCTACAGAATCGTGCGGTGTGCCCCTTTTTGTTACAGTTATTGCAGTGTAACTCTCGACAAGCACCGTTATGGTGGTAGTTACACTTGTTGCACTTGGGAAGAGTTCCTGTATACTGTTTTGGTGGCGCTGGAGCAACAGCAGTAGTGGCGGCACGAACAGCAACAATCTGTTGCTTTTTGGCGGGGTCCTGAATTGGTTGTTTCTTTTTATTGCCCCAGAACTTCCTCTTGTTGTTCCCTCCTTTTGTTTGGTCGGTGGTGTTTATCACGGTACCACGGCTAGCCCTGTGATCTATGAGTTGTTGTGCCAATTCCTTGGCACTCTCAAAGGTAGTGGGTTTCGAGGCCAATACACTATCTTGAATCTGGGATGACAGCCCCCAGAGATATCGTTCCACCTTCTTCTCTTCTGGAGTGACCATTGTTGGACAGAGGAATGCTAGGTCATTGAAACGGGCAGTATAAGTTTCAAGATCAGTGCCTGTCATTCTGAGGTTCCAAAGTTCTTCAAGTTTTTGTATTTCGCCCCTCGGGCAGTATTCCTTTAACATTAGGGCTTTCAAATCCTCCCAACTGATTGCGTTAGATATTGCGGGAGTAAGTGATTTAACTCGGCCATTCCACCAAGTAAGTGCTTTTCCAGTGAAAGTGAATGCCGCATACTTGACCTTGCTCGCTTCGGGACAAACGCAGATTTCAAAAACTGCCTCGGTCCTTTCGAACCATTGCACCAACGTGATAACGCCCCCGCTTCCATTGAAAGGGTCGGGTTTGCCATTCGTGAAGTCTTTGTAAGAGCACTCCCTCGTACACCCCGTGCTGTCCCCATGAATGGAATTGGTAGCTCCGGATCCAGAACCGCCAGAACCATTGGTTCCCATTTGCGACATTGCTGCCGCCACGGCTGCCGTTACTGCAGCCTGGAACATTGCAAGATCAAACTGCAGAGGTGGTGGTGGAGGCGGCACTGTGTTGTTGGAAGGCCTTGGTCTTTTCCTTGGTGGCATGGTTCTGTCATAAAAAAATGACCAGTCGGTAAGACTTCAATAGTGATAACGAGTTGAGTGTTACTGGTTTCATCCCTCTTGTATTTTATCAAAACTTTATTATTCGTAAATTGTTTGTGTGATCAGGTTATGATGTATAGTGCCAAACATTCAATAAATAAAACACATGCCAAATTTCATTGATAACTTTTAGTACATAACGTTTAGAGGGAAAAGTTTGACCTCATAAGGGTCTACATTACATCGTTACAAAAGATAGTTTTGGCATTACAAAAACCCTTTGAATAGTGTAATCACATAGTCGCAGGGTCGACCTACATACAAAGAGTAGAACCAACGCGTACTCATAAAATTTTACTACCAAGACGTGAGAATAGCAACGAGTTCTAATCACTGCGACCCTTCTTTGACGGAGGCTGCGATGATGTCGATGCGCCCTGTAGTTCCGCCAATCTACGTTCGGCTGCAACCATTCTCTCTTCGAGTGCCATGTATCTTTCCCGATACTCTCTTGTTTCTGCTTGAGCTGCGAGAAGGTCTTGAATGAGTTGGTCTCTGTGGTGGGAGTCTCATTCCAGGTCTCTGGTGCGATCAGTAGTAGACTGTACGATGGCACTTAACTCCCGGACCTGATCGGTCGTCGTCCTACCACGATCATCCATACTTGCTATTCGTTGTATCGTGACGGGGAGAGCTCTATCAGCCGGTCCACCATGAGTGAGATCATAGTAACCTCGTTGGTAGCCATATGGTGACCGCTGGCGTTGTTGTCGGCTCCATCTTTCGATCGTTGTTACCCAAGGGGGTTCAGGTCCGTTGTATCCAAAACGGTGCGCGGGTACCCTTGCGAGGTAGGGAGGGTTGAATACTTCTGGTGGTTCCTTTGCTTCGTTCCCAAACATGACTATCTCATCACCTTCCTCTTCTTCCTTTTTGTCTTCCTCTTCTTCTTGGTCGTCTTCCTCTTCTTCTTCTTGTTTGTCGTCCCTCTCGGGCTCCCCCTCGGGATCCTCTTCGGGATCCTCCTCGGGATCCTCTTCGGGATCCTCCTTGGGATCTTCCTCAGGATCCTCCTCGGGCTCATCTTCGATCCATCCCGCGTTTCCCTGATTGGGAAAATAGGGGTCCCCGGGTATGTGAAATCCTGCCATGTCGTCTGCACGAGAAACGGGTTTAAGAAGCACATATCGGAAAATAATAATCTGGCACTATAGAAACGTACAAATACTCCTATAGTATTTTTAAATGTTTATATTTGGTTCTTAGCGTGTTCTTTATGGAGTGTAATTAGGTTATCAGATTTGTCGCTCATTACGACTATTCCTTAGTGTGCGCAAGTTACTTCTTGGATGGATATAGTTGATCAGGCTATATCCCTCCCAGAACTGATTACACATGCTAAGGCGTACTAATAATGTTCGACTCCTCCTCTTTCAATTTATGTTTTCCTAAGATATGACACCATGCTAGTATAGAATGCATGTAAGTATACTTTAAAACAAGAAATTATTTGTTTTCTAAAAGTACAACTCGTTAAAGCATTTTAAGAATCAGAGACCTCTAGTCCCAAATGTGTTTATAGTTTGTATATCTTATGTGGTTTGACATACTTAATTCACTATAAACCGTGCTCTGATACCAATCTGTCACACCCCCAAACCAAGGATGGCGGAAACGTCCGGGGGTGTAGGACTTCATGTATAGTATCATAACCACAATTTCAATAGTAATTTAAGCAAACACAACCAACATATATATAATTGAAAAAGTTACATCACTTGTATGAATTACATGTTTCAAAATAAATTACAATATGTTGACAAAATATGAAAAGTTTGACGCCTTAACGTCCCATCCTCAAAAGCACTTGATTACCTGTTTAGTGTTTTCCTGAGAATACAAGTTGTTTGAAAAGTGTCAACACAAAGGTTGGTGAGTTCATAAGCTTTTATTAATAAACTTAGTAGAAGTCTTTCACATGTAAATGTCGCGTTTGTTTCAGAAAAATCCGATATTTTCCTTGAAATCCGTAAAATGTAGCCTTATAACCAAAGACCAAAATGTATAAGAAATCATCATTACTTAGTAGAAATGTCGTGAGTTTAAAATGATATGGAAAGTAAATTTTTAATCAACCTAAAACCTACTTCGGTTTTATGAAATCCCGTAAACTTTACTTAGTAGAATTGTTAACTCCCTAGGTGAGTCGCTATAATCATACTGTGACTATGTAAACCTGCCACAACGTTTCTCAGGCGTCGCGAAAATGAAATGACATTTGTCACCCGTAGACCTACAGGTCCCACTGTAGCTAGCAGCAAGGTGTGGGGTGTCAAACCCAATATAGATCTATATACAAGTATCACGTTCTCCCTCAAGGAGATTCTGATTATAACTACCAGGAATTATATCCCGCACTCGGACGTACGGGGAGAGAGAGAGTCTCACAACATAGGTTAACAAGTTTACGTGGAATGTGTGTGGATATAAATCTTTCTTGTATGAATGTACCCTTTTTGTACGAGTGTGTTGAGTGATGTATCATAAACTATACCTATTATATTTTATCTAAAATGTATGTAATATGTATGAATTCGTTTATGGAAATGTATTAGTGTTGTGAATTTATCAAACTATACTTTTTATAGTTACATAATACGTGTTCTAAAATGAATGAATAATATTTAATATGAATGACTTAGTTTCAATTCATAATGATAAACTAACAAGGAAACACATTCAAATATTAGAACTTATGATCATACACTTTGCTTACACTTTGCTCAACATAATACAAAGTGTTATGATATTTACATGCTGTTGGCTAACTTTAGCCATTCTGCCCTGTTTTGGAAAAATCATAGAAAAATCATACGAAGTCGAAAACTAGATCCGTAAATTCTGAGAGTTCAAAAAATGTGTCTAGTTTACTCATAATTTTTATCACGATTTTTAATGACCTCCAACTTGGGTGAAAAAGTCCATAATCACAGACTGGTCCGGATTGTTGTTTGAAATGATAGGCAGTTTTGTAAAAATCACCATAAATGGTAGAAAAATCATATGGAGATGTGCAAGTAGTCATTTTAAAGCTACAAACTTTAACTATTTGCACCTTGTACAGTTTTGAAAACAAAAATGTTTAAGATGCCCAAAACAGTCCGTGAATGGAGTTGAACTTTTCTGATGAAGGCTGTTAGAAATATTTAGTTATGTTCTTGATGTTTTAACTTGTATTCCCCCCCTGAAAACTTGAGAAAACATGAAAATGTAGGGGTATGAACTCACCTTAAGTGATTTCAGTAGATGATTGTTGAAGAATGGAAGTGTTTAATTCAAGAACACTTGGAGATGCCTTGAAGGTTTTCGAGAGTCTATCATTATAGTTATGGAGTTTGTGTAAGAAATCAAAGATTTGAGTAGAAGGAAGTGAATTAATAATAGGGAGGATGAATTTTTACTTACTAAGAGTGGAAGAACACTTGAAATCAGCATTGAATCTCAAAAATTTGTGTAGAAAATTTTTGAGAGAAAAGTGGTGTTTGTTACTTAGTGGAATGAGAGAAATGAGAGAAAATGAGGAGTGTGGTTGTTTGTTCCAGCTCAAAAAACGTGGGAGTGAGTGAAATTTGAGTGTAAGGGGACATTGAAGTGACATAGGTAAGGTGGGGAGGTATGGCTGGTCATAGAGTGGGTGTGGGGTGGTTGCTTGTGTCATAAGTTAAGGCAAAGTCAACACTCCACCTTAAATAAATTCCCCATTAGATCTTTATTATTTAGATAATGATTTTCATAGAAATATGTTTAAATTATGAATATTTAGAGTTTATTATGTTAAAATATGATTTTGGGTGACAATCCCACGTTAAAATAATTAAAAACGGGCCTTAAATGCAAAACTACGCGAAAACCGGGAAGAAAGGCATTCCCAGCGAGATCTCTCGGTCCCTAGGCCGAGGTTCGGTCCTTGCTGGGGGCTGTAGCCAGAAACGAAACGAACAGAGGGAAGCGAAAGGGGCGAGGAAGCGAGAGGCGAAGGCGAGAGGGGGTTCGGTCTGGAGATAAGAGGCGACGCGTCCGACCGAAAGGTGCCGAATGAACAGTGGTGAACAGTACCTTCGGGTTCGGTTCTTCTAGGGCGAGGTTCGGTTCCTCTTAAGCAGGGTTCGGTTTCGGTTCTTCCAGGGTGAGGTTCGGTTCGGTTCCTCTTATGTAGGGTTCGGTTTCGGTTCTTCCAGGGCGAGGTTCGGTTCGGTTCCTCTTATGCAGGGTTCGGTTTCGGTTCTTCCAGGGCGAGGTTTGGTTCGGCTCAGGAGGGTTCGGCTCCTCCTTGCTCTCAGTCCCTAAGAGGACCTTCGGGTCCTAAGAAGCTTCTCTCTTCTCGAGAGGTTTCGGTTCCTAATGTCTATTTTTCTTGTTTTTACCCCGTTTTAAGCCGTTTTTAACACGGTTAAGCGTCAGAATGACCCGAATGATTCTAAAAAGTTACGGGAAACTTTGGAGAGAGATTTGGGAGAGATTTTACATACTTGGAGAGATTTGGGAGAGATTTGACATTCTTGGAGAGATTTCTCATACAGAGAGATATTTGAGAGAGATTTCACATACTTGGAGAGATTTGGGAGAGATTTGACATTCTTGGAGAGATTTCTCATACAAAGAGATATTTGAGAGAGATTTCACATACTTGGAGAGATTTGGGAGAGATTTGACATTCTTGGAGAGATTTCTCATACAAAGAGATATTTGAGAGAGATTTCAAGTGTGGCATTTGTGAGTGTTTGGCTCCGCTAAGCAAGTTTCTTGAGCCCCGTTAAGTCATGGTTAAGGATCCCACACACTCCCAATGAGTATGCAACATGATTTTTATCAGTTTAGTTCATTGATTAGCACTAGGGCTTAGGAAATTTTTAACACAACACTTTTCTCAAGTGATGTTTTCCCATTAATATAGCAAGTTATACAGTATGAACATAACACAAACCCTAATACACAAGGTTTAATCGAGTTGACCGGCTTGACTTGATGACTTGACTTGACTCAAGATTGACGATTGTCACACACTCTTGGTGTTCTAATGGTGTTTGCTAGTCCTAAACACATTATGGAACTTGTCTAAACTAGTCTCTTGGCTTAAGGAAGGCTTTTAGGGTGTTTTGGCACCTAAAAATGGAGTTCACGGCCCAAGAACATCCTTGGCCGTGAACTCACTTCTAGCCTTTTTTTCTTAATGATTTTGTGGTCTAAACATGTCATGGTAGTTCCTAGGTTTAGTTCCAAGGCTTGGAGGGACATTGGGCACACTTTGGCCCTTATAAAAGAGTTTACTCCCCAAGGTGTTCTTGGGCGGTAAACTCTCGAATCTTGTTGTTTTGATATGATTTTGATGTTATTAAACACAATCTAAGCTATATAATACAACTAGATAAAAGTACTCATGAATTGGCATGAAAACCCGAAAAATGCGCGAGAGAGAAAATGGCTTTTCTCTAGTTGGAAATGTAACTAGTGAATAAATATGGCTCAGATTTTTATATATAGTCCTGGGTTTTTTGGCAGAAAATATATTATTCCCGAAATGAACTATAATATAATAGAGTTTTGGAATAACAGTGTTGCACAAAACCCTAGTGCATCCACTCTCCTGATATCTCCTTAAGTGTAAATCCTGAAAAACTGTCAAACTTATACCCAAAAGTCTGGAACTTAACTGTAACTGTTCTAACTTATATTGACTTGATATGGTTTGTACAGAATGAAAATTTCGGGTTGTCACATCATCCCCCTATTCAAGGGAATTTTGTCCCGAAATTAGAATTTAGGTAAAGAAGTAGGTATGAGTGATCGAGTCATGAGGTGGGAACTTCTTAATCGATTGGTTCTCGCGCTCCAAAGTGAAATCGGGTCCTCGGTTGGTATCCCAACGAACCTTCACTAACTAGTGACGATGTTGCTTTGTCTGCTTGACCTCTTGGTCGAGGGTCACTACGGTTCTAATACGAAGGCGTGGATCTTGTAAATCTCAATCTCGTCGGGTCGGACTTATGAGAGTCCTAACAAAAAGGTACAGTTTCACGATCGAGATGCAAAGGGTAAAATGTACGTTACTGATTTCACGGATTAGGTCTAGTTTGTGAGGTACAAGATCGATTCTGGTAAGAATCTCGGAGGTCCTATCTATCTTGGATTTAGCTTTCCACGCTTTACGAAGCGTATTAAGCCATTCCCAGAGTGAGACTTTTTAAAGAACTTGGTCTCTCAATTGGAATTCTAAAGGTTCTTTCTCTTGCATATCTTCCCTGTCTAGGGCCACCCCTTGCTGGGTCAAAGTCGTACGGGTTTCTGTGATTTGCGAGGAGTTATGGATGAACTATGATAGTAAGTCTGTAAGACCTAGAATTTGGCAAATTTCTATCGGCGTCTTCGGTGTCGACAATTTCTCAATGGATTTTACAAATTGAAAGAGTACTCAAAATTTCCGACATCACTAATAGTGTGTCATATGAGTCTGACTCTTCAATTTCAAGACTCGTGCTTAGAGAACCTCGCGAAAGTTCTTCCGAGGGTAATGTTTCCATGGGTTCCTTCTCACTACGAGGGTAGATAAGTAAGTCATTACAAGGGGAATGACGAACTAATCTATGTAATAATGGCGTACCCTACTCATTAAGATCATGAATATTGTGGGAATATTGGCCCTATCCGAGGGGTATCACTATGGACTCGAAGTGTCCGTATTGAGTTCGGAGGGTAGTCTTCCGGACATCCTTCCCTAACACTCAAACTGGTGATATTCGAATCTCAGGTCCATTTCTGAAAGTCATCCTTTCCTTGTGTTGGCTCAACCAATTCATCTATGCGGGGCAGAGACAATGATTTCTAACGGAAAAATCTAGATGGAGCTATCGATAGCCGAGGCACATATGATGCAATCTTTCGATCTCTGGAAGAATAAGACCGGAGCTCTCAACGGTGAGAAGCCTATTCTTCCAATTCTATTTCTGCATAGTTCGCTAAGTTTTCCGGACTGTTCTTGTATCTCCGTAGGTGTTTAGACTGAAGGGAAATCTGTTTACAGAAGTCTTACTGGGTTCTAAGTTTGTTCACACGAGGATGTGATTACTCGTAGTCTTGGGCAGTTCTCTGTCCTGAAGTTCATTTTAAAATCCATACTTGGTTCAACGATCACCATCTCGGGTATATGAGTCGTATATAATTAAGATTGAAAAGATAGTTGAATAACTTATTCTTCTTTAAGCTCACATCCTATCGAGGAAAAGAAGTTAAAGCGGAATCATCAATTCTAAACCTGTAGAACCTTGATTATATATCGTCTCTATGTATACATTCTTCAGCGACAGATCAACCGTATAGATCTTTGGATTAAACTTGACATACTACACGAGTGGTACTTCAGGGATTTCTTCAGGAAAGAGATGAACTATGAGGTACTCCACGTATGAGTACTTCAGTGTTCTGAAATGATGGTTTCACTAAAAGGATGTAAACTGATAAAAAGATGTACGTATGAAACTGGTATGGTGTGGATCAAATTGAATCTAGTTGTATGATAATGTCGGAATCATACGGAAACTTAAAGACATTAGATTTGAACATAAGAAGTTTACAGACAAAAACATCCGTGCAACCATGAACAGAGTTACAGTACTTTAGATTTACTTCAAGACTATTGTTGTGAATAAGGTATACTACAAAAGACAAGTATACGCAGCACGAGCATCCCTATACCGACAGGATCCCGCAAAAGATAAGAATCTAGTTGCACTAGTTTTAAACATGTTTTAGAACATACAAAATACTGACGATTGGGAGGGAACCTATACTATAGTAGGGTCCTTAACTGCCTCTTTCCATTCTGAGGTCAAACTCCTTCGGATTCGCCGTTGTCCTTCTCTGCTGGACAGTCCCTCTTGAAGTGTCCCATGACGCCACATAGATGGCATATCCGAGAGGTTTAGACATTGGTGGTTGAAGTAATGTGTTGGATATGGGTCCTACAATAGCTGGTAGTATGTCCATTCTTGTTGCACTTAAAACAGTGTAACGGGCGACAACTACCCAGATGATGAAAGCTACACTCATAGCATTTCGGTAGTTTTCCAGCATATTGCTTGGCTGGTGTAGGGACAATTTGGACACCAGAAGGAATGGTAGTAGGAGGTACAGATGTCGTAGCTGTGAAGGTCATTACCGGTGGTTGTTTCTTGTTCGCCCCTCGAAGCGATTTGTCCTTTTTTTTGGCCCAAAACTTCTGTTCGTTACTCTTGGTATTGGAACTCGGGGTATCGTGGTAGTTTGTTGCTCGTTCAGGTACTTGATTGTCACCTGGATTGGAATTGTTGTTAACAACTCCGCTAACATTCGTGTTGTTAGCGTGAAGGTGGGTCAGAATAGCTGACACGGCAGCTGAGACTGCAGCTTGAAAGGTAGTCGCATCAATCTGAAGGGTCGGTGCTTGGTTGATGGGTTGATTGTTTTTATCTGGCGATATGATTCTGTTTCACGGAAAGAAAATGAAATTGTGAGCGAGCATGGTTGAACCTAGATGTAGTTCGACTATTTATGAAAAGAATAGAAGTATGTTCTCGTGAGTTTGACCTACATCCCTATGATGCAGTCCTAGTATTGAGTGAGAGTAATTTCGTAAGATGGTCTCAAGACGTTTGTCGTTCAAGCCGAGGTATCGATGGTTGGTGAATAATATGATCCATCCACTAAAAGAGATGTGGAAATGTCTCCGAAGTTAAATTACTATAGTCCAATGACTTGACTAAAGCATGTTTCAGATAGACTCCAATGAAGGTATGATATGAGTACTTGAATAAAGAATGACACAAAAGTTAGCCGACTACCAATATCTTTGATATTCATGACGTAAAAGTTCGGGACAATGACCTTGTGAAAAGGTCTTACATCATATCTAGAGAAGATAGTCCTTGACAACATAAAGACTTAACCAAAAGTACTTACAGTACAAGATAGTTTCATACAAAATGCCACATTGGGCATAAACAGAAAAACGATTCCTTTTTAACAAGGAAAAATAAAGTAAAGCATCTACTACTGGCGATGGTCATCCCTCTGGTGAACTCTCAGTTCAGCCAGTTGACATTCCATATCAAGCAGGTATCTTTCGTATACCCTCTGACGTACTCGGAGCTCTATGACTTCGGCTCGGGTTTCAGCTAGTGCTTGTAGCAGGGTTTCGTGGTCTCTCTCAGATCTCTCACGAGCATGTTCAAGGCTGTTGGTGCGAAGGATATGCATCCCGCCATTGGTGTCAACTTCCGCGATACGACGTAGAGTTGTCCTGCCCTAAATTTCGTTTCGGGCTACTCTACGGATCAGGATTGGTAGAACTCTGTCTGTTGTGCTCCCTTCATTTACGTTGTAGAAGCTTCGGTCTCCATTAAACGACATAGGTTGATCTTGATCTTCACTCCATGCTTCCAAACATTCGACCCATGGAGGCACCGGGCCATGAAAAGTCGGACGAGGGTTAGGAATTGGAAATGGAGCTTCCTGTGGTAGGTTCTCAACCTCGGGTGCGGAGTTAGCACCATCTGAAAGGTCTTCATCATGGTGATCATTCATAGGGATAGGATGATCATTCTCTGGTTCTTCTCCAAACCATCTA
This sequence comes from Lactuca saligna, assembly GCF_052625555.1. Taxonomy (NCBI): domain Eukaryota; kingdom Viridiplantae; phylum Streptophyta; class Magnoliopsida; order Asterales; family Asteraceae; genus Lactuca; species Lactuca saligna. Next base: position 150,070,334 of record NC_136417.1, read on the forward strand.
GCAATGACTTCGTTTGGAAGGTACTGGTTGCCGTGGGGATGTAGTCCAGCCATGTTATCTACGCGAGAATTGGGGTAAGAAAATAATTATTAGATGAACTATCTAGATAATTATTTAGAAAATCTTCATTAGTTACATCACTATTTGTGAAGTTCATACTAGTTATATGTAATCGAAATAGGATAGGCCTTCGAATAAGTGACCTTAACTCCCAATTCACAAAGAATAGGGGTAAAGCAAAATTTTCACAGATTCTAAGTCTACAACATCCTAGTTACATATAACTTTAGTGTATCCACTTAGCAAGTATCAACTTAGTAATGAAGATCCCTTTTTAGTTCTCAAGTATAAAGTACTTAGAGTAACAAAAAGTACTCCTATAGTATTTTAAGTTTAATGTTATGTTCTACTACTCTAATTGTGGTATTGTTGGTAAGATTTTAGACTTGTTGCAACAACACAACTACAATTAGGCACATGCTAGTCAACCCTCGGATAATATAGTTGATCAGGCTATATCTTCCCAGTTTTGACCATATGTCTCTAAGTCCACCTGTGGTGCCCAACAATCGTAATTATTTTGTATTCTCCTAGTGACACTGATTTTAGTATGAATGCAGGCACGTATACTTAATTAAATATTTTATTATTTAAAGTATATACTCTTGGTCAGAGTATTTTTAATCCCATTGTATTTATAGTTAGTATATCTTTTATAGGTTGATATACTTAATTCACTATAAACAATGCTTTAATACCAATCTATCACACCCCAAAACCATGAACGGCGAAAACATTCTGGAGCGGAGGACGTCATGTACAGTATCACAACAATGAAAAGTAGTAAACAAGCAACAACATCATCCGTTGCATTAATAATATAATTTTAATACAAGTGTGTTATGTCAAATTATAATAGACACTAAAGTATAATCAAAATGAAAGATGAGTCTTGATCGGGCTCCGTCTTCTCTAAACCTTGCATCGGTACCTGTCTATCGTTGACCTGAGGATACAAGTTATTTTGAAAGGAAGTATTAGCTTTAAAGCTGGTGAGATCATAAGTATTAATGTGTCTTAATTTGTAAAACTTGTAATGAAAGACTTGAAATTGTTTTGAAAGAAAGCTCGTATAAGTATGAAAATGTTTGTAGAACAACTGTAAACGTTTGAAAAACCCTAGAAATCCCTATGATTCCTACTATTATAAAAGGGAGTCTTCTAACAAGACCTAACTGCTTTGAATGTAGCCTTCTACCAAGACCCGACTATGCAACTATTATTATTATTATAAGAAATTGTATCCTTTGGTACTAGGATACTCAAATATAATTCACCTAATCGGTTATGTGAATGAGTCACAAGCTAAAGGTAGTAATATAACTAACCTAAGTATTACCCTTTGGTCCTAGGGTAACTAACAATGTTATCTTAAGACATCCGTAGATGTACATTTACCTCTGTTGCTAACAGCTGGGTGTACGAATAGTTAATCCCTTAAAGTATACATGTAGTGGTATCAACCGTTGACATCCGAGGATGTGCTTTTATCTTTTTAGCTAACAAAGATTCTAGGAATGGTTAATCCCGCAAAGTATCCTTTGGTACTAGGATATTAAATCCAATCTATCTCGTCGATTATGTGATTGTATCACAAGGTAAAGATAAGAATGAGGATTATATAACGTAATCTATACATATAAAATGTAATAATAACTCATCATATATTATCTATGTAAATGTACTCATGTAAGCGTGTTTATGTAAATGTACTCATGTAAATGTAATCATGTAAACATATCTATGTAATAGTATAGTAATGTACTGTAATGTTATGCATGTGCTAGCTGTAACGTGTGTTCTCTCTCTATCTAGCATGTATAGTAATGTACTGTGTGTACTAGCTGTAACGTGTGATCTCTCTCTATGTCTAGCAAGTATTGACTCTTGAATGAACTGACTCATTGTATGATATCGTGTTCTAGTAATAGTTCTAGTATCTTCCTGAACTACCCCTATGGAAGCTTACTAGTTATGTAATTGGTACGTATGAACATGGGCGTATACCCTTGCTACCCAAGGGTATTGAATGAACTGGAAGAACCTTTATGACTATATATGTACACATGATATATAACTAATATTTAAACGACCTTCGGATGGGTACCCGATATCCCACCAGACCACATCTCAAGCACGAAAAGGAAATAGGGCGGATAGCCTTCCTTAGTCTTTTAAACATTTCTTATATAACTATACATATATGGGCATGCAATTTATAATATAAAAGAATAAAATAAGTTTTGTAAAACCTTTGGACATAATTAATATCTATGAAAAGATTGACTTGATGTCAATCTATAAAACGGGTTGGAAGCATGGGTTTGATAAAACAGTTTAAGTATAAGGAAACATTTGTTAATTGTAAATGAGTTTGAAATGAAACATACTGAATAAAATATACAGTTTAATAAGGAGTTTTAAACATATAAAGTGTTTATGAAAAACACTTGAAGGAAACTGTTTGGTAAAACGGCTAATGAGTAGCCAATCATTTAAATGCTGTTTACTAATCACATGTGATTGATATAGTAGCTAACATGATTCTACTTGTATCCCCCCATAAAACATTTAAAAAAAAGTTAAAACATTGATTAATGGGTATGAACTCGCCTGTTGTGAGTGGTACGGATGAACTAAAGATGTAGGATTGCTAGGTGTCAAGTGAAGTCTTAAACACACTCTATGATCCTAGTTAACATATAATATCACATATATGTAACAAATTAGTCTATAAACAACTAATAAACAAGTAAAGACACCCTAGGACATGCTAAACACCTTTATCAAGTGTTATTAGCCCCTAGGATTGCATCTAAGTGTTGTAGGGAAAAGCTATTGTGTGTAGGGCTCAAGGAAAAATCCACCATGAAGTTCACGGCCCTAATGACACTACCAAATGAGTTTACGGTCGTAAAATCATGAGTTTACGATCGTAAGCTCATACTTATGTGGCCATTTTGTGTTTGATGCTCTACATGACCCTAATAAGTTATTCTACTTAATGGCTTGGTCTTTGGAAGAGTTTAGGGCATTATATAACTCCTTTTAGGAGTTCACGGCCGTGGGACCAAATCCCATGGAGATTGCGGCCGTAATCTCCCTTGGATGGGTGTTTTTGGTGTTTTCGAGTCCCTAATTTAACTAGAAACTAAACTAGGCTAGTGTACAAGGCTTTAGAAGTGTTTATAGCACCATTTGGCCCTATTGTTTGGAGTTCACGGCCCTGGAACTTCTTGGGTCGTGAATACCTTACTCTTGGTGTTCTAATGGTGTTTGCTATTCCTAAACACATTATGGAACATGTCTAAACTAGTCTCTTGGTTTAAGGAAGGCTTTTAGGGTGTTTTGGCACCAAAAAATGGAGTTCACGGCCCAAGAACATCCTTGGCCGTGAACTCACTTCTAGCCTTTATTTCTTAATGATTTTATGGTCTAAACATGTAATGGTAGTTCCTAGGTTTAGTTCCAAGGCTTGGAGGGACATTGGGCACACTTTGGCCCTTATAAAAGAGTTTACTCCCCAAGGTGTTCTTGGGCGGTAAACTCTCGAATCTTGCTGTTTTGATATGATTTTGATGTTATTAAACACAATCTAAGCTATATAATACAACTAGATAGAACTACTCACGAATTGGGATGAAAACCCGAAGATCCACGAGAGAGAAAATGGCTTTTCTCTAGTTGGAAATGTAACTAATGAATAAATATGGCTCATATTTCTATATATTGTCCTGGGTTATTTGGCAGAAAGTATGTTATTCTCGAAATGAACTCTAATATCATAGAGTTTTGGAATAACCGTGTTGCACAAAACCCTAGTGCATCCACTCTCCTGATATCTCCTTAAGTGTAAATCCTAAAAAACTATCAAACTTATACCCAAAAGTTTGGAACTTAACTGTAACTGTTCTAACTTCTATTGACTTGATATGGTTTGTACAGAATGGAAATTTCGGGTTGTCACATTTGTCTCCAAAGTTGAACCGAAGACCGTTAATTCAGCACTTGATCACTCTGACTGGGTGCAAGCTATGCAAGATGAGTTAAATGAATTTGAAAGAAATAAAGTATGGCGTCTCATTCCAACTCCAAAGGATGCTTTAGTTGTAGGTCTCAAATCGGTATTTAGAAACAAGATGGATAAGGAAGGGAACGTGATTCATAAAAAAGCTCGGTTGGTTGTGAAAGGCTACTGTCAGGAAGAAGGTATCGACTATGAAGCAACCTTCGCTCCCATTGCAAGATTAGAGTCCGTTCGTATCTTTCTCGCCTACGCTGCACACAAAAATTTTGAATTCTATCAGATGGACGTCAAGTGTGCCTTTCTCATTGGAGAACTTGATAAAGCAGTATATGGCCTAAAACAGGCTTCCGGGTCATGGTATGAAACTCTAACTCGGTTCTTAAAAATGTCTGAATTCAAACAAGGTTCGGTTGACCCAACATTCTTTCTAAGGAGAGAGGGTAACCACCTTATGATAGTCCAAATTTATGTTGATGACATGATCTTTGGCTCCACGAATCCCAACTTAACAGCTGAAATCAAGAAGTTGATGGAAACTAAATTTGAGATGAGCTCAATTGGTCCAATTAACTTTTTCCTTGGCTTAAACATTAGACAGGGACCCAAAGGCATTTTTATTAATCAGGAGGCATACACCAAGACATTATTGGCTAAATTTGGTATGACGGGGGACTCCAAAGTTAAAATTCCAATGGCTTTTGGGACAAATCTTACACCCTCAATGAAGAAGCTAACCGCTGACATGACGCTCTACCGTCAAATGATTGGGTCTCTAATGTATCTCACAGCCAGTAGACCTGACATCATGTTTTTAGTCTGTTACTATGCCAGATTCCAAGCTAACCCACGAGAACCTCATTTGCAAGCCGTGAAAAACATCTTTCGCTATTTGAAGCGAACCTCCTCTCTCAGTCTGTGGTATCCAACCAACTCAGGATTTTTTGTTCAAGCGTTCTCAGACGCTGACCTAGGTGGCTGTGGATTAGATCGTAAAAGCACTATTGGAGGATGCCAATTTCTAGACGGTAAATTGGTAAGCTGGAAATCGAAGAAACAAACCTGTGTTTCTCTCTCTACTGTAGAAGTTGAATACATCGCTGCAACATCATGCACATCTCAAGTTGTATGGATACAAAGTCAACTAAGAGATTACGGGCTGAACATGAAGAAAATCCCACTATATTGCGACTCTGAAAGTGCAATTAGGATTTTTCATAACCCATTGCAACCCTCAAAGACCAAACATATAGCACTGAGGTATCACTTTATCAAGGATCACGTGGAAGATGGCAACGTGGAAATTCACTTTGTAAGGACAACTGATCAACTGGCAGATATATTCACTTAGGGTTTACCTGAAGCTAGCTTCAACAAGATTTTACAAGGCCTAGGAATGATGGAAGCAGAATCAGTACCAAAATCGCCTTCGCTTTAATAAAGGTAAGAAGCGAAATAGAGCGAACCAAAATGAACCGAGCGTTCGATCTATTTCGGGTGAAGCTTGACCAAGAACCGAAATGAACCGAACGTTTGGTCTATTTTGGGTTTGGTCCTTCTGAACTCGTTCGCTTCTTTTTCTTCTGAAGGGATTTTGATTGTATTATCATGTACATTAAACTTCTTTTTATATTCATAAAATTCAAAAATATTTTTCCTTTTTGTTCAATTAAATATTTTTCACAAAATGCAAAAAGATTTTTCGTTTTAATATATTTTTAAGTGTTATTTTCAATGATGAAGATCCAGAAGGTATGATTTCTCTTTTACACACATTCTATACGTCCCTAGAAGCATGTTGTTGCATGTTGACTAAAGCGTCGAAAGATTTTGAGTGAAGCCTTAATAACACGATATATATAAACCATGTTTTCCCAAGCTAGGCTGCAATATTCACTCTAATCATGAGCTACCTTACTCTACTCACATTGAGCTTAGAGTTTTCTGCTTAGTCCTTCTTTTATAGCAGAGGTAGTTTTGTCCCTAATTCCACCTCCATCATTTTTCTCCATTATACGTCGTTTCACCAATATAACTCTTGAGACTCTCAGCATTTACCACTGAGGTTTATGGTTATCCAGAATCTGTGTTAATGATCTTAGTTTCATGCCACTATGTACTAAGTGAAACCCACCATTCAACACTATTACTGAATTGACGGTCGATGATCACTATGTTCCAAATTTTAAAAGACATTTTTTTTATTATGAGTGATTCTTCTGAAAACTTCTATTACCAAGAATTTTTCTTCCCCAAGGATCCAGTTAATTTTTTTTTTTTGAGATTTCTCTCCTATCCAACAGTCAATACATATCTTTCCTACCTTCTTTTTCAACAGATCACATTGATCTCACAAGTACTTCGTTCAGTTTCGGTCTTATATCAAATATCGAAATCATGAATTGAAGCGAAAGCCACCTGTTATAAGCTTTAATTTAAAAGATGCCTTTCAATACTTCTTAACAAGTACTTGATCGTTATTTAATGGGAAACCAAACAAGCTCTTTAAAGTCTCTCTTGACTTTGAAGGAAGAGATCCATGCCCAAAATCAACTGCTTTATGTCTTTTTTAGACATCACAAGTTATTCCAAAAAGTTTGCTTTATTTATTTATCTTTTACACTCCTTGCACGAAAATTTTTAATTTTACAAAATCTGGTTCTATTATTGGTGATTTACTTGTTCCAGCTTTGTTTCGTCAAGTATTTCAATGCTCGATAATGTTAATAAGCAATGACGGTTCATGTGGAATATGGGGTGATGATTGGGATAAAGTTAAGGGTGACTCAGCAGCTATCCAATCGTCTTGACGATTTGAAAAAGCGATTCTTATGGAATGGCGTGCAAAAAGGAAACATCCTTTCTCTTTCCCGCATCATCATCGGGTATGACAACTGTACATCCGTCAAGCCAGGCGCTCTTTTTGAAATAATCCAAGATATCAGCCAGATTTTTCTCTCTCCTCCTGTACGTATAAAAGGTTTTGGCATGCTGATCTTTACCCTTTTATCACTCACAAAAATCTCTCAAAGAAAAAAGGCGATTTATCTCACTGTTCATCATCTTCTCCAAGCTTCAACAATGGCAGACTCTTCTTCAATTCATGGTACCTCTGTTCACCAAACCCTTCTCACCATCAAACCTCAATAAAACCTTATCATCGATCTTACTCCCTTCATCTATGAACCCTACATGCTCTATGTCGTCGAGTGCCTCAAATACTCGCCTCTCGTCGATGCTCTGACCAAAGTTGAAGTCGTTCCCTTGTCCTGCCTCTCAGTCATCTACTCCACTGCTTATTACGACAAAGCCGCTGAAAGGATTCACTTTGAAGTCCACAACGAGAAGACTTCTATCTCCAAGCAACGCTTCTGTGCCCTAATTGGTCTCTCTCAAGAACCAACCTTGGTTAACCTGACTCAATCACTACTGGTCAGATCTTCTCAATGTTCTATCAAATGGGGTACACTGAAACCCTAACCACCATAACCAAGTTCAAGAATTCATGCCTACCTTCTCAATGGAATGGCCTTTTCACTCTGCTGTTCAAAGGAGTCTCTGAGCGAAGCGCCAGCTCAGATGGAGCAAGCAACTCATTTATGACTATGCTTTATGGTATATATCATGGAATAGATTTGGATTATGGAACCATTATCTGGCAACAACTGGTTCAAAGCTTGGTCTCTTCGTCAAGACACTTAGAGATCTCCTGTGGGAGATATTGGTCTATCATCACTAAGTGGGTAGTGGATCGTCTTCACATTCCAATAATGGCAGATTCTCTTCTCTCCTCCATCGCCACTTTTCACACAACCAAGATTATTGTTACAGATCCCACTAAGTTTTCCTTCATTGGATCCATTCCTGACACCATGCTTGCATGTGTGTCTGCAGCAAGTAATGTCTTGCAACAATACAGGAAGATTCCTTCCTCGGGTCCAAGGGATCTTACACCAGCCATGGTCGCTCCATTGAAGAGGCTGACAAACCAGCGAAGAGGGAAAAGAAAGCTGACACTCAGAAGGGGCAAACCCCTAAGAAACGAAAGTCAGATAAAGCTGCTCCGTCACAACCTCAATCGAAGAAGCAGAGAAATCCCGCTCTAAGACTCATACTCCAATCTTCAAGTGATTCAGACTCGGAGTATGTTCCTCCCAAACATAAATTTGCTCCTCCTTCAGAATCTAAGAGTGAAAGCTCTCATGACGAGGCTTCGGGTTGTGGTGATACACCACCTCGCACCCCTACTCCAGAAATTCCAGTTCGCTCCCAACCTCCTTCCCCTCCACCTGTCACTATCCCAGTATCCATCCGTCCAATATTTCCTATCCCCATCTCTCAACCATCCACCACTATTCCCATCCTTACTCCAATATTCACAGACACTACCACCACTACTACTACTACTACAGGGGCTCATTCTACAGCTCCTACTCCACCCATTACAACCGAACCACCGGTCACAACCGACCCTCCTACCACTACCATACCATTATCTCCTACACCTTCTAATGACACCACCCCAGTTCTAGGCGGTGAGGATTTGGAATTTGATTCCACCTATTTTAGTCCTTATCGTGTACAGAGTGATGAAGATGATGATGAGCCTGTTACCAAGCATCATCTCAAAGCAGTCAATGACAAACTCGATCAACTACTTTCCTCCTCTTCCTCTGGGGCTTACTCAGATGCTGCTCTCAAGGCATTGTTCTCCTCTGTTGTCGAAGAACATACTGCCTCCCTTACTGCTGCAGCTAAGGCTATAGACGCCTCCACTTCCCAATGCCAGAAAGCCTCCCTCACTGTTGAGGCTTCCACCAAGGAGTGCAAAGAAGCGACTGCAAAAGTCGATAAACTAATTTTTGAGGCTCACTTATTTTTAGACTCTTTATAAGGGGTTGCTCGGAAGAATTCTCAAACTGTCAATGCTTCGGTGGATAACCTTCAACGTTCTCTACAAACTGAATGGTCCAACCTTAAAATTGCACGCCAAGCAATCGAATCTGCCAATGAAACTCTACATGCTAATGTCGATGATCGCTTGACCAACTGGAGGCAGAGTTAGCTGTAGAGAATCGTATCATGGATGAACTTGATAGAAGAACCTCTCAGCTGAAGATGCAGAATCTCAAGCTTTGCATTGCCACTGCTGAGCTCAATGATGTTAAATCTGAGAGAGAGAGGTTATACGAGGCTCTGCTGGCGATGTCCACTCTATTTTACTTCATCTTCTTGAAGCCCATGATCCCATTATCACTATTACTATCCGATGGCACTTGGCTGACAAACTCAGGCCAGCGTTGGACATCCTTAGTCATGTTGAGGGTGTTCCGATGACTGGTATCCAGCCGAAACAAAGGGAAGAGAAGGCAACAAAAACTCAACCTCCTCCTGCACCGAAACCATCTACTGAACCGAAGGGTAATGAAGCTTCGGTCAGTAATAGAGTCAAGAAGAAGAAGAAAATTGGGGAGGATGACACTTATAATGAAGATGATGTTTATGCTGAAAATCCTGCTAAGCCTTTTCAAAAGACAAAATCTTCAGATAAAGAGCTTGAAGAAAGGTTCAAGAAACAACAGGCTGAGCTTGAGCAAAAGCAAAAGGAAAAGGAGCTCCTAGAAAAGAAGAAGTTCATTTTTCCTGAATGAACTCTTGATTCGCTTCAAAGGCGTGCCATTGATAAGCCAAGCACACTTTGGCTTGAGCTTGTGATGTCGTTCGGGCTTGATAACTCCAAAGATGCACAGTTTGACATGTCAATCACACGAAAGGCTTTTGTCTTTCATTGCTTCAACTCGACTGTTGCTATGTCGTCTCTAGACCCGAAGGTGGATAGGGATCTGTTGGAGTTCTACTTAGAGTTCTCTCAATCCCAGTACTTGACCTGGAGTTCGAAGAAACTTATGACAGTCAAGGTTCTGAAGCCCTACTCAGCAGGGAAGTTTGTTAATGTGAAATTCAAGGTGACTTGAGGCTCTGAAGGCTTGGCTCATAGCTTCACCCTTGCTGATCTACCGAACCTCAACCCCCACGAATAGATACTCCTCAACAATATCTTATTGTCAAATCCACAGGAGTATCAGCCGATCATTGATTATGTCAAGCGAATGCTTGTATGCTACATTCCCAAGGTAGCAAAGAAGGACCAGGAAATTGCCTCTGCCATTCACAAGCATACCACGATCAAAACTATGGGCAGAGCAAGCAATGTTAATACAATGGTCAAGGGGAATATTGATTCAAAGAACCACACTATCATGTTCATTACAGGCGAAGGACAGAAATTCCTGTTTGCTCTTGTTGACAAACACCTCTTCTCAATTGCTTGCCTGGAGCACATATTGGAGATTATTCAGAGGTGTGATCAGAACACTGTTGCTGACAAGAAAATGTTTACTGATATGCTGAGATGATACATTCAATTTCGGCAAAAACTTCTTGCTATTATCCCTTGGCTGTTCAAAGTGGTCAAGACGGTGAAGCCAACTCAAAGAAAGTGATCTCTCGCCTCATTTGACGCAAAGGGGGATATTGTTGGGCTAATAGTGTTATGTCATGGGCTCGGTCCTTAGCCTAGTTTTGTTTGCCGGTTTGGGCCTGTCCAACCGTGCTTGTTTTGTTCTAGGGTTTAGTATTTAAGTTGCATGCATTCAGTCTTTGTAGTTAACGCTTTTATTATTTTTCTTAGAGAGTTTTTTTAAACCCTAGCTCGCCTCTATAGTGGAAGTTCTTCATCGAGCTCTGCTGAGGCGTGACTATATTTGAATCATAAGCACAACGTTGATTCTATTCTGTGTTCATCATATTATTGTGTTTATTTTGTTTTGTATTTATCTTTTACCTGTGAAAGATCTAATCGATCTGAGTTTCTTATTCACAACAGCTCAGTACAAGATTGCTGAGAAATTTGATAATGAGGATGATTACACATATAAAGCTTAGGTTTCATGCTGTTCTTGGGAAACTTCCAGAAGAAATATGGTCGCTTGTGAAAATAAAGAAGGTGATCAGCATTAAGAAGGATGTTCTGTTCAAGAAAATGATGCAGAATGCAAGGGCAAATGGTCAGGAATATGATTTCTCTGTAGCTAATTTTCCACTGATGAACTTGTATGATCTTATACAAGTTGCATTACTTTTGAAAGATAAAGATGCTTCGTATCTTCGAGAAATTGATCCAGAAGTTTTTCGTCTTAGTCTTGCCCACATCAAAATATTCATAGATAACTTATATGAGTGTTTGGCCCTAACTGATGTGGAGTTGGCAACTACGAAGGGATTGGAAGTGAAAGTACCCATGGAACCAATGAAGACTCATCCTGAGTTAATGAAGTATGCTGATGGGGAGATTTGCTTGAAACCATCAGGTTTGGTCTTCGCAGGGAAGGATAAAAATGGGAAGGCCAAGAGATTGTTATTCCAAGCATGCAAAGTGGAGAGATATATAACGTCATAGTATACGAACTTTATTGTTCGTATGAATAGCTGCAAGAAGAATAATGAAGGGGACAAGAAAGAGTTGAAGAGGATTATTTTATGGTACTCAGAAATCCGAAGGGAGATGCTTTATGCTATACATATTCTCTTGAACTGATGAAGATTGACATTATTACAAAGGGGGAGATTGTAAGGGTCGAAGACCTATTGTAATATGTTAAAGACTTAAGTTTATTTTACAAGGCATTTTTGTAACGAAGCATAATGTTTTAATCCTTGTAATTTTTTGTGTGCTTTCATGTTTCCTATAAATAGGGACGTTACTTAGAGTTAGATAAGAGGCTTTATATAACTTGTCTATTTTCTCTCGGTAACATTTGAAAGCATAATAGAGCTGGAACCAGATCATATTTACATCTCGTGTTAAAACTACATTCTGGTTACTCTGATTTGTTTCATTCTCGATTCGTCACTTCATCACTATTCCTTGTTTGGTTGTGGACTTGGGGTAGGATCACTCGTCCGAAATTCGGTTAAATCGTAGTTATACTTATTATATACATATGTGGATATTAAATTCATTTTAAGGATTATACTTAACGTAGTTGCTTGGTAAGTAATCGAGTCTTTTGTATACATCAAATAGCAGTCAAACAACATTACTAGTAAACTATAATAGGTGTAGTTTAGGAAGTTACTACCTACTATTTCTAGAACAATAAAAGTGTGAGTTCATACACAAGTCACTTCAAACATACAATAACTCGAACATAAAGGAACATACATTAACTAGAACAGGAAGAAACATACATTAACTAGAACAGGAAGGAACATACAATAACTAGAACAGAAAGGAACATATGATAACGAGAACAGAAAGGAACATATAATAACAAGAAAAAGAAAAGAACATACATCCTTTTACAAGAACAAGATAAACATTTATTTGAAACTACTCACCTGTTATCCTTAATTAAACAAATTGGCTTTAAGGTAGTTAGTGTTTCAGTAGTTACTTATTACAAACATTACTGTACACAGTCATTTTCTCATTACATTCATATGTAATAATAGTCATATATTTTGGGAAAACACTCACTTTTACAAAAGAACAAACATATAGAACAGTTGGGTCTTGGTAGAAGACTACTCTTCATTTTAGTAGAAAATATTGGATTTTCTAGGAAGTATACAAACTTTACAGTAAATATTTACAAATTCTACATCAAACATTTACAACTTTACATCAAACACTTACAAACATTTTCTTCAAACTTATACAAACAATTGACACTAAAATACTTATGAACAAACCAGCTTTAATGTTGATCGACTCTTTCAAAATAACTTGTATTCTTAGGTCACTAGTAGACAGGTACCGATTACCAGGTTTTGAGAAGATGGAGCATGTTCAAGACTCGTCTTTTATATTGATTCATATTTTGGTGTCTTTCAAACTATACACAGAGCACACTTGTATTAAATTATATTATTAATGAAATGGACGATGTTGTTGCTCGTTTCACTATTATGCATTGTTATGATACTGTACATGACGTCCTCTGCCCTGGAATGTTTCCACCGTTTTGGTTTGGGGGTGTGACACATGTGATTGACTAAAGAGAGTTCACGAAAACACAAAGTGTGTTTCCGGCCACACTAGAGTTTACGGCCAAAGGAAGAGTTTACGGCCGTAAACTCTTGAGGATTGTGCACTAATTTCTTGTTTCATGGCTAGGAATCAAGTGTTTCTTATGGATAACAAGATGATAGACTATTCACGGCCCAAGAACAAGTAGGCATTCTTGTTGTTCTTGATGAAAAGGTTGATGATTTGAAGATCTAACCCAAAAGATTTGGATTCATGGATGAAATCAAAGGGTTTCACAAGATCAAGAAGGATATCAAGAAAGAAATGGAAGAATCACTTACAATATTGAAGAAAATGGAAGTTTTCCTGATGATACTTGTGAGAGAATCGAGTTCCATCCTTGAAGATGTGAGAAGTGTTGAAGAAATGAAAGAAAATTGATACTTAAGGGAAGGGGTTCACGACCAACATGGAGTTTATGATCGTAAACCCTAGTTTGCGGCCGTGAACTCCTTGTGATGGAGTTTCCGGCTCGATTGCAACTCAATGAACTTTAGCTAACACATCCCTACACCCAACCCTTAAATATACTAGGCTTATAACTCATTAGAATGACCCTTAACAAGGCTAAAAGGCAATAGAAACGAGTCTGAATTTTGGTTGATTGGATTGACTTAAAAGGTAAAAAAATTCGGGTTGTCACATCATCCTCCCATTAGATGGAATTTTGTCCCGAAACTAGCTTTCCTAGTAGTACTCCTGGGGTTGTGCTTCTCTGATTGATAGAATATCCTCTCGTAGACCTGGGTAACTTTTCCCTTATGCTCATGATAGGATCCGTACTTGGTCCATCTATCATCACCTCGTGTATACAAGCCGCATAGAATTAAGATTAATAAGATGGTCAGATGTGTGACTCTGCCCCAGGTCTACAACCAAACATGGAACAAGATATAGGGCGGAAACACACATATTAAATCTGCATAATCATAATTATATACCACCCCTCGCGTATACACTTAATAATTATAGGTGGGTTGTATTCGTCCTTAGCCTATGTGCTTGAACTTGATCTGCTGGAAGAGTGGTAGTTCGGGAAGGTTTGCTGAGTATATGGTGGCAAGGTTTCGGAGGGAAATGTACTCCTCGCATGAGTACTTCGGGGTTTAGAAGAAAAGAGACAATATTGAGGTCTAGGTCGAGTTGTCATTAAAAATGATGTGGGTTTCATTAATTTTTCGGTTAAGGCGATGGAATTTCGAAATACATGAACTTAGTATGGTGAGGACCATGCCAAACCATGACGAATGATGACAACGGACTCTTTATAGAAACAAATGTTAGGCCGATTTGAAAGAAACGTTTATTATATGATGATGTATCTCTAGTGTGATTTGCAATGTATTCTGTGTAACCTTTCTAGTGCTTTCATTTTTCTCTTTGATATTACCACTGTCACGTATCATACTGTGATAAGTGAGTACGTATAGTGAAAGTGTTTTGATAACTAGTGTCGATATTCTATATTATGATCCTCCTCGGTACCTCTATGATCACCTGACAAATACAAGTTATGTATAGTTAAGATGAATAAGAAGGTCGACTGAGTGACTATGCCCTAATTCCACATCCAAACAAGGAACATGAAATGAGGCGGAATCACTCACTCTAAGTCTGCAAAATCTTAGCTACGCACAACCCTGATGTACATACAAAGCCATCATAGCTCACCTGTACGGATCTTTAGTTCTCTTATGAATGATGTGACTTGTTCAGATGAGTGAGATGTTATAACTACTTTTAAATGTTCCCCAAGTTTTAATCTTATATAAATATAAATTAAACTTTAAAGTAATTCTTACCGCTGGTCGCTGGTGACTATGGGGTAGTTTCTCCTGTGGTGATCATCAGAATTCGTCCATCCGCACCTGAGTTATTCGTTATCGGCTAGTCCCCTTGTAGTGTCATGTCTTACCAAATCCATAGCAGGCTTGGTTTACTTCAACTCCGGGGACTTGGGAGATCGGTTGTGCCGGTGCCCTGCAGAAACGAACAATGTGTCCCTTCCTACGGCAGTTCATTCACTTCATTTCATGACACACTCCAGTGTGGTGGTAGTTACACTTTCCGCACTTCGGAAGGGTTCCAACATGTCTACTAACCTGTTCTATAGTGGCAGGTGTTGTGGTGGTGTGTACAGTAACTACTGGTTGCTCCTGCGGGGTTTCCTGTGTCGTTCGTTTCTTCCTGTTGTTCCCCGATTTCCATTTATAGTCCCCTCCCTTTGATGGATCGGGAATGGAGACTACCACACCATGGAGAACTCCATGGTCAATGAGTCGTTGTGCCAGGAGTTTGGCACTATTGAATGTAATTGGATTAGAAGACAGTAAATCTCATTGAATCGGGGTAGTTAAACCCCAGATTTACCTTTCAATCTTCTTACTTTCCGGGGTAACCATCCCGGGGCATAGTGATGCCTGGTCACTAAACCTGTCAGTGTAGGCCACTATGTCTGAATCGACCGTGGTATGCTCCCATAGCTCTTGCTCCAACTTTTGAACTTCTCCCCTAGGGAAGTATTCTTCCAACATCAACTCTTTTAGGTTCTCCCAACCTATAGAGTTATCCACTGGTAGGGTCAGTGACTTAACATGGCTATTCCACCATGTTAGGGTATGTCGGAGAAAGTGCAGGTAGCAAACTTCACTTTGCTCCCCTATGGGTACAGACAAATTTCGAAGACCGAATCTGTTTTCTCGAACCATCGCATCAGTGCAACGACTCCCCCGTTTCCAATATAGGATTTGGATTTTCAGTTCATGAAGTCCTTATACGAACACTCTTGTGGGTATCCGTGGGTAACTCTAGGGTTAGCTAGGTGGGTACCACTACCAGCTCCACTGGTACCACTTGCGTGAATGTGAGTTAGAGCAGCTGTTACTGTGGCTGTTACCGCTGCTTGGATGTGACAACCCAAAATCTTCATTTGTATATACTCTGCAATCAAGCACATCAAAAATTTGCCAAATTCATCTCAAAACATTTTTGGCCGGAATTAAAGTCGTTCGAGTATTTTATTTTATATTCATCAAGCAAACAAAAATAAGGAAGTATACTTTAGAGTTTGCCGTATATCATGTAAGTTGCGAAACTCCAAAAGTTTTGAGTTTACGGTTGTAAACATGGAGTTTACGGCCATAAACCCCAAAGATTATAAATATGACACTTAGTCATTTTTAGCTCATTTTTCACTTCCTAACTCAAGAGCAACAATATTTCTCTCTCAAGTATCATATCACTATTCCGTCAAATCCGCCAAAATGTAAGTGTTTTCTTCCAAGATTTGTATAACACTTAATCTAGTGTTTTTACATGATTTCATCCATGAAATCTTTTCTTTTTCTTAGATCTTCAAGTGTTCATCAAGAACACCAAGAACATCAAGAACACACACTAGTGTTCTTGGCCAAAATCGATCATTCAAGCTCCTAGATCGTAAGTACACCTGCCCTAGCTTCTTGGGTGCTTAATATGAAGTTATTTACACTTGAAAATATCAAAATCCCCATGTTCCTATGTGTTTACGGTTTGGGGAGACCACCCAAAACCGTAAACACCTTCAAAGGGTGTTTAAGTGCCCTTAACACCTTCCAATGCTTATATAAGTGACTAGACCCTTTCATGCATAAGATAGAACCACCAAAACACGAAAGAAATGGGCAAACATGAGTTTACGGCCGTAAACCCATGTGTTTACGACCGTAAACTCCCAAGGAGTGGTCCAAGGACCGTAAACTCCAAAGGGAGGTCATTTGGAGCTCCAATCACTTCCTAAGCCCTTGATTCGAGTCTAGCACAATTCCTTGAGTTGTTTAGGACCTTTGAACACCCAATGGCACCACTTCCATGAGTTTACGGCTGTAAACTCATGGGGGAAATGGTCCAGAAACCGTAAACACCCCTAAGGGCCACCATTTAAGGAGTAAACTCCAATGTGAAGCCATACTGTCTTTATATGCAACCCTTGGTACTCCTAGCACTTGTAGCAAAGTGTTTTCATGAATTAGGATGTCCTTACTTGCATAATTAGTTTTAAATGACTAATTAGGTACTTACATGTATCATTACATGTTAAATAAGATTCGCGTGTGTTTCCAAGTCCTCACTTGACACTTAGCATCCTATACCGTCCGTTCATCCGAGTCACCCACGAGTTCGTACCCCTGAATTAACCTTTTAAATGATTTTAAATGCTTTTCTGGGGGGGCAGGGGGGGGGAATAGAAGTTGAACTATAGAGTTATTATATCAATCACATGTGATTAATAACTGTATAGCAAATAAATTTTTGGCACGTTAAACTGCTTTATCCAGCTAAAGGTTTTCAAATCTTGTTTTCAAATCTTGGTTTTTAAACTGACATCAAGTCATAAATTCTTATTGATAGATTTTCCAAAGGTTTTACAAAAACTTCTTTTATGATTTTATATTGTAAAATGCATGCCTATATATGTATATTTATATAAGAATGTTTGAAGGACTTAGGAAGGCTAACTCGCTTTAATTCCTTTTCCTTGTTTGGATGTGGCTTTAGGGTATCGGTTATCCATCCGATGGTCATATAAATATTAGTTATATATCATATATTATATATATATATATATATATATATATATATATATATATATATATATATATATATATATATATATATATATATATAGATATATAGCTTACAAACCAACCACAACTTTCATGAAGGAGAACCTAGTTATATCTATATTTTAAACACTTATACTTTTTAATAAAGAGAAAGGTAATATAATTCGAAACACGAGATACATCCTCATGACGCGAATTCCACCTTTGTCAAGTTGGTAACCAGAGTCACCTGGAGGGAGAGCGGGCATTCTGTGTATAGATCTAGACGGGACAGACACTCGCAAATCCTGACTGCTAACTATAGTCTCAGCCGACCAAGCCAAGGGATGACAAATTTGACATTCATTCTGACGCCAGTAGGTCGTCAAGTATTCGATCGTCAATCAGTATGGTTACGAGTATCTTTACATTTACCTTATAATTCATGGCTTTAAGGTAAGAAGTATTATCACGGTATTTTCTATATATGAAACATTCATGATATATTTTCCTAGTTATATACTAGGCCACAATTTAAACCGTTAAACTAATCTACATAATATTAAAGGCTATTTTAGACTCTTCGAGGCGCATTGTTCACTTAATACTTCCTGGAGTTTGTATTTCATTCTTTTAGACTCTCCGAGGCGTGTTGTTCACTTAATACTTCCTGGAGTCTGTATTTTATTATTTTAGACCCTTCGAGGCATGTTGTTCTTCAACATGACCCTAGGGTCTGTATTTGATCCTTTTAGACTTTGCTAGGCGTTTTGTTCATTTTATACCACCTGGAGTCTGTATTTATTTACCCTTTTTTTGACTTTGTGAGGCGTCCCGCCTAGAGTCTATGTTTTTTTTACCTTTAGACTTTGCTAGGCGTGTTGTTCATTCAATACTACCCGAAGTCTATGTTTTATTTACTTTTAGCCAGCAACGTTACTGCTGAGGTAAAAATATTATTTTCCCTATTACTTGTGATTATGATATTCTCACATATTCTTTGAAGTATAAATCATATTTTCATAATGATAATACCTTTAAGGGGAAAATGTTTCTCAAACATAAAACAGATGGGTCTTGGTAGAAGACTGCTTTTAATAGAGATACTCCTTGGTTTAAACATAAAACAATTTGGTCTTCGTAGAAAACTACTTTTATTAGAAAATATAGGATTTTCTGGAAGGGATTCCAATACTCTGTAAACTCAAATCACCATCATTGATTGAGATTATTTTTGAAGTAAAACATGTATTTATACCAATGTCATTAAATACTTATGAACTCACCAGCATTTAAAAATGCTGATACTCGCTTTCAAAATAACTTGTATTCTCAGCTTACCGATAGACAGGTACACTTCGGGAGCTTTCGCGAAGACAACCTTGTACCGAGCTGCATTATATGTTATTCTATGTATTTTACTTTGATGTTGTTGCTAAATGTAACCTGTGTAAAATTATTACTATTTATGCAATGGTTGTTGTACTTTGATTACTATATTGCATATGTTGTGATACTTGACATGATGTCATCCACCCCAGAACGTTTCCGCCGTTCTCAGTTTTGGGGTTTGATAGATTGGTATCAGAGCATTGTTTATAGTGAGCTCAGTATATCTAATCATAAAAGATATACAACCGATAAATACATTTGGATAAAACACCCTTACCAAGAATTATACTTTAAAATATAACCATATTTTACAAAAGTATAAGAACATCCAGAATCTAAACACCCGAACAAAGTATCACAAGAAGAACAAGAATAATGTTTTTGGATGTTGACCATTACCGTCAAACCTGGGAAGTTATGTAATCGTAAGCTGGAATAAATATAACCTGATCAACTATATTTATTCGAGATGCGATTAACGTGTGCTTGGGAGTGATGGTGGTGTTGCAACAAGTCTGAAACTTACCAAATAGGAATGCTAGAGCCAAACATAAAGTTTAAATTAAATACTATAGGAGTATTTTATGATACCAAGAGATTCACAATAAACCCAGAAGCATGTTCAGAAAGTAAGAATCAAGCAAGTAATTAAAATACTAAAGGAGTATTTTAGGAACCATAAATAACCTTGTGTGAAAAACTAAAAGAGATCCTTATTGATAGACCTATGATTACAAAGTGTATACTTCCAATATTATATATAGTAAGGATCTCATAGGCTAAGAATGTGTGGTTTCACTCTACTTCCTTTTCCTTGTTTGGATGTGGATATAGAGTAGTATCACATATTCGAAGGCCTATCAGATCTAAGTTATATATGATTTGTATACACTATGAAATTGTAGCAGGACTCAATATGGATCACCTAGTGAAATGTTTTAATAATCTCTTAGGATTCTTTAGACATTTCCATTCTCACACAAACCCTTTAGAAAGCCTTATCCACTTCAGTGATCAGTAGAAGAGTCGATTCAGACCCAGAAGAGGTTCCTTGAGAAGATTTCTGGTTAGGAAATGAATGAACAGGGTCCAGACTATTGAAATCACCATGTGCCTATACCTTTTAGGGACACCAGTGGGATATTCTCCTGAACTTCCGAGATTCCTGTCATCCACCATAAAGTGATGACACTCAGAGTCAGAATCAAAATCAGAAGTAAGGCGGAGCAGAAATTCAGAGCAGGGAACCTATATACGTACCCGAAGAAAACCAATGCTTGTTCTAGTCAGGAATAAGAGGTGGACAGAGGGAGCTAATGCATGGAACCTGATGAGTGTCTCTACCTCTTTAACGCCACGTTAATAAATCCATAAAATAATACAATTTAGTGAGTTAGTGATTACGCTAATCACTCAATGTGTTAGGCAAATCGTTTTTCCCATCGCGATTAAATACGAATAGATCGGATCTCAAAACCTCGATTTAGAGTGTTTAGCCATAAGTTTTCACGAGCCTTTTCTTTCGTGGACTTCGTTCCGAACTTCTCTCAAATCTTTTCAAATCCGGAGAGTGAACCTCTACAATGTAAAGATAACTTAGTGGGAACGACACCCATTTTATGGGTTTCTGATACACTTACCCCTCTCCTGTTACCTAGACTGCATCATAGGGATGTAGGTAGACACTCAGATAACCCTAATTCGAGGCGCGGGAAAAATTTATGCCTGTCATAGTAAAGAAAGATACATCTAGGGTTAACCATTGTCTCTCATCAGCTTGTGTTCCTTTTCATGTAGGAAAAACCATGCCTCCAGAGAAACGTAACCAACCCGCTGGTAAGACACCGATTCTCCAAATCGATGAAGCTATGTTTCAAGCTGCAGTTTCAGAAGCTGTAGCAGCTGTCATGGCTCACTTAAATGCTAACAGCACCAATGTTAGCAAGAGCCCTATCAGGAATCCTAATCAAAGCAATGGATAGCAGCAACCAACGCCAGTGTGTAAAGCCACCCAAGAACCCCAACCCAATCCACTGAAAAGAAAGTTTAAGAACAAGGAGGGAAGTACCTCGACTCAAGGACCTTCCAAAGGGAAACGAGCTGAGGTAGTCAATACCCCTGTCAACCTTTCCGTCTCGAATCCAAGAATACCATACCTAGGAAACCTCCCCCATTGCAGCAAGTGTAACTACCATCATCATGGTGTCTGTCAAGAACTCTTTTCTGTTAGGTGCAACATGAAGGGGCATACCGCTTACTTCTGTAAAACCCGGTTGAGTTAATTACATCAACCACCAATGTGGAGACCAGTCCAGTATGCTATCTATGTGAAAAATTTGGGCACTTCAAAAGGGACTGCCCAACTGAAGGAAATGACAAAGGCACAGGAGGAGTCTAACCCTAATGCCTAAAAGAAAAACGTCAAGGAACCCGATAGAAATTTTGGTACGTCTTTCAATCCTAAGTAGCTAACCGAGAACTTTAATATGTAAATTCTAATGGTAATTACTCTCTCATTAAGGTAAAAGTAGCAGAACTGTTGTAAAATTTAAAAATCCATCAGGTAAAACTATGATGGCTTGATATATACGTTAAGGCCATTTAAAATTAAGATTTATAGAGATCGAGTGAGTGATGCTGCCTCATCTCCTATTCCTTTTTTGGTTGTGGATTTTGGGCAGAATTGCTCAGTTAACAGTCCTTTTAATCTTAATTATACATGACTAGTGTATACTAGGCGGTTATAGAGAGGCCTCGTGAGGAATCCATTCTTGAAAAGTACATTATTCCGAAACATTAGGACCCCCTATAGTTCCGCATCAATTCTATCCGTCCAAGTATCCGTGGTAATGATACCATGGACGAAACTCGAGACGCTAAGAACTTGTGTGCCCTGTTCAGCACATGGTCCTATCAAACTTCATGCCATATCATGTTGATGTTTGTTAAATTCAACATTGCCGTCAATCATGGTTCGACTTGGTGTGACCATGTGAAAATTCCCTACTGATGTGTAAAGAGAACTTTCACCATAGCCTATGCGTTAAATAAAGGTTCTTCTGAACCTAATAAGAAAACCTAATGTGAACCGTCAGCCATCTCCCTTATCCTACCTTTAGAAGTACCCATGGGAAGGGTACCATGTGCTGTTAACCAACTCCTCTTTAGACATTAAAACCATAAGCGGAAGACACTACAGATATTCCGGAAGACATTAACCGTCCGAAACCTACTCAATAGATCCCCAGAAAGACTATCCGCACCGCACAATCAGGTTTGTGAATCAAGAGAAAGAACTCATGGGATTAACTTAATAATACTGAGTATATGCATAAGAGTGGTATATAATTTAGATCAATAAGATTTAAGATGTGTGCTTCCTCCCTACTCCCTGTTCCTCGTTGGGTTGTGGGTTTGGGGTGGGGCCATACATCTGAACACCCCGTCGATCTTAATTATATACGACATGCATACATCGGGTATTAGTGATTAATCCGAGTATGAGGTCTACCACGAACCTGATAATAAGACCTTTCATCCTATCCCATAGAAAAGGAGCTGGAATCAAGAGAATCCCTGCGGGTTGAGCTACTAAAATGACCACAAATGGGAAAATTGTTGTCATCTCGGTGAGGCCAACATAGTAGCTAACACCCTCGGTTAGGAAAGTAACTCAAGTCATAAGAGTCAAGGACATTGACTACGACCATCCATTCACGCATAATCCCACAAACTAAGCATCTCAGCAGGAGACCCAGAGACCTGAAAGATGCGACAGGTTAAACTCTAGGGAGAATGGATGAAGAAATTAGAGGTTCTGTGTAGCAGGATCCATTCCTATCCAGATTAAATCTAAATGGAGAAAACCAGTAACACTGGAAGAGTAATTGCAAGAGATACTCGCACTACTCAGTCACTTCGTCCATCCCATTACAGACGAGTAGTGTCTAGGACACACCACCTCCTCATGTGAGAGAAATCACTATCGCCCTATAGACGATAGACTACGCTCTCCAAAATTAATACTAGGATGCCAAGAACCACATGACCACCTTCGCAACCAAGAATACTTGAATAAAGTAAAATGGTATGTTACGTTAAGCCATATAACCCAGATCATAAAGAGATTATAGACTCGACACCGGTCTAAGTGCTAGTCGATGGGTTATACAAGAACACACGCTCCCTACGAGCTGGAGAGAGCCGATACCTTATTGGGACATGTCTTAGAGATTTGTTGGGTTACTAGGTGTTCCAAAGAATACTATCTCTAAAGAGATAGTAGAACCATCTCCTGAAATAGACAACCATTTCAAAAATCCCTAAGGACAAAGTTAGACCTGACCAGCGACTGTTATCCATGAAACAGCAAAGCGAATAAGAGAATGATTCTTTCCAGTTGGGAATCATACTGTGAAAGCATCTATTAGATGATAATGAAAATTTAAATTTTCTAAGCATCGTCTGGTAAAATCCTCTATCACACTGACTTTGAGAGTTTCCGTTAGAAACACCTCAAGAGTTAAAAGTGCAGGTCCATTTTGCACTAGGTCGAGATAGATGTCACGTAACCAATAGATACCAGTATATAGCCAATACATCCGATAATCCAGAAAACCTCCGAAAGCCAACCATTAGGAAGTACGAATCCGAAGATGACCTAAGCCTCCTAAGAACCAACTCAGAGAACCACACCCTAGTAAAAGAGAACTTTTTGAACTTCAGAATGGCGATCACGCCGAGTGATGATCTAACCATGGAAGTACATTATGTTCTAAGTACTGAAAAGCTCTATCTTCCCAAGAGTTTAGGACCATCTGAGATTCTTGATAAGAATTGGTCCAACCCCTTCGGACTTCAACTACTTTTGGAATTCCATGAATTCCACCCAAACCTATCCACATCTTAGACTTGAAAAAGTGCTTCTCCGACGCGACTCTCGAAATCCCAATCGTCAAGATCGAAATCAATGAGAGCCCAACATCGTAGAAGAACCTATAGGGATCATGGACCGAGAGGTCAAGCGACCAAAACAAATCTGCATCCCATTAGTAAAGGTTCCATGGAACGCCAAGAGAAGACCTAAATTCATCTAGGAGCGAGAAGACATGTTGAGTCTAAAGCATGCTTATCTTTGGAGTCGCTCGATTGCATCTATGTGTGCGTGAACTCTAATTTCGGGACGAAATTCCCTCTAACGGGGGGATGATGTGACAACCCGAAATCTTCATTTGTAGAAACTCCGCAATCAAGCACATCAAAAATTTGCCAAATTCTTCTCAAAACATTTTTGCCCGGATTTAAGCCCGTTCGAGTATTTTATTTTATATTCGTCAAGGAAACAAAAATAAGGAAGTATACTTTAGAGTTTGTCGTATATCACGTATGTTGCGAAACTCCAAAAGTTTGGAGTTTACGGCCGTAAACCCCAAAGAGTATAAATATGAAACTTAGTCATGTTTAGCTCATTTTTCACTTCCTAACTCAAGAACACCAAGAATTCTCTCTCAAGTATCATATCACTATTCCGTCAAATCCGCCAAAATGTAAGTGTTTTCTTCCTAGGTTTGTTCATATAACACTTAATCTAGTGTTTTTACACGATTTCATCCATGAAATCATGTCTTTTTCTTAGATCTTCAAGTGTTCATCAAGAACACCAAGAACATCAAGAACACACACTAGTGTTTTTGGCCAAAATCGATCATTCAAGCTCCTAGATCGTAAGTACACCTGCCCTAGCTTCTTGTGTGCTTAATATGAACTTATTTACACTCAAAAATCATCAAAATACCCATGTTCATATGTGTTTACGGTTTGGGAAGACCTCCCAAAACCGTAAACACCTTCAAAGGGTGTTTAAGTGCCCTTAATACCTTCCAATGCTTGTATAAGTGACTAGAACCTTGCATGCATAAGATAGAACCACCAAAACACGAACTAAATGGGAAAACATGAGTTTACGGCTGTAAACCCATGTGTTTACGACCGTAAACTCCCAAGGAGTGGTCCAAGGA
Source organism: Lactuca saligna (assembly GCF_052625555.1). Lineage (NCBI taxonomy): Eukaryota > Viridiplantae > Streptophyta > Magnoliopsida > Asterales > Asteraceae > Lactuca > Lactuca saligna. The sequence goes on from NC_136417.1 coordinate 150,095,501, forward strand.
CCGTAAACTCCAAAGGGAGGTCATTTCGAGCCCCAATCACTTCCTAAGCCCTTGATTCGAGTCTAGCATAATTCCTTGAGTTGTTTAGGACCTTTGAACACCCAATGGCACCACTTCCATGAGTTTACGACCATAAAATCATGGGGGAAGTGGTCCAGAAACCATAAACACCCCTAAGGTCCACCATTTGAGGAGAGAACTCCAATGTGAAGCCATAATGTCTTCATATGCAACCCTTGGTACTCCTAGCACTTGTAGCAAAGTGTTTTCATGAATTAGGATGTCCTTACTTGCATAATTAGTTATTAAATGACTAATTAGGTACTTAAATGTATCAGTACATGTTAAATAGGATTCGCGTGTTTGTCCAAGTCCTCACTTGCCACTTAGCATCCTATACCGTCCGTTCATCCGAGCCACCCACGTCAGGTGAGTTCATACCCCTGAATTAACCTTTTAAATGATTTTAAATGCTTTTCGGGGGGGGGGGGGGAATAGAAGTTGAACTATAGAGTTATTATATCAATCACATGTGATTAATGACTGTATAGCAAATAGATTTTTGCATGTTAAACTGCTTTCTCCAGCTAAAGGTTTTCAAATCTTGTCTTTATAAACTGACATCAAGTCATAAATTCTTATTGATAGATTTTCCAAAGGTTTTGCAAAAACTTCTTTTATGCTTTTATATTGTAAAATGCATGCCTATATATGTATATTTATATAAGAATGTTTGAAGGACTTAGGAAGGCTAACTCGCTTTAATTCCTTTTCCTTGTTTGGATGTGGCTTTAGGGTATCGGTTATCCGTCCAAAGGTCATCTAAATATTAGTTATATATATATATATATATATATATATATATATATATATGTAGTCATAAAAGTTCTATCAGCCAGATCGTCATCCTTTGGGTAGCACAGGCATCTAGATAACTATTCAAGTAAACTATAATGGTTATAGTTTAGAAACCAACCAAAACATTCATGAAGGGGAACCTAGTTATATCTATATTCTAAACATTTATACTTTTTAATAAAGAGAAAGTTTATAGAATTCGAAACACGAGATACATCCTCATGACGCGAATTCCACCGTTGTCATGTTAGTAAGCAGAGTCTCCTGGAGAGAGAGCGGACATTGTGTGTATAGATCTATACGGGACAGACACTCCCACATTCTGACTGCTAGCTATAGTCCCGGCCTACCAAGTCTAGGGATGACAAATTTGACATTCATTCCGACGCCAGCAGGTCGTCAAGTATTTGATCGTCAATCAGTATGGTTACGAGTATCTTTACATTTACCTTATAATTCATGGCTTTAAGGTAATAAGTATTATCACGGTATTTTCTATATATAAAACATTCATAATACATTTTCCTAGTTATATACTAGGCTACAATTTAAACTGTTAAACTAATCTACATAAGATTAAAGGCTATTTTAGACTCTTCGAGGCGCATTGTTCACTTAATACTTCCTGGAGTCTGTATTTCATTCTTTTAGACTCTCCGAGGCGTATTGTTCACTTAATACTTCTTGGAGTCTGTATTTTATTCTTTTAGACCCTCTGAGGCGTGTTGTTCATTCAACACTACCCTGGGGTCTGTATTTGATCCTTTTAGACTTTGCTAGGCGTGTTGTTCATTTTATACCACCTGGAGTCTGTATTTATTTACCCTTTTTTTGACTTTGTGAGGCGTCCCGCCTGGAGTCTATGTTTTTTTTACCTTTAGACTTTGCTAGGCGTGTTGTTCATTCAATACTACCCGAAGTCTATGTTTTATTTACTTTTAGCCAGCAACGTTACTGCTGAGGTAAAAATATTATTTTCCCTATTACTTGTGATTATGATATTCTCACATATTCTTTGAAGTATAAATCATATTTTCATAATGATAGTACCTTTAAGGGGAAAATGTTTCTTAAACATTAAACAGATGGGTCTTGGTAGAAGACTGCTTTTAATAGAGATACTCCTTGGTTTAAACATAAAACAATTGGGTCTTGGTAGAAGACTACTTTTATTAGAAAATATAGGATTTTCTGGAAGGGATTCTAATACTATGTAAACTCAAATCACCATCATTGATTGAGATTATTTTTGAAGTAAAACATGTATTTATACTAATGTCATTAAATACTTATGAACTCACCAGCATTTAAAAATGCTGATACTCGCTTTCAAAATAACTTGTATTCTCAGGTCATCGGTAGACAGGTACACTTCGGGAGATTTCGCGCAGACAGTCGAGCTGCATTATATGTTATTCTCTGTATTTTACTTTGATGTTGTTGCTAAATATAACCTGTGTAAAATTATTACTATTAATGCAATGGTTGTTGTACTTTGATTACTATACTACATATTTTGTGATACTTGACATGACGTCATCCACCCCAGAATGTTTCCGCCGTTCTCGGTTTTGGGATGTGACATTGGAGGGCAGCAATATCAAATCGTGGTGGTGGATTCTATGTGGTAGTATTGACTACGCGCCTTACAGGTCTACTGCGAGGCATCTTTTCCTAGAAAGAAGACAAAGATGAAACAAAGATAAGTCCATAGTGGTGGTTATAAGCCGAAAGCTGAATGGCAATGTTATCCTAGTTCTGAGAGTATTTGGTTCTGAATTTCGTAGGGTTCTGGAAAATAATTCATAAAGGGAGTCTATATAAAATAAACTTTATGAATAAGAAGTGGCTATCCTCGAATGAATTTCTGTGAATTGAATAACTGATACTAGTTATACGAATAAGAAATAATCGTAATACATAATGAGAGCAGTGTATTCACTAGCTCACTAAGTTAATCAAGGTTATTATTTATTAGTGTGACGCATAAGACATTTTAGTTCCATCAGCTGATCCTTCCTTGGAAAAACTCCTAATGAAGTTCTTCTTGTTCCTCCTTGACTCCTCTATTAACTGCTATGATGGAGTGGTTACATCTATCTGGGTTTGTCGTGCGAGATTGGAAGTGTCTAAAGAATCTATGAGATTAAGTGAAACATTATGGGGTGATCCTTACAGGGTCCTCCTATAATTGTGAAGTGTACACATGTTTTATATAATTTAAGATTAATTAGACCTTCAAATAAATTATCCTACTCTAAAGACACAACCAAACAAGGAACAAGAAGTGGAGCATAGATCACAAATTCTATGTCTATAAAATCTCAATTACATAAAACCTTGGAAGTACACACTCCGGAATCATAGACCTACCAGAAGTGTCTTTAAATTATCACATAAGTTATTTATATAGTGCCTAAAATACTTCTATAGTATTTTAATGTAATGAACTTGGTATGTTTTAAAGTTGTTGTTGTCTTATAGTATCATAAAATACTCCTATAGTATTTTAACTTTATGTTCAGATCTAGAAATCCCTTGAATAGAGTTAGGTAAGTTTTAAGACTGTTGAAACACCACATCACTCCCAAACACATGTCGGTCACATCTGAAATGAATATAGTTGATCAAGCTATATTGATCCCATATATGATTACATAACTGTCCAGGTTTAACCGTAGTGTTCAACCTTTAAATACTTTTGTTCTGTTCTTCTTGTGATACGTGTTCTAGTATGTATGTATGTATAAGCATGTATGTATACTTTTATAAAATATTGTTATATTTTAAAATATACTTTTATTCAGAGCACTTCGGCCCCATTGCATTTATAGTTGTATATCTTTTATAGGTTGATATACTTAGTTCACTATAAACAATGCTCTGATACCAATCTGTCACACCCCCAAACCTGAACGGCGGAAACGTTTGGGGGCGGAGGACGTCATGTTTACTATCACAACACATGCATCATAGTAATCAAAGTAACAAATAACTATTGTATTAATATTAAAGTGTTTACAATGTATTAGGTTCACAAAAGATTTACTCGAAAAGTAAATAACAAAAAAAGACATGAAACTATATGCTCCATCTTTTGCATCCCAGTGCGCGTACCTATCTACTAGTCTCCTGAGAATACAAGTTATTTTGAATGAGTAGATCAGCATTTAAGCTGGTGAGTTCATAAGTATTTTAGTGATGAAAAGTAGGTTGTAAGTTCCTTTTTAGAAAAGTTCACCTGTTCCTCCAGAAAATCCTGTATTTTCTGATATGATGAATGATAAGTAAAAATGACTCTACAATCCCTTCTATGAGTACTAAATGGATACAAGTTATATAAAACCCAGAGTAAACAGACAATCGATTGTGTGAATCTGCCCTAAGCCCACAACCAAACAAAGAATAGGAAATGAGGTGGAAGTCACACATCCCATTGTTTGTTAGATCTTCATTGTATATAACCTGGCGTATTCATTTGGTACTCACGGAGTTAACTGTAATAGTTCCTTTATATTTGATGAATACATTCTTTAAGAAAAACCTATATTTCCTTACTAAAAATGGTAACCATAATTGTTCCTATTATAATCACTTAGTTTATATTAGCTATATATAATATAATATCGAACGGATAGTTAATTGTGTGAATCTGCTCTAAGCCCACAACCAAACAAGGAACAGGAAGTAAGGCGGAAAGCACACATCCCTGTCAGATATTAATTATATATAACTCTTATGTATAAGCTAAGTTATTGTAGAATTAACCACCTAAGGTGCCTTAAGTTATACTGGTTTAATAAAAATAGATTAAACCTTTTACTAATAAGTTTCTAGTTTAGTCAACTAAATGTTCTATCTGAAAAGTATGTTTTCATACTAGAAAAAGGTGTATTGAATTTTATGCTATGACCTGACCCATACCTGATACTCCTTATGATTACTTGGTGTATACTGTATATATATATATATATATATATATATATATATATATATATATATATATATATATCGAATAGATAGCAGATTGTGTGCATCTTCTCTAAGCCCACAACCAAACCAGGAATAGGAAATGAAGCGGAAAGCACACATCCTATTGTCTGTTGGACCTGATTAATATAATCCCTGATGTATCTACCAAGGAATCATAAAGTTAGCATTATAGGCCCCCTTCTATCTGAATGTATTATGACTCGACTGTTCTGTTTGTCTTTTGTAATGATGTAAGTTTTCCCAAGTTTAAGACTATCTTTACTAGAAAATAGTTTGCATTACCTTTTATGTGAGAATAATGGGAAATGAAAGTATTCAGTAATATTGTATAAAGTAACTACTGAAGCACTAACCACCTTAAAAACCAGTTTGTTAATTAAGGTTAAAATGTGATGAGGTTATAACCATGCTTGATTTGAGTAGTATGAAACACGATGCTCCAAAGATGTTGAAAATGGTATGACATTTATCACCCGTAGACTTGGAAGTCCCATGGTAGATAGCAACAAGGTGTGGAGTGTCAATCCCGTATAGATCTATACACAAACTCACGCTCTCCCTCCAGAAGACTCCAGTTACAAAACGCAACATAACAAGTACATTGCTAAGCTATAAAGTAGTGGTTTCACATTATTGTTATCTTGTTCATGTTATAGTATGTTCCTCCCTATACTAGTTATAGTATGTTCCTCCTTGTACTAGTTATAGTATGTTCCTCCATGTACTAGTTATATAATGTTCCTCACTGTACAAGTTATAGTATGATCCTCCATGTACTAGTTATAATATGAACTGAACCCCAAAACTATACCTATTATAGTTTACCAGTATGTTTACTTGAACTGTTGCTGACTTGAAGAAAAGACTCAATTATCTACTGAGTTAAGCATGTACTTTTAAAAATGAAGTTTTACAAACAATCAAACTAATACTTTAAAAAGAGTTTTTGAATCGCTTTGATCACTTAAGAAAGCATAAAAAATCTTTTAATGTGATGGTTATCACATGTAAATATTTACAAAATATTCATTTGTTCAACTTGTATTCCTCCCCCCTTAAAATGTCACACCCCCGAACCAGACGGCGGAAACGTCCGAGGGCTTTCGTGACTCATTGAATACCATTACAATGCATATACATGAAACATAACATAAAACATCACCAACATTTGGAATAATACAACCGATAATGTTTACATTCGTTACATTGTTCAAACGTTACATTCTCAAAATAACTATTCAACATCACTTAAACCACAGCAAACATCATAGAGTATAAATCATCCGTCACCTTATCTGTTACCTGAGAATACAAGTATTTTGAAAAACGTCAACATACGAAATGTTGGTGAGTTCATAAGTAGTGTTTGAAATCCAATGTAATGTTTGAAACCCATCAGAAAATCCGATATTTTCTAATAATAGAATAGTGTAAAAATATGTGTTGATCCATGAGTATGCATGTTTGAATTCTATAAATGTAAGCGTAAGAGTTGTGAAAAATTCGACCGGTAATTCATAAGTTGTAATTGTTGAAAACCCTAGGAAAACCCGACGTTTTCCTATCACTTTGTATTACTTATTTTGTATACCGTTGTTTCGTTTCGTTAGAGGGAAATCATTGAGCTCCGGAGGCATTGAGAATACAATGGGTGGTGAAGTGTTGTGACGTACGTTAATGAAAACGTCCAATCGACAACCTTACAAGCGATCCCCTTAGGTGCCACTCGTAATTCTTCACACAACTCGATCCTCCTGGACTTGTGTAATCCCACGACCGGAGGGAAGGAGAGAAGGTGCGAAACCCTCGATATTTCCCTGCGTCATCCAGGACAAATGCAATTGCGAAGGGCCCGAAGCCCATCCCGCAATCGTGAGTTACCGACTTTACTAGCAGCACTGAAGGACCCTTGGGGACCAGCAGCACATTTGCCATTGAAAGTCCTGTTACGTTATGTCGGATCGGTAAAACCCAACACTTCGTAAGAGAGAGAGAGATCTTCGGGCCTTAAGATCAGGTCATTGGGCTAGCTAGGCTCAACGAACAAGATTTTACACTTTTGGGGCCCAAAGATGGTGCATAGACGTCTGCGCACACTCGTATGTATAGTGAATTCTCCATCGTTATTAGTTATGAATCGAAATGTCGTAACGGCGTCGTGTTAGTGGTTTTGGATATTTATTGGTTCGAGACCGAACCAATTCGTTTAACAACGACTTTTGGTATTGTAGTATATTGTATTTCTTGACAAGCGTGGTACCGTCAATTGGTTAAATTGCATATATTAACTAGCTTTGAAGATTTTCTGTTTTCAGCCCCTCCTTAATTGTAGAATTTACCCTTTTCACCCCTTTATTTAAAAACTTTCCGGTTTGGTCCTTAAATCAATTTTCTTGACATTTTTATACCAAAAATTATTGAAATAAGTATTTTCCAGCATATTTATCATAGAAAACAGTTTAAGCCCTTGAAATTTCAATTTTCTCGGTTATAGCCCCTCTTTTTCGCAACTTTTACATTTTTGACCCAATCTGGAAAAATTTTACAACTTTGGCCCCTTTTTAAATTTGAAAGCATTTTAAACCTTTGAAAAGCACATGGAACACTTATAGTCCACTGTTTTATAGAAAAATGCAGTTTTAGTCCTCCAATTTAGAAAATTTCGCATATTGGGCCTTATTGGGCCGAAAATGTCATATTTAGCCCAATAAGCTTGGAATTTATGTTTTTAACCCTCTAAATAGTATATTTTCAGAAAATACATTGTGTAAACTGTTTTGACTCATCTTAGCCATCAGATTTCGAAATATTTCACTTTAGGCCCTTTAACTTTGTATTTTCAACATTTTATGTCAAAAAAATGAGTTTTTAGCCCAAGTTAAGTGTTGTCAAGCTATTTAGCCATTTTCTTAGTATACTTTGCAAGGAAGTAGTATATTTTATGCCATAATAACATATAAATCTCGGTTTTTAGCATTTCATACTAAATCTATCATCAAAATCATACAAAGCATACACATAAGCATAGAAATCAACCACAGCATACACATAATGATGGATCTACACTTTTTCTTGTATTCTCCCCCACAAAAACTCATAAAAACCGAAAATAAGGGGATATGAAACTCACCTTGGATGTTGATTCGGTTTTTGAAGAAAGAATGGAAGAAATGAAGTGATTTTTGGCCTTTGCACTCCTTGATGAAATTTTCGAGTTTATGGGGTTTCTAGAGTGCAAGATCATGATTTTTGCATGGATTAGGAAGAGATTTTTGATAAATAAGGAATACAAGTCATAGATCCAAGCAAAACCTTACCTTAGATGATGATTTTGTGGAAGAACTTCCTTGAATGCTTCCTAAATTTCGAGATTTTGGATGGAGAAGAAGAAGAAGCCTTGAGTGAATTTTAGAGAGAGTTTGTGAGTGTTTTGTGTGTGTGTGGTGTTGCTCTCGGCCGAGTTCAAGAAGAGAGAGGGAGATATAGACATGAAGTGATGTGCATGGATACATGGAATGGATTTGCATGGAGATCCACAAGACAATAAGGAGGTGGCACACTATGGTTAACCCTCTTCTTGGACTTAAGCTTTTGGGCCGAGAATAATGGAGGAAATGAGGTTGTTTGGGCCTTAAATACTTAAGCCCAATTTTCATGGTTAAGTTGAGTGATTTTTGGTCCAAATAAATTTAAATGTGATTTTTATGACTTGTTAGGGTCAAATTAGGTTAATTATGGTTCATAGTCATTAATTTATTTCATTCTAGGTCCGACATGGCTCACAATATTGAAATAAATAGATGTGGGTCCAATTAGAGCCCAATTAGGGTTCTAAGCCCATGATAATCCAATTGGAAGCTTATTGGTCCATTTGGATCCAATAAGGAAGTTCTAGTCCAAAATAGACTTAACAAGAACTTCTAGGGTTTTCCAATTGTTTGATGACTACTTGTAGTACTTGTATAATGTATTTGATTGAAGTTTTTTTGATTCACATTAGCTTGAATGTATAGACTACATGACACAAACTTTCCAGTTGTGACATCATCCCCCCGTTAGAGGGAATTTCGTCCCGAAATTCTCTTTGAAAGCTAGATTTGAGCAAACTAGAATAGGTGAGGGTACTTTTGCTTCATTTGGTCTTCGCGCTCCCAAGTGAATTCTGGCCCACGCTTTGCGTTCCACCGTACTTTCACGATCGGGATGCGACTCTGCTTAGTACGCTTTACCTCCCTGTCCATGATTTCGATTGGTTCTTCAACGAACAGGAGTTTCTCATTGATTTCGATTTCGTCAAGAGGAGTGACGAGTGTTTCATCTGAGAGACACTTCTTCAGATTAGATACGTGAAACACGGGGTGTACACTATTTAGCTCTGCGGGTAGTTGCAGTCTGTATGCTACTGGACCAATTCGAGCGACGATTTCGAAAGGTCCAATGTATCGAGGGTTCAGCTTTCCCCATTTTCCGAAACGTATAACCCCCTTCCAGGGCGAGACTTTTAACACTACTCGATCACCGACCTGAAATTCTAAGGGCTTTCGTCGTTTGTCAGCGTAGCTCTTTTGTCGGTCACGCGATGCTTGCAATCGAGCTCTGATTTGAACGATCTTTTCCGTGGGCGTTGTCGGGATTGCCCAACCTTCTACAGCTTTAACCTTAGAGGGATCCACATGGATTCCATCTTGGCTGACCACATGACCTAGGAAGTTCACGCTCCACAGCCAGAACTCACACTTGGAGAGTTTGGCGTAAAGTTTCTCTGACCGTAGAGTTTCTAAGACTTGTCGGAGATGTTGGTCATGCTCTTCCTTGCTTCGAGAATAGACGAGGATGTCATCGATAAAAACAATGACAAAGTTGTTAAGAAACGGTCGGTAGATTCGATTCATTAGGTCCATAAATGCGGCAGGGGCATTCGTTAGACCGAAGGGCATTACGACAAATTCATAATGTCCGTAGCGAGTTTAGAAAGCGGTTTTTGGAATATCCTCTTCCCGGACTTTGAGTTGGTGGTACCCGGACCGTAAATCTATTTTAGAAAAATAACTAGCCCCTTGGAGCTGGTCAAACAGGTCATCGATTCGTGGGAGTGGGTAGCGGTTCTTGATTGTGAGTTTGTTTAACTCTCTGTAATCGATACACATTCTAAAAGATCCGTCTTTCTTTTTGACAAAGAGCACCGGGGCTCCCCATGGCGAGTAACTAGGTCGAATAAATCCCTTGTCCAAAAGTTCGCTGAGTTGGCTGGATAATTCCTGCATCTCGGCAGGAGCCAACCGATAGGGTGATTTAGCAAGAGGAGTTGCTCCTGGGATAAGGTCAATTCGAAATTCAACCTGCCTCTCTGGGGGCACTCCCGGAAGATCTTCAGGAAATACATCCGGAAATTCACATACTACGGGAATGTCTCGAACGTTAATCTCCTCCTTGGTTTTGTCCACCACATGAGCCAGGAACGCTAGATTGTTCCTTCGTAGATATTTTTGTGCCTTGACACACGAAACGAGGCGAAGGTTCATGCTAGATTTGTCTCCGTAGACCACTAGGGTTTCGTGATTTGGAAGACGAAGACGGACGGCCTTCTCATGACACATAATTTCGGCATGGTGGGGGCTTAACCAGTCCATACCGATGATCACGTCGAAACTCCTAATTGATACTGGCATTAGGTCTATTCGGAAGACGTGTTGATTAAGAGTTAGGGTACATCCGGTGTAGATTTCCCCAGTGGATTCGGTTTTCCCATTGGCCATTTCCACCGTATAGGCTTCATTTAGCTTTTGGGGAAGTTGTTTTAATAAGTGTTTAAACTTATTGCTTACGAAACTTCGCTCCGCTCCGGAGTCAAATAAGATGCATGCATAAGCGTGATTTAAGAGAAACGTACCGGTAACAACAGAGGGATCCTGAATAGCTTCCCCCTGACCCATGGTCAGCATCCTTCCTGTTCCTCCATTTCTTAAATTGTTGTTGTTGGGACAGTCTCGGCGGACGTGTCCAGTCTTCCCACATCCGTAGCAGGTGTAGCTAGGCCCTGCGCTGTTGCCGCTGGCATGGGCGTTGTTGTTGTTGCGAGGGTTGTTGTTGTTGATTCCCTGATTTTGGTTATGGGGAGGGTAAGCCTTGCAGTACTTTGCAGTGTGACCCCTTCGGTTGCAACTGGTGCACTGAAAATCCTTGCATTCTCCATAGTGATGGAAACCGCACTTGTTGCATTTGGGAAGATTACCGGAATAAGGTTTGGAAGTATTTGAAGTGGCTGAGGTTGGAGCATGTGGTGCGGCTGGAGCCGATGTGGTAACGGCATTAACCGCCACTGTCTGCTGTTTCTTGGAGGTGTCGGGGCCCTGGCCCCTTCCTCTTATTGTTCTTTCCCCTCTTGTCATCTCCTTCCTTCTTTTTCTCAGCCTCCACTGGCTTTTCTCCCTTTTTGTTATTATGGGCGTACAACCTTTTTGCCAGTCTCTTTGCACTGTCAAATGTTTCGGGGTTTGCAGCTATCACATTCCCTTGAATTGGTGATGTGAGTCCCCAGATGAATCGCTCAATCTTCTTTCCTTCCGAGGTGATCATACCCGGGCACAGCAGAGATAGTTCGCTAAATCTCGATATGTAGGCATCGATATTCGTGTTCTGCACAGTGAGGTTCCATAGCTCTTGTTCCATCTTCTGTATTTCGCCTCGTGGGCAGTACTCTGCCATTAACATTTCTTTCATCTCCGTCCACGGCATAGAGTTGGCTACAGGGAGTGTCATGGATTCTACATGTCCGTTCCACCAGGTGAGTGCTTGATCCGCAAAAGTGCATGCTGCGAACTTCACCTTCATGTGCTCAGGGCAGTCGCATATCTCGAATACCGACTCCACTTTTTCGATCCATCGCTTCAGAGTGATCACTCCTCCAGTGCCATTAAAAGTCCGTGGTTTGGCGTTTGTGAAGTCCTTGTAGGTACATGCCTTGGTGGATCCTTGATTCATTCCATTGTTTGAACTTCCGGCTCCTTGCCCATTGACTCCTCCATTGTTCCCTTGTTGAATTTGCGCAATCGCTGCAGTGACTGCTGCAGATACAGCTGCCTGGAAGGCGGCTGAGTCAACTTCAGGTGGGGTTGGTCCTGGGTTTCCGCGAGTAGGTCGGAGAGGCATCTTTCTGTGACAAAACGGAAAGATGTTGAGGGTATGTGGTTTCGGTGAGGTCGTGATCCTACTGACTAGGTGCATGGTACGAACTTAAACACTACTACCATTTACCAATCAATAATATCTCAACACCTAGCAATTTGCAGTATCGTAATAAAACACATAAAATTTATTAATATTATCCGTATTTGATACATGAAAATTTGCTCGTAGGAGCATACATGAGTGATACTAGTTCGACAGCATAACGACTCTATGAGTAGTGTAGTCACTTAAACATAGAGTCGGAGTACATAGCATATTTCCTAACGACCTACTATGATAAGTCTATCCCTAACCGCGATGAACTGCGTCCGAAGGTGGTGCTGAGGATGTGGATGCTCCCTGAAGACGAGCCACCAAGCGTTCCGCGTCCCGGAGTCGAGACTCCCACCGAACCTGCCTCATGTTAAACTCTCGAAGGACGTCACGCGTCTCCTGCTCCGCACGTTCGACCCTAGTCCTCAACTGGTGTACCTGATCCGCAGTGTCCTGGGCAAGATCGCCCGTATTCCGTAACCGTTTCACCATGACTGGAAGGGCTCGATCAGCCGGTCCTCCATCTCTCAGGTCAAAGAACTCGCGTGACGTGTCGTACGGGGGTCGCTGTCCCTGCTGTCTGCTCCATCTCCAGAGGTCAATACCCCAGGGAGGTGTAGGACCAGTGGGGCCTACTCGATAGGCAGGCACCCTGATCGGATAAGGGGGGTTGATGACTTCGGACTCCGCATCCGAATCACCCCTGTCACTATCATCAGCATCCTCCTCGAGGCTTCCTTCATCTTCCTCTGATTCGGCAGGTTCGCCCTCAACTTCGGCCTCCGGTTCCCCGTCAGATTCCTCTTCGGGGTCTTCCTCAGGCTTTTCCTCGAGCTCCTCCTCTAACCATCCGTTGTTCCCCTGGTTAGGGAAGTAGGGATCTCCGGGGTGATGAAAACCAGCCATGCGGTCTGCGAGAGTGTGTAATTATGCTAGCGTCATTCCTAGGGTGCTACAATTATCACGTAGATCAAGTAGGCGTTCTCGTTTTTTTGGGAGATGGGTATAGTTTTGGGTTCCCTAGCTATCCCGATCTCATCGAGACGTGTATTAGTTTTACTTTGGAGAGAATGTAGTTGATCAGGCTACATTCACTCCTTGGTATTACTAAGAATAGTCCCAATTTAACCGAGACACCAGCATTATTGTGTTTGATTCGGCGTTATGTTCTTATTCCTAATACAAGCAAGCGTATTTTATTTACTTGTTTTGTTCAGAGTTATGTTAGTCCCTCTTTTTGGTTTATAGTTGCATATCCGTGTGTGGTTAGATATGCTAGTTCACTATAAACAAAGCTCTGATACCAACCTGTCACACCCCCGAACCAGACGGCGGAAACGTCCGAGGGCTTTCGTGACTCATTGAATACCATTACAATGCATATACATGAAACATAACATAAAACATCACCAACATTTGGAATAATACAACCGATAATGTTTACATTCGTTACATTGTTCAAACGTTACATTCTCAAAATAACTATTCAACATCACTTAAACCACAGCAAACATCATAGAGTATAAATCATCCGTCACCTTATCTGTTACCTGAGAATACAAGTATTTTGAAAAACGTCAACATACGAAATGTTGGTGAGTTCATAAGTAGTGTTTGAAATCCAATGTAATGTTTGAAACCCATCAGAAAATCCGATATTTTCTAATAATAGAATAGTGTAAAAATATGTGTTGATCCATGAGTATGCATGTTTGAATTCTATAAATGTAAGCGTAAGAGTTGTGAAAAATTCGACTGGTAATTCATAAGTTGTAATTGTTGAAAACCCTAGGAAAACCCGACGTTTTCCTATCACTTTGTATTACTTAGTTTGTATACCGTTGTTTCGTTTCGTTAGAGGGAAATCATTGAGCTCCGGAGGCATTGAGAATACAATGGGTGGTGAAGTGTTGTGACGTACGTTAATGAAAACGTCCAATCGACAACCTTACAAGCGATCCCCTTAGGTGCCACTCGTAATTCTTCACACAACTCGATCCTCCCGGACTTGTGTAATCCCACGACCGGAGGGAAGGAGAGAAGGTGCGAAACCCTCGGTATTTCCCTGCGTCGTCCAGGACAAATGCAATTGCGAAGGGCCCGAAGCCCATCCCGCAATCGTGAGTTACCGACTTTACTAGCAGCACTGAAGGACCCTTGGGGACCAGCAGCACGTTTGCCATTGAAAGTCCTATTACGTTATGTCGGATCGGTAAAACCCAACACTTCGTAAGAGAGAGAGAGATCTTCGGGCCTTAAGATCAGGTCATTGGGCTAGCTAGGCTCAACGAACAAGATTTTACACTTTTGGGGCCCAAAGATGGTGCATAGACGTCTGCGCACACTCGTATCTATAGTGAATTCTCCATCGTTATTAGTTATGAATCGAAATGTCGTAACGACGTCGTGTTAGTGGTTTTGGATTTTTATTGGTTCGAGACCGAACCAATTCGTTTAACAACGACTTTTGGTATTGTAGTATATTGTATTTCTTGACAAGCGTGGTACCGTCAATTGGTCAAATTGCATATATTAACTAGCTTTGAAGATTTTCTGTTTTCAGCCCCTCCTTAATTGTAGAATTTACCCTTTTCACCCCTTTATTTAAAAACTTTCCGGTTTGGTCCTTAAATCAATTTTCTTGACATTTTTATACCAAAAATTATTGAAATAAGTATTTTCCAGCATATTTATCATAGAAAACAGTTTAAGCCCTTGAAATTTCAATTTTCTCAGTTATAGCCCCTCTCTTTCGCAACTTTTACATTTTTGACCCAATCTGGAAAATTTTTACAACTTTGGCCCCTTTTTAAATTTGAAAGCATTTTAAACCTTTGAAAAGCACATGGAACACTTATAGTCCACTGTTTTACAGAAAAATGCAGTTTTAGTCCTCCAATTTAGAAAATTTCGCATATTGGGCCTTATTGGGCCGAAAATGTCATATTTAGCCCAATAAGCTTGGAATTTATGTTTTTAACCCTCCAAATAGTATATTTTCAGAAAATACATTGTGTAAACTGTTTTGACTCATCTTACCCATCAGATTTCGAAATATTTTACTTTAGGCCCTTTAAGTTTGTATTTTCAACATTTTATGTCAAAAAAATGAGTTTTTAGCCCACGTTAAGTGTTGTCAAGCTATTTAGCCATTTTCTTAGTATACTTTGCAAGGAAGTAGTATATTTTATGCCATAATAAGATATAAATCTCGGTTTTTAGCATTTCATACTAAATCTATCATCAAAATCATACAAAGCATACACATAAGCATAGAAATCAACCACAACATACACATAATGATGGATCTACACTTTTTCTTGTATTCTCCCCCACAAAAACTCATAAAAACCGAAAATAAGGGGATATGAAACTCACCTTGGATGTTGATTCGGTTTTTGAAGAAAGAATGGAAGAAATGAAGTGATTTTTGGCCTTTGCACTCGTTGATGAAATTTTCGAGTTTATGGGGTTTCTAGAGTGCAAGATCATGATTTTTGCATGGATTAGGAAGAGATTTTTGATAAATAAGGAATACAAGTCATAGATCCAAGCAAAACCTTACCTTAGATGATGATTTTGTGGAAGAACTTCCTTGAATGCTTCCTAAATTTCGAGATTTTGGATGGAGAAGAAGAAGAAGCCTTGAGTGAATTTTAGAGAGAGTTTGTGAGTGTTTTGTGTGTGTGTGGTGTTGCTCTCGGCCGAGTTCAAGAAGAGAGAGGGAGATATAGACATGAAGTGATGTGCATGGATACATGGAATGGATTTGCATGGAGATCCACAAGACAATAAGGAGGTGGCACACTATGGTCAACCCTCTTCTTGGACTTAAGCTTTTGGGCCGAGAATAATGGAGGAAATGAGGGTGTTTCGGCCTTAAATACTTAAGCCCAATTTTCATGGTTAAGTTGAGTGATTTTTGGTCCAAATAAATTTAAATGTGATTTTTATGACTTGTTAGGGTCAAATTAGGTTAATTATGGTTCATAGTCATTAATTTATTTCATTCTAGGTCCGACATGGCTCACAATGTTGAAATAAATAGATGTGGGTCCAATTAGAGCCCAATTAGGGTTCTAAGCCCATGATAGTCCAATTGGAAGCTTATTGGTCCATTTGGATCCAATAAGGAAGTTCTAGTCCAAAATAGACTTAACAAGAACTTCTAGGGTTTTCCAATTGTTTGATGACTACTTGTAGTACTTGTATAATGTATTTGATTGAAGTTTTTTTGATTCACATTAGCTTGAATGTATAGACTACATGACACAAACTTTCCAGTTGTGACATCATCCCCCCGTTAGAGGGAATTTCGTCTCGAAATTCTGTTTGAAAGCTAGATTTGAGCAAACTAGAATAGGTGAGGGTACTTTTGCTTCATTTGGTCTTCGCGCTCCCAAGTGAATTCTGGCCCACGCTTTGCGTTCCACCGTACTTTCACGATCGGGATGCGACTCTGCTTAGTACGCTTTACCTCCCTGTCCATGATTTCGATTGGTTCTTCAACGAACAGGAGTTTCTCATTGATTTCGATTTCATCAAGAGGAGTGACGAGTGTTTCATCTGAGAGACACTTCTTCAGATTAGATACGTGAAACACGGGGTGTACACCGTTTACCTCTGCGGGTAGTTGCAGTCTGTATGTTACTGGACCAATTCGAGCGACGATTTCGAAAGGTCCAATGTATCGAGGGTTCAGCTTTCCCCATTTTCCGAAACGTATAACCCCCTTCCAGGGCGAGACTTTTAACACTACTCGATCACCGACTTGAAATTCTAAGGGCTTTCGTCGTTTTTCAGCGTAGCTCTTTTGTCGGTCACGCGATGCTTGCAATCGAGCTCTGATTTGAACGATCTTTTCCGTGGGCGTTGTCGGGATTGCCCAACCTTCTACAGCTTTAACCTTAGAGGGATCCACATGGATTCCATCTTGGCTGACCACATGACCTAGGAAGTTCACGCTCCACAGCCAGAACTCACACTTGGAGAGTTTGGCGTAAAGTTTCTCTGACCGTAGAGTTTCTAAGACTTGTCGGAGATGTTGGTCATGCTCTTCCTTTCTTCGAGAATAGACGAGGATGTCATCGATAAAAACAATGACAAAGTTGTTAAGAAACGGTCGGTAGATTCGATTCATTAGGTCCATAAATGCGGCAGGGGCATTCGTTAGACCGAAGGGCATTACGACAAATTCATAATGTCCGTAGCGAGTTTAGAAAGCGGTTTTTGGAATATCCTCTTCCCGGACTTTGAGTTGGTGGTACCCGGACCGTAAATCTATTTTAGAAAAATAACTAGCCCCTTGGAGCTGGTCAAACAGGTCATCGATTCGTGGGAGTGGGTAGCGGTTCTTGATTGTGAGTTTGTTTAACTCTCTGTAATCGATACACATTCTAAAAGATCCGTCTTTCTTTTTGACAAAGAGCACCGGGGCTCCCCATGGCGAGTAACTAGGTCGAATAAATCCCTTGTCCAAAAGTTCGCTGAGTTGGCTGGATAATTCCTGCATCTCGGCAGGAGCCAACCGATAAGGTGATTTAGCAAGAGGAGTTGCTCCTGGGATAAGGTCAATTCGAAATTCAACCTGCCTCTCTGGGGGCACTCCCGGAAGATCTTCAGGAAATACATCCGGAAATTCACATACTACGGGAATGTCTCGAACGTTAATCTCCTCCTTGGTTTTGTCCACCACATGAGCCAGGAACGCTAGATTGTTCCTTCGTAGATATTTTTGTGCCTTGACACACGAAACGAGGCGAAGGTTCATGCTAGATTTGTCTCCGTAGACCACTAGGGTTTCGTGATTTGGAAGACGAAGACGGACGGCCTTCTCATGACACATAATTTCGGCATGGTGGGGGCTTAACCAGTCCATACCGATGATCACGTCGAAACTCCTAATTGATACTGGCATTAGGTCTATTCGGAAGACGTGTTGATTAAGAGTTAGGGTACATCCGGTGTAGATTTCCCCAGTGGATTCGGTTTTCCCATTGGCCATTTCCACCGTATAGGCTTCATTTAGCTTTTGGGGAAGTTGTTTTAATAAGTGTTTAAACTTATTGCTTACGAAACTTCGCTCCGCTCCGGAGTCAAATAAGATGCATGCATAAGCGTGATTTAAGAGAAACGTACCGGTAACAACAGAGGGATGCTGAATAGCTTCCCCCTGACCCATGGTCAGCATCCTTCCTGTTCCTCCATTTCTTAAATTGTTGTTGTTGGGACAGTCTCGGCGGACGTGTCCAGTCTTCCCGCATCCGTAGCAGGTGTAGCTAGGCCCTGCGCTGTTGCCGCTGGCATGGGCGTTGTTGTTGTTGCGAGGGTTGTTGTTGTTGATTCCCTGATTTTGGTTATGGGGAGGGTAAGCCTTGCAGTACTTTGCAGTGTGACCCCTTCGGTTGCAACTGGTGCACTGAAAATCCTTGCATTCTCCATAGTGATGGAAACCGCACTTGTTGCATTTGGGAAGATTATCGGAATAAGGTTTGGAAGTATTTGAAGTGGCTGAGGTTGGAGCATGTGGTGCGGCTGGAGCCGATGTGGTAACGGCATTAACCGCCACTGTCTGCTGTTTCTTGGAGGTGTCGGGGCCCTGGCCCCTTCCTCTTATTGTTCTTTCCCCTCTTGTCATCTCCTTCCTTCTTTTTCTCAGCCTCCACTGGCTTTTCTCCCTTTTTGTTATTATGGGCGTACAACCTTTTTGCCAGTCTCTTTGCACTGTCAAATGTTTCGGGGTTTGCAGCTATCACATTCCCTTGAATTGGTGATGTGAGTCCCCAGATGAATCGCTCAATCTTCTTTCCTTCCGAGGTGATCATACCCGGGCACAGCAGAGATAGTTCCCTAAATCTCGATATGTAGGCCTCGATATTCGTGTTCTGCACAGTGAGGTTCCATAGCTCTTGTTCCATCTTCTGTATTTCGCCTCGTGGGCAGTACTCTGCCATTAATATTTCTTTCATCTCCGTCCACGGCATAGAGTTGGCTACAGGGAGTGTCATGGATTCTACATGTCCGTTCCACCAGGTGAGTGCTTGATCCGCAAAAGTGCACGCTGCGAACTTCACCTTCATGTGCTCAGGGCAGTCGCATATCTCGAATACCGACTCCACTTTTTCGATCCATCGCTTCAGAGTGATCACTCCTCCAGTGCCATTAAAAGTCCGTGGTTTGGTGTTTGTGAAGTCCTTGTAGGTACATGCCTTGGTGGATCCTTGATTCATTCCATTGTTTGAACTTCCGGCTCCTTGCCCATTGACTCCTCCATTGTTCCCTTGTTGAATTTGCGCAATCGCTGCAGTGACTGCTGCAGATACAGCTGCCTGGAAGGCGGCTGAGTCAACTTCAGGTGGGGTTGGTCCTGGGTTTCCGCGAGTAGGTCGGAGAGGCATCTTTCTGTGACAAAACGGAAAGATGTTGAGGGTATGTGGTTTCGGTGAGGTCGTGATCCTACTGACTAGGTGCATGGTACGAACTTAAACACTACTACCATTTACCAATCAATAATATCTCAACACCTAGCAATTTGCAGTATCGTAATAAAACACATAAAATTTATTAATATTATCCGTATTTGATACATGAAAATTTGCTCGTAGGAGCATACATGAGTGATACTAGTTCGACAGCATAACGACTCTATGAGTAGTGTAGTCACTTAAACATAGAGTCGGAGTACATAGCATATTTCCTAACGACCTACTATGATAAGTCTATCCCTAACCGCGATGAGCTGCGTCCGAAGGTGGTGCTGAGGATGTGGATGCTCCCTGAAGATGAGCCACCAAGCGTTCCGCGTCCCGGAGTCGAGACTCCCACCGAACCTGCCTCATGTTAAACTCTCGAAGGACGTCACGCGTCTCCTGCTCCGCACGTTCGACCCTAGTCCTCAACTGGTGTACCTGATCCGCAGTGTCCTGGGCAAGATCGCCCGTATTCCGTAACCGTTTCACCATGACTGGAAGGGCTCGATCAGCCGGTCCTCCATCTCTCAGGTCAAAGAACTCGTGTGACATGCCGTACGGGGGTCGCTGTCCCTGCTGTCTGCTCCATCTCCAGAGGTCAATACCCCAGGGAGGTGTAGGACCAGTGGGGCCTACTTGATAGGCAGGCACCCTGATCGGATAAGGGGGGTTGATGACTTCGGACTCTGCATCTGAATCACCCCTGTCACTATCATCAGCATCCTCCTCGAGGCTTCCTTCATCTTCCTCTGATTCGGCAGGTTCACCCTCAACTTCGGCCTCCGGTTCCCCGTCAGATTCCTCTTCGGGGTCTTCCTCAGGCTCTTCCTTGGGCTCCTCCTCTAACCATCCGTTGTTCCCCTGGTTAGGGAAGTAGGGATCTCCGGGGTGATGAAAACCAGCCATGCGGTCTGCGAGAGTGTGTAATTATGCTAGCGTCATTCCTAGGGTGCTACAATTATCACGTAGATCAAGTAGGCGTTCTCGTTTTTGTGGGAGATGGGTATAGTTTTGGGTTCCCTAGCTATCCCGATCTCATCGAGACATGTATTAGTTTTACTTTGGAGAGAATGTAGTTGATCAGGCGACATTCACTCCTTGGTATTACTAAGAACAGTCCCAATTTAACCGAGACACCAGCATTATTGTGTTTGATTCGGCGTTATGTTCTTATTCCTAATACAAGCAAGCGTATTTTATTTACTTGTTTTGTTCAGAGTTATGTTAGTCCCTCTTTTTGGTTTATAGTTGCATATCCGTGTGTGGTTAGATATGCTAGTTCACTATAAACAAAGCTCTGATACCAACCTGTCACACCCCCGAACCAGACGGCGGAAACGTCCGAGGGCTTTCGTGACTCATTGAATACCATTACAATGCATATACATGAAACATAACATAAAACATCACCAACATTTGGAATAATACAACCGATAATGTTTACATTCGTTACATTGTTCAAACGTTACATTCTCAAAATAACTATTCAACATCACTTAAACCACAGCAAACATCATAGAGTATAAATCATCCGTCACCTTATCTGTTACCTGAGAATACAAGTATTTTGAAAAACGTCAACATACGAAATGTTGGTGAGTTCATAAGTAGTGTTTGAAATCCAATGTAATGTTTGAAACCCATCAGAAAATCCGATATTTTCTAATAATAGAATAGTGTAAAAATATGTGTTGATCCATGAGTATGCATGTTTGAATTCTATAAATGTAAGCGTAAGAGTTGTGAAAAATTCGACCGGTAATTCATAAGTTGTAATTGTTGAAAACCCTAGGAAAACCCGACGTTTTCCTATCACTTTGTATTACTTAGTTTGTATACCGTTGTTTCGTTTCGTTAGAGGGAAATCATTGAGCTCCGGAGGCATTGAGAATACAATGGGTGGTGAAGTGTTGTGACGTACGTTAATGAAAACGTCCAATCGACAACCTTACAAGCGATCCCCTTAGGTGCCACTCGTAATTCTTCACACAACTCGATCCTCCCGGACTTGTGTAATCCCACGACCGGAGGGAAGGAGAGAAGGTGCGAAACCCTCGATATTTCCCTGCGTCATCCAGGACAAATGCAATTGCGAAGGGCCCGAAGCCCATCCCGCAATCGTGAGTTACCGACTTTACTAGCAGCACTGAAGGACCCTTGGGGACCAGCAGCACGTTTGCCATTGAAAGTCCTGTTACGTTATGTCGGATCGGTAAAACCCAACACTTCGTAAGAGAGAGAGAGATCTTCGGGCCTTAAGATCAGGTCATTGGGCTAGCTAGGCTCAACGAACAAGATTTTACACTTTTGGGGCCCAAAGATGGTGCATAGACGTCTGCGCACACTCGTATGTATAGTGAATTCTCCATCGTTATTAGTTATGAATCGAAATGTCGTAACGACGTCGTGTTAGTGGTTTTGGATTTTTATTGGTTCGAGACCGAACCAATTCGTTTAACAACGACTTTTGGTATTGTAGTATATTGTATTTCTTGACAAGCGTGGTACCGTCAATTGGTCAAATTGCATATATTAACTAGCTTTGAAGATTTTCTGTTTTCAGCCCCTCCTTAATTGTAGAATTTACCCTTTTCACCCCTTTATTTAAAAACTTTCCGGTTTGGTCCTTAAATCAATTTTCTTGACATTTTTATACCAAAAATTATTGAAATAAGTATTTTCCAGCATATTTATCATAGAAAACAGTTTAAGCCCTTGAAATTTCAATTTTCTCGGTTATAGCCCCTCTTTTTCGCAACTTTTACATTTTTGACCCAATCTAGAAAAATTTTACAACTTTGGCCCCTTTTTAAATTTGAAAGCATTTTAAACCTTTGAAAAGCACATGGAACACTTATAGTCCACTGTTTTACAGAAAAATGCAGTTTTAGTCCTCCAATTTAGAAAATTTCGCATATTGGGCCTTATTGGGCCGAAAATGTCATATTTAGCCCAATAAGCTTGGAATTTATGTTTTTAACCCTCTAAATAGTATATTTTCAGAAAATACATTGTGTAAACTGTTTTGACTCATCTTACCCATCAGATTTCGAAATATTTCACTTTAGGCCCTTTAAGTTTGTATTTTCAACATTTTATGTCAAAAAAATGAGTTTTTAGCCCAAGTTAAGTGTTGTCAAGCTATTTAGCCATTTTCTTAGTATACTTTGCAAGGAAGTAGTATATTTTATGCCATAATAAGATATAAATCTCGGTTTTTAGCATTTCATACTAAATCTATCATCAAAATCATACAAAGCATACACATAAGCATAGAAATCAACCACAACATACACATAATGATGGATCTACACTTTTTCTTGTATTCTCCCCCACAAAAACTCATAAAAACCGAAAATAAGGGGATATGAAACTCACCTTGGATGTTGATTCGGTTTTTGAAGAAAGAATGGAAGAAATGAAGTGATTTTTGGCCTTTGCACTCGTTGATGAAATTTTCGAGTTTATGGGGTTTCTAGGGTGCAAGATCATGATTTTTGCATGGATTAGGAAGAGATTTTTGATAAATAAGGAATACAAGTCATAGATCCAAGCAAAACCTTACCTTAGATGATGATTTTGTGGAAGAACTTCCTTGAATGCTTCCTAAATTTCGAGATTTTGGATGGAGAAGAAGAAGAAGCCTTGAGTGAATTTTAGAGAGAGTTTGTGAGTGTTTTGTGTGTGTGTGGTGTTGCTCTCGGCCGAGTTCAAGAAGAGAGAGGTAGATATAGACATGAAGTGATGTGCATGGATACATGGAATGGATTTGCATGGAGATCCACAAGACAATAAGGAGGTGGCACACTATGGTCAACCCTCTTCTTGGACTTAAGCTTTTGGGCCGAGAATAATGGAGGAAATGAGGGTGTTTGGGCCTTAAATACTTAAGCCCAATTTTCATGGTTAAGTTGAGTGATTTTTGGTCCAAATAAATTTAAATGTGATTTTTATGACTTGTTAGGGTCAAATTAGGTTAATTATGGTTCATAGTCATTAATTTATTTCATTCTAGGTCCGACATGGCTCACAATGTTGAAATAAATAGATGTGGGTCCAATTTGAGCCCAATTAGGGTTCTAAGCCCATGATAGTCCAATTGGAAGCTTATTGGTCCATTTGGATCCAATAAGGAAGTTCTAGTCCAAAATAGACTTAACAAGAACTTCTAGGGTTTTCCAATTGTTTGATGACTACTTGTAGTACTTGTATAATGTATTTGATTGAAGGTTTTTTGATTCACATTAGCTTGAATGTATAGACTACATGACACAAACTTTCCAGTTGTGACATCATCCCCCCGTTAGAGGGAATTTCGTCCCGAAATTCTGTTTGAAAGCTAGATTTGAGCAAACTAGAATAGGTGAGGGTACTTTTGCTTCATTTGGTCTTCGCGCTCCCAAGTGAATTCTGGCCCACGCGTTGCGTTCCACCGTACTTTCACGATCGGGATGCGACTCTACTTAGTACGCTTTACCTCCCTGTCCATGATTTCGATTGGTTCTTCAACGAACAAGAGTTTCTCATTGATTTCGATTTCGTCAAGAGGAGTGACGAGTGTTTCATCTGAGAGACACTTCTTCAGATTAGATACGTGAAACACGGGGTGTACACCGTTTACCTCTGCGGGTAGTTGCAGTCTGTATGCTACTGGACCAATTCGAGCGACGATTTCGAAAGCTCCAATGTATCGAGGGTTCAGCTTTCCCCGTTTTCCGAAACGTGTAACCCCCTTCCAGGGCGAGGCTTTTAACAGTACTCGATCACCGACCTGAAATTCTAAGGGCTTTCGTCGTTTGTCAGCGTAGCTCTTTTGTCGGTCACGCGATGCTTGCAATCGAGCTCTGATTTGAACGATCTTTTCCGTGGGCGTTGTCGGGATTGCCCAACCTTCTACAGCTTTAACCTTAGAGGGATCCACATGGATTCCATCTTGGCTGACCACATGACCTAGGAAGTTCACGCTCCGCAGCCAGAACTCACACTTGGAGAGTTTGGCGTAAAGTTTCTCTGACCGTAGAGTTTCTAAGACTTGTCGGAGATGTTAGTCATGCTCTTCCTTGCTTCGAGAATAGACGAGGATGTCATCGATAAAAACAATGAAAAAGTTGTCAAGAAACGGTCGGCAGATTCGATTCATTAGGTCCAAAAATGCGACAGGGGCATTCGTTAGACCGAAGGGCATTACGACAAATTCATAATGTCCGTAGAGAGTTTGGAAAGCGGTTTTTGGAATATCCTCTTCCCGGACTTTGAGTTGGTGGTACCCGGACCGTAAATCTATTTTAGAAAAATAACTAGCCCCTTGGAGCTGCTCAAACAGGTCATCGATTCGTGGGAGTGGGTAGCGGTTCTTGATTGTGAGTTTGTTTAACTCTCTGTAATCGATACACATTCTAAAAGATCCGTCTTTCTTTTTGACAAAGAGCACCGGGGCTCCCCATGGCGAGTAACTAGGTCGAATAAATCCCTTGTCCAAAAGTTCGCTGAGTTGGCTGGATAATTCCTGCATCTCGGCAGGAGCCAACCGATAGGGTGATTTAGCAAGAGGAGTTGCTCCTGGGATAAGGTCAATTCGAAATTCAACCTGCCTCTCTGGGGGCACTCCCGGAAGATCTTCAGGAAATACATCCGGAAATTCACATACTACGGGAATGTCTCGAACGTTAATCTCCTCCTTGGTTTTGTCCACCACATGAGCCAGGAACGCTAGATTGTTCCTTCGTAGATATTTTTGTGCCTTGACACACGAAACGAGGCGAAGGTTCATGCTAGATTTGTCTCTGTAGACCACTAGGGTTTCGTGATTTGGAAGACGAAGACGGACGGCCTTCTCATGACACATAATTTCGGCATGGTGGGGGCTTAACCAATCCATACCGATGATCACGTCGAAACTCCTAATTGATACTGGCATTAGGCCATTTCCACCGTATAGGCTTCATTTAGCTTTTGGGGAAGTTGTTTTAATAAGTGTTTAAACTTATTGCTTACGAAACTCCGCTCCGCTCCGGAGTCAAATAAGATGCATGCATAAGCGTGATTTAAGATAAACGTACCGGTAACAACAGAGGGATCCTGAATAGCTTCCCCCTGACCCATGGTCAGCATCCTTCCTGTTCCTCCATTTCTTAAATTGTTGTTGTTGGGACAGTCTCGGCGGACGTGTCCAGTCTTCCCGCATCCGTAGCAGGTGTACCTAGGCCCTGCGTTGTTGCCGCTGGCATGGGCGTTGTTGTTGTTGCGAGGGTTGTTGTTGTTGATTCCCTGATTTTGGTTATGGGGAGGGTAAGCCATGCAGTAATTTGCAGTGTGACCCCTTCGGTTGCAACTGGTGCACTGAAAATCCTTGCATTCTCCATAGTGATGGAAACCGCACTTGTTGCATTTGGGAAGATTATCGGAATAAGGTTTGGAAGTATTTGAAGTGGCTGAGGTTGGAGCATGTGGTGCGGCTGGAGCCGATGTGGTAACGGCATTAACCGCCACTGTCTGCTGTTTCTTGGAGGTGTCGGGGCCCTGGCCCCTTCCTCTTATTGTTCTTTCCCCTCTTGTCATCTCCTTCCTTCTTTTTCTCAGCCTCCACTGGCTTTTCTCCCTTTTTGTTATTATGGGCGTACAACCTTTTTGCCAGTCTCTTTGCACTGTCAAATGTTTCGGGGTTTGCAGCTATCACATTCCCTTGAATTGGTGATGTGAGTCCCCAGATGAATCGCTCAATCTTCTTTCCTTCCGAGGTGATCATACCCGGGCACAGCAGAGATAGTTCCCTAAATCTCGATATGTAGGCCTCGATATTCGTGTTCTGCACAGTGAGGTTCCATAGCTCTTGTTCCATCTTCTGTATTTCGCCTCGTGGGCAGTACTCTGCCATTAACATTTCTTTCATCTCCGTCCACGGCATAGAGTTGGCTACAGGGAGTGTCATGGATTCTACATGTCCGTTCCACCAAGTGAGTGCTTGATCCGCAAAAGTGCATGCTGCGAACTTCACCTTCATGTGCTCAGGGCAGTCGCATATCTCGAATACCGACTCCACTTTTTCGATCCATCGCTTCAGAGTGATCACTCCTCCAGTGCCATTAAAAGTCCGTGGTTTGGCGTTTGTGAAGTCCTTGTAGGTACATGCCTTGGTGGATCCTTGATTCATTCCATTGTTTGAACTTCCGGCTCCTTGCCCATTGACTCCTCCATTGTTCCCTTGTTGAATTTGCGCAATCGCTGCAGTGACTGCTGCAGATACAGCTGCCTGGAAGGCGGCTGAGTCAACTTCAGGTGGGGTTGGTCCTGGGTTTCCGTGAGTAGGTCGGAGAGGCATCTTTCTGTGACAAAACGGAAAGATTTTGAGGGTATGTGGTTTCGGTGAGGTCGTGATCCTACTGACTAGGTGCATGGTACGAACTTAAACACTACTACCATTTACCAATCAATAATATCTCAACACCTAGCAATTTGCAGTATCGTAATAAAACACATAAAATTTATTAATATTATCCGTATTTGATACATGAAAATTTGCTCGTAGGAGCATACATGAGTGATACTAGTTCGACAGCATAACGACTCTATGAGTAGTGTAGTCACTTAAACATAGAGTCGGAGTACATAGCATATTTCCTAACGACCTACTATGATAAGTCTATCCCTAACAGCGATGAGCTGCGTCCGAAGGTGGTGCCGAGGTTGTGGATGCTTCCTGAAGACGAGCCACCAAGCGTTCCGTGTCCCGGAGTCGAGACTCCCACCGAACCTGCCTCATGTGAAACTCTCGAAGGACGTCACGCGTCTCCTACTCCGCACGTTCGACCCTAGTCCTCAACTGGTGTACCTGATCCGCAGTGTCCTGGGCAAGATCGCCTGTATTTCGTAACCGTTTCACCATGACTGGAAGGGCTCGATCAGCCGGTCCTCCATCTCTCAGGTCAAAGAACTCGCGTGACGTGTCGTACGGGGGTCGCTGTCCCTGCTGTCTGCTCCATCTCCAGAGGTCAATACCCCAGGGAGGTGTAGGACCAGTGGGGCCTACTCGATAGGCAGGCACCCTGATCGGATAAGGGGGGTTGATGACTTCAGACTCCGCATCCGAATCACCCCTGTCACTATCATCAGCATCCTCCTCGAGGCTTCCTTCATCTTCCTCTGATTCGGCAGGTTCGCCCTCAACTTCGGCCTCCGGTTCCCCGTCAGATTCCTCTTCGGGGTCTTCCTCAGGCTTTTCCTCGAGCTCCTCCTCTAACCATCCGTTGTTCCCCTGGTTAGGGAAGTAGGGATCTCCGGGGTGATGAAAACCAGCCATGCGGTCTGCGAGAGTGTGTAATTATGCTAGCGTCATTCCTAGGGTGCTACAATTATCACGTAGATCAAGTAGGCGTTCTCGTTTTTTTGGGAGATGGGTATAGTTTTGGGTTCCCTAGCTATCCCGATCTCATCGAGACGTGTATTAGTTTTACTTTGGAGAGAATGTAGTTGATCAGGCTACATTCACTCCTTGGTATTACTAAGAATAGTCCCAATTTAACCGAGACACCAGCATTATTGTATTTGATTCGGCGTTATGTTCTTATTCCTAATACAAGCAAGCGTATTTTATTTACTTGTTTTGTTCAGAGTTATGTTAGTCCCTCTTTTTGGTTTATAGTTGCATATCCGTGTGTGGTTAGATATGCTAGTTCACTATAAACAAAGCTCTGATACCAACCTGTCACACCCCCGAACCAGACGGCGGAAACGTCCGAGGGCTTTCGTAACTCATTGAATACCATTACAATGCATATACATGAAACATAACATAAAACATCACCAACATTTGGAATAATACAACCGATAATGTTTACATTCGTTACATTGTTCAAACGTTACATTCTCAAAATAACTATTCAACATCACTTAAACCACAGCAAACATCATAGAGTATAAATCATCCGTCACCTTATCTGTTACCTGAGAATACAAGTATTTTGAAAAACGTCAACATACGAAATGTTGGTGAGTTCATAAGTAGTGTTTGAAATCCAATGTAATGTTTGAAACCCATCAGAAAATCCGATATTTTCTAATAATAGAATAGTGTAAAAATATGTGTTGATCCATGAGTATGCATGTTTGAATTCTATAAATGTAAGCGTAAGAGTTGTGAAAAATTCGACCGGTAATTCATAAGTTGTAATTGTTGAAAACCCTAGGAAAACCCGACGTTTTCCTATCACTTTGTATTACTTAGTTTGTATACCGTTGTTTCGTTTCGTTAGAGGGAAATCATTGAGCTCCGGAGGCATTGAGAATACAATGGGTGGTGAAGTGTTGTGACGTACGTTAATGAAAACGTCCAATCGACAACCTTACAAGCGATCCCCTTAGGTGCCACTCGTAATTCTTCACACAACTCGATCCTCCCGGACTTGTGTAATCCCACGACCGGAGGGAAGGAGAGAAGGTGCGAAACCCTTGGTATTTCCCTGCGTCGTCCAGGACAAATGCAATTGCGAAGGGCCCGAAGCCCATCCCGCAATCGTGAGTTACCGACTTTACTAGCAGCACTGAAGGACCCTTGGGGACCAGCAGCACGTTTGCCATTGAAAGTCCTGTTACGTTATGTCGGATCGGTAAAACCCAACACTTCGTAAGAGAGAGAGAGAGATCTTCGGGCCTTAAGATCAGGTCATTGGGCTAGCTAGGCTCAACGAACAAGATTTTACACTTTTGGGGCCCAAAGATGGTGCATAGACGTCTGCGCACACTCGTATGTATAGTGAATTCTCCATCGTTATTAGTTATGAATCGAAATGTCGTAACGGCGTCGTGTTAGTGGTTTTGGATATTTATTGGTTCGAGACCGAACCAATTCGTTTAACAACGACTTTTGGTATTGTAGTGTATTGTATTTCTTGACAAGCGTGGTACCGTCAATTGGTCAAATTGCATATATTAACTAGCTTTGAAGATTTTCTGTTTTCAGCCCCTCCTTAATTCTAGAATTTACCCTTTTCACCCCTTTATTTAAAAACTTTCCGGTTTGGTCCTTACATCAATTTTCTTGACATTTTTATACCAAAAATTATTGAAATAAGTATTTTCCAGCATATTTATCATAGAAAACAGTTTAAGCCCTTGAAATTTCAATTTTCTCGGTTATAGCCCCTCTTTTTCGCAACTTTTACATTTTTGACCCAATCTGGAAAAATTTTACAACTTTGGCCCCTTTTTAAATTTGAAAGCATTTTAAACCTTTGAAAAGCACATGGAACACTTATAGTCCACTGTTTTACAGAAAAATGCAGTTTTAGTTCTCCAATTTAGAAAATTTCGCATATTGGGCCTTATTGGGCCGAAAATGTCATATTTAGCCCAATAAGCTTGGAATTTATGTTTTTAACCCTCTAAATAGTATATTTTCAGAAAATACATTGTGTAAACTGTTTTGACTCATCTTACCCATCAGATTTCGAAATATTTCACTTTAGGCCCTTTAACTTTGTATTTTCAACATTTTATGTCAAAAAAATGAGTTTTTAGCCCAAGTTAAGTGTTGTCAAGCTATTTAGCCATTTTCTTAGTATACTTTGCAAGGAAGTAGTATATTTTATGCCATAATAAGATATAAATCTCGGTTTTTAGCATTTCATACTAAATCTATCATCAAAATCATACAAAGCATACACATAAGCATAGAAATCAACCACAACATACACATAATGATGGATCTACACTTTTTCTTGTATTCTCCCCCACAAAAACTCATAAAAACCGAAAATAAGGGGATATGAAACTCACCTTGGATGTTGATTCGGTTTTTGAAGAAAGAATGGAAGAAATGAAGTGATTTTTGGCCTTTGCACTCCTTGATGAAATTTTCGTGTATGCGCGTACCCAACTATGATTGGTGTCGTGGTAGTATGCTCGCATACCCATGTTAACTGAAGGTATAGTACCGTGCCCGGGTACCCCTCTTATATCTAGTTTTTGGTACAATGAAGGATGTACCTTTTGAGTTCCTTATATTTAGTTCGTATTACTGTTCGTACTTTCTGGATAGATAAGACTAACAAGTATTAGATCTCTAAGTATTGCTTTGACTTCAATGATCTACCAAGTGATAAGAATTGACTCTGTAAACTAAACCCGTTATAGTTTACTAGTAAGTTCTCTGTAATTGATTGACTGGCCCTGAAACAATACCCTTACTACCCAAGGTATTAAACTGACATATACTGGAAGTATACCTTTGCTACCCAAAAGTACTAAACTGACTAATAGAACTTTTATGTCTACATACATATACATGATATATAACTAATATTTAAATGACATTCGGACAAACAACCGTACTCTAAGCTCACATCCAAACAAGGAAAAGGAAATAAAGTTGGTAGTCAGCCCTAAGTCCTTTAAACACTACTTATATAACTATACCTACATAGACATCAATTATACACTATATAAGTTAAAAGATTTTATAAAACATTTAAAAGCATTTTCCATATATATAAAAGATTTTATTAACATTTAAAAGAATTTTGATGACTTGATGTCATTTAAAAAATTTAAAGAGTTTTATTTATAATAAACACAATTTCTTGTGTTTAGACTTGTATCCCCCCCTTAAAACAGTGAAAAGTGATAAAATATAGGGGTATGAACTCACTTGATGTGGGTGATTCAATCGAATATGTGGGTAAGGATGAGAAGCTCCATGAATGAAGTCCCGAGACTTAACAAATCCTAAATGACATATAATGGCATATAATGACATAAATATAGTGTTTTGAAGGAACCAAATGCAAGGAAACACCTCACGGGACTAGGAAATACTTTGACTAAGTGTTGGAATCACATGTGATTTAACTAAGGAAAGTGGAATGGTACTATCATGAGTTTACGGCCATGGGTTTACGGCCAAGGGAGTTTACGGCCGTAAACTCATGGTCAAACACGCATAAGAGGGTGTTTGAAGGGCAAGGAAACTTGAAGGACCATTGCTCTACACAAGGATGATAAAGATCATAATGGAGGCTTTTGATGAGTTTACGGCTAGGAAAGGAGTTTACGGCCGTAAACTCATGGTCATTATGCGAATGAGCATGGTTTAAGGTCCTATTTTCATCAAGGAAGGGTTCTAGATCACAAGCTTTTCATCTAGGAGGGTTTGTGGCCAAAATGGCACCCTTATTTGGGTTTATGGCCATGGGAGATGGCTTGGCCGTAAACTCCTTTTGGTCAGGCATTCTTAATGATTTAAAAGATCTAATCAAGTGTTTCAACTAGATAACAAGCTCTGGAGAAAGTACTTACGATATAGAGGCTTGAAACGGTGATTAAGGTCCAAGAACACTAGTGTGTGTTCTTGGTGTTTCTTGAAGATCTAAGAAAAGATGATTTCCATGGATGAAATCATTAGATGATGCTAGATTAAGAGATGTATCAAAAAATCAAGGAAGAACACTTACAACTTTCGATGATCTAGGATGAAAATCGGGATGGTACTTGAGAGAGAAATCAAGTGTTCTTGAGGTGGAATGAGATAATGAATGAAAAGTGAAGGATATGAGTACTTATGGAGGATTTTACAGCCCATCTTGAGTTTACGGCGGTAAACTCAAGTGTTGTGTCCATGAACTCTTTTGGATGAGGTTAAAGCTTGATTTGTTGAACAATGTCTCTATTAGGTACATTCTAGCACTCATTCCTTAAGTGTACTAGGCTCATAACACTCAAACAAAATCTAAACAATGCTAAAAGATAGCAGGAGTGAGTCTGACTTTGATTGAATTGAATGGATTTTAAAGCAAAATGTTTTGGGTTGTCACATCATCCCCTTGTTAAAGGGAATTTTGTCCTGAAATTCATATTCGAATGTGAATACTCATGAATTATGAAAAGGATAGGTACTTTTGTTCTGTCTGCATCTCTCCTGGTCGGTGGGAAGGTCTTAGTTTGGCTTCTAAGTTTATTCTCATGGTAGCACAATCACTCGTTGTCTTGAGCAGTCTCCGTCCTGAAGTTCATAACAAAACTCATACTAGGTTCATCAATCGTATCCCCGTGTATACGAGTCGTGTATAACTAAGATTGAAAAAGCAGTCGAATAAATGATTCTTCTCTAAGCTCACATCTATACAAGTAAAAGAAGTTAAAGCGAAATCATTAATTCTAAGCCTGTAGAACCTTGATTATGTACCGCCCTTGCGTATACGTTCTTTTGCGATAAATTAACCTTATGGGTCCTTGGCATTGAACTTGACGTACTGTACGAGTGGTATTCCGGAGAGGTTTGTTGAGGATACTTTGGGAATGTTACGAGACGTAAGGCACTCTACGCATGAGTACCTCGAAGTTATGGAACGATGGCTTCGCTAGAAAGTCGATTACGGGGAAAGAATTTTCGCACGAAACTGGCACTGTGAGGATCGAATCGACTCAAGTCAAATGAAAATGTTGGACTACTCGGAATAACTGGCGTTAGACTAGTTCAGGAAGGGTTTACAAAACACGATGGTGCAACCTAAGAAAGAGTTTCAGAACTTTAGTTTCATCTATGAAACTACTGTTGCGAACAAGATATACTGCTAAAAGCAAGTACAAGCAGCACGAGAGTCCCTGGAATTGATGGGATCTCGCAGAATTATATGACTCGAGTTGCACTAGTTTTTAAAAGTTTATAAGTCTAACATTTTTGCTACGGAACGTACCAGAATTTCAACGTGGATCCGGAGTAGTCTCTCATGCGGCGGTGATCATTAGTATCCTTCCATCTTTGCTAGAGTTCTTTGTTATTGGGAAATCCCTCTTCATGTGCCCCGTTTCGCCACACCCATAGCAAGCCTAACTGAATCCGGTGCCAGGGACTTGGGAGACAGGTTGTGCTGGCGCCCTATAGAAACGAGTAGTGTGCCCCTTTCTGTTGCAATTTTTACAATGCATCTCTCGACACGCTCCGGTGTGATGAAATGAGCACCTGTCACACTTCGGAAGTATTCCAGCATAACTATTGGCAGTTACTGGGTTGACAAGAGTTGTAGCAACATTAATCTTCTCCTTCTGTGTTGATATCCTTTTTTTATCATTCCAAGACTTTTGCTTGCAGGCATCCCCCTTTGATGACTCATAAATCGAGGTAATAACGCCTTGACCGACTTCATGGTCGACAAGCCTCTGTGCCAAGCGTTTGGAACTATCAAAAGTGATTGGATTGGATGATAAAACATCTCCTTTCATCATAGGATATAATCCCCAGATGTATCTCTCTATCTTCTTACTCTTAGGAGTAACCATCTTTGGGCATAGTGCCGCTAGATCACTAAATTTATTAGTGTAGGTCACTATATCAGACCCAACCATTGTGAGATTCCAAAGCTCTTCCTCTATCTTTTGTATCTCGGCTCTGGGGTAGTATTCTTCCCTCATCAGCTCTTTAATGTTCTCCCAACCCATTGAATTTTCCACTTTCAGACCCAGTGACTTCACATGGCCATTCCACCATGTGAGGGTTCTTTCTGTGAAAGTGCAAGCAGCGAATTTTAACCGGCTTCTTTCCGGACATTCGCAGATTTTGAAGACTGATTCTTTCTTCTCAAACCATTGCATCATCGTAAGTACTCCTCCAGTTCCATCAAAAGCATTGGGCTTGCAATTCCTGGATTCCTTATAGGAACATTCTTTCTGATGCACATGGTTATGGGTGATAACACCGTCACCCGACTCATTGATAACTATCATGTTGAAGCGTTCTATGGCTATGGCCACTACAATAGTGACTGCTGCCTATAATATTGTAGCATCAAATTGTGGTGGTGGTGGAGTTCCCGTTTCTTGGGTGTTAAAGCGTCTAGGATTTCTTCTGGGAGGCATCTTTTATCTAAATAGATGAAAAGATAATATAGGGATAAGTTTTCCGAAACGAAGTCCAGTCAAATGTTAACTGCACTAGATTTTCTGAGTGGCTTGCAAACAATTCATAACAGAGGTCGATAGACTTATGAATTTATAGTTGTGGTTATCCCTAACTGAATTCCTATGAAATGATTCACTGAAACTTACGAGTTGTAATTATAAAGACTTTAAGCCTACCACATAGTGCGAGTAGTGTATTCACTAACTCACTAGGTTGTATTGGTCTATTAGCTATTAGAGCAACACGTAAGGTTTTCTGCCACCTCGCATGACTAGCGAGTTGTTTCCTCTATTCCCTATCCTACTCCCGACGAAAGTAATCTGATGTCCTCTTATGTTCCTATAATATCTTCTAGCATACCTCTAGCTTCGTACTCGTTGTCTGATTCCTTCTCGAATTTCTCTTTGTGGCTTCCCCTCTGTTCCTCCTTGAGTCCTCTATTGACTATCCTGGTGAGGTAGTGCCTCTAGCTAAGTTGTCGGTGCGAGAATGGGAATGTCTAAAGAATCTATGAGAATACTTAATCTATTTCTAGTACTAAATTTTTAACTTGAGATCCTTACTGAGTCTTGCTATAATTACATAGTGTATACAAATTATATATATATATATATATATATATATATATATATATATATATATATATATATATATCTTGGATCTAATAGACATTCAAATATGTGATACTACTCTAAATCCACATCGAAACAAGGAAAAGGAGGTAAAGAGAAACCACACATTCTAAGTCTAGGAGATCTTTATTATATAACTTTAGGATGTATCCACTCTGAAATTATAGACCGATCAGTAAGGGTCTTTTAATTCTCACATAATTAACTATAGTTATTTAAGATATTCCTATACTATCTCTATTTTGGGTTTGATTCTTAAGTTTCATGTTATTGTAAAGTTTTAGTATTGTTATTGGATAGTATCATAAAATACCCCTATAGTATTTTACTTTATGTTTTTTTCTAAAGAATTCTTTGGACCTAGAATTTGGTAAGTTTTAGGTTTGTTGCAACACCACTATCATTCCCGAACACACATTCACCATATCTCAAACGAATATAGTTGATCGTGCTATATTCATCCCAGATATGATTACATAACTACCCAGTTTTGACTGTTGTTCCCAACAATTAAATACTTTTGTTCTGTTCTACTTGTGCTACTTATTCTAGTATGTATATAAGTGAGCATGTATACTTCTTGATAATATTGTTATATTTATAAGTATACTTTTAGACAGAGCACTTCGGCCCCATTGTATATATAGTTGTATATCTTTTATAGGTTGATATACTTAGTTCACTATAAACAATGCTCTGATACCAATCTATCACACCCCAAAACCGGAACGGCGGAAACGTTCGAGGTTGGAGGATGTCATATGTAGTATCACAAGAATTGAATAATAGTAATCAAAGCAACAACATTCTTTAATATAAATGTAAAAGTGTTTACATCGAGTTCAAAACATTACATGTTGTTATAGTATAATAGTATCAAAAGATAAGACGAGAAACTACAGCTCCGTCTTCATGAACTCCGATGTGGATACCTGTCTTAATATATTCCTGAGAATACAAGTATTTTGAAAGCGAGTATCAGTTATAAAGTTGGTGAGTGCATAAGATTTAGTTTAAAGTAAGAAACTTCTTTGATAATTGATCAAGTTTGAAAGATCGACAAGAAAAACCTATATTTTCTTAAAGTAAAGTGATACTGAAACAATTCCCTCTATAATCATTTAGTTTATACTAATTGCATATAATCAATACGAGATGGATAGTCGGTTGTGTTATTCGATCGTACCCCCACATCCAAACAAGGAAAAGGAAAGTAAAACTAAGTTCACACATTCTACAATCTATCGGGTCTTCATTATAGATAATCTTACATATAAACTAAAGGATTATAGTTCTAATTAAAAGTACTATATGTTTACTGATTCTGACTAAGTGATGAATTAATGTCCATGAAAACTTAGCTTATACACGTTATGATACAATCAAGATTTGGCGGATAATAAATTGTGGGGTTCTACCCTAGCTTCACATCCAAACAAGGAAAAGAAACTAAGTTAGAAAATCTCACATTCTACTGTCTACCAGATCTTCGTTATATATAACTCAGGAATGTATAAGTGAGGAGATCATGACATTAACCTTCTTACGAATGCTTTATAATGTACTAGAATATCTAGTAGATGTTAGTAGAATACCTAGAAAATGTTACCATTGAACCTAGGAAATCCCATATTCCCTAACTGTTATTAAACTGTGGTTTTATCCCCTAAAACCGTTCTATTGAAGGTCAGCGCACTGTGATATGGAATAGTTAGATTTAATTTTCCAAAAGTGCGACATAGAAAATGTATAAATATACGATGGAATAGTATACTTAGTTTTATATCTCATAAAACCATTCTTTGTATTGGATATTATGCTATGTAATAGCAAGTTCAGTCTTAGTTCATAGTATAATAGATATAATATGAAAAGACTATAGTATGATCATGTGCTCCTCAAAATAGTACTCTGAATTGTACTCTGAATACTCTTTGAAAAGCCAATCCTGTGATTCACTTAGTACATACTTATTATACATAATCAGAAACGGACGGACAATTGATTGTGCGATCTTAGCGTACCCCCACATTCAAACAAGGAAAAGAAAAGCAAAATAGAGTTCACACATTCAGTCATCTATCAGTTTCTCATTGTACATCACTTATGTGTATATACTAAGCAATCACAGAAACTACTACCTATGTTCTTTTTATGTTCGGGTTTTGGTACTATACGCGCATACCCACCTATGATTGGTGTCGTGGTACTATGCCCGCATACCCATGTTAACTGAAGGTATAGTACCGTGCCCGGGTACCCCTTTTATATCTGGTTTTTGGTACAATGAAGGATGTACCTTTTGAGTTCCTTATATTTAGTTCGTATTATTGTTCGTACTTTTTGAATAGATAAGACTAATAAGTATTAGATCTCTATGTATTGCTTTGACTTCAATGATCTACCAAGTGATAAGAATTGACTCTCTAAACTAAACCCCTTATAGTTTACTAGTAGGTTCTCTGTAATTGACTAACTGGCCCTGAAAGAATACCCTTGCTACCCAAGGTATTAAACTGACTTATCCTGGAAGAATACCTTTGCTACCCAAAAGTACTAAACTGACTAATAGAACTTTTGTGTCTACATACATATACAAGATATATAACTAATATTTAAACGACATTCGGACAAACAACCATACTCTAAGCCCACATCCAAACAAAGAAAAGGAAATAAAGTTGGTAGTCAGCCCTAAGTCCTTTAAACACTACTTATATAACTATACCTACATAGACATCAATTATACACTATATAAGTTAAAAGATTTTATAAAACATTTAAAAGCATTTTCCATATATATAAAAGATTTTATGAACATTTAAAAGCATTTTCATGACTTGATGTCATTTAAAATATCTAAAGAGTTTTATTTATAATAAACACAATTTCTTATGTTTGGCCTTGTATCCCCCCTCCCCTTAAAACAATGAAAAGTGATAAAATGTAGGGGTATGAACTCACCTGATGTGGGTTATTCAATCGAATATGTGGGTAAGGATGAGAAGCTCCACGAATAAAGTCCCGAGACTTAACAAATCCTAAATGACATATAATGGAATATAATGACATAAATATAGTGTTTTGAAGAAACCAAATACAAGGAAACACCTCACGGGACTAGGAAATACTTTGACAAAGTGTTGGAATCACATGTGATTTAACTAAGGAAAGTGGAATGGCACTATCATGAGTTTACGGCCATGGCCAAGGGAGTTTACGGCCATAAACTCATGGTCAAACACGCATAAGAGGGTGTTTGAAGGATAAGGAAACTTGAAGGACCACTGCCCTACACAAGGATGATACAGATCATAATGGAGGCTTTTGATGAGTTTATGGCTAGGAAAGGAGTTTACGGCCATAAACTCATGGTCATTATGCAAATGAGCATGGTTTAAGGTCCTATTTTCATCAAGGAAGGGTTCTAGATCACAAGCTTTTCATCTAGGAGGGTTTATGGCCAAAATGGCACCCTTATTTGGGTTTACGGCCATGGGAGATCGCTTGGCCGTAAACTCCTTTTGGTCATGCATTCTTAATGATTAAAAAGATCTAATCAGGTGTTTCAACTAGATAACAAGCTATGGAGAGAGTACTTACGATATAGAGGCTTGAAACGGTGATTAAGGTCCAAGAACACTAGTGTGTGTTCTTGGTGTTTCTTGAAGATCTAAGAAAAAATGATTTGCATGAATGAAATCATTAGATGATGTTAGATTAAGAGATGTATCAACAAAACAAGGAAGAACACTTACAACTTTCGATGATCTAGGATGAAAATCGGGATGATACTTGAGAGAGAAATCAAGTGTTCCTGAGGTGGAATGAGATAATGAATGAAAAGTGAAGGATATGAGTACTTATGGAGGAGTTTACGGCCCACCTTGAGTTTACGGCCCTAAAATCAAGTGTTGTGGTTGTGAACTCTTTTTAATGAGTTTAAAGCTTGATTTGTTGAACAATGTATCTAGAAGTTACATTATAACACTCATTCCTTAAGTGTACTAGGCGCAGAACACTCAAACAGACTCTAAACAGTGCTAAAAGATAGCAGGAGCGAGTCTGACCTTGATTGAATTGAATGGCTTTTAAAGAAAAAAATTTCAGGTTGTCACACCTTACCCTTTCCCTTTCATTCAGGATGAGAAACCCTTTTCGTTTTAGCAGAACTTCGATCAATCTCCAAGATTGGAGCAATAGGTTTGGAGTTGTTGGGTTCCTTCTTGCTTGCCTCAACTATTGTTAGCATGCCATGCAACTCCATCAAGGTCTAATCAACATTGTTCAAATTGAAGTTCATGATAAACTGAAAATATGAACTACTAAGTGAGTTCAAGACCATGTCAATGGTCAACTCCTTAGTAGCTCGACACCTATATTCCCAAGTATGTCTATGTACGACTTCATCTTTTGTGTGTGCGTACACAAAACGGCAACTTCTTGTTGTTTACAAGCCATGAGGGACTTAACGATCTTATATCGTTCTTTCCTAGCCTGATCTTGGAACGTGTCCTTGAGATGCTGGTTTATGTCATAAGCGCCATAATTTTCAAAGTTCCGCTGGAGACCAGAAGCCATTGTCTCTAACATAAGTCAGGCCACTTTGGTTGATTCATCGTAATGCTTGTTATAGGAAGTAACTTCATCTGGAGTAGCATTATCTCCAAGTTTGGGAACATCAACGTCGACAACATAGTGTTTGTGAGGCGTTTTGAGCATTCTAACAGTCCTATGGTGTACATGCAACCCTATAAATCTTGGATCTATCTTTTGCTATGATACATGCAAATTTGATTTCCAAGGCTCATAACCTATCTAGCGTAGCATGGGGAACTTTTAAACATAAATGCTAGATGTAGAACATACCTTATGTTGTTTGGATTCCTTGAAAACCTTGTGAGTCTAGCACCTCAAGTGTGATGCCTCAAATGTCTCACACAACACCATAATAATTGGAATAACCTTGAGAGAAGTTCACTAACACCTCAAAATTGGCTATCCCTCTTTCTTGCTTCTACAAGTGCCAATTTTTCTTGTCTAGGGGTCTTTATAAAGTTGTGGCACAAGTAGGGTTACACCATGTAAACCCAAATTGTCATGGCTTTTCATATTCCATGATCCATGGGTTTGTAACCTCCATGGACTATCCATGGAGCACCTTATGGGTTTTAACCCAATCCATACAAACCATGGATCATTAGCCCACTATACAAGAATAGATGATTTTGCACAATCTACCCCATATATTTAATTAGTCTCCTTTTGATCACTTAATTAATTCCAAATTAATTCTTGATCAATACTAGTCAAATAATATTATTAATATATTAGAACTTATAATATATTAATTAACCTTAAGTGTCCTTTCTCTCATTTTGGTCTATCCAAGTATTGCAATGCCATGCAACCCAAATGGACCATGCCAACCGGGTCAAGTACATACCAAAAATAGTTATGGACTTAGACACCTTATCCAACATTCTCCCACTTGGATAAGTCTAATAACTATAACTGCAAGTATGACTTCAGAAACCGATCAGCAATCGTAGCTCTTTCAAGGTCTTGCAGAACTGAGATGATGATGATACACCATTTAAGATAAGTGATCATATAATCCTCTGTTCTGGATATCAGCCGGACAAATACATGGAACAATGTCTTACTTATTGTCCAGCAGTTTGTTTCTCGATTTTCGATTTGATTGACATAGAACTTAATCGAACACGTCAATTTAGTTCTGACCGGGCCCGATACATGGGTCAACACAAAATCATTCAGGGGCCCGAATATTGCTTCTAACCTAAGAAGGAACAGATAAACTTCAACTCATATGCTTGTTCTACTACTTGTTGAATTATACAGAAAGGCACGTTTTATAATATCGAGTTACCAATGCGTTTTCGTACAATCAATGTATAACCACCTCATAGGCAACAACTCATATCTCTAGTTTTGAAGACTTATATGATATTATCGTCTCACGATTACTTAAGATAAATTCGATGAAGTGATACAAGTGAGCGTGGGTTGAATCCAATACTCAGAACTTATGAGCACTCATGAGTGTTGTAGCAACACTTTGCTATGTCCAACATCTTAGACATCTACAACAAATTTCATGACAGTCTTGATTCATATCTACTTCCAACATAGGACCGACTGTGGAGAATTTGAATAATATGATATACCATAACATAATTATTCTGGAAGTCAAAACATGCAAAATGAAATGATAGTAAATGATTGACAAAAGATAGCAACACGTTACTCATAAATAAACAACAACTTTTATTCATCATCAAATGTCAATTACACTTTACACATTTCGAAACCATCTAACTACTAAAACTAATATCCTCCTTCAGCCCTATGCACCTCCTATGCTGGAGATGCTTAACCCTACCCAGTCCCTTCGTGAGGGGATTGTAACACCGTAAATTTCAAAATAATTTTTCGCATAATATAAAAACATTTTTCATTTAATTTCCATAAAACATCATGTTAAAAAATTCCAATTCACATCATACAAAATCCCAAGATCATATACCATAAAAATCCCATGCGTGTGTACAGATCAAGTCGGCGCCTTCCCACGGTCATCACTAGTTTAGTGAGTTCCCCAAACTACCACATATAACAAACATTAGCCACTCGAGGCTATTACTCTGTGGGTCCGTGCACCCAAACTCTGTGAACCCTCAGGTTCTAACTCTGTAACATGCACATCATAAATCACATAGAATAATGTAATGCAACACATAACACATACATAGCATACAAGCACTGTATCATAACTCTGATTACCTACTCAAGGTAAAGTATAGTGAGAAGACTCACCTCCTATATCTCGATAACTCGCAAATCCTGGAAATCACTCGTGCTCGATCCCCCCAGCTAAAGTCCTCCTATAACACAACACATCTCTAATTAACACTTCTACCACTAAGGTTGACTACCCCTATCAAGTCAACACTGGTCAACTCTGGTCAACGGTCAATGGTCAACTTTGACCGGACTCGGCGAGTGCACTAAAGTGACTCGACGAGTCTACACGTTTTCACCAACTCTCTAGGATTCTCTTTCGACACGTCAAGTACGCCCCTGACTCGACGAGTTCCACCTGGCAAGAATTGCGGGGCCACCACGACTCAGCTCGCTGAGTCTCAAGAACAACTCGGTGAGTTCCAGCTCGACTCAGTCCACCTGTCAACCCTCTCCAACTCTCCCTGACTCACTGAGTTGACCCATAACTCGGCAGGACCACTCACTGAGTGGTTAAGGGCAATCTTCATCCTACTCGCCGAGTCTGTTCTTCGGACTCGGCGAGTCCATGCTATGCATCAACTCATACTTGCTTCTGAGGTCAGATCTGCTTCAACAACTCATAGATCTGGCCCTCCTAAACTCATTCATCACGTAAAGTTCATATCTCGGTTACCATGCAACACTTACAAGGCTCTTTTAGGAGAAATGACCTCTAGGATGGCAACCCTAGTCTCCAACCCAAATGGAAGGACATAAAGCATGACATTAAGGACTCTCTGGACCTACTAAGGTCCATATCTAAGCACCATATCCCCATGGGACCTCTCACTCTTCAAATACAAAGCAAATAAGACATGAAGAACCACTAGATTTGACCATATCAACAATAACACGAGAATAAGCTCTGAATGATACCTCAAGAAGCCTCCTCTGATGAAATGAAAGTAGATCCAAGCTCCCCAACTCTTCTAGCTTGACTTTCCTCTCCCTTTCTTGCAAAAACACACAAATTTGGTGAACAAAGGCCTCTTATCTCACTCACAAAAACCCTCAGTCGCTTTGGTGCTCTCAAGATCCAGGTAGCCGCAATGAAGGGCCATAAGGTCCGTTAAATAGGGCTTAGGACCGGGAAATTAGGGCTTCATTAAACAGCGTGGACTCGCCGAGTCCATTCCCTAGACTCGCCGAGTCCAGGCGCAAACCCGCGTCCAAAACCGCGATCCTACTCAGCGAGTTTGAGCTCCAACTCGCCGAGTCCCCTCACAAAACCAAAAATTATATGATTAGAAGATACATGGAAATCCGGGCTATTACAATGCTCCCCCACTAGAACTAGACTTCGCCCTCGAAGTCTCGCTCTGCAAATAGCTCCGGATGCTGCTCACGCATCTCACGCTCCGGCTCCCAAGTCATCTCTGATCCCTTCCGATGTTGCCATTGAACTAACACCAGAGGTACCTCCTTGTTCCTCAAAACCCTGATCTTCTGATCTTTGATGGCCACTGGTCTCTTGGCATAATTCAGGTTCGCATCCACCTGAATATCCTCTAATAGAACTACTGCCGACTCATCGGCTATACACTTCCTCAGCTGCGACACATGAAAAGTGTTGTGAATCTGCCCCAACTCTGTTGGCAAATCCAAACGATAGGCTACCCGGCCTACCCTCGCAATCACATGAAAAGGTCCGATATATCGGGGCCCCAACTTGCCCCTCTTCCTGAATCGAATCACCCCTTTCCAAGGGGAGACCTTCAGGAGAACAAGGTCGCCGACCTGAAACCCAAGCTCTGACCGGCGTCTATCTGCATAACTCTGCTGTCGGCTCTGAGTGGTCAATAACCTCTGTCTGACCTGCTGGATCTGCTATGTCGTCTGAAGCATGATCTCCGTACTGCCCATCACTCTCTGTCCAACCTCTCCCCAACAAATGGGGGTCCAACACCTCCTCCCATACAACAGCTCAAAGGGTAGCATACCAATGCTCGAATGATGGCTGTTGTTGTAGGAAAACTCTACCAAGGGCAAATATGCATCCCAGCTGCCCCGAAATCCAATACACATGCCCGAAGCATGTCCTCGAGCATCTGAATCATCCGCTCACTCTGACCGTCTGTCTGGGGATGATATGCGGTACTAAAATGCAGACTAGTACCCAACTCCTCATGAAACTTCTTCCAGAATCTGGAAGTGAAACACACATCACAGTCTAAAACAATCGAGATCGGCACCCCATGACGAGATACCACTTCCCTCACATATACCTCCGCTAATTTCTATGCTGAAGAACTCTCGCTGATAGCAAGGAAATGAGCGCTCTTCGTCAATCTGTCCACAATCACCCAAATTGCATCAACTCCTTTGGTAGTCCTCGGAAATTTGGTGATGAAATCCATGGTGATCTGTTCCTACTTCCATTTTGGAAACCTCCAATGGCTGCAACTTACCATGCGGCCTCTGGTGCTCAGCCTTAACCCTACGGTAGGTTAAGCACCTCTCCACAAACCACGCGACATCCCTTTTCATACAGGGCCACCGATACTCCTTTCTTAGATCCAAAAACATCTTAGTGGTTGCATATCCTGTTCCCTCTTCTGCATCTCAGGTTGCACAGCCTCAGC
This sequence comes from Lactuca saligna, assembly GCF_052625555.1. Lineage (NCBI taxonomy): Eukaryota > Viridiplantae > Streptophyta > Magnoliopsida > Asterales > Asteraceae > Lactuca > Lactuca saligna. The sequence goes on from NC_136417.1 coordinate 150,139,950, forward strand.
CTGTGCCCCACGAATGGTGTTCAATACTGGAGCTATCACGGTCAATCTCAAACATACCTCCCGCAACGGGGTGCTCTCTGCCATGCGGCTCAATGCATCGGCTACCACATTAGCCTTGCCAGGGTGGTACAGGATCTCACAATCATAATCCTTGACCACATCCAACCACCTTCTCTGTCGCATATTTAGGTTGGGCTGATCCATCAAATACTTCAAACTCTTATGGTCCGTGTATATCGCACACCGAACCCCATACAGGTAGTGACGCCAAATCTTGAGGGCAAACACCACTGCCCCCAACTCTAGGTCATGGGTGGGACATCTCGTCTTATGAGGCTTCAGCTGCCTCGATGCATATGCTATCACATGCCCTCTCTGCATCAGTACCGCTCCCAGCCCCATAATCGATGCATCACAATATACCACAAAGTCCTCCATCCCATCCGGGAGGGCTAACACCAGGGCTTCGCACAACCTTTGGCGAAGTGTCTCAAAGGAGGCCTGCTGCTCGGGGCCCCATGAAAAGGCAACACCCTTCAGGGTCAATCTGGTAAGTGGTACTGCGATCTTAGAGAAATCCTTAATAAATCTCCGATAATACACTGCCAACCCTAGGAAACTCCTGATCTCCGAGGGTGACTTTGGCACCTTCCAACTCATCACTGCCTCAACCTTGGCTAGATCGACCAATATCCCTTCCTGGTTAACAAGATGTCCTAGGAACTAGACCTCCCGTAACCAGAAATCACACTTGGAGAATTTGGCATAAAGCTTCTCCAATCTCAGAACCCCAAGAACCTCTCTCAAATGCTCCTCATGCTTCTCTCTAGATCTCGAATATACCAGAATGTCATCGATAAACACAATCACTAACCGATCTGTCATCGGCCTACACACTCGGTTCATGAGATCCATGAACACCGCCGGGGCATTGGTGAGCCCAAAAGGCATCACCACAAACTCATAATGCCCATAACGCATCCTAAACGCTGTCTTCTGGACGTCCTCATCCCGTACCCTCAACTGATGGTATCCAGACCTCAAATCGATCTTGGAGAACCAAGATGCTCCCTGCAACTGATCGAATAAATCGTCGATCCTCAGCAACGGGTAACGGTTCTTGACCGTTAGCTTGTTCAACTCCCGGTAATCAATGCACATCCGGTGTGAACCATCCTTCTTCTTGACGAACAGGATAGGCGCTCCCCACAGCGAGCTGCTCGGCCGAATAAACCCCTTCCCCAGCAGCTCCTGAAGCTGCGAGGATAACTCTTGCATCTCTAGAGGTGCAAGATGATAAGGCATCTTGGCGATAGGTGCGGCCCCCGGAACCAAATCGATACTGAACTCCACTTGCCTCACAGGAGGCACACCCAGCAACTCCTCGAGAAACACATCCGGGAACTCACGCACACCCAGCAACTCCTCGAGAAACACATCCGGGAACTCACGCACCAAATCGATACTGAACTCCACTTGCCTCTCAGAACCCACCCGCGTATCCCTCATATACACCACAAAACCCTTACAGCCCTGCTGTCGATACTGCCTCGCTCTAGCGGCCGAACAAAACGCTGATCCTGAATGCGTACCCTCGCCATACACCGAAAGAACTCCCCCACTAGGGTCTCGTATGGTCACCAGCTGACGCTCGCAGTCAATAACCGCACCAAACCTGCTCAACCAATCCATGCCCACAATGACACAGGCATCTCCCATCGCAATAGGGACCAAATCAATCGGGAACTCAACACCGAAAATCTCGACTACGCAACCTCGGAGAAACTCCGTGGCATATATCACCCTCTCATCAGCTATGGAAACTCTCAGAGGCCGACTCAGCGCCTCACGACTAACACTGATATTCTGGCTAAAAGCCAAAGATACAAAAGACCGACTCGCACCCGAGTCAAATAACACCAAGGCAGGTACAGAATTCACAAGAAAAGTACCTACGCACAACATAACATAAGCATAATATATCAACATCAAAATAAATACATGAAAGAATACATACCAGCCACTACATCGGGTGCTGCACGGACATCCTCCGCGGTCAGCTGAAAAGCTCTCCCTCGTGCCCTCAGTGCTTCGACCTTCACTGGCCGACTCTCGGTAGCTCTGATGGCGGAAGGGGCAGATCCCTGAGGTGCTCCATGAGATGATCCTCGCAACTGTGGACACTCCGCCTTCTGGTGTCCTGTCTGATTGTAGTGGAAACACACCTTAAACCCTTTGGGGCAGTCCTTGGCCATATGCCCCTCCTTGCCACACTTGTAGCAAGATCCTACTCTGCAGAATCCGCCATGACCCTTGCCACACTTCCCACAAGTGCGGCCCTTCTGGCTCCCTGAATTGAGATCAGCGGGCTTGGCCCGCTTGGCTGCCGGCTGAGACTCCGCCGGTCGCCGATCCCTCCCCTGAGACTCAGCCTCCTCCCTAGCCTGAGTCACCAACTCGATCTCCCTCTTCCGGGCATTTGCCTGAAGCTTGGCAAATGTCCGTTATGAAGAGTTCGCCAAGAACTCCCAAATGTTTCGCCTCAAGATACTCAAATACCGGCTCATGCGTGCCTGCTCAGTGGACACGTGCTCAGGGCAGAACATCGCCCTCTCATGAAACATCCTGGTAATCACTGTAACAGACTCAGTGCCCTGCTTGAGGGTAAGAAACTCTTGGGCCAGACGCTCCCTCTCCACCTGGGGAACATGGTAGTGAACCTCTCCCAGGTCACTATCGCAATCTCAGTAGGCGTAAAATGCATCGTCACAAACTTCCACCAGTCCTTCGCTCCCAAGCGAAGCTGGTTCAGCGCGAACCGGACCTTCAAATGCTCAGGAGATGAGCAATTGAAGAAACACCCCTCTATATCAGAAATCCACCTCATAGCTGGCACCGGATCCTGGGTCCCATCAAACTCTGGTGGTTTTGTGTTGCTGAACTCCTGGAACAGCAACGCATCATCACCTTGCGGCCTTGCGGTAGCAATAGCTGCAGTGGCCGTTGCAACAGCAGCCTCGGAAAGAGCGGCATAACGCTCGTCAAAGGTCTCAATCAGCATGGTCTTAATTGACCCGAACATCTCTGGTATCACTGCCCTGATGGCCACAGCCACCTCCTCGTGAATGATCCAGCGGATCTCCTCATCACTAGCACCACTGCTCTCAGGCATCAAACGTGTCCTCACCATGATCTACCTCTGAAACACGACATACAATAAATTAGAACCCATTTGAGTATACTCACACTTGACAACTCATTCCTCCTAGGTCCTTGGTATCCCAAAGATTCTTAATAGGGTTGTACACCGCTCCGGTGCTTTCAGTAGTACGGGCCCAATACTACCGTCCGCACCATATCAGAATACACCCCAAGTCCTCCTCTCCGGATCCCAATTTCCAAGTACTCTATCATGCAAAGGCCACTCTCTAATAGATCTCTCACAAGCCCCTCGCTGCTACCTACTCACTCTCAAGCATCTCATAGCAGCTCACCTCTTCCTAGGCTAAGGCATCACAAATCAGGCCACTCTAGCCCTAATAGGAATACCTAGCCTACTCTAGCATGCGAATACATCATATCTTCCTAGGCTAAGGCATCACCGTTCGGGCACGGACTGATCGTACACACAACTATGCTTTGCGTTATTCCAAAAATCTTTTACTCTTTTTGAAAATACTTCTCAAATCCTCAGTTTGAGTTCAAGTACGCCCGAAGGTGTACTCGAATCCCTCAAACCAAGGCTCTGATACCAACTTGTAACACCGTAAATTTCAAAATAATTTTTCGCATAATATAAAAACATTTTTTATTTAATTTCCATAAAACATCAAGTTTAAAAATTCCAATTTACATCATACAAAATCTCAAGATCATATATCATAAAAATCCCATGCGTGTGTACAGATCAAGTCGGCGCCTTCCCACGGTCATCACTAGTACCTAAAACAAACAACACTAACACTCTAAGCACAAAGCTTAGTGAGTTCCCCAAAATACCACATATAACAAACATTAGCCACTCGAGGCTATAACTCTGTGGGTCCGTGCACCAAAACTTTGTGAACCCTCAGGTTCTAACTCTGTAACATGCACAGCATAAATCACATAGAATAATGCAATGCAACACATAACACATACATAGCATACAAGCACTGTATCATAACTATGATTACCTACTCAAGGTAAAGTATAGTGAGAAGACTCACCTCGTATATCTCGATAACTCGCGAATCCTAGAAATCACTCGTGCTCGATCCCCCAAGCTAAAGTCCTCCTATAACACAACATATCTCTAATTAACACTTCTACCACTAAGGTTGACTACCCCTATCAAGTCAACATTGGCCAACTCTGGTCAACGGTCAATGGTCAACTTTGACCGAACTCGGCGAGTGCACTAAAGCGACTCGGCGAGTCTACACGTTTTCACCAACTCTCTAGGATTCTCTTTCGACACGTCGAGTACGCCCCTGACTCGACGAGTTCCAACTGGCAAGAATCGCGGGGCCACCACGACTCAACTCGTCGAGTCTCAAGAACAACTTGGCGAGTTCCAGCTCGACTCAGTCCACCTGTCAACCCTCTCCAACTCTCCCTGACTCACTGAGTTAACCCATAACTCGGCAGGACCACTCGCTGAGTGGTTAAGGGCAATCTTCATCCTACTCGCCGAGTCTGTTCTTCGGACTCGGCGAGTCCATGCTATGCATCAACTCATACTTGCTTCTGAGGTCATATCTGCTTCAATAACTCATAGATCTGGCCTTCCTAAGCTCATTCATCATGTAAAGTTCGTATCTTGGTTACCATGCAACACTTACAAGCCTCTTTTAGGAGAAATGACCTCTAGGATGGCAACCCTAGTCTCCAACCCAAATGGAAGGACATAAAGAATGACATTAAGGACTCTCTGGACCTACTAACGTCCAGATCTAAGCATCATATCCCCATGGGACCTCTCACTCTTCAAATACAAAGCAAATAAGGCATGAAGAAACCCTAGATTTGACCTTATCAACAATAACACGAGAATAAGCTCTAAATGATACCTCAAGAAGCCTCCTCTGATGAAATGAAAGTATATCCAAGCTCCCCAACTCTTCTAGCTTGACTTTCCTCTCCCTTTCTTGCAAAAACACACAAATTTGGTGAACAAAGGCCTCTTATCTCACTCACAAAAACCCTCAGTCGCTTTAGTGCTCTCAAGATCTAGGTAGCCGTAATGAAGGGCCATAAGGTCCTTTAAATAGGGCTTAGGACAGGGAAATTAGGGTTTCATTAAATAGCACGGACTCGCTGAGTCCATTCCCTGGACTCGCCGAGTCTAGGTGCGAACCCGCGTCCAAAACTGCGATCCTACTTGGCGAGTTTGAGCTCCAACTCGCCGAGTCCCCTCACAAAACCAAAAATTATATGATTAGAAGATACCTGCAAATCCGGGCTATTACAGGGATCTGCTAGGTTCTCATCTGATGATACCCTCTTTTCCACGAGGAGTCCTTCTTCTATTCGATGTCTGATGAAATGGTATTTTCTGTCGATGTGTCTGGATCTCCGTTGATTCCTTGGTTCCTTGGCTAAGGCAATTGCACTTTCACTATCATAGAAAATCTCCATAGGCTCCTTTATAGCTGGTACAACCGAAGGTCTCCAATGAATTTCTTTAGCCATATAGCCTCCTCTGTTGCCTCGCTTGCCGCTATATACTTTGATTCGCAAGTTGAATCATCCACTGTCTCCTTCTTGGAACTTTTCCAAGAAATTGCTCCTCCGTTTAAGGTAAAGACCCAGCCCGAATGAGAGCGGAAAATATCCCTATCAGTCTGAAAGCTAGCATCACTATACTCTACTACTCTTAAGTCATCACTCCCACCGAAGGTAAGGACCCAGTCCTTAGTCCTCCGCAGGTACTTGAGAATGTTCTTTACTGCAGTCCAGTGATCATTGCTAGGGTTCCCTTGATATCTGCTGACCATGCTCAATGCAAAGGCCACATCAGGACAAGTACAAGTCATAGCATGATCAAGCCTACAACGGAAGCATACGGTACTCGACTCATCTCATCTATCTCAACCTCTTGAAGATCCATTTGGACCCGACTGTCTTACGACCTGGTACATTGTCAACCAAGTTTCAAACTTGATTGTCATACATGGATTGTATCTCGCTGTGCATAGCCTCTTTTCATTTAGCAGCCATAGGGCCTGCCAGGGCTTCCGTGTAGCTGTTAGGTTCATCCAAACTTACTAGTGTGTTATCACTGATAAGTGTATCACCTTCCTCAGTAATATGGAAACCATAGTAATGCTCAGGTGCATTCCTAACTCTCATGTAATGCCTCAGAGGTACAGACTCTTCTGTCGGGTCAACAGGAGTTTCCTCCTCAGGTTGATTGCTAGGCTTTGAGGTTCCTTCACCACTTGAATCTTGAATTTATTCAAGGTCAATTTTCCTCCCACTGTTTCCTTGGCTTATGAATTCTCTCTCTCGAAAGACTCCTCTCCTTGCTACAAAGACCACATTATCATTGGGTCTATAGAAGAGGTAACCAAAGGATCTTTGTGGGTAGCCGATGAAAATACACCTCTCACTTCAAGGTTCAAGTTTATCATGAATCTCGTGCCTCACAAAAGCCTCGCAACCCCAAATCTTGATGTGGTCCATATTAGGAACTTTTCCAGTCCACATCTCATGAGGTGTTTTGGCAACCTTTTTAGTAGGAACTAGATTAAGGATATGGGCAGCTTTCAGAGAAGTTCACTAACACCTAAAAATCGGCTAGCCCTCTTTCTTGCTTGTACAAGTGCCGATTTTGGTTGTCTAGGGGTCTTTATATAGTTGTGGTACAAGTAGGGTTACACGATATAAACCCTGATCGTCATGGATTTTCATACTCCATGGTCCATGGATTTGTAACCTCCATAGACTATCTGTGGAGCACCTTATGGGTTTTAACCCAATCCATACAAACCATGGATCATTAGCCCACTATATAATAATAGATGATTTACACAATCAACCCCGTATATTTAATTAGTCTCCTTTTGATCAATTAATTAATTCTTGATCAATACTAATCAAATAATATTATTAATATATTAGAACTTATAATATATTAATAAACCTTAGGTGTCCTTTCTCTCAGTTTGGTATATCCAAGTATTGCAATGCCATGCAGGCCAAATGGACCATGCCAACCGAGTCAAGTACATACCAGAAATAGTTATGGACATAGACGCCTTATCCAAAAGTTTGTTCTTGTATCTCAACGTGAATCTAAAGGTCCTAATCCAATCAAGATAGTTTGATTCATCCTCATTGACCTTTTCCATGTTTAGAACTGAAATTAGAGATAACCTTGAGTTTTGAGTTGGTGGAGGAGGATGAAGATTGTTGTTGTTGTTGACTGGTTGAGTTGGTGGAGGAGGAAGAAGAGGAGGAGGAAGATTGTTGTTGTTGATTGTGATCGACGTATATAACAAATAAGATTCCAGTTAGTTTGATACATAAAATCCTTAATAAATAATCACCCAAAATAAAATTATTAAATTAAGGCTATGATCCATATTTGGCTTCATGATGTGTAAAGGGATGCCGTAAACACACCACAAAGTTATTTAGGTAGACAAAACTCTTGTCAATTTCAATCAATACAAAATTCCTAGATCTTTGAGATTCATTGACTATCAATGGCATGTTAATCTCAGATTATGTTCATCTAAATTTCAATGATGGGGATACCGTGAATCATTGAACAAATGGTAAATCGCCCATACAAAATTGCGTGGTCCCCGTCTCACGTTACGTTTGAGATTCGCGAGTCTCACATCATTCTCTACTTATACACTCAAATTGACGTGTCAGTTAACCACACAATCTCCATCAACAATTTATACAGAGAATGTGCAATTTTTATGGATAACATAAGACTCACTTTTAATTAATAAAATAGGATTTTGTTTTATGCTTGTATTTAGAATACTTTTAGATTGGCCATTATCACTATCAAACCCTTTCGGTAACTCCATTCTCAAAATGCAATAGGGCGTTGAGGGTGGTAAGCACGAAGCATAGTAAAACCAGCCTCATTAAGAATCATTGAGACCTCCTTAAACCCCTACATCAGAATGGGTGAGCCTAGTCATGGTAAGATTCAGAATGTAACTATTTAAAATATGCGAGGACACATATTATAATTCTCTTATACATAAAATAGATATGGATCTTACATATATATATATATATATATATATATATATATATATATATATATATATATATATATATATATATATATAAGGGTTAATATTCAAATTTATAAATCTCTATTATAATTAATATTAAATATTTAAATTCAGTATTTAAATAATAAATAGATATTCAAATTCAAATAATCATATTTAAATAATATTTATCAATTTTCTAGATTTAAAACGTTTTAAATTTGGCATTTATCCATATTTGATAAAACTTTAAATTTGAAAAATGAAAAAATTATGGAAACCCTAATATGCCAACCTCACGTCGTGAGAAGCAAGCTCTCACATCGTGAGTTGCGATTTAAGGTTTTATCAATTACAAATTTTTCAATCTTCCTTCTTTCATTCAATTTCAAACAAATATTTTAAGAGAATATGGATCTAGGGCGAATATAATCATGAACCAATGGCTCTGATACGACTCGTAGGTTTTCTATGCATCAAACACACTCTACACTAGGTAGCGGAAAAATCGAAACTACGATTTACCTAGGTTTACATGAAACCTATGGATCTATGGTTTCATACTAATTACATCTACCCTAGAAAACCGAATTACAAAGGAAGAATCACATACCTCTTTTGTAGCCAAAGATCTTCGATCTTGACTCCTCGTGCGTGCCACGTTGTTTAGATGATGAGGACCCAAACCAGAATCCCTCTCTTGGTTCACACCCAATGAACTCAAAAGAGTAGAATCAAAGTAAATAGGAGGGGATGGACTATAAGGAGAGTTCTTCCACAAGGAGGGAGAAAGAAGTCACGAAAATCAAGCCAAAGAATGAGCCAGGAAGAATGTATCCCTAAGGCCCTATTTATAGTCGTGGATACCTCCTAGGGTTTTATACTCTAGCACATGTGGGATGGGATAACCCTATGAACGAAATTCCCTTTATCCAAAGGGAATTTTCTTCCACCACCCTTCTTCCTAGGGTTCTAAAATATTCATGATTAACCAACTATTGATTAATTGATATTCAACCATTCTATTAATTAAACTATTTATTAATTTCCAAATTATTTTTCCAATTAGTTTCTAATTAATTATTAAACCATAATAATTAATAAACTTATTCCTCCTTTTTTTTTTAATTCTACTTAATTTGAGTCTTGAGGGCAACCCAAGAGGACCATGTTATCATTAGAAATATCACCAATAGTGACACACTTTCCAACAACAACAAATTAGACATATTATCCTAAAGTAAGCTAGTGCTAGTGTCACTTCAAGTATACTACCTAAAATAAGATAGACACTGACCTCACAATCATCACTTATCCTTCCAAGTTTAAGTCTAGAAATCCTTAAAAATTCCTACATCACTTAAACTAATTCTATGATACCAACTATGACATCCCCATTTTTATGGTCAGACTAGAACTTTTTATTTATGCTTATTTAAAAAACAAAGTATTCTTTATATAGCGGAATTTCTCATGTAAAAAGTATTTTCGAAGAAATGTTTTTTTTATTGATTTATTAAAACTTGGGATGCCATAACTGATACAAGAAACATATGCATAAACGTAGTCATTATAGGACTTGCAATATCTTTTATACTATGGCCTATATTTCCTCAAATCTCTCATCCGATCCAAACATTAGTATCTTTGTATTCCTTCCTGTGATACAAAGAAGCTGAGTGGGTCAGGTTGGGAAACCTGGTGAGTACATAGGGTTTGCATCCCACAATAATTTAATTAACTTTCGTTTAAATAACTATTAAACAATTAACTCGATTACCCATTCCCATTACCTTCTTTATTTATCTATATAAACCTATCATAAGGACCATCATTGTAATTTTCATGGTTGCCATCTATAATCTATTAGATGACCTACATCGTTGGTATACTAGTACCATTTCTACGTCATTAGTACAATAGTACTAGTTCCTACATCGTTTGTACAATACCACTAGTTTCTTCATCGCTACCACAATAGTACTAGTTCTTACTTAGTTTGTACAATAGTACTATTAAAGTTGTGACATCCTACTATCATTTTCATCTTTCATTATACTATGGCATCTTATCATTTTTTGTCACAACTAGCATTTTAGCTAGGAAATTCTACTCTTGTGTAATCATTCAACCATTGTAAAACATATACTCTAAGTAAATATCACCCAGTACTCATTTAAATTCACCTCTCACGTTCAACAAAGAGTCTGGAAACCCTAAGAATCCCGATTTAAGTCCATATTGGATTAGGATTTCCTTGTTGGGCCTAATGGGCCAATAAGCATTCAATTCAACTATTTTAGGCTTGGAAACCCCATTTGGATTCTAAATGGACCCAATTCACAAATCTATAACATTTATGGACCATTTGGGGCTAGAATAATTCATTCTAACCCTAATGTGCCTTATTGGGCCATAACTAATCCAATGAACCCTAGTAACCCATAAATCCATTCTTTTATGCCATTTTGGGCCTTGAACTACCCAAAAGGCCCAATGAGCCGAGAACTTCTCTATGGGCCTCATGATTTTCAGTAATGATCGAGATTGGGCCAAAAATAATTCATCTTCTCCTTCTTAATTTAATTCTCGGCCTATGAGTAAAAAAAAGACAAATGACTAATTAATCGAAACCATGACACATCACTTTTTTTAAAGGATAACCAAGCTTAATGCATCACATATATCTAGACAACTCCCATATATCCATGCACACTCTTCTCTTTCCTTTCTTCTTCTACTCACGGCTGATAGGAAAAACACACACATACACACACACTGTTTCAAATCCTCTCCAAGATGATCCTCCTTCCTCCAAGATCTCGAAATTTTGCTTGAGTTTTAAGAGTCTTCAGCAAGTATTTCCAATCTGTAGCATTCTGTTTATTTATTAGATAAATAAATTAATTAATGAACAAATGGTAGCCTTAAAATAAATAATTATATATCAAAGGATGGTCTCGAAGGGCTAATTGTCACAGTTCTGGAAGTCAGGGGTTAAAAGTGTGAGTCCCGGACTTAATTTGTAAGTATTTATGAGGTCAGGGGCTCTATGGTAATTATTTGGGTCTAATTTAAAAGGAAATGAGATGGAAGGGCAGAATATGTCATAATTAAGATATTAGGGGCTGTTTGGTAACTTTTGTACCTAATTTGTAACGATTTTAAGGCTGAGGGTCTAAATGGTAATTATCGGGTTTATTTTGAAAGGAATGGGGAAGGGAGCGACCGCTTTTGACGTTATGGAAATTATGTTCATGGGGGATCGGGGTATATAACCCGTCACCCCCCAGTCCACCCTAACCCTAACTGATAGAGCGCAGCCGCCATCGTCGGAGTCCTCTAGCCACCACCTTCTCCACTATCATTCTCAGCCGACCACCACCCTACTCTTTCTCGTTTCTCCGACCACCGCAATCCGTTAATACAGGTGAGGATGCTTGCTGTCGTACCACCCTTCATCGATGACGACCAGATCACCGCCTCCTGCCTCATCGTATTTACTCTTTCTCATTCCTCTCCTGTTCGTTGACATTGCATCGTAGCCGGTGGGAGTTGCCCACCCTTGTCGCTGCTGTTGGAGCCCTATGACAACAAAGGATCGATGCCACCATCCCACTGTCACGTTTCTGCTGTTACTTCGCCACCAAAACACCACAGTCGCTGCCTGTGATGTCGTGGGCTGCCGAGGAGAGAATTGTCGAAAATCATGGATGGGTTTTAGGATGTTGTCACTGTCAAGTGATTGTTGATACCGCTGGTGTCGCCGTCAAGTGATTATTGATACCACTGCTGCCCACCATAGGTGGGTATTGAGTTCATTTCCAGGTTGGGGCTGCTAGTATGTGTGGCTGATTGACTGAGAACCAAAGGAATCACCACCACCACCGTGAGGTGGTGGCTGCCATCCCAAGTCCACTGTTGTCGCCGCCATGAGTGTGTAATCGGGTGTATGGTCATTTTCTGTTGGCCAGAGTTGTCAAGAAACCACCATGGCCGCCAGCCATGGTGGCTGCCGCCGTGCACCACCGTGAGTGGGTATATTTTCATGTGTATGTGGTTATAATTAGATTAGGGTTTGTGAGTGTGTTAATCGGTTGGCTTTGTAACTGTAACAGATTGGAATAATTAAAAGCAAACTAAACCACCACCTTAGGGTGGTGGCTGCCGCCACCGACCGCCATGTCGGGTGGCGGTGTGTTTGCCTTGTAAGTTGATTCGTTTGGGAGGGGTGCTTGAAACCCTAATGGACCTTGTAAGCTCAAATGGGCCCAATAAAGCTAATGAGCTTAATATTATTCTAGTGGGCTTTATAGGCCCAATAAAGACCTAACGCATCTAAAAGCCCAACAAGTTGATAATGGGCTAGTAATAGGGTTGGAAACCCTAATTAGGGTTTGGAAAACCCTAATGCCATTGAAACCCTAATTTTGAGAATTAATCAAGACACACGGGAATTATTTAATAATTTGGAATATTAAATAATAATCATTGGAAAAAAATTAATATAGGCAATCTTGGACTTAATAGATTAAGTCCTTAGTGGATTAAGTCCCTAATGGGTTTAGTGAGAAACACTTAACCCTAATCATCATTTATGTGAAACCCTAATTTCACTTGGGTTTATTGTTAAGCCTTGATGATTGGATAATTATTGAGCCATCCAAAGTCAAGCAATTGGACTAGAATAATTAATGGGCTTTGAGGTAAGGCCCATATGAGGAGTTAGGCCCAATTTGGAAAATTAGGCCACAGATAGGCCATAGTTTGGGCCTTAATGATTATATGTGATGTTGGGCCTTAGAATAAAGTCATGTAAAGGGTTTGGGCCCAATTTGGAAAATTAGGCCATATATTGGGCCTTGATTCCTAGTTGCACTTTAGGCCTTTGGTTTGGGCGTTGGGCTTGTATAATCCAAACTTGGGGTAATGTAGTAATTATCCAAGTATGTATTATGGTTATATGTTGGGGCCCAATTATTAATTGGGTGTTATTTTGGTATTGACATTTCGGGTACCTGTCATCCAACAGTTGGGGTTGAGTCTGTAGGACTACAGTAGTGTGGGATTGTGTCTACGGGACTTTAGCAGTGTGAGGTGAGTTACCTTCCAGTAGGGGTGGGTTTAAGGCCACAATACTGGCCCACCAACAGGGGTAGTTGGTAGATAATTGTTGATAATTATCTTGGTATGCTTATGTGATATGCTTATGAGATATTCTTATGTGATATGCTTATGTGATATGATATGTGTGTTAGTGGTAGTAGCAAGGAATAGTTCTTCCCTGACTCGATCGTTAGGATCGAAGGGTAGGTCAGCACCCCAAAAATGCCTGACTGTATGATTATATCATGTTATTATATGATAGTGGTAGGGGTGAAATAGTACCCGGTTACCGATTGAAAGATACCGATGGTGGATACCAGTTGAAAGATACCGATGGCAGATACCGGTTGAAACATACCGATGGCAGTTACCGGTTGAAAGATGTCGAAAGGGTATACAGAACCCATGCAATGCTTATCTGTATGTTATGATATGTTAGTATGTGATCAGCATGTTTGTGATATGTTAGTATGTGATCAACATGTTTATGATGTTAGTACGTGATCAATATGTTTATGACACATTATTATGTGATAGTGGTAGGGGTGAAATAGTCCCCGGTTACTGGTTGAAAGATACCGATGGCAGTTACTGGTTGAGAGATACCGATGGTGATATGTGGTATGTGGTATGATGGGGGAACTCACTAAGCTTCGTGCTTACGGTTTACAGTTTTCGTTTCAGGTACTTTGTTTCAAAGGAAAGGAGCCGGCTTAGTCGCATCGCATCACACTATGTTTTCCGCACATGAGATCCTTGGGATTATACTCTGATATGGTTTCATAATGTTATATTTGGATTATTCACACTTTCGTTTTATGTAATAACTTAATTTAAAAAAAAGAAATTTTTGGCCTTGAATTTTGGGATGTTATAAGTTGGTATCAGAGCCTTGGTTTGAGAGATTCGGGCACACTCTCGGGTGTGTCTGAACTCAAACTGAGGGCTTGGTATGAAAATTGTCAAAAGAAAATCATTTTATAAAAAGAATTTGAAAAGAATCTGGACGGAGAAAAGAACTTTGCAAAGAACAAGGTGTGTGATGCGTGCAATCAGCCGAGCTCAGTAAGTTTTCCCCAGAATACCCATACATGTTATGTTATGATATGATATGATTATAAGAACTGCATGCTAGATTAGGGCTAAGGATCTAGGGAGGATGCCTTACATGCCTGCTGTATGTGCTTGTTGAGCTGCATGATAGTACTGATCAATTAGTGATAGGATAGCCTGTTTAGGTTATGCCTAATTGCGTGAGCCTTAGAATTGCATGCTACTATAGATCCCTGTCAAGAGGATAGACTGATTTATTGGAATATGTTGATTAGATTTTTCCATTGTCCGAATGTTGCTTGCTTTATGCTTTGTGGAACTCTTAAGTGATGGGAGTCAGCTACTAAGTGGATGTGATGACATCCAGGAGGTAGATGGCTGCCATCGTGGAGAGTTCTTCAGCAGCTGATGGCAGGATGTGATCGAGAACATAGCGAAGCCTAGGATATGATTCAGTGGGTTAGTAGTGAGCTTCAGTGAGACTTGGGTGTACCTGTTGAGGAAGTGACTTGGAGGATTCGGGAGGATTGCTGAGGAAAGTATGGATAGGTGTTGAATGTAGTATTGGGCCCGTACTACTGAAAGCACAGGATCCATACTCGAATCAGTAAGAGTCTTGGAGAATCTAAGAAGCTTCAGGGAAGAGTTTGTGACCCAGTTTGGGGATAGAGGATGTTCCTGTTGTTGCAGCTTAGCCATTGGCAAGTGAGCTAGTGAGCGTGACGAGGTGTCAGACCCTGAAGGATATGATTTCCACGAGGTTGCAGATGCGAGATCGATTTGGAGCAGTTTGAGAAGAGAGGTTCGTGCTAGGTGAGTATAGTAGAGGGTCCCGGGTAGAGACCCATGACTTCTAATCATCGGGTGAAAGGCGAGTAGGGCCTGAGTCAGTGCAACACGAACGAGAAAGTACACGAGGGAGTTTGTTACTCCAAGGGTTTAGGCTGCTACAGGTGTGGCAGGGTTGATCATGTCAGCTGGAGGTGACTAGGATTCCTCCAAATGTGCAGGTATGTCATCTTTTACTGCTACTAGATGGATGTTGGGAATAAGTATCGCTTTGGAATTGTGAGCGAGTTGGGATAAGTTGGATCTCGGGTCAGTTTTCTGCTAGTGTTTGAGTTATCAAGGATCATATATGCCATCCTGCATGCCGAAAGGTCCTTGATGAATCCACTGAGGGACGCATCTTGCGGAGTGGGTTCCGCGCGTACCGTTATCATTTCGGATCTTTGTCGGGATCTATGCAGGGGTATTATTTAGAGGATACTCGGTCAGAATTGGAGTGATAGTTCTTCAGTGAAGTCAACGTTCAGGGGTTCTATCATTGTCTAGGTATGGTCGGTAATTTTCTATGGAAGAACTTTGGAGTTCAAGCACTACCGTGCTAGGAAAGGATTGATAGCATGAAGATAGTGGATTCAATTACGAGTGTTGGATGCATAATTGGTTGGTCATCGCATGTTCAATAGAATTGTATTTTCGCATGAGTTGTGTTCGGTCAGAGTTCAGTGGTACTGTAAGATTGGAAGTGGGAACAAGGATTCGTCAGCCAGAGTGAACATTGAGACCTTCAATTGAAAGCATGGGAGATGGATTGGGGTGTCATATTTGACCAAATTCAAAGAGTACTCATCAAGATTTCCGAGTATGGGCAATCTTAAGGTTTAACTGGTGATTAATCGCTAGCATTGGTAAGCTCAGGTTGTCATCAGTGGGATATTAGAAAGCGAGAAGGATTAGGAATCCTTCCATTCTCATGTACTGTGAAGACTTAGTCGAATCTAAGTGGGGGAGATACTTTTTATAAAGTTCTCCAACTGTGAGTTCTGGTTGCGCAAGGTGCAATCTCTTGGTAACCTTGTCAACTAGAAGGGTATTCTTTTCGATCCGGCCAAGATAGAGGTTGTGATGCAGTGAGAGATTCCAAGATCTCTAACTGAGATTCAGAGCTTCCCGGGTCTAGCAGGATATTATCGGAGATTTATACGGGACTTCTCCGAGATTGAGGTTCCTTTGACCCGATTGACCAAGAAGTCGGTGGCCTTTCGTTGTGGGCCGGAGCAGCAAGCAGCCTTTGAGACTCTCAGACAACGGTTACGCGAGGCACCGATTCTCACCCTGCCAGAGGGTGTAGATGATTTCGTGGTTTACTATGACGCTTTGATCACGAGCATGGGTACGGTACTGATACAATGGGGTCACGTGATAGCAGGTTTCGGGTACCAGGTTAGAGTTCCGGTTAGGACTCAAGTTCAGTTGTATGTTAGGTCGAGTGCGCGTTCGACCCAGTGCGGAAAGTGTTGTAAGACTACGGGGGTAGCCGTAGCATTAACTAGCAGTCAGATAGTTTGGAAAGTGTTGTAAGACTACGGGGGTAGCCGTAGCATTCACTAGCAGTCAGATAGTTTGGAAAGTGTTGTAAGACTACGGGGGTAGCCGTAGCATTCACTAGCAATCAGATAGTATGGAAAGTGTTGTAAGACTACGGGGTAGCCGTAGCATTCACTAGCGATCAATTATAATGGGAAGTGTTGTAAGACTGCGGGGGTAGCCGTAGCATTCATCAGTGGTTAGTTAGCATGGGAAGTGTTATAAGACTACGGGGGTACCATAGCATTCACTAATGTTCAGATAGTGATAGAGTGTCTTGAGACTGCGGGTGTAGCCGTAGCTTTCACTAGGTTGGTAGATGACATGAGCGTGTTGTTAGAACGTGGAAGGAATAGTAGTACCCACCAGTTCGAGTGCAGCAGTGAGGATATGGAAATCCACAGATTGGATTTCGGTGTTACCCAGATGGATTAGATCTGTTTAAGCCAGTGATGAGACTGTAGTAGCGCCACTACAATTATGGGATCAGGAAAGCAAAGGACTGTATAAGATTTCTTGTGATATAAGGCTACCATCGGTTAGGTGGCAATCACTTTTAGCCTTGGATTTGATGATGACAGGATTCGACGCATGGACCCGATCTGTTAATTTAGAAGGTTGTTATAGTCGTAGTAGCAGGGTAACTAGTGTCAACTAGCTTCAGAAAAAGATTTCGTTTAGAAGTCGTCTGAGGCGACTAAGTAAGAGTCCTTTGACTCTGTAGCCGGGCCGGGACCCGATATTTCAGATGATTGGTGAACGAATAGAGACCAGGGAGGTCTCGTTAGATTTTGGAAGTAGCTATATGGCAACATACTGCCTCAGGCAGTTCAGTGTTCGAGCAATTTCTGCGTTTGGGAAGTGTTAGTATTCATGTTTTAGGTTGCAAGTACACACGGATAGCTAGATGATTTGGGGAGTGACAAGTCACTCACAGAAGGAGTATCTGAGCCTTAGCCGAGTATAAGTGATCTGCAAAGGTAATTGGGTTTGTGACCCAGGTTTACGGTGGGAGCCACAGGTTATCAGAAGTTGAGTATTCAATTGAAGTATAAACGAACTGGATTCAATGGTAATGATTCGGTACGAGTGGTCTATCAGGGATTCAGACCATCTCAAGACAACAGATTTAGACGGAGTAGGTGTGATCTTGTTGTAGGAGTTTGTTCATTCTTGGGTTTTAGAATCCTGCGAGGGATGATTTAGAGTTCCTTGGAAAGGCTGGGGCTATCCTCAGAGTTGTGACCGTATTACTAGAGTGGTTAGCGTGTAAGAAAGGGTAAGGAATGATTTCGAGGACGAAATCTAATTTAAGTGGGGGAGAGATGTAGCACCCTGTTTATTTATTAGATAAATTAATTAATTAATGAACAAATGGTAGCCCTAAAATAAATAATTATATATCAAAGGATGGTCTCGAAGGGCTAATTGTCACAGTTCTGGAAGTCAGGGGTTAAAAGTGTGAGTCCCGGACTTAATTTGTAAGTATTTATGAGGTCAGGGGCTCTGTGGAAATTATTTGGGTCTAATTTAAAAGGAAATAAGATGGAAGGGCAGAATATGTCATAATTAAGATATTAGGGGCTGTTTGGTAACTTTTGTACCTAATTTGTAAGGCTTTTAAGGCTGAGGGTCTAAATGGTAATTATCGGGTTTATTTTGAAAGGAATGGGGAAGGGAGGGACCACTTTTGACGTTATGGAAATTATGTTCACGGGGGATCGGGGTATATAACCCATCACCAGTCCACCCTAACCCTAACTGATAGAGCGCAGTCGCCATCGTCGGATTCCTCTAGCCGCCACCTTCTCCACTATCATTCTCAGCCGACCACCACCCTACTCTTTCTCGTTTCTCCGACCACCGCAAGTCGTTGATACCGGTGAGGATGTTTTCCGTTGTACCACCCTTCACCGATGACGACAAGATCACCGCCTCCTGCCTCGTTGTATTTACTCTTTCCCATCCCTCTCCTGTTCGTTGACATTGCATCGCATCCGGTGGGAGTTTCCCACTCTTGCCGCCGCTGTTGGAGCCCTATGACAACCAAGGATCGGTGCCACCATCACACTGTTACGTTTTTGTTGTTACTTCGCCACCCAAACACCACGGTCGGTGCCTGTGACATCGTGGGCGGCCGAGGAGAGAACTATCGAAGATTAGGGATGGGTTTTAGGATGTTGTCATCATCAAGTGATTGCTGATACTGCTGCTTCCCACCACAGGTGGGTATTGAGTTCATTTACGGGTTGGGTCTGCTGGTATGTGTGGCTGATTGACTGAGAACCAAAGGAATCACCGCCACCACCGTGAGCTGGTGGCTGCCATCCCAAGTTCGCTGTTGTCGCCGCCATGAGTGTGTAATCGGGTGTATGGTCATTTTCTGTTGGCCAGAGTTGTCAAGAAACCACCATGGCCGCCAGCCATGGTGGCTGCCGCCATGCACCACCGTGAGTGGGTAATATTTTCGTGTGTATGTGGTTGTAATTAGATTAAGGTTTGTGCGTGTGTTAATGGGTTGGCTTTGTAACTGTAATAGATTGGATTAATGAAAAGCAAACTAAACCACCACCTTAGGGTGGTGGCTGCCGCCACCGGCTGCCATGTCGGGTGGCGGTGTGTTTACCTTGTGAGTTGATTCGTTTGGGAGGGGTGCTTGAAACCCTAATGGGCCTCATAAGCTCAAATGGGCCCAATAAAACTAATGGCCTTAATATTAGTCTAGTGGGCTTTATAGGCCCAATAAAGCCCTAATTGATCTAAAAGCAAAACAAGTTGATAAGGAGCTAGTAATTGGGTTGGAAACCTTAATTAGGGTTTGGAAAACTCTGATGCCATTGAAACCCTAATTTTGGGAATTAATCGAGACACATGGGAATTATTTAATAATTTGGAATATTAAATAATAATCATTGGAAAAAATTAATATAGGCAATATTGGACTTAATGGATTAAGTCCTTAGTGGATTAAGTCCCTAATGGGTTAAGTGAGAAACACTTAACCCTAATCATCATTTATGTGAAATCCTAATTTCACTTGGGTTTATTGTTGAGCCTTGATGATTGGATAATTATTGAGCCATCCAAAGTCAAGCAATTGGACTAGAATAATTAATGGGCTTTGAGGTAAGGCCCATATGAGGAGTTAGGCCCAATTTGGAAAATTAGGCCACAGATGGGCCATTGTTTGGGCCTTAATGATTATATGTGATGTTGGGCCTTAGAATAAAGTCATGTAACGGGTTTGGGCCCAATTTGGAAAATTAGGCCATATATTGAGCCTTGATTCCTAGTTGCACTTTGGGCCTATGGTTTGGGCGTTGGGCTTGAATAATCCAAACTTGGGGTAATGTAGTAATTATCCAAGTATGTATTATGGTTATATGTTGGGGCCCAACTATTAATTGGGAGTTATTTTGGTATTGACAGTTCGGGAACCTGTCATCCAACAGCTGGGGTTGAGTCTGCAGGACTACAACAGTGTGGGATTGTGTCTACGGGACTTCATCAGTGTGAGGTGAGTTACCTTCCAGTAGGGGTGGGTCAAAGGCCACAATGCCGGCCCACCAACAGGGGTAGTTAGTATATAATTGTCTTTGTGATAATTATCTTGGTATGCTTATGTGATATGCTTATGAGATATTCTTATGTGATATGCTTATGTGATATGATATGTGTGTCAATGGTAGTAGAAGGGAATAGTTCTTCCCTGACTCGGTCGTTAGGATCGAAGGGTAGGTCAGCACCCCAGAAATGCTTGACTGTATGATTATATCATGTTATTATATGATAGTGGTAGGGGTGAAATATTCCCCGGTTACCGGTTGAAAGATACCGATGGCGGATACCGGTTGAAAGATACCGATGGCGGATATCGGTTGAAAGATACCGATGGCAATTACCGGTTGAAAGATACCGAAGGGGTATATAGAACCCATGCAATGCTTATCTGTTTGTTATGATATGTTAGTATGTGATTAGCCTGTTTATAATATGTTAGTATGTGATCAACATGGTTATGATGTTAATACGTGATCAGTATGTTTATGACACATTATTATGTGATAGTGATAGGGGTGAAGTAGTCCCCGGTTACTGGTTGAAAGATACCGATGGCAGTTACTGGTTAAGAGATACCGATGGTGATATGTGGTATGTGGTATGTGGTATGATGGGGGAACTCACTAAGCGTCGTGCTTACGGTTTACAGGTTTGGTTTCAGGTACATTGTTTCAAAGGAAAGGAGCTGGCTTGATCACAGCGCATCACACTATGTTTTCCGCACACGAGATCCTTGGGATTATACTCTTATATGGTTTCTTAATGTTATATTTTGATTATTCACACTTTGGTTTTATGTAATAACTTAATTAAAAAAAGAAATTTTTGGCCTTGAATTTTGGGATGTTACACAATCTTTGGTAAGTTATTATCAAACACAAACATCTCCTTTCATTTTAAAATGAAAAACTCCTTCTTATATAGCTTTATTCCATGATCACACTCTTGGAAACTTCTTAAGCTCGAAATCTACTCAAGGAGCTTGCTACAGCCAAAAATCACATCAACTTCTTCCACTTCTTCTTCAAAAACCAAAACATCAAAGAAAAGGTGACCTCATACCCCCTTGTTTTCAATTTTTACATGATTTTTGGGGGAGAATACAAGTAAAATGTGTAGAGCTATGTGCTATATGCATGTCTTGTTTGATTTCTTAGTTTATTTTTTTTAAATGTGTTAGATCTTAACAAATCTCGACATCTTAAGTAACTTTGAGTAAGGATCCAAGAACTAAGACACCTTATACATCATATTATCAAGATAAAAGTGGTTATATGTTGAAGATATAAAATTTTAAGGCAAAAACCTTATTAAGGGTCAAATTTGTCAGGAAAACAAAAGATAAGGGAAAAAATTGACATATACGTTTTTATAAGGATCAAACAGGTCCTACTTGTATAAAAATGGATTTTTATGATAAACATGCTTTCCAAAGGGGCAAAAATGTAAATTTTAGCTTAATGGGCCAAACATTTAGGCCTCATGGTTTTAGGCCCAAATTTGCGAAGAAAATGAAAGTTTTGGGATTAAAAATGTTATTTGACCAAAGTTTGAGTCATAAATGTAAATAAACCAAATTTAGGGGTGAAAATAACATTTATTTCTAAATTGGACCAAAAATGTAACTTTTATCAAAATTGGGCTGAAACTGTCAAATTTTACAAACAAGGGGCTAAAAATTCAATTTTCTGTAAAACTAGGCTATAAATGTCAAAATATAAATTTTTGGACCAAAACTGTGAATTTCTAAACATTTGGGACGGAATTACAAATTTTTATAAGTTATGGACTAAAGTGTTATTTTTACAAAACTTTGGGCTTTAATTGAAAATTTGAGGTTTATTGGCCAAGAACGTCGTTTTTACAAAAAGAGGTCTTTCTATAATCAATTTGGCAAACTTTGAGCTAAAAACAAACAACGAAACAATAACGAATGAACGAAATACGTCGATAACAATTTTATTGGGCCTAATATTCACATTACATGGCCAATGGGCCTTAAGGGCCCATTCAAGTGTATATTGAGCCCAATATCTTCCATGACATGTTTATTGGGCCTTGCGACCCATTTACATGTTAATTTGGGCCTGAGCTATGGGTCACATGTTTGTTGGGCCTTGGTGGTCCATTTATATGCCTATTGGGCCCAAATTACCCTCTTACATGTTATAGAGCCTTTGTGGTCCATTTACATGCTAATTGGGGTTGGATTGAAATTCACATGCTTAGTAGATCGTAGCAATACCTTTGCATAATTATTAAACTTCGTATACTTATATATGTACCTTTTGAATATGAGCACATACAACATACACGTGAACATTAAACATAGTACAAAAGGTTGAGAATCTAGTGAGACGTGTTAGTTGGCACCTTTGAGTGTACAATCGTAGCCTGTAGTTATAACCAGAGTTTCCTGGAGGGAGAGCGGGAGTTTGTGTATAGATCTATACGGGGTGACCCCCACGCCTTAGTTGTTCGCTACAGCTAGACTAGGCCAGTCTAGGGCGACAAAACCTTGAGCGAATACCGGCATTTGTAAAAACGCCAAGACATGCAACCTAGTCATTATCATGTATGGTTATAATGGCTCATATAGAGATCCAATACCAAGTTAACATTTCGGAGATTAACCCTTCGAGTGTGTCAATACAAAACAACTTATTTAACGATACAAGAACCTCGACATTATTATAAATCAGAAAATATCGGATTTTCTGGGGAAATATTAATATTCAATTATCACTTACTTACAATACAAAGAAATCTAAACTACATTCATATATGTTACTACTACGAAATTCACACATGCATCTATACTTGATTATCACATCATTTTCAGACATTTTACAGAAAATATCAGATTTTCTGGGTTTTTACAAAAGATACAAAGACATTTATTCAAACATACTTATGAACTTACCAACATCATATATGTTGACCGTTATTAAAATAACTTGTATTCTCAGGTAATCGTTAAGCAAGAAGATTTTCAAGTATGTATGGTTTTATTTTATGTAACATCGCTCATCGTACTATTATGTGACAACTGTCAATTCAGGTCATTCTTGGACTCATGCATATTTATAATAACCATTCATGCACAACATGCCATGACCTAGTAGTATAAATTAGGTCAAAAATCTTGCATAAACTAGGATCCAACTAAGGTCTAGGACTAATATACTTGATACTTACAATTCTAGTAAGTTGCTTAGCTACAATAGGAAATGCCAATACTATAATTAGAATAAGCTTCAAACTTTGTTATAATTGAAATAGGGTATAAAACTCTAAAAATAAATTAAAACACTCTAATTATACTTCAACATGTTGTTGAATATCAATCAATGTTCCAAAAACTCTAAACAGCCAAAAATCCAAATTTATAAATCTTAAAGCTTAAAAACTTTATAAAATTTGGCTATAAACTTTCTAATATCAAATTTTATTAATCAAATTATGGATTATACCAATGAAATAGAAATATAAATTACAAGTATTAATCATAATTTATTAGTTAAAAACAAGATTTTTAAATAAATCAAAAATTGCTTAAAGAATCACTTTTATAAAAATTAGATTTTTATAAAAATTAGATTTTTATAAAAATTAAGGAGGGATTTTTTATAAAAATTTGAATTTAGGAGAGAGGAGGCTTTAATGCCTCAAAAATCTGGCCATCTCCCCTCTCCCCATGCACTCTCTTCCCAAAACTCATGATTAAACTCAAACCCACACTCCACCTCTTCTCTCTTCACTCTTCTCACTTCACTCTCTTCACACACTTCACCCTCTTCCTCTCTCTCTCTAAACTCACGAAATTTCTCTCATTTCTCTGCAAAATTTCGAGATTGTGAAGCCCTTGAAGTGTTCTTACTTCTCTCAAGGTCAAAACCAAGGTAAACAACAACATCTTCTTCCATAGTTTCATGGTTAAAATTCTTTTCTTCTTAATCTTCTCTACTATTCGGATTCTATGCCTTTCTATGGCTAGAAATCTTTATTCTCCCCTTGTGGTTTGTAGATTCTCACCATAACACAATGCATGTGTTAAAGATGGTGAAAATCCGGGATCAAACCCATGCAAGGAGTGGAAAGGATGCACATATGATCATGTGACATCAAAACATAATATTTCATGTTCTTCTCCATTTCTTGTGTGTTCATGCATGAACGAAAGCATTAAACCATTTCTAGTACATCTTGGATGCTCATTCATTCCATGCATGTGTTAGAAATCGGGCCTTACCAAGGACATGCATGATGTTCTTATTGAAATACCCTAAAAATGCACACAAGCAAACATGCAATCTGCCAGATTATTTTGTTCGACTTTGAACAGTCATAACTCAGTCATTTTTTAACCAAATCATGATATTCTTTTTGTATTGGTTAGTTCCACGAGTTAACTTTCAAACCCAACTGGTCTTACTGTAAAATATTAAATATCCGATTTTTGGCAGATTTTACAAAAAGGTTGCGCATACAGCTCTTTTTCTGTGATCACTATTTTTATCTTGCTTAAACAATGGTCTTAAACCCAACCATAAATCTTAGGAAAAATACCTTAGAAACTTAACAGATCTAGTGAGTTATGGTTGAAATTTCGTGGCTTAAAACCTCACTGAATGGGCTACAAAAATTCATGAACCTCAGCCACATCTACACTTCATGCATTATTGCATGCAACTTTTCTTAAATTG
Source organism: Lactuca saligna (assembly GCF_052625555.1). Lineage (NCBI taxonomy): Eukaryota > Viridiplantae > Streptophyta > Magnoliopsida > Asterales > Asteraceae > Lactuca > Lactuca saligna. The sequence goes on from NC_136417.1 coordinate 150,164,974, forward strand.
TTTGGAATCATTACCCTCATTTCTCTTCTGAATACATTCTTAACATTTTTACTTTTGAAAGCCCTTGCATGCATGAGATAATCTGGAAAATTTCAAGAGCTTTTGTTATTTATTTGATTTATTAGAATTATTGCTAAAACCAAGGGCATAAATCATATAAAATACTTCCAGAGGTCAATAAATCCTAAATAAATTCATGGATGATACTTATGGGGAATAATGACCCCTCACCAAATTTCAGCAATTTTTGTTACTGTTTCATATGATTTCTAATTTTCTTTTATTTAGGACATGATAAATTACAAAACCACTTTTTAGGATGTGAAAATTTTATCTAACAATTTTCGCATACCTTACTTGTGATGGGTGACTCAAGAAAATAATTTCAAGATTTTTCATCATGTCTAGCTATTTTTCCCAATTTTTGGTAATTATAATGGCTTAAAAATGGGAAAAATAGTTCTGATTATCCAAAATTCATGAAAATTTGCCAGGATATCATATTATATAGTAGGAGGTTACATAAAAATTTTGAATATTTTTCTCCACTGTAAACTATTTTTCCCTTATTTTCTAAAGTTAATTGCACTAAAATTCACTTAAATATACATAAATACCCAAAACCAGTTTATACATTATGAAAACCACTTTTGATATTTTTCCCAAGATATTTATACTGTAAATGATGTTACAAAAATTTATGGTAATTTATTTTAACTGTTTAATAATATTTCTTTAATTAATGACTATTTAAAGGAATAAAACAAGGAAAAATACAAATAACCACTGAAAAATATATTTTATATTTTTCCCAGCCTATTTATGTATAATAACAATTAAATAAAAAGTTTGGGTAATTTTGGAAACTGTTTACTATTTATTTCAATTTTTATTGAAATAAATGCTCAAAAATTATAAAATATAATTAAACAGCTTGGAAATCCATTTTTATAATTTTCCCAGCTTAGTGTTGTGTATTAACAGTTAAATAAAAAGTTTGAGAATTTTTATCCCTCGAATACTATTTTTCGTGAATTTATGTTGTTATTGAGACTTAAAATTTGGAAAATTAACCTTCCAAGGTTGTAATTAATCGCACGACTTGTAAAATTTCAATACATCAGAAAAAGTGTAACAAAATGATATAAATCCAATACTAAAACATAAATTGGCATTTCCCTATATGTAGAGTTTAGTATATTAGCATTAGATATCGACATGGAAACTCACTAGTGCGTGTGTTTGGTGTCGTAGGATCCCGGTAGTAAGACGTTGGTGCATCCCGAAGTACCGCTTGTGTCTACACAAAACATCGTGAGTATTCACGCACTCCCCTATTTTCGTTTTTTTTATGTTTTGGGGTGGAAAAGCATGTCCAGAAAAACTATTGTTTGCATGTTGTACTTAAATTGAATTGTATCAAACATGATTGCTATTGTATTGCTATGTTTCTTTATGTATGTCTATGCAACACGGAACATGAGAACTTATCGTACAAAGGCCCTTCCCTTATCTCTAACCATTAACTCTTTGAGCCAATGGTCGTTATGGATAGCGCTATTAGGAATTGACAACTCCTCACTCGCCCGAATCGCTGGAGTGCATGATACCATATTCATCTATGGAACGATAAGCATAGATCTCGATAGGGCTTCAGTCATAGGTTTGGTTGAGACTCATTGTTTGCTCATACACATACAAACTCGTTTCTCGTTATAGCAATAAACTTGTATTCATTAATAGCAATCAACTTGTTTATCATTGAAGCAATGTACTTGTATTTACGAAAAGCCTTATTGTACGCTCGATTTTATAAACTTGTGATACTCACCAACTATTTTCATAGTTGACGCTCGTTTTACATGCTTTTTCAGGAAATAATTAGTAAGTGGATGTAAAGATTCATCATCATAGAGCATGCTGCATCGTGTTGAAGCTATTATGAAGCTATATTTTGAACAATGTTATTTTGAAAAACTTGTATTTTGTTCTTTTGAAGCTATGGGTTGTAAACTTTTAAATACTGCTATGGTGATGTATCTTTATCTTTTGCAATGAAACCGTTATCGCTGTCATACCTTGCGTTTCCGCTTTAGCGGGGTGTGACATATTAATACTTTGAACTTATGTAATTTATAACAATGTACTTGATGTGAACAATGCTGGTTGTTATATGTAATGTTGGTGACGAATGTATCATGTTTCATGTATATTCATTGTGATGATAATTCAATTGTTAGTCACACGAGCCCCCTGACGTTTTCGCCGTCTAGTTCGGGGTTGTGACAGGTTGGTATCAGAGCAATGTTTATAGTGAACTAGCATATCTAACCATACATGATATGCAACTATAAACAAAATGGAACTAAATAACTTTGAACAAAACAAAAAGTTTACACTTATCTACGCATATTAGGATAATAACCTAACAATATTTAATAAAAGCTTTTGTAGGAAATTGAACATTATGATTAAACTTGGGTAGTTATGTAGTCATATTAGGGATAAATTTAGCCCGATCATCTATATTTATTCAGAATATGACCAACATGTGTTCGGGAGTAATAATAGAGGGAAATGAATCCAAAAGCCTACCTCACTCTCCCATAACTCTAGGGAACCCAAACTTAAATAACTAAAAATATACTATTGGGATAGTCAAAACATGATTTATTTATGCACTCTCGTGCAATCAGTATGGCTGGTTTCCACCTCCCCGAAGATCCTTATTTTCTTAATCAGGGAAATAACGGATGGCTACAAGAATCTGAAGAGGAACCTGAAGATGACCCCGAGGAAGAGGATGAATCGGAAGAAGAAATAGAAGAGGGACCTGTGGAACCTGTGGCAGATGTTGAAGAAGAAGATTCTGGGGACAACATCGATGATGATTCGGATGCGGAGTCTGTAGTCATCACCCCACCGTACCCCGTGAGGGTGTCAGCTCACCGAATGGGCCCTAGTGGCCCTACACCTCCCTGGGATATCTACATTTGGAGGTGGAGTAGACAATAGGGACAGCGACCCCCGTTTGGCATGGCTCGAGAGTTCTATGACTTGAGGGATGGAGGACCGGCTGACCGAGCACTTCCAGTCATGGTGAGACGATTGAGGGATACTGGTGATCTGGCTCAAAGTACTGTCAGTCAGATGCACCAGATGCTAACTAGGGTTGCGAGGGCAGAGCAAGAAACGCGAGAGGTATTCCGGGAAATCCACATGAGGCAGGTGATGTGGGAGACTCGACTTCAAGACGCGGAGTGATAGGTGGCTCGCCTTCATGGAGCATCCACTTCCTCAGCACCACCCCCTGGCCCATCCCACCATGAATCTGTTGGTATAAGTTGCGATGTCGGTACCAACCATTCCAAGAGTCCAGAGTTCGTGTTCGAGCTTTTGAATCTCTCCTCATGGGCAGTATTCTCTCATCAGCATGACTTTTAGGCTCTCCCGGCTTATGGAGTTTGCCACTATTAGGGTAAGTACTTTAACGTGGCCGTTCCACCAAGCTAAAGCTCTATCAATGAGTGTGAAGGTTGCAAACTTGACTTTCCTGTGCTCGGGACAGGAGCAGATTTGAAAGACTGATTATGTCCTTTCAATCCACTGCCTCAGAGCCATCACACCACCACTTCCATAAAACATCCGGGGTTTGGCATTAGTAAAGTCCTTATATGTGCCTTCTCGAGGTTGCCCATGACTCTCGCCATGGTTGGATAGGTGTGTGCCAGTTCTCGAGCCATTAGTACTCAAGTTATTGAGCTGTGACATGGCAGCTGCTACCGCTGCGGTGACTGCTTCTTGGAACATGACGGCATCAAATTGAGGAGGTGGAGGTGGTGGTGGTATAGGTGCTTCCCCACCGTTGTTTCGTCTCGGGTTCCTACACGGAGGCATCCTTCAACTATAGGTTGAAAAGATAAAGATAAGAATTCCATAGAACAGAAAAAGTATGTGTCTCATGAACTAAATTGCTATAGTTCAACAACAGATGATAGTATGAGTCTTACAATAGAAGAATGAAAGTTATTTGTAAGACTGAAAGTATGAAACAAGCCTTTGGTTTCTTGATGACTTTTCAAGGTTTGAACGAAATACTCAACGTAGTAATAATAGTGTCACTTATATTAATATAATTGTTAATACAACAATCATGAAAATTTGACCCCTATAAGGGTCTCCGGTTACAAAGTTCGAGAAATTTAAAGACTTTTAGCCGAGGTCCTAAGTTATAACAAAATTTGAGTTTTTGACAAGCACTACTTGCGATGTAGGTTGCGCTTGGAGCTTGACTCCGCATCAGATTGCTTTGACTCCATTAGACGCCTATCAAAAGCGGCTTGTTGTTCCCTCAATTCGGGGAGGGCTGCAATCATTTGCGCTTGGAATTCCTCGGTTTGGAGTTGAGCATTGTCTTGCATTTTGTCCAGCCTACGGATGTCGAAAGTGTGAACCTGTACTTCCACGTTGACATCCCGAATCCGGCTAGCTTGAACTCCGGATTGATAGGACTGATTGGCTAGTTTGCCTACCATTACTGGGAGTGCCCGATCAGCCGAACCTCCGCCGCTGACATCATAGAAGTTCCAACACATGCCGTAGGGAGGGTGTAGGTTTTGTTGTTGGCTCCAATGGTGGAGCTGACTTCACCAGACGGGAGTCGATCCTTGAAAGTTTCTTACGAAGACGGGAGGATGTACGGGTGGTGGATTGATCACGTCCGGCTCTGAGTCGGTGCCGGAATCATCATCCACTTCTATGGGTTCCTCGTCCTCCTCGGGATCATCTTCGACCCATCCTCCGTTGCCTTGGTTGGGAAAGTAGGGGTCGCCGGGGTGGTGAAATCCAGCCATTTGACTGTACGAGAAATAGGGTTATAAGAATTGAATAAGGTTGAAACATGTCAGATTTAAATATGTAAGTTAAACTAGTTTATATAGCAAATACTCCTATAGTATTTAAATTCTTGTGTTAGATCCTCGTGATGCTTTTGGTAAGTTTGACTTGTTGCTTACTACGAGCATTCCTCGATATACATTGGTCCGATCTTGGGCAAATATAGTTGATCAACACTATATTTGTCCCAAATCTGCATACATATATCGAGTCTTAATCGTAGTGTGAACTTGTCTAAATACTTGTTGTATAGTTAGATATCATGAAAATAATTTGTTGTATGCATGTATTTGTACTTAAATGAACTAACAATTTAAGTTAAACGTAACACTGCTTAAGCATAAAAAGAAAATTGTTTTATCAGAGAGTATTAGTCCCTTAAGCATTTATAGTTTGTATATCTTATGTGGTTCGATATACTTAGTTCACTATAAACATTGCTCTGATACCAATCTGACACACCCCCAAACCTGAACGGCGGAAACGTTCGGGGGCGGATGACTTCATGTGGTAACGTAACAAATGAATACATAGTAAAGATAGCAATACAACCATCATATATATAATTGAAAGTTTACATTTGTCAAAGTTACATGTTCAAAACCAATTACATTATGATGTCAAAAAAATGAAATTAAACTGGCGCCGCAACGTCCCTTCTTCAAAAGCATATTGTTACCTATAGTTACTGAATCCATGGGACATACAAGTAATTTTGAAATAGTAGATCAACATTTAAGTTGGTGAGTTTCATAAGTATTTAAATGACAATATTTGTATGAAATGAAATGTTTTGTCCTTGTTTGTTTGTTTTTAGAAAATCCTATATTTTCTACTAGTATAAAAGTAATCTTCTCTTAAGCCCCAAGTTTGTTTCTAAAAATGTATGTAAGTGTAAAAATAACCAATATGTTTGAAAACCTCGTAAATCAATGTATTTTTAATACCTCATGTGAGTTTTATAACCATACTATTGACTCGGAATGCCTATACACATCGTTCTTCAGGCGTTGGAATGTTATGACGTTTGTCACCCCAAATGGTGGACTGTAGCTAACAGTCAAGGCGCGGGTTGTCAAGCCCGTATAGATCTATACACAAACACCATCCTCCCCCTGCAAGGGATTCTGGTATATAATACAGGACTTGAAATGTGTACTCGAACGTACGTGAAGTTAATGTCTCACAAACCGTAGTATAAAAACATATTTACATGTTAAAATGTTTCGTTTGTTCTTGTATATGAAAGTGACTTCGTGAAAATCGTGTTTCTGGTACGTAAAAGTTAGAAATTTTCTCATAAAACTATACCTATTATAGTTTTCTAAAAGTGTGTCTCGTTTGTTTAGAAATACCTAGAAAAGGAATCATTTGTTATGCAAGTATAGATTTTTGTAGAGCCTAAGATAGACCCATATACATTAAATCTAGGAAAATGTTTAGTTTATACATGCATTACAACAATTTATATTTTTAAAGGTAGAATGCTATTATAATATATTTTGTATACGAGAGTTCCTTATAAAGTTTATAAATCACATATGATTCTACTTAATAAAAGTGTATAATAATCTTTATATATAACACCCGATAATAATCGTGTGTTTTACTTGTATTCCCCCTAGAAAGCATATAAAAGCATTTAGAATATTTAAAAGGTTTAATTAAGGGGTATGAACTCACTTGAAAGTTTGAAGATAGCGCGATGGAAACCGGGCAGAATTTCGTCTCGGGAAACGGATTTTTCTCGGGATTCTCGGGAATCTCGGGAGTAAAATCAACCTTCGGGACTTGAGCAAAATGACCGGGGCTTCGGGTTAGAACGGGCATGGAAAATGAGGCAAGAACGCAAAAGAAATGAGAGGAATGGAGCCCTTTCTTCGGAACCCGCGCATCCCTTTTATAGGGGCTGGGAACCGCCTTGGTACGCAGGGCGTACGAGGGTATGCGGGGTGTACACGTACATCATGCATGACCGAGTCCTCGACTGCCTCGGACTTCAGATGGGACAGTAGTATAGCTTCGCATAGACCGGGACGTGGACGATCCGAGGCCTAGGCCTTGAGTACGCGGGGCGTACGAGGGTACGCAGAGCATACTTCGGCCGTATCTGCTGACTCCCTTCGGATAATACCAAACATTTATAATTAAATTTATATTTAATTTAATTAATAAACTTCTAAAATTCATATCTTCTTCATACGAATTCCGTTTTCGATTGTCTTTACATCCACGTGTAGGTGAGACTACGCTCTACAACTTTCGTTTAGACTCCGTCGGCAAATTTTGAAATTATTTTTATTATTTATTTATTTATAAAATGTCGTGATTAAGGAATTTCGTTTAGACTACGCTCTACAACTTTCGTTTAGACTCCGTCGGCAAATTTTGAAATTATTTTTATTATTTATTTATTTATAAAATGTCGTGATTAAGGAATTTCTTTAAAAATTCATAACTTCTTTATCTGACGTCGGTTTTTGCCAGACTTTTTACCACTGAAATACCATTGTTGAGACCTTCGATTCTCGTTTAGGTCATTCCGGCCAAAAGTCGCTCGATCTCCGATTCGAGTTTTTAGCTGTCTGTTGCTAAGCTGAACTTGGAAAAATCTTAACTTCAATATACGAAGCCGGATTTGGGCATTCTTTTTACGTACGATCCCGGTTTAATGATATTAAACATAGTAGGTAGTTAAATTGAAACTTTTTGGATATTTTATTATCAAAGTTAATTTCTTTAACTCAAAAGTGATTACAATACTTGACCGTTTAGGTCATTACAAAGAGTTGAAATATCGGGTTGTCACATTTTACTTCCTTGTTTTATGTTAATGTATGAAATTACTTAAATACACACACTATATGCCTAGTCTATGGGATTTAAAACTCACAAAACAATAGGCACTCAACATCTTTCCGTTCCATGATAGAAAGATGCCTCAAAGACCCAAACATAGAAACAATGGAACACCAACCCCGCCTGAGATAAAATCGGTTGCATTCTAGGGAGTAGTGTCCGTTGTGGTTACTGCAGCACTTGTGCAGATTCGCAATGGAAACAACGGAGAAGGCAACGGGTAGGGATCCGGAAGCACAAATCAAGGAACAAACCACGACGCCACTTGAACATGCACCTAGAAGTACTTCACCAACGCCAAACCTCGAACCTTTAAAGGGACAGGAGGCATAATAGTCCTGAAGCGATGTATCGAGAAAGTAGAATCAGTTTTTAAAATCTGCGGGTGTCCAGATGAGTGTAAGGTCAAGTTTGCAGCTTGAACATTCATTGACCAACCCTTCTCCTTGTGGAATGGCCACATATAGGCCATGACACTCCCGGTGGCGAACGTGATGCCCTGGGAAGAGCTTAAAGAAATGATGCTGGCTGAATACTGTCCAAGAGGCGAAATACAGAAGATGGAACAAGAGTTGTGGAACCTAATGGTTCAAAACTCTGATATCGATGCATACATATCCAGGTTTAGTGAGCTATCTCTTCTGTGTCCCGGAATGATCACCTCAGAAGGGAAAAAGATTGAGAGGTTTATCTGGGTATTGACTGCACCCATCCAAGGGAATGTCATTGCGGCAGACCCTGAGACGTTTGATAGCGCCAAGGGACTGGCCAAGAAATTGTATGATCATGGCAACAAGAAGGGTGCCAAAACAATAGAAACAGAGGTCAAGAAAGAAGGTGAGAGCAAGAAGGGGAAAAACAACAAGCAAAAGGGAAAGCAAGACTCATAATCGTCTAAGAAGCAACAAATTGTAACTGTCCATGCTGCAACTCAAGCTGCCACCACACCACATGCTCTAGCCTCATCCACGCCAAATGCTCCAAAGTAGTATTCATGAAAACTCCCCAAGTGTAACAAATGCAACTTCCACCATCACGGGGAGTGCAGAGAGATGATTTGCACAAGGTGCAACCGGAAGGGCCATACAGCAAAGTATTGTAGGTCTCAGCTTCAGCAAAACCAGATGAAAAACAACAACAACAACAACACCAATGCTGGGGCCAGTTATACCTGTTACGGATGTGGGAAAACCGGGCATTTCAGGCAAAACTGCCCCAACACAAACAATCAAGGGGCAGGAGCAGCAGGGAGAGTGCTGACAATGGGTCAGGGTGAATCAGTGCAGGACCCAACCATTGTCACTGGTATGTTCCTACTTAACAACTTGTATGCATGCATCTTATTTGATAGTGGGGTGGAACGAGGTTTCGTTAGTAATAAATTCAAATACTTGTTCAATCAACAACCCCAGAAGCTCAAAGAAGCCTTTACGGTGGAAATGGCTAGTGGGAAAACGGAAACAACAAAAGATATCTATATAGGATGTACGTTAGCACTAAACAACCACTCTTTCCAAATAAATTTGATGCCAATAAATATTAGGAGTTTTGATGTGATCATCGGCATGGATTGGTTAAGCCCCCATCATGCCGATATTATGCATCACGAGAAGGTCGTTCACCTTCATCTTCCCAATCATGAAACTCTAATAATCTACGGAGTAAACCTGGCGCAAACCTTCGACTTATCTCATGTATCAAGGCACAAAAGTGTCTACAAAAGAAGAACTACGTATTCTTTGCTCATTTGGTGGATAAAACCAAAAAGGAAGCAAGGATTCACAACATCCCTGTGGCGTGTGACTTCCCGGATGTGTTTCCAGAAGATCTTCCAGGAAGACCCCCAGAATGACAAATCGAATTCCGAATCGACCTAGTGCCTGGAGCCACTCCAATCACCAAATCACCCTATAGGTTGGCTCCTGTTGAAATGCAAGAATTATTAAGCCAACTAAGCAAACTCCTGAGTAAAGGATTCATCATACCCAGTTTCTCGCAATGGGGAGCTTTGGTTCTTTTCTTTAAAAAAAAAAAGATGGAACCTTCAGGATGTGTATCGACAATAGGGAACTAAATAAACTCACCATCAAAAACCGGTATCCACTTCCATGAATCGATGATCTATTTGACCAGCTTCAAGGGGCTAGTTACATTTCAAAGATAGATCTGAGATCCGGTTATCATCAACTCAAAGTCCGAGATGAGGACATTCTTAAGACTGCTTTCCGAACTCGTTACGCTCATTACGAATTCATCGTAATGCCCTTCGGTCTAACAAATGCCCTCGCTGCATTTTTGGACCTTATGAATCGAGTCTTCCACCTATTCCTTGACAAATTCGTAATCGTTTTCATCAATGATATTATCGTATACTCTCGAAGTGAATAAGATCATAGACAACACCTCTGACAGATTTTAGAAACCCTGCGGGCTGAAAGGTTATATGTGAAACTCTCCAAGTTTGAGTTCTGGCTCCGCAGTGTGAACTTTCTGGGCCATGTAGTCAGTCAGGAATGGATACATGTCGACCCCTCCAAGATCAAAGCAATTGAAAACTGGGCAAATCTGTCAATGCCAACAGAAATTCACCAATTCTTGGGTCTTGCAGTCTACTACCAAAGATTCATTCAGAAATTTTCCAAGATAGCCAAACCCCTCACCACATTGACGCAAAAAGGCGTACCCTTCAACTGGACCGATAAGCAAGAGCTTGCCTTCCAAAACTTGAAGCAAGCCCTCTGTAGTGCTCCAGTGCTATCCTTATCGGAGGGAACCGAAGATTTCATAGTTTACTGTGATGCTTCGAATCAAGGTCTAGGTTGTATTCTAATGCAACGCGAGAAAGTAATTGCATATGCATCCAGACAACTAAAAACACATGAAGTAAATTATACCACGCATGATCTCGAACTGGGGGCGGTGGTCTTCACCTTAAAAATTTGGAGGCACTACCTATATGGTACCAAGTGCACCATCTTTACAAACCACAAGATCCTCCAGCACATTCTAATTCAAAAGGAACTAAACATGAGGTAGCGGAGATGGGTTGAACTGTTAAACGATTATGAGTGCAAGATCAAATACCATCCAGGTAAGGCTAACGTGGTAGTTGATGCCCTGAGCCGAAAGGAGTATTCAAGTCATCATGTGAAGACTCTGTCAATCACCATCCAATCTCATCTAGCCTCACAAATCAAGGAAGCCCATTTAGACGCATTGAATCCGGAGAATGTCGCTAGTGAATCACTACGTGGAATGGAGAAGGAGCTCAAAGTTAAAAATGACGGAACTTACTACTTCATGAATAGAATATGGGTTCCCAAAATTAAGGGATTTAGAGAGGTAGTCATCCATGAAGCCCACAATACGCGATATTCTATTCATCCGAGGTCAGATAAAATGTATTTGGATATCAAGCAGCATTATGGGAGGCCTAAGTGAAAGTGTCTTACTTGCGCCAAAGTGAAAGTGGAATACCAAAAGCCCTTGGGACTATTGCAACAACCGATGATACCTGATTAGAAATGGGAAAGGATTACTATGGACTTCGTGACCAAATTACCAAAGACAGCAGAAAGATTGGATGCTATCTGGGTAATTGTCAATAGATTAACAAAATCTGCTCATTTCCTGCCAATAAAAGAGTCCTACAAGATGGACAAGCTGACCCGAATCTACGTCAAGGAGGTTCTGAGACTCCATGGAGTGCCAATATCTATTATCTCAGATCGAGATATCAGATTCACTTCAAGATTATGGCAATCTCTTCAGAAGGCAATGGGAACACATCTAGATATGAGCACTGCCTACCACCCACAGAAGGATGGTCAGAGTGAGTGCACCATACAGACAATTGAGGATATGCTCCAAGCTTGCATGATTGACTTTGGCAAATCATGGGATGCCCACTTACCTCTGATCGAATTTTTTTATAACAACAGTTACCACACGAGCATCAAGGTTGCTCCCTTCGAGGATCTTTATGGTCGTAAATGCAGATCGCCCCTATGCTGGGCCGAGGTGGGTGACAATCAACTAGCAAAAGGGCGATCACCGTCCACTGCTCTTATAGGACCCAAAATCATCCATGAAATGACTGAAAAGATAGTCCAAATCAAAGCTCGACTTCAAGCATCACGAGACCGACAGAAGAGCTATGCTGACAAGCGGAGAAAGCCATTAGAATTTCAAGTCGGAGATCACGTGTTGTTAAAGGTCTCTCCTTGGAAGGGAATGAATCGATTTGGGAAACAAGGAAAATTGAACCCGCGATACATTGGACCGTTCGAGATTCTTGCCCGATTGGTCTAGTGGCTTACAAGTTGTAGCTACCTGCCGAGCTCAGCAACGTACACCCAGTGTTCCATGTCTGGAATCTGAAAAAGTGTCTATCAGATGAAACACTTGTCGTTCCTTTAGAAGAGATTGAGATAAATGAGAATCTCCTATTCGTCGAAGAACCAGTCGAGATTATGGAAAGGGAGGTGAAGCGTACAAAGCAAAGTCGCATTCCGATCGTGAAGGTTCGATGGAGTGCTAAACATGGCCCAGAATTCACGTGGGAACGTGAAGACCAAATGAAGCAAAAGTACCCTCATTTATTCTTTCCTTCACAAAGCTAGTTTTCAAAAAAATTTAGGATGAAATTCCCTCTAATGGGGGGGGGGGGGGGGGGTGATGTCACAACTAGCATTTTAGCTAGGACATTCTATACTTGTGTAATCATTCAACCATTGTAAAACATATACTCTAAGTAAATATGACCTAGTGCTCATTTAAATTCACCTCTCACGTTCAACAAAGAGTATGAAAACCCTAAGAATCCCGGTTTAAGTCCATATTGGATTAGGATTTCCTTATTGGGCCTAATGAGCCAATAAGCATTAAATTCAACTATTTTGGGCTTGGACATCCTAATTGGATTCAACATGGACCCAATTCACAAATCTATAACATTTTGGACCATTTGGGCCTAGAATGATTCATTCTAACCACCCTAATGGGCCTTATTGGGCCATAACTAATCCAATTAACCCTAGTAAGCCATAAATCCATTCTTTTATGCCATTTTGGGCCGTGAACTACCCTAAAGGCCCATGGGCCGAAAACTTCTCTATGGGCCTAATGATTTCGAGTAAGGATCAAGATTGGGCCAAAAATAACTCATTTTCTCCTTCTTAATTTAATTCTCGGCCCATCAGTAAAAAAAATAAAGAAAAATGACTAGTTAATCCAAACCATGACACATCACTTTTGTTTAAAGGATAACCAAGCTTAATGCATCACATACATCTAGACAAGTCCCATATATCCATGCACACTCTTCTCTTTCCTCTCTTCTTCTATTCACGACCGAGAGGAAAAACACACTCACACACACTCTTTCAAATCCTCTCCAAGATCATCCTCCTTCCTCCAAGATCTTGAAATTTTGCTTGAGTTCTAAGGATCTTCATCAAGTATTTCCAATCTTTGGTAAGTTATTATCAAACACAAACATCTCCTTTCATTTTAAGATGAAAAATTCCTTCTTACATAGCTTTATTCCATGATCACACTCTTGGAAAATTCTTAAGATCGAAATCTACTCAAGGAGCTTGCTAGAGCCAAAAATCACATCAACTTCTTCCACTTCTTCTTCAAAAACCAAAACATTAAAGAAAAGGTGAGTTCATACCCCCCTTGTTTTTAATTTCTTACATGATTTTTGGGGGAGAATACAAGTAAAATGTGTAGAGCTATGTATTATATGCATGTCTTGTGTGATTTCTTAGTTTTTTTTGTAAAAATGTGTTAGATCTTAACAAATCTCTACATCTTAAGTAACTTTGAGTACAGATCCATGAACTAAGACGCCTTATACATCATATTATCAAGTTAAAAGTGGTTATATGTTGAAGATATAAAAATTTAAGGGAAAAAAACTTGTTAAGGGTCAAAATCGTCAAGAAAACAAAAGATAAGGGCAAAAAGTAGGCCTCACGGTTTTAGCTTAACGGGCCAAACATTTGGGCCTCATAGTTTTAGCTTAATGGGCCAGTCATTTGGGCCTCATGGTCTTAGGCCCAAATTTGCAAAAAAAAAAAATGAAAGTTTTGGGATTAAAAATGTTATTTGACCAAAGTTTGAGTCATAAATGTAAATAAACCAAATTTAAGGTTGAAAATAACATTTATTTCTAAATTGGACCAAAAATGTAACTTTTATCAAAATTGGGCTGAAAGTGTCAAATTTTACAAACAAGGGGCTGAAAATGCAATTTTCTGCAATACTGGGCTATAAATGTCAAAATATAAATTTTTGGACCAAAACTGTGAATTTCTAAACATTTGGGATGGAATTACAAATTTTTATAAGTTATGGACTGAAGTGTTATTTTTACAAAAGTTTGGGCTTTAATTGAAAATTTGAGGCTTATTGGCCAAGAACGTCGTTTTTACAAAAAGAGGTCTTTCTATAATCAATTTGGCAAACTTTGAGCTAAAAACAAACAAATGAAACAATAACGAATGAACGAAATACGTCGATAACAATTTTATTGGACCTAATATTCACATTACATGGCCAATGGGCCTTAAGGGCCCATTCAAGTGTATATTGAGCCCAATATCTTCCATGACATGTTTATTGGGCCTTGCGACCCATTTACATGTTAATTTGGGCCTGAGCTATGGGTCACATGTTTGTTGGGCTTTGGTGGTCCATTTACATGCCTATTGGGCCCAAATTACCCTCTTACATGTTATAGAGCCTTTGTGGTCCATTAACATGCTAATTGGGCTTGGATTGAAATTCACATGCTTAGTAGATCGTAACAATAACTTTGCATAATTATTAAACTTCGTATACTTATATATGTACCTTTTCAATATGAGAACATACAACATACACGTGAACATTAAACATAGTACAAAAGGTTGAGAATCTAGTGAGACGTGTCGGTTGGCACCTTTGAGTGTACAATCGTAGCCTGTAGTTATAACCAGAGTTTCCTGGAGGGAGAGCGGGAGTTTGTGTATAGATCTATACAGGGTGACCCCCACGCCTTAGTTGTTCGCTACAACTAGACTAGGCCAGTCTAGGGCAACAAAACCCAGCGCAAATACCGGCTTTTGGAAAAATGCCAAGATGGGCAACCTAGTCATTATCATGTATGGTTATAATGGCTCATATAGAGATCCAATACCAAGTTAACATTTCAGAGATTAACCCTTCGAGTGTGTCAATACAAAACAACTTATTTAACGATATAAGAACCTCGACATTATTATAAATCAAAAAATATCATATTTTCTGGGGAAATATTAATATTCAATTATCACTTACTTACAATACAAAGAAATCTAAACTACATTCATATATGTTACTACTACGAAATTCACACATGCATCTATACTTGATTATCACATCATTTTCAGACATTTTATAGAAAATATTGGATTTTCTGGGTTTTTACAAAAGATACAAAGACATTTATTCAAACATACTTATGAACTCACCAACATTATATATGTTGACTATTTTCAAAATAACTTGTATGCTTAGGTAATCGTTAAGCAGGAAGATTTTCAAGTATGTATGGTTTTATTTTATGCAACATCGCTCATCGTAATATTAATACTTTGAACTTATGTAATTTATAACAATGTACTTGATGTGAAAAATGTTGGTTGTTATATGTATTGTTGGTGATGAATGTATTATGTTTCATGTATATTCATTGTGATGATAATTCAATTGTTAGTCACACGAGGCCCTGGATGTTTCCGCTGTCTGGTTCGGGGGTGTGACATTTTTACCTTTCATTACCCAATGTATCATATTCATAAAAATAAATATACATGATAAATCATATAAGTTTATCTTTATAAGATATGATCTAACACATAACCTCTTTGCAAATAAGCACATATGTCATTTAGTTATCTAAATATTTCGTACCAAAGGGTTTGTAGCCCAGCGGTACTAGGTGGTGCTCTCCCTCCTTGAGGTCGAGGGTTCAAGTCCCGTCGTGGACATAGGTGGAATAGGTGTTGTTAGCTTAGGAGTAGATTAGATTTTCCGGTTCAAAAAAAAATCTAAATATTTCGTGTCTATGTGTAAGATGAAAGTAACTATGCAGTCACTTGTTAAAAATGGATGACTGGTGATTTTGGCAGCGCTTCGCCTAACACCTTGGCTTTTCCTTTAACGTGACCTAAGTACGATTTATACTGAATCTTAGTCTAATATTAGTGGTGACTAATGATAGTCAAGATTCCTCACTAATCCTAATGCCTACATCAAGATCTATCATATAAGGAATAACCAGGTAGTGTCATATCAGAGGTATGGTCCGTTTGGTATACATAGTATATTGTTTGGAAATCCCACTTTAAACACCTCACTAAATCCATCCTAGACATCATTACCATAAGTAGATTAATCAGTGTAATGACTTGGAATCATTGATATATCTTATTTATGGGTTCATAATAATGATTATGACTATAAATATAAGTTACAATGAAAGTGATATAAGTGTAGCTTAACTTATAAAGATTTTCCTGACAAAAATTTCAAAAATTGCACTGGCAGAACTCTGACTCGAGAGCTTCCAATTTCCGGGCCTTCAGAGACTCGAGATCCTTGGTAGTATACCCTAAAATCTAAGGAATTCTGGACCAACTGGAGAAATATTTGAGAGACAGAGAGATTAGAATGGTGTGGGGATCGAATGAGGGGATGATACCCTTATATATGCGAAAATTAGGTTTGCGCGCAGTGCTATTTGGAGTGCGGGTCGTGCACTTCTGAAACGATTTTCCTCTCACCTTGTGACACATGGCATGCTCAGACTGGTTCGATGTTGTCACACCCCAAAACCAGGAACGGCGGAAACGTTCTGGGGCGGAGGACGTCATGTATAATATCAACAACAATGTAAAGTAGTAAACAAGCAACAACATCATCCATTGCATTAATAATATAATTATTATACAAATGTGTTCTGTCAAATTTTGATAAACACTAAAGCATAAATCAAAATGAAAGATAAGTCTTGAACATGCTCCATCTTCCTTTCTCCTTGCATCGGTACCTGTCTATGATGACCTGAGGATACAAGTAATTTTGAAAGCGAGTATCAGCTTTAAAGCTGGTGAGATCATAAGTATTTAGTGTCTTAATTTGTATGTGAGAAAATGTAAGTATATGTACTTAAAAGTATTGAAAGTGTATATGAATTGTAAGTGTTTGAAAAACCCTAGAATCCCTATGATTCCTATTAATAACAAAAGGAGTCTTCTACCAAGACCTAACTGTTCTGAATGTAGTCTTCTACCAAGACCTAACTGTTCTGAATGTGTGTGTCTCTTGTAAGAGGATGTATTTTCCAAAGTATAACTATCATTATTCAAAAATATAGTTTGTACAATAATGTCTAAGTGAGGTTATCACTAAAAATATGTAATGGAAAATCAATGTAGTACTATGGTGTAGTGTCTAACTACAACCGTACCTATTACCTTAAATCTAGGGTAATACTTCCAAGTACTGTAGTATTTAATAAAAATAACTACATCGGTATTCAACTGCCTTATTTGAGGGATAAGGTATAATGTGATGTCTAGATCCCAGACTATACGCTCCCCTATCAAAGGGATTTTGGGACCTACCCACGACCCCTGCATGAACGCAAGCCGTGAGCATCCACATTACCGAATGATCATGTATACTCGATATAACTATCACAATTGTGGTGTGATTCATCAGTATAGTTAGATCCTGAACTGGTTCCGTGCTATAGCACCTAATGACGTCTGTTCTATGTATATGTAAGTGTGATCATGTAATTGTACTCAAGTAAGAGCGATCATGTAATAGTACATTAGTGTACTGTAATGTTCTACGTGTGCCAGTTGTAATGTGTGTTCTCTCTATCTAGCAAGTATAGTAATGTAATCATTCTAGTATAGTTGTATATGTTCTCGTCCTAGTATAGCTATATATGTAATGTACTGAAAAGTTCTAGAAAGTATTGACTCATGAATGAACTGACTCATTGAATGATATCGCGTTCTAGCAATGGTTCTAGTATCTTCCTGAACTACCCATATGGTAGCTTTCTAGTAATCTAAGTGTACGTATGGACATGGATGTATACCCTTGCTACCCAAGGGCATAGGAGGAACTGGAAGGACCTTTTATGACTATATATGTGTACATGATATATAACTAATATTTAAACGACCTTCGGACGAATACCCAAAATGCCACCAGACCACATCTCAAGGCGCGAAAAGGAAATAGGTTGGATAGCCTTCCTAAGTCTTTTAAACATTTCTTATATAAGTATACATATAGAGGCATGCAATTTATAATATAAAAGCATAAATAAGATTTGTAAGACATTTGAAATATAAGTATTATTTTAAGAAAAGATCGACTTGGTGTCAATCTATAAAACAATTTGAAGGCATAAGTTTAATAAAACAGTTTAAGTATAAGGAAACATTTGTTTGAAACACGGTTGTAAATAAGTTTGAAAGGAAATGTACGGAGTAAGTTGTACAGTGTAAAAAGGATTTTAAAACATATAAAATGTTATAAAAAGTCATTTGAAGGAAACTGTTTGGTAAAACGGCTAATGAGTAGCCAAATCATTTGATTGTTGTATATTAATCACATGTGATTGATGTAATAAGTAATATAATCCTACTTGCTAATCACATGTGATTGACATAATAAGTAGCATGATTCTACTTTTATCCCCCCCCCTCATAAAACATTTAAAAAGAGTTTAAAACATTAGTTAAGGGGTATGAACTCACCTGCGGTAAGTGACTGGAATTGAACGGACTGTTATTGTACGGAAGGATCGGACAAGTGCTTGGTGTCAAGTGGAGACTTAGACACACACAATGATCCTAATTACATATGAAAACATATGTATATAAATAATTAGTGATTATAACACTAATTATACAAGTGATAACATTTAAGCGCGAGGATAACCCTTTTGGTGAAGTGCTAGGAGGCTAAAGGGTTGCAACAAAGGAGTGCAATGCCCCTAATGTGAGTTTAAGGTCAAAAGACCATATTCATTAGAGTTTACGGCCCAGGGGAGTAAGCTCCTGGCCGTAAACTCTTAAACAAGTCATGAAATGGAGTTTAGAAGTACTACAACCTTATAGGGGAATTGTTTCAAGGCTTTACAAGTGTTTGGGCACCATATTGACTCCTTTGGGGAGTTTACGGCCCAAAGACCCCTTTTCCCTTGGAGTTTACGGCCGTAAACTCCCTTGGGAGGGTTCTTATTTTCCTTTCAAGTCTCCAACATTTCTAGGAACAAGTCTAGGCTTCAACCATTGGCTTAAGGAAAGTTTATGGCACTAAATGGGACCATTTGATGGAGTTTACGGCCATAGAACTCTTTGGGCCGTAAACTCCCTCACACATGAGGTTCTAAGAATTTTAACTTGTCCAAAACTTATCTAGGTACTTTCCATAAAAGTCTCTTGGCCTAAGGAAGTGTCTAGGGTGTCCTTTGACCCCTTAATAGGAGTTTATGGCCCAAGAAATACTCTTGGCCGTAAACTCTTCAACACTTGAGCTTTTCATGAGTTTTCTAGGTCCTAAACACTTTAAGGTATTTGCCTAAAATGAAGACTAAGCCTTAGGAAGAGTTTGAAGGGATTTTGGCACTTAATCTTGGAGTTTACGGCCCAAGGATCTACTTGGCCGTAAACTCCCTTCTAGAATTGATTTCTAATTGTTTTGTTGGCCTAAATCATGAGTTTAAGGCTTCTAGGTTTTTGTTCTAAGGCTAAAGGAACATTAGGCACTCATTTGTGGCCTTTACTTGGAGTTTACGGCCCAAGAGGTGTTCCTTGGCCATAAACTCCTCAAACTACTTGGTTTTGATTTGCTTCTAGCCTCTAATGCTCATACATAAGGTCCTTAGTTAGATGCCTAACACGGAAATGGGACTAGGTGGCCTTTAGGCTTGATTTTGGAGTTTACTCCCCAAGAACGTTCTTGGGCGGTAAACTCTCGGATCTTGTGTTTTGGACATGTAATTAATGTTATTAAGCATATAACAAGTATTAAAACACATCTAGGGAAGTAGACTCACAATCTGGGATGAAAACCCAAAGATCCGTGAGAGAGAAATGGGCTTTTCTCTAAATGGAATTCAACTAATGAACCAATTTGGTTCAGAATTCTATTTATAGTCCTGAAATTTTTGGCAAAAAATATTTCTATTCTCGGAATGGATTCTAATGATTCTAGGGTAATGGAATTTACAGTGTTGCACAAAATCCTTGTGCAACCACTCTCCTAATACCCCTTTTTGGTGTAAAACCCTAAAACTGCCAAACTTATATTCTAAGCCTGAATTTTCATTGTAACTGCTCTACTTCTATTGGATTGAAATGGTTTGATTAGAATGGAAAATTTCAGGTTGTCACATCATCCCCCTGTTAAAGGAAATTTCGTCCCGAAATTAAAATTTAGGCAAGGAAGTATGCACAAATGATTGAGTCGTGAGGAGAAAACTTCCTAATCGATTGGTTCTAGCGCACTTAAGTGAAATCGGGCTCTCGGTTGGCATTCCAACGAACCTTCACTAACTGGCGACGACGTTGCTTCGTCCACTTGACCTCTCGGTCGAGGGTCACCACGGTTCTAATACGAAGGCGAGGATCTCGACGAGTGGGCTTGCAAGAGTCCTGACGGAAAGGTATAGTTTCACGATCGAGATGCGAAGAGTAGAAAGTATGTCACTGAGTTCGCGGAGTAGATCTAGTTTGTGCGAGGGACAGGACCGATTCTGATAAGAATCTCGGAGGTCCTGTCTAACTTGGATTTAGCTTTCCACGCTTTACGAAGCGTATAAATCCATTCCCAGAGTAAGTTATTCTAAAGAACTTGGTCACTCACTTGGAATCTCAAAGGTTCCTTTTCTTGAGTAACTTCCCAGTCAAGGCCACCCCTTGCTGGGTCAAAGTCGTAGGAGTTTCTGTAGTTAGCGAGGAGTTCTGAATGAACTAAGGCGGTAGGTCGGTAAGACCTAGAGTTTGGCGAAGGAATGTCGGCGTCTCTGATGTCGATAAATGCTCAGCGGTTTTGACAAATCGAAAGAGTACTCAAAATTTCCCACACTACTAATAGTGGGTCTTAGAAATTTGACTCTTCAATTTCAAAACTCGTGCTTTGAGAACAGCGCTAAAAGTTCCTCTGAAGGGAATGTTTTCCCATGGGTTCCTTCTTACTACAAGGGTAGACAAGTAAGTCATTACCTGGAGAAATGACGAACTGATCCAGGTAAGAAGACGTACCCTACTCGTTTAGCTCATAAAAGCTATGGGCGCATTGGTCCTATCCGAAGGGTATCACTACGGACTTGAAGTGTCCGTATCGAGTTCAAGAGATAGTCTTCCAGACATCTTTCCCTAACACTCGAACTGGTGATATTCGGATCCCGGATCCATTCCTGGAAGTAGTTTCTTTCTTTGCGTTTGCTCAACCATTTTGTCTACGCGCGGCAGAGATAATGATTTCTAATGAAAAATCTCGACGGAGTCCTCAATAACCGAGGTACATGCAATGCGATCCGTCGATCTCTAGAAGAATATGACCGAGGTTCTCTAGGGTGAGAAACCTAGTCTTATAATTCTATTTATGTGTAGTTTGCTAAGTTGTCCAAACTGTTCTTGTATCTCCGTGGGTGTTTAAACTATAAGGTGATCTGTTTACGGGAGTCGTAGTGGGTTCTAAGTTTGTTCTCATGACGATGTGATTACTCGTACTTAGGCAGTTCTCCGTCCTGAAGTT
This sequence comes from Lactuca saligna, assembly GCF_052625555.1. Classification (NCBI taxonomy): domain Eukaryota; kingdom Viridiplantae; phylum Streptophyta; class Magnoliopsida; order Asterales; family Asteraceae; genus Lactuca; species Lactuca saligna. The sequence continues at coordinate 150,186,547 of NC_136417.1, forward strand.
CATATTAGAATTCATACTTAGTTTCACAGTCACCCTTTCGTGTATACGAGTCATATATAATTAAGGTTGAAAAGGTAGTCGAATAACTGGTTCTTCTTTTAGTTCACATCCCATCAGGGAAAAAGAATTTAAAGTGGAATCATCAATTCTAAACCTGTAGAACCTTGATTATATATCACTCTTATGCATACATTCTTCAGTGATAGATCAACCGCATGAATCCCTGGATTAAACTTGACGTACTGCACGAGTGGTACTTCGGGGATTTCTTCGGAAAGAAAATAACTAATAGGTACTCCTGGCATGAGTACCTCGGCCTTCTGATGTGACGGTTTCGCTAGAAAAGTTATCTAGAGGAAAGGGGTGTACGTATGAAGCTGTTTTCGTGAGGATCAAATTGAATCGAGTCGTATGATAATGTCGAAATCATACCGAAACTTAAAGACATTAGATTTGAACATAAGACGTTTACAGACAAAACACAACCGTGCAACCATGAACAGAGTTACAGTACTTTAGGTTTACCACAAGACTATTGCTGCGAATAAGGTATACTACAAAAGACAAGTATACGCAGCACGAGAGTCCCTATACAGACAGGATCTCGCAAAAGGTAAGACTCTAGTTGCACTAGTTCTAGATAGTTTTTAAGTTTGTTACAACGAAACGCCTTAATTACATTAACGTGGTTCCTGAGCAGGCTCTCTTGTAGCTGCGATCCTGAGAATCTTCCCATCTGCGCCAGAATTCTGCATTATCGGGCAATCTTTCTTGAAGTGCCCTGTCTCACCACACTGGTGGCATGTCTGGCTAGTACTAGCTTTCGTGACGGAATTACGGTGCTTAGCTAGTGTTATGTGGACACGAGTGCCCTCCTCGTTACTCCACTTTGAAAATTGCTTCTTAAATCGTTCTGCGCTATAACTCGTCTTGCGTGCAGGGTCAGTCTCGATGAAAGGGACTTGAGTGATGGTTCGTTTCGGTGCTCCACAGTCACGAGCATGATGCTCTATGTTTAGGCAATTGCAACATTGCATCTCATGGCAAGTCCCATGATGATGGAAACTACATTTATCACACTTAGGGAGTTTTCCCTCATATGGCCTGCTCGGTACGGGAACGGAAGAGGTTTCCACTTCCTGCTGTTGTATAGCCAGCTTTTGGGCTCTCTTGCGTTCCTTCCGGGCTTGACGCTTTCATTTCTTGTTCTCTGCTTTCTGGCTTTGCGAGCCTGTGACTGTTACTGTTTGGTGACTTCCTGGATGGATATCACAATTGGGAACTTCATTCCCATCAGCAGTATTGACTGTGTTGCTAGCGCTACGGTGCGCAATGACCGCGGTTATGGCAGCCACTACAGCAGCTGTTAATGTCGTTTGAAAGGTAGCGGCGTCCATCGAAAAAGTAGAGGTCTCGTTGCTTGGCTGGTTGTTTCCGGATGACGACATGATTCTGTAATACGAAAGATAAGGATTTGTGAGCGACTTTGGTTGACCCTGATGTACTTAGATTGTTCATGTAAAGAGTAGAAGTATGTTCTCGAAAGTTGGACCTACATCCCCATGATGCAGTCCTAGTCACGGGTAGAAGTAAGTTCATAGAATGGTCTCAAGATGTTTGTCGTTCGAGCTGAGGTATCGTGAGTTGGTGAATAACAAGATCCAACCACTGAAAGAGACTTGGAAGTGTCTCCGGAGATAAATCGCTATAGTCTAATGATTTGACTAAAGCATGATTCAGATAGACTCTTATGAATGAATGACAAGAGTACTCAAATGAAGAATGACACAGAAGTTAGCCGGATGTCAATATCTGTGATATTCACGATGTAAAGATTCTGGAAAATGACCTTACGAAGGTCTTACATCATATCCAGAGAAGATAGTCTTGACAGCATAAAGACCTAACTAAAGTACTTACGGTACAGGATAATTTCATAGAAAATGCCACATCGGACATAGACAGAAAACACGATTCCTTTTTATAAGGAAAAATTAAAGTAACGGGTCTACTACTGGCGACGGTCATCCTTCTGGTGAACTCGTAGTTCAACTAATTGACGTTCCATGTCAAGTAGGTGTCTTTCACGCATCATCTGGCGTACCCGGAGCTCTATGACTGCGGCTCGTGATTCGGCCAGTGCTTGCAGCAGGGTTTCCTGGTTTCTCTCTGATCTCTCGTGTGTATCTTCTAGACGAATGGTGTGGAGGGTATGCATTCTAGCATAGGCGACAACTTCTGTAATCTGATGTAGGGCTGTCCTGCCTTGAATCTCATTTCGGCCACTCTGCGGACCAAGATTGGCAAGACTATATATGCTAAGCCCTCATTGCTCAAGTCGTAAAAACTTCGGTCGCCATCAAATAGCATAGGCTGATCTTGTCCTTGGCTCCATATTTCCAAGCATTCCACTCTCTCAGGGTCGGGCCATGAAAAGCCGGACGAGGGTTAGGAATTGGAAAGGGAGCCGCTCGGGGTAGGTTTTCAAACTCTGGTTCGGAGTTAGCATCAGACGAAAGGTCTTCATCATAACCAACCAGCTATGACTTCATTCGGAAGATACTGTTTGTCAAGGGGATGGAGTCCAGTTAGGATTTCTTTGCGAGAATTTAGGGTAAGAGAATAATTATTAGACAAACTATCTAGATAATTATTTAGAAAATCTTCATTAGTTACATCGCTATTTGTGAAGTGCATACCAGCTATGTGTAATCTAAACAGGATAGACCTTCGAATAAGTGACCTTAATTCCAAATTCACACAAAATAGGGGTAAGGCAAAATTATCACTGATTCTAAGTCTATAACATCCTAATTACATGTAGCCTTAGTGTATCCACTTAGCAACTATCAACTTAGTAATGAAGATCCCGTTTTAATTCTCAAGTATAAAGTACTTATAGTAACACCAAATACACCTACAGTATTTTAAATTTATTGTTATGTTCTATTGTTCTCATTGTGGTAGGGTTGGTAAGATTTTAGCATTGTTGCAACCACACACTTAAACTTAGGCACATGCTAGTCAACCCTCGGATAATATAGGCGATCAGGCTATATCTTCCCAGTTTTGACCATATGTCTCTAAGCCCACTTGTGCTGTCCAACAATCGTAATTCTTTTGTACTGTCCTAGTGACACTGTTTTTAGTATGAATGCAGCACGTATACCTACTTAAATATTTTACTATTTAAAGTATAAACTCTTGGTCAGAGTATATATTTTTTTTATCCCTTATGTATTTATAGTTAGTATATCTTTTATGGGTTGATATACTTAATTCACTATAAACAATGCTCTGATACCAATCTGTCACACCCCAAAACCAGGAACGGCGGAAACGTTCTGGGGCGGAGGACGTCATGTATAATATCAACAACAATGTAAAGTAGTAAACAAGCAACAACATCATCCATTGCATTAATAATATAATTATTATACAAATGTGTTCTGTCAAATTTTGATAAACACTAAAGCATAAATCAAAATGAAAGATAAGTCTTGAACAAGCTCCATCTTCCTTTCTCCTTGCATCGGTACCTGTCGATGATGACCTGAGCATACAAGTAATTTTGAAAGCGAGTATCAGCTTTAAAGCTGGTGAGATCATAAGTATTTAGTGTCTTAATTTGTATGTGAGAAAATGTAAGTATATGTACATAAAAGTATTGAAAGTGTATATGAACTATAAGTGTTTGAAAAACCCTAGAATCCCTATGATTCCTATTAATAACAAAAGGAGTCTTCTACCAAGACCTAACTGTTCTGAATGTAGTCTTCTACCAAGACCTAACTGTTCTGAATGTGTGTGTCTCTTGTAAGAGGATGTATTTTCCAAAGTATAACTATCATTATTCAAAAATATAGTTTGTACAATAATGTCTAAGTGAGGTTATCACTAAAAATATGTAATGGAAAATCAATGTAGTACTATGGTGTAGTGTCCAACTACAACCGTACCTATTACCTTAAATCTAGGGTAATACTTCCAAGTACTGTAGTATTTAATAAAAATAACTACATCGGTACTCAACTGCCTTATTTGAGGGATAAGGTATAATGTGATGTCTAGATCCCAGACTATACGCTCCCCTATCAAAGGGATTTTGGGACCTACCCACGACCCCTGCATGAACGCAAGCCGTGAGCATCCACATTACCGAATGATCATGTATACTCGATATAACTATCACAATTGTGGTGTGATTCATCAGTATAGTTAGATCCTGAACTGGTTCCGTGCTATAGCACCTAATGACGTCTGTTCTATGTATATGTAAGTGTGATCATGTAATTGTACTCAAGTAAGAGCGATCATGTAATAGTACAGTAGTGTACTGTAATGTTCTACGTGTGCTAGCTGTAATGTGTGTTCTCTCTATCTAGCAAGTATAGTAATGTAATCATTCTAGTATAGTTGTATATGTTCTCGTCCTAGTATAGCTATATATGTAATGTACTGAAAAGTTCTAGAAAGTATTGACTCATGAATGAACTGACTCATTGAATGATATCGCGTTCTAGCAATGGTTCTAGTATCTTCCTGAACTACCCATATGGTAGCTTTCTAGTAATCTAAGTGTACGTATGGACATGGATGTATACCCTTGCTACCCAAGGGCATAGGATGAACTGGAAGGACCTTTTATGACTATATATGTGTACATGATATATAACTAATATTTAAACGACCTTCGGACGAATACCCAAAATGCCACCAGACCACATCTCAAGGCGCGAAAAGGAAATAGGGTGGATAGCCTTCCTAAGTCTTTTAAACATTTCTTATATAAGTATACATATAGAGGCATGCAATTTATAATATAAAAGCATAAATAAGATTTGTAAGACATTTGAAATATAAGTATTATTTTAAGAAAAGATCGACTTGGTGTCAATCTATAAAACAATTTGAAGGCATAAGTTTAATAAAACAGTTTAAGTATAAGGAAACATTTGTTTGAAACACGGTTGTAAATAAGTTTGAAAGGAAATGTACGGAGTAAGCTGTACAGTGTAAAAAGGAGTTTAAAACATATAAAATGTTATAAAAAGTCATTTGAAGGAAACTGTTTGGTAAAACGGCTAATGAGTAGCCAAATCATTTGATTGATGTATATTAATCACATGTGATTGATGTAATAAGTAATATAATCCTACTTGCTAATCACATGTGATTGACATAATAAGTAGCATGATTCTACTTGTATCCCCCCCCCCCCCCCCATAAAACATTTAAAAAGAGTTTAAAACATTAGTTAAGGGGTATGAACTCACCTGCGGTAAGTGACTGGAATTGAACGGACTGTTATTGTACAGAAGGATCGGACAAGTGCTTGGTGTCAAGTGGAGACTTAGACACACACAATGATCCTAATTACATATGAAAACATATGTATATAAATAATTAGTGATTATAACACTAATTATACAAGTAATAACACTTAAGCGCGAGGATAACCCTTTTGGTCAAGTGCTAGGAGGCTAAAGGGTTGCAACAAAGGAGTGCAATGCCCCTAATGTGAGTTTAAGGTCAAAAGACCATATTCATTAGAGTTTACGGCCCAGGGGAGTAAGCTCCTGGCCGTAAACTCTTAAACAAGTCATGAAATGGAGTTTAGAAGTACTACAACCTTATAGGGGAATTGGTTCAAGGCTTTACAAGTGTTTGGGCACCATATTGACTCCTTTGGGGAGTTTACGGCCCAAAGACCCCTTTTCCCTTGGAGTTTACGGCCGTAAACTCCCTTGGGAGGGTTCTTATTTTCCTTTCAAGTCTCCAACATTTCTAGGAACAAGTCTAGGCTTCAACCATTGGCTTAAGGAAAGTTTATGGCACTAAATGGGACCATTTGATGGAGTTTACGGCCATAGAACTCTTTGGGCCGTAAACTCCCTCACACATGAGGTTCTAAGAATTTTAACTTGTCCAAAACTCATCTAGGTACTTGCCTTAAAAGTCTCTTGGCCTAAGGAAGTGTCTAGGGTGTCCTTTGACCCCTTAATAGGAGTTTACAGCCCAAGAAATACTATTGGCCGTAAACTCTTCAACACTTGAGCTTTTCATGAGTTTTCTAGGTCCTAAACACTTTAAGGTATTTGCCTAAAATGAAGACTAAGCCTTAGGAAGAGTTTGAAGGGATTTTGGCACTTAATCTTGGAGTTTACGGCCCAAGGATCTACTTGGCCGTAAACTCCCTTCTAGAATTGATTTCTAATTGTTTTGTTGGCCTAAATCATGAGTTTAAGGCTTCTAGGTTTTTGTTCTAAGGCTAAAGGAACATTAGGCACTCATTTGTGCCCTTTACTTGGAGTTTACGGCCCAAGAGGTGTTCCTTGGCCGTAAACTCCTCAAACTACTTGGTTTTGATTTGCTTCTAGCCTCTAATGCGCATACATAAGGTCCTTAGTTAGATGCCTAACACGGAAATGGGACTAGGTGGCCTTTAGGCTTGATTTTGGAGTTTACTCCCCAAGAACGTTCTTGGGCGGTAAACTTTTGGATCTTGTGTTTTGGACATGTAATTAATGTTATTAAGCATATAACAAGTATTAAAACACATCTAGGGAAGTAGACTCACAATCTGGGATGAAAACCCGAAGATACGCGAGAGAGAAATGGGCTTTTCTCTAAATGGAATTCAACTAATGAACCAATTTGGTTCAGAATTCTATTTATAGTCCTGAGATTTTTGGCAGAAAATATTTCTATTCTCGGAATGGATTCTAATGATTCTAGGGTAATGGAATTTACAGTGTTGCACAAAATCCTTGTGCAACCACTCTCCTAATACCCCTTTTTGGTGTAAAACCCTAAAACTGCCAAACTTATATTCTAAGCCTGAATTTTCATTGTAACTGCTCTACTTCTATTGGATTGAAATGGTTTGATTAGAATGGAAAATTTCAGGTTATCACAGATGTGGCCCCTTCAAGAAGCGCGCCCCGCGCCTTCATGAGCGGGGCGCAAAACGTGAATCTTGTAAATTATGTAACTTCATCTTATGAGCTCTGTTTTGGACGTTCTTTATATCCACTTGTGGCTATTAACGAGATATACAACTTTTGTTTAAACTCCGTCACCTAATTCTTGTTTTATTTTTAAAATTATATTTTTTTAGGCATAGACCGGTAAAGTCCGTATAAAAATCATAACTCTTCCACACGAGATCAATTCTCGACTGTCTTTAAATCGAGGAAATTGTGTCTACGAGATCTTTGACTCTCCTTGAGATGTTTTCGGCTAACAATCAATCAATTTCTGTTTCGATTTCTCTATCGCATGTTGCTGTGCTGAAACTTTAAAAATCATAACTTCCTGAAATGAAGTCAGATTTTGATATTCTCTATATTCACGGTCTACTATGACTTTAGTTGAGATTATTTTCCCTAAATAATATTCTATTGAAAGCATCTATTTATTGCCATGATGACTAATTGTCCTATTATTTTTTAATCATCTAGCCCTATCTTGCAAGCGTTACGTATTCATATTATATCTCCATCCAATCTATCTTTGGTATTTAACATAATACCCTTCTCATCTAACCATTCAAACATAATCATACATAGGATTAAAATGCATATAATCCTACTATTTCTTCATCTTTCATTAATAGGCGATCAACCTAACTTCTTTAACATCTACTCATGGATACACACTTATCTATAATTTTATAAATCATACTTACCTTCATTTCATAACTTGTAGGCATTTATCATAATTTCCTAATATATATATATATATATATATATATATATATATATATATATATATATATATATATATATATATATTATACCTTATAAAACATATTTGGTCAAATACTGAATTTCGTACAAACCTTACTGCTCTATTTACAATCATCTTGTGCATTACTCTTAGTTTGTTCGATATTTGAAAAAATCAAAATAAGAAACAATGGTTTATTGGCCTATATTGCAGCTGATATCCAACTCTTCCGGTCAAACAGAAGAATCAGTCAAAGTTGAAATCCCTTATCTCGTCTGTTACCATCATTATCCTACAATCTCCGCCCTAATCTCCGCTCACCCCTCATTTAATTCAAAATTTGAAACGAATCTCTTCTAGAATCACTTTAAAAACGTTAGGGTGCGTTTAGTTGCAGAAAAATGTGTCGTTCTCCGGAAAAAATTTCCAAGAAAAATGAGAATTTTAAAAACGCGTTTTGTTCATCTATTTTTCTAAATTTTTCACTGAAAATGAAAATTTTTCGTTTTCTAAAATTACAAAGAAGTTGGAAAGTTTTGGAAAACTGATAATCATTCTTTTCTATATTTTTCTAATTCCAAAATTTTTCTATAAACATACACCCACTCCATCCTATCCACCTCTACCTACCCCCACCTTAACACCCCCCACCCAAACACACACATACATACCCACCCCCACACACACCCACCCGCACACACACACACACATACCAACCCACAAACACACACACATACATACTCACACACACACACACATACGTACCCACCCACCCACACGCACCCACCTGCACACACACCCAGACCAACCCACACACACGCACACATACATACCCATCCACACACACGCACACACCCACCCACAAACACACACACATACATACCCACCCACACACACACACCCACATACACACACACACACCAACCCACACACAACCCCACCCATAAACACACACACACATACACATACATACCCACCCCCACACACACCCACCCACCCCCACATACACACACACCAACCCACAAACACACACACACATACATACCCACCCCCACACACACCCACCCACCCCCCCCACACACACACCAACCCACACACACCAACTCACATGCACACACACCCACACAAAACCCCCCACCTACCCCCACCCCACCCTCAAAAAAACACACACCTACACATACAAACCTACACCTACCCCCACAAACACACACATACACACACACAAACACACTCGCACCTCCACCCACCCAACACCACCACAACAATCACAGATCTACCATCACCACCACCACTAACCCTTCACTAGCACCACCACTACCGTTACCGCCACCATCACCACCACTGACAAAATTGATGCCACCACCACCATCGCCTGTCATCACCACCACCGCCGCCAGCCCGCTACCATCACCGCCCCCACCCACACCCTACCACCACTATCGTTTTTTAAAAATGAAAATCGATAGAATAATAGACATCTAAACACGTTTTCTAAATTTCTAAAACTGAAAATGAAAAATGAATAAGTTTAACTAAACGCGTTTTCTAAATTTTTCAATAAAAAATGAAAACGGAAAATGAAAATCATAAAGGAAAAACAAAAAATGGAAAACAAAAATTGTTTTTCCGTAAGGAAAAGCAAACTTAGCACCCACACTCACTTTTCATATGCATCCTTTTTTACCGTATTCCATCGTCACCATTGGTTTGCCGCTTCCCCACCATTATCTATTTGATAGGGGTCGCCATCCCCACTACCAAGTGTATCTCCAATTCACTTCTAAAGAACTCCAATTCAGAAGTAATTTTTTCTAAAGACCTCTACAAAATCCTGTTTTTTTATCTTATTCAAGGCAACTTCTTGATACTCGATGCTTCTCACTTCCTCACATCCAATCTTCTAATGCTGAATTGATTTAGGTATGTGTCGTTTTTCCATTTGTATCTAGACACCACCACAAGAAACCCTCCTCACGACTGTCACATATCCCCACCAACCTATGCTCCCACCTTCAAAATCCATCGGCGATCTTGAGAGCCGCTGCCTCTTTTCCATTGGGTGATGTTTGGTGCCATGTGTGCGTGTGTAATGTTTTATGCTATTTGATGATTTTTGGTGATGCCTCCCTCACAAAATCTGAACAACTATCTTCACCAACTGTAAACAAGGTTTCTCTATACACAATCTTTCTATATCTATGTGTATGGATCCAAATTTGAACAACACATGTTTTTCTATGGTGTTGAAATATATATATATATATATATATATATATATATATATATATATTGTTTTCATTTATGTGGTGTTGTTATAATTTTGATTATGAATATGCAAAGAATTTGAAATCAACTGGAAAGACAGAGGAAGAAGTTAGTGTTTTTTTCTATGGTAAGTTTCTTATAAATGTGTTGAAATTGTTTTGGGGGTGTTTTAATTTTGCTAGCATTTGTTTTCATTGTATGAAGATCATGTTTGTTAGAAAACTACATGCTTCCTACTTTGAACACCTAACACATTATAATTCCCCCAAATTCCAATTCCTTTTACTAATTCCATCACTTATTAACTCATTGATTTGCTTGAAGGTTCATATTGGTATAACTTTGTGGGTGAGCTAGGGGATAATCAGCTTGAATGGCCACCACATCCTCAAAGTACAACCTCCTATATGCATGACTTACAAGTCTTCTTTCTATATCTCCAAATATAGAGAAAAAGAACTTTGTGATTTATTTATGCTCGATCTGTGTAATATCCTATCCTTTTGGCTAGAGGCAACTTGTGGATTACCTTAAATTTCATATTAGACAGGTATGTTAAATTTCATTAAATTTATACATGTTCCATGCTATTCATCATTTTGTTTCATGTAGGATAATATAAAAAGATTCATTTCTAGAAACGTAGTATGTCATTAATTTCATTTTGGAGTTTGGAATAAAAAATAGAAAAGTCCAAAGTCAATTTAATAGTATCTTAGTTTTTGAAAATAAATCTTTTAATATCATCATACTTTTCCATTTACTACAAAGTAATAGCATCCTATTCTTGTTTCAACATTGTACTTGATTAATTTATCAAATTTCATCTGGATACAATTTACCTTGATTAAACCCTCATGTTTTTAATAACAGTTAAAGCTGAAGCCAAAGGAGAAGCTACAACATGAACATCTACTTTTTTAGTAAACCAAGGGGTGTAGTTGACGCTGATGATTTTTAATGTCATGAATTTTACTTTCAGTACTTGGTTACCTATTTCAACCCCCGCGAAAGAATTATATCAATCTGGTTGAGATTTTGATGTAATGTACTTTTGATGTAAAGGTGTAAGATAATTGAGATTTTAATGCTTGGTCAAATAGTAGTCAGATAAGCTATCAAGTAGGGAAATATGTTCGATTAAGCATTAAGTTATATAATATTTAATTTATCTAAAATAGATATATCTTATCAAATAATGAAAATATCAACAAGATTTTGTAGCAATCAATATTGTCATAGGTAAATGCAATATTATGTTTTCAATACAACTAGAATATCGAGTGTTGTTGAATACTCCCTGTAACACCCCAAAATTTCCGTATCATTTTATTGTAACTCTTTCGTAGTACAATTCGTACAACCAATCGTCGTTTCCAATTTTGATTTCCGATCTTCCGTTTAATTAAGTCATTATTTAGTACACATTTAAAATGACTTAATGGGTGTCTTAATACATTTAGAAATCATTTTAACACCCAACTTTAGTGATCGGAATATTTCTAGAAATTTAGCATATCGGGTTACGGTAATTGAATCGGGTACGACTAAAAGCCTCGTCTAACACCGGTATCGGGTAGAACTCCACCGTGTCCAAAACTTAAACACTATATAAACGTGTTTAAGACTCCATTTGAAGCCTTTGGTCAATTTACCATTAAACACTACCAACCTCTCTCCTAATCCAAGTTTAAGGGATCAAAACTCAAATTTAAGGCTTCAAATCTCTAAGGTACCTTCCTAGCCTTAATCTATAGCATGTTTGGCTTCCAAATTCGACATTTAATCATAAAATAGGACAACATATGTGAGTTTATGGCCCAGGAGCATGCCTAGGCCGTAAACACCAAGTTGAAGGGTTTTAAGCCCTTAAACTCCTTCCTAAACTCATTTGGACTTTAGATATGGCAAAGGGACTTCAAGATATGGACTCTAAACAATTAAAACATGAATTTTATGAGGTTTGAAGGAGTTTACGGCCAAGGATCATTCTTGGGCCGTAAATTCATATTCAAAGGGTTTTTGAGCCAATTAACCCTTCCAAATCATAGTTGGGACTTAGATATGACTTTTGGGCTTGCTAATCTAGACTTGGAACACTTCAAACATGATCTTTGAGTAGTAAAAATGAGTTTATGGCCAAGACATACTCTTGGGCCGTAAACTCCTCTTAAATGGTGATTTAGTGCCCTTAAACATGTCAAAATGCTTTCAAACTCAACCAATGGCTTTGTGGTAAATCCTAGATTCATCTAAAAATGGTTTGGAGACCTTAAACACAACATATACCCTACATAAGTGAGTTTACGGCCAAAGAACTCCTCCTAGGCCGTAAACTCCTATAAGTTTGTAAAATGATAATCTAAATTCATAACAATGCTTAGAAAATTAGTTTGAATCACATGTGATTGCCCTAAATAGTTCAAACTAACCATTCTTAGCCAAGGGTGAGTTTACGGCCGTAACTCTATGAGTGTGGCCGTAAACTCATGTTTTAAATGGTATAAATTCATTTCCAAGTGTTCCAAGGCATTTTAGATAATCCATTCTAGCAATCCCTATGTCCATTTGAGCCCTTAAACCATCAAAACCACACCCACATGAGTTTACGGCCGTAAACTCATGTATGTGTGTGCTCCATAGTTGTAAACTCTCTAAAATGTTTACTCTTGGGGAGTAATCTCAAGTCCCAAGTCCCTAGTGCCATTACACGTCCGAAGATGTCACCCGGGTCACTCCAAACGCTCGTTTTGAGGTGTTTAACCTCATTGGAGTGTAATGTTCCATATAATTAGTGAATGTATCCCTAATTGTATATATGGACATTATTTCATTTTACATAGGGACATCGCGAGTAATCAAACCCCGAACCAACATCTAGCATTCGAAACCGACACGTTTCCGAGTCCGGTGAGTTCATACCCCTACCCTTTTTCACTGTTTTTCACTGTTTTCAGGGGGGAACACAAGCAAAGTACAAGGGAATTCTTGTACTCAAAATATGTTTTCAAATGTGTGTTTCATATTCTTATGCTTTTATAACTGATTACTACAACTGATAACAGATTGAACATATAGATCACGTAACATATATTTGTGAAATGGGTCTTTAAACTAGTATGTTTTAGATATATTTCACAAATGGCTTTCCACATTTTATCAGTTAAAAGCATGACATTAAAACATTTGAACATAATACCTGTACACTGTTTTGTCCTCAGTAACACTCCACACACATACACGAGTGGAGGACTATCATATTATTACTAGTAAATTTGTTATTCCTGTATGATTGGAGACACGTTCTCGGAGAACACTCCACCCAGATTACGCGAGTGGAGGACTACACCCATAACCAGAATCTCTGGTATTTAGAGAGCGTGACTTGAGTGTATAGATCTATACGGGGCTGACTACCCCACACCTGGTTGCTAGCTACAGCCGAACCGAAATGGTTCAAGGGTGACGAAAGTCATAAGTATGTGGACGACTTATTGCCACATGTGGACTACTTATTACCACAGGTTTTAGTCTATTGTATGGTTATGGAACTCGCAATTAGGATAACAGAGATTTACTTACAGTAATAATGAACCACTTTATACATCTTTTACATCTTTCACGTTCTGTAAATAACAATCAGGAAAGTACGGGACTTTCCTGGGGAAAACATGGAACCTAATCACGATTACATCTTTTACATCTTTAACATCGTTTACATTAGAAACCTACATGCAGGAAAGCATGGGGCTTTTCCTGGGTAACACTTACATAACTAGAAAGAGTAACAAACTGGATAACATCACATCTTTTACAATTTGTAACATACAATAAGGAAAGTATGGGACTTTCCTGGTAACACATGATAAGTAAAGAGAACAGTTTAACCAGTCAGATAACCAACTATACATTTTCATATGAATAAACATGTTTTCAGTGTACAAACTTACTGTAGCTTACAATTGGGAAACAATAACCAACTATTACGAAAATATGGGATTTTCTTGGTGCATATAACATTTCAGAACCAGAAAGGAAACTCAAAACATTTTCACAAACAAAAACCGCTTATGAACTCACCAGCTTTATGCTGATTTTCAAATCGCTTGTGTTCTCAGGTCAGCGTTAGAACAGGTACCCGAAGACCCTTTTGCTCGAAGACGGAGTACATGAAGATCCATTTCATTTTGTTTATATATACTATGTATCACAACTGTACAAACTTTACTTTTGAAACAACTGTAAAACTTTCCTATGTAATGTAATGGTTGTTTTACTTTACTTACTATGTGCATTGGATTTGATACTCAACGTGGTAGTCAACCCCGGAAATGTTTTCCGCCTTCGGTTTTCGGGGTGTCACAGATTGGTATCAGAGCCCTTGTTTATAGTGAATGAAGTATACCAAACCTTACATGGTATAAAAAAAAACTATAAACACTAAAGGGCCTAAGTGCTCTGAATTAAAAGTATCTTCAAACTACAAGTATTTCCAAAAGTATACAAGTATACCGAATCGTCGTCATCGGTAACCACAAGTAGAACAGAACATAAGTAAATGGGTGTTGTGTACTACGGTTAAACCTGGGCAGTTATGTAGTCGTGTCTAGGGTCTATATAGCCTGGCCAACTATATTCATTCGAGACACGGCCAACATGTGCTTGGGAGTGACTGTGGTATGTGGCATGCCTAAAACTTACCCTAATATCCCCAAACATCATCGAATCATTGTCGTAAACAATTCATGAAATACTATGGGAGTATTTCTCGATCCCGATCCTCTGTAGTAATCCTTATTCAAGTGGTTTTCTGTGATCACTCTTAGCGATAAATTATCTGTTCGATAACTCTTTCCTGCTTTATCGCTTACTCGAATCATATAACTGTCATATCTATCGATTCAATGTAGAGGACTTACCATCCTCTTTTCCTTGATCTTATTAGATCAAGATGCCTCCCCGAAAGAGACCTAGCTCAAAGAACGACAACAATCCTTCTTCGCCGCCACCTCCTCCTCAGTTCGATCTAGCATCGCTCCAGACGATGATGACAGCTGCAATGGTAGCAGCTATGTCACAAATGAACCCTAGTGGTTCAGGTGGTGGTCCTCAATCTCAAAACCCCGAGGTTAACCAGGGACACCAGAGAGGGAGTTCCTACAAGGATTTCATGAACGCAAAACCAACATCCTTTAATGGCGCTGGAGGTGTCATTTCCTTATCTCAATGGTTCGAGAAAATAGAATCCATCTTTGAAATTTGTGCTTGTGCGGAGTCTGATAAAGTCAAATTCGCAGCCTGTACCTTCGTTGATAAAGCCTTGACTTGGTGGAATGGCCGAGTCAAATCTCTGACCTTACCCGTAGCCAATGCCATGGGCTGGGAGGCCATGAAAGAACTTCTCATTGCCGAGTACTGCCCCCGTGGTGAAATGCAGAAATTAGAGCATGAGCTCTGGAACCTGAAGATGAAAGGTTCTGACATTGCTGCATATACTTCCCGATTTGATGATCTCGCACTTCTTTGCCCGGGACTAGTCACTCCTGAAAACAAAAAGATCGAAAGGTTCGTTTGGGGGTTATCTCAACCAACAAAGAGTCATGTTTTGGCTGCTCGTCCGGATACCTATGATAGTGCCAAGACTTTAGCTCAAATTCTGATTGATCACAACGATGATGTTAAAGAAATCACTACCACTTCTGAGCCGACTCAAAGGAGTGGTGAAAAGAGGAAATTTTGGAAGAAGAAGAAGGGTCAATCTTCTCAAGGATCATCCAAGAAACAACAGACGGTAGCAGTCCATGCTGCTACTACTACCCCTATTGCTGCTATTTCTGCCATGGGATCCACAGCCCCAACTCCTACCAGTAAATATGCTGGTAACCTCCCTCTGTGTGACAAGTGTAAATACCATCATCATCCTGGTCCCTGTCGAGAATTGTCTTGCACCAACTGTGGTAAGAAAGCGCACACAGTTCGATACTGCAGAACTCCTGCCCAATCAGCCAACCAATCATTGGGAGCAGGTGTTAGTCAAGCCTGCTACAACTGTGGAGAAGTTGGACACTTTAAAAGGAACTGTCCCAAGAAGTCAACTGTCGATAACACTGGAAGGGTTCTAATCATGGGACGGGAGGAAGCAGTTGCTAATCCCACTGTTGTTTCGGGTACGTTCCTTCTCGACAACTCATACGCTAGTATTCTTCTCGATTCGGGTGCTGAAAGGAGTTTTGTTAGTCATGCATTCAAACATAATCTAAAACCAAATCCTCAACCACTAACTGAAACGTTTACCGTCGAGATGGCTAACGGTGAGAAAGAAAGCGCTAACGATGTATTCATAGGCTGTACGCTTACCTTAAACGATCACTCATTTCTTATAGATCTCATGCCCGTTTCCATTAAGAGCTTTGATGTTATCATTGGCATGGATTGGTTAAGCCCCAATCATGCTGACATTCTTTGTTACGAAAAAGCTATCCGTCTCAATCTTCCTTCGGATCAAACACTCGTAATCTATGGCGATAAACCCAGTTCCAACCTTCATATCATTTCTTGCATCAAAGCTCGAAAGCTCCTTCGAAAGGAGTGTGTTGCATTCTTAGCTCATGTGATCAACGAGAAACAAGAAGTTAGAGACCTCGCGAGCATCCCCGAAGTCTGTAACTTTCCTGATGTGTTTCCCGAAGAACTTCCAGGAATTCCTCCCGAACGATAGGTCGAGTTCCGTATTGACCTAATTCCTGGAGCTACTCCCGTAGCAAAATCCCCGTATCG
The DNA here is from genome assembly GCF_052625555.1 of Lactuca saligna. Lineage (NCBI taxonomy): Eukaryota > Viridiplantae > Streptophyta > Magnoliopsida > Asterales > Asteraceae > Lactuca > Lactuca saligna. The sequence continues at coordinate 150,203,320 of NC_136417.1, forward strand.
CTTAGCTCCTGCAGAAATGCAGGAGTTATCCAGTCAACTCAATGAGTTGCTCAGTAAAGGATTCATTAGACCGAGTTCCTCACCCTGGGGAGCTCCGATTCTGTTTGTCAAAAAGAAAGATGGATCCTTTCGGATGTGTATCGATTATCGTGAACTAAACAAGTTAACCGTTAAGAACCGATATCCTCTTCCAAGAATAGACGACCTCTTCGATCAACTCCAGGGAGCTAGCTACTTTTCTAAGATAGACCTTCGGTCAGGATACCATCAGTTACGAGTCCAGGAGAATGATGTTCCCAAGACAGCTTTTAGGACTCGGTATGGACACTACGAGTTCGTAGTGATGCCCTTTGGTCTAACCAATGCACCGGCTGTGTTCATGGACCTGATGAACCGGGTGTGCCGTCCTTTCTTAAACAAATTCGTTATCATGTTCATTGACGACATCCTCGTATACTCCAAAAGCGAAGAAGACCACAAGCAACACTTGAGGCTAGTGTTGGAAACCCTTAAATCCGAAAAGCTATACGCGAAATTTTCCAAATGTGAATTCTGGATACGGAAGGTAACTTTCCTCGGTCACGTAGTAAGCGAGGACGGTATTCATGTAGATCCTTCCAAGATTAAAGCGATAGAGAATTGGTCGGCACCGAAAACACCCACAGAAATTCGTCAATTCTTGGGTCTCGCCGGCTACTATCGACGATTCATTCAGAACTTTTCCAAAATCACCAAACCTTTAACCACTCTAACACAGAAAGGTGTACCCTTTTGTTGGAGTGATAAACAAGAAACTGCATTCCAAACATTAAAGAAAGCCTTATGCAGCGCGCCTATTCTGTCTCTGCCCGAAGGGACAGAGGATTTCGGTCTTCTGCGATGTGTCTAATCAAGGTTTAGGCTGTGTGCTTATGCAAAGAGGAAAGGTGATTGCCTATGCCTCTTGACAGCTGAAAGCACACGAGGTCAACTATACCACACATGACTTGGAACTAGGAGCAGTAGTCTTCACATTGAAGATTTGGAGACATTATCTCTACAGAACCAAGTGCACAATCTTCACTGATCACAAGAGTTTGCAACACATCTTTAATCAAAAAGACTTAAACATGAGGCAACGACGATGGGTAGAATTACTCAGTGATTATGAGTGTGAAATCCGTTACCACCCCGGCAAGGCCAATGTGGTAGCAGATGCCCTTAGCCGAAAGGATAGTGCAGGCCACAAAGTGAAGAACCAGACGATGACCATTCATTCCAATCTACCCATGCAAATCCGAGAAGCTCAGTATACAACCCTCAAACCCGAGAACGTGTCAGATGAAACCTTGAGAGGGATGGAAAAGAAACTTGAGATTAGAGGTGACGGAGTTCACTGTTTCATGAATCGAATCTAGATTCCCAAATCCGGAGGATTCAGGGAAATAGTCATGGAGGAAGCACACAGAACTAAATACTCTGTTCACCCATGTTCGGACAAGATGTACCTGGATCTTAAGAAACAATACTGGTGGCCGAACATGAAAGCTGAGATAGCTACATTTGAGGGCAAGTGTCTGACTTGCGCCAAAGTCAAAGTCGAACATCAAAAACCTTCAGGTCTGCTCCAACAACCCGAGATCCCCGAGTGGAAATGGGAGATGATTACCATGGACTTCATCACCAAACTACCCAAGTGTTCTAGTGGGTACGATACCATTTGGGTAATTGTCGATCGTTTGACAAAATCCGCTCACTTCATCCCGATCAAAGAATCATACAAGATGGAGAGACTCGCGCGAATCTACACCCAGGAGGTAGTACGTCTACACGGTGTACCTGTATCCATTATCTCTGATCGAGATAGTAGATTTACCTCCAGATTCTGGCAATCCCTTCAGAAAGCCCTTGGAACCAAACTAGATATGAGCACGGCATATCATCCTCAAACTGATGGACAGAGTGAGAGAACAATCCAAACCCTGGAGGACATGCTTCGGGCATGTGTCATTGACTTTGGAAAGTCGTGGGATACACATCTATCCTTGATCGAGTTCTCGTACAACAACAGTTACCACACCAGCATTAGGGCTGCTCCGTTCGAAGCCCTATACGGTCATAAGTGCAGATCCCCTCTGTGCTGGGCCGAGGTGGGGGATATACAGTTAGCTAGGAGTCGAGTCCCCGACAGTGCTCTCACTGGTCCTGAAATCATCCGCGAAACCACCGAAAAGATCATTCAAATCCGTAACTGACTGAAAGCCTCACGTGATCGTCAAAAGAGTTACGCTGATAATCGTCGGAAACCACTAGAATTCCAGGTTGGGGACCGTGTTCTGTTAAAAGTCTCGCCCTGGAAAGGCACTGTACGCTTTGGTAAGCGTGGGAAACTTAATCCAAGGTACATTGGACCCTTTGAGATCCTCTCCAGGATCGGTCCAGTTGCCTATAAACTCCATTTACCACACGAACTCAGTAACATTCATCCTGTCTTCCATGTTTCAAATCTCAAAAAGTGCCTGTCCGATGAAACCCTAACAATTCCTTTAGACGAGATCGAGATCAATGAAAACCTCAACTTTGTGGAGGAACCGATCGAAATCATGGATCGAGAAGTCAAACGTACAAAACAAAGTCGCATCCCGTTAGTGAAGGTTCGCTGGAATGTCAAGCGGGGACCGGAATTCACTTAGGAACGGGAAGATTCAATGAAACAGAAGTATCCACAACTCTTTTCTTATCCATGATTTGTATCTTGTCTTATGTTCTAAACTTAAATTTCGGGACGAAATTCCTTTCAACGGGGGGATAATGTAACAACCCGAAATTTTCGTATCATTTTATTGTAACTCTTTCGTAGTACAATTCGCGCAACCAATCGTCGTTTCCAATTTCGATTTCCGATCTTCCGTTTAATTAAGTCATTATTTAGTACACATTTAAAATGACTTTATGGGTGTCTTAATACATTTAGAAATCATTTTAACACCCAACTTTAGTGATCGGAATATTTCTAGAAATTTACCGTATCGGGTTACGGTAATTCAATCGGGTACGACCAAAAGCCTCGTCTAACACCGATATCGGGTAGAACTCCACCGTGTCCAAAACTTAAACACTATATAAACGTGTTTAAGACTCCATTTGAAGCCTTTGGTCAATTTACCATTAAACACTACCAACCTCTCTCCTAATCCAAGTTTAAGGGATCAAAACTCAAATTTAAGGCTTCAAATCTCTAAGGTACCTTCCTAGCCTTAATCTATAGCATGTTTGGCTTCCAAATTCGACATTTAATCATAAAATAGGACAACATATGTGATTTTACGGCCCAGGAGCATGCCTAGGCCGTAAACACCAAGTTGAAGGGTTTTAAGCCCTTAAACTCCTTCCTAAACTCATTTGGACTTTAGATATGGCAAAGGGACTTCAAGATATGGACTCTAAACAATTAAAACATGAATTTTATGAGGTTTGAAGGAGTTTACGGCCAAGGATCATTCTTGGGCCGTAAATTCATATTCAAAGGGTTTTTGAGCCAATTAACCCTTCCAAATCATAGTTGGGACTTAGATATGACTTTTGGGCTTGCTAATCTAGACTTGGAACACTTCAAACATGATCTTTGAGTAGTAAAAATGAGTTTATGGCCAAGACATACTCTTGGGCCGTAAACTCCTCTTAAATGGTGATTTAGTGCCCTTAAACATGTCAAAATGCTTTCAAACTCAACCAATGGCTTTGTGGTAAATCCTAGATTCATCTAAAAATGGTTTGGAGACCTTAAACACAACATATACCCTACATAAGTGAGTTTACGGCCAAAGAACTCCTCCTAGGCCGTAAACTCCTATAAGTTTGTAAAATGATAATCTAAATTCATAACAATGCTTAGAAAATTAGTTTGAATCACATGTGATTGCCCTAAATAGTTCAAACTAACCATTCTTAGCCAAGGGTGAGTTTACGGCCGTAAACTCTATGAGTGTGGCCGTAAACTCATGTTTTAAATGGTATAAATTCATTTCCAAGTGTTCCAAGGCATTTTAGATAATCCATTCTAGCAATCCCTATGTCCATTTGAGCCCTTAAACCATCAAAACCACACCCACATGAGTTTACGGCCGTAAACTCATGTATGTGTGTGCTCCATAGTTGTAAACTCTCTAAAATGTTTACTCTTGGGGAGTAAACTCAAGTCCCAAGTCCCTAGTGCCATTACACATCCGAAGATGTCACCCGGGTCACTCCAAACGCTCGTTTTGAGGTGTTTAACCTCATTGGAGTGTAATGTTCCATATAATTAGTGAATGTATCCCTAATTTTATATATATGGACATTATTTCATTTTACATAGGGACATCGCGAGTAATCAAACCCCGAACCAACATCTAGCATTCGAAACCGACACGTTTCCGAGTCCGGTGAGTTCATACCCCTACCCTTTTTCACTGTTTTTCACTGTTTTCATGGGGGGAACACAAGCAAAGTACAAGGGAATTCTTGTACTCAAAATATGTTTTCAAATGTGTGTTTCATATTCTTATGCTTTTATAACTGATTACTACAATTGATAACAGATTGAACATACAGATCACGTAACATATATTTGTGAAATGGGTCTTTAAACTAGTATGTTTTACATATATTTCACAAATGGCTTTCCACATTTTATCAGTTAAAAGCATGACATTAAAACATTTGAACATAATACATGTACACTGTTTTGTCCTCGGTAACACTCCACACACATACACGAGTGGAGGACTATCATATTATTACTAGTAAATTTGTTATTCCTGTATGATTGGAGACACGTCCTCGGAGAACACTCCACCCAGATTACGCAAGTGGAGGACTACACCCATAACCAGAATCTCTGGTATTTAGAGAGCATGACTTGAGTGTATAGATCTATACGGGGCTGACTACCCCACACCTGGCTGCTAGCTACAACCGAACCGAAATGGTTCAAGGGTGACAAAAGTCATAAGTATGTGGACGACTTATTGCCACATGTGGACTACGTATTACCACAGGTTTTAGTCTATTGTATGGTTATGGAACTCGCAATTAGGATAACAGAGATTTACTTACAGTAATAATGAACCACTTTATACATCTTTTACATCTTTCACGTTCTGTAAATAACAATCAGGAAAGTACGGGACTTTCCTGGGGAAAACATGGAACCTAATCACGATTACATCTTTTACATCTTTAACATCGTTTACATTAGAAACCTACATGCAGGAAAGCATGGGGCTTTTCCTGGGTAACACTTACATAACTAGAAAGAGTAACAAACTGGATAACATCACATCTTTTACAATTTGTAACATACAATAAGGAAAGTATGGGACTTTCCTGGTAACACATGATAGGTAAAGAGAACAGTTTAACCAGTCAGATAACCAACTATACATTTTCATATGAATAAACATGTTTTCAGTGTACAAACTTACTATACCTTACAATTGGGAAACAATAACCAACTATTAAGAAAATATGGGATTTTCTTGGTGCATATAACATTTCAGAACCAGAAAGGAAACTCGAAACATTTTCACAAACAAAAACCCCTTATGAACTCACCAACTTTATGCTGATTTTCAAATCGCTTGTGTTCTCAGGTCAGCGTTAGAACAGGTACCCGAAGACCCTTTTTCTCGAAGACGGAGTACATGAAGATCCGTTTCATTTTGTTTATATATACTATGTATCACAACTGTACAAACTTTACTTTTGAAACAACTGTAAAACTTTCTTATGTAATGTAATGGTTGTTTTACTTTACTTACTATGTGCATTGGATTTGATACTCAACGTGGTAGTCAACCCCGGAAATGTTTTCCGCCTTCGGTTTTCGGGGTGTGACACTCCCTTAGTGTATACATATTACCTCATTTTTTTAACAACTCTTAATTACTTTATCTCTACATGCAATATTAATTTAGCGAAATTTTAATATACAGCTCAACTTTTACAATTGACTAAAATTATAACATCAACTCCATGTTTTAAACTTAAATGGTTTGTATACATAATTATTTTTTTCAATTTTAAAATATAATTTATTTTGATTATATAAATTAAGTGTGTCGTTTAAGTCAAGTTCTAGAGAACGGAATATATATATATATATATATATATATATATATATATATATATATATATATATATATATATATATATATATATATATATATATATATATATATATATATATATATATATATGTGTGTGTGTGTGTGAAAATAATAGATTTATTATCATTTTTTGAATAAACTAAAAAATAATTTATCAAGTTAACCACATGATCAAACAAAAAGAGAGATTATAAAGAGAGCATGACAATACTCATGCAAAAAATGCCAAAAGAACCGATCATATTTTTTACACCTCATGTTGATATTCTAATTAACCAAACCAAGTCTAATAGCATAAAAAAATAACTCCTATCACCCTAAAAGAACTAATCACGTTTACAAACTATTAAAAAAAAAAAATTTGCACCCATCGCTTACCGCTGGTAAACGACTAGTATATATATATATATATATATATATATATATATATATATATATATATATATATATATATATAGAGAGAGAGAGAGAGAGACACTCAAGAATATAAAGCATATACATATTATCCAAGTGATAGAGAGTGAGAGCTATAACTTGCCACTACAAGAAATGAGACCTATAGGGACGACATTTGTCGTCCCTAAAGGTACTAAAGTCGTCCCTATAGATGGTGGCGACGACAAGTCGTCCCTATAGTGTTCGACCTTATATCCCCGTCGCAATAGATGTTTTTTATCGTCGCTAAAAATATCGTCGCAATAGCTTCCCTATAGAGACGACATATCGTCTCTAAAGGATTCTTCGCTATATGTTTCCAATTACCATAGATGAAGCTATAGAGAGGACTTGTCGTCTCTATAGAAGCAACTATAAAGACAACATGTCGTCCCTATAGATACAGTTATACACGACATACCACAACCTATAGAAAGAACAAATCATGGTAGTAATGCACCTATAGAGACGATTTGGCGTCCCTATACATTCACCTATAGAGATGACATGTCGTCTCTATAGGTATGCCCAAGGTTTACACCCTGTTCTTTTTTCTGTTTATTTTCCTAGTTTTCACAGTTCCAAAATAGCTAAAGCAGTATATTTACAAAATAGCTACAACAATAAATTTAATTGCAACAATTCATGCTAAATGATTTTATTACATGTTTTAAAATGGTACAAATTGAATGAAAATTCTCAAGCATTACATGTTTTAAAACTATACCAATTCAGATTTACCAAACTTTGCATCAAATTCTTCAGAGAGCAGCTTCCTGAAATTTGGAAAATATTGTAACTGCTGCAGCATTATCATAACAACTTCACTGTGACACTTGTACAGAAAAATGACCATTTTTTCCTTTTTCTATTTTATCTTTTCATCCATTTTTCTATTTGACCAGTTTGTCCTTTTCTCTTTCATGTTTATTTCTTTTTTATGAACTACTCATTTTCCAAAATGACCATTTTGCCCTTGTTTCTTTCATATTTTCAACCCCCACCCCCACCAATCATCTTTGTAAAAGTGTCACTTTGTCCTTGTCTCTTTCATCTTTTTTCTCAAATTGAAAAGCAACCTAATATGTAAAAGTGTTAAATCTAATAACAACTCAATTATTAATTGTCTAAAAACAGAAAATTATGTTCATATTTAGATGATGACTCACCAATATCTGTAACAAGGGTTTGTGGGGAAGATGTGTTGATCTTTGTGACATTTTAAAAGTTTTTAATCCTTGCTGCACAAGTGAGGTTAAAATGTTATTTTTAAAAAGGAGCATAAAACTGTGATGATGAAAAAGGGACAAATAAATGCAATGAAAAAGTGAAATATGATGATTCAAAATTTTCAATCACTAATTACACAATTTTTTGAAAAAAAAACCATAAAGCTTGAATCTTTACCTGTATTCCAAGATGAAGGAAATAAGGGAATTGTGAAATGACCTTCCGTGACCTGTATCACATGAAACCCATGTTAAACAATTTGTGCCAAAAATAAATGTAATAAGTCCCTTTGAAAAATATATTGCATAGCCATGATTATCCACCACACATTTCAGCCGATTTGGATCACATGCATCTGCTTTCAAAAATGTAATTACAGTACTAAATACAACATCAGGGGTTGCCTACAAAATGCAAAGGCATTCCATTTCCATTCCCACCATGGAATGGAATGAAGAATTACAATTCCATTCCTTTGTCATTCCATTCCATCATACCAAATAGAAGTGTGCGATTGTAACTTACTTGTAAAACTAATTATATCGGGCTCATCTCCATCAATTATAGGAGTGCCTCATTGCATCGTTCAGTTCCTGTAAATTTGATGCAAGAAATAGCAATGTAAATTATAATTAGAATTGTATGGATTATTCAAAGTATAATGATGCTATATTTAACAAACAATGCTATTTAACCTTACCATTTCGATAAGATTAAGATGTCATTATGACATCTGCTCCAAATCCATGACAGCAATATGCAATCCTCTCATCATCTGTAGCTACCACTGCAACATAGATTAAAGCTAGGGACAGTTAGGTAATTTTACATTTATCTCAATAATTAATTTTCTTATTGCTTATCATTGATTGTTGATTTGTTTCTACAAATATATTCATTTTAATCCTAAATAATCATTAATCACTTGAATTAAGTATTCAATTGATTGAAGCTCAGTTTTGATGGTGGATGTTTAAAGATTTCTTGTTCTATTTGGTCCTTATTGTGCTCTTTTTCATTGGAAAAGTTTGGTATAATTGTCTTTTGGTGGTTTTTGAGGTTTCTTTTCTAGCTTAAAAAATATATATCTTTTTAGGAAAGAATATAATTGCTATATTGTAGATGATAACTTTTTTAAAAGATCGATTTTGACAAATAATATGTGCAAGGGATGGATATAAGGTCAAAAGGTAATCACCTATTTTTGTGAAGAAGACGGATTGAAGATTCTGCAGCATGTTTATGAATTGTTTTCTCAATATCCTTTGAAAATGATAACCCAAGACGAGCTGCAATTCTCAATCCCCAAGGTATCCTTGTTGATAGAATTATACAAATACATGGTTAGTTCATCAACTTTAAAACAGATACTCAAAATTGCCACTATAAATTTTCATGATAAATGGCAATATTCAGGTTTCTAGTGATCTTTTGTTGAATTATAAAATAGAAAGTCCACTTACATATAAAAGATTACTGGAAATCATTTGCTTGAAGAAATTGAACTTAAAATGACCATTTGAACCACCAATTGTTAGATCAACATGGTTTCCAATTGCCTGCATCACATGGGAATGGAATCTCTAACTCATTAAGTCTTAATGTCCCTATTTCATACTATTGATACTTTTACAAAATAAAAATAACCACAACTCAAGAAATAACCATGAAGGAAGCATTACACTGCATCTAAACAAACCGATTGAGAGGAATATGTGCTAAATGATTTTATTACATGCTTTAAAACAGTAAAAATTGAAGGAAGATTCTCAAACATCATTAAAATAAACAGATCAACGACATACCTCTATGATTTCGAAATTGGATGTTGTTGGAGAGTGAAGAAGCAGACGTCGTCACAGGGGAATTGAAGCATCGCCGGTGGTGAAGGTGGTTGTGATGTGGATTTCGACTTGTAAAGTAGCCGTCGATATCGTATCCAGAAAAGCAGCAAATCTTCGATCAAAGTACATAAAAGAGTGAAGGGGGAACTTTCATCATGAACTACCGAAGGAGGTTGCGGGAAACGAGGCGGTACCAACGTTGGCAATGATAGCGGTTGTTGCTGAGGAGGCTGGAGGTGAAGGCGATCCACATGTGCCCTGGTGTTCGTGTTTGACATCTACCAATCGCCGATCGAGATAGAAGAAAACGTGAAAAGGAGTTGTTATTGAATGAGAGAAGAGGATAATGTATTCTTGACATGAGTTCAGGGAGTAGAAACCCTATAGGGACGACCTCTCACTCCTACACCCTTAAACAAAACGACACCCCTCCAATATTCCGAATAAACAACATATTAAAAAATATAAATTACATCTAATTTATTTTTTTGGGAAGACTTATCGTCCCCATATGTTTTCTGAATCCCGCCAAAATTCATGCTTAACTTGTCGGGACGACAAGTCGTAGCTATCTCTTTTCACAAACCCGCCAACTACCTGCGTGACCCATTGCAACAAAATGTCATCTCTATAGATTATCAGGCTTAAAAATTTTGGTCAACCCTATAGAGACGACATGTCGTCTCTATAGATGATCTATAGAAACGACTTTTGTTATCCCTATAGGTATCGTCCTTATAGATGCTTTTTGTTGTAGTGTGCCTAGTTAGTTAGTGAATACTAAATACCTATTTTCTTCAATTCTTCCATTGATGCATCTTGATCCATCTTCTTTGCTCAAGGCCTATTCATACAACATATCAAGTTTCTTAAAACTTGTCTTAGACTATTAAGAGCTTAATCCATCTCTATGTGAAAATGATCTCGCAATGGATTGTAATTCTATCTTCTTATTTTCTACCTTTAAATCAACTCCAATAAATGAATAAAGCATCCCATAATTCATTATATTCTAATATCTAATGCATCAATCATAATTCCTCACTAGTTAGGGTTTCAAACCCTAACTCTCATTGGATTGATTTCACTTTGGAAATCACTTACAAAGATTGTTAAAAGCTTATAGACACTCTTAGTCACATTATACTACAACTATAGGTTGATCAAAAAAGAATTCTAACCAAACTAATACATTCACCAATAAAGATAAAAGCTTAAATAAATGGAAAAATCTTTACCTTAATCTGGAGAGGATGATAATCGTAGCGATCCACCTTCTCTATCTTCTTTTGTCATGGTTTTGGCTTCAAAATCGCCATATTCATGCTCCCAATCGATTCCCCAAAGAAAATGATCGAAATGAGCTATTAACAAGTTATAACTTGTGTTCTGACCTCGTAACGTTGTCACAGTCATGTCTTTACTGCGTTGTGGTGTGCTTAATTTAGTCGTGGTCAACCCCAAATCAACCCTCGGTTCCTTTATCACATATCAACCTGCGTTGGCCACCGTGTTTCTGTAGCCACATACCACGCCATGGTGCAAATTGCATTGCCTAATCACCAATTCCTATCACCTTGTCGTTGCAAGCACTTTAGCATGCTGCAGTGGCTGTATAACAACAACCTACCTAGGTGATTCCTTACTAGCTTTGGGATATTATTTTCCAATCTTGAAACATTCATATCTTCTACATCTTAAATGTCACACCTCGGCCGTTGGCGGAAACACCGGGCGGTGTAGCGTCATTTCTCGTATCATAGTTATCAACTTCCTGAAAACACATGCAATTTTAAAATACGTCAACATCAAGTTGGTGAGTCCATATATTTTGACTCCACATAAAAATAATACATTTTCCAAGTTTAAAAGTATAGTTTTGAAAGTATCATTTTGACTCTCCAACGTTTAGTATATATATCCTAGGTATAAAAGTTTACTTACCAAATAAGTAGTTTACCTATACGTCTCATATACTATGAATATAAGTGTTTGTAATTCCATACAAACAAAAGTTGCTACGTATAAATCTTATATCAATTCTATACGAGTAAGTAGGATATGTGTAGTGGTCTACTTAATATACAAGTAATATACCTACTAGATTATTATAGTTAGAGTATAAGTTAGGGAACTTATACTTAACATTCATACTTGTACATTACCTTGATGTAGTACAAGGATTTCACCTTGCGGTAGTACAAGGATCACACCTTGCGCTAGTACAAGGATCTCACCTTACGGTAGTATGGCAACTATAATTAGAATCAAAACCAAGTTTTATCTTGACATAAAACCAATAACAACATATAACATACCTGGTTTTATCTTGACATAAAACCAATAATAACAACATACTTATCAATTAACATATAGAACTTCCGAGTATAACTCAAGAACTATATCACACACATCATATAAATGGAATCCTAACTATAACTCAAGATCTACATTACTATACTACTATAACAATAACATGCTAACAAATTTACGATAGTTGTATATTTTCAAATACGAAAAAACTATATCCCGGTTATTATAACTATATATGTTAATATATACTATCATATAGACATAATAATAACGTATATACAATATTTAGCATGCGTTTTCCCCCGAAATATTAGAAAGTGGAGCCGTGAAACTCACCTTAGTAGCGTGATTTTATGTAATCTAAGCAGAAACAGTCATCGTACGAGGTCGTCGGGGTTCGGGATGCAAGAGGGCTCCAGCAAATGAGAGAGGAGAAAGAAGTTCAAGTGTAAGAATGGTTGGGGTCGATCTTGCTATTTATAGTAAGATTTTTGGCCCTCACAACGTGAAAAACTAATTGTTCACGTCGTGAGTTTGGATCTTATCTCTTCGTAGACTTGCCATCCGTCTTCTAGCTTCCGAAGGTGGCAAAATGACTCCTCGCATCGTGAAATATCAATGTTCACGTCGTGAGTTTGGATCTTATCCCATTGCAGCCTCGTCACACCTTCTAGATCCGAAATATGGCGGTTTGACTCCTCACATCGTGAGTTTCTGTGCGCATGTCGTGAGTTTAGTCAAATTAGGGTTCCTAACAGTGAAATCTTCAGAAGGCCATAACTTTTGCATACGAACTCCATTTTTCACGTTCTTTATATCCACGCGTAGGTAATTCCGAGTACTACAACTCTATAATAGATTAAAATAGCTAATTCTTAGCCTATTTTTAATTCCAATTTTTATAAAGATTTTATAGTGTTCAGTTTATCATAACTTCTTCACACGAAGTCAGATTTAGACGTTCTCAATATTTTTCGAATCGTATGGATGTATACTTTGATTTATAAGATAAAGTATGTATGAAAATTCATATTTATATTAGAATTATCATGAAATACATAGTATGTTTACTACATTACTAGTTTTAACAAAATCACATTACATGATTGATATAATCACATGTGATTGTTATTGACCTACTTTTGACGGGTGTTACATTCTCCCCCGTTGATAAAATTTCGTCCCGAAATTTATCTTGTACTAGATTCCACTGCAGGGTCCTGGATAGCTTCCCTGCTTCTTGTTACGAATGCCCTGCCACGACCTAACTTCCTTGACTCCTTAAGTTTGGACAATCCTTCTTGATATGTCCAATTTCACCACACTCAAAACATGCTCTTCCACCATCATAGCATGTTCTAGTGTTTGTTCCTTGATTTTCTATTGTAGGTGTTGTGCTTCTGCAGTAATTTGCTGTGTGTCCCCTCTTTTTGCACTTCATGCAAATATAACAGTCAACTACATGCAGATGGTTAGATTGACTGCACCATGAACAGTTACCTAGGTGATGACGGTTGCACTGAGTGCACAGTTGGAGTTTTCCAGCATACTTCCTTGGTTGTAGGGGTATTGTTGTTGTGGTTGCATAATTAGTTGCCACATCTTGTCTCTCCTCAGATGATTGTATGGGATTCTTCCCATTAAATTTGCGCTTGTTCGTTCCAGATTCGGGAGACTCAGCTATAAATCCCACTTGGATTTCTGTTCTGGTTAGCTGATGAGCTATACGCTTTTCACTGTCGTATGTTGTAGGCTTCGATGTGATCACCATTCCTTTGATTTGTGATGCTAGACCCCAGATATATCGCTCGATGTTCTTATACTTTGGGGTTACTAGTGCTGAACAAATCACCGCAAGATCATTGAATCTAGCGGTAGAAGCATTTATCTCTGAACCCTTCATGGCTAGGGTCCACAATTCTTATTCCAACTTATGTTCTTCCTCCCTGGGATAATACTCCTTTACTAGCATCCTCTTCAGCTCTTACCATTGCATGGAATTGGCAGCATCAATACCCGTTGTATTTACATGGCTTTTTCACCATGTAAGTGTTGCATCAGCGAAGGTACACGCAGCAAACCGTACCTTACATTCGTCCCGATGGAAGCTTATTTGAAATACTGATTCTGCCTTTTCAATCCACCGGGTCAAGTTAACAACCCCTTCCATTCCATGGAAGCTCTTAGGTTTTCAATTCATAAAATCCTTGTAGGTACACATTCTGGCGGTCCCTACATTGCCTTCGTTTCTAACTCCCCCTCTTCCGACATTAGCAAGAGCTACAACCATTCTCTGAGCTATGATTTCTTCAAGTTCTGCTGAACTTATTGGAGGGTTTGTTTCTGGTGACGGTGGTTGCGGTTGTTGTTGTTGTTGTGGTTATGGTCGTTGGTTAAGGTTTAGACGAACGCTACTTCTTCTAGGCATTTTGTTTAGTTCCTATACATTTTAGATCACCAAGTGTTTAGTCTATCAAATATTACTCCCAATTTAAATAGTTCATATGATCTGATCATAATAAAATATAGCTGTACACCTACACCTAGTTGTGATAAGATCTATGCACATATGAACTTTAGTTGGAATATCTGATCTAAATCCTTGAGATAAAAAACAATCCGGGTATTTAGATGTATTATCATCGTGGGTCTGAGTCTTCATATATGACTCTATATTCTTTTTTTTTAATTGTATTCACGCTTTAAGTATTGTTTGTTACTTCAGGTCTAGCTGATAAGGCACCGGCCAGTCAGGAATACAAAGGGCAGGATCATTTTAGCATATAGCCGTTCTGAAATCCAGCAACCCAAATCGACATGTCTATCCTTTTCACCGCTCCCGTAAGTAGTCCTTTAGTAGTATAATTAATAATACTTTATATTGTAGGCTAAGGGATATACCTAAACCTAACAGAGTAAGACCTAAACTATAGTCGTGCTTTCCTAAGAAAGTACTAGTTCACTATAATTAATAGATCTGATACCAATCTGCCATACCCCAGCCGTCGGCGGAAACACCAGGCGGTGTAACGTCATTTCTCGTATCATAGTTATCAACTTCCTGAAAACACATGCAATTTTAAAATACATCAACATAAACTTGGTGAGTCCACAGGTTTTGACTCCATATAAAAATAATACATTTTCCAAGTTCAAAAGTATAGTTTTGAAAGTATCATTTTGACTCTCCAACGTTTAGTATATATATCATAGGTATAAAAGTTTACTTACCAAATACGTAGTTTACCTATACGTCTCATATACTATTAATATAAGTGTTTGTAATTCCATACAAAAAAAAGTTGCTACGTATAAATCTTATTTCAATTCTATACGAGTAAGTAGGATAGGTGTAGTGGTCTACTTAATATACAAGTAATATACCTACTAGATTCTTATACTTAGAGTATAAGTCTTTGGGGAACTTATATTTAACATTCATACTTGTATATCAACAAAGTATAATTCTTCTAAAGTTGTGCTACCATGAGTCTGTAGCTGCTACTGTATGACTTAGTCTTATACCTCTTATTATTATTACAAGAATCACACATTGCGGTAGTACAAGGATTACACCTTGCGGTAGTACAAGGAGTACATATTGTGGTAGTACAAGGATTTCACCTTGATGTAGTACAAGGATTTCACCTTGCTGTATTACAAGGATTTCACCTTGCGGTAGTACAAGGATCTCACCTTCCGGTAGTACAACAACTATAATTAGAATCAAAACAAGGTTTTATCTTGACATAAAACCAATAACAACAACATATAACATACCTGGTTTTATCTTGACATAAAACCAATAATAACAACATACTTATCAATTAACATGTAGAATTTCCGAGTATAACTCTGGAACTATATCACACACATCATATAAATAGAATCCTAAGTATAACTCAAGATCTACATTAGTATACTACTATAACAATAACATGCTAACAACTTTAAGATAATTGTATATTTTCAAATACGAAATAACTATATTCCGGTTATTATAACTATATATGTTAATATATACTATCATATAGACATAATAATAACGTATATACAATATTTAGCATGCGTTTTCCCCCGAAATATTAGAAAGTGGGGCCGAGAAACTCACCTTAGTAGCGTGATTTTATGTAATCTAAGCAGAAACAGTCATCGTACGAGGTCGTCGGGGTTCGGGATGCAAGAGGGCTCCAGCAAATGAGAGAGGAGAAAGAAGTTCAAGTGTAAGAATGGTTGGGGTCGATCTTGCTATTTATAGTAAGATTTTTGTCCCTCACAACGTGAAAAACTAATTGTTCACATCGTGAGTTTGGATCTTATCTCTTCGTAGACTTGCCATCCGTCTTCTAGCTTCCGAAGGTGGCAAAATAACTCCTCACGTCGTGAAATATCAATGTTCACGTCGTGAGTTTGGATCTTATCCCCTCGCAGCCTCGTCACACCTTCTAGATCCGAAATATGCTAGTTTGACTCCTCACGTCGTGAGTTTCTGTGCTCACGTCGTGAGTTCAGTCAAATTAGGGTTCCTGCCAACGAAATCTTCGGAAGGCCATAACTTTTGCATACGAACTCCATTTTTGACGTTCTTTATATCCACGCGTAGGTAATTCCGAGTAATACAACTCTATAATAGATTAAAATAGCTAATTCTAAGCCTATTTTAAATTCCACTTTTTATAAAGATTTTATAGTGTTCGGTTTATCATAACTTCTTCACGCGAAGTCAGATTTAGACGTTCTCAGTATTTTTGGAATCGTATGGATGTATACTTTGATTTATACTATAAAGTAGGTATGAAAATTCATATTTATATTAGAATTATCATGAAATACATAGTAAGTTTACTACATTACTAGTTTTAACAAAATCACATTACATGATTGATATAATCACATGTGATTGTTATTGACCTACTTTTGATGGATGTTACATTAAACCCGTTATCTATGATACTTTTATCCACGTGAAAGTGGGGATGAGTTCTATAACTCCATTAAGTCACTTATCACTAAATTAATATGGGTCTTAATCTATGAAGTCAAAACTTGGCCCTAAAAGCATAAAATTTCGCATTTGAACCTTTTGGTGAAAATGGTTCTTCTCATGCATTTCCTCTCTAACTTATTTATCTAATCTCATTTAAGTGACTTAAACTTATCTTGATCATTTTAATGAAGTCACAACTTCATAACTTATAAAATTCTTCTAAATGACCAAATTGCCCATCTGCTCGATAATTGACTAAAAGTCAAATCTCGTTATAATTTAGGATCTTATAGACAAGTTGCCACTCAATGGCACCTGATACGACACCATTACACCTCGAAGACGTTCCATGTACATGAGGTATCACTAAGTGAGAAGGGTGCCACTTAATGAAACATGATATGCTAGTGATGTATTATTCGTGCCAATGTAATGTATCTTAAGGACGAATGTTCCAGAAGCGGCTGCATGGCCGATTGTGATTGGTTTTGCCACCTTTCATTGGCCTATGGATTAATCGGCTTGGACCATTAGCGTTTTAGGTCTGATTCTTATTCTACACATATGGACTCCCCGGTAGTTTTCAATAGAGAGCAAAAAAGTGAGATTCAACATTGACTGTTTGTAATAGTTCCTACAACTTAATAAAGTCCTCTCGTTCTTGTTTACTCGTGGATGTAGGCCACCTCGATCGATCCACATTAAATATTGTGACCAATTTAAAATTTATTTTTTTCAGAATTTATATTCCACAAGTTTCACCTAAGTTTGTTTAACATTTGTCTGAAGTGTATAACTTGTTTTTCTTTTCTTATCGCAACAACTATGATTAAAAGAGAACAGCGAGATAAATGAAATGAGTTTTATGACATTAACCATAAACATTACTATAATAGTTGATGGAGGCATTCCATTATTTATATATTTATTGATTTAAAGACACATGGTGTATAAGGCTACATATACCATGATTCTTTTGATATACGATGAAACAAATCATGTTTACTTCAAAGTAGATAGGGTTAAAAACTTGTCCCTTTTTATTATAAAGTTTCATTTATGTTCCAAGATCATCAATTACCGCTAATGATATCATGTTCTGTAGCATCGACCCTTACTCCACCTTTATGTATGTAACTACCATTCCCGGAAACTCCTTCAACAACCATGGACGATCCCATGTTAAGTAAGTTTAGAATAAAATTTATTATTCCTGTGACAAAATTTGTTAAACCTCCAATGTCCAATTGTGGAAATTGCTCCATGAGCGATTTTCTAATATAATCCTCAAGTTCTCCTCTAAGATTGTCACTTAACCCTAGTGGAAGATGGCTCTCCACATGTTCTCCTTGGTGAATTCTTTCACTCACTCCACATGCCATGTTTGTTGCAGAAACACAGCTAATCTGGTTACTCCGGTGTCCATATCCAACATGTATCTTCTCCTCTGCAATAAGATTTCTGCAATAAACATTATCAATCATGAAAATAAACAACCAAAAAAACACAATAGTTTTAAGAATCATCATAATTTTTTTTTTAATGTTCTATTGATGATATGAACTAAATGACCACAAATTCACATGTTATATATAGGAGTCTATTGGAAATTAATTTGGTTGGAACAATCAAATACAATTAACCAATCTAATAACTCGTTCAAAATATAAAATAAACAAATACATAATTTATTATATATATATATATATATATATATATATATATATATATATATATATATATATAAGTTCAGGTTCATTTGAGACCATTCTAATTTTGTGAGACCGTGAGACTAAATATAAAAAATATAAAAAAAATAAAAAAAATTCCGTTTTTTTTTTA